>NC_058520.1:43150191-44398405 GCF_904849725.1 Hordeum vulgare subsp. vulgare | reverse complement strand
ATATTTGAGTTATATGGTTGGTTACCGAATGTTGTTCCGAGTCCCGGATGAGATCACGGACGTCATGAGGGTTTCCGGAATGGTCCGGAAACGAAGATAGATATATAGGATGACCTCATTTGATTACCGGAAGGTTTTCGGAGTTACCGGGAATGTACCGGGAATGACGAATGGGTTCCGGGAGTTCACCGGGGGGGCAACCCACCCCGGCGAAGCCCATAGGCCTTGAGGGTGGCGCACCAGCCCTTAGTGGGCTGGTGGGACAGCCCAAAAGGACCATATGCGCATTGGAAGAAAAATCAAAGAGAAAAAGAGAAAAAAAAGGAGGAGGTGGGAAAGGGAAGAAGGACTCCACCTTCCAAACCAAGTAGGACTCAGTTTGGGGGGGAGACCTTCCCCCTTGGCTCGGCCGACCCCCTTGGGGCTTCTTGAGCCCCA
The DNA here is from genome assembly GCF_904849725.1 of Hordeum vulgare subsp. vulgare. NCBI lineage: Eukaryota > Viridiplantae > Streptophyta > Magnoliopsida > Poales > Poaceae > Hordeum > Hordeum vulgare. The sequence continues at coordinate 44,397,967 of NC_058520.1, read as the reverse complement.
AGGCAAGGCCCCCCTCTCCCACCTATATATACGGAGGTTTTAGGGTTGATTTGAGACGACTTTTCCACGGCAGCCCGACCACATACCTCCACGGTTTTTCCTCTAGATCGCGTTTCTGCGGAGCTCGGGCGGAGCCCTGCTGAGACGAGATCATCACCAAACTCCGGAGCGCCTTCACGCTGCCGGAGAACTCTTCTACCTCTCCATCTCTCTTGCTGGATCAAGAAGGCCGAGATCATCGTCGAGCTGTACGTATGCTGAACGCGGAGGTGCCGTCCGTTCGGCACTAGATCGTGGGACTGATCGCGGGATAGTTCGTGGGGCGGATCAAGGGACGTGAGGATGTTCCACTACATGAACCGCGTTCACTAACGCTTCAGTTGTACGGTCTACAAGGGTACGTAGATCACTCATCCCCTCTCGTAGATGGACATCACCATGATAGGTCTTCGTGCGCGTAGGAAAATTTTTGTTTCCCATGCGACGTTCCCCAACATCGTCTGCCCTACCTCTTCCGCCTATAAATTCAGAAAAATTCCAAAACTGACGAAGAGATCCACGAAAATACTTTTCCGACGCCACAAGCTTCTGTAAACGCAAGATCCCATCTGGGGCAATTTTTTGTGCCCTGCCGGAGGAGGGATTCAGATACGGAGGGCTTCTTCATCAACACCATGACCTCTTCGATGATGCGTGAGTAGTTCACCATAGACCTTCGGGTCCATATCTAGTAGCTAGATGGCTTCTTCTCTCTCTTGGATCTTCAATACAAAGTTCTCCATGATCTTCATGGAGATCTATCTGATGTAATCTTCTTTTGCGGTGTGTTTGTCGAGATCCGATGAATTGCGGATTTTTGATCAGATTATCTATGAATCTTATTTGAGTTTCTTCTGATCTCTTATATGCATGATTTCATATCCTTGTAATTCTCTTTGAGTTGTGGTTTTTTTGGCCAACTTGATCTATGATTCTTGCAATGGGAGAAGTGCTTGGTTTTAGGTTCATACCGTGCGGTGACCTCACCTAGTGAAAGATGGGGTAGCGAGGCACGCATCGTGTTGTTGCCATCAAAGGTAAAAGATGGGATTTTCGTCATTGGTTTGAGTTTATCCCTCTACATCATGTCATCTTGCTTAAAGCGTTACTCTGTTCATCATGAACTCAATACACTAGATGCATGCTAGATAGCAGTCGATGTGTGGAGTAATAATGTAGATGCAGAAAGTATCGGTCTACTTGTCTCGGACGTGATGCCTATATGCATGATCATTGCCTTAGATATTGTCATGACTTTGCGTTGTTCTATCAATTGCTCGACAGTAATTTGTTCACCCACCGTTTTATTTGCTATTTTGAGAGAAGCCTCTAGTGAACACTATGGCCCCCGGGTCTACTTCACACCATATTTTCAGCCTTACAATTTTACTTCGTTGCACTTTCCGCCTTCAGATCTCACTTTGCAATCAATCTTGAAGGGATTGACAACCCCTTTATAGCGTTGAGTGCAAGCTCTTTTGTGTTTGCGCAGGTACTCTGGACTTGGCGCGATTCTCCTACTAGATTAATACCTTGGTTCTCAAACCAAGGGAAATACTTACTGCTCCTGTGTTGCATCGCCCTTTCCCCTTCAAGGGAAAAACTAAGGCAAGCTCAAGAGGCAGCAGAAGGATTTCTGCTGCCGTAGCACCCCCAAGGGCCGGATCACGTTTTGAAAGATGAGTCGGGTCTTGAATTGGATAAAAACTTCAACCTGTAGCCCCCAAGGGCCAGGTCATCTTTTGAAAGATGAGCCAGGTATTGAATTTAATAAAAACTTCAACCTATAGCCCCCAAGGGTTGGGTCATCTTTTGAAAGATGAGCCGGGTCTTGAATTAGATAAAAAACTTCAACCTATAGCCCCCAAGGGTCGGATCATCTTTTGAAAGATGAGTCGGGTCTTGAATTAGATAAAAACTTCAACCTGTAGCCCCCAAGTGTCGGGTCATCTTTTGAAAGATGAGCCGGGTCTTGAATTTTGTATGACTTCGGAAAGAATCATACATTAGCCCCCAAGTGTCAGGGATGTTGCTTGCAACAGTTCGGGAACTTGTCTCCCCAAAATTTGTGTGCAGGAATCTATGACCCGGGCCGAGTCATCCCTTGCTGACTTGAAGAAAAACTTAGCCGAATAGCAGAATGCTCGGACTGCATCTCAAAAAAAATATCTTTTGGCCCTGGCTCATATAGAGAAAATGGAAGCCGGCCACCAAAAATTTGAGAAGAAAGCCAATGTTGATCAAGGCGCCATCCTGAAGCGGCGGAACAAGCCGAGGCAAAGCTAGAAGCTGCCCTATAGGAGCTCTCCGGGTTAAAAAAAATCCTGTCTCCAACATGACCCAAGCCATCTTCGGTAAGAATCATTTCCCTTGTTCGAAAAGAAAAGCCACAATTTAGTTTGCAAATACTAATTGTCACAGTTTATCCTTTGTAGGTCCGCGAGCCGCCAATCTCCAAAACGACTGCATCCTGAAGCTGAAGGCGATTTACACCTTTACGGAGCAGATGTATACGGGGAGCGTGATGACGATGAAGGCGGTGATGGGCAACAAGGAGCCAATTAAATCCATCAATAATATGTTGGGTTGCCTCTCAATGTTGCCACCGCAAATAGATGAACTGAAGAGGTCAGCCGCCCGCAAAGGAGCTCTGACCACCTTAACTCGGTGCCTGGCCTATGCCCCTGAACTCAAGCCAGAGGAGGTAGCTGTTGGTTATCCTGAGCATAAATACGATGAGTCGGAGTTCACCGAAGATGATTACCACCGGGTTGTGAAAAAGTCTCTTGCCGCGGCGACTCAGCTGGCGACCGGTTTGGACTTGAACAAATACCAGGGTGCGTATGATGACAAGAATAAAAAGGTGACTCCTCCTTCGTTCGAAATTACCAGCCTGACTCCTCGCCGCCGGAAGAATCCCGTCGACTTTGAAGCGGACCTGTCTTTCTTTCTGAACGATGAAGATGAATTCATCGCCTTGTCCAAGTGCAACTGGAAGCTAGGCGACTTACAAATTGAAGATGGGGAGAGCTCAAGGCAAGATGACCCGGAGGAGGCTTAAGTTTACCAAGCATGTAATCACTTCACCAAAAACAATTTGACCTCTTCTTGACCGGGAGATGACAACCGGTATGGCCGAGTGAGCCCTATAATAATTGCTAGGTCTCGAGAAACCATCTTCCATTCATGCCTTTTGCTTGACAGTTCTGAACTGTTTATCCTTTTTTGTGAATCATGAATCGTCTTTACCAATCCTGATGCTTCATAGTTTAGGAAGTGTCATATTTTGAGAAGAAAAAACTTCTTCAATCGTTTGTCAGGGAAAAACACCATAGGCCGACTCAATGAGTTATGGAAAGAGATAAACCAGCCCAGTGAGTTATGGCTAGTTATAAGCAAGGAGCAGGCTCAGTGAGTCGCGGCAAATCATAAAAAGGTTTACGAAATCTTGTGGCAGTGCCATGAAGATAGTCATAAAAATTTGTCGGCTAGATGAGCTACGACAGGATAGGACGAATCTACAAAACTCTAGTGCTACCCTAAGAAGGCTTTTGCAACAACCCAACTTCTTTAGACCGGCTGATCAGGCGCGAGTCAGGCTTCAGTGAAGCAGGTTCAGTGAACCAATGGTTTCTCTATTTTCCATGTGTGGCTATGGCCGGTACCTTTCATGTTTTAACCAAGGCAAGTTCAGGGTCCAAAAAGCGGATTAACTCGCCAAGAGTACATGGGTCCATAGGGAGACTCATCCAACACATAGTCCGGTATAACCATTTGTAATGCTGTAATTTTTCGCTAGCCAAGAGGGTATTCAGGCTGAACTTAGTGAGTGGAAGCCCCCAAGTGACCTATGATTAGGGAAAAGTCGGACATAGGATTGCAGAAGCGTTGACGCTCTTACTGCAAAATGACTTGGGAACTAGTAGCCCCCAAGTAAGCTGGCTTAATTCTCGAAACCATATAAGACACCCATGTTTGAACCGTGCAATTGTGGTAACTTTGGTCCTCTTTGGCTTATTAGTACCCAGTTTTGAAACAAGTGCAGCGTGGCGACTTATGCTCTTTGGTACTGATAGCGTCCATGCTTGGACGACTCATAGAACAATAAAGACTCATGCTTTCAAGAAGCTGAAACGGCAAAGGACCCCGAGTTTCGTGGGTGTCGGCTTTATTGCTTTATAAATAAAAGATTACAAGGTCTGAGATTTGCAGAAAAGAAAGGAGCCCATGGCTCTAGGTGTAGTAAGGCCGCAAGTGGGCTATATTCCATGGCGAGTTGTCTCAACCTCTGCAGTTGGCCGATCAGGGCGAAGATCCACCAAGTAGCATGAACTGTTTCGACGATTCTTGCTCATGACAAACGGTCCTTCCCATGGAGGTGATAACTTATGCATACCAATGTGCTCTTGAATCAACCGGAGCACTAAGTCGCCCTCTTGAAAAGTCCGGCTCTTGACGCGGCGGCTGTGATAGCGTCGCAAGTCATGTTGATGGATCGCCGATCGTGATGCAGCCAAGTCTTGCTCTTCCTCCAAAGCATCCAACAAATCTTGTCATGCCAACTCGTTGTCCTGTTCCACATAGGCGGCGACTCATGGTGAATCGTGCGTGATGTCACTTGGCAAAACTGCCTCTGCCCCATAGACCAGAAAGAAGGGAGTAAAACACGTGGAGCGATTTGGGGTGGTTCTGATACTCCATAACACCGAGGACAACTCTTCAACCCAACATCATGGAGTACGCTCCAGAGGCACCATAAGCCGGGGCTTGATTCCTTGCAATATTTCCTGATTCGCCCTTTCTGTCTGTCCATTAGACTGGGGGTGTGCGACTGCAGAAACGTCAAGCTGGATATGCTCTCGACCGCAAAACTCTTGCATTGCGCCCTTTGATAAATAAGTACCATTGTCACTAATGATACTATGAGGGTATCCAAACCGGAAGATCAACTTTTTCAAGAATTTGACAGCCGTGTCTGCATCACAGCTACTAACGGGTTCCGCTTCAACCCACTTAGTGAACTTGTCAACCGCCACCAATATGTAAGTCTTTTTATTGGATGAAATTTTGAAAGGACCAACCATGTCCAGCCCCGAGACCGCAAATGGCCAAGTAATTGGAATCATCCGTAATTCCTGAGCCGACACGTGCATCTGGCGTCCAAATTTCTCGCAACCATCACATCGGCGAACTATATCTTCAGCATATGCATGAGCCGTCAACCAATAAAACCCATGCCTAAAGGCTTTGGAAACCAGGGAGCATGACCCGGCATGATGACCACAGTCGCCTGCATGAATTTCATTGAGAATCATACATCCTTCCTCGGAAGAGACACACCTTTGAAATACCCCTGAAGTACTTCGCTTATGCAACTCGCCGTTATGTATGACCATAGTTTTTTATCGACGGACCATTTGGCGAGCCAATAACTCATCCGTGGGTAACTCGCCTCGCGTGAGATACGCCATGTAGGGAATCGCCCAATCCGGGGTAGCACGAAGAGCCGCCACAAGTTGAGACTCGGGGTCCGACACCGCCAAATCTTCCTCTGAAGGTAGACTTACCGAGGGGTTATGTAACACATCCAAAAAGACATTGGGGGGAGCCGGCTTACGCTATGAACCGAGGCATGAAAGAGAATTTGTTGCTTCATTGAGTTGCCGGTCGATGTGATCTACTTGATAACCATGAAAATGACCCGCCACGTCCGACACAGCTCGCTTATAAGCCGCCATCAAGGGATCTCTGGAATCCCAGGTGCTGGAAACCTGCTGTGCCACTAGATCTGAGTCGCCCAAACATCTGACTCGGGTGAGGTTCATCTCTTTGGCGAGGCGCAGTCCATGGAGCAGATGTTCATACTCTGCTGCATTGTTCGTACACGGAAACATGAGTCGGAGGACATAGCAAAATTTGTCACCTTGAGGCGAAGTTAACACCACACCAGCCCCCGAGTCTTCCAACTGCCTAGATCCATGGAAATGGATGGTCCGGTATGTGTGATCGGGCCTATCTTCTGGAATCTGCAACTCGGTCCAGTCGTTGATGAAATCCACCAGTGCTTGAGAGTTAATGGCCGTACGGGGAGTATATCGCACGTGATGAGGTTCTAACTCGATGGCCCACTTAGCAATTCATCCAGTCGCTTCTCGATTTTGTATAATGTCACCAAGGGGGCCAGAACCGACCACCATGATGGGATCCTCTTGGAAGTAGTGCTTCAGCTTCCGGCTCCCCATAAACACCCCAAAGACCAGCTTCTGCCAATGCGGGTAGCGTTGTTTGGAGAGGGTCAGGACTTCGCTAATAAAATATACTTGTCGCTGAGAATTAGCCGCGATGTACAAGAGCATAGGATCTTTGCCCATCGGAGCAGCCAATACTGGCGGCTTAGCCAGTTGTTGCTTCAGGGCTTCAAAGGCTTCGTTGGCTTCATCCATCCACACGAAACGATCAGTTTTCTTGAGTAACTGATAAATAGGGATGGCTTTCTCCCCAAGGCAACTTATAAAGCGACTTAGAGCCGCGATACGACCCGCCATGCATTGAACTTGATTAATATTGGCTGGCTTGCCTAACGAAGTGATTGCTTCAATTTTGTCTGGGTTAGCTTCAATGTCGTGTTCTTACACCAGAAAACCCAATAACTTTCCTGCAGGAACACCAAACACACACTTGGTGGGGTTAAGCCTCATCTGGTATACGCGCAAATTGCCAAAAGTCTCTTTGAGATCCTCCAAGAGCGACTGTTTCTTCTGAGATCTGACTACGATGTCGTCAACATAAGTGTGGACATTACGTCTGATCTGGTTATGCAAACAATTCTGGATGCAACGCTGATAAGTCGCCCCCGCACTCTTGAGCCCGAACGGCATAGACACGTAACAGAAGGCTCCGAAGGGGGTTATGAAGGACATTTTCTCCTGGTCTTCCACAACCATCTTGATCTAGTGGTATCCTGAGTAAGCATCCATAAAGCACAAACGCTCGCAACCCGCCGTCGAGTCAATGATTTGATCAATGCGGGGAAGGGCGAAGGGATCCTTTGGACAAGCTCTGTTGAGGTCGGTGTAGTCGATGCACATGCGGAAAGTGCCGTTCTTTTTTAGCACCAGGACCGGGTTAGCCAACCATTCAGGATGAAAAACCTCGATGATGAATCCGGAGGCCAAAAGCCGGGCGACTTCCTCTCCAATTGCCTTACGTCGTTCCTCATTAAACCTGCGAAGATACTGTCGAACTGGCTTTACTTTGGGGTCAGTATTAAGATGGTGCTCAGCGAATTCTCTCAGTACACCTGGCATGTCAGAAGGTTTCCACGCAAAAATGTCCCGATTCTCATGGATGAATTCGATGAGCGCGCTTTCCTATTTGAGGTCCAGACCTGTCCCAATAGTGAACTGCTTGGTTGAGTCGCCAGGCGTGAAGTATATCACCTTGGTTTCATCTGTTGGTTTAAACTTGAGGGCGGCTCAGAGTCAATTGTTGGCCTCTTGAGCGGCGTCATATCCGCCGGGTCAACATTGGCTTGGTGAAATTTGAGCTCCTCGGCCGCGCAAGCCGTCTCGGTGTAAGCTGCGTCTCCTTCCTCGCACTCGTGGGCTATTTTCCTGTCTCCATTGATAGTGATAGTCCCCCTAGGGCCAGGCATTTTGAGCTTGAGATAAACATAACATGGGCGAGCCATGAATCGAGCGTAAACCGGCCTTCCAAACAATGCGTGGTAAGGGCTCTTGATTTTGACCACCTCAAATATGAGTGACTCGCTCCTGTAATTGGACTCTGTGCCAAAAGCCACGTTAATTTTAATCCGCCCAATTGGATACGCCGACTTACCCGGAACCATGCTATGGAAAACCACGGATGATGGCATTAAGTCCTTTTCTGAAAAGTTCATCCTTCGAAAGGTATCGAAGTATAAGATGTTTATGTCGCTGCCACCATCCATAAGGATTTTGGAAAGGGTGTATCCTCCGACTTGGGGAGCCACGACCAAAGCCAAGTCACCAGGGTTGTCAACTCGGGGCGGGTGACCTTCCCTACTCCAGGTGATGGGCTGCTCGGACCAATGGAGATACCTACGAAGTGTCGGCTTAGCCACGCTGAAATTTCTATGTTTCACCTTCTCGTCCCATTTGCAAGTGCTGGTGGTGAACACATGATACTGTCCACTGTTCAGCTGTTTAGGGTTATTCTGAAAACCGCTATTATCATCCTGTCGTTGGGGATCTCCTTGCGGGGGTTGCTACCTCTTGAGATTGCGTTGGTCTTTTCCTTGAAGAGGAAAGGGTGATGCAGCACAGTAGCAGTAAGTATTTCCCTCAGTTTGAGAACCAAGGTATCAATACAGTAGGAGTATCAAGATGAGGCACCAATGTACCTGCGCAAAAACAAACAAACTTGCACCCAATGCTATAAAGGGGTTGTCGATCCCTTCACAATTATTTGCAAGGTGAGATCTGAACGTGGAAAGTGCAACAAAGTAAAAGTGTAGATCTGAAAATATGATGTGAAGTAGACCCGGGGGCCATAGTGTTCACTAGAGGCTTCTCTCATGATAGCAAGTATTACGGTGGGTGAACGAATTACTGTCCAGCAATTGATAGAATTGCGCAAAGTCATGATGATATCTAAGGCAATGAACATACATATAGGCATCACGTCCGAGACAAGTATACCGATACTTTCTGCATCTAGTACTATTACTCCACACATCGACCGCTATCCAGCATGCATCTAGTGTATTGAGTTCATAACAAACAGAGTAACGCCTTAAGCAAGATGACATGATGTAGAGAGATAAATTCATGCAATATGACATAAACCCCATCTTTTTACCCTTGATGGCAACAACACGATGCTTGCCTCGCTACCCCTTCTGTCACTAGGTGAGGACACCACACGGTATGAACCCAAAACCAAGCACTTCTCCCATTGCAAGAATTATAGATCAAGTTGGCCAAACGAAACCAACAACTCGAAGAGAATTACAAGGATACAAAATCATGCATATAAGAGATCAGAGGAGACTCAAATAATATTTATAGGTAATGTGATCATAAATCCACAATTCATCGGATCTCGACAAATACACCGCAAAAGAAAGTTACATCGGATAGATCTCCATGAAGATCATGGAGAACTTTGTATTGAAGATCCAAGAGAGATAAGAAGCCATCTAGCTACTACCTATGGACCCGAAGGTCTATGGTGAACTACTTACGCATCATCGGAGAGGCAAAGGTGTTGATGAAAAAGCCCTTCGTGTCCGAATCTCCCCTCTGGCAGGGCACCAGAACGATCCCCAGATGGGATCTTGCGGAGACAGAAGCTTGCGGCGGTGGAAAAGTATTTTCGTGGCTCTCTCTGGTGGTTTTGGATTTTTAGGGAATTTATAGGCGGAAGAGGTAGGGCAAAGGAGCCACGGGGGGGGGGGGGGGGGGGGACAAGCCTGCTAGGCGCCCCCAGGCCGCAGCTAGGGTGCTTGTGAGCTCCCCCGAGGTCCTTTGCCTTGGTTCTCAAGTCCCCTGCGTATCTTCTGTTATGGAAAAAATCATCCCGCGGGTTTTATTCCGTTTGGACTGCGTTAAACATTCTTCTCTGAAAAAGGTCAAAAACACGGAAAAAATAGAAACTAGCACTTGGCACTGAGTTAATAGGTTAGTCCCAAAAAATATATAAAATAGCATATTCATGCATACAAAACATCCAAAGTTGACATGATAATAGCATGGAACCATCAAAAATTATTGATACATTGGAGACGTATCAAGCATCCCCAAGCTTAACTCGTGCTTGTCCTCGAGTGGGGAAGTGATAAAGACTGAATTTTTGATGTGAATGCTACCTAACATATTTGTCCTTTGTAACTTCTTTCTCGTGGCATGAATGTTCAGATCCGTAAGATTCAAAACAATAGTTTACTATTGACATGAAAACAATAATACTTCAAGCATACTAGCAAAGTGATTATGAACTTTTGAAGTAACAAAGCCAAAGAAAGTTATCCCTACAAAATCATATAGTCAGGCTACGCTCCATCATCCCCACACAACGAATTTAAATCATGCACAACCCCGGTATTGGCCAAGTAATTGTTTTCGCATCTTACTTTCTCAAACCTTTTCAACTCTCACGCAATACATGTGCGTGATCCATGGATATAGCACTATATGTGGAATAGAGTGTGGTGGAGGTTGTGAGGCAAACAAAGGAGGAGATGGTCACATCGACTCGGCATATCAATGGGCTATGCAGATGCCCATCAATAGATATCAATGTGAATGAGAAGGGATTACCATGCAATGGATGCACTTAGAGCTATAAGTGTGTGAAATCTCAAAATGAGAACTAGTGGGTGTGCACCCAACTTTCTTGCTCACGAAGACCTAGGGCAATTTTGAGGAAGCCCATCATTGGAATACACAAGCCAAGTTATATAATGAAAATTCCCACTAGTATATGGAAGTGTCAAAACAAGAGACTCTCTATCATGAAGAACATGGTGCTATTTTGAAGCACAAGTGTGGAAAAATATAGTAGCATTGTCCCTTCTCTCTTTTTCTCTCTCTTTTTTTGTTTGGGAACTTTGGCCTCTTTTCATATTTTTTTTGGTGGGCATCTTTGGCCTCTTTTTTTTATTTCCTCACATGGGACAATGATGTAATAATGATGATCATCACTCTTTTTCAATACTTAGAACAATGATGACTCTATCGGAAATGCCTCTGGCAGTGTACCGGGATGTGCAACGATCTAGCTTAGCATATGACGTTGAAACATCTCTCTAGCTATCTTACGATCATGCAATGGCAATATGAAAGTGAAGGTACAAGTCATGAGACGGAACGGTGGGAGTTGCATGGAAATATATATCGGAATGGCTATGAAAATGCCGTAATAGGTAGGTATGGTGGCTGTTTTGAGAAAGGTATATGGTGGGTTTGTGCACCGGCAAAAATTGCGCGGCACTAGAGAGGTTGGAAGTGGTGGAAGGTGAAAGTGCATCTATACAATGGACTCACATTAGTCATGAAGAACTCATATACTTATTGCGAAAGTTTTATTAGTAATCGAAACAAAGTGCTAAACGCATACTCCTAGGGGAAGGGTTGGTAGGTGTTAACCATCGCGCGATCCCGATTGCCACACAAAGGATGATAATCAATAAATCAATTATGCCCCAACTTCCTAACATAGCAGTTCACCATACGTGCATGCTACGGGAATTACTAACTTCAACACAAGTATTTCTAGATTCACAACACCCTACTAACATAACACTAATATTACCAAATCCAAATCTCAAAACTTAATTGTTAGGAATCAAACTTCTCTTACTAATCAATGCACTTGAATATGGAAGTTATTATTATATCCTCTTTGGATGACTACCATCTTTACGACTACTTTCATAGCACAAGCCAATTACCAAGTTACTTAGAGAGAGCACTCTCAAAAAGATATAAGTGAAGATCGAGAGTTTTTATTTCTACAAAATATGACACTGCCGTGCTCTACAAAGATTTAAGTGAAGCACTAGAGCAAAATTATCTAGGTCAAAAGATATAAGTGAAGCTCAATGAGTATTCTAGCAAATTCACGATGAGTGCATGTCCCTCTCAAAAAGGTGTGCAGCAAGGATGATTGCGACAAAACAAAAAGAAAAGACTCCTATAATAAACGACGCTCCAAGCAAAACACATATCATGTGGTGAATAAAAATATAGCTCCAAGTAACGTTACCGATGGATTGAAGACGAAAGAGGGGATGCCTTCCCGGGGCACCCCCAAGCTTAGGCTTTTTGGTGTCCTTGAATTTGGCTTGGGATGCCTTGGGAATCCCCAATCTTAAGCTCTTTCCACTCTTTATCCGATTGTCCATGAGAACATCACCCAAAACTTGAAAACTTCACAACACAAAACTTAAACAGAAACTCGTGATATCATTAGCATAAGAAAACAAACTACCAACTCTTTAGGTACTATAGTCAACTTGATTTCTATTTAGATTGATGTTATACTACTGTATTCTCACTTTTCCATGGCTAGTACCCCCCGGTACTATCCATAGTTTCATCAAAATAAGCAATCAACACAACAAAAAACAGAATCCGTCAAAAACATACCAGTCTGTAGCAATATGTATACTTCATATACTTCTGGTATCCCAAAAATTCTGAAAAATTATGAAAATTAGGGCAATTTGCATATCAACCAGCAGAAAAAAGAATCAACTCAAAAGCTTCTTCTGGATAGGAATTAAAAATATTTTTGTGAGCGCAAAGTTTCTGTCTTTTTCAGCATGATCAAACAACCATCAACAAAACTAATCATAAAGGTTTTACTTGGCACAAACACAAAAAGAAACACAAAAAACACAATCATAATAGAATTATGATGGTTTGGAAACAAAAAAACAGAAAGCAAAAAGCAAAGGTAAATTCATTGGGTTGCCTCCCAACAAGTGCTATTGTTTAACGCCCTTAGCTAGGCATAAGGCGAAAGAATCAAGTATCGTCGTCTTTGGTGCTCAAACCATAAGTAGCCCTCATCATGGATTCATAAGGCAATCTTATTTTCTTTCTAGGAAAGTGTTCCATGCCCTTCTTTAATGGAAATTGAAATCTTATATTCCCTTCCTTCATATCGATGACAGCACCCGTAGTCCTAAGGAAAGGTCTACCAAGAATGATGGGACATGTCGGATTGCAATCAATATCAAGCACAGTGAAATCTATGGGTACATAGTTCCTATTTGCAATAATAAAAATATCATTGATCCTTCCCATAGGTTTCTTAATAGTAGAATCCGCAAGATGCAAATTAAGAGAGCACTCATCAATCTCATTGAAGCCTAGAACATCACATAAAGACTTTGGAATAGAGGAAACACTAGCACCCAAATCACACAAAGCATTGCATTCATAGTTTTTAATCTTGATTTTGATAGTAGGTTTCCACTCATCATGACGTTTTCTAGGAATAGATATCTGCAACTCAAGTTTCTCTTCAAGAGATTTCATCATAGCATCAACGATATGATCGATAAAGGCCTTATTTTGGCTATAAGCATGTGGAGAGTTTAGCATGGATTGCATTAAGGAAATACATTCAATCAAAGAGCAACTATCATAATTGAATTCCTTGAAATCCAAAGTAGTAATTTCATTACTACTCAAAGTTTTGATATCCTCTACTCCACTTTCTGTGCTTTTAGCATCAAGATAAATAGACTACGAATAATTGGGGCGTTTCTCAACCAAAGTGGATCCATATCCAGCCCCATCATCATTAGGATTGACATTAGAAAACAAGGATCCAATAGGAGTCACACCAAGCACTTTAAGATCTTCGTGATTCTCATCATGAGAACACGCCTTTTTAAGCCATTCATGTCTAGCACGAATTTGGGCGGTTCTTTCTTTACTCTCATTCATGGAAACATGCATAGCTTTCAAAGTTTCATCCATATTAATCTTGGGAGGAGCACATCTCAATTTAAAAGCATCAATATCAAGAGACATTCTATCAACGGTCCTAGCCAAGTCATCAATTTTGAGCAGTTTTTCTTCTATGGACGCATTGAAAATCTTTTGCGAGTTGATAAACTATTTAATATTACTCTCAAGATTAGAGGGTAATTTATTGTAATTTCCATGAGCGTTGTTGTAGGAATTGCCAAAATTATTAGAGGGATTACTAGCAAAAGGCATAGGAATAAAGTTACCTCTATAAGCATTGTTGTTGCACAAATTATTCCTACCAACAAAATTAACATACAAGATTTCATTGCTATTCTCAATAAAGGAAGACAAAGGCATATCATTTGGATCTAGAGGAGCACCTTTACTAGCAAACAATTTCATTAACTCATCCATCTTAGCACTCAAATAGTTAATTTCTTCTGTAGCATGCACTTTTTTACTAGTAGGTGACCTTTCAGTGTGCCATTGAGAATAGTTTGTCATGATATAATCTAGGAGTTTTGTGGCTTCTCCTAGTGTGATTTCCATGAAAGTTCCACCGGAGACGGAATCCAAAATATTTCTAGAAGCACAATTCAAACCAGCATAGAAGATTTGTATAATCATCCAAAGACTCAATCCATGAGCGGGACAATTTCTAATCATCAATTTCATTCTCTCCCAAGATTGTGCAACATGTTCATGATCTAGTTGCTTAAAATTAATGATATCATTAAGGAGAGAGATAATCTTAGCTGGTGGAAAATACTTGGATATATAAGCATCTTTACACTTGTTCCAAGAATCAATACTAGTTTTGGGTAAATATGAAAACTAAGTTTCTGCTCGATCTTGTAATGAGAACGGAAATAGCTTCAATTTAATCACATCATTATCCACATGTTTCTTCTTTTGCATATCGCATAACTCAATGAAGGTATTAATATGGGATGCGGCATCTTCACTTGGAAGGCCAGAAATTGCTCTTTCATAACAAGATTCAGCAAGGCAGCATTGATTTCATATGATTCCGCACTAGTGGCGGGAGCAATCGGAGTACTAATAAAATCATTATTATTAGTATTCGAGAAGTCACACAATTTGGTGTTTTCAGTCATGGTGACTCAGCAAGCAAACAAGCACACAGCGAACAGAAAGCAAGCGAAAGAAAAGGGTGAACGAAAAAGGAAAATATTTTTGTAAATTTTGTTTTTTTCAGAAGTGGGGGAGAGGAAAACAAGAGGCAAAATACAAACAATGTAAATGAAAGAGATGAGTTTGCGATAGTTACTTGGATATGCTTCACTTTGAATACTCCCCGGGAACGGCGCCAGAAATTGGCACGTTGACGGGAGACTATTCTTGACTTGATCCTCCCCGGCAACGGCGCCAGAAACTCTTCTTGCTACCTCTTGAGCTTGCGTTGGTTTTTCCCTTGAAGTGGAAAGGGTGATGCAGCACAGTAGCAGTAAGTACTTCCCTCAGTTTGAGAACCAAGGTATCAATCCAGTAGGAGTATCAAGATAAGGCACCAATGTACCTGCGCAAAAACAAACAAACTTGCACCCAACGCTATAAAGGGGTTGTCAATCCCTTCACGATTATTTGCAAGGTGAGATCTGAAGGTGGAAAGCGCAACAAAGTAAAAGTGTAGATCTGAAAATATGATGTGAAGTAGACCCGGGGGCCATAGTGTTCACTAGAGGCTTCTCTCATGATAGCAAGTATTATGGTGGGTGAACGAATTACTCTCGAGCAATTGATAGAATCACGCAAAGTCATGATGATATCTAAGGCAATGATCATACATATAGGCATCACGTCCGAGACAAGTAGACCGATACTTTATGCATCTACTACTATTACTCCACACATTGACCGCTATCCAGCATGCATCTAGTGTATTGAGTTCATAACAAACAGAGTAACGCCTTAAGCAAGATGAGATGATGTAGAGGGATAAATTCATGCAATACGATATAAACTCCATATTTTTACCATTGATGGCAACAACACGATGCGTGCCTCGCTACCCCTTCTGTCACTAGGTGAGGACACCGCACGGTATAAACCCAAAACCAAGCACTTCTCCCATTGCAAGAATTACAGATCAAGTTGGCCAAACGAAACCCACAACTCGCAGAGAATTACAAGGATACAAAATCATGCATATAAGAGATCAGAGGAGACTCAAATAATATTCGTAGATAATCTGATCATAAATCCACAATTCATCGTATCTCGGCAAACACACCGCAAAAGAAAGTTACATCGGATAGATCTCCATGAAGATCATGGAGAACTTTGAATTGAAGATCCAAGAGAGAGAAGAAGCCATCTAGCTACTAGCTATGGACCCGAAGGTCTGTGGTGAACTACTCACGCATCATCGGATAGGCGATGGTGTTGATGAAGAAGCCCTCCGTGTCCGAATCCCCCCTCCGGCAGGGCACCAGAACGGTCCCCAGATGGGATCTTGCGGAGACAGAAGCTTGCGGCAGCGGAAAAGTATTTTTGTGGCTCTCTCTGGTCGTTTTGGATTTTTAGAGAATTTATAGGCGGAAGAGGTAGGGCAAAGGAGCCACGGGGGGCCCACAAGCCTGCTAGGCGCCCCCCTAGGCCGCGGCTAGGGGGCTTGTGACGTCCACCGAGGTCCTTTGCCCTGGTTCTCAAGTCCCATGCGTATCTTCTGTTATGGAAAAAATCATCCCGCGGGTTTTATTCCATTTGGACTCCGTTATATATTCTTCTTTGAAAAAGGTCAAAAACACGGAAAAAACAAAAACTGCCACTTGGCACTGAGTTAATAGGTTAGTCCCAAAAAAGATATAAAATAGCATATTCATGCATACAAAAAATCCAAAGTTGGCATGATAATAGCATGGAACCATCAAAAATGATAGATACGTTGGAGACGTATCAGGGGTGGTTGCTAAAACACTCCCCGCGGGTTATACCACTGTTGGTTGTGAACTTGGTACTGTCCGCTATTAGGCTATGACCCACTCCGCGGACCCGGGTTAGGAAACCCACCGAACGGGCTTTGGCATGACACGGGCGCGCCAAACTGCTCCTGTCGCTCGCCCTGATCGCCTCCTTGGCCTTTCTTGAACGCCTCAGCTAGGAACTCCTGCATGACATAGCAATCCTCCCAGGAGTGGGTTGCCGGTCCCTCAGCCGTAGCGTGCTGTGGACAGGGGCCTTTGAGCATCTCATGATAGTTGTGCGGCTTCTTCCCACTAAAACCCCGCTTCTTCTGCGTTGGTTCCGTTGCCGGCATTTGTATTGGTTACGAAGTGTGTGGGACCTTCCTGTTGTATCCTCTTACCTTGCCCACTGTGGTTGTGGTTACCCCGCCCTTGAAACTAGGAGTGGCCTTTTGACGACTCGCCCCTCCTGGCGGTGCTAACCTTGTCATTGACGGCTCAATCTAGAGATACACTTTGCTTAAACTTGAAATTGACATATGTTGGTCATAGAATTGGGACCAATATCTTGAGGCCTGGGGTTGAAGAGGTCTAGAAGGTCCCTAATGAATTTTGAGTCGGGTGGTCAAAAACCTCTGCGTAAATGATGAGTGAAAATAACAACTTCTCCTTGTCGATGCTGCTGGTAGGGCTCTTCTTTAGGAGCTTGCCATTTTATGTCCTTTCGAGCCGTCAAGATCCTTGACTCACAAGGTTCTCCAAAGTAAGTTCGGACTCTTGGAACCTCGCATAGTTACAAGCCTTCGAGTTCTTGGGGGCCATTGGGCGGTCTCAAACAGCTACAAAGGATGATAAACATAAATAAGCTAGTGTGTGATAGTAGCAGCTAACTCGTCATTACTTCAAGGGGTGCTTACGTCACCAAAACTATTAAAAAATAGTGTTCTAAGCCAGCCAATGCTATTACTATGTGTTTAAGCCGGCAACAACAAGTAAATGATTTTGAAAGGTAAACTCCATGGGAGACTTTGCAGAAATTCTTCACAAACAGGTTGCAATAAGTGACATCCCTTGCGATGGATCTAAATAATTCACGAAAAATAGAGACAAACGTTCAACATTGGTGGTATGACCGAAGTTAAATACATTTGCACAGGATCTTCTAAAAGGAGTATCATATTAAATCTAGGCGCAACAGGTGCCAAGCGGAGGCCGCAACAAACTTATGGATGCACAAAGGGTGAGAAGCTTATGGCTCTACTGAGCATTTCTTCGGTGACTTGATGAATTCAGTAGAACATCGGTAGAACCTACTGATGAATCTACAAACCCTCGTAAGGAAGAGTGTGTACCTGGTTCCGTTGAAGGTGAAAAGTGGCGATCGTGTACACCCTGACGAAGACGAGGAAGATCTGATACATAGGCAGAACGTTCGGGAAGGACCGGTCGTCATTTTCAAAGTTCTGGCGCACGCAACAATGGGGAAGAGCACGAGGAATAAGAAGGGAAGGATAACACATAGGTTCGCCTGCCTGTTTATAAGGAAAGGGGGATTGAAACGGAACGGTCGCAGGAAATTAGTGGCTAAGTTTACACCTAGATTCTACCGCCAGTCCGGATTTAGTGCTGTTTTTCGAAAAGATTCGCTATGATGGCCCTGGACGACAGCGGTCAGCGCAATGACGGCATAAGAATATAGACTCAGAAAGATACTAAGTCTCAGGTAAGGAGAAATGACCCAGCATAGTCTTGACCTGGATTCAAGTTTTATTTCAAAGATAAACAACGAAAGATTGTCGGATCAAAGTTTGACCAAGGAAGCTTGCCATGAAAAGGTTCAAATCAACCCGTGGCCTAATGTTGGGGATATAACCCCGCGGTATAACCTGTCATTTGGGTCGGGTTAGATTGTATTCGACTCTTGGCGTACATGAACAATGGGTTGTAGACAGGGAAGAAGGACGGGAAGAAAATTTACCAAGTGAGCCGCCTTGTGGCCTAGTACCTGAAGATGGCGACTCAAGGCCCATCGGGTGGAAGACTTCAGAAGCTTTCCTAACTTGGGAAGCAAGATGAAGTAGAATTGTAATAGGTCACGGGCATTTATTTTACTTGGACTCATTTGTAAACTCGATGCCTCTACATATATATAAAGGGGAGCCCTCGAGCAAGAGAGATCAAGCAAGAAACCCTCGAAAGCTAGGTTAGGTATTCCACAACCTTGTAATCGAGAACTCCATCAATATAGACACCAAAGGAGGACGTAGGCTTTTACCTCCATTGGAGGGGCCGAACTTGGGTAAATCCGTCTCTCGTTCCTGATCAACCCCTTCAAGTCCCCACACAGGGACGATGGCCCCACCACTAAGTCCTTTCACGAGGACATCTGTCATGATAAAACCACGACATGTACATAGATAGTACCTAGATGGCTATATCTCTCTCTCTTGATCTTCAATAGAATGATCATCGCATCATCACTTTGATCTATTCGATGTAACTCTTTTGTGCGGCGCGTTTGTTGGGATTCGATTAATTGTGGGTTTATGTTCATATTATTCATGATAAATACTTAACTCTTGTCATAATTCTAAATATGATTCGTATATGCATGATCACCATAGCTTCGTAAATCTCTCTGATATATTGATTTGCTTTGGCCAAGTAGATTGATCTTTCTTTAGTGAGAGAGGTGCATTGTAGTGGGTTCAATCTGGTGGATTTCTATACCCTAATGACAACGTAGGGGACAAGATACGTCTTTGTATTGTTTCCAGTAAGGTTAAAACAATGGGTTAATTCGTATTAATTGAATTATCTTTGTCCACACCATGTCACCGTCCAAGCATTACTCTGTTTTACAAAATACTTTAGATGCATATGCTGGATAGCGGTCGATTGCTCGAGTAATAGTATAGGTGCAAGCAGGAGTCGGCCAATTTGCTTATGGACGTGATGCCTATATAAACATTATTGATACGTCTCCAACGTATCTATAATTTTTGATGGTTCCATGCTATTATCTTGTCAAACTTTGGATGTTTTGTATGCATTTTATATATTTTCTCGGACTAACTTATTAACTCAGCGCCAAGTGCGAATTCCTATTTTTCCACGTTTTTGACCTTTTTCAGAGGAGAATATTAAACGGAGTCCAAACGGAATAAAACCTCCGAAAAGGATTTTTCCGGAGGAGAAGATACGCAGGGAGCTTGAGAACCAAGGCAAAGGGCACCACGCGAGGCCACAAGCCCCCTAGCCGCGGCATGGGGGCCGCGCCTAGCAGGCTTGTGGGCCCCCCATGGCTCCTTTGCCCTACTTCTTCCGCTATAAATCCCCGAAAAATCTGAAACCACGGGAGAGAGCCACGAAAATACTTTTCCGCCGCCGCAAGCTTCGGTCTCTGCAAGATCCCATCTGGGGCACGTTCTGGTGCCCTGCCAGAGGGGGGATTCGGACACGGAGGGCTCCTTCATCAACACCATTGCCTCTTCGATGATGCGTGAGTAGTTCACCATAGACCTTCGGGTCCATAGCTAGTAGCTAGATGGCTTCTTCTCTCTCTTGGATCTTCAATATAAAGTTCTCCATGATCGTCATGGAGATCAATCCGACGTAATCTTCTTTTGCGGTGCGTTTGTCGAGATCCGATGAATTGTGGATTTATGATCAGATTATCTATGAATCTTATTTGAGTTTCTTCTGATCTCTTATATGCATGATTTCATATCCTTGTAATTCTCTTCAAGTTGTGGGTTTTGTTTGGCCAACTTGATCTATAATTCTTGCAATGGGAGAAGTGCTAGGTTTTGGGTTCATACCATGCGGTGAGCTCACCCATTGATAGAAGGGGTAGCGAGGCAGGCATCATGTTGTTGCCATCAAGGGTAAAAAGATGGGGTTTATATCTATTGCATGAATTTATCCCTCTACATCATGTCATCTTGCTTAAGGCGTGAATCTGTTTGTTATGAACTCAATACACTAGATGCATGTTGGATAGCGGTCGATGTGTGGAGTAATAGTAGTAGATGCAGAAAGTATCAGTCTACTTGTCTCGGACGTGATGCCTCTATGTATGATCATTGCCTTAGATATCAACATGACTTTGCGCGGTTCTATCAATTGCTCGATAGTAATTCGTTCACCCACCGTAATATTTGCTATCATGAGAGAAGCCTTTAGTGAACACTATGGCCCCCGGGTCTACTTCACTTCATATTTTAAGCCCTACACGTTTGCTTTGTTGCACTTTCCGCCTTCAGATCTCACCTTGCAATGAATCGTGAAGGGATTGACAACCCCTTTGTAGCATTGGGTGCAAGTTTGCTGTTTTTGCGCGGGTACTTTGGAGACTTGGCTTGATACTCCTACTAGATTGATACCTTGGTTCTCAAACTGAGGGATATACTTACTGCTACTGTGTTGCATCACCCTTTCCTCTTCAAGGGAAAAACCAACGCAAGCTCAAGAGCTAGCAATTATCATTGCCTTGAATATCGCATAACCATCCGCTTTTCTATCAATTGCCCAACAGTAATTTGTCTACCCACAATATGCTTACTTTCATGAGAGATGCTACTAGGGAACACTATAGCCCCAGGGTCTATTCACTTATAAATTTACAAACACTACAATTTCCTCGCTGCCTTTAATTATCTGTTATTTGCTTTTCCTTTGCAGCTTTCAACCACACTACTTACTTGCTTGTAATTAACAAGACAAGGGGATTAGCAACCATCTTGCCCGCGTTGGGTGCAACTGTTTGTTTCTTTTGTGTGCAGTTGTTGAAGATGAGGGGTTGATGTTACTGCTATTGGATCAATAAACCTTGGTTCTCTACTCACGAAAATACTTACCTATATTGTTCTGCATCACCAGTTCCTCTTCACGGAAAACCCAACGCAGATCAGAAGTATCACGAAGGATTTTTGGCGCCGTTGCTGGGGAGTTTCATCAACTTACTATCAAGCCACTTGACACAAAGTATCATTCACTTGATCTTATTTTTATTTGCTGCTATATTTTTCTTGCTCCATTAAAATCAAAAATACAAAAATATTTATCTTTACTTGCCTCTAGTTTATTCTTTGCTTGTTTTGCCTGCTAGTTTACTTTACCTGCTTGTTACTTTGCTTTCTCTGTTACAATTTCTCAAGATAGTACTAAGTTGTGTGACTTATTGATATGTCTCCAACGTATCTATAATATTTGATGGTTCCATGCTATTATCTTGTCAAACTTTGGATGTTTTGTATGCCGTTTATATCTTTTTTGGGACTAACTTATTAACTCAGTGACAAGTGCCAGTTCCTGTTTTTTCCGTGTTTTTGACACTTTTTAGAGGATAATATTAAACGGAGTCCAAACGGCATAAAACTTTCAAAAAGATTTTTTCCGGAACATAAGATACGCAAGGGGCGTGAGAACCAAGGTAGAGGCCACCAGGGGAAGCCACAAGCCCCCTAGGCGCGGATAGGGGGCCCGCGCCTAGCAGGCTTGTGGGCCCCTTGTGACTCGTCTGCCCTACT
Organism: Hordeum vulgare subsp. vulgare; assembly: GCF_904849725.1. NCBI lineage: Eukaryota > Viridiplantae > Streptophyta > Magnoliopsida > Poales > Poaceae > Hordeum > Hordeum vulgare. Next base: position 44,376,001 of record NC_058520.1, on the reverse strand, counting down.
TCTTCCTCCTATAAATCCTCGAAAAATCCAAAACCACGGGAGAGATCCATGAAAATACTTTTCCGCCGCCACAAGCTTCTGTCTCCGCAAGATCCCATCTCGGGCACGTTCTGGTGCCCTACCGGAGGGGGATTCGGATACGCAGGGCTTCTTCATCAACACCACTGCCTCTCCGATGATGCATGAGTAGTTCACCATAGACCTTCGGGTCCATAGCTAGTAGCTAGATGGCTTGTTCTCTCTCTTGGATCTTCAATACAAAGTTCTCCGTGATCTTCATGGAGATCTACCCGATGTAATCTTCTTTTGCGTTGTGTGTGTCGAGATCGGATGAATTGTGGATTTATGATCAGATTATCTGTGAATCTTATTTGAGTTTCTTATGATCTCTTATATGCATGATTTCATATCCTTGTAATTCTCTTCGAGTTGTGGGTTTTGTTTGGCCAACTTGATCTAAGATTCTTGCAACGGGAGAAGTGCTTGGTTTTGGGTTCATACCATGCGGTGACCTCACCTAGTGACAGAAGGGGTAGCGAGGCACGCATCATGTTGTTGCCATCAAGGGTAAAAAGATGGGGTTTATATCTATTGCATGAATTTATCCCTCTACATCATGTCATCTTGCTTAAGGCGTTACTCTGTTCGTCATGAACTCAATACACTAGATGCATGCTGGATAACGGTCGATGTGTGGAGTAATAGTAGTAGATGTAGAAAGTATCGGTCTACTTGTCTCAGACGTGATGCCTATATGTATGATCATTGCCTTAGATATCGTCATGACTTTGCGCGGTTCTATCAATTGCTCGACAGCAATTTGTTCACCCACCGTAATATTTGCTATTTTGAGAGAAGCCTCTAGTGAACACTATGGCCCCCAGGTCTACTTCACATCATATTTTCAGCCTTACACTTTTACTTCGTTGCACTTTCCGCCTTCAGATCTCACTTTGCAATCAATCTTGAAGGGATTGACAACCCCTTTATAGCGTTGGGTGCAAGCTCTTTTGTGTTTGCGCAGGTACTCTGGACACTTGGCTTGATTCTCCTACTGGATTGATACCTTGGTTCTCAAATTGAGGGAAATACTTACTACTACTATGCTGCATCACCCTTTGCTCTTCAAGGGAACAACCAACGCAAGGTCAAGAGGTAGCAAGAAGGATTTCTGGCGCTGTTGCCGGGGAGGATCAAGTCAAGAATAGTCTCCGGTCAACGTGTCAATTTCTGGCACCGGGGATTGTTCTAGGTGAAGCTTATCCAAGTAAGTGTCGCAAACTCATCTCTTGCATTTACTTTTTTGCCTCTCGTTTTCCTCTCCCCCACTTCTGAAAATCAAAAATTTACAAAAATATTTGCCTTTTTCTTTCGCCCTTTTCTCTCACTTTCTTTCTGTTTGTTTGTGTGCTTGTCTGCTTTCTAAAGTCACCATGACTGAAAACACCAAACTTTGTTACTTCTCGAAAACTAATAATAATGATTTTATTAGTACTCAGATTGCTCCCACCACTAGTGCGGAATCATACGAAATCAATGCTGCTTTGCTGAATCTTGTAATGAAAGAGCAATTCTCCGGCCTTTCTAGTGATGATGCCGCATCCCATCTTAATACCTTCATTGAGCTTTGCGATATCCAAAAGAAAAAAGATGTGGATAATTATGTGATTAAATTGAATCTATTTCCGTTCTCGTTGCGAGATCGAGCAAAAACTTGGTTTTCATCTTTGCCCAAAAATAGTATTGATTCTTGGAACAAGTGCAAAGATGCTTATATATCCAAGTATTTTCGATCGGCTAAGATTATCTCTCTCCGTAATGATATCATGAATTTTAAACAATTTGATCATGAACATGTTGCACAATCTTGGGAGAGAATGAAATTGATGATTAGAAATTGTCCCGCTCATGGCTTGAGTCTTTGGATGATTATACAAATCTTCTACGCTGGTTTGAATTTCGCTTCTAGAAATATCTTGGACTCCGCCTCCGGTGGAACATTCATGGAAATCACATTAGGAGAAGCCACAAAACTCCTAGACAATATCATGACAAACTATTCTCAGTGGCACACTAAAAGGTCACCTACTAGTAAAAAGGTACACGCTATAGAAGAAATTAACTCGTTGAGTGCTAAGATGGATGAGTTAATGAAATTGTTTGCTAGTAAAGGTGCTCCTTTAGATCCTAATGATATTCCCTTGTCCTCCTTGATTGAGTGTAGCAATGATAGCTTGGACGTTAATTTTGTTGGTAGGAATAATTTTGGCAACAACAATGCTTTTAGATGAAACTATGTTCCTAGGCCTTTTCCTAGTAATCCCTCTAATAACTTTAGCAACTCCTACCACAACGCTCATGGAAATTACAACAAATTACCCTCTGATCTAGAGAGTAATATCAAAGAGTTCATCAACTCGCAAAAGATTTTCAATGCATCCATAGAAGAAAAACTACTCAAAATTGATGATTTGGCTAGGAGCATTGATAGAATGTCTATTGATATTGATGATTTGCAAGTTATATATGCTCCTCCCAAGACCAATATGGATGAAACTTTGAAAACTATGCGTGTTTCCATGAATGAGAGTAAAGAAAGAACCGCCCAAATTCGTGCTAGACATGAATGGCTTAAAAAGGCATGTTCTCGTGCTGAGAATCACGAAGATCTTAAAGTGCTTGGTGTGACTCCCATTGAATCCTTGTTTTCTAGTGTCAAACCTAATGATGATGGGGTTGTATATGAATCCACCTTGGTTGAAAAACGCCCCAATGATTCGGAGTCTATCTATCTTGATGCTAAAAGCATTTAAAGTGGAGTAGAGGATATCAAAACTTTGAGTAGTAATGAAACTACTACTTTGGATTTCAAGGAATTCAATTATGATAGTTGCTCTTTGATTGAATGTATATCCTTGATGCAATCCATGCTAAACTCTCCACACGTTATAGCCAAAACAAGGCCTTTACCGATCATATCGTCGATGCTATGATAAAATCTCTTGAAGAGAAACTTCAGTTGGAAGTTTCTATTCCTAGAAAGCTTCATGATGAGTGGGAACCTACCATCAAAATCATGATCAAAAACTATGAGTGCAATGCTTTGTGTAATTTGGGTGCTACTGGTTCCGCGATTCCAAAGTCTTTATGTGATGTTCTAGGCTTTAATGAGATTGAGGAGTTCTCTCTTAATTTGCATCTTGCGGATTCTACTATTAAGAAACCCATGGGAAGGATCAATGATGTTCTTATTATTGCAAATAGGAACTATGTACCCGTGGATTTCATTGTGCTTGATATTGATTGCAATCCTACATGTCCTATCATTCTTGGTAGACCTTTCCTAAGGACTATTGGTGCTATCATCGATATGAAGGAAGGGAATATTAGATTTCACTTTCCTTTAAAGAAGGGCATGGAAAATTTTCCTAGAAAGAAAATAAGATTGCCTTATGAATCCATGATGAGGGCTACTTATGGTTTGAGCACCAAAGACAACGATACGTGATTCTATCACCTTATGCCTAGCTAAGGGCGTTAAACAATAGCGCTTGTTGGGAGGCAACCCAATGAATTTATCTTTACTTTTTGCGTTCTATTTTGTTGCGTCCACACCATCATAATTCTGTTATGATTGTGTCTTTTGTGTTTCTTTTTGTGTTTGAGCCAAGTAAAACCTTTATGACTAGTTTGGTGATGGTTGTTTGATCCTCCTCGAAAAAGACAGAAATTTTTCGCTCACGAAATTATTTTTCATTTTTATCCAGAAAAAGATTTTGAGTTGATTCTTTTTGCTGCTGGTTGGTATGCCAATTTTCCAAACTGTCGTAATTGTTCAGAATTTTTGAGATACGAGAAGTATACGAAGTATATAGATTGCTACAGTCTGGTCTGTTTTGACAGATTCTGTTTTTGTTGTGTTGGTTGCTTGTTTTGATGAAACTATGGATAGTATCGGGGGTACTAGCCATGGAAAAGTGAGAATACAGTGGTCTAACACCAATATAAATAGAAATAAATATTTCTACAGTACCTCAAGAGGTGGCAGTTTGTTTTCTTGTGCTAATGATATCACGAGTTTCTGTTTAAGTTTTGTGTTGTGCAGTTTTCAAGTTTTGGGTGATGTTCTCATGGACAAAGGGATAAAGAGTGTAAAGAGCTCAATCTTGGGGATGCCCAAGGCACCCCAAGCGAAATTTAAGGACACCAAAAATCCTAAGCTTGGGGATGCCCCGGGAGAGCATCCCCTCTTTCGTCTTCAATCCATCGGTAACATTACTTGGAGCTATATTTTTATTCACCACATGATATGTGTTTTGCTTGGAGCGTCTTGTATCATAGGAGTCTTTTCTTTTTGTTGTGTCACAATCATCCTTGCTGCCCAGATTTTGAGTGAGACATGCACTCATCGTGATTTTGCTAGAATACTCTTTGAGCTTCGCTTATATCTTTCGAGTTAGGCTTGCTCACATGTGCTTCACTTAGATCTTTTAGAGCACGACAGTGTCATATTTTGGAGAAATAAGAACTCTCGATGTTCACTTATATATTGTTGAGAGTGATCTCTCTGAGCAACTTGGTAGTTGGCTTGTGCTATGAAAGTAGTCCCAAAGGTGATAGGAATCCAAAGAGGATACAAAAAAACTTCCATCTTCATGTGCATTGATTAGAAAGAGAAGTTTGATTCCTCTCAAATAGTTTTGAAACATGGACTTGGTAATATTAAGAGTTATGTTAGTAGGGTGTTGTGAATCTAGAAATACTTGTGTTGAAGTTAGTGATTCTCGTAACATGCACGTATGGTGAACCGCTATGTTAGGAAGTCAGAGCATAATTGACCTATTGACTCTCATCCTTCCCCTAGGAGTATGGTTTTAGCACTTTGTTTCAATTACTAATAAAAACTTTCGCAATAAGTATGTGAGTTCTTCATGACTAATGTGAGTCCATGGTATAGATGCACTTTCACATTTCAACATTGCTAGCCTCTTTAGTGACGCGCAACTTTCGCCGGTGCACAAACCCACCATATGCCTTCCTCAAAACAGCCACCATACCTACCTACTATGGCATCTTCATAGCCATTCCGATATATATAGCCATGCATCTCCCACCGTTCCGTCTCATGACTTGTGCCGTCACTTTCATATTGCCATTGCATGATCGTAAGATAGCTATAGAGTCATACGCCATGCTAGATTGTCGCACATCCCGGTACATTGTCGGAGGCATTTCCTATAAGAGTCATCATTGTTCTAAGCATAGATCTTTGAGTAAATTAAAGTGTGATGATCATCATTATTAGAGCATTGTCCCATGTGAGGAAATAAAAAAAAGAGGCCAAAGTTTCCCACAATATATATATATATATATATATATATATATATATATATATATATATATATATATATATATATATATGTAAAGAGGCCAAAGAGCCCAAACAAAAAAAAGAGAGAAAAAGAGGGAAGGGACAATGCTACTATCTTTTCCACAGTTGTGCTTCATAATAGCACCATGTTCTTCATGATTGAGATTCTCTTGATTTGTCACAACCATATGCTAGTGGGAATCTTTGTTATATAACTTGGCTTGTATATTCCAATGAAGGGCTTCCTCAAAATTTCCCCAGGTCTTCGTGAGCAAGCAAGTTGGACGCACACCCACTAGTTCTTCTTTTGAGCTTTCACATACTTATAGCTCTAAGTGCATCCATTGCATGGTAATCCCTACTCTTTCACATTGATATCTATTGATGGGCATCTCCATAGCCGTTTGATATGCCGAGTCGATGTGATCATCTCCTCCTTTTTGTCTAACAACCTCCACCACACTCTATTCCACCTATAGTGCTATATCCATGGCTCACGCTCATGTATTGCGTGAGAGTTGAAAAAGGTTTGAGAAAGTAAGAGTGCGAAAACAATTACTTTGCCAATACCAGGGTTGTGCATGATTTAAATTAGTTGTGTGGGGATGATGGAGGATAGCCAGACTATATGATTTTGTAGGGATAACTTTCTTTGGCCTTGTTATTTCAAAATTTCGTGATTACCTTGCTAGTTTGCTTGAAGTATTATTGTTTTCATGTCAATAGCAAACTATTGTTTTGAATATTACGGATCTAAACATTCATGTCACATGAAAGAAGTTACAAAGGACAATTATGCTAGGTAGCATTCCACATCAATAATTCAGTCTTTATCACTTCCCTGCTCGAGGACGAGCAGGAGTTAAGCTTGGGGATGCTTGATACGTCTCCAACGTATCTATAATTTTTTATGGTTCCATGCTATTATCTTGTCAAACTTTGGATGTTTTGTATGCCTTTTATATCCTTTTTGGGACTAACTTATTAACTCAGTGCCAAGTGCCAGTTCTTGTTTTTTCCGTGTTTTTGACCCTTTTCAGAGGAGAATATTAAACGGAGTCCAAACGGAATAAAACTTCTGAAAAGATTTTTTTCGGAAGAGAAGATGCGCAGGGGGCGTGATAACCAAGGCAGAGGCCACGAGGGGAGGCCACAAGCCCCCTAGGTACGTCCAGGGGGCGCGCCTAGTAGGCTTGTGGGCCCCCTGTGGCTCGTTGCCCTACTTCTTCCGCCTATAAATCCCCGCAAAATCAAAAACCATGGGAGAGATCCACAAGATTCTTCCACCGCAAGCTTCTGTATCCGCAAGATCCCATCCGGGGCACGTTCTGGTGCCTTGCCGTAGGGGGATTCGGATACGGAGGGATTCTTCACCAACACCATTGCCTCTCCGATGATGCGTGAGTAGTTCATCCTAGACCTTTGGGTCCATAGCTAGTAGCTAGATGGCTTCTTCTCTCTCTTTGATCTTCTATACAAAGTTCTCCATGATCTTCATGGAGATCTATTCGATGTGATCTTCATGTTGCGATGTAATCTTCTTTTGTATTTAGTTAGTGAGCACAAAGATATATATATCATGTGACAACATAGTATAACTCTCTTGCTATGCATTGGTATGTCATAAAAGGACAATTCATTCACACAAGGTAAAGGTCAATACATAGCATAAGTACTTTCTTGCAATTTTATCATATTGGAAACATAGAGAGGTGAAGATTTGGTTCCTCTCTTAGAATAATTGCAAGTAGGAGAAGCAAGCACATGCATATTATATTCATCAAAATCATCATGTGTAATATTAATATGCAGCCCATGCATGTAATCTTTAATAAGTTCAAACTTCTCTGATATAGTTTAGTTACCAGTATTCAAAAAGATAATAGGACTATCGCGTGTGAGTGCAATAGCAACAATCTCATGCTTAACATAAGGAACTAGAGGAAGTTCATATCCATAAGCATAATTCATATTGGCATCATGGCCATAAGCATCGCAAGTATCAAGTTCATCAAAAAGGGATATTTCAAATGAATCCAAGGGACCATATCAATCACCATAGCATTCATCCTTCGACAAGTTTGAAGGGAAATTAAACAATGTATTAATTGAAGAGTTACCCTCATTAGAAGGTGGGCACGCATAGCTAATCCGCCCTTCCTCCTATTGTTCTTCGCTCTCATCCTCATCTTTTTCATCTAATGAGCTCACAGTATCAGCAATTTCTTCTTCCATAGATTCCTGCAAAATATTATTCTCTTCCAAGGCAACATAGACTCTCTCAATAAATTCATTAATATCAGCATTGTATTCTAAATTCTCAATATTTAAGTATGTGAAAATTTTCAGATTTGTAAGGAATATCATCATACTTTTCAATCAAAGAAGCAATTTCATATGCACCCGTAAAAGCAACAAATTCTTCTATTCGTCCCACATCATAGTAATCATATACACCATTATCATAAGAAGACAAGGTTTTAGTACATTAAATTTACATTAAACGGGAAGGTGTAGAACCTTACTTTTAGAGCAACAAGTATAATCACTTCTCACGCATAAATCCCAAGCATAGCAATGCAATATTTTAATTTGATCCCATAAGTGTTTCCCTTTTTGAGACAAGCGATAATCCCTAAAGTACTCGCATTGATACAACGCGTCTCCCATTATCAAGTTGAATGAGTATTTCATAGGATTATCAAAGTAGTAATTAATGTGTTTCACATAACCAGCAACGAGGGTTTTAGGAGGTCCCCCATCTCCATGAGTAGCAAGTACAACTATTTTTTTGTTCTTTCGTGTGCCATATCCATAACTAAAGATATAAATACACTAATGACATAAAATAAAAATTACTTAGTGATAAATCAAAAAAGCACACATGATAATATCAACTACAACGCTATTGCTCCCCGATAACGACGCGAGAAAAGGTCTTAGTAGCCCACAAGTGTAGGGGTCATTTGTAGCCTTTTTTGATAAGTAAGAGTGTCGAACCCAACGAGGAGCTAAAGATAGAATTAATATTCTCTCAAGTTATATCGACCATCCATAAAACTCTATGCACGCTAATACTTACTTTCACTAGAACAAGTATGAAACTATTTTGCGGGAAAGAAACTAGAAGTACTTAGTAGGTAATAGATAGTTTTGCATGGAAATAAAGAACACGAAAGTAAAAGTTATGGGATGTTTAGAAATAAATAATAAGTAATTTGTTTAGTAGAAATATTTTTTGTGTAACGCAGGAGAAAGATTGACCATAGGGAATTGAATATAACACGATGGATACTTATCATATGCAATGAGGGAGAGGCATCCGCTAACACACTTTCCGTACTTGGATCATATGCACTTATGATTGGAACTCTAGCTAGAATCCACAACTACTAGAAATCATTAAGGTAAACCCAACCATAGCATTAAACATCAACTCCTCTTTACTCCCATAGGCAAACAACTCCCTTACTCGGGTGTAAGCTTCTGCCACTCTAGCCATCCACCATAGGCGAATCATGGACATATTGCAAATCCTCCAGCGTGAATGTTCACGTGTGCGACTCACGGAAGGCACCTTAGGACAACACCATATCAACATACAACTCACATCAATAACATCATACCACAATTAACCTATAAGACAAAATAAATCTACTCAAACATCATAGGATAGCCACACATCATTGGATAATAATATATTGCATTAAGCACCACGTTCAAGTAGATATTACAGCGGGGAAGAGAGGTTTTACACTACTGCATAGAGGGGGAGAGAGTTGGTGGTGACGGTGGCAAAGTAGTTGGTGTAGATCGTCGTCACGATGGTTGCCCCGGCAACGCTCTGATGTCTACTACACAACATGTTCTTGTAGACTCGTGTTGGGCCTCCAAGGGTAGTGTTTTGTAGGACACTATCAAATTTCCCTCAAGTGGATGACCTATGTTTTATCAATTCCTGGGAGGTGTAGGATGAAGATGGTCTCTCTCAAACAACCCTGCAACCAAATAATAAAAAGTCTCTTATGTCCCCAACACACCAAATACAATGGTAAATTGTATAGGTGCACTAGTTCGCAAAAGAGATGGTGATACAAGTGTAGTAATGATACTAGATATTGATTTTTTTAATAGGAACAATAAAAACAGAAAGGTAGCAAGTAGCAAAAGTGACCACAAACGGTATTGCAATGCTTGAAAATGAGGCATATGGTACTTACATTAGTGCAATCTCTCAACAATGTTGATATAATCGGATCAAATAATAATACCTCAAGGTGCGATCAAGAATCACTCCATGTTCCTATCTAGCGGAGAACATAAGAAGAAATTCTTTTTAGGGTAAGAAACCACCTCAAAGTTATTCTTTCCGATCAATCTTTCCAAGGGTTCGTACTAAGATAACAAGTTATCCTTTCCGATCGATCTATCAAAGAGTTCGTACTAGAATAACACCATTGATACATATCAATCAATCCTAATGTCACCTAGATACTCCAATGTCACCTCAAGTATTCATGGGATAATTATACGACATGCATCAAACAATTTCAGATTCATAATATTCAGTCCAACACAAAGAACTTCAAGGAGCACCCCAAGATTTCTATCGGAGAACATAGTATAAAAACATACAATCAACCTGTAACATCCCAAAATTATAAATTTTGCAATGTTAATATAATTATTAGATTGATTGTTTGTTTGTTTGCTGAGTGATTGAAACTTGTTTGAAATTTGAAACTTTTCGAAACCTTTGAAATGAGAGGGAATAAAATGACTTTCCCCTTCTCCGGTGAATTCAAATTCAATTTTTTAAAAGCAACGAGAGAAGATGACATGACTTCTTCAACTATAAAGAATTTGAACGGAGATATTTGCATTTCCATTCGTTTTCTTCGTGCAAGAAATGCCGGGAAATTCTTTCGTCTTCTGTTTTGCATTTCCATCGTGCGAGAAAAAGCCCGGAGAAAACTCTCTTGCACGCAAGAGAGAGAGCGGAGGAAAATGACACTCCAAAGTGCAGGCAATTTTTGAAATATTTGAGCCAAGAAAACCCAAAGTTCTTTTGCAAAAATAATTGCAAAAAGAAATAAAGCAAATTGGGAATTTCTGAAAAAAAACATTTTTAAAAGTTTTTATTTTGGCTTAAAAAATGTTATTCGGGTGGAGATTCTTTTTCTGATTTTTTTGGTATATAATACCATATATAGATATTTTGTTTTACTTTCTTTTTTTTGGTTTTGATTTTCTGTCTCGGAAAAAAAATTAGAAAATAAGAAAGTCTTTTGTTTTTTTTAGCAGCCGCCCTGGGCGCCTTATAGAGCTTGGGCCGAGATCCTGCCCAGGGATCCCAAATCCTTTAAATCCGGCCGCCCTACCCCAACTTTCCCTCCCTCATCTCACTGGCCCATGGCCCCCACCGACCGATGCTCCCTCTCCCGTCGGTCTTCTCCCTCGTCTCCTTCCTTCTTCTACCGAAACCGAGCCTCCCTAGTATCCCGCGATCTCCTACCCCGAGTACTCCCTCTCCCTTCCATAGCTCCCCTCTCCCTGGCCTATATAAGTGCCACCACCCCGGCCGCGCCGTTCCCACCCCCGCCGCCGCCTCCCCATCTCCCCTCGCCGCCCGAGCCCGCCCGGCGGAGCAGTGGCAGCAAGCTTCTGCTGCTCTCGTCTACCCCACAGGACCGCCCCTCCCCGAGCCCTCTCTCCCCCGCCGTCGAGCCTCACCCCGAGGAGGAGTACCCTCGCCGCCACCCCACCCCGTCCCCTCGCCGCCCGCTCGCCGGAGCAGCAGCAGCAGCGAGCTGCACCACGTCTACCCCGCCTCCAGGAGTCGCCGCCCGAGCCCCCTCTCCCCGAGCGCCTCCCCCCGAGGAGGAGGAGTACTGCCCCGCCGCCGCCGCCCCATCCCCGCCGCCCCGGAGACTCCCTCCCCTCGCCGGCCATCCTCTCCCGCCGGAGTAGCCACGGTCAGCCAAGGTAGCCCTCCCCTCTCTGTTGCTTCTCTTTTTGTTTTTTTTTACCGTTGGATCTTAACTATAGGGCTGAGATTAGATCCTAACGTAACCCTTCGGTCTAAATCAGAAAACCAACGGTTCTTTTGTTCACTTATGATTTAGCCAGTAGTTTTGCTAGCCTTAGGACGTTTGCTCCAAACCAAGAAACAAACGTTCTCCGCAGCCTATCACAACCTGCCACGTGTACCCCTTTGTTAGTACTAGTTAGCTGCAGTTCTTCTGTCAAAAAATTACAAAAACAGCAAGTTTCAATCTTGTTTTGGCCACAACTTTTTATCCTGAAGTCCAATGACATTGATTCCTTTTCCAGTAGCTCACAAATTTCCTGTAGTTTTTGAAAACATATAATTTGTCTATGTTTGAAATTCTCAAATATAAGTTAGATCAGATTTAGTTTAAACCTTGTTTTGCCTATTCTAGGAGTTTAAAAATAGCTTTTAATTTGATTCCTTTTGGTACTGATCACTAGTCATATTATTTATCAGTGGTAAAAAGTTCAGATTTGTTTGAGTATTTTAGCTCACTGTTTCATATGAAACAATTTCTGTTTCACCTCTTTTAGGATTTCGGCAAATTCCTTTTCTATCTTTGCTTTTAAAATATTTTCTTTTATATTTCAGAAATATTATGTTTTGTTTATGTTAGTTCACAGTAGTTTTGCAACAAGTTTTTATTTTATTTTTTATTTGTTTTCATGAAATCAATTCTAGTTCCTTAGTAACTTGCAATTGTTTTCCGCATTGTTTCAAATCCCGTTTGGGAATACTTTCGAAAAGTTTTGTGAAAAATACTTTATTTTATCTTAGTTAAACTTGTATCTTAGTTCCTTGTTATTATTTTATGTTAGACAAAAACTATTTAGTGTTTGACGTAGTAGAAGACTCCCTAGTCTTATTTGAAGTTTCTTTCGGTTTCTTATTCGCTCTCTCTCTTTTGTTTTGATTGCTAGAATGATTGCTAGTATGAGTGCTTATGTGAATGATATGTTTGCTATATAGATTTCATCGGAGAGTGACGAGTAGTCTATCAAGTTATTTTCTCGAGAAATTCTTCTTCGTCAACATCACAGGCAAGTCACTTTGATCATACTATCACCTATGTTTTATGCATCGTAGTTCTACCATCCTATGCCCAATTGCATGCTGCCTAGGTACTTGGAAACTTTAGTATAAGTTGTAGTATCATGTGGTAGGCACACAACAACCCCGATACTTGGCCCCGGGACGACAATTTCTTAATGCTATGCTTGAGTAGACGGGTTATCGATTGAGTGTAAACCACGAGTGATGCGAGGTTGATATAATAATCAAGACCGGTTAAGACAAGATTTTCAAGACCTCGGACGCAATGCAACACTGGGTAAAGGACGGTTGATCGGCTCCCTGGAAAACCCAGTGGATGCCCGGGATGCTGGAGAGGCCATGTCATCCTGCGGAAAGCTTCACACAGGCTCAAAGAGACGGACGGATATTTTCAAGACCCAAGGCTTACCTGCACAGCCACAAGTCATTATGGACTCTGGCTTGGTTGGACAACGCGGCGACTCTGGACAGGCGGTTCTAGCAGATGTAGAAGAACGGTAGCAATGGATGGGCACCGACAGGGATTCAGAGGGACCCGTTGAAAGACCATGTTTTGATCATCCGGTCTTCAAACACCCTGAAGTGCGAGGACATACTCGGAAGCGATCAAATCTTGTGGGGAACATGTGCAAAACTCTGCAGAGTACTTAAACCTAATCGATTAGCCGTGTCCACGGTCATGGACAACTTGAGCCAAAGGAACTGAAGTTATCTGGATTTCTCAACACCATTAAATATATTTTGATGAGGGTAATTATTGACAACTCGGGTACGAGAATTGGTTGGCGGAACCATCTCGTTAACAACAAACAACGTAGTAACATTTTTATTTTTAACCCTCTCTTGATGTAGGAGAAAACTTGCTTTTCGCTAAAAACTTATAGCCCCACCTACCATATAAGCATATAGTATAGATGATTACTTTTCACCCCTCTCTTATGTGACTTGCCGGCATATTCAATATGCTGACCTACACGGCTGCAACGTCTTATGTTGCAGATATTTTTTTTCGACGAGTAAGAGTACGATTCAGGGTTACGGTCTACACTCAACTTGTCGTTGGTGTTTATTGGGACTCCACTCCCTTGACTGCTTCTGCTGAAATATTTAAGGTATATATCCGTTTTACGCTATTTACATGTGATTGCACTTTGATATATACATTGATGTACTGTGTGTGCCAGCATACTGATCCAGGGATGGCACAGAAACACAGAGGCTTGACTCGTCTTGAGTCGGGTCGCTACACAACCCCTATGCCTAGATCCCCAAGGACACCAGAATCCGCAAGTTGACGCTACAACATATATCTAGTGAATCACTTGAATACCCCAATGTCACTACGGGTATCCACATGCAAGACATACATCATGTGCTCTCAAACCTGAATATTCAATCCAACATAACAAGATCTTAAGGTGAAAGATTCAATTTATCACAACAATAGCAAGGGACAAAAACCATATGATCCAACTATATTAACAAGGCTCGTGATGTATCAACATCATGACATCTCAAGAACACAAGAGAGAGAGAGATTGAACACATAGCTACTGGTACAAACCCTCAGCCCCTAGGGTGTAATACTCCCTCCTCATCATGGCCTCCGTCGGGATGATGAAGATGGCCACCGGAGAAGATTTCACCCTCCGGGAGGATGCTGGAACGGGCTCCCTACTGGTTTTTCATGGCTACAGAGGCTTGCAGCGGCGGAACTTCTCGTCTAGGGTAATTTATGGAGGTTTATATATTTATAGGATTTTTGTGCGTTGGAATCACGCTAATATGGGCTATGAGGTGCCCACTAGATACTATGCCGTGCTAGGGGGCTGGCGCGCCCTCGTGCCTAGTGGGCAGCCTGGGCCTCCTCTCTGGTGGTTCTTTGCTCCTCTCGATATCTATTGGGTAGAAAAAATTGTCAAAAAATTTCGTCCAATTCTGAGAACTTTTATTTCTGCATAAAAAGCAACACCACGGTAGTTTTGCTGAAAACAACATCAGTCCGATTTAATTCTAAATAAGACTTGCTATCATCATATATAGGAGGCATGCTATCATCATAATAAATTTTCTCATCAAACTTGGGGGACAAAAATATCATCTTCATCAAACATAGCATCCCCAAGCTTGTGGGTTTGCATATCATTAGCATCATGGATATTCAGAGAGTTCATACTAATAATATTACTATCATGCTCATCATTCAAGGATTTTATGCCAACCATTTTATCGAATGCTTATTCTATCAATTGAGCACAATTTTCCTTTCCATCTTTTTCATAAAATACATTATAAGATGAATAATATGAGACCAGCTCAATTCCATTTTTTTGTTTTCTATTTATAAAACAAAACTTGTGATAAAACAAGAAACTAAAAGATTCAATTTCAAGATCTGAAGATATACCCTAAAACACTCACATCCCCAGCAACGACGCGAGAAAATAGCTTGATGCCTACTAAACAACTTGTTCTTGTAGACTCGTGTTGGTCCTCCAAGGGCAAAGTTTTGTAGACAATAGCAAATTTCCCTCAAGTGGATGACCTAAGTTTTATCAATACATGGGAGGCATAGGATGAAGGTCTCTCCAAAACAACCCTGCAACCAAATAATAAAAAGCCTCTTGTGCCCCCAACACACCAAATACAATGGTAAATTGTATAGGTGCACTAGTTTGGCAAAGAGATGGTTATACAAGTGTAGTAATGATAGTAGATGTTGATTTTTGTAATAGGAACAATAAGAAAAAGAAAGGTAGCAAGTAACAAAACTGAGCACAAATGGCATTGCAATGGTTGAAAATGAGGCCTAGGGTGCTTATGTTAGCGCAATCTCTCAACAATGTTGATATAATTGGATCACATAACAATCCCTCAATGTGCGATGAAGAATCACTCCAAAGTTCTTATATAGCGGAGAACATAATAATAAATTGTTTGTAGGGTACGAAACCACCTCAAAGTTATTCTTTTCGATCAATCTTTCCAAGAGTTCGTACTAAGATAACAAGTTACCCTTTCCGAACGATCTATCAAAGAGTTCGTGGTAAAATAACACCATTGATACATATCAATCAACCCTAATGTCACCTAGATACTCCAATGTCACCTCAAGTATCCGTGGGATAATTATGCGACATGCATGAAACAATTTCAGATAAATCATATTCAATCCAACACATAGAACTTCAAGGAGCACCCAAGATTTCTATCGGAGAACATAGTATGAACACATGCAATCAACCCCTATACATAGATCCCCAAGGTCACCAGAATCCGCAAGTTGATGCCACAACATATATCAAGTGAATCACTTGAATACCCCAATGTCACTAGGGCTATCCGCCTGCAAGACATACATCATGTGCTCTCAAACCTGAATATCCAATCCAACATAACAAGATCTTAAAGTGAAAGATTCAATTCATCACAACAATAGCTTGGGACAAACACCATATGATCCAATTGTATTAACTAGGCTCGTGATATATAAAGATCATGACATCTCAAGAACATCATAGAGAGAGAGGGAGAGATTAAACACAAAGCTACTGGTACAAACCCTCAGCCGAGGGTGTACTACTCCCTCCTCATCATGTCCTACGTTAGGATGATGAATATGGCCACGGGAGAAGATTTCACCCTCCGACAGGGTGCTGGAACGGGCTCCCGATTGGTTTTTCATGGCTACATAGGCTTGCGGCAGCGGAACTTCTCGTCTAAGGTAATTTATGGAAGTTTCCATATTTATTGGATTTTTGGCATTGGAATCACGCTAAGATGGGCCACGAGGTGCCCAGTAGGTACCATGCCGCGCTAGGGGGCCTGGCGCGCCCTGGTGCCTAGTCGGCAGCCTGGGCCTCCTCTATGGTGGTTCTTTGCTCCTCTAGATGTCTCCTGGGCAAAAAAATCATCAAAAAGTTTCATCCAATACCGAGAACTTTTATTTCTGCAAAAAAACACCATGGTAGTTGCGCTGAAAACAACATCAGTCCGGGTTAGTTCTAAATAAATCATATAAAGTGAGCAAAATCGTATAAAAGTATTGCAAGCATAGGCAAACATGGCATGAATACTTCATAAATTATCGATACATTGGAGACGTATCATGCTCCGGCGCCACTAGGAGAGAGGATGCGAGAGCCCCCCTCCTTCCTCTTCTTCCTCGTCCTCCTCCCTAGGTGGGAGGAGGGTTTACCCTTTGGTCCATGGCCACCATGGCTCCCGGAGGGCAGCAACCCCTCCGAGATTGGATCTCACTGTGTTTCTCTCCTGTTTTCTCGATAGTTTCTGGCCCCTCACCGTTTCTTAAATATCTAGAGATCCATAACTCCGATTGGGCTGAAGATTTGAGGGGATTTTATAGTGAAAATATCTTTCTTGCGGCGCAAGGAGGGCTCCAACCAACTTAAGGGATGGCCACAATCCATCAGCCCCCCAGGACACGCCCGTTGGCTTGTGGGGCCTCGAGCATCATCTTGCGTTGATTACGACTCCTAAAATTCAAATATATTCCAAACCAAATCTCCGTAAATTTTTATCACGTTTGGACTTTGTTTCATATGGAATTTTTGTGATGTTTTTACAAAAAACATGAACTGACACTGCCTCTAGGTAAGTAAGTTAGTCCCAAAAATAATAAGAAATGTGGCCAAAAGTACATGAAAATTGTAGAATATTGGCATGAGACAATAAAAAATTATAAACACGACCTAGACGTATCAACACATGATCACCATGATTTGTTAGAATACTCTTTGTGCTTCACTTATATCTTTTGAGCTTAGAAGTTGCTCTAGTACTTCACTTATATCTTTTAGGGCACGACAGCACATAGATTTTACAAACATAATTGCACTCTCATACTTCACTTATATTTGTTTGAGAGTTAATAAATAGTGACGGTAATTTGCATGGGTTATGAGATTAGTTAAAAAATGATAAGTATTCAATGAGTGCATAATAAAAATCACATGTAGGGCATAAAAGAGAAATCATGGTTAATTATATTAATGTGGCAATGTGAAAAACCATGAGTGCATGATCATTGGTTAATATAGGTATCGTGAATTAGAGGTGTTAACTTGCTCGTCATCAAAATATTTTTATGTCATGGTGATGATGTGTGAGCATACTTATTCCTCGTTGAAATCCTAGTGCTATTTTAGTCGGGGGCACCCGATTGTTAAGTCCTACCAACCTCCTCCCTCAGGGCATGTGAGTCGTTTTCTACTTCGAGAAAGCTAATAAAATATTGCAATATGTATATGAGTTCTTTTTGACTAATAATAATCCATGGATATACGCACTCTCACCTCCACATATTTGCTAGCCTCTTTGGTACTGTGCATTACCCATTCTCACCTCGAGTATCAGCGCAACTTTCATTGGCACATCGAAACCCCAGGACATAATACACTCTGTTGCACATAAGCCACTTTATATCTTCCTCAAAACATCCACCATACCTACCTATCATGGCATTTCCATAGCCATTCCGAGATATATTTCCATGCAACTTCCATTGTCACTTCATATAACTTATACTTCCATTGTCATATTACTTTGCATGATCATATAAGCTGACATAGTATTTGTGGAAAACCCACTGTTCATCATTGTTATACATGTTACGCTTGATCATTGCACATCCTGGTACACTATGAGAAGCATTCATATAGAGTCATATCATATTTTTCGTGTTGAGTTGTAAGTAAATAAAAGTGTGATGATCATCATTATAAGGGCACTATCTCTGTGAGAAAAGGATGATGGACACAATAAATCCCCCACAAGTCGAGATGAGACTCCGCACGAAAAAATTTAAAAGAACAAAAAGAGAGAAAGAAAAAAACGAGAAAAAGGAGAAAAAGAGAAAAAGATTGTAAAAAGAAAAAAAATATTAAATGAGAGAAAAGAGAGAAGGGGCAGTGCTACTACCTCTTATTCTACACTTGTGCCTCAAAGTGGCACCATGTTCTTCACATAGAGCGTCTCATGCTTTGTCACTTCCATATGCTAGTGGGAATTTTTCATTATAGAACTTGGCTTGTATATTCCGATGACGTGCTTCCTCAAATGCATGAGGTCTTCATGAGAAAGCAAGTTGGATGCACACCCACTTAGATTAATTGAGCTTTCATACACTTATAGCTCTAGTGCATATGTTGCATGGCATTCCCTACTCCTCACATTGATGTCTACTGATGGGCATCCCCATAGCCCGTTGATACCCCTAGTTGATGCGAGAGTTTCTTCTCCACTTTCACCCCTTTGAAACCAATCACCATATTCTATTCCACCCTTATGCTATACTAGTTTAGTGCCCGTGTGTTTCCATGGAACAATAAAATTAATGTCCCGACCATTGTTGTTAGTTGTCAAATCCGATCCAATCTACCACGTTGTCTTGGCACCATCATTGAACATACACTCAACCCCTTATCCTTCGTTGTCGTTGGTTAATGAGAGGGTCAAAAATCACCCTTCCATCGTCCTAGTTGAATGCTCGTTCGTTGTCAAGGAACAAAAAATATTTTAATTCATAAATCCATTAAACATGTAAAAACATTATTTCATCAATACAGTGACGAGCATCCATTCCCGTCTGCTTATTTCATAACTGCGTTAGATATATCCTTATCTAATACTCCAATCTCACAAGGAATAAAAAACAAATAGAATGACATCAAACGTGAGGAACACTAATATCCTTTACAACCCCTAACAAGGGCAACAATCAGTTGGAAAAGAAGAAATTAATAATAATATAAAAATAGGTATCCTCGACTTATATTTCGGGACATCTAGATAATAATTCATCTTGTATTGAAATACGAAAATATGAAAATACAATTCTGAATATGTCATGTGTTGCATACATAGAAGGTAAAATCTTGTACTGAAATAAATTTATATTATAATATTTCACATTTATGCACACTTCAAGACAAGGTTTTTACCTATTGGTGTACTTCCAGCTACATATATATATTCTTCTAAACTCTAATACATACCTGATACGTCTCCGTCGTATCTACTTTTCCGAACTCTTTTGCCCTTGTTTTCGACTCTAATTTGCATGATTTGTATGGAACTAACCAGGACTGACACTGTTTTCAGCAGAATTGCCATGGTGTTGTTTTTGTGCACAAATAAAAGTTCTCGGCATGTCCTGAAAATTTACGGAGATTTTTTCTGGAATAAAACAAAAATACCTCCACAAAGATCCACCGGAGGAGGTGGACCAGTGGGCCACAAGCCCATAGGCCGCGGCCACCCCCCTGGCCGCGCCATGAGGGCTTGTGGGGCCCACGTGGCTCCACCACCCCCAAACTCAGCTCTATATCTTCCGTTTAGCCTGGAAAAAAAATCGGAGAGAAGGTATCATCGCGTTTTGCGATACGGAGGCGCCGCGACATCCTGTTCTTCATCTGGAGGGCAGATCTGGAGTCCGTTTCGGGCTCCGGAGAGGGGAAATCGTCGCCATCATCATCATCAACCTTTCTCCATCGATAATTCCATGATGATCTTCATCGTTCGTGAGTAATCTCATCGTAGCCTTGCTGGACGGTGATGATTTGGATGAGATCTATCATGTAATCGAGTTAGTTTTTGACGGGGATTGATCCCTAGTATCCACTATGTTCTAGATTGATGTTGCTACTACTTGGCTATGCTTAATGCTTGTCACTAGGGCCCGAGTGCCATGATTTCAGATCTGAACCTATTATGTTGTCGCCAATATATGTGTGTTTTAGATCCTATCTTGCAAGTTGTAGTCACCTACTATGTGTTATGACCCGGCAACCCCGGAGTGACAATAGCCGGAACCACTCCCGGAGATGACCATAGTATGAGGAGTTCATGTATTCACCGTGTGTTAATGCGTTGGTCCGGTTCTTTATTAAAAGGAGAACCTTAATATCCCGTAGTTTCCATTAGGACCCCGCTGCCACGGGAGGGATGGACAATAGATGTCATGCAAGTTCTTTTCCCTTAGCACATATGACTACATACGGAATACATGCCTACATTAGATTGATGAACGGGAGCTAGTTACATATCTCTCCGTGTTATAGATGTTACATGATGAATCATATTCGTCATACTCATGCATCACCGCTCCACTGCCTACGAGTCTTTTACTACTGGTCCTCGCTACATTACTTTGTCTAGGCTTGTCCCTTGCTACAAGAGGGATTGGGCCACATTCTTGCTACTGTTGGTACAGTTGCTACTGTTGTTCCTTGCTACTTCGCTGTTACTTGTTGCAAGACATTTTTTGACACCGTTTCTGGGGAAGAATATTTCCCGTCCACGGGCAACTTACTGGCGCCATTGATACAACAGTTAGGAATAGCTGCCGTCAACAGATCATTTCTGGCACTGTTGCTATCATACTACTTTGCTACTGATACTTTGCTTGCAGACACTAATCTTTCAGGTGTGGTTGAATCTGATAAACTCAGCTGCTAATACTTGAGAATATTCTTTCGCTTCCCTTGGCGAACCAACCAATTTGGGTTGAATACTCTACCCTCAAAAACTGCTGCGATCCCATACGCTCGTGGGTTATCAAGGCTTTTTCTGTCGCCGTTGCCGGGGAAGCACAACTATATTCTCTAAGTCACTTGGGATTTACGTCTGTTGATCACTATGAGGAATCCGATAGATCCAAGAACTAAAATCTTGCCTTCCACTACGAGGAGAGGTAAGGAACTGCCATCTAGCTCTGCACTTGATTCACCTTCAGTTTTGAGTAATTTTGCGACTTCACCTCCTGCTAGAAATCTTGATATGTCGCATGTGCTTGATGATGCTACTTCTGCTGCCCATGATGCTTATGATGATGCTATGCTTGATACTATGCTTGGTACTATGCCTGATGATGCTATGCTTGATACTATGCCTGATGATGCTATGCTTGATACTGCTTTGCCACTTGGTGCCCTTGATGCACATATTGCTATAGTCGCTGCTAGATGTGATGATACTTCTGAAACAGCTGATACTATGGGAGTAGAACCTACTACTATGCCTGAATTGCGTGTTATGCCTGATACGCGCTATGTTATGGAGGGAGAGATAGATGAGGATTTTCTTGCGTGTAAGGATAGCTATGATGTTGAGAAACTTCTGCGCAAGTGGAAAGAAACATCTCTGAACGCTAGGATGAAATACGACCCAAAGTTTGCCACTTCGCGTATCTTTGTGACTGATAAGGATTATGAATTCTCTGTCGACCCTGAGTTAATCACTCTAGTCGAATCTGATCCTTTTCACGGTTATGAGTCTGAGACGGTTGTAGCCCATCTTACCAAACTGCATGATATAGCCACCCTATTCACTAGTGAGGAAAAGATCCGCCACTACTATATGCTCAAGCTGTTTCCTTTCTCGCTAAAGGATGATGCTAAGACCTGGTTCACTTCTCTTGCTCCTGGTTGTGTGCGTAGCCCCGAGGATATGGTCTACTACTTCTCTGAAAAATATTTCCCTGCCCATAAGAAGCAAGCTGCCTTGCAGGAAATATACAACTTTGCTCAAGCTGAAGAAGAGAGTCTACCACAAGCTTGGGGGAGGCTCATCCAGCTACTTAATGCTTTGCCTGATCACTCTCTTGAGAAGAACGAAATACTTGATATCTTCTATAATGGACTTTCCGATGCTTCTAAAGACCACCTAGATAGTTGTGCCGGTAGTGTTTTTAGGGAACGAACTGTAGAACAAGATGAGATTCTGTTGAATAACATCTTATGCAATGAGAATACTTGGACTATTCCCGAACCACCACCTAAGCCAACTCCGAAGAAAAGAGGTATTCTATTTCTTAGTCCTGAAGATATGCAAGAAGCCAAGAAATCTATGCGAGAGAAAGGCATTAAATCTGAAGATGTCAAAAATCTACCACCTATCAAAGAGATCCATGGTCTCGATAACCCGATACAGGTAGTAGAAGTAAATTCTCTGCATAGGTTTGATGAGAGTGATATTCCTTTTGATAAACCTGCTAGCTTACGCCTGGATGAATTTGATAACTTTGTTGCCAAACAACAGAGTTTCAATGATTATGTTAGCAGACAATTGGAACGGAATTCTCGTATGCTTAGTCATTTAAGTGCTTGTCTGGACAGAAACGTCAACGATCTTAAACTTATGAGTAAACATGCCTCTATGGTTACTACTCACGTAGAACAAGTACTTAAAGCTCAAAATTACTTGCTCAATGAGTTGAATGACAATTCCGTCAGAGTCGTTACTAGAGGCGGTAGAATGACCCAGGAACCTTTGTATCCTGAGGGCCATCCGAAGAAAATTGAACAAGATTCTCAAGGAGTCAGCACTGATGCACCTAGTCATCCTAGAAAGAAGAAGAAAGATGATAGGAACCTGCACACTAGCAACCCTGTTGCTGCTACCCCTGAGAGTCCAAACGATGCCTCTGTCTCTGATGCTGAAACACAATCTGGTGATGAACATGAGCCTAATGATAATATCGATAGTGATGTTCATGATGATGCTCAACCTAGCAATGAAAAGGATGTGGAGATTGAACCTGATCTTGATAACCCACAGCCTAAGACTAAGAGATACAATAAGAATGACTTCGCTGCTAGGAAGCATGGTAAAGAAAGGGAACCATGGGTTCAGAAACACATGCCCTTTCCTCCCAAAATATCCAAGAAAAAGGATGATGAGGATTTTGAGCGATTCGTTGAGATGATCAGACCCGTCTTTGTGCAAATGCGTTTGACGGATATGCTCAAAATGTCTTCGTATGTTAAGTACATGAAAGATATTGTGACTAATAAGAGGAGGATACGTGATCTTGAGATCTACGCCATGCTTGCCAACTATACCTTCAAGGGTGGAACTCCTAAGAAACTAGGTGATCCCAGTGTGCCCACTATACCTTGCTCCATTAAAGGCAACTACGTTAAAACTGCGTTATGCAACCTTGGAGCCGGTGTTAGTGTTATGCCTCTCTCTCTTTATCGTAGAACTGGATAAATTGACACCCACTGAAATCTCTCTGCAAATGGCTGACAAATCAACTGCTTTCCCTATCGGCATTTGCGAGGATGTGCCTGTTGTGGTTGCTAACACCACTATCTTAACAGACTTTGTCATCTTGGATATTCCCGAGGATGATGCCATGGCGGTCATCCTCGGAAGACCCTTTTTAAACACCGCAGGGGCTGTTATAGATTGCAATAAAGGCAATGTTACTTTCCATGTCAACGGTAATGAGCATACGGTGCACTTTCCGAAGAAACAATATCGAGTACATTGCATCAATGCTATCGAAAAGACTTCATCGATTCTTATTGGGAGATTTGAATGCCCTATTCCTCATGTCAAGATGAAGTATGATTTGCTTGTTGGGGAGATACACATCCCTATTGAGGTGACCTAGTGACTATTCGAAAATTCTCCGTTCTCTTTTGCGATTCGAAAAAGTTTTGTCGAGGGGATTTGATGAACCCCATTGACGGATTTCTTTCGATGACCATGAGATGGATGAATCAAGGAGTCACAAACCTGTGTTCCAAGCTTTCACTTTAGGTTGCTTAGAAGAAAAATGATAGATTTAGTTTAGTTTTCCCTGTTTTCCGTTTTAGCGTCCGGTTGAAAAATACCCCGAAAATAAAAGTTCTCCGAACGCTGTGAAAATCAAGTATGATTTTTTCTGGATTTTTTGAAAAATAGTCTCTCTCGGGGCCACACCAGTGGGCCACAAGCCCTAGGGGCGCGGGCACCCCCCTGGTCACGCCACCCAGGCTTGTGGGGCCCACAGGCACCCCCTCCACTCATTCGTGCTCTCATCTGGTTCTCCTACCTCGAGAAAAAATCGTTTCACAGCTCAAACCCGTGTTCTTGCTCCTCTTGCTAGGATTTTCGATCTCTTTTCTCAAATCACCGTTCTCCGAACTGTTTTGGGGAAATTGCTCTTTGGTAAGTGACTCCTCCATTGGTCCAATTAGTTTTTGCTCTAGTGCCTTATACTCCGCGTATTTTTGCTGCCTTGGTGACCATGTTCTTGAGCTTTGCATGCTGATTTTAGCTGGTCCCAAGTAGTTTTGATGCGTAATATGGTCTCTAGGCACTTGTGGGAGTAGTTGCTACGAGTTCAGTTGAGCCTTATTCACTTTTCCTTAGAATCACTAAAAATTTCAGAAATTTTCAGAGATAGAAAAGGGAAAAGATGAGGAGGTTCTTAAGAGGCTCGTCAAGCCGTGAGCCCAAGGATGATGGGAGTGAGAAGAAGCCCAAGTATCCGGTCCCTCGAGTCGCAGAAGTTCGAGCGTGCGAGTGGCCAAGCGACGTGTTCTTACGTGCCGCTGGAATTTATGAGGACTTTTATCACTTGGTGGAGAACGCAGGCCTTACCGCCTTCGTTGAAGATAAGTGTCTGCAATACCTCCTCCTCACTAATATCTTCATACAAAGCTTTAACTTCTATCCGACGAAGAATCCTCCTATGGTTGAGTTCAAACTTTATGATATCCCCCAGCACATGTCACTCCAGGATTTTTGCAGTATTTGCAAATTGCCTTACGTTGGGGATATTCATGAACCTCGTCCACGGGACTTGGAAGCTTTCATCGGTACAATTGATGTAGGAGAGTAGAGAGGAGTGTCTTGCGCTAGAGCTGCTAGCATACATTTTCCCGTGCTTCGGTACTTCTCACTATTTGTGGGAAAATGTTTGATTGGCCGTGGGAAAGCTGGGTCACTTAGTTTCCCAGATCTTGTGGTCTTGCGCGAAGCCCTTTATAACGATAAAACTTATAGCTTGGGCGCTATAGTAGCTCAACGGTTGAACCTGAACCGTTCTAAGGGTGTTGTCTATGGAGGTATCTATGCTACTCGTCTTGCTAGACACTTTGAGATACCTATTAGACTGGAGGAGGAAGAAGAGATTCTTATTCCCGAGAGATATCTAGATTACGATAGCATGGTTCGCCATGACTTTCGTGATAGAGATATAAATAGAAGGATGATTTATAACCTGGTATTTAGTCAGGATACTCGCGAGACTATTACTTTGCCTGCTCCTTCTTTCTTCAATCTTCATGCAGGCAGGTACATTATTATGCCCTCGGACATCTACGCATATTGGGGCTTAGCCCAACCACACGTGCCCATGCCCGAGCCACCAGTCGAGTACCAGACGCCAGTTTATCAGTGGGAGTCGGAGGAGCTCACACTGCAGTGGCATCCTCAGTCCACTCCGGAGTACCCCGGAGCTGGTTACTTCCCTCCTTGGGAGTAGACCAAGTTAGGCCAAAAGCCTAAGCTTGGGGGAGCACGTGTTCTCACCGACTTTACATTTTTTTCTTATGCTTTCACTTTGTTCGTCGGTGTTCACACTTTGCCACTGTATCATCCATTCTAGTTTTATGTTCTTTTTCTCATTTTCTTTTTGTGTATCTGTCTAGTTTGAGAAAACCCAAAAAGATTTTCTTTTTCTTCTGTTGCTTGTTGGGAGCTTTCCCGTGTAGATAGTTTCCTTTTTCTTTGGGTCAAGGTAGAAGATATTGGTTACAATGTTTAGTGGCTTTTGCATGCATACATGTTTAGCTTTCAAAGAGCCATATTACTTTGTCTTCTCCTTTGTGTTAGCCTGCAGATTCCAGCTTTAGTCCAATGCACGAGCACGCTTATTATTGTTCACATCATTCGGTCGTGCAAGTGAAAGGCAATAATGACGATATATGATGAAGTGACAGAGCGTGGAAAAGCTGGTATGAACTCGATCTATTTTGTTTTTGTAAATATGACTAGCTCATCATACCTGATTCAGCTTTGTTGTGAGAGAAACATGTTTGCAATGACAACTTAGAGATCATAGTTGCTTATGCCATGCTTACTTCGCTAGGAGCTTATAATGGTCTGTCTTGATTGCCAACATGAATGTTGAGATGACTATGATGTAGTGTGATAGGTTGGTATCCTCCTTTGAATGTTTCAAGTGGCTTGACTTGGCGCATGTTCACGCATGTAGTTGAAACGAAATCAACATAGCCTCTATGATGTTCATGTTCATGGTGATTTATGTCCTACTCATGCTTGCACTCAATGTTAGTTACTCTCAATGCATTTTGATGACTGTTGTCGCTCTCTAGTTGGTCACTTCCCAGTCTTTTGCTAGCCTTCAGTTGTACTAAGCGGGAATACTGCTTGTGCATCCACCTCCATAAACCCAAAGTTCTGCCATATGATTCCACCATACCTACCTATGTGCGGTATCTACCTGCCGTTCCAAGTAAATTTGCATGTGCCACTCTCTAAACCATCAAGAAATAATCTGTTTTGCATGCCCGAACCACTCATGTGGTGACAGGGGGCTATTGGTATCTTCCATGCTAGGCGTGTTATCCTCGATATGTGTTTATTCACTATCATTCACGAGAAAGGGGCCAGTAATTGGAATTCCCAGTTCCATGCTCAAATCGAAAAGATAATTGCAAACAAAACTCCCCCAGGATTGATGTTGGTATGGACGGTACCGAGGATTTGGCTAGCCGTGGAGTGTGATTGATTGATGGTGGGGGAGTCAAAACTTTACTTTTCTGTTTGGGAACCGCCTATAGCATGTGTAGCGTGAAAGATGTTGGGAACTCTTAGTCATTGCGTTGACAATTAAAGCATGCCACCCAAAATTATTATCTCTATTTTCAAAGCTTGAGCTCTGGCACCTCTACAAATCAATGCTTCCCTCTACGAAGGGCCTGTCTATTTATGTTCCTGTTGAGTCATCCTCCTCTTACAAATGAACCAATTAGAGAGCACCTCTGTCAGTTTTATGCTTTGCTTTTAACTGTGTTGAGTATGACTGTGACTGGATCTTCATTGCCTTGAATTACAATGTTTAGTCAGCCCTTGGTCTTTGAAGGTGCTCTGCATTTATGTTTTGCAGTCTCAGAAAGAGCTAGCGAGATACTTCCTCCGTCCCAAAATTCTTTTCTTAAATTTTTCTAGATATGGATGTATCTAGTCACGTTTTAGTATTTTGATACATCCATTTCTAGACAAACCTAAGACAAGAATTTTGGGACAGAGGGAGTACCATTTATTCATACTGCTTCATGTTGTTTTGATTGAAGTGTTGACACTTGAGGCTTATTATTATTTGCTTGCTAGTTGATTATGCCATTGATATGAGTTTACCGTGAGACCTAGATGTCATTTGCTTATGTGGTTTGCTTGTGATCTTTGCTGAAACTCTGGATATGAGTTGGACATAGTTGCAACAACAAGATCAAACAGAGTTCGTCAAAGTTTTTCTTTTGTCTCTTTCAGTTTGTCAACTGAATTGCTCGAGGACAAGCAAGGCTTTAAGCTTGGGGGAGTTGATACATCTCCGTCGTATCTACTTTTCCGAACTCTTTTGCCCTTGTTTTGGACACTAATTTGCATGATTTGAATGGAACTAACCCGGACTGACGCTGTTTTCAGCAGAATTGCCATGGTGTTGTTTTTGTGCAGAAATAAAAGTTCTCGGCATGTCCTGAAAATTTACGGAGATTTTTTCTGGAATAAAATAAAAATACCTGCACAAAGATCCACCGGAGGAGGTGGACCAGTGGGCCACAAGCCCCGAGGCCGCGGCCACCCCCCCTTGCCACGTCGTGAGGGCTTGTGGGGCCCACGTTGCTCCACCGCCCCCAAACTCAACTCTATATCTTCCGTTTCGCCCGGAAAAAAATCGGAGAGAAGGTTTCATCGCGTTTTGCAAAACGGAGGCGCCGCCACATCATGTTCTTCATCTCGAGGGCAAATCTGGAGTCCGTTTCGGGCTCCGAAGAGGGGAAATCGTCGCCATCGTCATCATCAACCTTTATCCATCGAAAATTCCATGATGCTCTTCATCATTCGTGAGTAATCTCATCGTAGGCTTGCTGGACGGTGATGAGTTGGATGAGATGTATCATGTAATCAAGTTAGTTTTTGACGGGGATGGATCCCTAGTATCCACTATGTTCTAGATTGATGTTGCTACTACTTGGCTATGCTTAATGCTTGTCACTAGGGCCCGAGTGCCATGATTTCAGATCTGAACCTATTATGTTGTCGCCAATATATGTGTGTTTTAGATCCTATCTTCCAAGTTGTAGTCACCTACTATGTGTTATGACCCGGCAACCCCAGAGTGACAATAGCCGGAACCACTCCCGGAGATGACCATAGTATGAGGAGTTCATCTATTCACCGTGTGTAATGCGTTGGTCTGGTTCTTTATTAAAAGGAGAACCTTAATATCCCGTAGTTTCCATTAGGACCCCGCTGCCACGGGATGGATGGACAATAGATGGCATGCAAGTTCTTTTCCCTAAGCACGTATGACTACATACGGAATACATGCCTACATTAGATTGATGAACGGGAGCTAGTTACATATCTCTCCGTGTTATAGCTGTTACATGATGAATCATATCCGTCATACTCATCCATCACCGCTCCACTGCCTACGAGTCTTTTACTACTGGTCCTCGCTATGTTACTTTGTCTAGGCTTGTCCCTTGCTACGAGAGGGATTGGGCCACTTTGTTGCTACTGTTGCTACTGTTGTTACTTTGTTGTTGCTGCTATTGTTGTTCCTTGCTACTTTGCTGTTACTTGTTGCAAGAACTTTTCCGACACCGTTGCCGGGGAAGAATATTTCCCATCCACGGGCAACTTACTGGCGCCATTGATACAACAGTTAGGAATAGTCTACCGTCAACAGATCGTTTCTGGCACCGTTGCTATCATACTACTTTGCTACTGATACTTTGCTTGCGGACACTAATCTTTCAGGTGTGGTTGAATCTGATAAACTCAGCTGCTAATACTTAAGAATATTATTTCGCTTCCCTTGGCGAACCAACGAATTTGGGTTGAATACTCTACCCTCGAAAACTGCTGCAATCCCATACGCTTGTGGGTTATCAATACCCAGGAGCATGCACAAACAAATATCCGGATGCAAAATAAAAACTGAGTAATATGCCCAAAATACACGTCAGTGTCAAATTATACAAGTACAATAATAATTTTGAGGACCGACAGACTAAGATAGACCAAGAAACTCCTTGGAAGTCTATTCATTGCAATACCAAAATAAAAAGGAATAAGCATCAATATTAGTACTTGTGCTTCTCATTCCTTTCAAATATGAAAATATCATCATAAAACATAACACACTCATATAATCAAACTTGCATAAAGTAATATGCACAACATCTACATGGAGCTACCGTCTCCTCTCTTATGTACATCCTCTATGTAGCGCCTCCCACAAAAGATCAACTTGTTGCTCAGTAAATCAGCGCATTTCTTACCTTAGAAGCCTCCATGGAGTCGCTCCTCGTCCATCTTTGCCATTTTGTCCAAACATTGGGCTCTGCTTAAACAGAGAGATAACCAAATACTTGCAATGTTGCTAATTTGCATTTCAATATGTGTCAGTACTAGTGTGAAATTGAGCTAAAGAGTGTGATTGATCAATATGTAGTCAGTACCTATGGGTTGATAAACTTCCAAGTGTGAAGTCATGCATCGATCAATTTGCGGCATACAAAGAGTGTGATTTATGTGAGTGGATAGTGGTGTACTTGTGTTGATAAAAGTAAATCTCTTAATGAACTAAAGCCATCGGTCATATCTATACCATATGGGACAATGCCTAGTAAAAACAATTTGAAGTGAGAAGAGGAAGGTCCTCCATAGGAACAACAGTACTGACAATAATGTCAGGATAAGCCAACTGGTACAGTTCACCATCTCGGCATATGTGATAGTGCAAATGACACATCACTATCACAACATAAACTTTTTTACCAGTACTAAATATTGTTCAAATTATAAATATAAGTTTCATGGTGGATTAGAGACCACTTGGTAATCCAGAATCCAGAAGAAAAACTCGCACATAAACAGGTAGCCGTCAAAGCAGATAATAAAGCTGAAATATCCCCTTATATTTCTTCCAGTAAACTCTTGCCTTTAATCATCCATCCATATGTCAACAACTGATAAAGGAAATACATTGTAGTCATAAACAATTGATAAAAGGAGAAGTATGCTTAAGGAAAATAATTTGTGTGTGCATGGCATTCTAATAAGGGTTTTTTTACATCTGTGCCCCTCGTTCCTTAGATCTACTCATTCATCCCCACGCTCTTAACTTTTTCTCACTTTTCCCCATTTCCTTGCCCGAAACCCTCAGGACTGGTCACAACGGACGTTGTCGTCGGGTCAGTGATTTCACCGTTAACTCTGACGAGTGGGTCGCGTTGGACTGTGTCGCCCATTGGACCTAACAATTACACTCGCGTCGTACGGTGCCGATGTTCGCCCGTTGGGCCGTGGTTAGATTGTTGGGCCCTGCGTGCTGCAACTACATGAGCCTGCTATGCATGCACATAGCTAGCCTACCTGCATGCGCTGATGCCCGCCACCACGATGCGCTAACCTCCCATCTTTCTACACGCGAGCCGCCACACACGCTGACCGACCTCTTTCTGCACGCAAGCCGCCACGAACGCAAGGACGGTCGCTGCTGCTGGGTCGCCTCATCTCGCACGATTGTCTCCTTAATCCACTCGCATCTATTCAACATGGCAATTAAAGTGGCATATCGATCGACGCCGCTCGTTTGAATGTTGCAAATCCAAAGCGTGGACGGTGCCACTCCCCTTCCCTTCCCCTTTCTCTATATTAACCACACACGCCTCCACCTATTCTCCATACATCCATTTGCGCCGCCCCCTTCTCTTCTTTACCCAAACGCAGAGCACTCTCAAAGCCAGGCGAGGATGGAGTACAACGGGCCCACCTTCCAGCTCCCACCAACCGTGCCGGAGAGGCGATATCCCGCCGGTATTGTCGTGGAGACAACGCTCCTCTTGTGGGAGTTCTCACGCTGGAGGGGTGGAAATGAGTTTGCCCAGTGGTTCCTTGGTGCGGACTTCGCCCACCTCCCAGCGGGCTCGTCGGTGATGTTCCGATTGGAGGAACTGCGTCCAAACTCCATCACTCCGGCGATAGGGCTCATCGCCAACTTCACCCACAGATTCGATGCGTACGACCTCCTCGGCAAGGTGTTTTGGTGTGGGTGCGAGTTCATCGCATTCAGCACCTACAACATCTTCACGGTTTTTGTCAGCATCTTCCCCACCCACAACGGTATGCACAGCCTCCCCTACTACCTCGGAGAGGACGACATGGAGGAGGAGCACTGAAGATAGGGCGCAGTGAAGATGGTCGTGAAGGCCCGGCCGGTCTCGTGAAGCTTGTCTTGCCCGTTAGGGCTTTTTATATATTTTTATGTTATGTTGTTGGTTGTACCGCGAACTCTTTTATGTACAATGAGTTTTATATTTGGGATACCTATATATTTATGTTATGTCGTTGGCTACCCTCGAAGCTGAACTATGTGCGTGTATGGAGGGTTTCTCATTATCTCTTCTAGTTATGATCCAGATGGCCTCCCTTGTTGCAGTGAAGTTGATCCAGACAAAAGAGGTCGATAGATCTATCTACGCATCGCTTATTAAGGAGATTATATACTTTATGTCTCTTTGTGAATCTTGTATTAATCATATCAATCGTAGCCAAAATAAAGTCAGTGATAGCTTAGGTAAGTTTGCTCGTTTAGAAGGCAGAACTATGACTTGGAAAATAGGGTCGGGGCCTTTAGTAGCGACAGTGCTAGCTGTCATTGATTGTTTGAACCTTTCATGATGAGTAATACATTATTTCACCCGCAAAAAATTGTTTTAGGGCACCCTATGTTTTATGTAAGAACTATGCTATGGTTGCTACTTTCTATGTTATGGATGTATGCTGGCTACCTGAGATATCAGTAGATGGATATGGTGTCGTAGCCGAGCCCTAGACATGCTCTCTAGATGGATATGGTGCCGTAGCCGAGACCTAGACATGCTCTCTAGATGGATATGATGGGTAATTGTGCCACCGGACTTTATTTTAGACGTGGTTTCAGATGGATACCATGATCTACATAATTAAATCTGACATGCTCTTACTAACAAAAGCAAAAACAAAAAATCGTGTATACAATATTTTTCTTGCAACAAAAACATGTTTATAATACCCGCATGTCAAAAAATCAAAGTGTTGTGCCATAGGCTATATACATAAAGAAATTGCCACGATATGTACAAAATAAATTTGACATTGGCAAGTCCAGCAATAAATCGATATACCATCATGCACTATTTTTGTTCGGCATGGCGATAAATGGATTTACCATGGAAATAATCAGGCAAAAGAAAAACAGAGCCAGAGCATGCACTATTTTCTAGGCCTCTTTTATCTTTGTGGGCCTTCGACGCTGAACGCAATGCGATGGCCCAACCAGAGCTTAGTTTCAATTTGGACCCTAGAACTACGTTTTTTCCTTCTACGGTCGGTGTTGTCTCACGAAATTGAAGAAACCGAAAGTGTAGAAAACTGATGAAACTGACATGATTCACAAATTAAGCAACACAGAGCATAGAGCACATGATCCACAAATTTAAGAAAATCCTAGATCACATGTTCCAAAAATTTAAGAAAATCCTAGAGCACATGATCCACAAATTCAAGAAAATCCTAGAGCACATGATCCACAAATTTAACCAAACCCTAGAGCACATGACACCACACTAATAACAGCTATAACGAGTGATGACCAGCAAGTAAGCAAATCCTAGAGCAACTATACAAAAATAAAAGGAATAAAATCATAAAGCTATCAGATTCGCCTGCTTGTTCAATTCAATCATCTGCTTCAAGTTCTTGTTCATCTTCTTTAATTCCCCCTTCGAATCTGCATCCCCAACTGTCACAACAGCACTTTCAAAGACCAAATTCGTTGGTGCTGACGGCAGATTGAGCTCCCGGGTTAGGGCCCCATTGAATTGAATCCGCTTAACGTACGTAGTCATCCAGCCATTCAAACTGTGTGCATTTCTTCACGATCTGAAACGAAAACATGAACCCTAAATCCCAGATCCAAGAAGAAATAATTAAATGTAAATAGAAAAAGAAATCAGAGAAAAATCATCAGAACTAACATGCCCCTCTGGCTTGCTCTCGCATATCACGAACTCACGCACATAGTTGCCACTCTTGACCTCCTTTGAAGTCAACCATAATAGTGACGCGTTGTGTGGGCATTCAGGACATCGCTCCATGGGAAGTGAACCATAGTGGGTCCAGGAGGGGCGGGAGGCTGAAGTGCAGCTCGACATATCGCCCAAAGTCGCCGGAGAAAAAGAAGTAGAGGAGTGGCACCTCTCATCGCCAGAGCAGATGAACCCGAGGAGTGGCTCCTCTTGTCGCTGCAGAATAAGCATCAAAAGAAAGGGGAAGCAATGGTGGGCGATCACAACCAACAACTCTCGCGGATCGCCCCACAATCCAACGATGCGGAGCCGTCCATGTGATCCAACGACGCGGAGCCTGCATGCAACCTCTCCATGTGATCTGAAGGCTGTCGCTTGGCGCTAGGGTATGATCGGACGGCTGACGTTTGTAGCTAGGGTTAGGCGAAATCCCGCGGGGTTTACACGGGTATTGAGCTGGTCAATGTGGTTTCCAAGGCTTTGACTTAGCATAACTAATTTAAAAGAAATCAAAAAATACAGACGTCTCCGTTCATCGTTTTATAAGACACACTAACGAGGAAAAATACTAAACTTGGTATACAAACATTTACAAAAAAAACCTAGCTAGCACGATCGAGGTCAAATGAGCACCATTATTTAAAAAACTCAAAAAAATATAAAACATGCGCACAATGTTGTCTTGTGTGACATGTTACGAACCAAAAATCATAAACTTTGTCTATGGACATTTTCATGAAAAAAACCTTCACACATATAAGCTATCATGTACAACATTTCATAGAGTCCAAGGAGATGAGGTAGGGTTCCCTTCAGTTTCTGAAAATTAAAAATAAAATAAAAAATGAGCAAAGCTTGATTTCAAAGTGAATAAGAAGGATCTAAAGTTAGTTTTTGATTTTCATATTTTAAACGTGTTTTAATGGTTTTCTATTAAAATATATTTATTCAGAAAAAGTAAAAATATGAAGATCAATTCAATAAATAGTGATACTTCGAATCTACGCTATATAGATTGAATAGGTGTTAATAAAAATTATTGGCTCATTTAGAGTAGGTCAAAAAAAAACTTGATTACAAATGGGGTTGTTTACCCTAGCTTGGGAGCTCATTTGGAGCACACTTCTCATGACTACAAGTTTTACCATGCAAAAGAGATTGGATTGATCAGCTAACGTTTATAATTGTTCAGCAAACTTTGCAACTCACACCACAGGGCAGTGGACTTGAAGTGTTGGTTCAAATTCAAAGTTTGCCTAAATTCAAATTTTGCCTCAGTTTTGTATTCTATCTCAAATTTCACATCAAATTACAAATAGAATTATTACACCTTACAAGTTTTCATAGTAGTTCAAATTGACGATAGAATCCTTATTATAAATCCTTAAAGTTCAAAGTTTATGACTTGCATTCAAGTTCAAATTCAAATATTTGCCTTGCTCCTTGTGTTCCGGGATGGATTAACCGTCTTGCTCCTCGTTTCCCCAGCTGGGATATTTTGTACTTTTGAAAGCTTTGTCTTGTTGCTTCTGATCTTCACTTCTGGTGGTGGCGATTTTGTTGAGCTTTGACTCACTTGGAAGTGATGACCAGTTGACGGTCATCTGTGGGTTCACTAATCCTTAAAGAAACTTCAGATAAAATAACTTCCTCCTCTCGTATAGCTTCAAAACCTACATAAGCCATGGTTTCAAATTCTGCATCAGATGATGGTTCAACCAAAGTTTCTTCCTCTCTAGGTCTTTTCTGTCGTGTGCCTCTAATTATCCTAGAGCTGGGTCAAACAGAAATAAGCTTAGTCATTGATAAAAATAGAACAAATGCAAAAAAAGGAAAGGCTGCACACATACCAAGCTGCTACTTCAGTTGCTTCATTCTCCTCTAAACTTGCTGCATTCTCCTCTGCATTTGTTGATGTCCATTGTTCCTCTTCTCCAAATAATGCATCAACTCGATTGGTACAAAGCCTACAATATGCCCTAGAATATACCATCAGGTCGTATGGCCGGGTGGAGCTCCTACTTTTGTACGTGATTTGGTGGCCACCGATGCCGCTGCGTCTGTTGTTTAATGGAATAGAGACATTTCCATGTCAAAAATAATGAGATGCAAATTATAGCAACACAAGCGATGCTTGTAGTAGGGAAGTGTTGGTCGAAGCAGCGTCGTCGTCCTCGAACTGTAGATGCGTTTTAGCAAAACGAAGTGCCGATTATAGCAAAAGCTATCATGGTTGTCAAAAAAAATCGACGCCTCCTATGTCTTGTAGCAGAACAAGGCGCCGGTACTAGCAAATTGCTATGCCGGTTGTAGCAAAAATTAGCATGATTGAAGCAAAAAATCTTACGATTATAGCAAAAATGGTTGCTGATTTCAGCAAAACAAAACCAATGCAGGAAAAATACATGACAACAAACGTTCGTCCTCATCCCAACATCATCGTAGCCTATGTATTAATTTGGAAATACTGGTTATAGCACGGCGTGATATCAATTATAGCAAAAAAAATCAACGTTGATTTATGCAATGAAGCAAAAATGCAAATATGGCCGGCCCACACAACGTTTAAGACCCGCTTTGCGTACAGAGACGAACGAGCTAGGCCGGTTGTCCGTCGGAAAACGTTACACCTAAAATTTCCCTTAAAATATTAAATTCTCACTCGACCACAGATTGTTTGCTTGTCCGGTCGACTGTAGATGCTCCGAGACCGAGAGGTACCCATCCGGGCCTGCAAGTGCAAGCAAGGGAAGAGGAGGAGGCCGTTCGTCGTGCATGCTCGGGTCGGCCTCCTGCGGCGGTGGCAGGCGCGGGCAGCGGTACCGCACCGCAGTTGCACGCAAGGGGACAAACAGTGCATGCTGCAGCCGGCCCGTTGCCATTGCCCAGTCCAAAACAAACCCCGCCTCCGCCTGACACCTCCGCACACCGCCCAGCTCCTGCTGCTGGCCTGCTGCCCGTCCTCGCCCTGCACAGCTGCACTGATCACGTCCTACGTAACGTACCTGCACAGGGTCCCCACGCTGTCAGCCAGCCGGGCTGTGCCTGCTGGGTTTTGCTCGCCCCTGCGTTGCGTTGCGTTGCCGGCCTGCCGCTGCGACACGCCTCCTACTCTACTCCCTCCATCAATCGGACTTAGATTTGACCATTTGTTGGCGTGTCGACGGGGTCATGAAGCGCCTTCCTTCAGCTGTGCCTTCAATCCATATCCCATCTGCGGAGCCTGCATGCAGATGCAGGTCTTGCACCGATGAGGCAATGGCGATGGCCGATCGGTCCGTTCCGTGTCTAGACTGGCTGTGGAGAACACGTCTGATTCTGAAGCAGCTAGCAACATGTGACCCACCGTTTCAATCCTAGGCTAGGTTGTCTCGTCAATCGTCATACGTACCATCTCCAGGAAACTGCTCACCGATCAAAATCACGACTTTTCAGGGGCATAAAATCGAATAGACTGATGTGTGGAAATAATAAAAACCTACTGTGCGTAGCTAGCCTTGCTTATTCGATTCCTTTTTTATGACGGCAAAAAACATGAGGAGGCGTCGCGCATTTTCGCAGCGTGTGACTCACCTGACCTGACCGGTTTGACGCAGACCGTTGCATTGCACCACTCTTGATAGTCAACAGAGCTAGCGTTGCTACTACACAGTTACAGCTACGAGTAGCACCGATCTAGCCCCATGTACAAATCAACATCGGTCTAGATTCATCGCTCCGTGCTGCTGCAACGAAAGTTCACCAACAGTCAAGAAGAAAAACTCACCATGCAGATTCATGAATGTGCAATTTACACAAGCGTATACATCGCCGGGAGGATTTTTTTTTTTAAAGAAGACAAGAGTAGAGTTAAAAATAACCATACAAAAGGAGTAACCAGATGTTTCGTGTATGTGCTGGAATGCTCAACGTTAATTTGTCCTGCATACTCCTACGGGCTGCTTGGCAATGCACGGTCCCCATAGGCCATAGCAAACCACGCAGAAGAGAGGATAGAGAGAGAGAGAGAGATAGATAGGGGAGGGAATCAAACGGCGCAGGGAGGGTCAGATACATAGGTCAGGGCTGCAGCAAGATGCCCAGCCGCTGCATGCAGCAGCAGCAGCAGCAACCAGATGGCAGTAGTGCCACCTCTCTCGTCTTTGACTGGAGTCTCTCTGAGCGGGTGAGCACCGGCGGTCGGCACGGCAGGGCGAGCAACGGACCGGCCGTCCGGGACAAAGCACAGCCTTTTTCCCTCGCCGCTGCTGCGCCCTTGTCCGTTTCCCCGGAATAGAAGTCTCAAACCCCTACTCCTATTCAAACTGCCCCTCCTCCCTGACCTCTGCCTGTCAGCTCGCCCTGCCACCCCACCCGGCCACCACTTCCATTGTCTTCTTCCTGCTCCCCCCGCTACATATTGGCAAACCGTCCCGCGGCTTCGATCGTCCTGCAAGCTTACCAGCAAGCGAGAGCTCGATTGATTAGGTCGTTCAGGTTTCGTTCTTGGAGCGATGGTTTGCATTACGGCCATGGATCAGCTGGAGGGGGAGGAGATGGTGGTCAGGGCGTTGGCGCCCACGGCGGCGTCCGGCGGGGCGAGGAGGGTCGGGGAGCCGGAGAGGGTGGCGCAGTGGCCGTGCCCGCGCTGCGAGTCCACCGACACCAAGTTCTGCTACTACAACAACTACAACCTCTCGCAGCCGCGCCACTTCTGCAAGGGCTGCCGCCGCTACTGGACCCGCGGGGGCGCGCTCCGCAACGTGCCCGTCGGCGGCGGCACGCGCAAGCCCAACGGCAGCCCCGCCGGCGTCCGCCGCAAGCGCCCCTCCCACTCCCACTCCCACCACGCCGCCTCCTCCTCTCAGGCCGCGCCGGTCGTCCCGCTCTCGGTCTCCGCGCCCGCGGCGCTCGCGCTGCCGCTTCTCCCGCGGCCGCAGCAGCAGCAGCCGCAGCAGTACGAGGTCACCTTCCTGCCGTCGGCCCTTCCGGTGGTGGACCCCGACCGCCGCCTGCTCGACCTCGGCGGCAGCTTCAGCTCCCTGCTCGCGCCGCCCGCCCCTCTGCTGCCCAACTTCGCCACCAGCTTCATGTTTGGCGGTGCCGGCGCGGGGATGGCGATGGCCCATGCGCACGTCCCTGCTCTGCAGCAGCAGGGGCCGGTCGTGTCGCAGGCGCTGCCGGAGGGCTTCTGGGGCATGGGGTGGCCGGACCTGTCCATCTAGAGTCTCCGTCAACCTCCTCACCGGCCGGCGCGCGCATCGCCAAGATCACGGATGACGACGGCTAAGCTCTAATCAATCTAGCATTTTCTTTCCTTCTTCAGGTTATGTTCAGTTGACGGTTAGCTTGTTAGTCTTACTACTGCGTCCATCCATCCATCTATCCATCCTCCATGGTTTATCTTTTTGAGAGCTTTCCAAGCGGTCTTATCAATCGGTCAGAGCTAGCGATAAGCATTTTGTTAGTTAGGTTCGTTCAGGAGAAATGGTGGTTACGAGAGTCAGTGTGAGGATGGTGGTGAAGATACTCATGTTAATCCGTGTGTTTTGTATCCGCGACTGCAGTCTGTTGATGATGCTAAGCGTAGAACTGAAACTGATGGAACTATGGTATTGGTACGTAGCTTAGTGATGATGAAATGCAAAATCTTGTTTCTCTGTGATTTCACTAGTTGAGCGTATACCACTTATTTGGCCCTGTTTCTTTGTGGAGTAATGCAATACGTATAAATTGATGTGTAAGATTATGATTGGTAATTGAGAGATGAGGGACCCCATCCCCACTGAAAATCAGGGGGAGAGAAGAGTTAGTTTGGAAGGTTAAGTAAACCTTTGTAAGTTTTTGTAGGTCTAGCATTTTTGTAGCTCTAGATTAATGAGTAATGTTACATCTACAAAAGCTTACATAAAGATTTTACGTACAAACTGATGTGTAAGATTATGATTGGTAATTGAGGGATGAGGGGCCCCGTCTTCACTGAAAATTAGAGGGAGAGAAGAGTTAGTTTGGAAGGTTAATTGACCATTTGCTCAAGATTTTCCATGGGTTCACGTTGCATGAACTAACGTTCTTTTCCGATCAATGGCACGACGTACGTACAGTGTGTTTTGGTATTGCTTTCTTTTGCCATTCTTTCCATTTCCTGTGCAAAAGAAACCTTTGAGGGACCAGATCTACGAGGGTTGAGGACCACGTATATTTGGGGAAGGTATGGCCAGCCGCAAAAATTAGTGCTGGACTGTTCGTCCATTTCCATCACGCGAAATTGTCGTGCCAGTGCTTCCTTCAATCCCACTGGGCTTGGCGTCTATGGGTATTAAAACACCCCTAAATATATGTACAGTGTGGTTCGAATACTACGTCTCCGGTCCGATCCCTGTGTTTGAATTCTCACAAACCAAAACACTCCTAAATATATGTACAACACGGTTCGAACATGTTTGAATTCTCCCAAACCCGAACACCCCTAAATATATATCTACAACGCGGTTTGAACACTACATCCACAGACCGACACATACATCTGAATTCTCCCAAACCGTGAACAAACTCATGGTTGGTTTGGTGAGTCCACACATGTCATACTTCCACACACCTCACCCATCAAAAAACCCTTCTCCTCGGGCCCTTACCATCACTCCACCCCCTTCACTCTTGCATTGTATCTGCACCATCCAAGGCCGCTGCCACCGCTATACCACTCTATCCGCTGCCTAATTTTTGTGTTTGCATCCCACACCAGACAAGTGTTCAGCCAAATGTCATTGAGATTTTTTTTACTTTCTCCTTGTTTAACATGAGCACACACGATGCCAGGGTACATGGTGAGGGAAGATGGATTGTTGTGTGACGGGTGATTGGCCACAAGTGCGGGGATTTGTAGAAATGAAGCAAAAGAGCATGCTATTTTACCAACTTGTGCATTCGTGGTTTCACGAACACATGCATTCGTTGTAGGATCATAAGTAGGTCTAGAGGGGGGGTGATTAGACTAATTGACCAAATAAAAACCGCATCTTTTTCATTGTTTGTCCTTGGCAAGTTTTAGCAATTCACACAAGTCAAGCAACACCCTACACATGCAAGTCTAGATACTAGGAAGTGGAAAGTAATGACATTACATATGAACGTAAAGGAGGGATCGGAGAAATCAAACGTAGTGAAGATACCATGATCTTTGGCATGGTTTCGGTACATGGTGCTATCGTACGTCCACGTCAATGAAAACTTCAACCCACACAGGGTAATGATTGTGCGAGTGCACAGAGGACTTCACCCACGAAGGGTCCACGAAGAATCAACGTTGTCTATACAATCATGGGTTTTGTCTACGAAGGACTAGACTAACTCGGGGTAGATCTTCACAAAGTAGACAATCTCCTTACCCTTACAAACTCCGTGGTTCAATTCCGCAAGATTTGAAGGCTCCCAAGTGACACGAAACCAATCTAGGAGACACTACTCTCCAAAAGGTAATAGAAGTTGATGATGAACTCCTTGCTCTTGTGCTTCAAAGATAGTCTCCTCAACACTCAATAACTCTCTCACAGATTTGGCATGGTAGTAGTAGAATAATTGGAGTGGAAAGAAACTTGAGGGGGCTAGAAATCAAGGATCAAAAGTTGGAGTGGAATCCCCTTGATTTCAACCCAAGTGTAGGTGGTTCTCTCTTAGAAAATGGATATGGGAAGTGGTAGTTTCGTCCTAGTTGCTCTTCGTGAAAGTAGGTGAAATTGATGAGGTATCACTAGTGGAAAACGGGCCTTTGGCCTGGACCGTTTAGTCCCGGCCTGCCTCTGGGCCGGGATTAAAGGCCCGGCCACGTCGCCCCAAATCGCAATGCCTCCCACGAGGCTTTGGTCCCGGCCCGTAAGGAGCCTTTAGTCCCGGTTTGTGTCCCAAACCGGGACTAAAGGGCTACGCGGTGTGCAGCCCGCATGTGCGCCACCTTTAGTCCCGGTTTGTGTCTCAAACCGGGACTAAAGTCCTCTGCCTATATATAGCACAGCCCCCCTCTCCCCTCTTCCTTGCATTTTTCTTGGATGGAAGAGTGTGGGTGTGTGCTAGCTCTCCATTTTTTTATGCACTAGAGGTGTTTGTTGAAATGTGTGTTAGAGCGATGCCGCTTCAGTTCACCGAACACAACTACGATATGAGATGCCTGAGCCACGCTTAAACCTCTTCCTCTTTATTTCTACTTATTCTAAAAGGTTAGCAACTATATTTCCTCGTTTAGACCGTGCGGTACTAATTTTTAGGATTGTGGTTGTATTTGATATACTGTCGTATAACGCAGATGAGCCATCCATGGATGTACGGTGATCGACGCACAACCGCTTACAGAGAAGGCGTGCATTCTTTTCGAGATGCAGCCGATGCGAACAAGCATGGTGGTGGCTTTATGTTTTGTCCATGTGTTGAATGTCGGAATGAGAAGGATTACACTTCCTCAAGAGTCATTCAGAGCCACCTGCTTCGGTCCGGTTTTATGTCGGGCTATAATGTTTGGACCAAGCATGGAGAAAGAGGGGTTATGATGGAAGACGACGATGAAGAAGAAGAGAACGATGATGACAACTACCGATCTATGTTCCCTGAGTATGCTGATACCGCAATGGAAGACAATGAAGAAGAAGATCAGGATGAAGAACGGGAACCAGATGAGCCCGCTGATGATCTTGGCCGGGTCATTTCTGATGCACGGCGAGGTTGCGACACAGAAAAGGAGAGGTTGCAGTTCGAGCACATGTTACAGGACCACAACAAATTGTTGTACCCAACTTGTGAAGATGGCCAGAAGAATCTGGGTAGCACACTGGAATTGCTGAAGTGGAAGGCAGAGACCGGTGTGACTGACTCGTCATTCGAAAAGTTGCAGGTACTGATCAAGAAGATGCTTCCAAGAAAGAACGAATTGCCCGCCAGCACGTACGAAGCAAAGAAGCTTGTCTGCCCTCTAGGATTAGACGTGCAGAAGATACATGCATGCCCTAATGACTGCATCCTCTACCGCGGTGAGAAGTATGAGAATATGGATAAATGCCCGGTATGCACTGCATTGCGGTATAAGATCAGAAAAGATGACCCTGGTGATATTGAGGGCAAGCCACCCAGGAAGAGGATTCCTGCCAAGGTGATGTGGTATGCTCGTATAATACCACGGTTGAAACGTCTGTTCAGAAATAAAGATCATGCGAAGTTGTTGCGATGGCACATGGAAGATCGTATGAAAGACGATAAGTTGAAGCACACCGCTGATGGTCGGCAGTGGAGAAAAATCGAGAGAGAATTCCCGAGATTTGCAGCTGACGCAAGGAACTTATGGTTAGGTGTGAGTACAGATGGCATGAATCCTTTTGGGGAGCAGAGTTGCAGTCACAGCACCTGGCCCGTTACTCTATGTATCTACAACCTTCCTCCTTGGTTGTGCATGAAGCGGAAGTTCATTATGATGCCAGTGCTTATCCAAGGTCCAAAGCAACCCGGCAACGATATTGATGTGTACCTAAGGCCATTAGTTGATGAACTTTTACATCTGTGGGCCTAACCAGGTGTACGTGTGTGGGACGAGCACAAACAAGAGGAATTTGACCTTCGAGCGTTGCTTTTCGTAACCATCAATGATTGGCCTGCTCTTAGTAACATTTCAGGACAGTCAAACAAGGGATACAATGCATGCACGCACTGTTTGGATCAGACAGAAAGTATATATCTGGACAAATGTAGGAAGAATGTGTACCCGTACAATCGTCGTTTTTTTCCGCCCAAGCATCCCTTAAAGAAAAAAGGCAAGCATTTCAATGGCAAGGCAGAACCCCGGGGGAAGCCTGTCATCCGTACCGGTGCTGAAGTATTTGATATGGTCAAAGATTTAAAAGTAATCTTTGGAAAGGGTCCTGGCAGCCAACCTGTTCCTAACGGCCCTGATAAGCGCGTACCCATGTGGAAGAAGAAATCTATATTTTGGGAGCTACCCTACTGGGAAGTCCATGAGGTCCGCTCGGCAATCGACGTGATGCACCTGACGAAGAATCTCTGCGTGAATATTCTAGGCTTCCTGGGCTTGTATGGGAAGTCAAAAGATACACCGGAAGCACGGGAGGACTAGGAACGTCATAAAGGAAGAGATGGCATGCATCCAGGGCAGTTTCAAGGGCATGCCAGCTACGCTCTTACTAAGGAAGAGAAGGAAATCTTCTTTGAAGTCCTTTCCAGTATCAAGGTCCCGACTGGCTTCTCGTCGAATATAAAGGGAATCGTAAATATGAAAGACAAAAAATTCCAAAACCTAAAGTCTCATGACTGCCACGTGCTTATGACGCAATTGCTTCCGGGTGCATTGAGGGGAATTCTACCAGAAAATGTTCGCCTGGCAATTGTGAAGGTATGTGCATTCCTCAATGCAATTTCTCAGAAGGTAATCGATCGAGAAAGTCTATCAGGGTTACAGATTGATGTGGTCCAATGTCCGGTCAGCTTTGAGTTGTTGTTCCTGCCATCCTTCTTCAATATAATGACACACC
The DNA here is from genome assembly GCF_904849725.1 of Hordeum vulgare subsp. vulgare. Lineage (NCBI taxonomy): Eukaryota > Viridiplantae > Streptophyta > Magnoliopsida > Poales > Poaceae > Hordeum > Hordeum vulgare. Next base: position 44,331,898 of record NC_058520.1, on the reverse strand, counting down.
TCCTAGTTCACCTAGTAGAAGAGATTAGAATTCTCGGTCCTGTGTTTCTACACAATATGTTCCCCTTCGAGAGGTTCATGGGAGTCTTAAAGAAATATGTTTGTAACCGTGCTAGGCCAGAAGGAAGCATCTCCAAGGGCTATGGAACAAAGGAGGTCATTGAGTTTTGTGTGGACTTTCTTCCTGACCTTAAGCCAATTGGTGTTCCTGAATCTCGGTATGAGGGTAGGCTGACAGGAAAAGGCACACTAGGAAGGAAAGCAAAAGTATGTGTGGACGAGCATTCTTTCTCTCAAGCACACTACACAGTTCTACACAATTCCACCGTGGTGGCTCCGTATATCGTGAGACACAAGAATATTCTAAGCTCCGAAAACCTGGGGAAGGCTGACTCTTGGATTAAAGGGGAACACGACAAGACTTTCGGCAGTTGGTTGCAGACACATCTCATGAATGACGACACCGTTGGAGATCAGTTGTACTGTTTGGCCAGGCCACCATCTTCGACTATATGTACTTTCCAAGGGTATGAGATAAATGGGAATACATTTTACACAGTTGCCCAAGATAAAAAGATCACCAACCAAAATAGTGGTGTCCGCTTTGATGCAACAGACGAGAATGGGCACTGTATGGAAACATATTACGGGTACATAGAGGAGATATGGGAACTTGACTATGGACCTACTTTTAACATCCCTTTGTTTCGGTGCAAATGGGTGAAGCTGACAGGAGGCGGGGTAGTTGTAGACCAAAAGTACGGCATGACAACAGTGGATCTCAACAATCTTGCGTACATGGACGAACCATTTGTCCTAGCCAATGATGTCGCTCAGGTTTTCTATGTGAAGGACATGTCTACAAAAACGAGAAAAAGAAATCAGCAAAAGAAGATATCGTCCCATGAGCCAAAAAGCCACATAGTTCTTTCAGGGAAAAGAAACATCGTGGGAGTAGATGACAAGACAGACTTGTCAGAAGATTATAATAAGTTTCATGAAATTCCGCCCTTCAAATTGAAAACTGACCCAAGCATCCTACTGAATGATGAAGATTCTCCATGGCTACGACCCAGAAGAAAACAAAAATAATAGATAGGAATATTGGTGCAATAATGTAATAATGTATTAAAACTTTTATGTAATGCATGTATGGAATGTACTAAATTTCAAACACTTTTCATTTTCATAGTTTTTTCAAATTCTCAAATATGCAAAAAGAATTTTAATAAACCTTTGTAAGAGATGAGTTCTCGTTCGAAACGCTGATACTTCGAGAGAGATTGTCCGTTTTGTACAGGAAGTGCATCCAGTTTTTGTCGTAGCCCTCTCAACTTTTTAACACATGCTATGTGGGTGAAATGATGATAGCATGCCAACTTTCAACATTTTCAGAGTTCATTTGTAGTGCTTTTCAATTTTAGGGTCAACTAGCTCAAAAAAAATAAGTAAATGCACGAAAAATACCAAATTAAGTCAGAAATTGTTGAAATTTTGTGATGTGCCTTTGAATGGTGCATTTTGAACACACAAAAAGTATGGAGTTCAAATAAGTTCAAAAAATGAAATCCCTTTGTAAGAGATGAGTTCTCGTTCGAAACCCTAATACTTCGAGAAAGATTGTCCGTTTTGTACACGAAGTGCATCCAGTTTTTGTCGTAGCACTCTCAACTTTTTAACACATGCTATGTGGGTGAAATGATGATAGCATGCCAACTTTCAACATTTTCAGAGTTCATTTGTAGTGCTTTTCAATTTCAGGGTCAATTAGCTCAAAAAAAATAAGTAAATGCACGAAGAATACCAAATGAAGTCAGAAATTGTTGAAATTTTGTAATGTGCCTTTGAATGGTGCATTTTGAACACATAAAAAGTATGGAGTTCAAATAAGTTCAAAAAAATGAAATCCCTTTGTAAGAGATGAGTTCTCGTTCGAAACCTTGATACTTTGAGAGAGCTTGTCCGTTTTGTACACGAAGTGCATCCAGTTTTTGTCGTAGCCCTCTCAACTTTTTAACACATGCTATGTGGGTGAAATGATGATAGCATGCCAACTTTCAACATTTTCAGAGTTCATTTGTAGTGCTTTTCAATTTCAGGGTCAACGAGCTCAAAAAAAATAAGTAAATGCACGAAGAATACCAAATGAAGTCAGAAATTGTTGAAATTTTGTGATGTGCCTTTGAATGGTGCATTTTGAACACACAAAAACTATGGAGTTCAAATAAGTTCAAAAAAATGAAATCCCTTTGTAAGAGATGAGTTCTCGTTCGAAACCGTGATACTTCGAGAGAGATTGTCCGTTTTGTACACGAAGTGCATCCAGTTTTTGTCGTATCCCTTTCAACTTTTTAACACATGCTATGTGGGTGAAATGATGATAGCATGCCAACTTTCAACATTTTCAGAGTTCATTTGTAGTGCTTTTCAATTTCAGGGTCAACTAGCTCAAAAAAAATAAGTAAATGCACGAAGAATACCAAATGAAGTCAGAAATTGTTGAAATTTTGTGATGTGCCTTTGAATGGTGCATTTTGAACACACAAAAAGTATGGAGTTCAAATAAGTTCAAAAAAATGAAATCCCTTTGTAAGAGATGAGTTCTCGTTCGAAACCGTGATACTTCGAGAGAGATTGTCCGTTTTGTACACGAAGTGCATCCAGTTTTTGTCGTATCCCTTTCAACTTTTTAACACATGCTATGTGGGTGAAATGATGATAGCATGCCAACTTTCAACATTTTCAGAGTTCATTTGTAGTGCTTTTCAATTTCAGGGTCAACTAGCTCAAAAAAATAAGTAAATGCACGAAGAATACCAAATGAAGTCAGAAATTGTTGAAATTTTGTGATGTGCCTTTGAATGGTGCATTTTGAACACACAAAAAGTATGGAGTTCAAATAAGTTCAAAAAAATGAAATCCCTTTGTAAGAGATGAGTTCTCGTTCGAAACCCTGATACTTCGAGAGAGATTGTCCGTTTTGTACACGAAGTGCATCCAGTTTTTGTCGTAGCCCTCTCAACTTTTTAACACATGCTATGTGGGTGAAATGATGATAGCATGCCAACTTTCAACATTTTCAGAGTTCATTTGTAGTGCTTTTCAATTTCAGGGTCAACTAGCTCAAAAAAAAATAGTTTTTAATTGAAAATAACAAAATAGTTAGTAGTTTGGATAGTCAAAATAATTACTTTTGGAAATAGAAAATAGTTTTGAATTATTTATTCAATTTCAAACACTTTTCATTATCATAGTTTTGTCAAATTCTCAAATATGCAAAAATAATTTTAATAAACATAGTTTTTAATTGAAAATAACAAAATAGTTAATAGTTTGGATAGTCAAAATAATTACTTTTTGAAAATAGAAAATAGTTTTGAATTATTTATTCAATTTCAAACACTTTTCATTATCATAGTTTTGTCAAATTCTCAAATATGCAAAAAGAATTTTAATAAACATAGTTTTTAATTGAAAATAACAAAATAGTTAATAGTTTGGATAGTCAAAATAATTACTTTTTGAAAACATAAAATAGTTTTGAATTTTTTATTCAATTTCAAACACTTTTCATTATCATAGTTTTGTCAAATTTACACTGAGTTTAGGCTCGTAAGCCTGCTTTAGAGAGGAGCTCGATGGAGATGATGCGACAGGGTTTATAAACTAGTGTTAGTCCCCCTCGCTGGGCGAGGTGGGACTAAACTTATCGTGCAGCCAGCGGAGGGGCTTTAGTCCCGGGTGGAGCCACGACCCGGGATTAAAGGGTGTCTTTAGTCCCGGCTCGAGCCCCGACCCGGGACTAAAGGCCCCTGCTTCCCGCCTTTTGGTCTGCCGAAAAAGGGTCTTTAGTCCCGGGTCGTGGCTCCACCCGGGACTAAAGGGTGTCTTTAGTCCCGGTTCGAGCCCCGAACCGGGACTAAAGATCCACCTATATAAGAGGGAGTTAGAAAATTTCCAACCCAAATCGCATTTTGTTCTCTCCTTCCTCGTTCTCCTGCCCGGCGCGGCACACCGACGAACTCGACGACGCCGTCAGGCTGCCCGCCGTCCTCCTCGCCGCCGCCTGCCGTTCTCCTCGCCGTCGCCGTCGTCCTCCTCGCCGCCGCCTGCCGTCCTCCTCGCCGTCGTCGACGCCTCCGGCCGGTAAGCCCCCCGCCCCCTCCTCCCCAACACTCCGACCGGTAGAAGAAAAGAAGAAAAAGGAGAAGAAAATAAGAAAAAGGAGAAGAAAAGAAGAAAAAGGGAAGAAAGGAAGAAAAAGGAGAAGAAAAGAAGAAAAAGGGAAGAAAGGAAGAAAAAGGAGAAGAAATGAAGAAAAAGGAGAAGAAAGGAAGAAAAAGGAGAAGAAAAGAAGAAAAAGGAGAAGAAAAGAAGAAAAAGGAGAAGAAAAGAAGAAAAAGGGAAGAAATGAAGAAAAAGGAGAAGAAAGGAAGAAAAAGGAGAAGAAAGGAAGAAAAAGGAGAAGAAAGGAAGAAAAAGGAGAAGAAAGAAGAAAAAGGAGAAGAAAAGAAGAAAAAGGAGAAGAAAAGAAGAAAAAGGGAAGAGAAAAAGAAAAAGATTTTTTTTTGTCATTTAATTCCTATTGTTATTAGGTTTGTGCTAGATTGTTAGGGTTAGTAATATTTAGAATTAGGTTAGGGTTACAAGAAGAAGAAAGATGAACAAAAATAGGAAAATAAGATTAGGAAAAAGGAAAATAAGAAGAGGAGGAGAAGAAAAGAAGAAAAAGGAGAATAAGAAGAGGAGGAGAGGAGGAGAAGAGGAAAAATAGAAGAAGAGGAGAAGTAGAAGAAGAGAAGTTGAAGAAGAAGCGGAGAAGAAAATAAGAAAGAAGAAAAAGAAGAAGAAGAAGACATTTCTACGTATATAGATGCTTAATTAGTGTTTCTTAGATTATTGCCTAATTTTGCTATTGTATATGCTTAAGTGTTAATAGTTTAATTTTGCTATTGTATATGCTTAAGTCTTAATAGTTTATTTTTAGCAAGAAAATTAATAGAACTAGTTTATTTTTTTAGTTCATTTTACGATGGCTATCCCGCATCCTCGTCGTCGACTCGGCGGAGGACACCTGCTTGATCAGAGGGGCCATGTCCGGGACTGGGCTCCACCTGGCTGGTATTGGGAGGTGCTACCTTCCGGGGGGCGTAGGTTGGTGAGGAGCCAGCCTGTTGTTGACCCGATCCTTGTTTGGTGGCGGTCGCGTGGGCCAGTGATGGTGCCGAGGCTTCCGGACACCGCGGAGGTGGTACGTCACCGTGTCAGCGAGGAGGATGAGCACGTCCGTCGCTACATGGTTGCGTTGGAGGGCAAGTTCGAGCATACCTGGCAGGTTCTTCGGGGATCTCACTGGAGCTATGATCCTGTGATGGTTCCTTCTCTTTGTGTGTCCACCGCCCGCGACGATACCCGTCGGGCGCTACGGTTCTAGCTGTGTCAGTGATGCTATATGTATGATAGTATTTGAGGAGTATTAGTGATAATATTCGACGATGTACGGACAAAAGAGATGATGTAGTTTTGCTTATAATTGAATGCATGCTAATTTGAATATTACTTTATTTTACGATTTAGTTTTTCTTATTGAATGCTCAAATTGGAAAAGTACTCCTACTTTGAATACTATGCAGAAATCTAGGAGTCCCAGATGGAGCCACGACCCGGGACTAAAGTTGTTTTGGAACGGAGTTCCTGATAGAATAATTCATTTTTGGTACAAAGTTCAACAAAGTCCTTTGACACTAGACAATGTGACATATAGAAGGGTAGATGAGATCAGGAAAAATAGGATCATTTTCTACACATCTAGAATGTCGCCATTTTGTTAAATCCTTAAAGGTTAAGAGAATCCGTTAGACATATTTTAGAGTTTAGGTTCTAGCCAAGACCCGGGACTAAAGGTCCTCCTATATAAAACGACACTTCAAAGTTTCCAACCCCTCTTATATAGTTTGTTAGTTTATTAGTTAATCAAATGTCCGTTTTTTGCAAAACTATGGATCCACATATCAAGAACCTCGAAGAGGAAGAACTTCTCGGAGATATAATCAAAGACGGCCCCGACGTTGAACCAGCTAAATCTCCGCCGTCATATCTAAACCCCTCCGTATATGGAATGGAGGTCGACCGACACGAAGATGAAGCCGGTGGGGCAGGAGATAGGTCCAATGACGGAGAAGGTGATAGCTCCACTGATGGAGAAGCCGGTGGAGAAATAGTAAAGTACGGCGAGGTATACATATGAAGTTCGACAATCACTTGTAATATGTGAAAAATATTGGAGATAGCTCTATATTGTATACATATACATTCATTTGACGAATGTTTCTCCCTCTTAGGCCTCCACATCGAGCAAAGCTACGAAACGAGGCCCGACTAGAAAGTTGGATGCACGGACGCATTACACCTTTGAGGTGATATTGCCGACGGGCGAACCCAAGCTTCCTAAGAATGCTGCTGACACATTCAAGAAGCAATGCGGAGTTCTCGTTAGGGATCACGTCCTGATCAGCGTTCGGGAGTGGAACAAGTGCAAAGGGGCAGCCGATAGTGACTATGTCGCCGAAAGGTACAAAGATAATCTTTGGAATGATCTCATGTCACATTTCAACCTGCCAGAATGTGAGAATGAAGACGCCGCAGACAAAATGAGGGCCAAAGTCAAGTAGTGGACTCTAAAGAAGATGGCCGAACTGTTCCGTAGCTGGAAGAAGAAGCTATGGAAAAAACTATCTGAAGACAAAGAAAGTGCTAGTATTCGAGGGGTATCTAGCCAAGCAGGCGAATCACTGGAAGGCATTTCAAGAGTACAAGGAGTCAGAAGATGCCCAGGCATTATCAGAAAAGAACAAGAAAAATGCCGACAAGAAGAAATATCACCACAAGCTGGGGCCAGGGGGCTATGAGACTGCCATCCCAAAGTGGGATAAGAAAGAGCAAGATCTGCTAGCTAAAGGCATCATACGTGAACCACTCCGTGATGAGTGGGAATTGAGAGCAAGAAATTGGTTCCTTGCGCATGGTGGTTCTTACGACGAAGAAACAGGGGACCTCATCTGCTGTGACGGTCTTAGGATACCCAGGGAGAATTGGAAAAAGATAGTGAAAGAAATTAAAGAGGGAAAAAGAAAGTTCACTGCAGATAGAGAGAAAGATTTGCTCACACTGGTCCTCGGCAATGACGAACATGGAGGACGAACGCGAGGCTTCGGTCCTTCTTACCCGTGGTGGCTTGGGTTTGCCAGATACCAAGACACTTACAGAAGCCGAGCGAGAGCAAAGAAGCGGCAGTAGGATGAGGAGAATGACAAGTTCAACCAGTTGCTTGCCAGGATTAACGAGGAACAGAAGCAGATTGATGAGCTTAGAGGAGTAGCGCGCCAAGAAGATCCTGCACTTGATATAACCGGCGCCCCATCTAAGCGGAAAAGCAGCATGGCTGAATCTGAGGCCCCGCCCGACGATGCACGAAGAATGATAGAGGGCGGTCCCGGCTACCCCGTGGATGGAATCAAGGAGTCAACATCATGTGAACTCCATCAGAAATTCAAGAACATATCCATGAAGGTGGCCGTCGGACAAGCTTTACCTTCTGGCCCTGATGCACGCTGGCATGGCCGTGAGATTCCAGCTGGCTTTGCTAAAGTCGGGGTGGATGAAATCATGGCGGGGTTTCATGATATGAAGCTCAACATAGCTGGACCCGAAGATGAGAGGACACTCGGATAAGTACTGGGTGGAGTCATCCTATGGGACAAGAACTACATCAAGCTTCCAGGCTCGGCCCCAAGGACAACACCGCCTCCGAGTCGTCCCAGGTCACCTACACCTCCATCACCTCCAAGCCCTCCACATGACGTCGGCCAGCACAACACGAGTCCATCTCGATCACCGCTGCCGGACTTGGGTCGTCCGTCTCTGCCGCCGCCCGCTCCGGATACTAAGCGGAAGCGTGCCAGCAAGAACGCTCCGCCGATGATTTCTAAGCGACGGAGCCCCCCAAAGCGCAAACTGTTGCCCCTCCCAAAGGTACCTCATGCTAATCTTCACATCAGACCTTATGATCGTACCCCCGAGGAAAACGCCACGATAGCAAAGGAACATCATGATGCGCAGATGAAAAAGAAGGAACCCGAGCCCCGCCCGGAATACACCGAGAAGCAAATAGCATATGCAAAATACTTCACAACCCTTCCATCACAGTATGACTTACACCATAAGCCTGATGACTATACACGCACATTGCAGAAGGAAGTGAAAAAGAGCAGATCACGTGCAAGTGCAAGTGGGAGCAAATCAAGTTCAACTACAAGCAAAAAAAGATCAGACATTCCTCAGCTTGGACAACAGGCCAAACAGTCGATCCCACCCCTCAGGGTGTTACCCAAGAATGTCCCCCTTTGGTGCAGGGGCAAGATTTGGAATTAGCAAAGAAGTGGGGGAATGAATGGGGTATCCTGGTTGAAGACATTGTGGCTTCCCAAGATGACAGGTTACCCAAGGTTGTGGTAGCCCCTAAGCCACAGTTTGTCATGGGAGCGCCTTTGGTCAGCAAAGATGATCTCCCAACAAATATGTGTTACTTGCATACATGGTACTTAAGTGAATCAAAGAATGGGAGAACGATGATCGTGGTGAGTGTCCCACGGGAGTACTACGGCCGCCCCGAAGAAATCCATATCGACTTTGATGAACTCTTCCAGATGTACAATGCCGACGCCCTCGACAAATCGCTTATGAGTTGCTATTGTCTGTAAGTTTTTCAATTCGTTGTCTACATATAACTTGTTTAGTTATTTCAATTCATTGCCTATATATAGCTTGTACTCTATTATGCAGAATGAAGATTCTGGATTGTAAAAATAGGAACATCCTAAATATTGGGTTTATTAACCCAGATAAAATACATATAGCGACGCTAACTGATCAACCCAAGGAGACGGAGGAAAACCTTCTAAGGTTTCTAACAGATCAAAATTTCTGTGATCACATACTGTTTCCATACAACTTCTGGTGAGGGTCTTTACTCTGTTGTGTCCATTCACTTATAAGTGTAATTGATAAGTTACTGACACACACACACACACACACACACACACACACACATATATATATATATACATGTGCAACTTCCATTGAATTCTGTTGGACATTCCAATTGATAAGGGAAGAGTTGATGCCTTCGACCCATTATCGAGACCCTTGGAATAGTTCCAAAGCCTGCAGGACATGCTCCAAGGGTAATTTCAATCATTCTTCGCTCTATCGGTCTCTTTCAATGAATTTCTGATATATCAATTAATGAAAAACTTAGCAAATCATTATCCTTGTCGGACAAGGTTTGGAAGTGGTTCAAGTGCGTGACTCCCGGTATCGAGCCTGAGAAGCTGACCTTTAGAGCGGCTCAGGTAAGTAGTAGTATGATATACTTCTATTTTCAATACATTTATGATGCTATATTACTATTTTGATTATATATATTCTATTCTTGTAAAGTGCGACCAGCAGCCACAGGGGACGCATCTATGCGGATACTATGTTTGCGAGACCATTCGCACGTTTACCTCTGAGCACAAGGATCACAGATTCGACGTAAGCAATGAACATTCACACCTCTATTTTTACCCGTCATTCTTTGTTATCATGATTGATATTCATATTCATCTCCTCTTCTTATATAGTACACGGCCATGAGGGAGAAGTCCCTACCAGAGCAACGCGCGATTGCTGTTGCAGAGGAGCTTGCGACCTTTCTGAGGACGGAAGCTATAGATGACAAAGGACAATTTAGTGTAGCTAGGGGCCATTACTGATGTTGGTCCATGTAATCGAATAGACGGGCTATAGTCCCGATAATTCAGATCTCCATATAATTGTATATATATGCTCGCTTGTAAGATAAGTTAATCTTATATATATGCATAATTATTTCTATTTAGAATTATATGAAAACTAATTCCCGAACACCAAACGAGGCATCACGTTAATCTCCCGAACACCTAAACCCTAAAACCCTAAAACCCAAAAATAAACAAAATCTGAAACTCTTTAGTCCCGGTCCGTGTAAAGACCCGAGACTAAAGGGCCTGCCCCTGAGGGCGCTCCGAGGCGCCCACGTGGAGCACCTTTGGTCCCGGCTTGGAACAGGGCCGGGACTAAAGGTTAGGCCTTTAGTCCCACCCCTTTGGTCCCGGTTGTTGAACTGGGACTAAAGCCCCTTACGGGCCGGGACTATAGGCCCTGTCCCCACTAGTGTATATATAGCCATCACCAAACATCTAACCATCACACAACTTTATGCACTACTCGGTGGGACTGCGTGAAACCACTCGATGAGACAGACCAGTACAAAGTCCTAAACTTTAAGCTTTTTGATGAGACCATATGAATCAACTCGGGCGGCGTGGGGGTACCGATGAGTGATGACCTAAGCACTTTCCACACTTCGGTGACACTGATTGAAACCACTCAAAAATTCTAAGATGGCGTCGATAGGTTACACAAAGCTGACACACACACTTCACTGAGACAAAGTTTCTAGGGTTTAGGCAGTGGCTTGGGAAGTTTATCTCGATGAGTCTGGGCAAGATGAAATCAGTGGGACCATGATAGTTGAGTTTTGAACAAATAGGAATGTGAGGGTGCAACTCAGGATTTTGGAGCAATATGTCTAAGAGATTGAGCAGATGACTCATGATCAAAACCTCATCCCCTTATTATAGTATTAGATTCCCAATGGAATCAATGTGATCTTGGATCACTAAACCAAAAATATAAAGTCTTGGAGCTTTTGCCAATGCTTTGTCCTTTGCATTTGAGGGGTCCACATTCACATATCATTGCCATACCTAATTGAACTTTGCTAAAATATTCTTTGAACGGATGTTAGTTCAATGATATATATGTTGTTATGAATTACCAAAGCCACTCGGGGATTAGTTGCACTTTAACATAAGATATATTTTTGGCAATTGATGACACAATATAGATCAAAGCTTCAACATAAGATATAATCATTAAATAACATCGTTGCTTTGCGAAGTATGTGATAAGAAAGAGTTCTCCCTAAATGTGTGCATTATTTAAAATTCACGTTTGAATGCAAATGCACAACATTCAGATCAAGGGATGACTCTTTCATGCCATATACATCTTGGTGGAGCGCACAAAAGAATATGAAAGAAATACAACAAGCACTCATCACCAATCAAACATGTGAATGACCATATATAGCAACAAGAATAACTGATTGATAAGTAGCATGATAATCAACATAAAGTAAGGTCACACACAAGCATGGTCTTACAAACCAACAAGATTAAAGTATCACAAAGGAAAATGCAATAAAAACCACCAACGGTAAAAGACTATCTCCCTCTCTCTCCCTCCCTCCCTCCCTCCCTCTATCTCCCTCTCTTTCTCTGCCATATGATCTATATCACTCTCCGCCTTTGACAAAAAAGTTACCAATTTTTTTGAATGATATAGAGCTAAACGTCGCTCTGGGCTCGATCTGTTATGTGGGTCCAAGGAGTGGATAGAAGTATTGCTGTAAATGCTTCAAAAGATGTCCGCTAGCTGGAGGGGTGGACACTGGCTTTTCAGGAATTCAGTACCAAAAAGAGTCCAAATGCTACCAAACTTTTAGATGATTTTCTCTCGACCAAAATAAGACCTCGAAGCTTCTACGGGTGACCTAATGATGCACGCGGAGACGATAAGGCAACAGGGTGTGCCCTCTTGCCTTATGGGTCCTTCATTGCTCCGTTTGACCTAATTCCACCCTATAAATTCTCATATATCGGGAAAACATTAGAGAGACACCTAAAACAATTTATCTGTTGCCGCAAGTCTTTGTTACGACAGGAGGCCATTTGGATACCTTTTTCGTTGCCCTGTCGGAGGGGGAATCGATTAGGGAGGCCATCTACATAACCTTGCTGCCTCCACGATGTTGTGTGGGTAGTCCACCACAAACCAACGAGTCCATAGCTAGTACCTAGATGGCTTCTTATCTCTCTATGATCTTCAATACAAAGTTTGCAGCGATTCCCACGATGATCTATTTGATGTAATTTTCTTTATGGTGTGTTTGTTGGGATCCGATGGATTGTGGGTTTATGATCAGATTATTCATGAGTATTATTTGAGTCTACTCTGAATTATTTTATAAATGATTATTATAGCTTCGTATTTCTCTCCTATCTATCGGTTTGGTTTGTCCAACTAGATTGATTTATCTTCAGTGGGAGTGGTGCACTGTGATGGGTTCAATCTTGCGGTGCTCAATCTCAGTGATAGAAAGGGACATGACCCATATTTGTATTGCTACCATTAAGGATAAAACTATGGGTTTTATTCATATTTCTTGAGTTTACTTTGTATACATGAGGTCATCTTGCCCCAAGTATTACTCTGATTCATACTTAATACTCTAGATGCATGTTGAATAGCGGTCGATGAGTGGAATAATAGTAGTAGATACAGACAGGAGTCGGTCTACATGCTTATGGATGTGATGCATATATACATAATCATTGCCTTGAATAAGATGTTTTAAGTATGCGCTATTCTATCATCAATTGCCCAATAGTAATTTGTCTAGCCACCATACGCTATTTCCAAGAGAGAAGTGATACGTCTCAAACGTATCTATAATTTTTGATGGTTTCATGCTATTATCTTGTCATCTTTGGATGTTTTATGTACCTTTTATATCTTTTTGAGACTAACTTATTGATTCAGTGCCAAGTGCCAGTTCCTGTTTTTTCTGTGTTTTTGGCTCTTTTCAGATCTGATTTTGGAACGGAGTCCAAACGGAATAAAATCCCCGAAATGATTTTTCCCGAACGGAAGAAGATCAGGGGGCCTGTGGGCCAAGCCAGGAGGGCTCCTGGGAGCCCACAAGCCCCCACTCCGCCACCAGGGGGAGGCGGCGGTGGCAGGGCTTGTGGCCTCCCTGGCCGCCCCCTGACCTAGATCTTTGGCCTATATATTCCCAAAAATTCAGCAAAAAATTAGGGGAGCCTCGAAAATACTTTTCCGCCGCCGCAAGCTTCCGTTTCCGCGAGATCTCTTCTGGAGACCCTTCCCTACGCCCTGTCGGGGGGGACTTTAGAGTTGGAGGGCTTCTTCATCATCATCATCTCCCCTCCAATGACTCGTGAGTAGTTCACTTCAGACCTACGGGTCCGTAGTTAGTAGCTAGATGGCTTCTTCTCTCTCTTGGATCTTCAATACAAAGTTCTCCATGATCTTCATGGGGATCTATCCGATGTAATCTTCTTTGGCGGTGTGTTTGTCGAGATCCGATGAATTGTGGATTTTTGATCAGATTATCTATGATATATATTTGAGTCTTTGCTGATTTCTTATATGCATGATTTGATATCCTTGTAAGTCTCTCCGAGTCTTGGGTTTTGTTTGGCAAACTAGATCTATGATTCTTGCAATGGGAGAAGTGCTTGGTTTTGGGTTCTACCATGTGGTGACCTTTCCCAGTGACAGTAGGGGCAGCAAGGCACACATTAAGTAGTTGCCATCAAGGGTAACAAGATGGGCTCTGTCGTTGATATGAGATTGTCCGTCTACATCATGTCATCTTTCTTAAGGCGTTACTCTGTTCTTTTGGACTAGATACACTAGATGCATGCTGGATAGCGGTCGATGTGTGGAGTAATAGTAGTAGATGCAGAAAGTATTGGTCTACTTGTTTTGGACGTGATGCCTATAGATATAATCATTGCCATAGATATCGTCATGACTTTACGCGGTTCTATCAATTGCTCGACAGTAATTTGTTCACCCACCGTCTACTTGCTTTCATGAGAGAAGCTACTAGTAAACACTACGGCCCCCGGGTCTATTCACATCCATCGTTTACACCTCCACTTTTACTTTGCTTTTTTACTTTGTTGCTTTCAGTTCTCACTTGGCGAACAATCTATAAGGGATTGACAACCCCTTCATAGCATTGGGAGCAAGCTTTTTGTGTTTTTGCAGTATCTTGTGATACTCCTACACTGGATTGATACCTTTGTTCTTAAACTGAGGGAAATACTTACCACCGCTGTGCTACATCACCCTTTCCGCTTCGAGGGAACACCAACGCAAGGCTCCAAGGCCACAGGGAAAATCCTTTGCATATTTGCCTAGGAAGTTCCTTAAGGCGTAGCTGGAGCAGAAGGATTCCTGGTGCCGTCGACACGACTATTTTTGACGCCGTTGCAAGGGAAGCACAACTAACATCAGAAGTATTTCTGGTGCCGTTGCCGGGGATCTTTTGCTGCAATAGCAGAAGTATTTCTGGCGCCGTTGCCGGGGAGGAGAGATCAAGATCTATCCAAGTAGGTCTCACAAACTCATCTCTTGCATTTACTTTTGTTGCCAGTTGCCTCTCGTTTTCCTCTCCCCCACCTCACATTTGCCTTTTTGTTTGCCTTCTTCATTCGCCCTTTTCTCTCGTTTGCCTTTCCGTTGCTTATGTGCTATGTGCCTTCAATATGCTTGCATCTTCGCTTGCTGAAAATCTAGTGATATGGATCCTCATCCACTTGCTAATCGCTTTAAGAGACCCACTTATGTGACGAATTGCTAGTGAGTTGAGGGCACTTGACTCTCTTTGTGGACTTTTGCTTGAGATGCATGAATCTGAAAATCGTGATTAAGAAACTTATGAAGTGATTCACGAGAGCTCCTTGGATGAAAAGCATGATTGCAATGGTTTCACTACAAATTCTATTAGTGACAATCATGCTAAAAATATGCAAAACCCTAAGCTTGGGGATGCTAGTTTTGCTATGACCACTACTTGTTGCAATAATCATGATTGGGGTGATGATCTTTCTTATGATCTTGAAAATTTGTTCAAACCTCATGATGAATATGATATTTGCAATAATACTGAAAGTGGGTTTGGAGAAGTCATGACTTTGGTTGATGATAATCCCACTATTTTTAAAGAGCGTCAACTTTGCATGCATGTGGATCATGAAAAGAATATCCTATATGATAGTTACATTGTTGAATTCATTCATGATGCTACTGAAAATTACTGTGAGAGAGGATCATATGCTTCTACTTATTAGTTTCCTCTCCATGTGTTGAAATGTTTGAAGCTATGCTTGTTTTGCCTTCCTATGCTTGTTGATTCTTGCTCCAACAAGTTGTTTGTTCACAAAATCCCTATGCATAGGAAGTGGGTTAGACTTAAATGTGCTAACCATATGCTCCATGATGCTCTCGTTGTGTTTCAATCCTTACCTTTTATGTGAGCATCATTGAAATCAATGCCTAGCTAAGGGCGTTAAACAAAAGCGCTTGTTGGGAGGCAACCCAACGAATCTATCCTTTTTCTTTCTGTTTTGTGTTTTCCAAACTTTCAGAATTCTGTTATGATTGTGTTTTTTGTGTTTCTTTTTGCGTTTGTGCCAAGCAAAACCGTTATGATTAGTCTTGGGGATGATCGTTTCGTCATGCTGGAAAAGACAGAAACTTTCTGCTCATGAAACGAATTTTCATTTTTTTCTGTAAGAGCTTTTTGAGTTGATTCTTTTTGCTACTGATTGCTACGCAAATTCTTCAGACTGTCGTAATTTTTCAGAATTTTTTGAAGTACCAGAGGTATACGAAATATACAGATTGCTACAGACTGGTCTACTGTTAACAGATTCTGTTTTTGTTGTGTTGGTTGCTTATTTTGATGAAACTATGGATAGTATCGGGGGTATTAGCCCTGCAAGATTGAAAATACAGTAACCCAACATCAGCATAAGTAGAATTTAAGTTTGCTAAAGTACCTAAGGAAGTGGTGGTTTGCTTTCTCATACTAATGTTATCACGAGTTTCTGTTTAAGTTTCGTGTTGTGAAGTTTTCAAGTTTTGGGTGAAGTTCTTATGGACAAAGAGATAAAGAGTGGCAAGAGCTCAAGCTTGGCGATGCCCAAGGCACCCCAAGAGATTCAAGGATGCCGTAAAAGCCTAAGCTTGGGGATGCCCCGGGAAGGCATCCCCTCTCTCGTCTTCAATCCATCGGTAACGTTACTCGGGGCTATATTTTTATTCACCACATGTTATGTGTTTTTGCTTGGAGCGTCTTGTATCGCAGGAGTCTTTTATTTTTGTTGTGTCACAATCATCCTTTCTGCACACCTAGAGAGAGAGACATGCACTCAACGTGATTTTGTCGAGCTTCACTTATATCCTTTGGTAGACAATTCAGCTCACATATGCTTCACTTATATCTTTTGAGCTAGATATTTTTTCTCTGTGTGCTTCACTTATATCTTTTAGAGCACAGCGGTGCGTGGCTTGGTAGTTGATCTATGCTTTGAAAGTAGTCTCAAAAGGGGTAGTTATTCAAAGGGATACGAAAACTTCCACCTTCATGTGCATTGAATAGTTAGAGAAGTTTGATTCATCTCAATTAGTTTTGAGTTATGGTTTTGGTAATATTGAAGTCATGCTAGTTAGGTGTTGTGGATCTAGAAATACTTGTGTTGAAGTTAGTGATTCCCGTAGCATGCTCGTATGGTGAACCGCTATGTGATGAAATCTGAGCATGATTAGTATATTGATTGTCATCCTTTGCGTGGCGGCCGGGATCGCGCGATGGTTTATACCTACCAACCCTTCCCCTAGGAGTATGCGTTGAATGCTTTGTTTCGATTACTAACAAAACTTTTGCAACAAGTATATGAGTTCTTCATGACTAATGTTGAGTCCATGGTTTAGATGCACTTTCACCTGCCACCATCACTATCTTCCTAGTGCCGTGCAACTTTCGCCGGTGCACAAAACCCACCATTAGCCTCCCTCAAAACAGCCACCATACCTACCTACTATGGCTTTTTCAAAGTCATTCCGAGATATATTGCCATGCAACTACCACCATGACATGTGCCATCATGTCTACACTACCATTGCATGATCGTAAGATAGCTAGCATGATGTTTCCATTAATGTCTATGCCATGCTAGATCATTGCCACGGAACACTACCGAAGGCATTCCATATAGAGTCATAGTTGCTCTAAGTTTTGAGTTGAAAGTGTGATGATCATCATTAATGGAGCATTTTCCCATGTGAGGAAATAAAAGAGGCCAAAGAAGCCCACCAAAAAAAAAGAGGCCAAAAGCCCACCAAAAAAATAAAAAATAAAAATGAGAGAAAAAGAGAGAAGGGACAATGCTACCACTTTTTCCACACTTGTGCATATTAAGCACCATGATCTTCATGATTGAGAGTCTCTCGTTTTGTCACCACCATATAGCTAGTGGGAAATTTTCATTATATAACTTGGCTTGTATATTCCAATGATAGGCTTCCTCAAAATTGCCTTAGGTCTTCGTGAGCAAGCAAGTTGGATGCACACCCACTAGTTTTCTTTAAGAGCTTCCACATACTCTTAGCTCTAGTGCATCATTTGTATGGAAATCCCTACTCATTCACATTGATATCTATTAATGAGCATCTCCACAGCTCATTGATATGCCTAGTTAATGTGACTATCTTCTCCTTTTTGTCTTGCAACCTCCACCACACTCCACACCATCTATAGTGCTATAACCATGGCTCACGCTCATGTATTGCGTGAGAGTTGAAAAGGTTTGAGAAAGTAAAGGTGTGAAACAATTACTTGGCCAATACCGGGTCGTGCATGATTTAAATTCGTTTTGCAATGATGATAGAGCATAGCTAGACTATATGCTTTTGTAGGGATAACTTTCTTTTGGCCTTGTTATTTTGAAAGTTCATGATTACCTTGCTAGTTTGCTTGAATTATTATTGTTTCCACGTCAATAGAAAACTATTGTTTTGAATCTAATGGATCTGAACATTCACGTCACATAAGAGGAATTACAAAGGACATCTATGCTAGGTATCATGAAAGCATCAAAAATTCATTCTTTATCACTTCCCTACTCGAGGACGAGCAGGAGTTAAGCTTGGGGATGCTTGATACGTCTCAAACGTATCTATAATTTTTGATGGTTTCATGCTGTTATCTTGTCATCTTTGGATGTTTTATGTACCTTTTATATCTTTTTGGGACTAACTTATTGATTTAGTGCCAAGTGCCAGTTCCTGTTTTTTCAGTGTTTTTGGCTCTTTTCAGATCTGATTTTGGAACGGAGTCCAAACGGAATAAAATCCCCGAAATGATTTTTTTCCCGAACGGAAGAAGATCAGGGGGTCTGTGGTCCAAGCCAGGAGGGCTCCTGGGAGCCCACAAGCCCCACTCCGCCACCAGGGGGAGGCGGCGGTGTCAGGGCTTGTGGCCTCCCTGGCCGCCCCCTCGCCTAGATCTTTGGCCTATATATTCCCAAAAATTCAGAAAAAAATCAGGGGAGCCTCAAAAATACTTTCCCGCCGTCGCAAGCTTGCGTTTTCGCGAGATCTCATCTGGAGACCCTTCCCGGCGCCCTGCCGGAGGGGACTTTGGAGTTGGAGGGCTTCTTCATCATCATCATCGCCCCTCCAATGACTCGTGAGTAGTTCACTTCAGACCTACGGGTCCATAGTTAGTAGCTAGATGGCTTCTTCTCTCTCTTGGGTCTTCAATACAAAGTTCTCCATGATCTTCATGGAGATCTATCCGATGTAATCTTCTTTGGCGGTGTGTTTGTCGAGATCCGATGAATTGTGGATATGTGATCAGATTATCTATGATATATATTTGAGTCATTGCTGATTTCTTATATGCATGATTTGATATCCTTGTAAGTCTCTCCGAGTCTTGGGTTTTGTTTGGCCAACTAGATATATGATTCTTGCAATGGGAGAAGTGCTTGGTTTTGGGTTCTACCATGTGGTGACCTTTCCCAGTGACAGTAGGGGCAGCAAGGTACACATTAAGTAGTTGTCATCAAGGGTAACAAGATGGGCTCTGTCGTTGATATGAGATTGTCTGTCTACATCATGTCATCTTGCTTAAGGCGTTACTCTGTTCTTTTGGACTTAATACACTAGATGTATGCTGGATAGCGGTCGACATGTGGAGTAATAGTAGTAGATGCAGAAAGTACCGGTCTACTTGTTTTGGACATGATGCCTATAGATATAACCATTGCCATAGATATCGTCACGACTTTGTGCGGTTCTATCAATTGCTCGACAGTAATTTGTTCACCCACCGTCTACTTGCTTTCATGAGAGAATCCACTAGTAAACACTACGGCCCCCGGGTCTATTCACATCCATTGTTTACACCTCCGCTTTTACTTTGCTTTGTTACTTTGTTGCTTTCAGTTCTCACTTGGCGAACAATCTATAAGGGATTGACAACCCCTTCATAGCGTTGGGAGCAAGCTTTTTGTGTTTGTGCAGGATCTTGTGATACTCCTCCACTGGATTGATACCTTGGTTCTCAAACTGAGGGAAATACTTACCACCGATGTGCTACAACACCCTTTCCGCTTCGAGGGAACACCAACGCAAGGGTCCAAGGCGACGGGGGAAATCCTTTGCATATTTGCCTAGGAAGTCCCTTAAGGCGTAGTCGCAGCAGAAGGATTCCTGGTGCCATCGACACGACTATTTTTTGGCGTCGTTGCAAGGGAAGCACAACTGACATCAGAAGTATTTCTAGCGCCGTTGTCGGGGATCTTTTGTTGCAGTAGAAAGAAGCCTCTAGCAAAAACTAAGACCCCGGGTATACTCAAATTATATTAAGAAAACCACAAAAATATTGTTGTCATTTATTTTATGTTATTTACTTTTATCAATACTTAATCCTTGCAAGTAAGGAGTTCAATGGGCTTGAAAACTCTCTTGCCAGTGTTTGGTTATGTGTGTGTAAGTGTTGCTAATGTAGGTTTGTGTAAGACTCCTATTGGTTCGATAAGCTTGGTTCTCATAGAGAGAAATTGTTATCTCTAATGTGAGGGATCTCCTTTCCTCTCCGGGGAAAATCCAATATAGTTTACAAGTAGCAGGAAGAAGTTTTGGCGTCATTGTCGTGGAGTATCGTCAAATCTTTATCAGGTTCCTTCAGACAAATTACCATTCACTTGTTATACTTTTTATTTTCCTTTATATTTTATTTCTTAAAAATATCAAAAACACAGAAATATTTATCTTTACTAGTTTACTTGCTTTGCTTGTTAGTTTCCTTGCTTGAAGTTGTTATCATGTCTTAGTTTGTCATCGAGAAAAGTGAGGATGATATAACCCATAAAGAAGAAATTCCCAAAAAAAATTGATACATAAGTTTTTCTGATGGGAAAGGGGAATATCATAGGGAAAAAATTATTCAAAAATTATTTAATTGTAGGGGGACTTTTGTTTGCAATGATATTCCTATTCTTAAAAGAACCAATAGTTACCCCGAAGCTATTTCAACACTTGTTATTAAGCTTGAAATAAGATTTATGTGTACTCATCCCACTTTGCAAAGACTTTTCTATGAGTTAGCTATTATAAATGACAATAAGGCCAAAAAGATAGCTACTCTTATCATCATCAATGAATTTGATTATATAGTGCGAGAGGCACACAAGATCTTTGATTTTTATAATATGAGTCGTGAAACATCCTGTGATAGATGAAATTTTATATAACGAAGATTATATGATGAGGTATGTGTTTCGTGATATTCACACTTTTGATGAAAATACTAAAAATAAAGTTCCTCTTTTGCAGTTTTCAATGGTGTTAATCAACAATATTATTGGATAGTGGAAGAGAACCAACAAGGGTTCAAAGAAAGTAGCCTCGAGAATGCTATGATTTTAATAGATGATGTGTTCCCTATTTTTTTGAAAAACCTCCCGATGAACACACAAACCCAGATGGAAAAACTAAGGATGACAAGACTTGATACTACACATTATGCCCAGCTAGGGGCATAAAATGATAACGCTTGTTGGGAGGCAACCCAATAGTTATCTTATATTTTTTGTTTTACTTTCTGTTTTGGTGTGTTGACATGATTATTGCTATTGTAATGATTGTGTTTTTATGTTCTAATTAGTGTTTGTGCAAAGTAAATTTGGGCATGGGCAGCCCGGCCCGAAAAACCCGGGCTGGGACGGGCTCTGATCGGGTTTTCAAGCCCACGCAGTAGCTCGGGTCGGGCTCGGGCTTGTGATACGTCTCCAACGTATCTATAATTTTTGATGGTTTCATGCTATTATCTTGTCAAACTTGGGATGTTTTGCATGCCTTTTATTTATTTTCTGGGACTAACTTATTAATTCAGTACCAAGTGCCAGTTCTTGTTTTTTCCATGTTTTTGACCCCTTTCAGAGGAGATTTTGAAACGGAGTCCAAACGGAAGAAAATCCCCAAAAAGATTTTTTCTGGAACATAAGAAGATCGGGGGACTTGGGAGCCAAGCCAGAAGAGCCCGAGGGGCCCCACAAGCCCCCACCCCGCGGCCAGGGGGCGCGCCATCCAGGCTTGTGGCCCCCCTGGAGGTCTCCTGACCTAGATCTTGCGCCTATAAATTCCCAAATATTCAAAAAAATCAGGGGAGTATCGTAATCACTTTTTCGCCGCCGCAAGCTTCTGTCTCCGCAAGGTCCCATCTGGGGCACGTCCTGGTGCCCTGCCGGAGGGGGGATTCGGACACGGAAGGCTTCTCCATCAACACCATGACCTCTCCGATGATGCATGAGTAGTTCACCATAGACCTACGGGTCTATAGCTAGTAACTATATGGCTTCTTCTCTCTCTTGGATCTTCAATACAAAGTTCTCCATGATCTTCATTGAGATCTATCCAATGTAATCTTCTTTTGCGGTGTGTTTGTCGAGATCCGATGAATTGTGGATTTCTGATCAGATTATCTATGAATCTTATTTGAGTTTCTTCTGATCTCTCTTATGCATGATTTCATATCCTCATAATTCACTTCGAGTTGTGGGTTTTGTTTGGCCAACTAGATCTATGATTCTTGCCATGGGAGAAGTGCTTGGTCTTGGGTTCATACCGTGCGGTGACCTCACCCGGTGACAGAAGGGGTAGCGAGGCACGTATCGTGTTGTGTCCATCAAGGGTAAAAAGATGGGGTTTTCATCATTGGTTTGAGATTATCCCTCTACATCATGTCATCTTGCTGAAAGCGTTACTCTGTTCGTCATGAACTCAATACACTAAATGCATGCTGGATAGCGGTCGATGTGTGGAGTAATAGTTGTAGATGCAGAAAGTATCGGTCTACTTGTCTCTGGCGTGATGCCTATATGCTAGATCATTGCCTTAGATATCGCCATGGCTTTGCGCGGTTCTATCAATTGCTCGACAGTAATTTTCTCACCCACCGTGATATTTGCTATTTTGAGAGAAGCCTCTAGTGAACACTATGGCCCCCAGGGTCTACTCCACACCATATTTTTAGCCTTACACTTTTTACTTCGTTGCACTTTTCGCCTTTAGATCTCACTTTGCAAACAATCTTGAAGGGATTGACAACCCCTTTGAAGCGTTGGGTGCAAGCTTGTTTGTGTTTGCGCAGGTACTCTGGACTTGACGAGACCCTCCTTCTGGATCGATACCTTGGTTCTCAAACTGAGGGAAATACTTACTGCTCCTGTGCTGCATCACCGTTTCCTTTTCAAGGAAAAAACCAACACAAGCCCAATCTCTGTCGACATGTCAGTTCTGGCACTGTTGTTTGACAAGTAGCAGAAGGATTTCTGGCGCCGTTGCCGGGGAGGAAGATCAAGTCAAGAACTCATCCAAGTAGGTGTCGCAAACTCATCTCTTGCATTTAATTTGTTTGCCAGTTGCCTCTGGTTTTCCTCTCCCCCACTTCACTAATTTTCCTTTTTCGTTTGCCTTTTTCGTTCGCCTTTTCGTTCGCCCTTTTTCTCGCCCCCTTTTTGTTTGCTCGTGTGCTTGCTTTCTTGCTGAGGTCACCATGAACGAAAACACCAAGCTTTGTGACTTCTCGAATACTAATAATAATGATCTTATTAGTACTCCGATTGCTCCCGCCACTAGTGCGGAGTCGTACGAAATCAATGCCGCTTTGCTGAATCTTGTTCTGAAAGAGCAATTGTCTGGCCTTCCTAGTGAAGATGCCGCGTCCCATCTCAATACCTTCATTGAGCTTTGCGATATGCAAAAGAAAAGAGATGTGGATAATGACGTGATTAAATTGAAGCTTTTTCCTTTCTCGCTGCGAGATCGCGCAAAAACTTGGTTTTCTTCTTTGCCCAAAAATAGTATCGATTCTTGGGATAAGTGCAAAGATGCTTATATATCCAAGTATTTGCCGCCGTCTAAGATCGTCTCTCTCCTTAATGATATCATGAATTTCAAGCAACTTGATCATGAACATGTTGCACAAGCTTGGGAGAGAATGAAATTAATGATTAGAAATTGTCCCGCTCATGGCTTGAGTCTTTGGATGATTATTCAAATCTTTTACGCTGGCTTGAATTTCTCTTCTAGAAATATCTTGGACTCCGCCTCAGGTGGAACGTTCATGGAAATCGCGTTAGGAGAAACCACAAAGCTCTTAGACAACATCATGACGAACTACTCTCAGTGGCACACTGAAAGGTCACCTACTAGTAAGAAGGTACACACGCTATAGAAGAAATTAACTCGTTGAGTGCTAAGATGGATGAGTTAATGAATTTGGTTGCTAGTAGAAGTGATCCTTTGGATCCTAATGATTTTCTTTTGTCTTCTTTGATTGAGAGTAGCAACGCTAGCTTGGACATTAATTTTGTTGGTAGGAATAACTTTGGCAACAACAACGCTTTTAGAGGAAACTATGTTCCTAGGCCTTTTCCTAGTAACTCCTCTAATAACTTTGGCAACTCCTACAACAATACTCATGGAAATTACAATAGATTACCCTCTGATCTAGAGAGTAATATCAAAGAGTTCATCAACTCTCAAAAGATTTTCAATGTGTCCATAGAGGAAAAAGTACTCAAAATTGACGATTTGGCTAAGAGCGTTGATAAGATCTCTTGTGATATTGATGCTTTGAAAGTTAGATGTGCTCCTCCCAAAATCAACATGGATGAAACTTTGAAAGCTATGTGTGTTTCCATGATTGAGAGCCAAGAAAGAACCGCCCAAATTCGTGCTAGACATGAATGGCTTAAAAAGGCGTGTTCTCGTGATGAGAATCGCGAAGATCTTAAAGTGCTTGGTGTGACACCCATTGAATCTTTGTTTTGTTGTGTCAAACCTAATGATTATGGGTCTGGATATGAATCCAGTTTGGTTGAAAAGTGCCCCAAGGATTTGGAGTCCATCTATCTTGAGGATAATAGCATTAAAAGTGGAGTAGAAGATGTTAAACCTTTGAGTAGTAATGAAATTACTATCGTGTATTTCAAGGAATTCAATTATGATAGTTGCTCCTTGATTGAATGCATTTCTTTGATGCAATCCATGTTGAACTCTCCACACGCTTATAGCCAAAACAAAGCCTTTACCGATCATATCGTCGAAGCTATGATAAAAGCTCTTGAAGAGAAACTTGAATTGGAAGTCTCTATCCCTAGAAAGCTTCATGATGAGTGGGAACCTACCATCAAAATCAAAATCAAAAACTATGAGTGCAATGATTTGTGTGATTTGGGTGCTAGTGTTTCTGCGATTCCAAAGTCTTTATGTGATATTCTGGGTTTTAATGAGATTGAATAGTGTTCTCTTAATTTGCATCTTGCTGATTCTAATGTAAAGAAACCCATGGGAAGGATCAATGATGTTCTTATTATTGCAAATAGGAACTATGTACCCGTGGATTTCATTGTGCTTGACATTGATTGCAATCCTTCATGCCCTATTATTCTTGGTAGACCTTTCCTAAGGACTATCGGTGCTATCATCGATATGAAGGAAGGGAATATTAGATTTCAATTTACTTTAAGGAAGGCCATGGAACAATTTCCTAGAAAGAAAATAAGATTGCCTTATGAATCCATGATGAGGGCTACTTATGGTTTGAGCACCAAAGACGACGATACGTGATTCTATCGCTACTATGCCTAGCTAAGGGTGTTAAACAATAGCGCTTGTTGGGAGGCAACCCAATGAATTTATCTTTTTCTTTCTGTTTTGTTGCGTCCACACTTTCATAATTCTGTCGCGATTGTGTTTTTTGTGTTTCTTTTTTGTGTTTGAGCCAAGCAAAACCTTTATGATTAGTCTTGATGATGGTTGTTTGATCTTGCTGGAAAAAGACAGAAACTTTTCGCTCACGAGAAGATTTTTCATTTTTAGTCAGAAAGAGCTTTTGAATTGATTATTTTTTCTACTGATTGATATGCTTTTTCCTGAGACCGTCGTAAGTTTTCAGATTTTGTGAGGTACCAGAAGTATATGAAGCATACAGATTGCTACAGACTGGTCTGTTTTTGAGAGATTTTGTTTTTGTTGGGTTGGTTGCTTGTTTTGATGAAACTATGGTTAGTATCGGGGGGTACTAGCCATGGGAAAGTGAGAATATAGTAGCCCATCATCAATATAGATGGAATTAAAGTTTGCTACAGTACCAAAATAAGTGGTAGTTTGTTTTCTTGTACTAATGTTATCACAAGTTTCTGTTTAAGTTTTGTGTTGTGAAGTTTTCAAGTTTTGGGTGACGTTCTTATGGACAAAGAGGTATGGATTGGAAAGAGCTCAATCTTGGGGATGCCCAAGGCACCCCAAGCCAAATTCAAGGACACCAAAGGAGCCTAAGCTTGGGGATGCCCTGGGAAGGCATCCCCTCTTTCGTCTTCAATCCATCGGTAACATTACTTGGAGCTATATTTTTATTCACCACATGATATATGTTTTGCTTGGAGCGTCTGGTATCTTAGGAGTCTTTTCTTTTTGTTGTGTCACAATCATCCTTGCTGCACACCTTTTTGAGAGAGAGAGACATGCACTCATCGTGGTTTTGCTAGAATGCTCATACTGCTTCACTTATATCTTTTGAGCTAGATACTTTTGCTCTAGTGCTTCACTTATATCTTTTGAGCTAGACACCTTTTGCTCTTGTGCTTCACTTATATCTTTAGAGCACGGCTGTGCGTGATTTGGTAGTTGGCTTATGCTATGAAAGTACTCCCAAATGTGCTAGGTACCCAAAGAGGATGCAAAAACCTCCATCCTCATGTGCATTGAGTAGAAAGAGAAGTTTTGATTCCTCTCAATTAGTTTTGAGACGTGGATTCGGTAATATTAAAAGTTATGTTAGTAGGGTGTCTTGAATCTAGAAATACTTGTGTTGAAGTTAGTGATTCCCGTAGCATGCACGTATGGTGAACCACTATGTTAGGAAGTCGGATCATAATTGATCTATTGATTGTCATCCTTTGTGTTGAGGTCGGGATCGCGCGATGGTTTACACCTACCAACCCCTCCCCTCGGAGTATGCGTTTAGCACTTTGTTTTCATTACTAATAAAAACTTTCACAATAAGTATGTGAGTTCCTCATGACTAATGTGAGCCCATGGTATAGATGCACTTTCACCTTCCACCTTTGCTAGCCTCTCTAGTGCCGCACAGTTCTCGCTGGTACTCAAACCCACCAAATTCCTTCCTCAAAACAACCACCATACCTACCTACTATGGCATTTTCATAGCCATTCCGAGATATATTGCCATGCAACTACCACCGTTCCGTCTCATGACTTGTGTCGTCACTCTCATATTGCCATTGCATGATCATACTAGATCGTTGCACATCCCGGTACACTGCCGAAGGCATTTCCTATGGAGTCGTCATCATTATGATCTTTGAGCTTTGAGTAACTAAAAAGTGTGATGATCATCATTATTAGAGCATTGTCCCATGTGAGGAAAAAAGAGAGGCCAAAGAGCCCCAAAAAAAGAGAGAAAAGAAAAAAAGAGGCCCAAGAGCCCAAATAAAAAAAGAGAGAAAAAGAGAGAAGGGACAATGCTACTATCTTTTTCCACACTTGTGCTTCATGTTAGCACCATGTTCTTCATGATTGAGAGCTTCTTGCTTTGTCACTACCATATGCTAGTGGGAATCTTCATTTTATAACTTGGCTTGTATATTCCAATGATGGGCTTCCTCAAAATTACCCTAGGTCTTCGTGAGCAAGCAAGTTGGATGCACACCCACTAGTTTTCCTCTTGAGCTTTCACATACTTATAGCTCTAGTGCATCTCTTGTATGGCAATCCCTACTCATTCACATTGATATCTATTAATGGGCATCTCCATAGCCTATTGATACGCCGAGTCAGTGTGACGATCTCCTCCTTTTTTGTCTCACAACCACCACCACACTCTATTCCACCTATAGTGCTATATCCATGGCTCGCGCTCATGTATTGCGTGATAGTTATAAAAAGTTTGAGAAAGTAAGAGTGTGAAAACAATTACTTGGCCAATTCCGGGATTGTGCATGATTTACATTAGTTGTGTGAGGATGATGGAGCATAGCTAGACTATATGATTTTGTTGGGATAACTTTCTTTGGCCTTGTTATTTTGAAAGTTCATGATTACTTTGCTAGTTTGCTTGAAGTATTACTGTTTTCATGTCAATAGCAAACTATTGTTTTGAATCTTACGGATCTGAACATTCATGTCACGTGAAAGAAGTTGCAAAGGACAACTATGCTAGGTAGCATTCCACATCAAAAAATCATTCTTTTTCACGTCCCTACTCGAGGACGAGCAGGAGTTAAGCTTGGGGATGCTTGATACGTCTCCAACGTATATATAATTTTGATGGTTTCATGCTATTATCTTGTCAAACTTAGGATGTCTTGCATGCCTTTTATTTATTTTCTGGGACTAACTTATTAATTCAGTGCCAAGTGCCAGTTCCTGTTTTTTCCATGTTTTTGACCCCTTTCAGAGGAGATTTTGAAACGGAGTCCAAACGGAAGAAAATCCCCGAAAAGCTTTTTTCTGGAACGGAAGAAGATCGGGGGACTTGGGAGCCAAGCCAGAAGAGCCCCAGGGGCCCCACAATCCCCCACCCCGCGGCCAGGGGGGCGCTCCAACCAAGCTTGTGGGCCCCCTCGAGGTCTCCTAACCTACATCTTGCGCCTATAAATTCCCAAATATTCCCAAAAAAATCAGGGGAGCATCGTAATCACTTTTCCGCCGCGGCAAGCTTCTGTCTCCGCAAGATCCCATCTGGGGCACGTCCTGGTGCCCTGCCGGAGGGGGATTCGGACACGGAAGGCTTCTCCATCAACACCATGACCTCTCCGATGATGCGTGAGTAGTTCACCATAGACCTACGGGTCCATAGCTAGTAACTAGATGGCTTCTCTCTCTTGGATCTTCAGTACAAAGTTCTCCATGATCTTCATGGATATCTATCCGATGTAATCTTCTTTTGCGGTGTGTTTCTAGAGATCCGATGAATTGTGGATTTATGATCAGATTATCTATGAATATTATTTGAGTTTCTTCTGATCTCTCTTATTTATGATTTCATATCCTTGTAATTCTCTTCGAGTTGTGGGTTTTGTTTGGCCAACTAGATCTATGATTCTTGCCATGGGCGAAGTGCTTGGTTTTGGGTTCATACCGTGCGGTGACCTCACCCAGTGACAGAAGGGGTAGCGAGGCACGTATCGTGTTGTTGCCATCAAGGGTAAAAAGATGGGGTTTTCATCATTGGTTTGAGATTATCCCTCTACATCATGTCATCTTTCTTAAAGCATTACTCTGTTCGTCATGAACTCAATACACTCGATGCATGCTAGATAGCGGTCGATGTGTGGAGTAATAGTAGTAGATCCAGAAAGTATCGGACTACTTGTCTCGGACGTGATGCCTATATGCTAGACCATTGCCTTAGCTATCGTCATGACTTTGCGTGGTTCTATCAATTGCTCGACAGTAATTTGTTCACCCACCGTGATATTTGCTATTTTGAGAGAAGCCTCTAGTGAACACTATGGCCCCCAGGGTCTACTCCACACCATATTTTCAGCCTTACACTTTTTACTTCGTTGCACTTTCCGCCTTCACATCTCACTTTGCAAACAATCTTGAAGGGATTGACAACCCCTTTGAAGCGTTGGGTGCAATCTTGTTTGTGTTTGCGCAGGTACTCTGGACTTGACGAGACCCTCCTTCTGGATCGATACCTTGGTTCTCAAACTGAGGGAAATACTTACTGCTTCTGTGCTGCATCACCCTTTCCTCTTCAAGGGAAAAACCAACGCAAGCCCAATCTCCTTTGACGTGCCAATTCTGGCACTGTTGTTTGAGAAGTAGTAGCTTGCACAAATAACCATTTTACACAGAGGGCCGACCCGACCCAAAAATTCCCTTTTTAGTTCGTTCGAGCCGTGCTCGAGCGTGAGATTTGCATTTTTTGGTCAGGCTGGGCCGGGCTCTGGCTTGAGATTTTTGGTTGGGCTTTCCAAAGCCTAGCCTGAAGCCCGGCCCGGCCCAGTGTACGCCCAAGTTTAGTGCAAAGTAAAGCCTTTGGGGTGACTTGGATGATAGTGGAACGATCTTGTGCAAAAACAAAAAAAATTACGTCAATTGCAGAAGTTCTCCGCTTTTACTCGAATGTCTTTTTGATCTGAATTTCTTTATAACACATTGATATACAATTTTCCCAGGTTTTCATAATGTTTCATAATTGTCTGAGTTACATAAGTACGGTTTTAGTACTGATTACTAGAGACTATTCTGTTTTAGACATATTCTATTTTTGATTGTATAGTTTGCTTGTTTTGATGATGCTATTGATTATATCGGGAGGTATAAGTCATGGAGAAGTTAGAATACAATCCCTTATGAAATTAGTAAATATGAATCAATTTATAACATTACCTAAAGTTTACGATTTGTCCATTATACTAACGGATCTCACGAGGTTTCTATTGAGTTATGTGTGGTGAAGTTTTCAAGTTTTGGGTGAGACAACAATGGATGAAGGAATAAGGAGCAGCGAGACCCTTAATACATCCATTTTGCATCAGGATTTCCTAATGATATTTATATTGTTCTTTGTCATTATTCCACATTATGATACAATCATCATGCCTTTTTCTCTCTTAATTTGCAAGTTCTACACAAAGAGGGAAATTGCCTAAAACTGGAGTTCTGGACCTGAAAGACATGGAAAAAGCTAAAAACATTTGGACTCCAAATCACATGTCGTGGAAACTTCCCCGTAGAAGGGGGAAATCAAGGCCATCGCCATCACCAATGCTTCCTCCTTCGTGGTAGGGTCAATCTTCATCAACATCTTAACCAACACCATCTCATCTCGAATCCTAGTTCATATCTTGTGTGCGATCTTTGTCTCAAAACCTCAGATTGGTATCTCAGGGCTACTTGTAGTATTGATTTCATCTTGTAGTTGATACTTATTGGTTTCCTTGGTGGAAGATAATATGTCCAGATCCTTTATCATATTCATTATACTTATGATCTTGAACATGGCGATGATTTTTGAGTAGTTGCTTTTGTTCTAGAGGACATGGGAGAAGTCTTGTTATAAGTAATCATTGAAGTTGGTATTTGTTTGATATTTTGATGATATGTATGTTGTTGCTTCCTTTAGTGGTGTCATGTGAATGTCGACTACATGGCACTTCACCATATCTGGGCCTAAGGGAAGGCATTGTTGAGTAACAAGTAGATGATGGGTTGCTAGAGTGACAAAATCTTAAACCCTAGTTTATGTGTTACTCTGTAAGGGACTGATTTGGATACATATGTTTCATGATATGGTTAGATTTATTTTAGTTCTTCTTTCGTAGTTGCAGATGCTTGTGAGGGGGATAATCATAAGTGGGTTGCTTGTTCAAGCAAGAATAGCACCCAAGCATCGGTCCACCCACTTATCAAATTATCAAAGTAATGAACATGAATCAACTCATCATGATGAACGCGACTACATGAAAATTCACATGTGTCCTCGAGAGCCATTTACTTTATATAAAAGAACTTTTAGGCTTGTCCTTTGTTATAAAAAGGACTGGTCTGCTTTGCTTCACACTTTTTAATATTTTTACTTTTTACATGTTACGAATTATCTTCCTACAAAACTATCCATCACTGTTACTCACAACACTTGCATAGAACACCTTACTGAAAATTGCTTGTCATTTCCTTCTGCTCCTCATTAGTTTTGACACTCTTACTTATCTAAAGGACTATGATTAACCCCCTATACTTGTGGTTCATCCACCCTAAGCTTGGGGAATCCCAAGGCACCCTGATACGTCTCCAACGTATCTATAATTTTTGATGGTTTCATGCTACTATGTTGTCAAACTTTGGATGTTTTGCATGCCTTTTACATATTTTTTGGGACTAACTTATTGATTCAGTGCCAAGTGCCAGTTCCTGTTTTTTCCATCTTTTTTACCCCTTTCAGAGGAGATTTTGAAACGGAGTCCAAACGGAAGAAAATCCCCGAAAAGATTTTTTTCGTAACGGAAGATCAGGAAGCTTGGGAGCCAAGGTAGGGGAGCCTCAGGGGCCCCACAAGCCCCCACCCCGCGGCCAGGGGGTAGGCCGTGGCCCACAGGCTTGTGGGCCCCCTGGGCGCCCTCTGCCCTAGGGGTTGCGCCTATATATTCCCTTAAAATCCCAAAAAAATCAGGAGATCATCGAAATCACTTTTTCCGCCGCCGGAAGCTTCCGTCTCCGCAAGATCCCATCTGGGGCACGTTCTGGTGCCCTGCCGGAGGGGGATTCGGAAATGGAAGGCTTCTTCATCAACATCATGACCTCTCCGATGATGCGTGAGTAGTTCACCATAGACCTACGGGTCCATATTTAGTATCTAGATGGCTTCTTCTCTCTCTTGGATCTTCAATACAAAGTTCTCCATGATCTTCATGGAGATCTATCCGATGTAATCTTCTTTTGCGGTGTGTTTGTCGAGATCCGATGAATTGTGGATTTATGATCAGATTATCTATGAATATTATTTGAGTTTCTTCTGATCTCTCTTATGCATGATTTCATATCCTTGTAATTCTCTTCGAGTTGTGGGTTTTATTTGGCCAACTAGATCTATGATTCTTGCAATGGGAGAAGTGCTTGGTTTTGGGTTCATACCGTGCGGTGACCTCACCCAGTGACAGAAGGGGTAGCGAGGCACGCATCGTGTTGTTGCCATCAAGGGTAAAAATATGGGGTTTTCATCATTGGTTTGAGATTATCCCTCTACATCATGTCATCTTGCTTAAGGCGTTACTATGTTCGTCATGAATTCAATACATTAGATGCATGCTAGATAGCGGTTGATGTGTGGAGTAATAGTAGTAGATGCAGAAAGTATCGGTCTACTTGTCTCGGACGTGATGCCTATATGCTAGATCATTGCCTTAGATATCGTCATGACTTTGCGTGGTTCTATCAATTGCTCGACAGTAATTTGTTTACCCACCGTGATATTTGCTATTTTGAGAGAAGCCTCTAGTGAACACTATGGACCCTGGGTCTACTCCACACCATATTTTCAGCCTTACACTTTTTACTTCGTTGCACTTTCCGCCTTCAGATCTCACTTTGCAAACAATCTTGAAGGGATTGACAACCCCTTTGAAGCGTTGGGTGCAAGCTCTTTTGTGTTTGCGCAGGTACTCTGGACTTGACGAGACCCTCCTTCTGGATCGATACCTTGGTTCTCAAACTGAGGGAAATACTTACTGCTCCTGTGCTGCATCACCCTTTCCTCTTCAAGGGAAAAACCAACGCAAGCCCAGTCTCCGTCAACGTGTCAATTTTGGCCCTGTTGTTTGAGAAGTAGCAGAAGGATTTCTGGCGCCGTTGCCGGGGAAGGACTTTTGTTGCCGTAGCACACCCCAAGGTAATATTCAAGGAATATCCAAGCATCTACTCTTGGGGATGCCCCGGAAGACATCTCCTCTTTCGTATCCATTCTATCAGTATGTCACTTGGAGCTATATTTTTATTCATCACATGATATGTGTTTTTCTTGGAGAGTCATGTATTATAGCTTTATTTTATTTTATTTTGCCACAATCATTGTTTGCTGGACACACCTATTTGAGAGAGACACATGTTTAACATAATTTGTTAGAATACTATATGTGCTTCCCTTATACCTTTTGAGCTAGGTAGTTGCTCTACTGCTTCACTTATATCTTTTAGAGCACAGAAGCATGAAAATTTGATGGAAATAATTGTATTCTCATGCTTCACTTAAATCATGGATTATAAGACTATTCCAAAAAGGATAGGTATTCAAGGAGGATATAATAAAAACTTTCATGTAGCTCACAAAAAGAGAATCGTGGGTTAATTATATTGATGTAGTAATATGAAAGGACATGAATACATGATTGTTTGTTAGTAGAAATATTGGTATTAAAGCATGTTATTAATTACTCATCTAAATATTGGTTATGGCATGGTGATGATGTGTGAAGGGGAGCCTTGGCTTAGTGGTAAAGTTGCTGCCGTGTGACCATGAGGTCACGGTTTCAAGTCATGGAAATAGCCTCTTATAGAAATGTAGGAAATGCTGCATACAATAGACCCAAAGTGGTCGAGCCCTTTCTCGGACCCTGCGCAAGAGGGAGCTAGATGCACTGGGCTGCATTTTTTTCATGATGATGATGTGTGAGTGTTCTTATGTCTGAATGAAATCCTATGTGTTGTTTGGGTCGGAGGCACACCATGGTTAACTCCTACCAACCTTCTCCCAGGGGTATGAGGTAGTAATTTTCTTAGAGAGAGTTAATAGGCTTTGCAATAAGTATATGAGTTCTCTATGACTAATGTGAATCCATGGATATGCGCACTCTCACCTTTCCATATTTGCTAGCCTCTTCGCTACCGTGCATTGTCCATTCTCACCTCGAGGATCGGTGCATCCTTCGTCGGTACATCCAAACTCCATGATATGGTATGCTCTATCACACTAAGGCACCTTATATCTTTCTAAAAACAGCCACCATACCTACCTATCATGGGAGTTCCACAACTATTCTGAGATACATTCCCATGCAAGTTCCACCGTTCCATCTCATGACTTATGTGTTCATCATCATATTGCTTTGCATGATCATGTAGCTGCCCACTATTCATCCTCACCTACATGTTACACGATCATTGCACATCCTGGTACACTATGAGAGGTATTCATATAGATTCATCTTATAAAATAGTTTTTATATTGAGTTATAATAAATTAAACTGTGATGATCATCATTATTAGAGCATTTTCCTAGTGAGGAAAGGATGATGGTGACTATGATTCTCTCACAAGTTGGGATGCGACACCGAACGATAAATAAAAATAGGAAAAAAACAAAATTAATAAAAAATATAAAGATAAAAAGATAAAAAGGAAAAAAAGGAAAAAAATGGAAAAAAATGAAAGTGAGAGAAAAGAGAGAAGAGGCGGTGCTACTCTGTTTTTCCACACTTGTGCTTAGAGGGAGCAATATGTTCTTCATATAGAGAATCTCCTACGTATTCACTTTCATATGCTAGTGGAAAATTTTCATTATAGAACTTGGCTTGTATATTTCGATGACGAGCTTCCTCAAATGCCAAATGTCTTCATGAGCGAGCAAGTTGGATGCACACTCACTTAGCTTCCACTGAGGTTTCATACACGTATAACTCTAGTGCATCCGTTGCATCGCAATCCACCTCTTCACATTGATATCAATTGATGGGCATCTCCATATAGCCCGTATCGACCTAGTTGAAGTGAGATTTCTTTCCATTTTGACTGCTTTCGATCTGTACCACCATATTCTGTTCCACTCATATGCCATATCCATGGTTCACGCTCATGTATTGAGTGAGGTTAAAAATCCTAAAGCGCACTAGAAGTACGATCCATTTATCTGACACCGAGGTGCTCATGATTTATACTTATGCGGTGATGGCGGAGTCATGCCATGCAAATATCATAAAATGAATAGGGAATAATATTCTTTAAGGAGTGTATATTTCGAATATGAATTATTATTTTGTTTATGTTTATGGGCATTATTATGTTAATATCAATTAGTTCATCATTTCTCAAGATCATATCTAATAGAGATTACATGTTGGGTAGCATGTCGCATCAAAAATTCTGTTTTTATCATTTAGCTACTCGAGGACGAGTAGGAACTAATCTTGGGGATGCCGATACGTTTCCAATATATATATAATTTTTGATTGTTTGATGCTATTATATTATCAATCTTGGATACTTTATATGCAATTATATGCTGTTTTATATCATTTTTGGAAACTAACCTATTAACCCATTGCCAAGTGCGAGTTGCTAATTTTTGTGTGTTTTTGGCTTTTCAGGAACCTAGTACCAAACGAAGTCCAAATGCTACCAACTTTTTGATGATTTTTTGGACCAAAATAAGACCTATAAGATTAAGGGGGAGACCATATGACGCACGAGGAGACAACAAGGCAACAGGGCACGCCCAGGGGGGTAGGCGTGCCCTATGCCTTGTGGGCCCCTCGTGGCTCCGCCTGACCTAATTCCACCCTATACATTCTCATATATCGGGAAAACATTAGAGATCCACCCAAAATACTTTTTCCATCATCGCAAGTCTCTGTTCCGTCGGGAGGCCATCTGGAGACCTTTTCCAGCGCCTCATCGGAGAGGGAATCGATCACGAAGGCCATCTACATCAACCTTGATGCCTCCATGATGTTGTGTGAGTAGTCCACCATCGACCTACGGGTCCATAGCTAGTACCTAGATGACTTCTTCTCTCTCTAAGATCTTCAATACAAAGTTCATCGTGATATCCGCGGTGATCTATTCGATGTAATCTTCTTTGTGGTGTCTTTGTTGGGATCCGATGAATTGTAGGTTTATCATGAGATTATTCATGAATATTAATTGATTCTACTCTGAATTCTTTTATGCATGATTATTATAGCTTTGTATTTCTCTTCGATCTATCGGTTTGGTTTGACCAACTAGATTGATTTATCATCAATGGGAGTGGTGCGTTGTGATGGGTTTAATCTTGCGTTTCTCAATCTCAATGCGGAAAGGTCCGTGGCACATATTTGTATTTCTGCCATTGAGGATAAAACGACGGGGTTTATTCATATTACTTTAGTTTACTTTGTCTATATCATGTCATCTTGCCCCAAGCATTACGTTGTTTCATACTTAATACTCTAGATGCATGCTGAATAGCGGTTGATGAGTGGAGTAATAATAGTAGATGCAGACAGCAGTCGATCTACTTGCTTATGGACATGATGCCTATATACATAATCATTGCCTTAAATAATATGTCATAAGTATGCTCTATTCTATCAATTGCCCAACAATAATTTGTCTACTCACCGTATACTATTTTCAAGAGAGAAGCCTCTAGCGAAAACAATTACCCTCGGGTCTACTCAAATTATATACAAAAAATACAAAAATATTGCTGCCATTTATTGTATGTTACTTTTATATCTATATTATATATCTAGAATTATTTAACCCTTGCAAGTAACGAGTTTAATGGGCTTGACTACCTTCTTGCCCACGTTGGGTGCAAGTGTTTGGTTTTGTGTGTAGGTGTTGCTAATGAAGGTTTGCGTAATACTTCTATTGGTTCGGTAATCTTAGTTCTCACTTAAGCAAAATAATTATCTTTACCGTGCTACATCCAATGTGGAGGATATCGCTTATCGTTAGCGTCTCGGTCAGCTGGGGATTAGAGATTAATCAGAAATTAGTCGATGAATTGATTTTATCGGTCGACTATAAATCGGTCATTTTTTGCAAATCCCAGGTTCCCTTGCTTCCTAGCCTTTGTATCCTTGGATAATGAGAAAAAAATAGGACAAAATTAAGTATTGCCTAACAAGGTCCACAAAACACAAATAAACATAGTTTTTGCAAACATAGTGCTATGAATAGGCCCGATTTTTTTGGTAGATTCCAAAGAAATCGTTTGTCATAGTGATAAATCATCCAAAATGATAAACGGTGAAAATAAGGCATAATCTTATTGGTCACCCCAAGAGTAGCTTTAAATCGGACAATAAACCGTTGAATCGGAAGATTTTTTGAACTGTGGCTCCATCTCCTCTCCTCTTCGAAGAAATTCCCAACGCAGTTTACAAGTATCAGTTATTTGCAATTTTCGTTATTATGAATCAACATGAAATTTTAATATACCCTAACCATTTCTAGAAATATGTCAACAACTTTTGAATTTCAAATTATGTATGAAAATTTTATAAACTTGAACTCATTTTCCAAAATTCTTAACAAACTCCCAACAACTCATGTTGAACACAAATTGCAAACCACATACTTTTATTTAAAATTTTATATTTTTATAAAAACAAACATTTCCTAATTTCTACAAAGCATTCATAAACCGGAATATTTTGAAGGTCTTATAGAAGAGGAAAAATATATCGAATGGACCGCCATAGGGCGGCGAGGGGGTGCCACAATGTTAGCCATTTTAGCGTTAGATTGGTTGCTAAACTAGCAAGCAACCATACAAGCTGATTTTTTAAAAGCAGGCTTAAAGGCTACTTAATTGGTTCTCCCCGTATCCACCTGTCTTTCTGTAGACGTAGCCTCTAGGTTCCCAGGTCTATCCACATGTGTGACAGCCCGAGACCGACGCCCTAGAGGATTCCCCCTTTATATTCCGTTTTCGTCGTGTGATTTATTTTATTTGACGCGTCATCATCGCATCATGCGCATCATCAGCATTGCATCGGCATCCCGTTGCCGCCAGTTTTCAAAACTTGAATCCGTTGTTAGTTGCTAGTTCTCGTCGTTGTCCGTTCTGAGCCCGACCGCACTCGCACGCGCCCGCCACATCGTCAAAATCTTGTTTTTAAAAGTGAGTGTAACACTTTCTCTGATTGAGTTGAAACTTGAAGTGCGGTCTTAATATAATATAGGTAGGCTTCCTGTCAAATTTCGTCCCAATCGGAGCCCGTCTGGTACCCGGACGGTCGACCGTAGCGGCACCGTATCGGGTCTATCGTCGGACGTTTTCCGGTATTTTAAATCGCGTTGCCGCGCCGCACCGTTTTCCCTCTCATCTCTGGCTAACCTACTCTACACGGCCACTTAGCCTGTCCCGCGTTCAGAATTGTTCAATTCCGACCATGCGGTTGAAACCGGGGCGGAAAACCGCTAAACCTAGCCCCCCCCATCGTTATAAATAAGATCCCCCATCTCTCCTCGAAATCCGGGCCCCCCATCAAACCCTAGCACCTCCCTCTCCATCCTCCAGCCGCCGGGCCCACGTAAGCCCGCAACCGGCCCGCCCGAGCCCATCAGGGCGCGGATTGCGCCGCCCCCCCAACCAGCTTCCTCCTCCTGCCCGAGCTCCTCCTGCCAGGAGCTTGCTGCGCCGCCGACCGGTCCCTCCGGCCAGCCGGAGCGCCTTTGCCAGCCCCGCCTCCGCGTCGAGGTTGCCGGAGTCCCGCTCCTCGCCGGCCAAAGCTCGTCGGAGCTCTGCCAGCTCCATGGCCGCCGCCCTCCGACCCGAAACTTGCCGCCGCCGCCGCCAATCCCCGAGCCTCCCTGCTCCTCCGCATTGTAGAGCCATGTCGGGCTCCCGCGTCGCCGCCTCCCGCCGCCGGCAAAGTGCCGCCTCCTGCCGTCGCCCTCGGTCCCCGTGCAGGTAGGTCGCCTCCATCGCGAGCTGTGACTGCCACGCCCCTCGTTCTTGATCTGGTTCGGGGGCCAGATCGGGGAGCGCCCGTTGCTGCGCCTCGCCTGGGCCGGGCTCCCTCCCTCGGTCCGATCGCCAGCCAGAGCCGGCCCAGTGCCAGGCTGCCCTCGGTCCGCCTCGCCTCTCCTCCCGGCCAGGCC
This sequence comes from Hordeum vulgare subsp. vulgare, assembly GCF_904849725.1. Lineage (NCBI taxonomy): Eukaryota > Viridiplantae > Streptophyta > Magnoliopsida > Poales > Poaceae > Hordeum > Hordeum vulgare. The sequence goes on along the minus strand of NC_058520.1, from coordinate 44,293,180 downwards.
GACCCATGAAGCCCGAGGTGAGCACCCCCCCCTCCAGCCCGCCTATTCCCCGCTTAGGCACATTTTATTACCCTACGCCCATGCCCCTGTGTAGCCGATTGGATATGGTTCCGGCCCGTTTAGTTTCGTTAGGATTTTCGGAATTAATTTAATTCCAGAAAAATGCCATATTTCAAATGCCCGTATCTTTTTAACCGTGTGTCGGATCGGAGTGTTTTAAATATGTTTCTTGTGTAGATTTTCGAGTAGATTACGAACTTGTAACTTGCATGCATGTTTGGAGTGATTTGAACCGCCGTATACCTAGTTTAGCGTGCTGTCCTAATAGGAGTTCATCCCATGTTATTTTCCGTGCGTGTCCGGATTGTTCGAACACCATAGATAAATGCTCATGTTTTAGGAACCCTTTTGCCATGTATTTTAGAGTAGTCGTGGGTATTTTTGCATGTAGGGTTGAGCCGCTAGTTTATTATTTCGTGTTTAGGACATATTCCCGCATATACGTGTGGAGTTGTTTTTATTTTGCAACCCCTCATGTTATATATGTTTTCGGGGTAGAAAATCCATAGAATTTAACTGTGCATTTAGTTTTAGCTTTTGAGCAAGTTAGTTCGCATGATATTTTGCCATGTTGCCCTTTTGTTTATTTTGTGGGATTTATTCCATACGTGATATGAAGAAGTTGTCAACTAGAGAGTTCTCTTGGATGTTTAGTCTAGCCCCTGGTAATTTTGGTTGCAATAGAAATCCATGTTTAGGTGTGGTTTGGTTGTTCTTTACTTGCTAGGAAGTAGTGTTGTTTTAGAGATGCTGAAATATTTCTAAGTCTAAGATCTGTTATATTTTGTTGCTCATAGTTGTGGGGTGTAGAAAATGCTATGTGGCTCTTTTTGGCAGTTTGAAGTGATTTCTTGTTTACTCGTAGATGTTGAACCGTTGCTCCGTTTTGATCGTGCCCTATATAAAACTTGCTTAGAATCTCGTGTAGTTTCCTATTTTCTTGCTGGTTGTGTGTTTTGAGATGCTTGTGACTGTCATTGCACACATATTGCATTCATGCCATCATATCTTGCGGGCTCGTATATTTTGAACCGTAGCTCCGTTAGAGATGTTCTCTATGTGTAAATTGCTTGTAACGACGCGTAGAATCACATGAACCCATTTGTTTTGTTGTTTAACAACTATTTAAACGTGTTAGTTCAGATCTGGACAGAATTGTAAATTAACATGTGAGGTCGTTTCGGAGATGCTATATGTCATTTCCGACCTCATTTAAAATGCCTAGATAGGTAGTTTAGTCACGCTTCACCTCTTGCCATGTTTAACAACATTTAATATTACCTGTACCTAATCGAGATAGAACTAAATAAACCGTATGTGGAGTTTCGTCAATATGCAACTCGTTGCATATTGAACTTGACTTAATGTGTAGTGTTTGATTGTTGTGGATTGCCATGCCATGTCTTGCATATTCCCCTACTGATGCATCATATGTGGATTGCATCTGTCGTGCATGTGCCGTGGTGAATATCTGTGTTGATGCTTGTTTCCGGTTTCCTTCGTCTCGATAGAGTTCCGCAAGCGTGTCGGATTGTGAGGACCCGTTCGACTACATCGGTTCGTCTGCTTCACGGAGTCATTCTTCTTCCAAGCGGGATCTCAGGCAAGATGATCATTTCCCCAGATACCATTACTATCATTGCCATGCTAGTTTTACCGTTTCTATCGATTTTGTCTCGTTGCCTACCACTGGTTAAATATCAGCCTCTCAACAATGCCATGAAAACCTTCAACCTGTTCACCACCTAGCGAACCACTTCTTGGCTATGTTACCGCTTGCTTAACCATGTGTTAGCATTGCTAGTTGCAGGTGCAGTTGCTTCAATGTGATAACATGGGTTCCTTGTTATATCACCCTATTATATGTTATTTAATCTAAATGCACGTATATAGTTGGTAAAAGGTGGAAGGCTCGGCCTTTCTAGCCTGGTGTTTTGTTCCACCTTTGCCCCCTTAGTTTTGGCTACCGGTGTTATGCTCCATAATTGAGCGCTCCTAACACGATCGGGGTTGTTATGGGGACCCCCTTGATAATTTGTTTTAGATTAAGACTGGTCTGGCAAGGCCCAACTTTGATTTTACATTTTCCTAATAACTAAATAATGCATAGGGACCCGCCGACACCCGCGGGTAATTAATCAACCACCGGGCCAGTGCTCCGCATGAGTGTTGGTCCAAAACGATCTGCCTGCGGGGCCACCGCGAGGAAACTCGAGGTTTGGGACTCGTAGCTAGTTCCATCCGGTCGTGTCCTGAGAACGAGATACGCGGCTCCTATCGGGTTCGTCGACACGTCGGGCGGCCTTGCTGGAATAGTGTTACCTTTGATGAAATATCTTGTGCATCGGGATTCCGGTGATGCTTTGGGTAATCTCAGAGTTGAGGTTTTCCACTAAGGAATCCAACGAGATCGCGAGTGTCGTGATCGAGGATTTCTATGCGTCTTGTGGTAATTTGTGATGGACTAGTTGGAGCACCCCTGCAGGGTTAAATCTTTCGAAAAGCCATGCCCGCTGTTATGTGGCAACGTGGAAACTTTGTTTAACACTGGTTCTAGATAACTTGAAGTTAACTTAACTAAAAACTGGCCAACTGAGTGCGTAACCGTGACTGTCTCTTTCGTGAGCTCCTTCTCCGATCGAGGACACGGTGGGGTTATGACTGACGTAAATAGGTGTTCAGGATCATTCATTTGATCATCAGTAGTTCACGTCTGTTATGCGTAGATCATCCCTCTCTTATTCTTGTACTCGTATGTTAGCCACTAAATAAATGCTTAGTCGCTTGCTGCAGCCTCACCACTTAACCATACCTCACCCATTAAGCTTTGCTAGTCTTGATACCTTTGGAAATGAGATTGCTGAGTCCCCTGTGGCTCACAGATTACTACAACACCAGTTGCAGGTACATGTAAAGGTTACTTGACGCGAGCGCGTTGATTGTTTATTTGGAGTTGCTTCTTCTTCTTCTTCATCGATTTAGGATGGGTTCCAGGCCCGCAGCCTAGGATAGCAAGGATGGATGTCGTTCTTCTTTTCTCGTTTGTTTTCGTCCGTAGTCGGACCCTGCTCTTCATCGTCATATTTATGTATTGTACTGATGTGACTCTGATGTAGCTTGTGGCAAGTGTAAGCCAATTCTATATAACTCTTCTTTTCAGTACATGTACTTGTAACGATATCCATTCTTGCGAAACGACGAGATGCGCTTCTATCCCTGACGAGGCCCTCGAGCCGAATTAAGGATAGGGTCACATCTTGGGCATGACAACGTGCCTCAGGTGGCCCAGGCTCCAACCACGCCTAGGGTCGGGCCCACAGTGGTGTAAACTGTGCGGCCTGCATAGGGCCTATAATTCCCGGGGTTTATCTTTTTAGATATGCCTTGTATTAGAAAAAAGCCTATGCACTTCTCGGCCAGTGGGCCACCGGGCGCTGCTCCCGCCCGAGCGAGCCAGAGAGGCACAAGGGGCGAGGGTCTCGCGCATGAGGTTATCGATCGCTGCCTCTTTCGCTTTGCTAAAAAACCAAAGTGTCGATCGCTGCCGCTTTTTTGCTTTTTCCGGATCGATCAAGCTTGATCTGGAACGTGACCACAGGAGTACAGGTCACATCCTCTCATCGGCTCGTCTCCTTGTGCCCTCGTCCATCGCATATACACAGATTAGAGACTAGAAAGGTACGTGAACATCGCCTCGTCACTCCTGGCGTTGTCGCCGTTGCCTTCTACCTTCTTTTCCTCCTCCCTAAATATTTAGATCCGTGGACATCTTCTCGTCCGATTGATCTTCAAGTTATTTTTATTCATCTTCTTTATCTTGTGTTTCAACAATGCATATTTGAGTCATCATGGGAAAACAACAGTCTCGTTCCTATAAGCGCAAGAGAAAAGCACAAGAACAAAATTTAATTGATAAATCTTATAATGGAGGTATGGACGGATTTGTTAAAAAAAGCACCAAAAGTATCATCTCGTAATTAGTCTATTGATCCTTCTAGCCTTGCACTTGCAATTGTTCCTTACAGTGATTCTAGAGATGCTCAGACAAAGACAGATAATATGGAGGTGGAGGAAGATAATATTGATGTTGATGATTCTTTTCAATTTGATATATTTGATCAAGTAACTGGAATTCTATTGATTCTAAACAGATTGATATCTTAGCACAAAAGGGTCCAAAAAGAGACAAATCAATTAAGAAAGGTTGCAAAGATCGATATCATAAAAGGTCTGCTGCGGCATTCTATACTAGATTCTTGTCAAATGGAGAGTATTGTGATAGGGACTGGCTTTACTATTCTAAACAATTTGATAGAGTGTTTGCTTTGGTTGTAAATTATTTACAAAAGGTCATTAGAAAGGTTAGTTGGCAAATGAGGGTTGTAATAATCGGTCACATATGACCAATGAACTAAAAGAACACGACACAAGTGTGGATCATGTTCTGAGCATGACTAATTGGTATGAGTTGCACAGTAGATTGGAGAACCATCAAACTATTGGTAAACCAGCTCAACAACAACTTGAGAAAGAGAAGGATCATTGGAGAAAGGTATTATTCAGAATTGTTTACATTGTTAAATTTCTGGCCAAGCATAATCTAGCATTCTGTGGTACGAATGGCAAGCTCTACAAAGATAGCAATGGTAATTTCTTGGGTTTGGTAGAGATGTTGGTTGAATTTAACCTTGTTATTCAAGAGCATGTTCATCGTATTAAAAATGAATAAACTCATGCCCATTACCTTGATCATAAGATTCAGAATGACTTGATACATTTGCTTGCTTCTTGTATTAGGTATGAAATTATCAAGAAAATAAAGAGCTCAAAGTATTTCTCTGTTATACTTGATTGTACCCGTGATGCAAGTCACCAAAAGCAAATGTCGTTAATTATAAGATATGTGGATTCATCTTCAAATCAAGTTGGCATAGAAGAGTCCTTTCTAGGATTTCTAGATGTAAATGATTCAATTGTCCAAGGACTTTTTGAGGTGATACAAAATGAGCCAAAACTTCTTGATCTTTATATAAATGATGTGCAAGGACAAAGTTATGATAATGGATCAAATATGAAAGGAAGACATCAAGGCTAAAAGGAGATTTTTGGATATAAATTCTAGAGCTTTTCTTCTCCTTGTGGTTGTCATAGCCTTTATTTAACACTTTGTGATATGGCCAAGACTTGTGGTAGAGGAAAATATTTTTCTGGAATCATCCAACACATCTATACAATTTTTTCCAATTCTACAAAGATGTGACATATTTTGAAAAAAAACATATCGGATTGACTCTCAAGTCAGTGTGAGCTATGCGTTGGGAGAGCCGTGTTGAAAGTGTTAAAGCTATTAGATTTCAATGTTCAAACATTTGGGAGGCTCTACTTTAGGTAACCGATATGTTCAAATTGATAATGATGTAATTCATTTAGGCTTTGAGAAGATCCAACCATAAAGTTTACGAGCTTTCTTTCAATTTTAGGTATTTGAAACTGATAGTGATCCAAAGGCAAGCAGTGAGGCTCGAGGTTTGGCAAACAATGAACTTCGAGAATATGAATTTATCGTGACAATAGTCATTTGGTACGAAGTATTATCTGCTATTAATTTAGTAAGAAAAAGTTTGCAAACAAAGGATACACTTATTGATGTTGCAATTGAGAAAGTGAAAGGGCTTATTTCTTTCCTCGAGGGGTACAAACAAACTAGTTTCTTAGATGAATTGGAGATAGCCATAGAAATTGTACTTGAGATTGATATTGATGCAACATTTCGTAAAAGGAGAGAAATTAAAAGAAAGAAACAATTGGATGAAAACCCAGACGTCACAAATATCGCCACACAACCTGCAGAAAAATAATTTAGAATCAACTATTTTAAACGTGTTGTTGATCAAGCAATTTCCTCACTCACAAGGAGATTTCATCCATATGAAGGTTACCAGAAAATATTTGGTTTGTTATTTACTTCTGAAGTATTGCGTTCATTGGATAGGGATAGTTCGAAATCTTCTTGTGTTAATTTTAAGGATGCCCTTATGAAGGATAAACAATCTGATATTGATGCCAATGATCTATTTATTGAGTTGAAGTTTCTTCAAAATTTCATGCCAAAAGAAAATATTAGACCATTGAAATTCTGAATTTTCAAAAGCGGCATAATTGTTTTCCCAATGCATGTATTGCATGTACAGTTCTGGTGACTATTCCTGTGACAGTGGCATCGACGAAAAGAAGTTTTTATAAATTAAAGCTATTGAAGTCCTATTTGCATATTACTATGACACAAGAAAGTCTCAATGATTTTGCCATAATAGCACTTGAGGGTGAAGTATTGGAGAAGATTGATTACGAGTATATCATTAAATATTTCATTTCAAAGAATACTAAGAGAGTGAGGATGTTCAAATAAATAGCAACCGAGAGTTGGATATGTTTGACTTTTTTATATGTCCAATTGTTACACAAGACATTATATTATATATGTTATTGCTTTTTTATGAGATATATATACATTATAATTACTCGTTAATTTTTCATGTGAGATAGGGCACCAATTTTTAGTTTCGTATAGGGCCCTGGATTTTGCCAGCCCGGACATGCCCATGCCCCACATGCGCCAACCTCGAGTGCGTTGTGCAGTTTAGTACCATCGTTGGGCGGGCAGTAACGAGGTAGGCGAGGGGCAATAAAAGGAAGGGTGATGAACCTTTCAACCTATATATGATGTTGTTTTTCACACACAGAAGGTATTTTTGATTATTTTCGTTTAACCAAATCCGTTTCGTGTTAAATGGTTTCTAGATGTGGGAACTGAAACTATAACATGAAAAACAAACCCTTAGCTCGCTAGCGCTCTCACACTCGTTATCTGGGCTGGCCCAACGGGTTCTATAAAAAACAATGAATCGAGGAATATCATAAGAAAAAGCTAAAAAAGGGAAAATTGAAAAAATGGATTTGAAAAAAATTCATCTGTTTTGAAGAAAAGTTCGCAATTTTGAAAAATGGTCATCGATTTGAACAAAAGTTCATTGATTTTGAAAAATTAGATTCATCAATTTTATCATTATTTTTTTTATAAAAAAATTGTTTTTAAATATGTTCATTGATTTTGATAAAAAATATTACAAATTTGAAAAAAAGTCACATGTTAAAAAAATTATGTGCCAGAATTCAAAAAAAATCACGAATTTTAAAAAAGTTGTCGGTTTGGAAATTTTTTGCAAATATTAGAAAAGTTCGCGATTTTTTTTAAAAAAATCTATAATTATTGAAAATAAAAGAAAATGAAAAAAGAATGTGAAAGAGAAAAGTCGAGAGTAAAAACAGGCCCAAACAAATCAAAAAAAAAACTAAAAACAAGGGAAACCACTATGTTTTTTAGCTTTATTGAAGAAGAGAAAAGAAGTATAAAATTTCCAACAACTAGGCAAACTTATCATGCTCCCTCTTACCCCCTATTTTTACATGTGAGGTAAAAATGTAATAGTTAATTAGATCACTAATTAATAAGATCAATGGTTTAGATCTACTCCCTTTGTCTCAAAATAAGTGACTCGAGTTTGTACTAATTTTGTATAAAGTCAGTACAAAGTTAAGTCACTTATTTCGGGACAGAGAGTATATTATATACTCTTAACTCTCATGTGAGGAGGGGGGGAGGGAGCATGTTAAAACTCCTCCAAGGTGTCTCGTTAGTTATGTTGTTTGTGTGCTGCCTGCGGGTCTCGAGTTCGAGTCATGCGGGGCCTATTTTTCTTGAATTTTAACAGAAGAGTAAAAAGGGTGTAAATGGACCGGCCCGTGATGAAGGTGGAAATGTCACGTATCGACGTGTTTGACACGTACGACGTTCTTTAAAATAGATTATCCCACCCTTTATTATGAAACGATATGGGTTAATTTTAGCCATCGATGTGTTAGGTGAAGGGGAAGGGAGGGAGATGTACCGAAGGAGAAACAAATAATAGATTGTCTCAATGAATGGGAAAAAATATAAAAAGATCCAATCGTAGAAATATACTAGGGCCTTGAAGATAACAACCCGACTATCCTTTACCATCCTTTTTTTGAAAAAAAACCTCTGGCGATTAGGGTTTCGGTGGACATTGACGGCGCCCGTCGATCCTCCGACGGCGGGGCGCCCGAGTACTTCCCTGGGATGGCTTCCAACCCCAACTCAGGCGACGCGCCGCAAAGCTCTGGTCCCTCCTCCCCCCGAGCGGAGAGGGCTAAGCTGGAAGAGGCGCTGGGAAAGATGGCGATCACAGACGAGGAAGCAACACCGCTCGTGATTGATGACCGGGAAGATGATAAACCGGCTAAGTGGCTCCTGGCGGGAAGGATACTCCATCGCAATCTCCTGCACATCCAAACTATCTCAGGTGCTCTTAAGCCAGCTTGGGGTAACCCTAGAGGTCTACAGTTTCGATCTATGGGAGAAAACACTTTTGTGGCAGAGTTTGAGTCACAACGCGACAGGGATAGGATCTGGGAGGGATCCCCCTGGCATGTCAGTAGAAACGATGTCGTTCTTGCTGAATTTGATGACTGCATGAGGCCAGATGAAGTCCAGTTTGACAGGCTCAGTCTATGGGCTCGTGTCCCCAATCTCCCATACAATCTCCGTAACGATGCATGGGGGAAGTTAATAGCGCAGCAGATTGATAAGAACGCGACAGCAATTCAGTTTGATCATGTGGGCGGCTTTCTGAGAGCTAGAGTATCAATTGAAGTAAACAAACCACTTCGGCGGTGGATATTGATCGACTCGGCCAAGAGGAAGAAGGTGGATATGTATGACATCCAGTATGAGCATGTACCTCACTTTTGTTTCTCCTATGGCCGACTCAGACATTCAGAGCTCTACTGCCCTAATCCAGGCCCCCGAGATGCTAAGGGCGATCTGCCTTTTGGGCCAAAACTTAGGGCTAGTGATGATTGGAAGAAGGCTGCGTCTGGTGACAGCTCGAATAAGGAACATTATTCAGGAACAAGTAACCAGAGGGAGTCCAAGAATTCTACTACCAGTACGAGGGGTGGCAACGCTGAAGTAAATTCTCCTGTCAAGAACCGCACAAACAATAAGAGGAAGGATGTACCTAAGCAGGCATATCGCTGTGTGACTGAAACGAAGCTGTTGATCACGGATGGTTCTGCCACAGCTGCTGCAGAGGGGGAGGATCATGATATGAGCAGAGATGAAAATGAGGTGGATCATGAGTTGGAACAGGAGGGGGAAAGGGTACCGAAGAAGAAGAAACCTACTCCGGCTAATTCGGCAGAGGCTGCGGTGCAGCCCTGCCAGTCTCAATGAGGTGCATCAGCTGGAACTGCCGGGGGCTTGGGAAGCCCGAGGCAGTTCGAGAGCTTCGCAATATTGTGAAGCAAGAAGCTCCTGCCCTGCTATTTCTAATGGAGACCAAGATCAGGGCTCGAAGGGTGGAAAACCTACGCCATCGGCTAGGGTTTGCGGGATGCTTTGCGGTTGACAGCAATGGACTAAGTGGGGGCGTTGGCCTGTTCTGGTCCAAGGATGTCACCGTTGATTTGAGAAATTTCAGTATCGACCATATTGATACTATGGTGCGATTGAGTGATCAAAGCTCAGCTGAGTGGCGATTCACAGGTTTCTATGGTGCACCGAGAGTGGACAATAGGATGCAGAGTTGGAATCTGCTGCAGACACTGTTCGCCATGGCACACTCGGCGTGGTTGAGCATGGGGGATTATAATGAGACTCTCTATGCTGATGAACACTTTAGCCATGCATGTCGACCAGAGCGACAGATGCAGGCTTTCAGAGCCGTCATAGAGGAGGTGGCACTCCAAGATCTGGGATGGACCGGGATTCCCTTCACATGGGATAATAGATAGCAAGGTTCTTCCAACGTGAAAGCTCGGTTGGATAGAGCTTTTGCAAACGATTCTTTTCGACAACGGTATGCTGATGTTCGAGTGCGCCATGTCAGTGTTGTGGACTCTGATCATTGTTTCCATATAGCGGAAATAAATATGCACGGGAGTGACCAGGCGGCACGTCAAGCAAAACAGTTTCGTTATGAGAATGTGTGGCAAACACACCTGGATTACGAGCAGCTCGTTGCGTCCACTTGGCAAGCTCAACAGCGGACGGATGACCTGCAAGGTATCATGGATTCACTAGGGGAGTTACAGAAAACACTCGAACCATGGGGGGCGAGAGAGTTTGGCTGCTTGGCAAGGACGGTTCGCCAGTTACAGAGAAAGCTTGAGAAGCTGCGGCGAGGATCTATAGGGCGAGGTCCCACTGATGAGGAAAAAAGAACTGCAACGAAACTTAGAGAGGCTCTGAAGCAGGAAGAAATTTGGATGCGTCAGCGATCCAGAGTTCGGTGGTTGAAGGAGGGTGACCGAAATACTGGGTACTTTCATACACAAGCAAAACAGCGCCAGCGGATGAATAAAATCAGTGGTCTTGAGAGGGCAGATGGCTCGATCTGTGCCAATAGTGAAGAAGACAAAGCTGAGATTCTGTCGTTCTATCAAAACCTATATACTTCCCAAGGTGGGCATGACATGAGTGAGATCCTGCGACATGTTCCAGTCAAAGTATCACCTCACATGAATGAGCTTCTAGATAAACCCTATGAAGCAAAGGAAGTCCGGGATGCATTGTTTCAGATGGCACCATCGAAAGCCCCGGGAGTAGATGGTTTTACTGCGGGATTCTTCCAGAAACATTGGAATTTATTGAGCGAGCAGGTCACTACGGCGGTGCTTGGTTTCTTGAATGGGGGAGAGCTACCCCGGGGTCTAAATGACACCTCAATCACTCTTATACCTAAGGTACGCCACCCCCAAAAAATATCCAATTCCGACCTATTTCCCTTTGTTCAGTCTTGTACAAGGTGTCCTCCAAAGTTATCACGAACCGGCTAAGAATCTGTATTGATGAGATCATCAGCGAGGAGCAGAGTGCATTTGTGCGAGGCCGATTGATTACTGATAATGTGCTAGTTGCTTTCGAGTGTGTTCATGCAATCCGCAGGAAGAAGAAAGGCAAAAATTACTCCTGTGCAATTAAGCTGGATATGATGAAAGCATACGATCGTGTAGAATGGTCTTACTTGGAGGCAATTCTTCTTCGTTTGGGGTTCAGCACGGCACTAGTTCGACTGATCATGAAGTGTGTTACCTCGGTACGTTTTTCGGTATGGATCAATGGGGAACTACAACCTTACTTCACACCTTCCCGTGGTTTTCGGCAAGGGGACCCAATGTCGCCCTTTCTATTCCTCCTTTGTGCTGAAGGATTGTCCTCCCTGATCAAGAACTATGGATACATTGACAGAGGAGTACGGGCAAGCTTTCGGGCTCCTTGGGTAAGTCATCTATTGTTCGCAGATGACAGTCTGATTTTTATAAGTGCCAATGCCCAAAGTGCAGAGCGGCTCAACTCACTCCTGCGGGTTTATGGAGAAGCTTCGGGCCAGTGTGTAAATCGCGTTAAAAGTTCCATCTACTTCATCCCTAATACTCCCCATGAGCTGCGTCACTTTATGAAAACCGTTCTTGGGGTTTCTGTTGAAGCTTTTAGCGATCGGTACCTCGGACTTCCTACAGCAGTGGGACGAATCACCAGCGGAACATTTGATCATATTGGTGAGCGATCGAGAAGTAAAATGAGGGGTTGGTCTGAGAGGTTGTTTGCATGCGCAGGACGGGAAGTTCTTCTTAAATCGATAGTCCAGGCCATCCCAACGTTCAGCATGAGCTGCTTTCTACTTACCAAGAAGGTGTGCAAAAATCTAACTTCCAGCATGGCCAAGTATTGGTGGGGAAGTTCCATTGACCGACAATCTCTACACTGGATCTCGTGGAAGGAGCTGGCGACACTAAAATGCAAAGGGGGGATGGGCTCTCGAGACTACCATTGCTTCAATCTAGCTCTGTTGGGCAAGCATGGTTGGCGCTTGCTCACCAACCCTTCCTCCCTTTGTGCTCGTGTGCTGAAGGGGAGGTACTACCCGGATACAGACTTTACTCGGGCAACGGTGCCACATTCGGCCTCAGCTACCTGGAGAGCCATTGTGGTTGGTAGAGAGGCACTAAACCTTGGTCTCATCCACCGCATCGGCGATGGCTCTTCCATCAATGTCTGGGATGACAGATGGATTCCTTCTACAAGGACCATGACCCCTACCGTTAAACCTCCTGGAGCGACAGTCATGCATGTCAGCGAGCTACTTCACACAGAATCAGGAACATGGAGAGTGGAGTTGGTTAGGGCAAACTTTGCTGCAGCGGACGCAGCCGCTATTCTGAACATTCCTCTTCGGAGGGGAGGGGGTGCAGATTTTTTGGCCTGGGCGCATGAGAAGTCTGGCAACTACACAGTGAAATCGGCGTACCGAGCTCTAATGACACACAAAGAGCTGTTAGCTCAAGTGGAAGGGCAGGTCACAGATGCTTCAGCGGCACAAACACACTTGTGGAAGTTGCTATGGGCCCTCAAGGTAGTGCCCAAGGTCCGTGTTTTCTGGTGGAGGGTTTTGCGGGGCATACTACCAGATGAATCAACCCTCAAATGCAGACATATCAGAGATACAAGTTTGTGCAAATTATGTATGCTTGCTGACAAAAATCTGGAGCATGCGCTCATACATTGCTCTCATGCTCGTACTTTCTGGGTCGAGGCACATGCATTGTTGGATTTTCAACTTCCAACGCTTCACCCCGACTCTTGGCGCAAGGACATCCTTACTGATCCCAGGTTCAGCCCCAAGGATCGGGCCATGATCATCACCATCATGTGGTCTACTTGGAGCTCTCGGAACAGATGGACTCATGATGGGGAGAGCTTCGATCCAGTGCGGTCCATTAAGTATACCAGGGAAGCTCTAGCTTTGCTAGAGATTCCAATAGCTCAAGCCGCGACATTGCCGGGGTATGGATGGCACCCTCCTGAAGGTAACCAGGTTAAAATTAACACTGATGCAGCGGTTGATATCCTGCGCCAACAATGCGCTGCTGGTGGGGTGGCGCGGTCCAGAGGCTCCTTACTAGGTGCATGGGCCAAGCATCATGCTGGTGTGACTGATCCTCTCATTGCCGAAACCCTTGCACTTAGGGAAGGAGTCATATTTGCTAGCCTAAGGGGCTTCCCTGATGTGGTGATGGAAACAGACTGCCAGGAGGTGGTTAATCTCTGGCATGATCGTCGGGACGGATGATCCGTTGTGGCTCCAATTTTATTTGAGATTGAAGAGCTTTCTCTTACCTTTTCCTCTTTTGTAATTCAACATGTATTAAGAGCAGCAAACGGTCCAGCGCATCTATGTGCCAAGTATGCTTGCACTAGAAACGCTACCGAAAGCTGGCTTACTGAAACTCCTAGTTTTCTGGTGAGCAGCCTTTTGGCTGACTGCCCAGCGAACACCTTTCATCAATAAAGCTCTGAAATTTCGACGCAAAAAAAAAATAAAAATCCTTTACCATCCTTTTGCTCATCTTGGTTCAAGCTCTGTGATTGAAACTTCATTTGTTGATGCCATACCTTGTATGCCGGCGACTGGGAAAAAGTAGGGCTCATGCACATGAGAAATTATGGTTTGGATGGAGACCGGAGAGACACAGTGTTACTGCTAAGCATGAAATTTACTGTGGACATCATAGGCCTATCTGCTGGGTTATCTTGGACACAGAGCAGGCCGATGTGAAAAAGCTTCACAACCTGGTTTCCTGGGGCATGACCTCTCATAGACGAGTCTATGATCTCTGCAGTTGTACCCGTGGTCCAGTGTTCCCATACCTGTATCGAAGTAGCTAGCATTCAGTATTTTTACGGAAGTTATTAATAGTTCAATACCATGATAATTAAGGAACTTACCAGACTTAAGAGATTGACAGACTCGTCCAAGTTCGAGGAGCAACTGCTTCGTCTTCCTGTCACAACTTCTAACACCAAAACGCCAAAGCTAAGCACGTCCGATTTTACAGAAAACCGGCCACGCACTGCATATTCTGGGGCCATGTATCCACTACAATTAATTAACAGGAGCATAATGTCATTATAGTTGGCACACCGTATGAATATCATCACACGAATCGGACCATACTTACTACTCCCTTCGTCCGGAATTACTTGTCCTAAAAATACATATAATTGATGTATCTACAATTAAAATAAGTCTAGATACATTTATTTTTTGGACAAATATTTCCGGACGGAGGTAGTATGTCCCAACAACTCGGTTTGTCACCTCCCTTGTTTGATCTGTTCCAAATAGCCTTGCCAAACCGAAGTCTGAAATCTTAGGAGTGTAATCGGAGTCTAACAGAACGTTGCTGGCTTTGAGATCCCTGTGGATTATTCTCAGCTGCGAATCTTCATGAAGATATTGCAATCCTCGAGCAATCCCACTTATTACCTAAGCTATTACCAAAAATAATGGTGTCAATGCTTTTATTGGGCATGTATTCGTAAGCGAGAAGTTTCTCATGCTCTTGCACGCATACGCCAACAAGCCTGACAAGATTCTTATGCTGAAGCTTGGCGACCAAAGCAAGCTCATTCTTGAGCTCTCCTATTCCTTGCGCTGAACTTCTGGAGAGCCTCTTCACCGCTATCTCCCGGCCATCAGGAAGGTTTCCCTGCATTGCAGGAAATGATCACTTGTCGAAGCGGAAAAGAGTATGGTGATGAATTGGTATGTGCTGGTACCTTATAAACTACACCGAATCCTCCTTCTCCAAGCTTATTCGCCTCGGCAAAGTCATCTGTTGCACCACGTAAGGTTGGTAGATCGACGATAAGTGAATCAATGCTTACAATGTCCTCACCATCAGTTAAATCTGTCAAAATGCAGGGAGAACATAGGCACCATATATATGTTTCATCAGGACCGCAAGAAGTTCTCTATTTTGTACTTATAAAATTCAGTTCCAAACTGTTAAGAAGTTCAAGACAACACATAGGGTGGTTGCTCACTTCTTGCTGATCTTGTTCTCTTCTTCCTCGAATAACAGAGACAAATGGTAGTGATAGCTAGAATTGCAACAAATAGAGCCAGCACGATTGCTAGAACAAGTACGGTCTTGTTTCGCAATTTTCCTGTAATAGATACAAGAGTAATTAACGGCTCAAAAATTCAAGATATGTATTCTGAGCAAGATGGCGCTGGTAGCCTAATACTACGTTTGCTGCAATCAATTTTGTGTTGTAATATACGCATATAGACTTTCTACATCGTCTAGTGCGCCTAGTTTCTAGTACCGCCCATTGGAAATATATATAATTGATTGCTTAATTTTCAACAGAAAAGTCAGGGTGAATTGCATAAATCATATATAACCAGGCAAACAAGTAGCAAGCGACAGGGACATGGCTATAGAGTTGTCTATATCATCAAATTCAGAGCATCTACAGCTGGAATAGGGCGGATATGACAAGTAAAAATTCGATTCACACGGACACCTCAAACGTCCGAGTTGATCGGTATCCCTTATATATCCAGCACAAATATATGGCGGATATGATGAGGCATGGACGTGACCAGGCGCGTCCGCCACGTTGGACTAACGGTCGGGTCCCATACGGAATCACCGGAAACCTAACAGTACGACGGGTGTCTCCCCCGATGGGATTGTGAATGCAGCATGGCGCCGCTCCGACTCGCAGCCCGAGGCCAAGGTCCATCTATTTAAGCCAGCTGGTGTTCCTAACCCTAGCCACAACCTCTTTCTCCTCCTCCACGCCACCAGCCTGTGCACGTTTCTCGCTGTCTCCACCTCCCTCTTACCTTGCCGTCCACCATGATCCGACAGAAGAAGACCACCTAGGTTATGCTAACACCAGAGCATCGCTTCCAGATCGCGTAGGAGGTCCGGACGAGACACGCCGCTTGCATCACAGCTGGCTTCCCTCCGGATTTGCCGGAGCCAGAGGCCGAGGAGGGGGGGGGGGAAGAGGAGCAACAGGAGGAGTTGGAGCAGCTACCGGTTCCGATAGAGGATCCTCAGGAGTGAGGAGGACGACGTGGATGAGCTGGAGGAGGAGTTGGCGCCGGCTGGTGGCTACGACATGAAGGCCGCTATGGTGGAGCTCGCAGTCGCATAAGCGATGAAGATGGTGGAACAACAGGTTATCCTGGAGTCCATCTAGGATGAGGCCTATGTCAAGGCCAACCAAGAGTTTATTTGGCGGCGATTGACGCACTTTTCTTCGAACTTGATGTAGAGGCGGAGCAAACAGAGGAACTGCAGGAGCCGGAGTTATGGCTGCCGCCAAGATTTTGGTTACCGGACTGCACTATTTTACCGAGGGGCGCCGGAATTTGCGGATACCGTGAAATACCGTTCAAATACCGACCGAAATATTTTAAACGAATTTTGAATTCAAAATTTCAAGCATGTAATGGATAGCTATTGTACGCTTGTTGAACATGAGTCGTTTCCTGTCACAGTGGTAGCTAGCCTGCTGTTAAGTACTTGTTGTGTCGCAGGTTCAATCCCTGCTTTTTGGCAAAAAAAAAATTTAGATTTGGTCAACTTAATTCTAGAGAACGTAAAAAACATGCGCGAATTAGAACTCGAACGCGCGACCTGACGTCGGGTAGCATTAGGCTTTAACCACCACAGCAAAAGAACTACCATGATTTACATGAGATTGGACCTTACTTAGCTATAGTTTCAGCGTTCAAATTCAAAAATTTCAAAAATTTGATTTTTTTTGCATGGGATGCCAATTTCCGAGGGGTAGCGAGAATCGCGGGTACCGCCCGGTATCCGTTTTTCTCACTCGGTACCCAAAACCGTGGCTGCCGCCCACGTACCCGGAGGCGGACACGAAAATAGTAGACATCTTCAACAAGAATAGACATAATATAGCTTATTCATCTACTTATTACGTGGATCTCCTTGTTTGCATGATTTTTAGTATGAATTTAAAGTTGTAAGAATGAGATATCTATAGCAAAAGGGTCCGTACGTTGCAATGGAAAAAAAAACCACCATCTTCAATGACAATGACCATATTATGTTCATATCTCATCGCATGATTTCAAAACCTTGTTCACAAATGCAAGAAAGTATTTCTTTTTTTAATTTTATTCACAATTCACAAGTTGAAACAACTTGTTAACTCAAAGAATTATTCTGAATTTCAAGAAACATTTTTTAAAAAATAGTATAATATTCCGATCCACCATTACAATTAATTCTTCAAAATTCATTCAGGTATATAATCTGAAAGACTCAGAAGCATTACTGTTGGACTGCATACATTCGATCATTCGTGAACATTTTTACAAATTTGGAAACATTTTCAAAATCAAGAACATTTTTTACTATTTATAAACATTTTTTTTAATTCCAAATAATATTTTATATTACAAACTGTTTTCAAGTATTTTCTTGTCAATTGGCGAATAATTCATTTTTTGAATTATCAAACATTTCTTTAATTGCATTAAAGAAATTGCTAAAAATGATGGATTTTTTTTATTCACGAATGTTTTCTCCAAAATTACGATTTTTTTAATATGCCAACATTTTTATAAAAATCCTGAACAATTTCTGAATTCGCAAACATTTTATGTTTTATCAAATATTTATGTAAATATTTTTTTTTGAATTTCGAAAGTTTTTGTTTTGATTTATTTGATTTATACAAAATAAAAGGAACATATAAATAATAATTAAAACACTAAAAAACAGGCCCCCGACCATGGGTTGGCCCAAGTGGACGTGTTGTTTATTTTTCAGCGAGCAGAGCATAGTATAGCTGGTCCCTATGCTTGGACCGGCCCATGCGAGGATTCCCTGCAAAACGTTTTTTATAACTTATAGATGGCATTGGTGAGTAATATTAGAGAATTTTAATGACGTATCACATAAGCATTAGGTGCTTTATTAGTAGGGATAGATATAGAAAGAATGCGTCCACGTGACTTTGAAGGCCTGGATTTGCTATCCGCGGCTCTTAATTTATTGGTGAGTAATTCGAGTTGGAACTTGTGCTATTCTGTGGGCTATATGAAACCGCAGAAATGCGTCCACGTGACTTTGAAGCCATGGATTTGCTATCCGCGGCTCTTAATTTATTGGCGAGTAATTCGAGTTAGAACTTGTGCTATTCTGTGGGTTATATGGAACTGCAGAAATGATCTAGTTTTTAACAGAATGAATTATATTAACTTTTTGCAGGTTATCTTCAGGGCTACCACCTTGATTCACATGTGGTCCTTACTCACTCGTGTGGAAACCAGGGAGCCTTTGGTTACTGGGTGTGTCCGATGAGAGATGGTAGCTCAGGTTATTTTCAACCGATATGGATGGCGGCATGCTAATAGGATTGGACCATAGTACTGTTTGCTGATGGATTTAGTTGGTATTGGTGTTATGTTCGCCGTGTAACTCTTTTTCTTGTTTTTTTCTTTGATTTCTGGGACTACTTTGTATTTCATTCAAACTGCTTCATTCTTAATAAAATGACTGCATGCATCATTCGATGCAGAGGCCGGGACGATGCCTCCTTTTCAAAAAAATCCGCGGCTCTAGATGCTCTTAACAAGACATGGGAGTGGGACTCACCTCGTTGGGCGAGGGTTGCAGGCTCACGCACTGGCGCTGGCGCAGCCAGCCGCACCATCACCGGGCCGCCGAGGAAGGTGTATATCTCGTATCTGTAGCTGCACCTGACCAAGAATCTTCGCCCCGATGCGGTCCGCGAACCGCGGCATTCTCGTGATGATGCCGGCGAGGCAATCGTGACATTGCGCAGGCGTGAGGTCCGG
The DNA here is from genome assembly GCF_904849725.1 of Hordeum vulgare subsp. vulgare. NCBI lineage: Eukaryota > Viridiplantae > Streptophyta > Magnoliopsida > Poales > Poaceae > Hordeum > Hordeum vulgare. The sequence goes on along the minus strand of NC_058520.1, from coordinate 44,274,344 downwards.
CGTGCACTGCGCCCAGCTGTAGACCCTGGGGAACTCGCTGTCGACGTCGAGGTCGGCCTCCCCGGACGCGTACCGCCGCGTGGAATTATACGCCGCGTAGCTAGTCGGCAGTGGCGTCCACGAGCGCAGCCACCTGGCGGTGGAACCGGCCGGGGTCCGACTTGACGTGGTCGGCGCTAATTTGCACCCTGGCCCTGAAGTTGTCGACGGAGGAGAGGAGAGGAAGGGGACGTTGGAGTAGTAGAGGATGCATGGCTCGTGCTCGTAGTAGAGCGCGGCGTCCTTGGCGTAGGCGCACAAGTTCTGCGCGTCGTGGAAGGCCGCGGCGAGGCAGCCGGAGCAGGCCGTGGCGTTGGCGTCGCCGCGGGAGAGCGCGAGCGCCGAGACCTGGTCCGGGACGGCGCCGACAACGGCGGTCGCGAAGAGGTCCGGGGAGGAGGACGCGTTCTTTGGCAGCGCGCCGGCGAGGAGGCCGAGGTTAGCCTGGTACGTGCTGTTGGCCGGGAAGCTGCCCGTCGAGCCGCACACCTACAACGGGTACGCGACGGCGCACGGCGCGAGCAGCACGGCAGAGAGAGCGAGGGTTGCAAGGACGACGATGTGGCGGTGAGATCCAGCATCCTCCATTTTTGGTGTGAGTGGCAAACTCCTCCATCGCTTTTAAGGAGACAGGAGGGAGACCGACTTGACCGCCAGTGGACATGGCAGTGCGAACTGTCAACCTAACCAGATCATCAACTTGTCAATTTGCTATATACTAAATTCAACCATCCCCGCACCGGCGAAAGGGAAGGGATTCCGGTAGCTTCCAGTGGACAGCTGATTCTTGACAGGAACTGAAGAAGCTAAATGGTCAATTGCACCGGAGATTCATCGACGTGCACCGCGTGTTCATTTCTGTCCACAGAGCAAAATAGAGCACGCGAACTTGCAATTCGGGTTTGAGTGACCCTGCTCGCCCGTCTCTTCAACACCGTGTCCTTAGACGGGACTCGCTGCACGCCAGCAGGAGTGACGCACGGACGGGCTGCCTGCCGGCAGTGACGGCCGGCGTGGACGGAGGCGCCCAAGTACTCCCCGGCAGCGCCACCGGAGCTGCCCGCGGTTGCCGACGGCCGCGGGAGGAACGCCGTCTCGTGGTCCGGGGCCGCCGGGCGCGGCCGATGCATCCCTGCCTGGACAGCCGCCGTGTCGCCCTGGGACCAGCGACGAATCTAGCACGAAATTAAAGGATAGGCATAAAACATCAAGTTTCTAAGTCTAACTAGCAACTGTGTTGCAAACTTGCAATTTATAAGTTAAACACTTTAGTATAACTAGCAAAAGGGTCCGTGTATTGCAACAGGAGAAAACAATATCGTAAGTTCTTAATTTACAAAATGATGGTTTATAATCTGAGTAAAATAACATTATACTCAGATTTTACATATTTTTCTAAACAAATTTCATATATAAAATTTTAAATTTAGAATTACGGTTTAGAAGATATGGGTATTTAAAAAAATATTTGATATGTACTGCGGGTTTAATGTCAGAAACGTCAAACAGTTTTTTATAAAATAGTATGACAGATTAAGAATACCTATTTCCTTTATTAGTAGGTATAGATTGTCACGTAATATGTTTAGGGAAACGTTTTGGCACGGCGCGCCGGCCGAACGCTTCGGCCGGTCCCGTGCGCGTCGTGCGATCCTGCGCGGTTGACCCTTCCTTCTTTTTGTGTTGTGAGGCGTCATTTTTTGTTGTAATTATTATTATTTTTTTGCTACTACCGACATGATTTTTGCTGCAAACGTTGGTGGTTGTTGCTAAATTTTGTCCACTAAAAAAGCTGCATCCAAGTTTAGTTGCAACCCGAGTTTGTCGGAATTTTTTGCTACAACCGTATTAATTTTTTCTATGACCGATATAATTTTTTGCTGCAACCGTTCATTAAAAAAGTTGCATACACGTTTGTCGGAGTTGCAACCCAAGTTTACCGGATTGTTTTGCTACAACCTTTTTTTTTATTTTGCTATCACGTATCATCAGCTTCGTTTTTTTGTTACGACCACGTTGATATTTTTTTTGCAACCATGGACAAAAAATGCTGCATCGTGGACGAAATTGTTGCATCGAGAGAATAATGCTGCATGAAGATCTAACGATGCGGCCCACGTACAGCTGGTGGATCGGACGACCGACGCGCCGGCGCAGAGCACTGCCCATATGTTTAGCTAAAATATTTTTTTAAAGGGAAGGCTTAATCCTATTGAAACACTTTAAAGCAAGTACAATAAGGTAAAGTCAGCAGGCTGTAAGGATTAAAATGCTATATTTTTGCTGAGTTGGATGAGAGAGAAGAGGAGAGAGAAGGAAAGCGGGCTCTTCGTGAAGAGCGAGCTCTTGCACGTGCTCCTAGGTGCTTTGTGAGAATGAAAGGTGGGCCATATGCCCATATATGATAAAAATAATACTCTTTTATAGCTAACTATTGTACAAGCTAGCTATAAAATGGGCTATAAGACTGCTTATAGCGAGCAGTTGGCTATACTATTAACCATGCTCTCAGTGGAATCGCCACTGCCTTGGACCACGTCAGGACAGCCACCGTGTCCTGGCCGTCAGGAGTTCCTGCCGCATAACGGGTTGTACATTGACCGTTCCTGTCCACCGGTGATGTAAGAGCATCTACACCGACCCCTCAAATCCTCATCACATATCTGAACAACCCGCTCAATTAGTGCCAGGTCATAAAAATTCGATCTAAAAGGGCCTCTTAAACTGGCCTTAAACGTCCGGATTGACCGACACCGTCCATTTTCATCCCAAATATGGATCAGATATGGGAGAGTCCGAACACACCTCCCACATCTGTCTGACGGCTTCGCTCCATGCAGACTCGTCGGAAAACCCAACGGTTCGATGGACGTCTCGACCGTCAGTGCGGTGTGAACGTCGCGTGTCGTCACTCCGTCTCCCCGCCTAAGGTGGGGGCAGATTATTTAAGCCGGCCCATGCCCCCATCCCTAGCTCATCTGCCTCCTCTTGCAGTTCCCTCTCCTTCACGATGGTCCTGCAGCTGATCACCACCTACGCGTAGCTCACTCGTAGGGGCATTTTCAAATCGAGGCGGAGATCCAGGCTCGCCGTGCTGCGCGCATCGCTGCGTGTTTCCTTCCGTACTCGAGGGAGACAGAAGAGGAGGAGAAGGAGGAGCAGCAGCAGCAGCAGCAAGAGGAGGAGCAGTCGGAGGCCATGGAGGAGGACGACCCGGAGGAGGAGGTTCCCGGCTTGAGCATGGCAGAGGCGTAGATGGATTTCGCCGTTGCCCAATCAGAGGAGATCGCGGAGCAGCAAGCCATCCTAGATTCCATTCGGGATGAGGTCGAGGTGGAGGCTAATCGCCGGCTAATCCGGCAGAGGAATGCAGAGGCCGACACCCTCGTCGACAAGCTGGACGCGGAGATTGAGGCGAAGTAGGCCACAACGGAGCAGGCGGAGGCGCCGGAGGGGGCGGAGCTACGGCAGGCGGCCATTTATTTATCGGAGGGCACGGAGAACATCACATCTTCGAGAGGAGTAGATAGGTTCTACGTAGTACGTAGGTTTCATATCTTGCATGTGTTTGTATGGATTTGAAGATCCTAATATGAGATGTCCGATGTAAAATGAATTATTTAAGCCGTGACCGGTCAGTGTCCGCGGATGCGTCCAGACGCGGCCGTGGATGTTTGAGGGGCTGAATTTGAGGGGTCCACCCATAGATGCCCTAAGAGCAACTTCAACCCAACGACTCATTTAGTTCGCATGCGTTCGTTTGTGTCTGCCTAGCCAAAAATGAATACACAACGCCAATCCGTTTATATTTTTTGTTCGTGTAGACCCATTTTCATCTTAGATTTGGATAATATTTGGATCGACGACAGGCATAAAGCAAACGCCTTGTGTGTTCCTTTTTTTGGCTACATGAGTGTGGCACACTTGTCACACACCCACCCTTCCCACCTCTATCTCCTCCTCTTTAGCATACACCCATGTCGGTGTCCCCCGCGCCCTGCCATTGCTGCCCCATGCTCCGAAGCTTTTTGCACCGTCTCTGCTTCGGCTTCTTCACTCTGTGGATATTGAGGAGTAGGAACATGACGCCACCACCACGTGTCGACGAGCACGGCCCACTAGTGCAGAATCAGGCAATAGTCCCGATTTGTAAGGACCTTTAGTGCCGGTTCTGCAACCGGCACTAAAGGCTGGGGACTAAAGCCCCCCCTTTAGTGCTGATTCGTCACGAACCGAGACCAAATGCCCACCACGTGGCACGAGCCCGCACCGTTTAGTGATTTTGGGTTTATGGTTTCTTTTTCCTTTTAATTTTGTTTTTCCCATTTAATTCTTTTTCATTTCAGACATATTTTATGCTACTACATACTGTACACGTTATGCGTATATAAAAATAGAATTTCTCGTAGAACCGATCATATATATATATCATCGAATTTCTCGCACGACCATTCACACATACACACACACACACACAGACATATATATATATATATATATATATATATATATATATATATATATATATATATATATATATATATATACACACACACACACAATTTATCCTATAATTTGCAGATCATTACATGGAGGCATTACATCTTGTAATGATATTCTCCTTCGGGATCTATGATCTGGTCGAGCAAAAATCCCGCTATTTCCTCTTAAATTGCTCGTACGCGATCCGTTGGTAGGAGCTGATCCCGCCTGTCTTGCATATTTCTTAAAAAAGAAGATCAATATGAATATATTAGTTGTGTGTATATATATTAGATCATGATAAAAAGAATTGTGAATAGTGTTCTGGTAAACGTACCCAAAGTTGTCTTTCACTTTTGGACCTTTCGGACGTCATCATGCAAATGTTCTCGCAAACATAGTATGGACATAAATTATTCCACACTTTACGAGAATAGAATTGAATCAGATAATAATTAATCAAGCATGATAATAGTATTGAAACTAGAATTAAGGAGATGGTAGCTAGCTAGTACTACTTAATTAATTACCCTGGGTCGCGCCCATTTTAGTTTTTGTTTCCGTCGGCCTTCAACCTGTTTGATGAACTTTTCCCAAGCCCTGCCCGCCGTCAAAGAAAATGAATAAAGGAGTTATTAATTACTTAATATCAGGAAATGAACTAAAGAGGCCGACATATAGTTCGATAATGATTGAAATTACCTGTCGACCATCCCCCTCACGATTGCGTTGTCTCTATCGTCTTATCGTCTTTAAGTAGTGAGTCCAGTACAAGAACTTTTCCCTCGTCAACTTTAATGATTAGCAAGATCCAGTGAAAACTGCATGCGGACACGTTTGTATAATTAAACGGGCATGTGCATATATAACTCATCAACTACACTTATTAAAATCTAGCAAGCAAAAACAGAATTTGTAGTACAAGACAGTGTCACTCAGCCGAAGTTGTAAGGAAGTAGTATTTCTGGTTGGGTATTTAGTCGCACCAAGAACTCTACCAAGCTTTTCTCTGTGTCTTTTCGTTCCCATTTACGCGTCCATGTCTCTTCATTAATGGTATTTGGGTCGATGAACCCAATGCCATAGCATCCAACGTTTTTCATTTCATACATCTTCATTCTGCATAATACCACAAAAAAGAATATATAATGAAGATAATTACAGGTAATGAACGAGCACTATAGCTAGCTAGAGACTTAAATTACAGAAATAAATCACTTACAGACAATAGCAACTGATGAGAGATTTATCGAGCGCGTCTTGATTGAGTAACTGAAACATTTCTTGATACTCAACCCACAAATCTTTTTTATGGTAGTAATGCTTTGCCTCGACTTTCACCATGAGGGACTCTTGATCGGTAGTCTTTACTAGCTACTCTCAGGTACCATTGATGCAATTCATACATTCTCGTTGATAGAAGCGGGATCTGCTCAGGCTTGACCAAAGGTTGGCCGCGGACATATTTCCATTGTAGTTGCTCCTATGTAAACGTTTGGAACTCCTCGATGCCTAGGAGTTGTTCTATAGTGACACCGACCTCTTTAGCCTGCCTTCTATGATCGTCGGTTATTACCAGCTGCTGATTGGTGGTACTCACATGTGTTTGTAGCGGGGGGGGGGGGGGGGTCGATTGCACTGCTTGTTCTCCCAGCTGAGGAATAGTTTTCCTCTATTTTTTGCCAGCTTCTTGGCTCGAGCGCGAGCTCGACTCCTCATTTTTTATGCTCGATATGACTTTTTCTTGATAGAGCGGTCATAGTCTTAGTAGATATGCTTGATAGCTGTTTGAGCATTATCAATAAAGTGTTTTATGACATGCTCAGGTATGACCTCCTTTGGTTACGGGGGCGGTTTCGTCCAAAATGGGCCTTCACTTGGGTTTGCACTTCGGCTGTGTTTTTATCGGGAGTCAGGTGGTAAGGCAACATGGGAAGAGTCTTGAGGCTTGGACTAGATCTAAATTTCTTGCCTCCTGTTGTAACGGTAGACGACGTAGCTGTGGCGCCTCTCTTCCGTTGTTGCTGAGGCGGCGGAAATGGCTGACGCGGTGCCTGACTTGGAGGAGGATTGGGCTAACGCGGTGCCAGACATGGAGGAGGAGGAGGAGGCTGATGCGGTGTCGTACATGGAGGAGGAGGAGTCGGCTAACGCAGTGCCAGAATTGGAGGAGGAGGAGTGGGCTGACACGGTGGTGGACTTGGATAAGGAGTCGGCTCACGTGGTGTCGGTGGCCTTGGAAAGACGATGCAATCCTTTCTCCATAGAATGATATGATGTATGGCCTCTCCCGGTGTGTGCTCATCGTCACCTCCAGGAATGTAAAACTCTATCCCCAAATATCCAGCCACCACTTCATCAACCCCGACACGAGCATAACTAGCTAGAATCGGATTGCAATGGAAGGTTGCTTCAGGGAGATTTGTATAAGCATAGCCATCCACCACCTTCATGGATATGTTCTTCACTTTCATGTGTAGCTCACAAGTTTTCGTATCTATGATATCATCCACATGGTATCTATCTAGTGCATCATCGCCCCGGGCGGAACCCACACTGCTTATCGGCATGGATGGGATGGTGTTATCGAATGCTGGATCCACTAGCTGTTGCCGCTGCTGAGACCCCCTTTCCTTGCAAAGTGAGTCGATCTGCTGCTGCTGCTGCCGCTTGAAAGCGAGTTCCAACTCGGCATGCTTTGATTCTACAATGCGAAGGAAGTCTGCTTCCTGCTTCCTATGCTCCTCCTCCAGCTTCATCTTGTGCTCCTCCTGCTGCTTATTTCTCGCACTGCTTTTGTAGTCGGCATTTCAGTCCGTAAACCCCTCAAACCACGGAACAACGCCTTTGCATCATGTTCTTCCCGGGTGTTCAGGATTCTTTAGGGCACGCATAAGCTTGTCGTTCTCTCTATTGGGCATGAACACCCCCATTCGAGCCTCTTCTATTGAAACAAGTAAACTTACATCGACTCCTTTAAGATATGCCCGCTCCAAAACATCTCATGTCTTTGGGTCCAACGTCGCCCCATGCCCATAGAACAAAGTCCTGCACTTAGGAGGCCAGCTCCTTGTAACTGGAGTGATCCCTGCATCCATAATCTCTTGGTCAACGAGATCCCACTTAGGCCAGGCCACCTCGTAGCCACCTGGCCCTAGCTTATGGTGCCACTTCTTTTTCGCGGCATTAATCTTGTTGCTGAGGCGGCGGAGCCCACTGAGGTGGTGGAAATGGCGGACGCGGTGCCTGACTTGGAGGAGGAGTCGGCTAACGCAGTGCCAGACTTGGAGGAGGAGGAGGAGGCTGACGCGGTGTCGTACATGGAGGAGGAGGAGTCGACTGACGCGGTGCCAGAATTGGAGGAGGAGGAGTGGGCTGACACTGTGGTGGACATGGATGAGGAGTCGGCTCACGCGGTGTCGGTGGCCTTGGAAAGACGATGCAATCCTTTCTCCATAGAATGATATGATGTATGGCCTCTCCTAGTGTGTGCTCATCGTCACCTCCAGGAATGTCAAGCTCTAGCCCCAAATATCCAGCCACCACTTCATCAACCCCGACACGAGCATAGCTAGCTGGAATCGGATTGCAATGGAAGGTTGCTTCAGGGGGATTTGTATAAGCATAGACGTCCGCCACCTTCATGGATATGTTCTTCATTTTCATGTGTAGCTCATAAGTTTTCGTATCTATGATATCATCCACATGGTATCTATCTAGTGCATCATCGCCCCGGGTGGAACCCAAGCTGCTTATCGGCATGGATGGGATGGTGTTATCGAATGCTGGATCCACTAGCTACTGCCGCTGCTGAGACCCCCTTTCCTCGCAAAGTGAGTCGATGTGCTGCTGCTGCCGCTTGAAAGCGAGTTCCAACTCGGCATGCTTTGATTCTACAATGCGAAGGCAGTCTGCTTCCTGCTTCCTATGCTCCTCCTCCAGCTTCATCTTGTGCTCCCCCTGCTGCTTATTTCTCGCACTGCTTTTGTAGTCGTTGTTTCAGTCCGTAAACCCCTCAAACCACAGAACAACGCCTTTGCATCGTGTTCTTCCCGGGTGTTCAGGATTCTTCAGGGCACGAGTAAGCTTGTCGTTCTCTCTGTTGGGCGTGAACACCCCCATTCGAGCCTCTTCTATTGCAACAAGTAAACTTACAACGGCTCCTTTAAGACATGCCCGCTCCAAAACAGCGCATGTCTTTGGGTCCAACGCCCCCATGCCCATAGAACAAAGTTCTGCACCTAGGAGGCCAGCTCCTTGTAACTGGAGTGACCCCTCATCCATAATCTCTTGGTCCACGCGATCCCACTTAGGTCAGGCCACCTCGTAGCCACCTGGCCCTAGCTTATGGTGCCACTTCTTTTTCACGACATTAATCTTGTTTTTTCTCAACCGTTCCTGAGCTACTTCCGATTCCTTGAACTTCACGAAAGCTTCCCAGTGATCTCTTGCCTTCTCTATTGTTCCCTTGAATTCTGGAGTCTGCTTTCCTCCATTGACATACGCGGCCCATATAATTTTCTTGTGGTTGTTGAATGTTATCGCCATCTTCTTAAGAGCATTGATCTTGACTTTCTCCAGATCTGCATCTGTCAAATGATCTGGTAGGGTGAAATGTGACATGAGCGATTCCCAAAGCAGATTTTTTGCTCTTTGGTCGACAAAAGTAACATTTGGACCTCCCTTTGCTGCCTTTTTCCATTCTTGAACGGAGATCGGGATTTGGTCCCTCACAATAACTCTGCATTGACGAATGAACTTCTTCCCATTCTTCCTAGGTTCATCAGGTTCGCCATTAGGTTTGATGGCATCGATGTTGTACTTTACGCCAGCCGGCAACATTTTGGTCGGGCCTCGAACTGCCCTGCTGCTTGTAGACTATTTGCTCGATCGGGAGGACTAAAAGAAGAAAGATCGATTCGCTAATATATATATACAAATCAATAAAAACATGTGATGATAACTAGATGCCTTATATAAATATACCTCGTCAGTGTTTGTTATTTGAAGAATAACATTTCCTTCTCATCATTGTTCCGGACTTCATCTATTCGTTCGTCTTCATCAAACATCATACCATCACCGGTATTGTTCAGATATTGTGAGCCGTCATCTTCTTCATTCTCATCTGTTATCGGGGAGCGTATGATCTCGAATAGGGCATCTTCTCCTTCTCTACCGGTATTGTCCATAGCATTCGAGAACAAATTCTATGCAAATAAAAAAAATGCTTGGAACAGGATTCAGAATCATAACGGATTCTCTTAACCTTTAAGGGATTTAACAAAATGGCGCCATTATAGTTGTGCAGAAAATGATCCATATTTTTCCTAATCTCATCTACCCTTCTATATGTCATGTTGTCTAGTGTCAAAGGATTCAAGAAAACCATGGCTTCATCATTATCCGGAAGTAACAGACACATGATGGTACGAAGCTCTCCAAAGTTGTTTTGGAATGGAGTCCCGGATAGGATAATTAGCTTTTTGGTACGAAGTTCAGCAAGAGCCTTATGGATATCACTACTTGGAAGTCCTTTGCAGAACTTCGTACCAAAAAGCGAATTATCCTATCAGGAACTCCGTTCCAAAAACAACTTTGAAGAGCTTCGTACCATAATGCGCGTGTTACTTCCGGCTTATGATGAAGCCATGAATTTCTTCAATACTTTGACACAAGACAACGTGACTATAGAAGCTAGCTAGGGTACGTAGATGAGATTAGAAAAAAAATTGGATCAACTTGTGCACATCCATAATGGGGGCATTAATTCTTGATAAATCCCTTATTAAAGGACCAAGAGAATCTTTTGTATACATACATATACTAGTTAATTGGACAATAGGATTACGATATGATGGTTATTTTATTAAACAGACCCAAAATGTGTGTGTGTGTGTGTGTGTGTGGGCTCGGGGAGGGGCGCTCACTAACTAGGTAGTGACTCCCGCAACAACGTAGTTCCCAAACCAAACCCCAATGCCCGAAGGTCCATGTCAGGACTATGTATGTTTGACTTTCCCCCAGCAAAGAAATAGCAAGTTGATACGTCCATTTTGCATCATGTTTTCATGTTGATATTTATTCGTTTCTTGGGCTGTTATTTCACTTCACGATACAATTCTTATGCCTTTTCTCTCTTATTTTGCAAGGTTTACATGAAGAGGGAGAATGCCGGCAGCTGGAATTCTGGCTCGAAAGTGGAGCAAAGTTGAGATACCTATTCTGCGCAACTCCAAATGCCGTAAAAATCAACGAGGAGTTTTTTCAGGATTTATAAAAAATACTGGGCCAAAGAAGCGCCAGAGGGGCGCCAGCAGGTGGCCACAAGCCTGCACGGCGCGGCCACCCCCCTGGCCCCCCTCTTCTGCTATACGATGGGTTTCGTCCAGGAAAAAAAATCAAGGAGGAGCTTTTTTGTGGATTCGCCGCTGCCACGAGGCGGAACTTGAGCAGAACCAATCTAGAGCTCCGGCAGGACGATCCTGCCGGGGAAACTTCCCTCCCGGAGGGGGAAATCGTCGCCATCGTCATCACCAACACTCCTCTCATCAGAGGGGACTCGTCACCATCAATATCTTCATCAGCACCATCTCATCTCCAAACCCTAGTTCATCACTTGTAACCAATCTCCATCTTGCGACTCCGATTGGTACTTCTAAGGTTGCTAGTAGTGTTAATTACTCTTTGTAGTTGATGCTAGTTGGATTGTTTGGTGGAAGAGTTTATGTTCAGATCCTTGATGCTACTCATTACCTATCTGGTCATGAATATGATTATGCTTTGTGAGTAGTTACTTTTGTTCCTGAGGACATGGGATAAGTCATGCTAATAGTAGTCATGTGAATTTGGTATTCGTTCGGTATTTTGATGTGTTGTATGTTGTTTTTCCTCTAGTGGTGTTATGTGAACGTCGACTACATAACACTTCACCATTATTTGGGCATAGAGGAAGGCATTGGGAAGTAGTAAGTAGATGATGGGTTGCTAGAGTGACAGAAGCTTAAACCCTAGTTTATGCGTTGCTTTGTAAGGGGCTGATTTGGATCCACTAGTTTAATGCTATGGTTAGACTTTGTCTTAATTCTTCTTTCGTAGTTGCGGATGCTTGCGAGAGGGGTTAATCATAAGTGGGATGCTTGTCCAAGTAAGGGCAGTACCCTAGCGCCGGTCCACCCACATATCAAACTATCAAAGTAACGAACGCGAATCATATGAACATGATGAAAACTAGCATGACAGAAATTCCCGTGTGTCCTCGGGAGCGTTTTTCCTCTTATAAGACTTTGTCCAGGCTTGTCCCTTGCTACAAAAGGGATTGGGACACTTTGCTGCACCGTTGATACTTTTGTTACTTGTTGCTTGCTACGAATCATCTCACCACACAATCACTTGTTACCGACAATTTCAGTACCTGCAGATTTTACCGTGCTGAAAACCACTTGTCAGATCCTTCTGCTCCTCGTTGGGTTCGACACTCTTACTTATCGAAAGGACTACGATTGATCCCCTATACTTGTGGGTCATCACAAGTCCACTAAAAAATACCGCAAAAAAGGAAACGAAATGTAGTTCTACAAAAAACTAAGAAACATAATATAAGCATTTTATAAGTCTTTCTAAAACAATATTTTGCCAGCTTAATTAGCCTGGCCGAATGCATTCTATTTTCCTGAAATACCCTATGGGTACTAAACAAAACTAAGAAATGGACTATATTGGAATCACGGTGTAATCAATATTTTCCACCAATACTTGCTATGCACTTTTCAATTTTTGGAACCCTTATTTTGAAATGCAACAACCGGTCTAAAACCCTACATACATCAATGTATCAAATTGCAAGGGACTGGTCTCTTAAGTCATGCAATCTTGATTCGGTGCTATGCTAACACACAATATTTATCTGCGACATTTTAATTGCATATTGACACTTCAGATGAATTTGTTGACCAGTGTTTTAATATTTACTCCCTCTGCTCCTAAATATTTGTCTTTTTAGAGATTCAACTATGAACTACATACAAAGCAAAATGAATGAATCTACATTCTAAATCATGTCTATATATATCCGTATTTAGTCCATAGTGAAATCTCTAAAAAGATAAATATTTAGGAACAGAGGGAGTACATATTTAGTTCAAAGTTATGCATGTAGTTGGATGGAAACAACGGACGAGCCAAGTTCAAAGGTTTGTATAGATCTAACAAACTTATTTCATTGCACAGGTAGCTACTCTTTTCTTCCATTTTTATAAGGTTAGTTTCTCCTAAATTCCTTTTTTTCTTGTGTTTCACTAAATTTGCTGGGAATATACGAGTGGCTGCAATAGTGAAAAATAGTAGAAAAATAAATTTCCCGGTGGATCTAATAATACTGATTCTATTGTGTAGGTGTTAATAGTTTTCTATAAAATTTGTAAAGAAAAAACTTTCTTAAGTTATAAAAATAATGGCGGCATAGGGGCGAGGGAGAGGGGGAGAGGGGGAGCTCACAGTGGGGTGACGAGGCGACGGCGAGGCGAGGCGAGTCGGGGGCGGTGACGGCGTCATAAACGCGGTGAGGAGCTCGGGGCCAGAGGTGAGACGGTGACGGCGCGACGATGTCGAATAGGCGAGACAGCGATGGGGAGGCGAGGCGAGTCGGGGAGGCGAGATGGCGATGGCAAGGCGAGGCAAGTCGGCGATGGCGAGGCGAGGTGAGTCGGGGAGGCAAGACGGGGATGACGCGGCAATGTCGAACATGCCGAAGAAAGCAGAGAAATTGAAAACTTTGGCGCGGCGATGTGAGTATATATATGCGGAGACCTTTAGTCCCGGTTGGAGCCACCAACCGGGACAAAAGATCACTTTTGGCCAGCCAAAGCGGCGGGAAGTGTAGGCCTTTAGTGTTGGGGAACGTTGCATGGGAAACAAAAAAATTCCTACGCACACGAAGACCTATCATGGTAATGTTCATCTACGAGAAGGAGATCGGATCCACATACCCTTGTAGATCGCTAAGCGGAAGCGTTAATAAACACGGTTGATGTAGTGGTACATCTTCAGGATCCGTCCCATGAACCGTCCCACGATCCGTCAAACGAACTGTCTCGTGATCCGTCCCACGATCCGTTCCGATCAAGTGCCGAACGTACGGCACATCCGCGTCCCGCACACGTATAGCTCGATGACGATCTCCACCTTCTTGACCCATCAAGAGAGACGGGGAAGTAGATGAGTTCTCCGGGAGCGTGAAGGCGCGCCGATGATGGTGATGATCTATTCCTGCAGGGCTCCGCCCGAGCTCCGCAAAAAACCGATCTAGAGGAAGAACTACGATCTATAGGAGAGGGTAGCACGTGGCAAAGTTGTGTCTCAAAAACCCTAAAACCTCTAGTATATATAGGAGGAGGGGAGGGCTAGCCTTGGGGCTCAAGGGAGACCCAAAGGCGCTGGCCGAGAGAGGAGAGGAGGACTCCAACTCCAATTCGGCTTGGGGAAGGAGGAGTCCTCCTCTTCCGTCCCACCTCCCTCTTTTTTTTCCTTTTCGTTGGTTTTCTTTTCCTAGCACCATATCCCACTTGGGCTGGAATCACCAGCCCACTAAAGGCTGGTGCGCCACCCTTGGGCTCTTAGGCTCACTCCCGGGTGGGTGGGCCCCTCCCGGTGAAAACCCGGAACCCATTCGTCACTCCCGGTAAACTGCCGGTAATGCTCGAAATCTTTTCGGAAACGAAATGAAACCATCATATGTATCAATCTTCATTTCCGGACCATTCCGGAAACCCTCGAGACGTGTGTGATCTCATCCGGGACTACAAACAATCTTCGGTCTCCAACACCTATAACTCAACTATACCGAAACATCACCGAACCTTAAGTGTGCAGAACCTGTGGGTTTGAGAACTATGCAGACATGACCTGAGACATTCCCCGGCGAATATCCAATAGCGGGACCTGGATGTCCATATTGGATCCTACATATTCTACGAAGATATTATCGGTTGAACCTATGTGCCAAGGATGCACATAATCCCGTATAACATTCCCTTTGTCCTTCGGTATGTTACTTGCCCGAGATTTGATCGTCGGTATTCTATACCTATTTCAATCTCGTTACCAGCAAGTCTTTTTACTCGTTTACGTAATACAAGATCCCATGACTAACACTTGAGTCACATTGCTTGCAAAGCTTATATGTGATGTTGTATTACCAAGTGGGCCCTGAGATACCTCTCCGTCACACGGAGTGACAAATCCCAGTCTTGATCTATGCTAACTCAACGGACACCTTCGGAGATACCTGTCGAGCACCTTTATAGTCACCCAGTAACGTTGTGACATTTGATACACATAAGGTATTCCTCCGTTGTCAGTGAGTTACATGATCTCATGGTCATAGGAATGAATACTTGACACGCAGAAAACAATAGCAACAAAATAACACGATCACATGCTACGTTCATAGTTTGGCTCTTGTCCATCACATCATTCTCCCAATGATGTGATCCCGTTATCAAGTGACAACACTTGCCGGCCAGGAAACCTTGACCATCTATGATCAACGAACTAGTCAACTAGAGGCTCACTAGGGACAGTGTGTTGTCTATGTATCCACACATGTATTTGAGTTTCCAATCAATGCAATTCTCGTATGGATAATAAACGATTATTTTGAACAAGGAAATATAATAATAACTAATTTATCATTGCATCTAGGGCATATTTCCAACAGTCTCCCACTTGCACTAGAGTCAATAATCTAGTTCACATCACTATGTGATTGTAATGAATCTAACACCCATACAGTTCTGGGGTTCAATCATGTCTTGCTTGTGAGAGAGGTTTTAGTGAATGGTTCTAAACCTTTCAGATCTGTGTGTGCTTTACAAATCTTTATGCCATCTTATAGATGCTGCTACCACGTCCTATTCGGAAATATTCCAAATGTTTACTCTACTATACGAATCCGTTTTACTACTCAGAGTATATTCGGATTAGTGTCAAAGCTTGCATCGACGTAACCATTTACGACAAAGTCTTTAACCACCTCCATAATCGAGAAAAAAATCCTTAGTACATTAGTTACTAAGGATAACTTTGACCGTTGTTCGGTGATTCAATCCTAGATCACTTTTTGTACCCCTTGACAGACTCATGGCAAGGCACACATGAGGTGCGATACACATCATGACATACTTTAGAGCCTACGACTAAGGCATAGGGGACGACCTTCGTCCTTTCTCTTTCTTCTGCCGTGGTCGGGTTTTGAGTCTTACTCAAATTCACACTTCACAACACAACCAAGAACTCCTTCTTTGCTGATTTATTTTGAATTCCTTCAAAAACTTGTCAAGGCATGAATTTCATTGAAAGTTCTATTAAGCGTTTTGATCCATCTCTATAGATCTTGATGCTCAATGTTCAAGTAGCTCGATCCAGGTTTTCCTTTGAAAAACTCCTTTCAAACAACCCTTTATGCTTTACAGAAATTCTACATTACTTCTAATCAACAATATGTCAACCACATATACTTATGAGAAATTCTATGGTGCTCCCACTCACTTCTTTGGAAATACAAGTTTCTCATAAACCTTGTATAAACCCAAAAGCTTTGATCATCTCATCAAAGTGTATATTCCAACTTTGAGATGCTTGCACCAGTCCATAGAAGGATTGCTGGAGCTTGCATACCTATTAGCCTCCTTAGGATTGACAAAACCTTCTGGTTGTATCACATACAACCTTTCCTCAAGGAAACCGTCGAGGAAACAATGTTTTCACATCCTATGTGCAATATTTCATAAATAATGCAACAACTGCTAACATAATCAGACTTTTAGCATCGCTGCGAGTGAGAAAGTCTCATCATAGTCAACTCTTTGAACTTGTCGAAAACATCTTTGCGATAAGTCGAGCTTTTCTTAATGGTGACTTTTCACCATCATCGTGTGTCTTCCTTTTAAAGATCCATCTTTACTTAATAGTCTTACGACCATCAAGTAGTTCTTCCAAAGTCTACACTTTGTTTTCATACATGGATCCTCTCTCGGATTTCATGGCCTCCAGCCATTTGCCGAAATCCGGGCCCACCATTGCTTCTCCATAACTCGTAGGTTCATTGTTGTTCAATAAAATGACCTCCAAGACAGGGTTACCGTACCACTCTGTAGCACTATGCGACCTTGTCGACCTATGAGGTTTGTAGTAACTTGATCTGAAGCTTAATGATCACCTTCATCAGCTTCCACTTCAATTGGTGTTGGCGCCACAAGAACAACTTCCTGCGCCCTGCTACACACTGATCGAAGTGACGGTTCAATAACCTCATCAAGTTCCACCACCCTCCCACTCAATTCTCTTGGGAGAAACCTTTCCTCCAGAAAGGACCCGTTTCTAGAAACAAACACTTTGCTTCCGGATCTGAAATAGGAGATGTACCCAACTGTTTTGGATATCCTATGAAGATGCATTTATCCGCTTTGGGTTTGAGCTTATCAGACTGAAACTTTTTCACATAAGCGTCGTAGCCCCAAACTTTCAAGAAACGATAGCTTAGGTTTCTCCAAACCATAGTTCATACTGTGTCATCTCAACGGAAATATGTGGTGCCCTATTTAAAGTGAATGCGGTTGTCTCTAATGCATAACCCATAAACGATAGTGGTAATTCGATAAGAGACATCATAGTATGCACCATATCAAATAGGGCACAACTATGAGATTCGGACACACCATCACACTATGGTGTTCTAGGTGGCATGAATTGCAAAATAATTTCCACATTATCTTAATTGTGTACCAAAACTCGCAACTCAGATATTCATCTCCGTGATCATATCGTAGACAGTTTATCCTCTTGTCACGGCGATCTTCACTCTCAATTAGATTTGAACTTTTCAATATTTCAGACTTGTGATTCATCAAGTAAATACTCATGTATCTACTCAAATCATCAGTGAAGTAAGAACATAACGATGTCCACCACATGCCTCAGCACTCATTGGACTACACACATCAAAAATGTATTACTTCCAACAAGTTACTTTCTTGTTCCATCTCACTGGAAAATGAGGCCTTCAATCCATTTGCATGGAGTTTCTTCATGCGTTTATACCAATAGGTATGGTTTGCATGTCTCAAATGTTTCAAAAATGAGTGAGTACAAAGATCCATCACTATGGAGCTTCTTCATGCATTTTATACCGACATGACTCAAGCGGCGATGCTTGATCACATCAACATTAGAATTACTTCCAACACACACCATCACCTCACCCTTGCTAGTATCCTTTTAATCCGTAGCCATAAGTTCGAGTTAGTAACACTTAAAAACTAAACCGGTATCTAATACCCTGGTGCTACTAGGAATACTAGTAAGGTACACATCAATATCAGGTATATCCTATATACGTTTAGTCGACTTTGCCAACCTTCTCATCTACCAAGTATCTAGGGTTGTTCTGCCTCAGTGACCGTTCCCCTCATAACAGAAGCACTTAGTCTCGGGTTTGGGTTCAACCTTGGGTTTCTTCATTAGAGCAGCAACTGGTTTGCCGTTTCATGAAGTATCCCTTCTAGCCCTTGCCCTTCTTGAAACTAGTGGTTTTACTAACCATCAACAATTTACGCTCCTACTTGATTTCTACTTTCGCAGTGTCAAACATTGCGAATCGCTCAAGGATCATCGTATCCATCCTTTACAGTTTATCACGAAGCTCTAGCAGCTTGGTGGGAGTGACTTTGTAGAACCATCACTATCTCATCTGGAAGATTAACTCCCACTAGATTCAAGCGAGTGTTGTACTCAGACAATCTGAGCACATGCTCAACGATTGAGCTTTTCTCCTTTACTTTGTAGATAAAAGATCTTGTCGGAGGTCTCATACCTCTCAATAAGGGCACGAGCATGAAGTCCCAATTTCATATCTTAAAACATCTCTTATTTTCCATGACGTTCAAAACGTCTTCGACGCCTTGCTTCTAAGCCGTTAAGTATTATGCACTGAACTATCACGTAGTCATCAAAAACGTGTATGTCAGATGTTCACAACATCCACAGACGACGCTCGAGGTGCAACACACCGAGTGGTGCATTAAGGACATAAGTCTTCTGCGCAGCAATGAGGACAATCCTCAGTTTACGGACTCAGTCCGCAAAGTTGCTACTGTCATCTTTCAACTAATTTTTCTCTAGGAACATATAAAAACAGTAGAGCTACAGCGCAAGCTACAACATAATTCACAAAGACCTTTTGACTATGTTCATGATAATTAGTTCAATTAATCATATTACTTAAGAACTCCCACTGAAATAGACATCCCTCTAGTCATTCGAGTGGCGCATGATCAAAATCCACTAACTGAAGTCCGATCATCACGTGATTTGAGCATAGTTTCAGTTGTGAACATCTCCATGTTGATCATATCAACTATATGATTCATGCTCGACCTTTCGGTCTCTTGTGTTCTGAGGCCATGTCTGTACATGCTAGGCTCGTCAAGTCTAACCCGAGTGTTCCGCGTGTGCAACAGTTTTGCACCCGTTGTATGTGAACGTTGAGTCTGTCACACCCGATCATCACGTGGTGTCTCAAAACGACGAACTGTCGCAATGGTGCACATTCGGGGACAACACAATTTTATCTTGAAATTTTAGGGAGGGATCACCTTATAATGCTACCGTCGTTCTAAGCAAGATAAGGTGCATAACAGGATTAACATCACATGAAATTCATAAGTGACATGATATGGCCATGATCTTGTGCTTCTTGATCTCCATCACCAAAGCACCGACATGATCTTCATCGTCACCGACGCCACAACATGATCTCCATCATCGTGCCGCCATCGAGGTTGTCGTGCTATATATGCTATCACTACTAAAGTTACAACCTAGCAATATAGTAAACGCATCTGCAAGCACAAACGTTAGTTGAAAGACAACCCTATGGCTCCTGCCGGTTGCCGTAGCATCGACGTGCAAGTCGATATTAACTATTACAACATGATCATCTCATACATCCAATATATAACATCATGTCTTTGTCCATATCACATCACAAGCATACCCTCCAAAAACAAGTTAGACGTCCTCTAATTTGATGTTGCATGTTTTACGTGGCTGCTATGGGTATCTAGTATGATTGCATCTTACTTACGCAAAACCACAACGGAGATGTGCAAATTGCTATTTAACCTCTCTCCAAGGACTGCCTCGGTCAAATGCAATTCAACTAAAGTTGAAGAAACAGGCACCCGCCAGTCATCTTTATGCAACGAGTTGCATGTTAGTCGATGAAACCGGTCTCTCGTAAGCGTACGAGTAATGTTGTTCCGGGCAGCTTCAATCCAACAATACCGCCGAATCAAGAAAAGACTAAGGAGGGAAACAAATCGAACATCAACACCCACAAAAACTTTTGTGTTCTACTCGAGATTACATCTACGCATGAACCTAGATCATGATACCACTGTTGGGGAACGCTGCATGGGAAACAAAAAATTTCCTACGCACATGAAGACCTATCATGGTGATGCTCATCTATGAGAGGGAGTTCGGATCCACATACCCTTGTAGATCGCTAAGCGGAAGCGTTAATAAACGCGGTTGATGTAGTGGTCTGATGACCCACAAGTATAGGGGATCAATCATAGTCCTTTCGATAAGTAAGAGTGTCGAACCCAACGAGGAGCAGAAGGATCTGACAAGTGGTTTTCAGCAAGGTAAAATCTACACGCACTAAAATTGTCGGTAACAAGTGATTGTGTGGTGAGATGATTCGTAGCAAGCAACAAGTAACAAAAGTAGCAACGGTGCAGCAAAGTGGCCCAATCCCTTTTGTAGCAAGGGACAAGCCTGAACAAAGTCTTATAAGAGGAAAAACGCTCCCGAGGACACACGGGAATTTCTGTCATGCTAGTTTCATCATGTTCATATGATTCACGTTCGTTACTTTGATAGTTTGATATGTGGGTGGACCGGCGCTTGGGTACTGCCCTTACTTGGACAAGCATCCCACTTATGATTAACCCCTCTCGCAGGCATCCGCAACTATGAAAGAATAATTAAGACAAAGTCTAACCATAGCATTAAACTAGTGGATCCAAATCAGCCCCTTACGAAGTAACGCATAAACTAGGGTTTAAGCTTCTGTCACTCTAGCAACCCATCATCTACTTACTACTTCCCAATGCCTTCCTCTAGGCCCAAATAATGGTGAAGTGTTATGTAGTCCGCGTTCACATAACACCACTAGAGAAAAAACAACATACAACATATCAAAATACCGAATGAATACCAAATTCAGATGACTATTATTAGCATGACTTATCCCATGTCCTCAGGAACAAAAGTAACTAATCACAAAGTATAATCATAATCATGATCAGAGGTGTAATGAGTAGCATCAAGGATCTGAACATAAACTCTTCCACCAAGTAATCCAACTAGCATCCACAAAGAGTAATCAACACTACTAGCAACATTACAAGTACCAATCGGAGTCGCGAGACGGAGATTGGTTACAAGAGATGAACTAGGGTTTGGAGATGAGATGGTGATGATGAAGATGTTGATGGTGACGAGTCCCCTCTGACAAGAGGAGTGTTGTGATGACGATGGCGACGATTTCTCCCCTCCGGGAGGGAAGTTTCCCCGGCAGGATCGTCCTGCCGGAGCTCTAGATTGGTTCTGCTCAAGTTCCGCCTCGTAGCGGCGGCGAAACCACGAAAAAGATCCCTTCTGATTTTTTTCTGGACGAAACCCTCCATATAGAAAAAGAGGGAGGCAAGTGGGCCAGTAGGGTGCCCACAAGCCCCCATGGCGCGGCCTGGGGGGGCGGCCGCGCCGTGAAGGCTTGTGGCCACCCCCTGGCGCTCCTCTCGCACTTCTTCGGCCTAGTATTTTTTATATATTGGGAAAAAAATCTCCGTTGATTTTCACGGCGTTTGGAGTTGTGCAGAATAGGCATCTCAACTTTGCTCCACTTTCAGGCCAGAATTCCAGTTGCCGGTATTGTCCCTCTTCATGTAAACCTTGCAAAATAAGAGAGAAAAGGCATAAGAATAGTACCATGAAGTGAAATAACAACCAAAGAATCGATAAATATCAACGTGAAAACATGATGCAAAATGGACATGTCAACTCCCCCAAGCTTAGACCTCGCTTGTCCTCAAGCTAAAGCCGAGCTCAATAAATATGTCCACATGTTTAGGGAGAGAGGTGTCGACAAAACAAGATACGGACATGCATGCATCATGATCATGATCAGAACAGCAATACCAATATATAATCTCTGATGCTAAAGTGATAATTCCTTCACAAAGTAAAGCATGGATCAAGAACCTTACCGAGAAGTAACAATCGATAGCCTTTAGTCACTGAAGCAGTTGCAATTTATCACAACATCAGAAAGAGTCAAATAAGAGCTTGTAAAGCAAATCCACATACTCAATCATTCTTTCGTTCTCTACAATTGCTACAACTGACGTGGTACTCATGAGATCAAAGTTTCAGCTGGACACACAGAAAGATAGGGGCTTATAGTTTTGCCTCCCAACTGCTTACCTCAAGGGTAATGTCAACAATAATAATTCATGAATGCTTACCTCCAAGTTGACATATGAATATAGATCTTTCCCAAGAATATGACGATAGCCAAGATAAAGGCGAAATAAGGAATTGGTGAAGATCACCATGACTCTTTCAAGGGCAAAAAGTAAAGGTACAAGATAGGCCCTTCGCAGAGGGAAGCAGAGGTTGTCATGCACTTTTGAGGTTTGGATGCGTGTCCTCTTAGTGCGGAGGAACGTCACTTTACATTGCCCCCTGTGATAAAGAACTTTATTATGCAGTCTGTCGGTTTTATGTCTTCCTCATCATAGGTTCGTATAAAGCTTATTTTACACACACTAATAGATCATACATATTAGAGAGCAATTTTTATTGCTTGCACCGATGACAACTTACTTGAGGGATATTATTCAATCCATAGGTAGGTATGGTGGACACTCATGGCAAAACTGGTTTGAAGGTTTATGGATGCACAAGTAGTATCTCTACTTAGTGCGGGAGGTTTTGGCTAATGTGAGATGGAAGCAATCGGCACATGCTAAGGGATCTCTAATCATATAACATTATTCAGAGCCAAGCAAACACAATCCATTACATTGTCTTCCTTGTCCAACATCTACTTCTAAGCATGCAATAGTTTAGTGAGTGTTCACAATCATAGGTGGTGTCAGAGATGATATATTTATATGTGAACCTCTCCTTCCTTATCACTTCCTATTAATTGCAACAATGACCAAGGTCTACGTTTGCTTACCCTCAACAAGTTTCAATCCTCATTCTTTTTATATGTGAAGCCATCACTTTCCATAAGATCACTACATGATCTTTCATGCTTTTGTTCTATTCTCACTCTTTTGATCATGGCAAGAGGCAAAGCCCTTCAACTAAGACACTCTTTATTATATGACTCACGAGCAAGAATACATTGGGGGTGACACAAAGCAAAATTCAAGACTAAAACACTAAGACTTTACTCTACTAGAAAAAGAGAAAACTGGAAAGGAAAACTAAAACAAAGGTAAAGGCAAAAGATGTGATGGTGATACGATACCAGGGCAACTCCCCCAAGCTTGGCAAAAGCCAAGGGGATTGCCCATGCCAATGCTCAGTTGTCTTCCTTTGGTGATGATGGTGGAGTTGTTGCAACATTTGATTCCAAGAGGGCTATCACTCTTCGATTTATAGTTTGGAGATCTGTGATATGTTTCTCCAGCAAAACAACTTCACGAGTGAGACAAGTATTGAGAGCACGAGTTGTTTCACAAAACCTCAAGAGTTCAATCAAAGATGGTGATAGTAGGTGGAGGTAGGGTTGAAGGAAATCCACTTCTTCAACTTCTTCCTTGTTGAGCACAGATTGCACTTCGTTCCGTGCTTGATCCTTCTCCTTAGCCTTGCCCTTGGTTTCTTTAGGTAGCCTCTCCCTAGCCTCCATGACCTCCATCCTTTTCAGATTAGCATGAACTTCTCCATAGATTTGACGGAGGTTGTTCTCCCCCACAGACTCTTAAGAAGACATCTTGACCTAGATCAGCGGCAAAAACAGGCTCGAAATGAAAAACAGAGGAAATCTGCGTAATGCGGGGTGAGACCAAACGAAAGTATATATAATGATTTTTTTCCAGACCAGAAGGAGTCCCCTGCATGAAAGCGGAGTCCGGGAGGCGCACGAGGTGGCCACAAGCCCTCACGGCGCGACCAGGGGGTGGGCCCGCGCCGTGCAGGCTTGTCGCCTCCTCGCGCACTTTCCGGACTACTTCCAATTTTTGTATTTTTTCAAATATTCCAAAACGGAGAAAATTTCCTATTGGAAAAGTTTTGGACTCTGTTTTCTTACCGAATCTCATACCTCTTCGTTTTCGGAGTCTGAAACAGGCTGATAAATGTCCCTTAGGTATTCTTCCGTAGTTATGGTATTGATGATATTGCTTTCAACATTTATGGGAGTACCTGATATATAATGCTTGATTCTCTGCCCATTTACCACTCTCGGACAATTAACTTTCATGTTGTTGATCTTGATAGCACCGGAACGATATACTTCCTCAACAACATAGGGACCTTCCCATTTAGAGAGAAGCTTGCCTGCAAAGAGTCTTAAACGAGAGTTATATAGCAAGACATAATCACCTACATTGAACTCATGTTGTTGTATCCTCTTATCATGCCACCTCTTAACCTTCTCTTTGAAGAGCTTGGTATTCTCATATGCTTGAGTTCTCCACTCATCAAGCGAGCTAACGTCAAATAACCTCTTCTCACCGACAAGTTTGAAATCAAAGTTGAGCTCTTTGATTGCCCAATAAGTTTTATGCTCTAGATCAAGAGGTAAATCACATGCTTTCCCATACACCATTTTGTACGGAGACATGCCCATGGGATTCTTATAGGCAGTTCTATAAGCCCACAGTGCATCATCGAGCTTCTTAGACCAATTCTTGCTAGACCCGTTGACAGTCTTTTGCAGAATCAGTTTAATCTCTCTATTACTTAGCTCTACTTGACCACTGGAGTGAGGGTGATAGGGAGACGCAATTCTATGGCTGACATCGTACTTAGCAAGCGTTTTACGGAAAGCACCATGAATTAAGTGCGAACCACCGTCGGTCATTATATATCTAGGGACTCCAAATCTAGGGAAGGTAACTTCTTTCAGCATCCTGATAGAGGTGTTGTGATCAGCACTACTACTGGGGATAGCTTCTACCCACTTAGTGACGTAATCAACAACAACTAAGATATGCATATACCGTTGGATTTTGGAAAAGGTCCCATATAATCAAAGCCCCAGACGTGAAATGGTTCAATGACAAGTGAATAGTTCATAGGCATTTCCTGACGTTTGCTAATATTACCTATTCTTTGACATTCGTCACAAGACAAGACAAACTTACAGGTATCCTTGAAGAGAGTGGGACAATAGAAACCTGATTGCAATACCTTGTGTGCAGTTCTATCTCCCACATGGTGTCCTCCGTAGGCCTCGGAGTGACACTTCTGTAGGATCTGTCCCTGTTCATGTTCAGGTACACAAGTCTAATAACACCATCTACTCCTTCCTTATAAAGGTGAGGATCATCCCAAAAGTAGTGTCTCAAGTCAAAGAAGAACTTCTTCTTTTGCTGGTACATGAAACTAGGTGGTATGTATTTGGCAACGATGTAGTTTGCGTAATCAGCATACCACGGTGCACTATGTGAAGCATTGATGACATTCAGTTGCTCACCGGGAAAGCTATCATCAATAGGTTGTGGGTCATCAAGAACGTTCTCCAACCTAGACAAGTTATCCGCTACTGGGTTATCAGCACCCTTTCTGTCAACAACGTGCATGTTAAATTCTTGTAGCAAGAGAACCCATCTGATAAGTCTAGGTTTAGCGTCCTTCTTCTCCATGAGGTACTTAATAGCAGCGTGATCAGTGTGAATAATGACTTTGGAATCAACAATGTAAGACCTGAACTTTTCACACGCAAACACGACTGCTAAAAATTCCTTCTGAGTAGTAGCATAGTTTCTTTGGGCACTGTCTAGAGTTTTACTAGCGTAGTGAATAACATTCAACTTCTTATCAACTCTTTGCCCTAGAACAGCACCAACAGCATAATTAGTAGCGTCACACATGATCTCAAAAGGCAAGTTCCAATCAGGTGGTTGAACAATAGGTGCAGTTATCAAAGCCCTCTTAAGTATTTCAAAGGCTTCCTCACAATCATCGTCAAAAACAAAAGGAATATCCTTTTGCAAGAGATTGGTAACAGGCCTAGAAATCTTAGAGAAGTCTTTGATGAACCTTCTATAGAAACCAGCATGACCAAGGAAACTTCTTATCCCTCTGATATCTATGTTGTATGGCATTTTCTCGATTGTATCAACCTTAGCCTTATCGACTTCAATACCTCTTTCAGAAATTTTATGTCCTAAGACGATGCCTTCATTAACCATAAAGTGGCACTTCTCCCAATTCAAGACAAGATTGGTGTCTTTACATCTCTGCAAGACTCGATCAAGGTTGCTGAGGCAATCATCAAAGGAAGACCCGTAAACGGAGAAGTCATCCATGAAAACCTCGACAATCTTTTCACAAAAGTCAGAGAATATAGCCATCATACATCTTTGAAAGGTGGCAGGTGCATTACACAAGCCAAAAGGCATACATCTATAGGCAAAGGTACTGAAAGGGCAGGTGAAAGTGGTTTTCTCCTGATCAGATTGTGCAACTGGTATTTGGGAGAAACCAGAATAACTGTCCTGAAAGCAGAAGTGTGTGTGTTTGGAAAGCCTTTATAGCATTTGGTCGATAAAAGGCAGAGGGTAATGATCTTTCCTAGTGGCCTTATTCAACTTCCTAAAATCAATCACCATCCTATAGCCAGTAATAATACTCTGTGGGATCAACTCATCCTTATCATTAGGGACAACGGTGATGCCTCCCTTCTTAGGAACGCAATGCACCGGACTCACCCAATCGCTATGAGCAACAGGATAGATTATACCTGCTTCTAGGAGCTTTAGTATTTCTGTTCTCACTACTTGTTTCATCTTAGGATTCAATCTCCTTTGATGATCAGCAACCGGTTTGAATTCAGGATCAGTTTTGATCTTGTGCTGGCATAGAGTGGGACTAATGCCCTTAAAATCATCAAGAGTATATCCTATAGCAGCACGGTGCTTCCTTAGAGTTTTTAGTAACTTCTTTTCTTCCTGCTCTGAGAGGCTAGCACTAATAATAACATGATATATCTCCTTTTCATCAAGATAGGCATACTTAAGAGTATCAGGCAACTGTTTAAGCTCGAACACAGGATCACCCTTTGGTGGAGGTGGATCCCCAAGCAGTTCAACAAGCAAGTTATTCTTAAGGATATGATATTGTTCTAAGACAACTCTATGTATTTCATCCCTTACATCCATATGCATATCATTTTCATGCTCAAGCAAGTATTGCTCTAAGGGATCAGTAGGAGGCACGACAATAGAAGCTAAGGCAATAGTTTCATACCTACTAGGCAACTCCTTTTCATGAGGTTGTCTACCAAATTTAGAGAAATTGAACTCATGTGACACACCTTCAAAGCCAACAGTGACAGTTTGCTTCTCAGAGTCAATATGAGCATTGACGGTATTGAGAAAAGGTCTGCCAAATATGATGGGACAAAAGCTATCTTGGGCGGTAGCAAGAACAAGGAAATCAGCAGGATACTTCGTTTTACAACACAAGACTTCAACATCCCTAACAATTCCCACAGGGCAGATAGTATCTCTATTGGCAAGCTGAATAGTGACATCTATAGGTTCTATCTCAACAGGTGCAATCTCATTTTTTACTTCATCGTATAAGGATTGAGGTATTGCAGTAACTCTAGCACCCAAGTCACATAAACTATGATAACAATGATCACCTATCTTAACAGAAACCACAGGCATGCCAACAACAGGCCTATGTTTGTCTCTAACGTGAGGTTTAGCAATTCTAGCAGCATCTTCACAGAAGTGAATATTGTGTCCCTCAACTTCTTCAGACAGAAGATCTTTGATAATAGCAATGCTAGGTTCAACTCTAATTTGCTCAGGGGGTGTAGGTGTTCTAATATAGCCTCTACGCATCACATTTGAAGCTTTGGAATGATCCTTTATCCTAACAGGGAAAGGTGGTTTCTCAATGTAAGCACTGGGTACCACATGATCATTATAGGCAATGACTCTCTCTTCAGCTAGAGTGGGTTTAACTACGTTGACTTCTAAAGGAGGATGAAATTCAAACCACTTCTCTTTGGAGAGATCAATATGAGTAGCAAAAGATTCACACGATGAAGCTACTATCTCAGAGTCAAGTCCATACTTAGCGCTAAAGTCACAAAAAGTATTTGTCTCAACAAAGGATTTAACGCAATCAAAAGTGAAATTCATACCTGACTCCTGATACGTCTCAAACGTATCTATAATTTTTGATGGTTCCATGCTATTATCTTGTCAACTTTGGATGTTTTATATGCATGATTATGCTATTTTATATCTTTTTGGGACTAACCTATTAACTCAGTGCCAAGTGCCAGTTTCTGTTTTTTTCCGTGTTTTTGACCCTTTTTCAGACGGAGCCCAAATGGAATGAAACTTTGCGATGATTTTTTTGGACCAAAAGAGACCCCCGAAGCTTTGGAAGAAGGCCAGAAGAGCCACGAGGGAGTCACAAGCCCTGACGCCACCACCCCCCTAGGTGGCGCAGGGCAGGCTTGTGACCTCCTCGTGGGCCCAACCGACGTAATTCCACAGCCATAAATTCCTATAAATTCAGAAACCTCCAAAAAGAAACCTAGATCGGGAGTTCCGCCGCCGCAAGCCTCTGTAGCCACCAAAAACCAATCTGGAGCCTATTCCAGCACCCTGCCGGAGGGGGAATCCATCTCCGGTGGCCATCTTCATCATCCCGGCGATCTCCATGACGAGGAGGGAGTAGTTCTCCCTCGGGGCTGAGGGTATGTACCAGTAGCTATGTGTTTGATCTCTCTCTCTCGTGTTCTTGAGATGTCTTGATCTCGATGTACCATGGGCTTTGCTACTATAGTTGGATCTTATGATGTTCTTCCCCCTCTCCCTCTTGTAATGAATTGAGTTTCCCCTTTGGAGTTATCTTATCGGATTGAGTCTTTGAGAACACTTGATGTATGTCTTGCACGTGTCTATCTGTTGTGATCAACTTGCGGGTTTGTGACAATTGGGAACCTATGCATATGGGTTGGCACACGTGGATTCATGTGAGTACTCGATGTATGTTTTTGTGATCAACTTGCGGGTTCGTGACATTAGGAACCTATGCATAGGGGTTGGCACACGTTTTGACTCTCTGGTAGAAACTTTGGGGCACTCTTTGAAGTTCTATGTGTTGGTTGAATAGATGATTCTGAGATTGTGTGATGCATATCGTATAATCATGCCCACGGATACTTGAGGTGACAATGGAGTATCTAGGTGACATTAGGGTCTTGGTTGATATGTATCTTAAGGTGTTATTCTAGTACGAACTCTATGATGGATCGAACGGAAAGAATAGCTTCGTGTTATTTTACTACGGACTCTTGAATAGATCGATCGGAAAGAATAACTTTGTGGTGGTTTTGTACCCGACAATAATCTCTTCGTTTGTTCCCCGCTATTAATGACTTTGGAGTGACTCTTTGTTGCATGTTGAGGGCTAGTTGTATGATCCAATTATGTTATCATTGTTGAGAGAACTTCACTAGTGAAAGCATGAACCCTAGGCCTTGTTTCCACGCATTTCAATACCGTTCATGCTCACTTTTACCATTTGTTACCTTGCTTTTCTTGTAATTTCATATTACAAAAACCTATATCTACCATCCATATTGCACTTGTATCACCATCTCTTCGCCGAATTAGTGCACCTATACAACTTACCATTGTATTAGGTGTGTTGGGAACACAAGAGACACTTTGTTATTTGGTTGCAGGGTTGCTTGAGAGAGACCATCTTCATCCTACGAATCCCGTGGATTGATAAACCTTAGGTCACCCACTTGAGGTAAAATTGCTACTGTCCTACAACCCTCTGCACTTGGAGGCCCAACAACGTGTACAAGGAGAAGGTTGCGTAGTAGACATCAAGCTCTATTCTGGCACCGTTGCCGAGGAGGTTATCGCTTGAAGGTATATCTTTATATCTTGCAATCGAATCTTTTTTGTTTCTTGTTCTTTTGCTAGAAAACTATAAACATGGAATTGAGGATGCCTCATATGCTCCATCTTTTCAATGTCCTTCGTGAGCATGATGGGAAGGAAAATTGTGCTCAAGTGCTGAAAGAAGAATTACATAGAATGCTTGGCATAGAATATGTGAATGATGAGCATGATTGCAATGTTGTTAGCATGAATTCTATGAATACCCATGATGCTAACGATATGCAAAGCCACAAGCTTGGGGATGCTATATTTGATGAAGATGATCTTTTTAGTTCTTCCACTTTGAATGATCAAAATCATTTTGATGAAAGCATGCCCCTATCTATGATGATTATTGTGAGATACTTATGCTTTGAAGAAGAGGGATGATAAAACTTGTCATACTTTCAAAAACCCCTTTGCTAAACCTTGCTTTTTCATTGTGGACACAATTTGTAGTGCTCAAGTCTTTTACGATACTCCCACTACTAGTCTTCAGAATAGATTTCCTTATGAGGAGAGTAGTAAAATTTCTATGCTTGTGGATCATGAAAAGAATGCTTTAGGTGCTGGTTATATTGTTGAATTCATTCATGATGCTACTAAAAATGACTATGAGAGAGGATCATATGCTTCTACTTATTGCAATAGTATCAAGCTTCCTCTCCATATGTTGAAATTTTTGAAGCTATGCTTGTTTTGCCTTCCTATGCTAGTTGATTCTTGCTGCAATAAATTGTTTGATCACAAAATCCCTATGCATAGGAAGTGGGATAGACTTAAATGTGCTATCCATTTGTTCTATGATGCTCTCGTTGTGTTTCAATCCTTACCTTTTATGTGAGCATCATTGAAATCAATGCCTAGCTAAGGGCGTTAAACGATAGCGCTTGTTGGTTGGCAACGCAATGAATCTATCCTGTTTCTTTCTGTTTTGTGTTTTCCACACTTTCATAATTCTGTTATGATTGTGTTTTTTGTGTTTCTTTTTTGCGTTTGTGCCAAGCAAAACCGTTATGATTAGTCTTGGTGATGATCGTTTGGTCATGCTGGAAAAGACAGAAACTTTTGTCTCATGAAAAGAATTTTCATTTTTTTCTGTAAGAGCTTTTGAGTTGATTCTTTTTGCTGCTGATTTCTACGCAAATTCTTCAAACTGTCGTAAGTTTTCAGAATTTTTGAAGTACCAGAGGTATACTAAATATACAGATTGCTACAGAATGGTCTGCTGTTAACAGATTCTGTTTTTGTTGTGTTGGTTGCTTATTTTGATGAAACTATGGATAGTATCGGGGGTTATTAGCCAGAGAAGATTGAAAATACAGTAACCCAACATCAGCATAAGTAGAATTTAAGTTTTCTATAGTACCTAAGGAAGTGGTGGTTTGCTTTCTCATACTAATGTTATCACGAGTTTCTGTTTAAGTTTTGTGTTGTGAAGTTTTTAAGTTCTGGGTGAAGTTCTTATGGACAAAGAGATAGAGAGCGGCAAGAGCTCAAGCTTGGGGATGCCCAAGGCACCCAAAGAGATTCAAGGATGCCGTAAAAGCCTAAGCTTGGGGATGCCCCGGGAAGGCATCCCCTCTCTCGTCTTCAATCCATCGGTAACGTTACCTGGGGCTATATTTTTATTCACCACATGTTATGTGTTTTTGCTTGGAGCATCTTGTATCGTAGGAGTCTTTTATTTTTGTTGTGTCACAATCATCCTTGCTGCACACCTAGAGAAAGAGACATGCACTCACCGTGATTTTGTCGAGCTTCACTTATATCCTTTGGTAGACAATTCAGCTCACATGTGCTTCACTTATATCTTTTGAGCTAGATACTTTTGCTCTATGTGCTTCACTTATATCTTTTAGAGCACAGCGATGCGTGGCTTGGTAGTTGATCTATGCTTTGAAAGTAGCCTCAAAAGAGGTAGTTATCCAAAGGGATATGAAAAATTCCACCTTCATGTGCATTGAATAGTTAGAGAAGTTTGATTCATCTCAATTATTTTGAGATATGGTCGTGGTAATATTGAAGTTATGCTAGTAAGGTGTTGTGGATCTAGAAATACTTGTGTTGATGATAGTGATTCCCGTAGCATGCACGTATGGTGAACCACTATGTGATGAAGTCTGAGCATGATTAGTCTTTTGATTGTCATCCTTTGTGTGGCGGTCGGGATCGCGCGATGGTTTATACCTACCAACCCTTCCCCTAGGAGTATGCGTTGAATGCTTTGTTTCGATTACTAATAAAACTTTTGCAACAAGTATATGAGTTCTTCATGACTAATGTTGAGTCCATGGTTTAGATGCACTTTCACCTTCCACCATCACTATCTTCTTAGTGCCGTGCAACTTTCGCCGGTGCACAAAACCCACCATTAGCCTCCCTCAAAATAGCCACCATACCAACCTACTATGGCTTTTTTTCAAAGTCATTCCGAGATATATTGCCATGCAACTACCACCATGACATGTGCCACCACGTCTACATTGCCATTGCATGATCGTAAGATAGCTAGCATGATGTTTCCATTAATGTCTATGCCATGCTAGATCATTGTCACGGTACACTATTGAAGGCATTTCAGATAGAGTCATCATTGCTCTAAGTTTTGAGCTGAAAGTGTGATGATCATCATTGATGGAGCATTGTCCCATGTGAGGAAATAAAAGAGGCCAAAGATGCCCACCAAAAAAAAAGAAGAGGCCAAAGAGCCCACCAAAAAAAAGAAAAAAATGAGAGAAAAAGAGAGAAGGGACAATGCTGCCACTTTTCCACACTTGTGCATATTAAGCACCATGATCTTCATGATTGGGAGTCTCTCATTTTGTCACTAACATATAGCTAGTGGGGAATTTTCATTATATAACTTGGCTTGTATATTCCAATGATAGGCTTATTGCCTTAGGTCTTCGTGAGCAAGCAAGTTGGATGCACACCCACTAGAGCTTTCACATACTCTTAGCTCTAGTGCATCATTTTTTTGGCAATCCCTACTCATTCACATTGATATCTATTGATGAGCATCTCCACAACTTATTGATATGCCTAGTTAATGTGATCATCTTCTCCTTTTTTGTCTTGCAACCCCCACCACACTCCACACCACTTATAGTGCTAAAACCATGGCTCACGCTCATGTATTGCGTGAGAGTTGAAAATGTTTGAGAAAGTAAAGGTGTGAAACAATTACTTGGCCAATACCGGGGTTGTGCATGATTTAAATTCGTTGTGCAATGATGATAGAGCATAGCCAGACTATATGCTTTTGTAGGGATAACTTTCTTTTGGCCTTGTTATTTTGAAAGTTCATGATTACCTTGCTAGTTTGCTTGAATTATTATTGTTTCCACGTCAATAGCAAACTATTGTTTTGAATCTAATGGGTCTGAACATTCACGTCACATAAGAGTAGTTACAAAGGACATCTATGCTAGGTAGCATGAAAGCATCAAAAAATCATTCTTTATCACTTCCCTACTCGAGGACGAGCAGGAGTTAAGCTTGGGGATGCTTGATACGTCTCAAACGTATCTATAATTTTTTATGGTTCCATGTTATTATCTTGTCAACTTTGGATGTTTTATATGCATGATTATGCTATTTTATATCTTTTTGGGACTAACCTATTAACTCAGTGCCAAGTGCGAGTTCTGTTTTTTGCGTGTTTTTTACCCTTTTTCAGACGGAGCCCAAATGGAATGAAACTTTACGATGATTTTTTGGACCAAAAGAGACCCCCGAAGCTTTAGAAGAAGGCTAGAAGAGCCACGGGGAGTCACAACCCTGATGCCGCCACCACCCCCCTAGGTGGCGCATGGCAGGCTTGTGACCTCCTCGTGGGCCCAACCGACGTAATTCCACCGCCATAAATTCCTGTAAATTCAGAAACCTCCAAAAATAAACCTAGATCGGGAGTTCCGCCGCCGCAAGCCTCTATAGCCACCAAAAACCAATCTGGAGCCCGTTCCAGCACCCTGCCGGAGGGGTAATCCATCTCCGGTGGCTATCTTCATCGTCCCGACGATCTCCATGATGAGGAGGGAGTAGTTCTCCCTCGGGGCTGAGGGTATGTACCAGTAGCTATGTGTTTGATCTCTCTCTCTCGTGTTCTTGAGATGTCTTGATCTCGATGTACCATGGGCTTTGCTACTATAGTTGGATCTTATGATGTTCTTCCCCTCTCCCTCTTGTAATGAATTGAGTTTCCCCTTTGGAGTTATCTTATCGGATTGAGTCTTTGAGAACACTTGATGTATGTCTTGCACGTGTCTATCTGTTGTGATCAACTTGCGGGTTTGTGACAATTGGGAACCTATGCATATGGGTTGGCACACGTGGATTCATGTGAGTACTCGATGTATGTTTTGGTGATCAACTTGCGGGTTCGTGACATTAGGAACCTATGCACAGGGGTTGGCACACGTTTTGACTCTCTGGTAGAAACTTTGGGGCACTCTTTGAAGTTCTATGTGTTGGTTGAATAGATGATTCTGAGATTGTGTGATGCATATCATATAATCATGCCCACGGATACTTGAGGTGACAATGGAGTATCTAGGTGACATTAGGGTCTTGGTTGATATGTATCTTAAGGTGTTATTCTAGTACGAACTCTATGATGGATCGAACGGAAAGAATAGCTTCGTGTTATTTTACTACGGACTCTTGAATAGATCGATCAGAAAGAATAACTTTGTGGTGGTTTTGTACCCGACAATAATCTCTTCGTTTGTTCCCCGCTATTAATGACTTTGGAGTGACTCTTTGTTGCATATTGAGGGATAGTTATATGATCCAATTATGTTATCATTGCTGAGAGAACTTCACTAGTGAAAGTATGAACCCTAGGCCTTGTTTCCACGCATTGCAATACCGTTCGTGCTCACTTTTACCATTTGTTACCTTGCTGTTTTTATAATTTCAGATTACAAAAACCTATATCTACCATCCATATTGCACTTGTATCACTATCTCTTCTCCGAACTAGTTCACCAATACAACTTACCATTGTATTAGGTGTGTTGGGGACACAAGAGACTCTTTGTTATTTGGTTGCAGGGTTGATTGAGAGAGACCATCTTCATCCTACGCCTCCCGCAGATTGATAAACCTTAGGTCACCTACTTGAGGGAAAATTGCTACTTTCCTACAACCCTCTACACTTGGAGGCCCAACAACGTCTACAAGGACAAGGTTGCGTAGTAGACATGAAGCTATTTTCTTGCAATTGAATCTATTTGTTTCTTGTTCTTTTGCTAGAAAACTACAAAAAATGGAATTGAGGATGCCTCATATGCTCCATCTTTTCAATGTCTTTGGTGAGCATGATGGGAAGGAAAATTGTGCTCAAGTGCTGAAATAAGAATTACATAGAATGCTTGGCATAGAATATGTGAATGATGAGCATGATTGCAATGTTGTTAGCATGAATTCTATGAATACCCATGATGCTAACGATATGCAAAGCCACAAGCTTGGGGATGCTATATTTGATGAAGATGATCTTTTTAGTTCTTTCACTTTGAATGATCAAAATCATTTTGATGAAAGCATGCCCCCTATCTATGATGATTATTGTGAGGATACTTTGAAGAAGAGGGATGATAAAACTTGTCATACTTTCAAAAAACCCTTTGCTAAACCTTGCTTTTTCATTGTGGACACAATTTGTAGTGCTCAAGTCTTTTACGATACTCCCACTACTACTCTTCAGAATAGATTTCCTTATGTGGAGAGTAGTAAAATTTCTATGCTTGTAGATCATGAAAAGAATGCTCTAGGTGCTGGTTATATTGTTGAATTCATTCATGATGCTACTAAAAATTACTATGAGATAGGATCATATGCTTCTACTTATTGCAATAGTATCAAGCTTCCTCTCCATATGTTGAAATTTTTGAAGCTATGCTTGTTTTGCCTTCCTATGCTAGTTGATTCTTGCTCCAATAAATTGTTTGATCACAAAATGCTTATGCATAGGAAGTGGGTTAGACTTAAATGCGCCAGCCATTTGCTCCATGATGCTCTCGTTGTGTTTCAATCCTTACCTTTTATGTGAGCATCATTGAAATCAATGCCTAGCTAAGGGCGTTAAACGATAGCACTTGTTGGGAGGCAGCCCAACGGATCTATCCTTTTTCTTTCTGTTTTGTGTTTTCCACACTTTCATAATTCTGTTATGATTGTGTTTTTTGTGTTTCTTTTTGCGTTTGTGCCAAGCAAAACCGTTATGATTAGTCTTGGGGATGATCGTTTGGTCATGCTGGAAAAGACACAAACTTTCGTCGCACGAAAATAATTTTCATTTTTTTCTGTAAGAGCTTTTGAGTTGATTCTTATTGCTGCTGGTTTCTACGCAAATTCTTCAAACCGTCGTAAGTTTTCAGAATTTTTGAAGTTCTACAGGTATACAAAATATACAGATTGCTACAGACAGGTCTGCTGTTAACAAATTCTATTTTTGTTGTGTTGGTTGCGTATTTTGATGAAACTATGGATAGTATCGGGGGTATTAGCCATGGAAGATTGAAAATACAGTAACCCAATAAATTCCATTTGAAGTCAATATCTCTCTTAATTAAAGAACTCGTACAAGAAGTGTCAAGCATGGTGCGATCATCATGAGAAAGCCGAGCATAGAAGTTCTGAATGATAATTTCTCTTGAGAGCTCATGATTGGGGCATGAATATAGCATTGATTTAAGCCTCCCCCGAGCTTGAGCGATGCTTTCTCTTTCATGAGGCCAAAAATTATAAATATAATTCCGATCACGATGTACTAAATGCATAGGATAAAACTTTTGATGAAAGTCCAATTTCAACCGATTGTAGTCCCATGATCCAGTATCATCACATAGCCTATACCATGTGAACACCTTATCCTTCAAAGATAAAGAAAAGACCTTCTTCTTGACCTCATCCTCAGGCACACCTGCAAACTTAAATAAACCACAAACTTCATCTACATAGATCAGATGCAAGTCTGGATGTGATGTTCCATCTCGTGTAAAAGGATTAGCCAGCAGTTTCTCAAGCATACCCGAAGGAAATTCAAAGCAAATATTTTCAGTAGGTGCAGCAGGTTGAGGAGCAACTATTTGTGCTTCCGTTCGAGCTGAAGATACCCCGAACAAGCCCCTCAAAGGATTAGTATCCATGGTGACAAGTGACAACAAATTTCAGCACACTATATGAATGTTTCCTTACCAAGTTCCACTTACCAATGGCGCTTCACTCCCCGGCAACGGCGCCAGAAAAGAGTCTTGATGACCCACAAGTATAGGGGATCAATCGTAGTCCTTTCGATAAGTAAGAGTGTCGAACCCAACGAGGAGCAGAAGGATCTGACAAGTGGTTTTCAGCAAGGTAAAATCTGCAGGCACTGAAATTGCCGGTAACAAGTGATTGTGTGGTGAGATGATTCGTAGCAAGCAACAAGTAAAAAAAGTAGAAACGGTGCAGCAAAGTGGCCCAACCCCTTTTGTAGCAAGGGACAAGCCTGAACAAAGTCTTTTAAGAGGAAAAACGTTCCCGAGGACACACGGGAATTTCTGTCATGCTAGTTTCATCATGTTCATATGATTCGCGTTCGTTACTTTGATAGTTTGATATGTGGGTGGACCGGCGCTTGGGTACTGCCCTTACTTGGACAAGCATCCCACTTATGATTAACCCCTCTCGCAAGCATCCGCAACTACGAAAGAAGAATTAAGACAAAGTCTAACCATAGCATTAAACTAGTGGATCCAAATCAGCCCCTTACGAAGTAACGCATAAATTAGGGTTTAAGCTTCTATCACTCTAGCAACCCATCATCTACTTACTACGTCCCAATGCCTTCCTCTAGGCCCAAATAATGGTGAAGTGTTATGTAGTCGACGTTCACATAACACCACTAGAGGAAAAAGAACATACAACATATCAAAATACCAAACGAATACCAAATTCAGATGACTATTATTAGCATGACTTATCCCATGTCCCCAGGAACAAAAGTAACTACTTACAAAGCATAATCATAATCATGATCAGAGGTGTAATGAGTAGCATCAAGGATCTGAACATAAACTCTTCCACCAAGTAATCCAACTAGGATCAACTACAAAGAGTAATCAACACTACTAGCAACCTTACAAGTACCAATCAAAGTCGCGAGATGGAGATTGGTTACAAGAAATGAACTAGGGTTTGGAGATGAGATGGTGCTGATGAAGATGTTGATGGTGATGAGTCCCCTCCGACGAGAGGAGTGTTGGTGATGACAATGGCGACGATTTCCCCCTCCGGGAGGGAAGTTCCCCGGCAGGATCGTCCTGCCGGAGCTCTAGATTGGTTCTGCTCAAGTTCCGCCTCGTGGCGGCGGTGAAACCACGAAAAAGCTCCCTTCTGATTTTTTTCTGGACGAAACCCTCCATATAGCAAAAGAGGTGGGCAAGTGGGCCAGCAGGGTGCCCACAAGCTGCCATGGCGCGGCCTGGGGGGGGTGGCCGCGTCGTGCAGGTTTGTGGCCACCCCCTGACGCTCCTCTGGCACTTCTTCGGCCCAGTATTTTTTATATATTGGGAAACAAATCTCTGTTGATTTTCACGGCGTTTGGAGTTGCGCAGAATAGGCATCTCAACTTTGCTCCACTTTCAGGCCAGAATTCCAGTTGCCGGTATTCTCCCTCTTCATGTAAACCTTGCAAAATAAGAGAGAAAAGGCATAAGAATAGTACCGTGAAGTGAAATAACAGCCAAAGAAGCGATATATATCAACGTGAAAACATGATGCAAAATGGACGTATCATGGTACGTCTTCACGATTCGTCCCACGAACCGTCTCGCGATCCGTCCCACGATTCGTTCCGATCAAGTGCCGAACATACGACACCTCCGCAACCCGCACACGTACAACTCGATGACGATCTCCGCCTTCTTGATCCAGCAAGAGAGACGGGGAAGTAGATGAGTTCTCCGACAGCGTGACAGCGCGTCGGTGATGGTGATAATCTATTCATACAGGGCTCCGCCCGAGCTCCGCAGAAAGCCGATCTAGAGGAAGGGCTACGATCTAGAGGAGAGGGCAGCATGTGGCAAAGTTGTGTCTCAAAAACCCTAAAACCTCTAGTATATATAGGAGGAGGGGAGGGGCTAGACTTGGGGCTCAAGGGAGCCCCAAGGGCACCGGCCGAGAGAGGAGAGGAGGACTCCAACTCCAATTCGGTTTGGGGAAGGAGGAGTCCTCCTCTTCCTTCCCACCTCCCTCTTTTTTTCCTTTTCTTTGGTTTTCTTTTCCTAGCGCCATAGCCCACTTGGGCTGGCCTCACAAGACCACTAAGGGCCGGTGCAACACCCTTGGGCTCTTAGGCTCATTCCTGGGTGGGTGGCCCCCTCCCGGTGAAAACCCGGAACCCATTCGTCACTCCTGGTACACTGCCGGTAATGCCCGAAATCTTTCCGGAGACCAAATGAAACCATCCTATATATAGTTCTTCGTTTCCATACCATTCCGGAAACCCTTGTGACGTCCGTGATCTCATCCAGGACTACAAAAAACCTACGGTCACCAACACCTATAACTCAACTATATCGAAACGTCACCGAACGTTAAGTGTGCACACCCTACGGGTTCAAGAACTACGCAGACATGACCTGAGGCATTCCCCGGACAATATCCAATAGCTGGACCTGGATGTGCATATTGGATCCTACATATTCTACGAAGATATTATCGGTTGAACATATGTGCCAAGGATTCACATAATCCCGTATAACATTCCCTTTGTTCTTCGGTATGTTACTTGCCCAAGATTTGATCGTCGGTATACTATACCTATTTCAACCTCGTTACCGGCAAGTCTCTTTACTCGTTTCTCTAATACAAGATCCCGTGACTAACACTTGAGTCACATTGCTTGCAAGGCTTATATGTGATGTTTTATTACCGAGTGGGCCTCGAGATACCTCTTTGTCACACGGAGTGACAAATCCCAGTCTTGATCCATGCTAACTCAACGGACACCTTCGGAGATACCTGTAGAGCACCTTTATAGTCACCCAGTAACGTTGTGACATTTGATACGCATAAGGTATTCCTCCGGTGTCAGTGAGTTACATGATCTCATGGTCATAGGAATGAATACTTGACACGCAGAAAACAATAGCAACAAAATAACACGATCACATGCTATGTTCATAGTTTGGGTCTTGTCCATCACATCATTCTCCCAATGATGTGATCCCGTTATTAAGTGACAACACTTGCCTATGGCCGGGAAATCTTGACCATCTTTCATCAACGAACTAGTCAACTAGAGGCTCACTAGGGACAGTGTGTTGTCTATCTATCCACACATGTATTTGAGTTTCCAATCAATACAATTCTAGCATGGATAATAAACGATTATTATGAACAAGGAAATATAATAATAACTAATTTATTATTGCCTCTAGGGCATATTTCCAACCAGTTGGTGGCTCCAACCAGGACTAAAGGAAGCCTTTCGTCGCGGTTGAAGCCACCAACCGTGACTAAAGGTGGTGCGCTACCAGGCGAGAGGCGCGGGGGATGTTTAGTCCCACCTCGCTAGTTGAGGGGAGCCAGAACCTTTTTATAAACCCCGTCGCAGGCACTGCATCGAGCTCCTCTTAATGCAAGCCTTCTAGGCCTACTTCACCCGTGCTGCCCTGGTGGGCCTACTGGGACTGGCGAGCGTGCATCCTCGCCCAACTACACGTTGGGTTCCTAGTCGTATGCACGCCGTTCTGGCCTATAATTTTTAATTTTTTGAATTTTTTGTTTTCTGTGTTATTTATTTTCTTTTGTTTCTGAGTTTTTTTCTTTATTTAGAGTTTCTTTGTGAATCTTTTTTCCTTTAGGTAAAAACAAATATAAACTTTCTATTAGTGCTAGTATTTCTCAAATTTGAATTATTTGAAATTTGTGTGAATCACTAGTTTGTGAATAACTTTACTTTAATAATAGATTTTTTACTTATTCTTTTTCTTGTATTTAATATTAGTGTGTTTTATAATTATATTTAATTTGGTAATTTTTAGGTTATTTAAGAAATGAAATGCCTTTGTAACAAATTGAGTTTTCGTCCGAAATCCTAATACTTCGAAAGAGATTGTCCATTTTGTGCATGAAGTGCATCCAGTTTTTGCCGTACCCCTCTCAACTTTTTTGCACATGCTATGTGGGTGAAATGATGATACCATGGAAATTTTCAACCTTTTTAGAGTTCATTTGTTTTTCTTTTCAATTTCAGGGTCATTTAACTCAAAAAAATAAGTAAATGCATGAAAAATAGCAAATGAAGTCAGAAAGGGTGGAAAATTGATGACGTTGCTTCGAATGGTGCATACTGAACGCACAAAAAGTCTGGAGTTGAAATAAGTTTAAAAAAAAATGAAATGCCTCCGTAACACATGAGTTTTTGTCCGAAACCGTGATACTTCGAAAGTGATTGTCCATTTTGTACACGAAGTGCATCCTGTTTTTGACGTAACCCTATCATCTTTTTTGCACATGCAATGTGGGTGAAATGACGATGCCATTACAACTTTCAACGTTTTCAGAGTAAATTTGTAGTTCTTTTCAATTTTAGGGTCATTTAGCTCAAAAATAAATCAGTAAATGCATGAAAAATACCAAATGAAGTCAGAAAGGTTGAAAATTGATACCGTGGCTTCGAATGGTGCATACCGAACACGCAAAAAGTCTGGAGTTGAAATAAGTTCTAAACAATGAAATGCCTTTGTACAGATGAGTTTTTGTACATATTACGAAAGAGATGTCCATTTTGTACACGAAGTGCATCCTGTTTTTGCGGTACCTCTCTCAACTTTTTTGCACATGTTATGTGGGTGAAATAATGATGCCATGCCAACTTTCAACCTTTTCGGAGTTCATTTGTAGTTCTTTTCAATTTCAGGGTCATTTAGCTCAAAACAAAAATCAGTAAATGCATGAAAAATACCAAATGAAGTGAGAAAGGGTTGAAAACTCATGACGTGTCTTCGAATGGTGGATACTGAGCGCATAAAAAGTCTGGAGTTGAAATAAGTTAAAAAATGAAATGCCATTGTAACAGATGAGTTTTCGTCCGAAACCCTCATACTTCGAAATAGATTGTCCATCTTGTACACGAAGTGCATCCTGTTTTTGTCGTAACCCTCTCAATGTTTTTGCACATGCTATGCGAGTGAAATGATGATACCATGCCAACTTTCAATCTTTTCAGAGTTCATAACTAGTTCTTTCCAATTTCAGGGTCATTTAGCCCAATTTTTTTAGTAAATGCATGAAAATACCAAATGAAGTCAGAAAGGGATGAAAATTGATGACATGGCTTCGAATGGTGCATACTTAATGCACAAAAAGTCTGGAGTTGAAATAAGTTTTTAAAAATGAAATGCCTTTGTAACACATGAGTTTTCGTCCGAAATCGTGATACTTCGAAAGAGATTGTCCATTTTGTACACGAAGTGCATCCTACTTTTGCCGTAACCCTCTCAACGTTTTTGCACATGCTATGTGGGTGAAATGATGATACCATGCCAACTTTCAACCTTCTCAGAGTTAATTTGTAGTTCTTTTCAATTTCAGGGTCATTTAGATCAAAAAAATCAGTAAATGCATGAACATTAGCAAATGATGTGAGAAATTAATCACTCATAAGTAC
Organism: Hordeum vulgare subsp. vulgare; assembly: GCF_904849725.1. NCBI lineage: Eukaryota > Viridiplantae > Streptophyta > Magnoliopsida > Poales > Poaceae > Hordeum > Hordeum vulgare. Next base: position 44,231,924 of record NC_058520.1, on the reverse strand, counting down.
CCTAAGTATTACAAAGATTCCCTCCGGTTTGTTTGAAGTGGGTCTTTCAGTTCTATAAGTCCGGAAACTCACTAGATAAGAAAGTGATGATAGTGAAGTCGGTCACATCCAAGAGTGGGATCTTTGGGTGTAAAAAATGTTCTTCGTGTGTGTTGTTTTCGCCGTGATCATGGACAATCTTCATCATTTAACTGGATGATCAGGTCAATATTCATTGTGAAGGGAGAAATTTCATGAAACATTTCATAATCTTCTCACATGTCTGTCTTGTTCTCCACTCCCACAATGTTTCTTTTCCCTGAAAGAACTGTGTGGCGCTTTGGCTCATCGTATGATGTATTCACTTCCTTATCTTTTCTTTTTCTTGTCTTGGTAGACATGTCCTTCACATAGAAAACCTGCACCACATCATTGGCTAGGACGAATGGTTCGTCTGCGTACCCAAGATTGTTAAGATCCACCTTTGTCATTCCGTACTGCGGGTCTTCCGTTACCCCGCCTCCTATCAGATTGACCTATTTGCATTGAAAAAGGGACCTTGAAATCACGTCCATAGTCAAGTACCCATATCTCCTCTATGTAACCATAATATGTGTCCTTTGGCCTATTGGTGTTTGCTGCATCAAAGTGGACACCACTCTTTTGGTTGGTGATCTTTTTATCTTGGGTGATCATGTAAAATGTATTCCCATTTATCTCTTACCCTTTGAAAGTCAATATATTTGAAGATGGCAAGTTGGTCAGCAAGTACAACTAATCTTCAACAGTGTCGTCATGCATGAATCGTGTCTGCAACCAACTGGCAAAAGTCCCCGTTTGTTCACGTGTAATCCTGTCGTCGGCCTGCTCTAGGTGTTTGGAGTGTAGAATATTCTTGTGTTCCTCGATATATGGAGCCACCAAGGAGGAATTTTGTAGAACTATGTAGTGTGCTTGAGTGATAGAATGCCCGTCCATACATATTATTGCTTTCGGTCCTAGCATGCCTTTTCCACCCAGTCTGCCCTCATGCAGCGATTCAGGAACACCAATCGGCTTAAGGTGAGGAATAAAGTCAACACAAAACTCAATGACCTCCTCATTTTCACGGCGCTTGGAGATTCTTCCTTCTGTCCTAGCACGGTTATGAACATATTTCCTTAATACTCCCATGTACCTATCATAGGGGAACCTATTGTGTAGAAATACAGGACCGAGAATTGCAATCTCTTCGGCTAGGTGAACTAGGACGTTGCTACCTCTTGAGCTTGCGTTGGTTTTCCCTTGAAGAGGAAAGGGTGATGCAGCAAAGTAGATAAGTATTTCTCTCAGTTTGTTGAGAACCAAGGCATCAATCCAGTAGGAGGAACAAACAAGGCCCCAATCGTAGTACCTACACAAATAATCAAACTCTTGCACCCAACGCTAAAAAGGGGTTGTCAATCCCTTCATAGTTATTTGCAAGGATGAGATCTAATAGAGATAGATATAAAGATTGCGGAAACAAAAGTAAATAAATTGCAGAAAGATATTTTTGGTATTTTTGGTTTATAGATCTGAAAGTATAATTAATATCGAAAATAGAATCGGGGCCATAGGTTTCACTAGAGGTTTCTCTCATAAAGGAAAATAATACGGTGGGTGAACAAATTACTGTTGAGCAATTGATAGAAAAGCGAATAATTACGAAGATATCTAAGGAAATGATTATGCATATCAGCATCACGTCCGTGTCAAGTAGACCAAAACGATTCTGCATCTACTACTATTACTCCACACATCGACCGACTCCTGCCTGCATCTAGAGTATTAAGTTCATGAAGAACAGAGTAACAAATTAAGTAAGATGACATGATGTAGAGGGATAAAATCAAGCAATGTGATAAAAACCCAATCTTTTTATCCTCGATAGCAACAATACAATACGTGCCTCGCTACCCCTACTTTGTCACTTGGTGTGGACACCGCAAGATTGAATCGAAAACTAACCACTTCTCCCATTGCAAGAATTGCCAATAAAGTTGGCCAAACCAAACCAATAAATCGAAGAGACTTGCTAAGATATGAAATCACGCATATAAGAATTCATAAGAGATTCAAATAATATTCATGGATAATCTGAACATAAACTGACAATTCATTAGATCTCGACAAACACACCGCAAAAGAGTATTACATCGGATAGATCTCCATGAAGATCATGAAGAACTTGGTATTGAAGATCAAAGAGAGAGAAGAAGCCATCTAGATACTAGCTATGGAACCGCAGGTCTGTGGTGAACTACTCACGCATCATCGGAGGGGCAATGGAGTTGATGTAGATGCCCTCCATGATCAATTCCCTCTCCGACAGATTACCGGAAAAGGCTCCCAGATTGGATCTCACGGGAACAGAGGCTCCCGACAAAGGAAAAGTATTAGGAGGACCTAGAGGTCCGCTCTGCAATTGATGTGATGGATGCGACGAAGAATCTTTGCATTAACCTTCTTGGCTTCTTGGGCGTGTATGGGAAGACAAAAGATGAATCAGAGGCACGGGAGGACCAACAACGTATGCACAGAAAAGACGGCATACATCAGGGTCATGCCAGCTATGCTCTTACCAAAGAAGAGAAGGAAATCTTCTTCGAATGCCTGCTTAGTATGAAGGTCCAGTCTGGCTTCTCATCGAATATAAAGGGAATATAAATATGGCAGAGAAAAAGTTCCAGAACCTAAAGTCTCATGACTGCCACGTGATTATGGCACAACTGCTTTCGGTTGCATTGAGGGGCCTTGTACCGGAAAACGTTCGATTAGCCATTGTGAAGCTATGTGCATTCCTCAATGCAATCTCTTAGAAGGTAATCGATCCGTAAATCATACCAAGGTTAGAGAATGATTTGGTGCAATGTCTTGTCAGTTTCGAGTTGGTGTTCCCACCATCCTTCTTCAATACCATGACGCACGTCTCATACGTCTCCAACGTATCTATAATTTTTTATTGTTCCATGCTATTATATTATCTATTTTGGATGTTTTATATGCATCAATATCTTGTTTTATGTTATTTTTGGGACTAACCTATTAATCTAGAGACTAGTGCCAGTTTCTGCTTTTTCCATGTTTTTGAGTATTGCAGATAAGGAATATTAAATGGAGTCCAAACGGAATAAAATCTCCGGAATGATTTTTCTTGGACCAGAAGAAACCCACAAGACTTGGAGTAGGGGGCATGACACCTGCCGGGAGGCCACAAGCCTGCATGGCGCACCGTAGGGGGAGCCCCCAGGCTTCTGGGTCCCCCGCAGGTCTCCTAACCCTATTTTTCGGCCTATAATTTCCCATATATTGCCCCATCGCCAAGAAGAGCCACAAAAATACTTTTCCTCCGCCGAGAGCGTCTGTTCCCGTGAGATCCAATCTGAGAGCCTTTTCCTGTAATCTGCCGGAGAGGGAACTGATCACAGAGCGCATCTCCATAAACTCCATTGCCCCTCCGATGATGCGTGAGTAGTTCACCACAGACCTACGGGTCCATAGCTAGGAGCTAAATGACTTCTTCTCTCTCTTTGATCTTCAATACCATGTTCTTCATGATCTTCATGGAGATCTATTCGATGTAATACTCTTTTGCGGTGTGTTTGTCGAGATCCGATGAATTGTGAGTTTATGTTCATATTGTTTATGAATATTATTTGAACCCCTTCTGAATTATTATATGCATGATTTCATATCTTAGCAGGTCTCTTTGAGTTATTGGTTTGGTTTGGCCAACTAGATTGGTAATTCTTGCAATGGGAGAAGTGCTTAGTTTTGGGTTCAATCTTGCGGTGTCCTCACCCAGTGACATAGTAGGGGTAGCGAGGCATGCATTGTATTGTTGCCATCGAGGATAAAAATGTGGGGTTTTCATCATATTGCTTGAGTTTATCCCTCTACATCATATCATCTTATTTAATGTGTTACTCTATTCTTCATGAACTTAATACTCTAAATGCAGGCATGAGTCGGTCGATGTGTGGAGTAATAGTCGTAGATGGAGAATCATTTCGGTCTACTAGACACAGACGTGATGCCTATATGCATAATCATTGCCTTGGATATCTTCATAATTATTCATTTTTCTATCAATTGATCGACAGTAATTTGTTCATCGATCGTATTATTTTCTTGTGTGACAGAAGCCCCTAGTGAAACCTATGGCCTCCGGGTCTATTTTCCATATTATACTTTCAGATCTATAAACCAAAAATACCAGAAATATCTTGCTGCAATTTATTTACTTTTGTTTCCACAATCTTTTATATGTATCTCTATCAGAGCTCATCTTTGCAAATAAATCTGAAGGGATTGACAACCCATTTTAGCATTGGGTGCAAGTGTTTGATTGTTTGTGTAGGAACTATGATTGGCGCCTTGATTGTTCCTCCTACTGGATTGATACCTTGGTTCTCAACAAACTGAGGGAAATACTTATCTGCTTTGCTACATCACCCTTTCCTGTTCAAGGGAAAACCAATGCAAGCTCAAGAAGTAGCAAGAAGGATTTCTCGCGCCATTGTCGGGGAGGATACGTAGCAAGATCAAGCCTACCAAGTACCCATCACAAACTCATATCTTGCACTTCACCAATTTGCTGTTTTACTCGCCTTTTTCTCGTCGGGTGTATTTTTGTTTGCGTGTGTTGCCATGTACCTTCTATTTGCTTGCATCTCCGCTTGCTAAAAATCTATTGGTATGGATACTCATCCACTTGCGAATATTTTCAAAAGGCCAAATTATGATGAACCAATTGCTAGTGAGTTGAGTGCACTTGATTATCTCTATGAAGTTTTGCTTGAAAATCATGAATCTGAAAAATTTGATGAAGTGCTGAAAGAAGGAATTTGTAATGTGATTCAGGATAGCTCCTTGATTGAAAAGCATGATTGCAATGATGTTACTATAAATTATATTAATGTCAATATGTTAACGATATGCAAAACTACAAGCTTGGGTATGATAATTTCGTCATGTCCCCTACTCATTGTAATGATCATGATTGGGGTGATGCTTCTTATGATCTTGAAAATTTATTTAATCCTCATGATGAATATGTTATTGATATTAAGGTTTTCGATAGTTTCGAATGTGGGTTCGAATGAGTGTCAACTTCAGGTAAAAATAATACCACATATTTGGAGAGTGCTCAATCTTATGATTTTTTAGATAAAAGTGGGTTTGGATAGGTCACGACTTTAGTTAATGTTAATCCAACTACCTTGGAAGATTGTAAGACATTTATGCATGTGGATCATGAAAATAACGCTTTATGTGATAGTTATATTGTTTAATTTATTCATGATGCTACTGAAAATTACTATGAGAGAGGAACATACGCTTTTACATATTGCAATAATACCAAGTTTCTTCTCTATGTGTTGGAAATTTTGAAGTTATACTTCTTTTGCCAACCTATGCTAATTGATTCTTGTTCCCATAATTTTTTTGCTCTCAAAATCCCTATGCATAGGAAGTGGGTTATACTTAAATATGCTTGCCATGTGATTCAAGATGCTCTGTCTATGTTTCAGTTCTTTACCTTTATGCGAGCATCCTTGAAATCGCTATGCCTAGCTAGGGGCGTTAAACAATAGCGCTTGTTGGGAGACAATCCAATTTTATTTTTATATTTTTGTTTTCCCTTCTGTTTTTGAGTGCTTCACACATTATTACCTCTATAATAATTGTGTTTTCTTGTTTTAATTAGTGTTTGAGCCAAGTAAGACCTTTGGGACGGTCTACGGTGTTTGCAAGTTGATTTTTGCTGAAAAACAGAAACTTTCGCTCTAAGTCCAGGAATTTTGTAAATTCACTGGAACATGTTTTTGATCTGAATTGTTTACACAAGATTTATTTACAAACTTGCAAGATTTCCTAATTTTTCAGAATTTGTGAAGTTACTGAAGTAATCGAAGTAAACAGATTTCTACAGACTGTTCTATTTTTGACAGATTCTGTTTTCTTTGTGTTGTTTGCTTATTCTGATAAATCTATGGGTTGTATAGGGGGGTATGAAGCATGGAGAAGTTGGAATACAGTAAATATTACATCGATACAAATAAATAATGAGTTCACAATAGTACCTAAAGTGGTGATTTATTTTTCTTATACTAATGGATCTCATGGGTTTTCTGTTGAGTTTTGTGTTGTGAAGCTTTCAAGTTTTGGGTAAAGATTTCATGGACTATGGAATAAGGAGTGGCAAGAGCCTAATATTGGGGATTCCCAAGGAACCCCAAGCCATATTCAAGGATACCAAAGAGCCTATGCTTGGGGATGCCCCGGAAGGCATCCCCTTTTTCGTCTTCAATCCATCGGTAAATTTACTTGAGGCTATATTTTGATTCACCACATGATATGTGTTTTGCTTGGAGCGTCTTGTATGATATGAGTCTTTACTTTTTAGATTTCCACAATCATCCTTGCAGCACACATATTTTGAGAGAGACATGTTGAATCATGAATTTATTAGAATACTCTTTGTGCTTTACTTATATCTTTTGAGCTAGGCAATGTTGATCTAGTGTTTCACTTATATCTTTTAGAACACGTCAGTGTTTTGTTTTATAGAAATTATTAAACTCTCGTACCTCACTTATATTATTTTGAGAGTTCTTTAAACATCATGGTAATTGGCTTAGGTTATGAATTTAGTCCTAATATAATGGGCACCCAAGAGGGATATAATAAAAACTTTCATATTAAGTGCATTGAATATGATGAGAATTTTGATTCCTTGCATATAGTTTTGAGATATGAAGATGGTAATATGAGAGTCATGCTAGTAATTAATTGTGAATTAGAAGAAATACTTGTGTTAAAGCTTGTGATTCCCGTAGCATGCACGTATGGTGAACTGTTATGTGATGAAGTCGGAGCATGATTTGTTTAATGATTGTCAACCTTTGTGTGGAGGTCGATATCGGGCGATGGTTAACACCTACCAACCCTTCCCCTAGAAGCATGCGTCTAATACTTTGCTTCGATAACTAATCGTCTTTTTCAATCATTATGTGAGTTCTTTAGAGTGCATGGATTATACGCACTCTCACGCTTTCACCTTTTCTAGCCTCTCTAGTACCGTGCAACTTTCGCCGGTACATTAAACCCACCTTCCTTAAAACAGCCACCATATATTTTCCTCAAAATAGCCACCATACCTACCTAATATGGCATTTTAATAGCCATTCCAAGATATATTGCCATGCAACACCATCGTCCCATTTTTATGACACGCACCATCACTTCCATACTGCTTATAGAGTCATATTTTGTTCTAGATATAGAGTTGTAATCTTTGAGTTGTAAGTAAATAAAAGAGTGATGATTTGCATTATTAGAGCATTGTCCCGTGTGAGAAAGGATGATGGAATCTATGATTCCCTCACAAGTTGGGATGAGTCTCCGGACTTTACAAAAAATAAAAGAGGCCAGCGAAGCCCATAAAAAATAAAAGAGGCCAAAGAAGCCCACCAAAAAAATAAAAAAGGAAACAAATGAGAGAAAGAGAGAAGTGACAATGCTACTATCTTTTTCCACACTTGTGCTTGAAAGTAGCACCATCTTCTTCATAGAGAGTCTCCTATTTTGTCACTTCCATATAACTAGTGGAATTACATCTTTTTCACAACCACTAGTTTTCTTTTTGAGCTTTCATACACATATAGCTCTAGTGCATTTGTTGCATGGCTATCCCTACTCACTCATATTGATATCTATTGATGGGCATCTCCATAGCTCGTTGATATGCCTAGTTGATGTGAGACTATCTTCTCCTTTTTTGCAACCTCCACCATACTCTATTCCACCTATAGTGTTATATCCATGGCTCATGCTCATGTATTGGGTCACAGTTGAAAAGGTTTGAGAACATAAAAAGTGTGAAGCAATTGCTTGATTTTCATCAGGGTTGTGAATGATTTAGATACTTTGTGTGGTCAAGATGGAGCATAGCCATACTATATGACTTTGTAGGGATAACTTTCTAAGACCATGTTATTTGCAAAGTAAGAAATTTCCTTATTAGTATGCTTGAAGTATTATTGTTTTTATGTCAATATTTGACTTTCGTTTTGAATCTTATGGATCAAAATATTCATGCCACAATAGAGAATATTACGTGGATAAATATGTTAGGTAGCATTCCACATCAAAAATTATGTTTTTATCATTTACCTACTCGAGGACGAGCACTAATTAAGCTTGGGGATGCTTGATACGTCTTCAACGTATCTATAATTTTTGATTGTTCCATGCTATTATATTATCTATTTTGGATGTTTTATATGCACTAATATTCTATTTTATATTATTTGTGGGACTAACCTATTAATCTAGAGCCTAGTGCAAGTTTCTGTTTTTTCCATGTTTTTGAGTATTGCACATAAGGAATATTAAACAAAGCGCAAACAAAATAAAATCTCTAGAATGATTTTTCTTGGACCAGAACAAGCCTAGAAGACTTGGAGTAGGGCACAGGACACTTGCTGGGAGGCCACAAGCCGGCAGGGTGCGTCCTAGGGGGGCGCCCCCTAGCTTATGGGTCCCCTGCAGGTCTCCTAACCCTATTCTTCGGCCTATAAATTCCCAAATATTCCCACTTCGCTAAAAAGATCCAAGAAAATATTTTTCCGCCACCGAGAGCCTATGTTCCCGTGAGATCCAATCTGGGAGCCTTTTTCGGTAATCTGCCGGAGAGGGAATTGATCACGGGGCATCTAGTAGCTAGTAGCTAGATGGCTTCTTCTCTCTCTTTGCTCTTCAATACTATGTTCTTCATGATCTTCATGGAGATCTATTCGATGTAATACTATTTTACGGTGTGTTTGTCGAGATCTGATAAATTGTGAGTTTATGTTCAGATTATCTATGAATATTATTTGAATCTCTTCTGAATTATTATATGCATGATTTCATATCTTAGCAAGTCTCTAAGAGTTATTGGTTTGGTTTGGTCAACTAGATTGGTAATTCTTGCAATGGGAGAAATGCTTAGTTTTGGGTTCAATCTTGCCGTGTCCTCACCTAGTGACATAGTAGGGATAGCGAGGCACGTAATGTATTGTTGCCATAGAGGATAAAAAGATGGGGTTTTCATCATATTTCTTGAGTTTATCCCTCTACATCATTTCATCTTACTTAATGCGTTACTCTGTTCTTCATGAACTTAATACTCTAGATGCAGGCAGGAGTCGGTCGATTTGTGGAGTAATAGTAGTAGATGCAGAATCGTTTTGGTCTACTTGACATGGATGTTATGCCTATATGCATAATCATTGCCTTGGATATTTTCATAATTATTCGCTTTTCTATCAATTGATCGACAGTAATTTGTTCACCCATCGTATTATTTTATTTTATGAGAGAAGCCTCTTGTGAAATCTGTGGCCCCAGGGTCTATTTTCCATATTATACTTTCAGATCTATAAACCAAAAATACCTTGTGGCAGTTTATTTACTTTTGTTTCTGCAATCTTTTATATCTATCTCTATCAGATCTCATGCTTGCAAATAACTGTGAAGGGATTGACAACCCCTTTTTAGAATTGGGTGCAAGTGTTTGATTGTTTGTGTAGGTAATACGATTGGGGCCTTGCTTGTTCCTCCTACTGGATTGATACCTTGTGTAGTATTGAAAGTATGTCTAGAGGGGGGGGGTGATTAGACTACTTGACTAGATAATTGTTTTGCCTTTTCCCAATTTTAATTGAGAGGTAGCTACGACAGCTATAACAATTCAAGTACACCCTACACATGCAGTTCTAATAGTATAGTAGCGGATAGTAAAAATCCAAGTGTAAATAGAAGAGTAAGGTAGGGACATTGTCATGGTTTTGTCACGGCAAATGTCCTCCTGAGAGGACTTAGAGATGGGGGCACCGCAACCATGTGGCGACTTAAAGGGGTTAATAGGGAGCGAGAGACTATTTTACCCAGGTTTGTCACCTCAGATTGAGGTAAAAGCCTACGTCCTGCTCTGTGTATATTGATGCGGAAATTGATTACAAGGGTGCGGATTCGCCTGACCTAGATCTTGATTGGTGATAACTTAACTCTTTCAGCCCTGGAGACTCAACTTTATATACAGGTCGAGGCCCTTAGGGTTACAAGAGTCCGGGTCACTTATAATTCGTGACTTGACATATCTATAAATCGCGTTACTTCTATCGCAAGGAAACTTCTCGAGGCCCTTCTCCTATATGGACCAGAGTCACCATCTTCGTGTCTTGGGCAACGGTCGGCTCTTCTCGCTCCGCCTTGTGCCTTCTGTTTCTTAATTTATGGCCCATCTCCATCATCTTGACCCGACGTCTTGGGGCGGGTCTCATGGCGGGATAATATCCCCAACAAAAATCAAACGCATGAGGTTGACACGACAATTTTTGGCATGGTTCCCATAGGTGGCGCTACACACGGCTCCATCCACGGAGGGTCCAGATTAGACCCCAGATTGACTTGAATTAGTTCACGTCAATAAACCTTCCTTGTATTCTTGGCGGCTCACACATAAGCCAAACTTGTCCTCCAATGGAAGAAACACCGGCTCATAATATCCTTGTGAACTTCTATTCCATTTGTTAATCACGTCAGCTATCCCGAGATTTTAGGGATCTTTATGATGTCACTCCAACGTCTCCTTTGGCTTATCCGTCTGGCCCGACAGTCGAGGCGCCATCAACTCCAAAATCTATTGCACCTCCTAGATTCTCGCGCCTGTCGTTTCCATTTCCGCTCCAGCCTTTAAATATCGACAGGGATAGCTCTTTCACTTTTACCCTACACCTCTTCTTCGTGTTCTACCTCGAGCTCATGCCTGCATTGCGCTGCCGTTGCGCATCCCATCGTCAAGTACTCCGGTACGAGGGCTCCGCCGCCGCGCGTCTTCTACTACGAACCGCGAACCTTTCCCGCCTCCATCAACGCCATCAGGTAAGGCTTTTGTTTCTTGTAGTGGATCTGCTTAGGCCATTCACTGTAGTTAAATGGAGTTTATAGGGTTCGTCCTGTATCATCGCCATTACAGATCTAGTTGATTCCTCGATGAAAATCTCCAGCGATAGGTTGTGGGGAAACTAAAGATCTGAATCTCGCATCAAGTCCCTGGATATTTTGTGAAGACCTCGTGAATACTAGTTCTTGCTCCCCCATATTTTATTATCGTCTAGGAGTATTAAATTCCTTTTTTGTGTACCATTGGTAGATCTGTCTTTTTGTACAATTTGGTAGAAAATTGTTTGTCTAGTACTTAGTGGAATCTGATATCAAAGTTTCTTCCTAAGTCCTTTTCGTCCTCACGCCGGCTTGTTGAATATTTTGCAACTCGCCATATTTGTGAGCTGCCTTTTCATTAAGGTGACTCAAATATTGTGAACTTCCTCATTGTTTGTTTCTTGAACTCCTCGCTTCCTCAAACAATTTTTGTTTGTTAAAATAACCTGCCAATCATACTTATGCAGCCTGTTTCCTTCCTGGACCCGTCGGCATGTCCAAACCATCAAAATGCGACTGGTTGCCTTCAAAAAGTGGTGATGCCGCCTTGCAGCGATGCGTGTCAGTAGGAACTTTGTCTTCTAAGGAGATGATCGCATGGAGAGCCGCCACTTGAGAGGTACGACCTCAACCCGCCGAAGGGGAGGTTGTGGTTTTCACTGATCACCTAGAACGAGGTTTCTCTCCCCCTGGTTCAAAATTCTTTCGGGACGCTCTCAACTTCTACAAACTTGACCCCCAAGATATAGGTCCCAACACAATCAGTAATTTATGTCAGTTTCAAGTCTTCTGCGAGGTATACCTAGGGATAGAACCCACTGTTCCCTTATTTAGGGAATTCTACTATTTGAACCACCAGATAGAATAGGCTGATGGCCCCAGCTTAGAACTCGGCGGAGTCAGATTCTAGAGGCGGAGTGAGTGCGGTTTTCCTGCTGTCACCATGCCAAGTCACCCCAAGGGATGGGGGAAAACTTGGTTTTATTGCAAGAATACCGCCCCTGCTCAGGAAAATCCTCTACCGGGTTTCAGAGAAGAGCTTCTTCCAATGGATTTCCAGCTTCCAGTTGCACTCACCCCGGAAGAACAAGCCGCCCACACTTTTGTCTGGGCAAAACTTAGAACTTTGAGCGCCAATGGCTTGACTGGAGTTGACTTGATCCGATGCTGGGTGGAATGGCGTATTATGCCCTTATGCCGCCGGGATGGACTGATGTGCCATTATAACAGTGACTTAAACAATGCTCAACGATTCACCAATGTAATGCTTCAATCTGAAGTAGTTAATAGCCTTGTGAAGAAGCTATGTGGTGAGCCCAAAGAAGTATGTTCAAAACTTGGTTTGAAACCACTCTTCATCTAGAATCGGCTCATGAGTTAAATATATTCAACCATCACCCGCCTTTATTTGGTATTTCCTTTGTTATTTGGAGAACTAAATTCTCCACTTTTATACTGCTATAGAAAAATGTGCCCTTCTGGAAACATAGACCAACAAAGCCGCCCGTTAAAAAGGTCAAGGCTGCCGCGAAGAAGAAGAAGAAAACCAAAATAGGTGCGGGCGAGTCATCCGTTGTGGGGGAGTCACGGAACATTGAAGAACTATCTGAGGTAAATGTCTAGACTGTCCCCTTAGTGTGTCAGGTGTTGTTCTAATCATTCAATTTATTCCCAGGGGGATGATGCTAAAAGTGATGCTGAAGATGTTGAGGTAATTTCAATATCTTCTGACTAAAATATTTCTTTGGAAAGACCTCCAAGGCAGGTATGTAGGAAACTTCCTATGTATAATCCAGATTCTCATTTGGATCCAAACTTCCTTTTTAAGAAGGCTTTATATACTCCAAAGCGCCACACCCACATCTCCTCGGGTGATCGTATGGCGGGTCTACCTGAAAAAACCTTCGGTCATAAACGCCACACTAAGGTGCCTTCTCTTTCTGTATCAACTGAACCCTGTTTGTCAATTGTGATTCAATGTCTTCAAAGTTGCCACCCCTTGTTCGTCTCCTAGCGTACATCACTACTTGTTTATCCAACACTTGCTTCAATACTTTACATGTCATTATATATACCTCAACCTTTCATTTTTTAGTGCTCAAGCGAAGAAAAGAAAAACCGGTGGGTGATACGTCCAAAATGCATCACCTTTTTGTATCACAATTTGTCTCTATTCATTGATATATTTCACATTATGATGATGTACTTATAGTGTTTTGGCTTATTTTACACAGTTTACAACTTTCCGGTGCCGAAACAGCAGAAGCAGGATTCAATGGAGAAAATAGCACGAAGAGTTGCAATATCAGAACATCTCCAACTGTGCTAAAAGTTGGAGGGAAGAAGTTTCCGAACGGATCCCAAAGACACGCCAAAGAAGGGCTGAAGGGGGGCCACATGTCACCCAAGTGACGTGCTGGCGCCTTCCCTAGGCCGCGCCAAGAGGCCGCCTGGGTGATGGGTCCCGCCTCCGGTGCTCTCCTTTGGCCTGTATGTTCCTCTTGACCTATAAGTTACGGGACAGAAAAGTTTTCATGATTTTGGTGGTTTGAAGACTTATAGGTTAAGTATCTAATGTGTTCATAAGTGTACACAGGATCTATAAGTCGCTGAGGAGTTTGAATTATACGATGAATATCGAGCCCTAAAAATGTATATCTTCGACTGAAGAAATTGGTCTAAAGCTGAAGAATTGAATCGCAAAGAAATTGCAATGAAATTGATATTACTCATGAAGATATTGAAGATGAGCAATTTGGTGTGTCCTGAAGAAAATCAATTTGAAGAATTTGAAGCATGGAGATTTATTCTTTCTGTTTTTTTCTTCACGTGTACCTCAAATTGAAGATGAGGAATTCCACCAAAAAGTTATTTCAAGATTTTCATTGTCTCTATCTGAAGAATTTGCTGAAGACTTTCTCTGAATTTCCTCAACCTCAAATTCTTCACGCGAGTTAATCATCACCTGCTTACTCTGTGCCTCCATACTGTGCAAACTATCTTTCATATTCCTCATCTTGAAAACTGTTGTAGTGATACTTTGAACCCCTGATCCTTTGTTGTTCCGCTGCAAGTTAGTCATAAGTGAGAAATTTCCTCAGAAGGAATTTCCTCAGTCATGAAGTTCTAAAAATCTCCTATTCACCCCCTCTAGTCGATATAACGCACTTTCAATCATCATCACCATCATCACCAACACCAGCACCATCTCCACCTTCATCCCGTCTACTTCACCATTGCAATCGGAGTTGTACCTTGCACTATTCATCCCCTCTACTCTACCGGTGTTGATTACTCTTTTCTGGTGAATGCTATTGAGTTTTGTCGGAGGATTATTGTTATGACCAGATTGTTAATCATATTTTCACCACCTCTCATCATGATCTCTTTTATGTCTTGTGAGAAGTTCCATTAGTTCTCGAGGACATGGGAAAAGTCTAAATGCTAGTAGTCATATGATGTTGAAGTAATATGTGTTGATTGATATTTAAGTTATGGTGTTATTGTTCTAGTGGTGTTATTTTGACATCGACTACATAACACTTCGCCTTTTTAAGGACCTAGGGGAATGTATCGTGTATAAAGAATGCTTATGGTGGGTTGCCAGAGTGATAGAAACCTGAACCCCAGTTTGCATACTTTTGCATGAGGGAGTATTGGATCCTAAAGCTTATTGCTATGGTTAGGCTTTGCCTTAATTTCTCTCTTGTATTTGTGGATGCTTGCAAGAGGGATTAATCATAAGAGTGCACTTGTCTTGGCCTAGACGGTGCACTAGTTAACATCCACCCACATAACACTTATCAATACAAAACATAGTACTAGACAGAGTAAGGCGAAAGCACTTGACTATCTATCCCGTGTGTCCTCAGGAACGCCTTATTCTTTATAAGTTTAGTCCCTCGGCTTATCCTTTGTGTTCAAAAGGATTGGGCCACTTGCTTCACCTCGGCACCATTCACTTTACTTGCATTTATTTCTTTGTTGCTAATACTAGAAAACCCATAAAAAGTTACCTTTTAGTGCTTTCGGTTATTCCTAGCTCAATATCACTTGTCCATACCTTTTGCTCCTCGTTGGGTTCGACACTCTTACTTATCGAAAATGCTATGATAAATCCCCTACACTTGTGGGTCATCAAGACCATTTTCTGGCGCTGTTACCGGGGAATGTAGCACTATTGGTAAGTGAATTTGGTAAGGAAACCATTACACTGTACGTGCTGTTTTTGTTTTACCATTCCACTTTTTGTCGTTATGGACAACTCTACCCTTGGTTTGTTGCTTGTGGGGAACCGCCCCAACGCTGATGTGGTGGAGAAGCCTCACCCCACCTACTGAAATTGTGCCCTTTAAAATACCAACTGGTATTATTGATTGTGTTTTGGCTAATCAATATGCAGGAGATAGACATCTATGTGAACACTTGCTATATCTTTCACAACTATGCTCCTTATTTAAGCTTGCAGGTATATCGATGGATTTTGTTATGAGAAAGCTATTCTCTCTATCATTAAAAGATAAGGCTTTGGATTGGTATAGGCATCTTGATGACTCTCATTTAGTAAATTGGCAAGATTGTATGCCTCTTTTTATGCAAAGTTTTATCCTCTTCACGAAATACATCAAGACAAGAATTATATTTATAACTTTTGGTCTCGTGACAGAGATAGCATCGCTCAAGCTTGGGGGAGATTGAAGTCCTTAATGCTCAAATGTCACAATCATGAGCTCTCCAAAGAAATCATTCTCACAATTTTTTATGCAAGGCTTTCTCGTCAAGATAAAAAGATGCTTGATGCTTCTTCTAGTGGGGCATTCTCCAACAAAAGCTCTGAAGCATAGTGGGACCTTATTGAAAGGATCCAGAAGAACACTGGAGACTGGGAGATTGATAAAGGTATTGAACCCATTATAAATTATGAGCGTGATTACATTAAGAGCTATGTGAAAACTGATTACTTCGATACCTTTTGCACTAAGATTGGTCTTGGCTCCCAGCTTCTAATTGAATTTTGCAAAGACTTTGCCTCTCATATTGACTCTTCTGAGAAGAAGGAGGATCAACACCATAAATCTTTTAACAAATTACCTGTTGATATTAATGTTGTTGACCCTATCTTACCTGTAGTTGAATATGAAAAGCCCCCTTTTCCCGCAAGGATGAGGGAGCATTCTTTTGTCACAGGCATCCTGAATAAAAGTGAAAGAACGACTCATGAGCATGAGGACCAGATTAAAGTCGATCCTCAAGTTGCATTAGTCAAGGATCTTGTTACTAGTAATATTGAGGATTCCAATATAAATTTTTGTGCTCTTTCCACTAAGCTTGTTACAACCAACAATAAAGGCCCAATTTCAGGTACTCCAGTTGTATCTGTTAAAATAGGTGATCATAATTATTATGGACTATGTGATTTGGGATCCAGTGCTAGTGCTATTCCTTTTTCACTTTATCAAGATATCATGAATGGGATTCTACCATGTGAAATTTAAGAAGTCGATGTCACTATTCATCTTGCAAACAAAGAAACTATCTCTCCTATTGGAATTGTGCGAGATGTTGAAGTTCTATGTGGAAAGGTAAAATATGCTACCGACTTTCTAGTACTCGGTTCAGTACACGATAGTGTTTGCCCAATTATATTTGGTATGCATTTTCTCAAAACTTGTGGAGCTATTACAGATTGCAGGAAAGGAAAACTATCTGTTGAATTTAATGGTGAGCCATATGAATTTAACTTTTCTAAATTCTCGAAGCAAACTCGTGATACTAATCTACCTAGTAATGATAAAATTATTGAAGAGATTCCTTCTATTGCTATTCCTCCCAATGATCCTTTGCAGCAATTTATGGAAAACCACGAGAATGATATGCATATGCAGGAAAAGAATGAGCTAGATGACATATTCTTCAGACAACCTGCTATCCTGAAGCAGAACCTTCCGGTTGAACCTTTGGGAATTTTATCAAAACCAAAAGAAGACCCGGTGTTTGATCTCAGACCTCTTCCCAATACTCTCAAGTATGCTTATTTAGATGAAAATAAAGTATATCATGTTATTATCAATTCTAACCTTTCAGGATATGAAGAAGAGCGATTATTGGAAGTCCTTCATAAACACCGAGGCGCTATTTTCTATACCCTTGATGATCTTAAGGGGTTAGGCCATCTATTTGTCAGCATACTATCAATCTTGAGCCTGATGCTAAATCGGTTGTTGAGCATCAACAACGGTTAAACCCAAAGATGAAGTATGTTGTGAGGACCGAGATCCTCAAGCTTCTAGCCGCATGTATTATCTACCCTATAGCTGATAGTAAGTGGGTAAGTTCAGTACATTGTGTTCCCAAGAAAGGAGGTATGACTATGGTTCCTAACGACAAGAATTAACTAATACCTCAAAGAATTATTATTGGATATAGAATATGTATTGATTATAGGAAGCTAAACAAGGCAACCAGGAAGGACCACTACCCGCTGTTGTTCATTGACCAAATGCTTGAAAGTTTATCCAAAAACACTCACTTTTGCTATCTTGATGGGTACTCTGGCTTCTCTCAAATTCATGTTAATACTGTCGATCAAGAGAAGACCACTTTTACTTGTCCCTTTGGTACTTATGCTTATAGACGTATGCCTTTTGGTTTATGCAATGCTCTTGCTACTTTTCAAAGGTGTATGTCTGCTATCTTTCATGGTTTTTGTGAGGATATTGTGGAGGTCTTCATGGAAGATTTCTCCGTCTATGGAACCTCTTTTGACCATTGTCTCCACAACCTTAATAAAGTTTTGCAGAAATGTGAGGAGACGAACTTGGTACTCAATTGGGAGAAGTGCCACTTCATGGTCAATGAGGGAATTGTTCTTGGCCACAAATTTTTTTAAAAAGGAATCGAGGTGGAAAGGGCAAAGGTTGAAGCAATTGAGAGAATGCCTTATCCAAAATACATCAAAGGTATTCGTAGTTTCCTCGGCCATGCTGGTTTCTATAGGAAATTTATTAAAGACTTTTCTAAAACTTCGAAACCCCTCACTAATCTTCGCCAGAAGGATATTCCTTTTGTGTTTGATAAAGATTGTAAGGAACCCTTCAAAGTTCTTAAGAAAGCCTTGATAACCGCCCCTATAGTCCAACCACCTGATTGGAATTTGCCTTCTGAAATCATGTGTGATGCTAGTGATTTTGTTGTTGGAGCTGTGTTAGGACAAAGGGTTGATAAGAAATTGAATGTTATCCATTATGCTAGCAAAACCCTTGACATTGCTCAAAAGAATTACGCTACTACTGAGAAAGAATTTTTAGCGGTAGTGTTTGCTTGTGATAAGTTTAGGCCTTACATTGTTGATTCTAAAGTCATCATTCATACTTATCATGCTGCTATTAAGTATCTTATGGAAAAGAAGGATGACAAAACAAGGCTTATCCGATGGGTCCTTTTTATTCAAGAATTTGATTTGCAGATTGTTGATAGGAAAGGAGCAGACAACCGTGTAGCAGACAACCTTTCCAGGATGGAGGACATACCACACGATCCCATTCCAATCAACGATAGTTTTCCTGACCAACGGTTAGCTGTTTTACAGGTGAAATCTAATTCAGATCCATGGTATGCAGATTATGCTAACTTTATTGTTGCAAAGTTTTTGCCTCCAGGTTTAACAGTCCAACAATGGAAGAAGTTCTTCCACGACTTGAGGTAATACTTTTGGGATGACCCACATATTTTTAGAGAAGGTGCGTATGGAATTGTGAGGAGATGCATATCAGAACATGAGCAGAAGGATATTTTCAGACAATGTCATAGCAGTCCTTGTGTAGGACATCATGCCGGTGAGAGGACTGCACACAAGGTTCTCCAATCAGGTTTCTATTGGCCTACTCTCTTTAAATATGCTAGAAATTACGTTTTATAATGTGATAAGTGCTAGAGAGTTGGCAGTATTAGTAGGAGGAATGAGATGCCTATAAATTATTCTCTAGTCATTGAGCCTTTTGATTGCTGGGGATTTCATTTTATGGGTCCCTTCCCTCCTTCACACAAGTACACTCACATCTTAGTAGTTGTAGATTATGTGACCAAGTGGGTTGAAGCAATACCCATCTAAAGTGTTGATCACAAGACATCTTTGAAAATGCTCAAGGATGTAATCTTCCCTAGGTTTGGTGTACCTAGGTACCTCATGACCGACGGAGGGTCACATTTTGCACACGGTTCTTTTAGAAAAGCTCTAGCCAAATATGATGTTAATCATAGAATTGCTTCACCATACCACCCTCAAACAAGTGGGCAAGTTGAGCTCACAAATAGAGAGATCAAGTTGATCTTGCAAAAGACAGTGAACAATTCTAGAAAGGACTGGTCCAATAATCTAGGAGATGCCTTATGGGTGTATAGAACTGCTTACAAAAATACCACGGGGATGTCTCCGTATAAGATGGTTTATGGCAAGGCATGCCATCTACCTCTAGAGTTAGAGCACAAATCTTTCTAGGTTGTTAGAGAGCTTAATGTTGATCAAAAGCTTGCTGGTGAAAAGGGTCTCATGAACTTGACTTCTCTAGATGAGATGAGAAGTGAAGCTTATGAGAGCGCAAAAATGTTCAAAGAAAAGGTAAAGAAGTGGCATGACAAGAGAATTTTGAAACGTGAATTTAATGTTGGTGACAAAGTTTTGTTGTATAGATATCGTTTCAGGTTTTCTCCAAGTAAATTACATTCCAAGTGGGAAGGACCGTACCATATCGAAGAGGTCTACCGCTCCGGTGCAATCAAGATTAATAATTTTGAAGGCACAAAACCACATGTTGTGAATGGGCAAAGACACACGCATTACATGGCTGAAGACCCCATCAATGTAGACGTGGATGTGATATAGGTAGCCACTCACAAAGAACATATTGCAACACTGTATCAGACATCGGCAGAAGAAGAATAAGAAAAGGTATGAAATATGGTAAGGAAACTTCACGAACATCAATAAAAGTTTCGTATTATGTGTTTTTTGCAAAATTAGGAAAATTCTGAGCCGAAGCGGAGCCAGAGAGGAGCTCCAGGTCACCCAGGCGACCTGCTGGCGCTGGCTAGCCCCTGGCCACGCCAGGAGGCCGCCTAGACAACCCGAAGTTCATCTCCGACCCTACTTTGGCTTGTTACCTTCCTTTTGGTGCAGAAAGTTTTCCTATAAATTTTCCCGGATCGTCCCGGCTTTGTATATTGCGATTCCGTGCGTTTTCTCTTTCGATCTTTTTCTGCCAGGCTAAGAAGCTATTGATTCGAGATGTCTTCTTGCGACTCAAGCAAGGAATACTACACAGGTCGTCGTCTCTGCCGTGTCCAGCAAGATATCAACCAAGGGAAGGTCACCGGATGGGCTACCATTGAAGAGATAGTTGTAAGACAAGCGTAGATGGAGTGGTTCATGAGAGAGGAAGTCAAGATGGTCACCACCCAGCAAGCAGGAGATCCTTCATCACGAGGATCTAGCTCCAACAACCCCATCCTCGTGGGGTTTATTAACCCTCAACATGATCTTTCTCTGAACCTTTCAGAAACTGCCCCTCCACCAGGAGCTCCACCTGTGTCATCTACTATATCCGAAGCTTACAGAATGACTAACCAATTCTGTGAAGACTTCCGTGTGCTTAAACTACATGTGGCCATATTGGAAGCTGAAAACAAAACCCTTCGGCGCATAATAGCAGACTTGAAGAACAACAAGTAGGATGAAAAGTGAAATCTTCATGGGTAATGGCATTCCCTTAGCTTGTACCAAGCTTGGGGGAGTGCCCGGTATCTTTATTTTTATCCTTTACATTTCTTGGTCAAGTTTAGTGTCGTATCATGTCTAGGGAAGTTATCTTATGAAATAGGTGTTTGCATTGAGGTCTATCACTCCTTTGTGGAGAGTCTTGTATCTGTGAGCGTGAAGTGTCCATGATGGAATATTAATGAGAAGTCTATTGGTTTCTTTGCTGCACTTGGTATCCTCTTCATGCAATCGATCTTATATACTGATTCTTATGGGAGTATTGATCTTAAATATGAGGTATGGCTTTTAAAACTTTATTTAATCTTGGCAAACATAGCATTGGTCATAACAACAAGTATGAGTTTTTCTAGTAGCGACATAGCCAAAACCTTTAAGTTCTTATTCTTGAAGTGTTACGCTAACAAGGAAGACAACTTGATGTTTTCTGCCAATTCTTTATGTTAAACTTTATATTGTTTTGCATCCAAGACAACATTATTTGTCTACTCTCAAAAGCCTTTGCTAGCCAACCCATGCACTAAGCGGGAATACTGCTTGTGCATCCATACCCTGAAACCTCAACCTTCCCAAGAGTCCACCATACCTTCCATATACGTGGTATTTCACCGCCACTCCTAAAGTATATTACTCATGTGCTATCATTAAACCTTCAAATATTACTCCTTGTTTTGTGCCTCTGTTTTAACTCATAAGGAAGTAGTAGATAATTAATGATCTTCTCATACTGGACAAGTTTTATCTTGGGTTTGCATGTGATATGTGAACCCCTAATACGAGGAGGGACTAGCGTGAGCGCGTCCAACTCGTTAAAGATAATAACAACAAACAAAACCTCCTTCACGCTTTGTCGATGAGAAATCAGAAAACTTTGGTAGTGATAAACAAAGGAGACTAAGGGGATGTGATCGTCCCCACTTTGGGAGTCGTTCCTCAAAACTTGTCTAGCATGAGAAGTATTGAGCTATCTACTAGCATTCGTTGACAAATCATGCACCTCTCAAAAGCTTGTTTTACAATCTTTTTAATTTCAAAATCTCTAAAAATCTCTAGCACATGAGTTTTCCCTACTTCCCTCTGGGAAGGGCCAATCTTTTACTTTTATGCTGAGTGAGTAAACCTACTTCTTTCTATCCTGAAAAGAGGGGACACTTTATGTTGACAAAGATGCAGGCATTTATACTATTTCATTGAGAATTGCCATATCACACCTTTGTTGACATTAGCATTAAGATAAGTGAGTTCTTTCTTAAGCCTAGATAAAGCAAACATCTTCCTTTGTGTTAGCATTTTCACTTCTTGACTAATAACATGTTCTTTCAAAAAGGTTCAGTTGATCTCATCAAAATATAAGAGGAAGAGCAAAAGTTAAAAGTTATTAGTTGTTCTTTGACCAAGGACATGTTTGCCATGGTTTGATGAGTTTTCTTAGCTCTAATTTTTATTGTAATTGATATTAATTTTTCATAAGGGCCTTGTGAGTTGAGATTGTTGTTGAGGATGGTTGAGTTTAGTAAAGAATTTATGATGCTTCTTGTCCATATTCTTATTTATCGACGCTTCACTCTCTAAACTTGTCGACAGGTTTACCGAGCTCAGAAATCGCTTGGGGACAAGCGAGGACTAAGCTTGGGGGAGTTGATACGTCCAAAATGCATCACCTATTTGTATCATAATTTGTCTCTATTCATTGATATATTGCACATTATGATGATGTAGTTATAGTGTTTTGCCTTATTTTACATAGTTTACAACTTTCCGGTGCCGAAAGAGGAGACGCAGGATTCAGCGGAGAAAATAGCACGAAGAGTTGCAATATCAGAACATCTCCAACTACATAGTAAATTGGAGGGAAGAAGTTTCCGAATGGATCCCGAAGACAGGCCAAAGAAGGGCCGGAGGGGGGCCACAGGTCACCCAGGCGACCTACTCGAGCGAGCCCCTCTAGGCCGAGCCAAGAGGCCGCCTGGGTGGTGGGTCCCACCTCCGGTGCTCTCCTTTGGACTATATGTTCCTCTTGACCTAGAAGTTATGGGGAGCGAAGAGTTTTCGCGATTCCGGTGCCGCCCCGCGGCGAAAACCTACACAGAAGAAAAGACCTTTCCGACGGCAGATTCCGTCGGGGAGAATTCCTCCCAGAATGGGAAATTGTCCTCATCGTCATCACCATCGTCATGAGCATCATCGTGATCATCATCACCATCATCACCAACACCAACACCATCTCCACCTTCATCCCATCTACTTCACCATTGCAATCGGAGTTGTACCTTGCACTATTCATCCTCTCTACTCTACCGGTGTTGATTACTCTTTTGTGGTGAATGCTATTGAGTTTTGTTGGAAGATTATTGTTATGACCAGATTGTTAATCATATTTTCATCACCTCTGATCATGATCTCTTTTATGTCTTGTGAGTAGTTCCGTTAGTTCTTGAGAAGATGGGAAAAGTCTAAATGCTAGTAGACATATGATGTTGAAGTAATATGTGTTGATTGATATTTAAGTTATGGTGTTATTCTTCTAGTGGTGTTATGTGAACGTTGACTACATAACACTCCGCATTTTGAAGGACCTAGGGGAATGCATCGTGTATAAAGAATGCTTATGGTGGGTTGCGAGAGTGAGAGAAACCTGAACCCCAGTTTGCATACTTTTGCATGAGGGGGTATTGGATCCTAAAGCTTATTGCTACGGTTAGGCTTTGCCTTAATTTCTCTCTTGTATTTGTAGAAGCTTTCAAGAGGGATTAATCATAAGAGTGAACTTGTCTTAGCCTAGACAGTGCACTAGTTAAGATCCACCCACATAACACTTATCAATAGAAAACATACTACTAGATAGAGTATGGCAAAAGCACTTGACTATCTCTCCCGTGTATCCTCAGGAATGCCTTAGCCTTTATTATTTTATTCCCTCGCCTTATCCTTTGTGTTCAAAAGGATTGGGCCACTTGCTTCACCTCGGCACCATTTAGTTTACTTGCATTTATTTCCTTGTTGCTTATACTAGAAAACCCATAAAAAGTTACCTTTCAGTACTTGTAGTTATTCCTTGCTCAAGATCACTTGTCAATACCTTTTGCTCCTCGTTGGGTTCGACACTCGTACTTATCGAAAAGGCTACGATAGATCCCCTACAGTTGTGGGTCATCAACGGGTCAGTCCTGAATAGTGAAGCACCTGAAGTGGAGGAAACATATGCCTCTATCCATGATGCTCTGGTTGAACCTGCTGAAACTTATGTTGAACCTCCTAAGAGTAATGCTATGGATAATATCCCTGACATGCAAGTCGACCCAGCAAAAACTGATAATACAACCATGGACCCAAGTCAGAGAGAAGATCTCAACCCGCCAAGCCCCCTGAAGTCATCCAAAGATGCCATGCTTGAAGAAGAAGTTGTCTTCATTACTGGGACGGGTCACACGACACCCGTTTTAAATGTGCTGGCTAAACGGACTGCCAAGGATGTCTCAACTGAAATAAAAAAAGGGAAAGCTAAACTTGAACTTCCAAATATTGAGAAACTAAACTTAGAAGAACTACAAGCGGGATATCTAAACCGCCTCTCCATGAGCCGGGACATGGAAGTTGTCCTCGTAAATATGATTAAGAAAAGATACAAGGTATGGTATTGTTTAATAAATTACCCCATATATCCCTCTGTAGCCCCCAAGGGCCGGGTCATCTTATTGAAGATGAGCCAGGTCTTGTTTAATAACCTTGATAACTTCAACCTGTAGCCCCCCAAGGCTTGGGTCATCTTCTGGTAGATGAGCCGGGTTTTGTTTAATAACCTTGAAAACTTCAACCTGTAGCCCCCAAGGGCCGGGTCATCTTCTGGAAGATGAGTCGGGTCTTGTTTAATAATCTTGAAAACTTCAACCCGTAGCCCCTAAGGGCCGGGTCATCTTCTGGAAGATGAGCTGGATCTTGTTTAATAACCTAGAAAACGTCAACCTGTAGCCCCCAAGGGCCAGGTCATCTTCTTGAAGATGAGCCGGGTCTTGTTTAATAACATGGAAAACTTCAGCTTGTAGCCCCCAAGGGCCGGGTCATCTTCTTGAAGATGAGCTGGGTCTTGTTTAATATTCTTTGAAAAAGCTAGTGCATTATCCCCCAAGTGTTAAGTATATTACTTGCAATGAACTTGAGACTTGATGCCAAATAATTAATCCGTCCAGGCAGCGTCGAGCTAACTTATCCACCCTGCATGATTATGTAGGAAACTATAAGTCAAGCTGGTTCATCCTTAAGTGGTATGAAGAAAAGTTTGGCACGTCAACAAGACGCTAGGGCTGCAGCTGAAGAAAAACTTTGAGTCTCTTTGGCAGAACTTTAAACAGCCAAGGCTGAACATATATTATACAAAGAGTTAGCCGAAGCTGGCAGAGCATCCCTGTTGCAACATACTGGAAATGCCGAGGGTCAGCTGAAACTAGTCACGGAAGAATTGAATGGTCTACGGTGACACATCTCCAAGATGGCCAATGCTGTATTTGGTAAGTATTTGGTGTATTGTCCAGTGTAACCATTGTAAAGGACACAAAGCGCCATGCAACTTATGCTTCATTTGTTCCTTGCAGGCCCTCGATCCGTCAATCTTCAAGGTGAATGTGTGTTGAAGCTAAAAGCACTATATATCGTGACAGAGCAACTCTATGCTGGCTGCTTATTCACCATCAAGGCTGTGTGGGGTGACAAAGACCCGGTAAAATTCATCAGTGATATGCTAAGGCGGCTCTCAACCATGCCCAAGCATATAGAAGAAATAAAGAAATCAACTTCATGGAAAGGGATAATCACGACTATTAGCCGGTCTTTAGCTTATGCTCTAGAACTCACGCAAGAACAAATAGTAGGGGGGTTTCCTGAGTATAAAGATGACGACTCAGAATTTATGCAAGAAGACTACGCCCAATGCGTAAGGGATGTTCGTCCTGCAGCAAGCTGACTTGCCGAGAGTCTTGACTTGTCCAAGTATCAGGCGACTTATGATGATAACCATAAGCGTGTGGCGCCTCCCAGTTCTGCACCAATAGACCTGACTCCTCAGCGTCGTAAGCATCTTTTTGCCTCTAATGCTGATCCGTCAACCATATTGATAGAGAAAGCTGAATTTTATTCTTTAATCAATTGCACCTGGGATATGGACAACTTCCAGATCCAAAACCCCGAAAGGTCGGCACAGGGTGACCCGGAAGTGGCTTAAACGAGGCGACTCCCGAAGCTCGAACCTGAAGAAAAAGACTGAATCGGCCGAAGGAAACTTTCCACCAGGTTAATATGGAAAAAAAATTGGCCTTCATGAGCCATGTATTTTGTTTTTGAGTATACTCAAACTGCTATATATTTGCATGAGTATGGATGTCAAAACTTTCTGGCATTACCTTGTAATATAAGTCGCGTGTTTGAGCTATCATTGATTAAGAAATATGTTTTGTTCCCCTCTTTGAAAAGAAGGACCTTTAGAATCACCAATTTTGGATGAGTCGGTAGAGCTATTGGATCTCTGCCTGAAAAAGATAACGCCATATAACGGGACAAGTAAGTCGGCTCAGTGAGTCACGGCAGGTAGACGGGCTTGCAAGGCTCTCGTCATACCCTAAGAGGTTTTTGCCAAACCTTTATGTTTTCAGACTCGAAGATCAGTCTCAAGTCAAGCTTCAGTGAAGCAGGTTCTGTGAACCCATGGTTTGTCTATTTTCCATATGTTGTCTCTCACAAGCACCTCAATGTTTTAACCTTGGAAGTTTAGGGTTCAAGATTGGATTGACTCGCTAAGAGTACACGGGGCTTATGGGGCGCGTTGCAAAACATACAGTCCAGTATAACCATTGTAATGTGTTAATTTTTCGCTAGCCAAGAGGGTATTAAGGCGGGACTCAATGAGTCAGAAGCCCCCAATTGACCTATGATCAAGGAAAAACGGGCATAGGATTGGAGAAGACAATGCTATTACTGCTAAACAACCCGGGGACTAGTAGCCCCCAAGTAAGCCGATTTTTATCATCCATGATCATACATTGGCGCCTATGTTTGAACTTTGCATCATGCACTTGGTCCTATTTGGCTTATTAGTATCTATGTTTCAACGATCACAACAGGGCGACTCGTCCTCTTTGATACTAATAGAATCCATGTTTGAATGGCCTCCTTGGCAGCAACTCATCCTCTTGGGCGGCTTATTTAATCAATAAAGTCTCATGCTCAACATATAGGCTGAAACGGTAGAGACCCTGAATTTCGTGGGCGCCGTCTTTATTGTTGTGGTATAAATATTACACATATACTAAGCCATGTACATGGATAAGGAGCCGATGGCTCTAAGTGTAGTAAGGCCGCAGATGAGCAATGTTCCATGGATAAGGAGCCGAGGTTGGCTTGTCAGGGCGAAGATCAATCAAGTAGTAAGAGCCGTTGCGAAGGCTTTTGCTAACGATGAATGGTCCTTCCCATGGAGGCAAGAGCTTGTGCATGCCCGTGTGATCTTGAATCAGTCAAAGAACTAAGTCGCCCTCCTGGAAGCGCTCTAGCTCTTGACCCGTCGATTGTGATAACGACGTAGGTCTTGTTGGTAGATAGCCGATCATGCTGCGCTAAATCATGCTCTTCCTCCAGAGCATCCAAGGAATCCTGACGTGCTTGTTCATTATCTGCTTCTACGTACGTGGTGACTCTTGGAGAATCATGCCTTATATTGCTAGGAAGAACCGCCTCGGCCCCATAAACGAGAAAAAAGGGAGTATAACCAATGGATCTGTTTGGTGTTGTTCTCATGCTCCAAAGTATTGAAGGAAGCTCTTCAACCCAACAAACCGGAGTGTGCTGCAAAGGAAACATGAGCTGGGGCTTGATTCCATGCAAGATCTCCTGGTTAGGCCGCTCAGCTTGAACATTGTATTGTGGATGAGCCACTGTGGATACATCAAGTCGGATATGCTCTCGCTGACAAATCTCCTTCATTGTCCCCTTAGACAAATTAGTACCATTGTCAGTAATGATGCTATCGAGATAACCAAAATGGAAAATCAACTTCTTGAGGAACTTGACTTTCGTCTCTACCTCACAATTGCTGACCGACTCTGCTTCAACCAACTTGGTAAATTTATCAACCGCCACATACAGATGAGTCTTTTTCTCGGAAGACATTTTAAACGGGCCAACCATATCAAGCCCCCAAACTATGAAAGGCCATGTGATTTGGATCATGCGCAACTCCTGAGCCGACACATGTACTTGACGTCCAAACTTCTGACACCCATCACATCGACGCACTATATCCTTTGCATCGGCATGAGCCGTCAACCAGTAGAAACCATGGAGAAAAGCTTTTGACACCAAAGATCATGACCCGGCATGATGTCCACAGTCACCAGTATGTATCTCATTGAGAATATCTCGCCCTTCTTCTCGTGAAACACAACGCTGAAAAACCCCATAGGTGCTCCGTTTGTGTAACTCGCGTTTATGGATAACCATGGATTTGCACCGCCGTACGATCTGTCTAGCAAAAATTTGACCAGTCGACAACTCACCTCAGGATAGATAAGCCATGTAAGGTACTGTCCAGTCAGGAATCACCCGGAGAGCTGCCATCAATTGTGATTCCGGGTCAGGAACTGCTATGTCCTCTTCAGAAAGCAACTTCATAGAAGGATTATGTAAGACATCCAAAAACACATTGGGGGTAACAGGCTTACGTTGTGATCCAAGTCGCGACAAAGCATCAGCTGCCTCGTTCTGTCGACGATCAATATGATCAATCTGGTAACCATGAAAATAATCCGCCACTTCAGTTACCAGACGCCTATAAGCCCCCATCAATGGGTCTTTGGAATCCCAAGATCCTGAAACTTGTTGAGCCACCAAATCTGAGTCGCCTAAGCATCTCACCGGGCTAAGGTTCATCTCCTTAGGAATCCTGAGCCCATGGCGCAACTCCTCATACTCAACCGCATTGTTGGTACAAGGAAACACGAGTCGCAAAACATAGAAATATTTGTCGCCTCGTGGGGAAGATAACACTACTCCACCTCCTAAGCCCTCCAACTGCCTAGAACCATCGAAATGAATAGTCCAGTATGTGTTATCAGGCCTATCTTCCGGAATTTGCAACTCGGTCCAATCGTTGATAAAATCCACTAGAGCTTGAGAATTGATGGTTGTGCGAGGCATATACTTCACATGGCGAGGACCAAGCTCTATCGCCCATTTAGCAATCCACCAAGTGGCTTCACGGTTCTGTAGAATGTCCCCAGTTGGCGTAGGACTGACCATGCTTATTGGATGCTCCAAGAAGTAGTGCTTGAATTTCTGGCTTGCCATAAAATTCTCAAAGACCAGTTTTTGCCAATATGGATATCGTTGTTTGGATAGATTCAATACCTCACTGACCAAATATATTGGCCGTTGAACCGTATATTCCTTGCCTTCTTTCTTGTGTTCAACAACCACCGTAGACTCACTGCTTCAGAGTTAGCAGCAATGTAGAGGAGCATCGGTTCCTTATCAACTGGGGCTGCTAACATGGGCGGCTCAGCAAGTTGCTTCTTAAGGGCTTCGTTAGCCTCATTAGCCGCATCGGTCCAAACGAAGTGATTCATTTTCTTGAGTAGCTGATAAAGTGGAATGTCATTCTCACCATGGAGACTTATGAAACGACTCAGTGCTGCGATACGACCCGCCATACGCTAGACCTGATTAATGTTAGCCGGCTTGCCAAGCGAAGTTATCGCCTTGATCTTGTCCGGGTCAGCTTCAGTGCCACACTCTGACACCAGGAAACACAATAACTTTCCTGCAGGAACACCAAACAGGCACTTGGTTGGGTTAAGCTACATCTGATAGACCCGAATGTTGTCGAATGTCTCCTTGAGATCACCTAAAAGTGTCTCCTTCTTCTATGATTTCACCAATACGTCTTTGACATAAGCATGAATGTTACGTCCAATCTGACTATGCAAACAATTCTGAATGCAACGTTGATAAGTCATCCCTGCACTTTTAAATCCAAAGGGCATTGAAACATAGAAAAAGGCACCATAGGGGGTTATAAAGGCCGTCTTCTCCTGGTCCTGCTTGGCCATCTTGATCTGGTGATAACCGGAGTATGCATCCAGAAAGCACAAACGCTCACAATCCGCTGTAGAGTCAATGATTTGATCGATACGGGGAAGGGAAAAAGGATCCTTCGGACAAGCTTTGCCGAGGTCTGTATAGTCGATGTACATGCGAAAGGTGCCATTCTTTTTTAGGACTAATACCGGGTTAGCCAACCACTTACAATGAAAAACCTCGACAATGAACCCGTCGGCCATGAGCCGGTCGACTTCTTCCCTAATTGCTTTATGTCTCTCCTCGTTGAAATGATGGAGGTACTGTCGAACCGGCTTCATCTTGGGATCTACATTGAGATGGGTACTCCTAACATGTCAGAAGGTTTCCATGCAAAGATGTCCCGATTCTCACGGATGAATTCGGTAAGCGCGCTTTCCTATTTGGGATCCAAGCCGGTCCCAATAGTAAACTGCTTAGAAGAGTCGCATGGGGTGAAATCCACCTGTTTGCTATCATCTGACGGTTTGAAATTAAGGGGCGGGTCAGAATCAATAGTTGGTTTTTTGAGCAGGCTCATGTCAGTTGGGTCCACATTGGCCTTGTGAAACTTCAACTCTTCGGTAGCACACACCGACTCAGCATATGCGACATCTCCTTCTTCACACTCCTGTGCTAACTTTCGATCTCCATTAACTGTGATGGTGCCCTTAAGACCAGGCATCTTAAGCTTAAGGTATACATAGCAAGGTCGGGCCATGAAGCGGGCATAAGCCCGCCGCCCGAACAGAGCTTGATAAGTACTCTTAATTTTGACCACCTCAAACATCAATACCTCACTCCTATAATTGGACTCATCACCAAAAGCCACATTCAACTTGATCCGCCCAACAGGATGCCCCGACTTGGCCGGTACAATGCCATGAAAAACTGTGGTTGAAGGAATCAAGTCTTTCTTTGCAAAGTTCATCCACCGAAAAGTGTCATAGTACAGGATGTTGATACTGCTACCTCAATCCATACAGACCTTGGAGAGTGTATATCCCCAAACCTGAGGCGCCACCATCAACGCCAATTCGCCAGGGTTATCAATCTGGGGTGGTTGATCAGCTCTACTCCACGTGACAGGTTGTTCAAACCAGTTTCGGTATCTGGGAACCGTCGGCTCAGCCATGTTGATTGCCCTCTACTTTAATTTCCTATCCCTTTTACAGGTGCTAGTGGTGAAGACATGGTATTGACCACCATTCAACTGCTTAGAGCATCTCCAACACCCGCACTATACTAGCGCTGCGCGCAACACGGCGGGCAGCTCCAGCGGGCGCGAAAAAAGGCGCGCGCGGCATTTTCAGTTTAGCGCGCTAGCCGAAACGCAATCGCGCGCCCCTTATTTGCTGCGCCAGCTCCCGCGCGCGCGACTCTTGCACGCTCGCTACTCCTCTCTCGCGCGCTCGCTCCTCCACTCTCGCGCGCTCGCTCCCCACTGCCACCCCTTCTGGCCGCGCCGCCGCCACCGCTCGCGCCCCCGGCGACCGTTCAGGTGCTCCTCGGCCTATCCCCGTGCCGCCGTCGCTGCCCGCTCCCGCCGGTGACCACTCAAGCGCTTTCCCGGCCTATCTCCGCTGCGGCCGCCGCCCACGCCCCCCGGCGACCGTTCAGGCGCTTCCCCGGCCTCCCCGCGCCGCCGCGCTTCCGCCCCACCCCCTATAGTCCCGCCGGCACTCGCGCGCCTCCGACGTCCGAGGAACAGCGCCCGAGCGCTCACTGCCACGCCGCACCTGTAAGGTGTTCGACAAAACACCTACAAGGTATGTATTGCTCCAAACTTATGAATTTGGTGCATGTTTTGAATTGTAGTTTTTATAGTATAGTATTGAACATTG
Organism: Hordeum vulgare subsp. vulgare; assembly: GCF_904849725.1. Classification (NCBI taxonomy): domain Eukaryota; kingdom Viridiplantae; phylum Streptophyta; class Magnoliopsida; order Poales; family Poaceae; genus Hordeum; species Hordeum vulgare. The sequence continues at coordinate 44,200,217 of NC_058520.1, read as the reverse complement.
TAGATGAGTTCGTCGTATGATTCTTCCGAAGAAGAATTTGATATGGAAGAGGAGGAGGATCTTGCAATGATAATAGCTATGCACATCAATAAAAAACCAAAGCACTGTGGTTCGGTTATGGGTCGGGACAAAATTTGGAGAGATAGGATTGATGCCCATAACAGATTGATGAAGAACTATTTCGTGGAGAATCCCACATACTCGGAGTCGTATTTTTGTCGCCGGTTTCGGATGAGCACAAAATTGTTCAAGCGCATTGCAGAGAAACTAGCGAGCCATGACCGGTTTTTCCAGCAAAGGAGGAATGCCGCCGGAGAGCTCGGGCATAGCACCTTTCTGAAGGTGACAGCCGCATTGCGTATGTTGGCATACGGTATCCCGGCTGATCTAGTTGATGATCACTTGGCTATGGGTGAGAGCAAAGCCATCATGTGTGTCAAGCACTTTGAAGTGGGAATTGTGCAAGTGTTTGGCGAGGAGTATTTGAGATCTCCCACTGCTGAAGACGTCGCAAGGCTATTGGCGATGAACAAGGCTCGCGGCTTTCCTGGCATGCTTGGCTCAATAGATTGCATGCATTGGAGTTCGAAGAATTGTCCAAAGGCATGGCATGGGCAATTCCACGGCCAAAAAAGGGTTCCACTATAATCCTTGAAGCGGTGGCCGATCAAGAGACTTGGATTTGGCATGCATTCTTTGGAATGCCTGGATCTTTGAATGATATCAATGTTGTCAACCGGTCACCACTGATGAATAAGATTGCAGATGGTGAGTTTCCACCGGTGTAGTTTGTAGCAAATGGCCGTACGTACAACTATGGCTATTATCTAGCGGATGGCATCTATCCAAAGTGGCAAGCCTTCGTGAAGCCGTTGAAAAAGCCGGAAGGTAAGAAAAATCTTGATTTCCACAATGCTCAGGCGGCTGCTAGAAAAGATGTGGAGAGAGCATTTGGGATTTTGCAAGCCCAATTTGCTATTGTGAGAGGACCGGCTAGATGTTGGGATCAAAAATTGCTTTGGTACATCATGCACGCTTGTGTGATCATGCACAACATGATCATCGAGAATGAGCGTGGCCAAGATTTAGATTACTCACAATATGAGCTGTTGGGACATCCTGTGCGAGTGCGACGGAGGGATGAAAGGGTAGCCCGTTTTGTTGCCTCCTATCATGACATTCGGCGTCCCGCAACGCACAATGATCTTCAGAAGGATCTGATTGAAGAGTGGTGGGCATGGCATGGACGACAAAGAGCATGATTTGGTTGTGTTTATTGCATATTTGTATTGTATTGTTCATGAACTATTGGTTTTGTTTATTGCACTATTTTTTGTACTGAACGATAAACTATTTGTTTGAGTTGTAATGACTATTTATTGTTGATTTATTTTTGTTTGTTTGATCATTTTTGCTCCTATTTTCTGAAATGTACATGTGGTTTGTGCGTGCTGCGCGCGCTGCATTTTTGGGCGCTGCTGGAGCGGCGCGCGCGCGCTGCATTATAGCGCGGCTGTTGGAGCCAGCGCCTATCCCCGTGCTAAACTAGCCAAAGCGCGCTCGGCAAATATATTTTTTGGGCGCGGCGCAAAGCACGGCTGTTGGAGATGCTCGATTGCTCTGAAAGCCACCCTGGTTGTTTGGCTGCTGAAAACTGTCCTGGTCATTATACTGCTGATTAACTTGGCGAGACGATTGTCCACCATTGTTATGTGAGCCGCCTCGCCCTTGAGGACCCGGGTTAGGAAAATCACCGAACGAACCACCTTGTGACCCGCTCGGGCCATATTGACTTGGTTGGGCGCCTTCGTTACCTCCTTGGTGGTCTCTGGACGCTTGAAGACGGAATTAATGCATTACAAAACAGTTTTCCCAAGAGTGAGAAGACGGGGCGCCTGGGGTACTATGCTTAGGGCAAGGTCCCTTAAGTATCTCTTCGTAATTGCGCGGTTTTCTTCCGCTAAAACCGCGATCCTGACCAATATTTCGGGGCTGGTTTCTGGGCCCGACACTGGCGTTAGCAAAATAATCAGACACGCCATCTTTCTGCCTCCTTTTTCCTTGACCTCCCTAGTTACTGTTGCACCCGCGAGTCTGGAAGTAGCCCTTAGCTCCATCTCCCCTTTTAAATTCACTGGCCATATCATCATCAGAGCCGGCATCCTTTCTGCCGTCTTACTCGGCGTACCTGGTGAGGGTGTCCATCAACTCGCCCATATCCTGCACCTTTCGCTAAAGACGGCCAAATTTCAACACGAGAGGCTCAAAATGGAACTTCTTCTCCAAGATCAGCACGACCTGAGCCACCGTGATGTCATCTAAATAATGGATAATCTCCGCGACCCGCCTTGTCCAGTGATGGGACGATTCATCCTCACGCTGAACACAATGTTGAAGATCTACGATCTTCATTGGATGCTTGCACCTTGAAGTCTCTGGGCATGCGCTCGTTGCACAAAGCAAATAATAGGCAGGGACACCTACATTCCTTCCCTCCCGATCCACTGTACCCGGGAGCTAGCTAGGCATAAGGTGAAGCTCCCCAACCCGCCAATGTTGTCGCCGCCTCTACTTCTTCCTGTCGGGCGGCTCACGCAGCGTTGACAAGCGTCTGAGCATTTAATGTCGGCGGCTCGTGCTGGTTGATTTGAGGCTTCTGTCGATGGCCGCTGCTGGAAAGCGCCGGGGGATCATCTGGGCGACTCTTTGTATGGATTGCCTATGGCGTGGAGTGCAGTCGATCACGACTATATGAAAACTGCACCTGCTAGACCACCACCGTCTTTAACATCTGAATGGCGTTCCTTGCTTCCACCTCAAGCGCTGTGTTTCCACGAATAGGGAGAGACTCCAAGTGGCGGGTCACAGCTAGCACATTATCCACCGGGTTGGAGAAGTGACCTTGGGGTGTTTGGAAGTGTTGAGCTGCCTACGAGATCAGTGGGGCTTGCATCGGCTGCTGAACGATCTCGACCTGCGGATTATTCTGGCAAGGTGGGTTATGCTCCACGCCAGGCGTATTTGGGCAGCTAAATAGACGTGTAGGGTTAAGGTTGGCAGGGATATGACTCTGATGCCTCCTTTGATGAACGACATCACATGCAACTCGCTAACGCTCAAGTCGCCACACCTCCAACTTCAAACGCTTTACCTCTTCGTCAATCCGAGCTTGCTGATCCACCGTCCGGGTCTTCACAGCGTCGATCTCACGTTGTATCTGTGCCATCTCCTCCCAAAGGTTGGCCAGTTCCGCATTGACTTCCTCTTGGATATCAGCAGTCACGACGACTACCAGGAGTTTTGACATCTCAACCATCATATATGCCATGGCCTGGGCTGATGTCTTTACAGACCCGCTGGCCCCGTTAGAGGTCACCGCGTTTGGCTACTTTTGAGCCGCCGTTGCCCTCGCCATGTAGATGGAGACTTGGCGTGGTGGTTCTTGTGGCCCTTCAGAGACTGCAGCATCAGGAAAGCCCCCAAGCCTTCCCTCCTAGAGAGGACAAATTGAATCAGTATCTCCGATTGATGACTTGTCGTCGGAGTTGACAAGGGTATCTCAACCAGCTCCCGGTTCATCCCTGAGGTTAGCCTCTTGTGTAAAGCCGACGAAGACATGACGCCGTCCAATCCGGGGTTTGGCGGGTTGGTGATACATCCATTTTGCATCATGTTTTCCTACTGTTATTTATGTTGTTTTATTGAATAATAATGCTTTTTGGAGTAATTCTAATGCGTTTTCTCTCATAGTATGCAAGGTACACACAAAGGGGAGAATTCTAGCAGCTCGAAATCTGGACCTGAAAAAGCTACGTTAGGCTACCTATTCTGCGCAACTCCAAATGAGCTGAAACTTTACGAGGATTGTTTATGGAATATTTGAGGAATATTGGAGAAAATAAGTACCAAAGGGGGCACACCAGGTGGGCACAACCAACCTAGGCAAGCGAGGGAGCCCAGGCGCGCCCTGGTGGGTTGTGCTCACCCAGGCCCACTTCCGGTGCCCCTCTTGTGGCATATAAGTCATTTTGACCTCGGAAAAAGTCGGAGAGGACTTTCGGGACAAAGCGCTGCCGTCTCAAGGCAAAACTTGGGCAGGAGCACTTTTGCCCTCTGGTGGAGCGATTCCGTCGGGGGAACTTCCCACCCGGAGGGGGAAATCATCGTCATCATCATCACCAACAACTCTCCCATCTTGGGGAGGGCTATCTTCATCAACATCTTCAACAACACCAACTCCTCTCAAACCCTAGTTTATCTCATGTGTCCAATCTTTGTACCGGAACTATAGATTGCTACTTTTGGGTGAATACTAGTGTTGATTACATCTTGTAGTTGATTACTATATGGTTTATTTGGAGGAAGATTATATGTTCAGATCCATTGTGCTTTTTAGTACCCCTCTGATCTTGAGCATGATTATCATTCGTGAGTAGCTATCAAACTACTCTGCTACTTACAATTTTAGCACTTGCAGATATTACCTTGCTTAAAACCACTTGTCATTTCCTTCTGTTCCTCGTTGGGTTCGACACTCTTACTTATCGAAAAGGCTACAATTGACCCCATATACTTGTGGGTCATCAAGGCTATTTTCTGGCACCGTTGCTGGGGAGTGAAGCGCTCTTGGTAAGTGAAAATTGGTAAGGAAACATTATTACTACGTGCTGAAATTTATTGTCACTTGCTACTATGGAAAACAATCCTTTGAGGGGTTTGTTTGGGGTATCTTCACCTCAACCGGAACCACAATTAGTTGCCCCTCAACCTACTGCACCTACTGAAAATATTGAATATTAAATTCCTTCGGTATGGTAGAACAACTGCTCGCTAATCCTTATGCAGGAGATGGAACCGAACATCCTTATATGCACTTGATATATGTGGATGAAATTTGTGGATTGTTTAAGCTTACAGGTTTACCCAAAGATGAAGCTAAGAAGAAGGGTTCCCTTTATATTTGAATGGAAAAGCATGGACATGGTATAGGCTATGTGATGATATTGGATCTTGGAACTCGAATCGGTGGAAATTGGAATTCCATCAAAAAAATTATCCTATGCATCTAGTTCACCATGATCGGAATTATAGACATAATTTTTGGCCTCGTGAAGGAGAAAGTATCGCTCTAGCTTGGGGAGGCTTAAGTCAATGTTATATTCATGCCCCAATCATGAGCTCTCAATAGAAATTATTATTCAGAATTTTTATGCTCGTCTTTCTCGTAATGATCAATCCATGCTCGATACTTCTTGTACTGGTTCTTTTATGAAGAAGCTATTGAATTGCGGTGGGATCTTTTAGAAAGAATTAAACGCAACTCTGAAGATTGGAAACTCGGCAAAGGTAAAGAGTCAGGTATTGAACCTAAGTTTGATTGTGTTAAATCTTTTATGAATACTGATGCTTTTCAAAAGTTTAGCACTAAATATGGACTTGACTCTGAGATAGTAGCTTCCTTTTGTGAATCTTTTGCTACTCATGTTGATCTCCCTAAGGAGAAGTGGTTTAAATATCACCCACCTATTAAAGAATAAATTAAATAACCGGTAAAATCTAAAGAAGAAACTATCATTTACAATGTTGATCCAGTTGTTAACACTACTTATGTTGAAAAAACACCTTTCCCACTTAGGATGAAGGAACATACTAAAGCTTCAACTATGGTAAGTTATGTTAGAACACCCAAACCGGCTGAACAAATCAGAGTTGAACCTAGTGTTTCTATGATTAAAGATCTCTTGGTCTATAATATCGATGGGCAATTTATTTACTTCTGTTATGAAGCTTCTAGAATTACCAAACCGGATAAAAAAGATAAACATATAGACCAGTTGTTGGCATGCGTGTTGTCTCAATTAAGATAGGAGATCACTGTTATCATGGGTTATGTGACCTAGGTGCTAATGTGAGTGCTATTCATTTTTCCTTATATGAAGAATTAAGAATGAAATAGCACCTGCTAAAATAGAAGACATAGGCGTTACTATTAAACTTGCCAATAGGGATGGTATATCACCAATTGGGATTCTCAGAGATGTTGAAGTCTTGTGTGGGAAGATAAAATACCCTACTGATTTTCTTGTTATTGGCTCCCCACAAGATGACTTTTGTCCCATTATCTTTGGTAGACCTTTCTTGAACACCATAGATGCCAAAATAAATTGTAAGAAACAATTTGTTTGTGTTAGCTTTGGTGATGAATCTCATGAATTTAACTTTTCCAAGTTTAGTAGACAACCTCATAAGAAAGATTTGCCTAGTAAGGACGAAATTATTGGTCTTGCTTCTATTGTTGTACCTCCTACTAATCCTTTAGAACAATATTTGCTAGACCATGAAAATGATTTGCATATGCGTGAAATAAATGAAATAGATAGAATCTTTTTCGAACAACAACCTCTTCTTAAACACAATTTGCCTATTGAAACTCTAGGAGGGCCCCCTCCACCTAAAGAGGACCCTATGTTTGAATTAAACTAATTGCCAGACACTTTGAAATATGCTTATCTTGATGAGAAAAAGATATATCATGTTATTATTAGTGCTAACCTTTCAGAACTTGAATAAGAAAGATTATTGAAAGTTCTAAGGAAGCACCAAGCTGCTATTGTATATACTCTTGATGATCTTAAGGGCATTAGTCCCACTCTATGTCAGCACAAGATTAATATGGAACCTGATGCTAATCCAGTTATTGATCACCAACGTCGGTTAAATCCGAAGATGAAAGAAGTGGTAAGAACGGAAATATTGAAACTTTTGGAAGCACGTATAATCTATCATATAGCTGATAGTAGATGGGTAAGTCTTGTTCATTGTGTCCCTAAGAAGGGAGGTATTACTGTTGTTCTTAATGATAAGAATGAACTTATCCACAAAGAATTTTCACAGGCTATAGAATGTTAGTTGATTTTAGAAAATTAAAGAAAGCAACTAGAAAAGATCATTACCCTCTGCCTTTTATTGATCAAATGTTAGAAAGACTATCTAAGCACACACATTTTTGCTTTCTTGATGGATATTCTCGGTTTTCACAAATACCTGTTTCACAACCTGATCAAGAAAAGACCACTTTTACTTGTCCTTTTGGAACTTATGCTTATAGACGCATGCCTTTTGGTTTATGTAATGCACCTTCTACCTTTCAAAGATGTATGACTGCTATATACTCTGATTTCTGTGAAAAGATTGTTGAGGTTTTCATGGATGACTTTTCTGTTTATGGGAAGTCTTTTGATGACTGTTTAAGCAATCTTGATCGAGTTTTGCAAAGATGTGAACAAACAAATCTTGTCTTGAATTGGGAGAAGTGTCACTTTATGGTTAACGAAGGTACTGTTTTGGGCCATAAAATTTCTGAAAGAGGCATTGAGGTGGACAAATCCAAGGTTGATGCAATTGAGAAAATGCCATGTCCTAAAGATATCAGAGGTATTCGTAGTTTCCTTGGTCATGCTGGTTTCTATAGGAGGTTTATCAAAGACTTTTCTAAAATTTCTAGGCCTCTTACAAATCTTTTGCAAAAGGATATTCCTTTTGTGTTTGATGATTATTGCTTGGAAGATTTTGAAACACTAAAGAAAGCCTTAATTACTGCACCTGTTGCTCAACCACCTGATTGGAACTTGCCTTTTGAGATTATGTGTGATGCTAGTGATTATGTTGTTGATGCTATTATAGGACAAAGAGTTGATAAGAAATTGAATGTTATCCATTATGCTAGTAAAACTCTGGACAGTGCTCAATGAAATTATGCTACGACTAAACAAGAATGATAAATTCAGATCTTACATTGTTGATTCGAAAGTTATTGTTCACACCGATCATGATGCCATTAAATATCTTATGTAAAAGAGAGATGCTAAATCTAGACTCATTAGCTGGGTTCTTCTGTTACAAGAATTTTATTTGCATAGCACTGATAGGAAAGGAGTAGAGAACCTTGTAGCTGATAACTTGTCTAGGCTTGAAAATATTCTCGATGACCCACAACCTATTAACGATAGCTTTCCTGATGAACAATTAGCGACAATAAATGTTTCTAATAGTACACCTTGGTATGCTGATTAGACTAATTATATTGTTGCTAAATACATACCACCTAGCTTCACATACCAACAAAACAAAAAAATTATTCGATGATTTAAGACACTACTTTTGGGATGACCCACATCTTTATAAAGAAGGAGTAGATGGTATTATTAGACGTTGCATACGTGAGCATGAACAGGAACAAATCCTACGGAAATGTCACTCTGAAGCTTACGGAGGGCATCAAGCGGGAGACAAAACCACTCATAAGATATTGTAATCTGGTTTTTATTGGCCTCCTCTCTTCAAGGATGCCCGTAAGTTTGTCTCATATTGTGATGAATTTGAAAGAATAGGTAATATCGGTAAGCGTCAAGGAATGCCTATGAATTATTCACTTGATGTTGAACCATTTGATGTTTGGGGATTTGATTTCATGGGACCTTTTCCTTCCTCTAATGGGTATACACATATTTTGGTTGATGTTGATTATGTTACTAAGTGGGTAAAAGCTACTCCAACTAGTAGTGTTGATCACAACACCTCTATTAAAATGCTTAAGGAATTTATTTTCCCAAGGTTTGGAGTCCCTAGATATTTAATGACTCATGGTGGTTCACACTTTATTCATGGTGCTTTCCGTAAAATGCTTGCTAAGTATGATGTTAGTCATAGAATTGCATCACCTTATCATCCTCAGTCTAGTGGTCAACTTGAACTTAACAATAGAGAAATAAAACTAATCTTACAAAAAACTACCAATAGGTCCTGGAAGAATTGGTCTAAGAAATTAGATGATGCACTTTGGGCTTATAGAACAGCATATAAAAATCCTATGGGTATGTCTCCTTCTAAAATGGCTTATGGAAAATCTTGTCATTTGCCTCTTGAGTTAGAACATAAAGCATATTGGGCAATAAAAGAACTCAACTATGATTTCAAACTTGCTGGTGAAAAGAGGTTATTTGATATTAGCTCATTAGATGAATGGAGAACCCAAGCTTATGAAAATGCAAAGTTATTTAAAGAAAAATTTAAAAGATGGTGATACGTCTCAAACGTATCTATAATTTTTGATGGTTTCATGTTGTTCTGTTGTCATCTTTGGATGTCTTATGTACCTTCTATATCTTTTTTGGGACTAACTTATTAATTTAGTGCCAAGTGCCAGTTCCTGTATTTCTGTGTTTTTGGCTCTTTTCAGATCTGATTTTGGAACAGAGTCCAAACGGTATAAAATCCCCGAAATGATTTTTTTCCCGAACGGAAGAAGATCAGGGGGCCTGTGGGCCAAGCCAGGAGGGCTGCAGGGAGCCCACAAGCCCCCACTCCGCCACCAGGGGGGAGGCGGCGGTGGGCAGGCTTGTGGCCTCCCTGGCGCACCCCTGACCTAGATCTTGCGCCTATATATTCCCTAAAAATCAGAAAAAAATCAAGGGAGCCTCGAAAATACTTTTCCGCCGCCGCAAGCTTCCGTTTCCGCGAGATCTCATGTGGAGACCCTTCTCGGGGCCCTGACGGAGGGGACTTTGGAGTTGGAGGGCTTCTTCATCATCATCATCGCCCCTCCAATGACTCGTGAGTAGTTCACTTCAGACCTACGGGTCCGTAGTTAGTAGCTAGATGGCTTCTTCTCTCTCTTGGATCTTCAATACAAAGTTCGCCATGATCTTCATGTAGATCTATCCGATGTAATCTCCTTTGGCGGTGTGTTTGTCTAGATCCGATGAATTGTGGATTTGTGATCAGATTATCTATGATATATATTTGAGTCTTTGCTGATTTCTTATTTGCATGATTTGATATCCTTGTAAGTCTCTCCGAGTCTTGGGTTTTGTTTGACCAACTAGATCTATGATTCTTGCAATGGGAGAAGTGCTTGGTTTTGGGTTCTTACCATGTGGTGACCTTTCCCAGTGACAGTGGGGGCAGCAAGGCACACATTGAGTAGTTGCCATCAAGGGTAACAAGGTGGACTCTATCGTTGATATGAGATTTTCCATATACATCATGTCATCTTGCTTAAGGCGTTACTCTGTTCTTTTGGACTTAATACACTAGATGCATGCTGGATAGCAGTCGACGTGTGGAGTAGTACTAGTAGATGCAGAAAGTATCGGTCTACTTGTTTTGGACGTGATGCCTATAGATATAATCATTGCCATAGATATCGTCACGACTTTGCGTGGTTCTATCAATTGCTCGACAGTAATTTGTTCACCCATCGTCTACTTGCTTTCATGAGAGAAGCCACTAGTAAACACTATGGCCACCGGGTCTATTCACATCTATCGTTTACACCTCCGCTTTTACTTTGCTTTGTTACTTTGTTGCTTTCAGTTCTCACTTTGCGAACAATCTATAAGGGATTGACAACCCCTTCATAGCATTGGGAGGAGGTTCTTTGTGTTTGGCCAGGCACTTGTGATACATCTTCACTGGATCGATACCTTGGTTCTCAAAACTGAGGGAAATACTTACCAGCGTTGCGCTACATCACCCTTTCCGCTTCGAGGGAACACCAACGCAAGGCTCCAAGGCCACGGGGAAATCCTTTGCATATTTGCCTAGGAAGTACCTAAAGGCGTAGCCGTAGCAGAAGGATTCCTGGTGCCGTTGCTGAGGAGAATCAAGACAAGAACAGTCTCCCGTCAGCATGTGTTTCTGGCGTCGTTGGAAGGTCTTTTGTTGCAGTAGCAGAAGTATTTCTGGCGCTGTTGCCGGGGAGGAGAGATCTATCCAAGTAGGTCTCACAAACTCATCTCTCGCATTTACTTTTTTGCCAGTTGCCTCTCGTTTTCCTCTCCCTCACTTCACATTTGCCGTTTTCATTTGCCTTTCTCCTTTTCCTCTTCGTTCGGCCTTTTCTCGCTTGCTTTCTGTTCGCTTGTGTGCCATGTGCTTTCAATATGCTTGCATCTTCGCTTGCTGAAAATCTAGTGACATGGATCCACATCCACTAGCTAATCTCTTTAAGAGACCCACTTATGTGGAATGAATTACTAGTGAGTTAAGGGCACTTGACTATCTTTATGGAGTTTTGTTTCAGATGCGTGAATCTGAAAATCGTGATGAAGAAATTCATGAAGTGATTCACCGGGGCTTCTTGGATGAAAAGCATGATTGCAATGGTTTCACTATAAATTCTATTAGTGACAATCATGCTAAGAATATGCAAAACCCTAAGCTTGGGGATGCTAGTTTTACTTTGTCCACTACTTGTTGCAATAATCATGATTGGGGTCATGATCTTTCCTATGATCTTGAAAATTTGTTCAAACCTCAAGATGAATATGATATTTGCAATATTATTGAAAGTGGGATTGGAGAAGTCATGACTTTAGTTGATGATAATCCCACTATTTTTGAAGAGCGTCAACTTTAAATTTATATGGATCATGGAAATAGTATCCTATGGGATAGATATATTGTTGAATTTGAATATGATCCCACATGTAATTGCTACGAGAGAGGAAAATATTATAGTAGAAACCTTCATGTTACCAAATCACCTCTCGTGATGATGAGATTGCTCTTGTCTTTTTCTCCTTCCTTGCATATGGCAGCTATTGGTTGTCTTGAAAATTTGTTTTCCTATAAAATGCCTATGCATAGGAAGTATGTTAGACTTATATATTATTTTCACATGCTTTTGGATGCTCTCGTTGTGCTTCAATTCTTGTCTTTTGTGAGAGCATCATTGAATGCCTAGCTAAGGGCGTTAAACAATGGCGCTTGTTGGGAGGCAACCCAACGAATCTATCCTTTTTCTTTCTGTTTTGTGTTTTCCACACTTTAATAATTCTGTTATGATTGTGTTTTTTGTGTTTCTTTTTGCGTTTTCCAAGCAAAACCGTTATGATTAGTCTTGGGGATGATCGTTTGGTCATGTTGGAAAAGACAGAAAGTTTCTGCTCACGAACAGAATTTTTTTTTCTGTAAGAGTTTTTGAGTTGATTCTTTTTGCTGCTGATTGCTACGCAAATTCTTCAGACTGTCATAATTTTTCAGAATTTTTGAAGTAACAGAAGTATACGAAATATACAGATTACTACAGACTGGTCTGCTGTTATCAGATTCTGTTATTGTTCTGTTGGTTGCTTATTTTGATGAAACTATGGATAGTATCGGGGGGTATTAGCCATGGAAGATTGAAAATACAGTAACCCAACATCATCACAAGTAGAATTTAAGTTTGCTACAGTACCTAAGTAAGTGGTCGTTTTGCTTTCTCATACTAATGTTATCACGAGTTTCTGTTTAAGTTTCGTGTTGTGAAGTTTTCAAGTTTTGGGTGAAGTTCTTATGGATAAAGAGATAAAGAGTGGAAAGATCTCAAGCTTGGGGATGCCCAAGGCACCCCAAGAGATTCAAGGATGCCGTAAAAGCCTAAGCTTGGGGATGCCCCGGGAAGGCATCCCCTCTCTCGTCTTCAATCCATCGATAACGTTACCCGGGGCTATATTTTTATTCACCACTTGTTATGTGTTTTTGCTTGGAGCGTCTTGTATCGTAGGAGTCTTTTATTTTTGTTGTGTCATAATCATCCTTGCTGCACACCTAGAGAGAGAGATATGCACTCACCATGATTTTGTCGAGCTGCACTTATATCTTTTGGTAGACAATTCAGCTCACATGTGCTTCACTTATATCTTTTGAGCTAGATACTTTTGTTCTATGTGCTTCACTTATATCTTTTAGAGCACAGCGGTGCGTGGCTTCGTAGTTGATCTATGCTTTGAAAGTAGTCTCAAAAGGGGTAGTTATCCAAAGGGATACAAAAACTTCCACCTTCATGTGCATTGAATAGTTAGAGAAGTTTGATTCATCTCACTTAGTTTTGAGTTGTGGTTGTGGTAATATTGAAGTTATGCTAGTAAGGTGTTGTGGATCTAGAAATACTTGTGTTGAAGTTAGTGATTCCCGTAGCATGCACGTATGGTGAACCGCTATCTGATGAAATCTGAGCATGATTAGTCTATTTATTGTCATCCTTTGTGTGGCGGTCGGGATCGCGCGATGGTTTATACCTACCAACCCTTCCCCTAGGGGTATGCGTTGAATGCTTTGTTTCGATTACTAATAAAACTTTTGCAACAAGTATATGAGTTCTTCGTGACTAATGTTGAGTCCATGGTTTAGATGCACTTTCACCTTCCACCATCACTATCTTCTTAGTGCCGTGCAACTTTTGCCGGTGCACAAAACCCACCATTAGCCTCCCTCAAAACAGCCACCATACCTACCTACTATGGCTTTTTCAAAGTCATTCCGAGATATATTGCCATGCAACTACCACCATGACATGTGCCACCACATCTACATTGCCATTGCAAGATTGTGAGATAGCTAGCATGATGTTTCCATTAATGTCTATGCCATGCAAGATCATTGTCACGGTACACTACCCAAGGCATTCCATATAGAGTCATCGTTGCTCTAAGTTTTGAGTTGAAAGTGTGACGATCACCATTAATGGAGCATTGTCCCATGTGAGGAAATAAAAGAGGCCAAAGATGCCCACCAAAAAAAAAGAGGCCAAAGCGCCCACCAAAAAAAAGAGAGAAAAAGAGAGAAGGGACAATGCTACCACTTTTCCACACTTGTGCATATTAAGCACCATGATCTTCATGATTGAGAGTCTCTCATTTTGTCATCACCATATAGCTAGTGGGAAATTTTCATTATATAACTTGGCTTGTATATTCCAATGATAGCCTTCCTCAAAATTGCCTTAGGTTTTCGTGAGCAAGCAAGTTGGATGCACACCCACTAGTTTTCTTTAAGAGATTTCACTTACTCTTAGCTCTAGTGCATCATTTGTATGGCAATCCCTACTCATTCACATTGATATCTATTGATGAGCATCTCCACAGCTCATTGATATGCCTAGTAAATGTGACTATCTTCTTTTTTTTGTTTTGCAACCCACCACACTCCACACCATCTATAGTGCTATAACCATGGCTCACGCTCATTTATTGCGTGAGAGTTGAAAAGGTTTGAGAAAGTAAAGGTGTGAAACAATTACTTGGCCAATACCGGGGTTGTGCATGATTTAAATTCGTTGTGCAATGATGATAGAGCATAGCCAGACTATATGCTTTTGTAGGGATAACTTTCTTTTGGCCTTGTTATTTTGAAAGTTCATGATTACCTTGCTAGTTTGCTTGAATTATTATTGTTTCCACATCAATAGCAAACTATTGTTTTGAATCTAATGGATCTGAATATTCACGTCACATAAGAGAAGTTACAAAGGACATCTATGCTAGGTAGCATGAAAGCATCAAAAATTCATTCTTTATCACTTCCCTACTCGAGGACGAGCAAGAGTTAAGCTTGGCGATGCTTGATACGTCTCAAACGTATCTATAATTTTTTATGGCTTCATGTTGTTATCTTGTCATCTTTGGATGTTTTATGTACCTTTTATATCTCTTTTGGGACTAACTTATTAATTCAGTGCCAAGTGCCAGTTCCTGTTTTTTCTGTGTTTTTGGCTCTTTTCAGATCTGATTTTGGAATGGAGTCCAAACGGAATAAAATCCCCGAAATGAATTTTTCCTGAACGAAGAAGATCAGGGGGCCTGTGGGCCAAGCCATGAGGGCTGCAGGGAGCCCACAAGCCCCCACTCCACCAACAGGGGGGAGGCGGCGGTGGGCAGGCTTGTGGCCTCCCTGGCGCCCCCCTGACCTAGATCTTGCGCCTACATATTCCCTAAAAATCAGAAAAAAAATAAGGGGAGCCTTGAAAATACTTTTCCGCCGTCGCAAGCTTCCGTTTCCGCGAGATCTCATCTGGAGACCCTTCCCAGCGCCCTGCTGGAGGGGACTTTGGAGTTGGAGGGCTTCTTCATCATCATCATCATCATCGCCCCTCCAATGACTCGTGAGTAGTTCACTTCAGACCTAGGGGTCCGTAGTTAGTAGCTAGAAGGCTTCTTCTCTCTCTTGGATCTTCAATACAAAGTACTCCATGATCTTCATGGACATCTATCCGATGTAATCTCCTTTGGCGGTGTGTTTGTCGTGATCCGATGAATTGTGGATTTGTGATCAGAGTATCTATGATATATATTTGAGTCTTTGCTGATTTCTTATTTCCATGATTTGATATCCTTGTAAGTCTCTCCGAGTCTTGGGTTTTGTTTGGCCAACTAGATCTATGATTCTTGCAATGGGAGAAGTGTTTGGTTTTGGGTTCTTACCATGTGGTGACCTTTCCCAGTGACAGTAGGGGCAGCAAGGCACACATTGAGTAGTTGCCATCAAGGGTAACAAGGTGGGCTCTGTCGTTGATATGAGATTGTCCATCTACATCATGTCATCTTGCTTAAGGCGTTACTCTGTTCTTTTAGACTTAATACACTAGATGCATGCTGGATAGCGGTCGACGTGTGGAGTAATAGTAGTAGATGCAGAAAGTATTGGTCTACTTGTTTTGGACGTGATGCCTATAGATATAATCATTTCCATAGATATCGTCACGACTTTGCGCGGTTCTATCAATTGCTCGACAGTAATTTGTTCACCCACCGTCTACTTGCTTTCATGAGATAAGCCACTAGTAAACACTACGGCCCCCGGGTCTATTCACATCTATCGTTTACACCTCCACTTTTACTTTGCTTTGTCACTTTGTTGCTTTCAGTTCTCACTTTGCGAACAATCTATAAGGGATTGACAACCCCTTCATAGCGTTGGGAGCAGGTTCTTTGTGTTTGTGCAGGCACTTGTGATACTCCTTCACTGGATCGATACCTTGGTTCTCAAAACTGAGGGAAATACTTACCACCGCTGCGCTACATCACCCTTTCCGCTTCGAGGGAACACCAACACAAGGCTCTAAGGCCACGGGGAAATCCTTTGCATATTTGCCTAGGAAGTCCCTAAAGGCGTAGCCGTAGCAGAAGGATTCCTGGTACGGTTGCTGAGGAGAATCAAGACAAGAATATTCTCCCGTCAGCTCGTGTTTCTGGCACCGTTAGAAGCTCTTTTCTTGCAGTAGCAGATGGCATGACAAAAGAATCCAAAAGTGTGAGTTCAAAGTTGGAGAATATGTTCTTTTGTACAACTCTTGCTTTAGATTCTTTGCAGGAAATCTCCTCTCCAAATGGGAAGGACCATATGTTATCGAGGAGGTCTATCGATCCGGAGCTACCAAAGTAAATAATGTCGAAGGTACTAACCCAAAGGTTGTCAATGGGCAACGAATAAAACATTATATCTCAGGTATGCCCATTAATGTTGAAAGCAATATTATCCAAACTATGACACCGGAAGAACACATAAAAGAAACCTTCTGGATCACTCCAAAATCATGAAAAAGGGAGGTACGTGATACGGTAAGTAAACAGACTCCGAAAAATCCGCAAAAATATTTTTTGTGAGTTTTGGAATATTTCAAAAATTAGGAAAATAAGAAACTTCCAGGAAAGTGGCCCTAGTGGGCACGATACACCAGGGCACTCGTGGATTGCGAGGCGTGCCCCGGTGGGTTGTGCCCACCCATGATACTTTCCGGACTCCGTTTTTCCTACGTTCTGCTTGTTCCCAAGATAAAAAAATCTTTATATACCCCCCGAACCTGTTGACCTCCGTATCGCGGAGAAATCTCTTGTTTTATTTTCTTGTTGTTTTCTGTCAGATCCAATCCACCATGGCAGCTTCAAGATCCTCCAAGGACAAGTTCTTCGACAACTTCATCAACCCATATTTGCAGGAAGTGATGCAACACCCTGAAGCTATCTAGATGCGTGATGGGGTGCTGCACATCCGCGATGTGCAAGGAACCAAGGGGACTGGATCCATGGATGCCAGACTTGAAGATATGGAGCAAGAAGTCCTTCGGTGCAAGGGGATGGTGGAACGTGGGCTCAATGCCAATCACCTCATGATTGCGGACTACACCCGTGATCTCAAGGTGGATGGAAAGTCCATGAAGGACATCGTCTTCTCCCTCAACAAGGAAATCAAGTTCCTACATAGCAAGATCCACGACCATCAAACCCAAGTTTTGAATATGAGGAAAGGGTTAAAGGCATGACTTTGGGTGCCAGTTGCAAGATCCGAGAGACTCACTCTTCCTATTATGATGGTGAGCCTCTGCCATGGAAACTCGAGGACAAGATTGCTTCTACTTCATCACCACCACCTCCTTCTTCGTCACCAAAAGAAAATTGAGTATCAGGTATGGGCACTCCCCTTGGCTTTCGCCAAGCTTGGGGGAGGTGTCCTAGTATCGTATCATCTCCACTGTACTTTGCCTTTACTTTTCTTAGTTCGATCCATGGTTATCTTTTTTCTTTAGATGAATAAAAGTTTAGTTCGATCCTTTCTTTCCAAGAGTTTGCTTAGTGATCAATCTATGGATTCGTGTGCGAGATATATAATAAAGTTTAGTTTGAGTTTTGCCTTCTTTACTTTCTTGTTTCAATAAAAAGAAAGGAAATAAATGAAAAAGATCATATGCTAATCTTATGGTAAGTGATGACATTACACAAGGAAAAGTATAAGTAGAAAATTTTATTGTAGATTGACAAACATAACATTGGTCAATGATGCAACTCATGAAAGAATTAACAAGGGAAGAGAAGATTCTCATGCAAATACACTATCCTAGATATCTTTTGTGATTGTGAGCACCCATAAAAATATTATATGCCAAAATTGTTGACGTTGGACAAGGAAGACAACGTAATGAATTATGTTTGTTCATATTCACATAGAAGTTATATTGTCATGGATCCTTCAACATGTGGTGCTTGCCCCTATCTTTGCTAGCCAAAAACTCCACACTAAGTAGAGATACTACTTGTGCATCGAAAACCCTTAAACCCAAATCTTGTTCGAGAGTCCACCATACCTACCTATGGATTGAGTAAGATCCTTCAAGTAAGTTGTAATCGGTGCATAAAGGGCAATAACAATTGCTTCTAAAAGTGTAAGAACATTTAGTGGAAGGGAAATTTGAGCGTTGTGCGAACTTGTGATGGTGAAGAATAAAAGCGTCAGACCGCATAATAAAGTTGCCATCACAGGGGACAATATAACGTGATGTTCTCTTGCACTAAGGGGTTGAGCATACAAACAAAAAGCGCATGGCAACCTCTGCCTCCCTCTGCGAAGGGCTATCTTTTACTTTTGTGTATTTACTTTCATGCAAGAGTCAAAGTTTTTCTCTCTATTCCTTTTTATTTTCTCCTTTGGCAAGCATCATGTGGTGAGGAAAGATCTAGGCACATATATCCAGTTGAACATGGGTACCATGAGTTATTATTGTTGACATCACCCTTGAGGTAAATTCATTGGGAGGCAAAACTATAAGCCCCTATCTTTCTATGTGTCCGGTTGAAATGTTTTTCTCATGTGTACGCGGTGAGTGTTAGCAATCATAGAAGACTAAATGATGGCTGAGTTTGTGGACTTTCCTAAAGGCTCCGATATGTGGCCCTTCCTGAAAAGATGATGAATTGTAGTTGCAAAGTTGACTGACAACATAGTTTGTTGGTTTCCAATAGAGCTTATGCTTTATACTTCCATGTTGTGGTGAATTGTCACTTGTTCATGAGAAGCCTATGATAAAATTTATATGATAAAAGTTTTATGTTAAAGTTTGTTGCTGTTATAATAAGTTACATGGTGCTGCTATGTCCGTATTTTTGTTTTCATCGACACCTCTCTCTAAGCATGTGGACATATTTCTCGATTTCGGTTTTCGCTTGAGGACAAGCGAGGTCTAAGCTTGGGGGAGTTGATACGTCCATTTTGCATCATGTTTTCCTACTGTCATTTATGTTATTTTATTGTACAATAATGCTTTTTGGAGTAATTCTAATTGTCTTATAATATGCAAGGTATACACAAAGGGGGAGAATTCTGACAGCTGGAAATCTGGACCTGAGAAGCTACGTCGGGATACCTATTCTGCAAAACTCCAAATGAGCTGAAACTTTACGAGGAATTTTAATGTAATATTTGAGGAATATTGGAGCAAATAAGTACCATAGTGTGCCCACCAGGTGGGCACAACCCACTTGGGTGAGCCAGGGAGCCCAAGCGTGCCCCGGTTGGTTGTGCTCACCCAGGCCCACCTCCGGTGCCCCTCTTCTAGTATATCTCATTTTGACCTTGAAAAAAGTAGAAGAGGACTTTCGTGATGTCTCGAGGCGGAACTTGGGCAGGAGCACTTTTGTCCTCCGGTGGAGCAATTTCGCTCGGGGAACTTCCCTCCCAGAGGGGGAAATCATCGTCATCATCATCACCAACAACTCCCCCATCTTGGGGAGGGATATCTTCATCAACATCTTAAACAACACCAACTTATCTCAAACCCTAGTTCATCTCTTGTGTTCAATCATTGTACGAGAACTATAGATTGGTGCTCGTGGGTGACTAGTAGTGTTGATTACATCTTGTAGTTGATTACTATATGGTTTATTTGGTGGAAGATTATATGTTCAGATCCATTATGCTATTTAATACCCCTTTGATCTTGAGCATGATTATCATTCATGAGTAGTTACTTTTGTTCTTGAGGTCACGGGATAAATCATGTTTCAAGTAATCATGTGAACTTCATATGTGTTTGATATTTTGATGATATGTATGTTGTGATTCACTTAGTGGTGTCATGTGACCGTCAACTACATGACACTTCACCATATTTGGGCCTAAGGGAATGCATTTGGAGTAGTTATTAGATGATGGGTTGTGAGAGTGACAGAATCTTAAACCTTAGTTTATGCGCTATTTCGTAAGGGACCGATTGGATCCAAAAGTTTAATGCTATGGTTAAAATTTATTCTTAATACTTTTCTCGTAGTTGTGGATGCTTGCAGGAGGGTTAATCATAAGTAGGAGGTTTGTTCAAGTAATAACAACACCTAAGCACCGATCCACCCACATACCAAATTATCAAAGTAGCAAACATGAATTAAGCCAACATGATGAAAGTGACTAGATGAAATTCCCGTGTACCCTCAAGAACACTCTGCTTATCATAAGAGACCGTTTTGGCCTGTCCTTTTCCTCAAAAGGATTGGGCTAGCTTGATACACTTTTGTTACTACTATCGTTACTTGCTCGTTACAAATTATCTTGCTATCAAACTACTCTGCTACTTAAAATTTTAGCACTCGCACACATTACCTTGCCGAAAACCACTTTTCATTTCCTTCTGCTCCTCGTTGGATTCGACACTCTTACTTATCGAAAAGGCTACAATTTACCTCATATACTTGTGGGTCATCAGTTGGGTGAGCCGAGTCGGCTCGACCATGTCGGTACAGATGTCCGGCTCAGGGACCGATGTTCCGATCTTGCCGATGAAGATGTGAATCTTGCCGAAGGGGACCCGGTAACCTGATTTGATTGAACCGGCCTCGGGACCCCAACTTGAATTGTCTATGTAGTACCTTCCGCGATGGCTCTTAGTCATGAGACCGACCGCGTAGCTCCCGAACCCTGGAACGACTTTCTTTGAAAACTCAACTACATCGTGCAAAGACCCCACGGTGGGCGCCAACTGTCGTGGTTTTTTCACGGCAGATGTCCTCCTGAGAGGACTTAGAGATGGGGGCATCACAACCATGTGGCGACTCAAAGGGGTTAATGGGGAGCAAGAGATGATTTTACCCAGGTTCGGCCCCTCGAATTGAGGTAAAAGCCTACGTCCTGCTCTATGTATATTGATGTGGAAATCGATTACAAGGGTGCGGATTCGCCTGACCTAGCTCTCGGTTGGTGATAACTTCACTCTTTCAGCCGTGCAGACTCGCCTTTATATACAGGTCGAGGCCCTTAGGGTTACAAGAGTCCGGGTCACTTATAATTCATGACTTGACATATCTCTAACCCATCTTACTTCTATCACAAGGAAACTTCTCGAGGCCCTTCTCCTATATGGGCTAGAGTCGCCATCTTCGTGTCTTGGGCTACAGCCGGCTCTTCTGGCTCCACCTTGTGCCTTCTGCTTCTTAAGTTACGGCCCATCTTGAACATGAATGTTGATCCGCCATCATCTTGACCCGGCCTCTTGGGGTGGGTGTCATGGCGGGATAATATCCCCAACAGAAATCAAACGCATGAGGTTGACACTGCGATTTTTCGCATGGTTCCGATAGGTGGTGCTATCATACGTCCATGTTAGTGGAGACTTCAACCCATGAGGGTAACAGCTGCGAGAGTCCACGGAGGGCTCCATCAATGGAGGGTCCACAAAGAAGCGTCCTTATCTATCCCACCACGGCTTACGTCCACGGAGGACTAGCCTTACTCACGATAGATCTTCACGAAGTAGGTGATCTCCTTGCCCTTACAAACATCTTGGTTCAAC
The DNA here is from genome assembly GCF_904849725.1 of Hordeum vulgare subsp. vulgare. Classification (NCBI taxonomy): domain Eukaryota; kingdom Viridiplantae; phylum Streptophyta; class Magnoliopsida; order Poales; family Poaceae; genus Hordeum; species Hordeum vulgare. The sequence goes on along the minus strand of NC_058520.1, from coordinate 44,178,844 downwards.
TCCACAACACGAAGTAGGAGGCTCCCAAGTGACACCTAACCAATCTAGGAGGCATCACCCTCTAAAAGGTAATAGATGGGGTAGATCAATGAACTCCTTGCTCTTGTGCTTCTAAATATAGTCTCCTCAACACAAATCACTCTGTCACAGAATATGCATGGTAGGACACGTTGATTTGGTGGAAAGCAGTTTGGGGAGGCTAGAGGTCAAGTTTCAAATGATTGGATTGGAATATCTTGGTCTCAACACATGAGTAGGTGGTTCTCTCTCAGAAAATGGATCTGGAAATGAAGTGTGTATTCTGAGTGCTTCTCCCACGAATGAGAGGTGGGTGAAGGGGTATATATAGGCAGCAGCCAAAATCCAACCTTTACACACAAAAGAGAAAACTCGGTGACACCAAAGTTGGAAACTCGGTGGTACCGACTAGCACGAAAGGTGTGAACTTTGGAATCTTCGTGAGAGTGATATATACAACTTGGTGGCACCGAAAAGGCGACTAACGGTCATATGGACAAACTCGGTGGCACCCATACTCTAACTCGGAAATTCCGATTTTTTGTATCTTGGCAACATAATGTTGGTCACCCAAACTCAGTAGCACCGATGAAGTTTCGGTTGCACCAATTTGGTGGGAATGGCTAGGGTTCTATCCGAGGTTCAAACTCGGTGGGTTCGATGTGGAAATGTTGGTGACACCGAATTTGTGAATGTGGAACTCGAGAGATTGGATATGTGGGAAAAACGACTAAATGTTTTGGTGGCTAACTTTGACCATTTGAGCAATCAGTTCATTTTACTACCTCAACCCCCTTTAATAGTATTGGCTTTCCTACGTACTCAAAAAGTGATTTCTCACAAATATAAAATGAAGAGTCTTCTAGCTTGAGTCTTGAGCCAATATTATTCCTTTCTTGCATCAAGGAGCATCTCCACAAAACCTTAAGCCATACCATCTTTTGAACTTTTGTGAAATATACTTGGAAAACACATTAGTCCAATAATGCATATGTTGTGATTAATTATCAAAACCCCCCTATGGAAAAATTGCGCTTTCAATCCCAGAGGCGGTGGCACTCGGGGAGACAAAGGCAATGACCTGGGGTCTTGGGGGCAGTGAGGGTTTGGTGAACGAACCATTTTGACAAAGTGAAATCAAAGGATTCGGTCCACGGATATATATATCCGTGCGCTGTCGGTGTCACCGAGATGGCAAAATTGGTGTAATTAAGTTCCTCAACTGTCAGTAGACAGGGAAACTCGGTGTAACCAAGTTGGCAATTTAGGTGGTACCGAGATAGGAAAACCTGATCAACTTTGAAAAATCGGTGGCGCCGAGTTTGTGGAGTTGGTCACACCAAGTTTTTTAAAGAGGTTTTGGAAGGCAACCTTTGATGATACGGAACTCCGAGTGCACCTTCACACAAAGGGATCGATAAGTGCTTGTTCAAGTTTTTTGATGAAGCATGAATAGAACTTCAGATGAGATCGCATAGATAGCTAGAGAAGGGTCCTAGGCTTTCTTGTACATCCAATTGGCAAATGATAAATCAAAAGACAAATAACAACAATTGGATGTCCTCGAATGATCAAACACATGCAAACCAACATGCTCACACAATAAGAATGATGAATAAAACATGGTGATCATGCACAAATATCCTAGTGATGTCTACTACGCAACCTTCTCCTTGTAGACATTGTTGGGCCTCGAAGTGCAGAGGTTTGTAGGACAGTAGAAATTTTCCCTCAAGTGGGTGACCTAAGGTTTATCAATCCGTGGGAGGAGTAGGATGAAGATGGTCTCTCTCACGCAACCCTGCTACCAAATAACAAAGAGTCTCTTGTGTCCCCAACACACCCAATACAATGGTAAATTGTATAGGTGCACTAGTTCGGCGAAGAGATGGTGATACAAGTGCAATATGGATAGTAGATATAGGTTTTTGTAATCTGAAATTATAAAAACAATAAGGTAATTAATAATAAAAGTGAGCACGAATGGTATTGCAATGCGTGGAAACAAGGCCTAGGGTTCATACTTTCACTAGTGAAGTTCTCTCAACACTGATAACATAATTGGATCATTTAACTAGCCCTCAACATGCAACAAAGAGTCATTCCAAAGTCACTAATAGCGGAGAACAAACGAAGAGATTATTGTCGGGTACGAAACCACCACAAAGTTATTCTTTCTGATCGATCTATTCAAGAGTCCGTCGTAAAATAACATTAAGCTATTCTTTCCGTTCAATCTATCCTAGAGTTCGTACAAGAATAACACCTTAAGACACACATCAACCAAGACCCTAATGTCACCTAGATAATCCATTGTCACCTCAAGTATCTGTGGGCATGAATATACAGTATGCATCACATAATCTCAGAATCATCTATTCAACCAACACATAGAACTTCAAAGAGTGCCCCAAAGTTTCTACCCGAGAGTCAAAACGTGTGCCAACCCATATGCATAGGTTCCCGATGTCACGAAACCTGCAAGTTGATCACCAAAACATACATCAAGTACTCACATGAATATCCTATTGTCACCACAGATAGACACGTGCAAGACATACATCAAGTGTTCTTAAAGACTCAATCCGATAAGATAACTTCAAAGGGGAAACTCAATTCATTACAAGAAGGGAGAGGGGAAGAACATCATAGGATCGAACTATAGTAGCAAAGCCCGCGGTACATCGAGATCAAGACATCTCAAGAACACGAGAGAGAGAGCACGAGAGAGAGATCAAACACATAACTACTTGTACATACCCTCAGCCACGAGGGTGGACTACTCCCTCCTCGTCATGGAGATCGTCGGGATGATGAAGATGGCCACAGGAGATGGATTCCCCCTTCGACAGGGTGCCGGAACAGGCTCCCGATTGGTTTTTGGTGGCTAGAGAGGCTTGCGACGGCGAAAATCCCGATCTAGGTTTATTTCTTGAAGTTTCTGTATTTATAAGACCAGATGGCATCGAGAACAAGTCACGGGGCCCCCGAGGGAGTCACGAGCCCCCCAAGCGCGCCTAGGGGGTGGGCGCACCTCCCTGGCTCGTGGCTTCCTCGGGACTCCTCTTCGGTATCTTTTTCTTCTGGTATTTTGGATATTTTGCATAAAAAATCACTGCGAAAGTTTTATTCCATTTGGACTCCTTTTCATATATGTTCCTATCTGAAAAAGGTCAAAACAAGGAAAAAACAGGAATTGGCACTCGGCTCTAGGTCAATAGGTTAGTCCCAAAAATAATATAAAATATCATATTCATGCATATAAAACATCAAAAGTTGATAATATAATAGCAGGGAATGATCAAAAATTATAGATACGTTAGAGACGTATCACCTAGCAGCTATCAAGTGCTTGGGTGATGACAAGGTCATCTATATATGAGTATATTGACATAGGAGCCAAGTAAGAATACTTGGTCATAGGTCATACTCGTCGTTAAGCACAAGTGGGGTTACCACTTTTACATAAGCATTAATGTGTTCATATCCTTAGGAGATGCTTATACTCAATTCTTAGAGTAAAGCTCCCCCTTGATATGACATCCCCACTAAGAGGGATCAACTAACCTTGGGTTTTGTCGTAGAAGACTTCAAGTAGATGAAGTAGTGGTGGATGCTCAATGTTAATGAAGATCATCTTGAGTTGGGAGCAATCCTTGTTGTTTTCATACTCCTTTCACCTACATGGTTTAGTACCAAAGGAAAAGGAACATATGCAAGAATATCTATGGACATGGAGTGATGCACACATAGGATAATGTCCAAAGATGCATTAATTACCTTGTTCCTTGATTAGCTTTGAGGGAATGTATGAATCCTTGAACTAATGCATATGGTTGAGGTTGATTGGAAATAGTTCTTGCCAAAATGAATAAGAGTGAATTTCAATGGCAGAGTCACCCCTCAAGAACTTCTAATTCTTCCTCTTGGGAATCCACACCTGTCACACCCTATTTTTGCTATCACCTGTCTGTGTTGTGAAATTCTGAGCTTGTTAAAACTTTTTCAAAACTAATGTTGTGAGTGCCATGATTGACATCGTATGCTTGTATGTTTGATCATGTGAGTTTTAAAACCCTAAAATCCTTTTTGGTATTTTTACTGATTTCCAAAACCCTTTGATAACCAAAGCTAAACCACCATGAGTTGCACTACATGTCTTTGATAGCAAGGAGTGCTACTACTCATATTTGGTAATCTGATTTTCACCTATCTTTATATTTCAAAACCACAAAAATAATTATTTTTGTGAGTATTTTCCTAATTAAATAACCTGTCCATTTCTAAGGTCAGAATTGGTATTCCAACATGGAAAAATACTTTTCTGCTTTGGAAAAATCTGATTAAATTTACAAATGATGAGAAGGACATATATTTTCCATACATAGGATTTTAAACCCCATTTTATATTATATTTATTGATTAAAACTATAAAAGCTAATTGTGTCTGTTTTGGCATTTTGAAATATTTCCAAAGGAAATATTCTCAATAAATTCCTAGAAAATTCCAGTGATGTCCCTAAGCCTTGTTTGGTGTCCACATAAAGATTCACCTTTATCAAAGGTGGATAAGAACCCCAAATCACCCAAAAACCATGTCTATCCAGAATCAAGTTAGAGCAACTCTACATAGCAAAGTTTGTCCAATGAGGCTAAAACTTTGCAGGAGTGCCTAATACCTCAAATGAGGGTTCTACACCAAAAATGGGATTTGTGGGACTTAGTTTGCCCACACTCCCTTTGGAAGGAACAGATCTGGTCATATTGGAGTGATTTCAAGTTTACAAAGCTAAACTTGTCCATTGGAGCTCAAATTTAGTGGAACTCCATGGTTTATCCCCAAAACCAAACCTGTTAAGTCTTAAGACTAGTTGTGGGGTGCAACCCCGTGTGCCCATTGTCGAACAACTTCTGGCAGATAGGAAAAAGCCATCTTAGCCTTAGCTAAACCCAACTCCTTTGCTTCAAACTCTTAGATTAAGTAGCCAACACCGGTAGCTAACCCCAGTCAACTGGCCCCTCACTGGTTCAAAGTGGAAAGGCCAAGAACCTCAATTTAGACAGCAATTCATGACTGACAGCACTAGTAATTCTTGCCTCCTTTGACCAGCCGAAGCTCGCACTAAGACCAAATGGCTAGCCACACCCCCAGCAAGTGCCAGGACACGCTAGACACGTCCAAAGTGCCTCAGAGCACACCAACATGTTGTGGCATGCCAAAACTGCGCTCTGGGCGCGCTACAGGGAGTAACCAAGGTGGGGGTGACGCCTTCGGCTAGTTCCAGCCTCCCCCGAGATGTCCAACCCCTTCCCCCACAACCCCTCTGCGTCGGGCAAGCCTCAGGGCCCCTCTTCTCTCGCGCAAGAGCTCGCTCCAGATTTGGCCAAGCTTGCGCGGCCACGAATGCATGGCTCTCCTCTCTCTCTCTCTCTGCAGTAGACGGTTCGGGCAGTCCAATACCATGTCCTGAGACCGTGGTTTCAACCCCAACATCTCTCTGCACCCCATGGGCGCCACGGTGAGTCACCGGCGCACCAGAGTCTGCTCACTGTCGTGGGCCTATAAATAGCCCTCCCCCTCGCCCCAGCACCCCTCATATAGCTTCGCCGCATCCACTAGCACCTCCCTAGCCACCCCAGCAACCCAGTAGAGCCCCGATGCTTGAGATCGACCGAGGCCCCTCCGCCTCGAAGCTCCGGTCGTTCTCCGGCTACACGACGGCTCCTGCGCCCCTCGACCCACCAAACTGACCCCCCTTGACCCCAGGAAGTTTTCCCCCTACTCGCCCGAGCTTTTCCGTGTCTCTAGGCACCTCCTCGACCACTTATCAAAACCCCTCCGCCACGGCCTCCTCGTCGCCGGCGAACTCCTGCCTCCCCGTCGTTGTTTCGACCACCAGCAGGTAGGAGACGGTCACGCGAACCCATTCCCGTGGTCATTGGAGCTTGAGCACGTCGGCAGCCACGTCGGCGTCCTCCTCATCCTCTCTGGCTGGAGGTAGGAGACGACCCCAACAGGTGTGCCCCACCTGTCGGTGGCCCAGCCTCCTCCCCCGCGCTGGCCTCGGCCACTGACCGTAGGGCCCCGCGCGTCAGGTTCAAACCGTACGGCGCGCGCGCGTGGGCAGGCTGTCGGCTGGCCATGGGCCAGCCCAGCTCTGGGCCGAGCCAGGCCAGGAGCTGGCCTGTTTTCTATTATTTTTAAAACTGGATTTCTAAGATTTTTATAAAAACATTTAACCAGTGTAAAAATATAATTCCTCCACGGTTATTTTTCTAAAAATGTGTAGTATTTAATGATATGCTTAGATAAAATTTTCCAGCAACTATTCTAGTTTACAATATTAAAAAGGACTAAAATGGAATAGTTTTGCTTTTGCTTGGTTGTTTTCCAAAATAATTCCTCAAAGAAAATTAAGGCAAGTATTTTTAAAATGATAACTTAGATTTATCAGTAATAGGGAACATTTTTAAATGCCTTTGTGGACTGTTTTTGTGTGAGCTATTCCTTATTTATTGTTTTATCGACGATAGAAACCCCGTGTGACGAGAGAATCGGAGCGGAAGACCTCGAAGACCCAGATACTTAGCTGACCAAGGCAAGCAGCCCTTTGACCATGACTGGGCATATGTTACCTTGCATGTTATAATAGCAAGTATTTCCGTTGCATATGATCATAAGTACCGGTACTCATTTGATAAGATGTTACCGAAGGCTCCCCTGGAGCACATGCATTGACCTTGACTCTACCCCTTTAGGGTCATGCTAATACCATGTTGACAAGTAAAGATAGCAGTAGTATTATTCATGAGCATGTTGATGTTGTCATAAAGCAAGAGTTTATGAAAACCCCGTCGGGTGCCACTAATGCCCGAGGGTGATGATGAGTTAGGTGGTCACTTTTGGTGAAGTGATGCACCCGGTATTTGTGTGAGTAAGGTTTCAGAAATGGGATTAGATTTATGATGTGTCGACCATCCCAACCTTATTAGTACGACCACGTTACCCCTTATGGGACGGGGCTATGTTATTACTCTGATCGATGCTAGCAAAGAGCCACATTACTAGTGGTGGGAGTGATTGTAGTCACTCTCGTGATGGGGTCATGTCGGGTAGGACGACTATGCCATTTTTATGAGTTCCAGTCACACCGTTGGTCCCTGCATGGTCGGTACGGTCCAGAGTTGGTGCTCGTAAGATGTACGACATGTGGGCTAGGTACCAATCGAGTGGACCTCTTTGTCTAGTATCATCAGGGGAAAGGCATTGATCGGGTACTTACCTCGGGTATATGATATACCGCGAGTCGTGGATGACACGGAAGTTTCCCGGATCTCGTGGGTCCAGCGTGCTACCTCTGCAGAGTGTAAACTATTCGACTAGCCGTGTCCACGGTCAAGGACAGTTGGGTAATCCTGCTTAAACTATGTCCTGATATTTCCGCATAAACCAAGTAAGTGTGTGTGTGTGTGTGTGTGTGGTGAGAAAAAGGTGTTGTTATGAAAATAATAATATGACCAAGTTTGGTGACTTGGCATATAGGGTGAACCCGGGTGTTTTAGCCCTCAACTGATATATCGAGGATATGACCAAGTTCGATAACTTGGCATATAGGGTGAACCCGGATGGTTCAGCCCTTGACAGATGTATTGGTATCCGTAACCTGTTTTTCAAGAGTAATTCTTTAACGTGATGCATATTCATGATCATTCCACCCAGATGAGTTATACTAGAGATGCATGATATTGTATCCTTCACTTTCATTGTTCATATCATGGGCTGTTTGCGAGTACATTCAAAGTACTCATTGTCTTGCCACTGGTTATGTTATTGACCAGACATGGAAGGACCGGAGTTTGGAGATGAGTACGTCTTCGGCGACGCCCCTACGAACTAGGACGCTTCTGAGTCAGAATGCCTGTCGGTGTAGGCTTGATGGCATGGGCACCCGCTTAGCCTCTTGTTTCCGCTATTAGTGTACTCGTGTGATTTGGCCTTAGGCCCTGTATTGTGAACTTCACCCTTCGGTCACGTGTTGTAATAATCGGTACTTGGATGTAAGACTCTTTATTCAGTATCTGTGTTCGTGAGCATTGATCTCTGGGATCACTGAGCACGGCGATTCTCGACTAGTAAGTCGGGTACCCCACAACACCAAATTGATGGAAATCCTTGGAGTTGTGGTAGCACTTGTTGAGGTAGAGCTAGTAGTATCCTTGGGAATCCACTTGACCTTGGCTTGGGGTTCTTCTTCAAATAGGTCAATGTCATCTTGAAGCTTTCCCTTTCCTTTGTGGTTTTGTGGTTGAAGGCCATCTTGTGAGCTCGTTCCTTCGGAAGGAGTGGAACCACACTTCTCTTCTTGGGGAACAAACTTGGGAGTGGGATATGGACTTTCTTCCCAAACATCTTCGTTGACGTTGAAACAGCCAACACCTTGTTTCTTCCGATGTCCTCCTTGCTTGCGCACAATTTTCTCAAATTTCTTACTTCCGGCAAGACTCTTGAAGACACCTCTCTCTATAATCCCTTTCAATAGATCATTTTCTTGCTCAAGTGTAACTTGGCTAAGAGAATCGTTACTGGAATCAATAGATTTACTAGCAACAACATTATTGGATTTAGCTTTAGCATTGGTGTTACTAGATGAAGAAATCTTCTTGCCTTTATTACTAGTGTTCCTAGGTTTAACTTGTGGAACAAAGTTAGACAAGAGTATTCGTTTGGCTAGATAAGAACAACTCGTCTTCCAAAGATCATCATTGATTTCTTTTAAGAACTCATGCTCTTGCTCCAAATTGATCTTCTCGAAGCGTAGCTTCTCATGGGTTCTTACAAGCTCTCTATGATATTCTAGAGTAGTCTCATGAGATAACTTAAGAGTTTTTAATTCTTGAGTTAGTTGTTCAATTTCTTTCTTATCATCATCATTCGATTTCTATTGACTAGCGTGATAAATAGCAAGTTCATTTTCAGTGCATTCACTAGTTTTATCTAGAAGCAAGTCATCTTCTCCTAACAAGGCATCCTCATCACTATTGAAATCAAGATACTCGGGATGTGATACCTTGTGGCCTTTAGCCATGAAGCAGTTTCCTACTCCCTCATTTGGTGAATCAAATAAGTCGTAGGAGTTGGTGGAAACAAGCGCAATCCGGGCAACACCTTCATCTTGCCTATAGTCGGAGTTGGAGTGATAGCTTCTCTCAGAGTGGTGATGAGACTCGGAGCCAGAGACCCATTCACCAACAATAGCTTGATGTCTTCTTCTTGAACTGCTCTTGGTGTATTTGTCCTTCTTTGCCGATTCCTTACCTCTCCGTGAGTGTCTTCGTTCATAGTGATCTTCTCTACTCCTTCTCTCTCTATGAGGTGACTCATCTCTTGAGCTTCGTCTTCGAGGTGACTCTTCTCTTCTTTTGTAGGGATACGAGCACTCATTTGAGTAGTGTCCGGACCTCCCACAATTGTAGCAATTTCGGTCATGACTGGACAAACGCTTCTCATCATGTCTTGAACTTGAGATTCTATATTTGCCTCTACTCTTGTAGATCTTGTTGAATTTTCTGACCATGAGGCTTATCTATTTATCAATGATAAGATTGTCTTTTGAATTGGCGGGAGCATCACATGAAGCTTTATAAGCACCGCTTTAATTGTTGTGCAACTCATCTTTGTCCTTGAGTGACATCTCATGAGCAACAATCCTACCTATGACTTCAGTTGGCTTCAGATCTTTGTAATTTGGCATCATTTGGATCAATGTGTACACTCTATCATACTTGCCTCAAGAGCTCTAAGTATCTTTTTGATGACGAATTTGCCGGTCATCTCTTCGCTTCGTAAGACCGGCAATCTCATTGGTGATGAGAGCTAGCCTAGCGTACATTTCAGCGACTTCTTCACCATCCTTCATCTTGAACTTGTCAAGCTGACTTTGAAGCACATCCAACTTAGATTGTCTCACAGAATCCGTACCTTCGTGCATATCAATCAAAGTATCCCAAATTTCTTTTGCATTCTCAAGACGACTGATTTTGTTGAATTCTTCGACGCAAAGGCAGTTGAAGATGATATCGGAGGCTTGAGCATTAAGTTGCAACATCTTCAGTTCAACAGTTGTCGCATCACGATATGGTTCATGCCCATCTCCAAATAAGTTACCTTGAACACCAACACGAATAACAGTCGAAACATGAGGATTAAAGCCAAGTATATGCATTTTCATTTTATGCTTCCAACTAGCAAAATTAGTGCCATCAAAGTAAGGACCTCTACGATGATAATTTCCCTCACTAGATGTCATACTCTCCTAGGTTGATAAACCAATGAAATGGAGACCAAAGCGCTGATACCACTTGTAGGATCGAAAGTATGTCTAGAGGTGGTGATTAGACAATTTGACAAGATATTTTTTTGCCTTTTTCCAATTTTACTTGAGAGACAGCTACGACAGTTATAACATGTCAAGTACACCCTACACATGCAGTTCTAATAGTATAGCAGCGGAAAGTAAACATGTAAGTATAAATAGAGGACTAAGGTAGGGACATCAAACGCATGAGTTTAACACGGCGATTTTTGGCCTGGTTCCGAGAGGTGGCGCTATCGTACGCCCATGTTGATGGAGACTTCAACCCACGGAGGGTAACGGCTGCGAAAGTCCACGAAGGGCTCCACCCAGGAGGGTCCACAAAGAAGCGGCCTTGTCTATCCCACTGCTACTACAACAAAAGACCTTCCAACGGCGCCAGAATTAGGTTTGTCGACGGCACCAGGAATCCTTCTGCTATGGCTACGCCTTAAGGGACTTCCTAGGAAAATATGCAAAGGATTTCCCTCGTGGCCTTGGAGCCTTGCGTTGGTGTTCCCTCGAAGTGGAAAGGGTGATGTAGCACAGCGGTGGTAAGTATTTCCCTCAGTTTGAGAACCAAGGTATCGATCCAGTGAAGGAGTATCACAAGAGCCTGCACAAACACAAAAAGCTTGTTCCCAACGCTATGAAGGGGTTGTCCATCCCTTATAGATTGTTTGCCAAGTGAGAACTGAAAGCAACAAAGTAACAAAGCAAAGTAAAAGCGAAAGTGGAAACGATAGGTGTGAATAGACCCGGGGGCCGTAGTGTTTACTAGTGGCTTCTCTCATGAAAGCAAGTAGACGGTGGGTGAACAAATTACTGCCAAGAAATTGATAGAACCGCGCAAAGTCGTGATGTCATCTATGACAATGATTATATCTATAGGCATCACGTACAAAACAAGTAGACCGATACTTTTTGCATCTACTACTATTACTCCACACGTCGACCGCTATCCAACATGCATCTAGTGTATTAAGTCCAAAAGAACAGAGTAACGCCTTAAGCAAGATGACATGATGTAGATGGACAATCTCATATCTACGACAGATCCCACCTTGTTACCCTTGATGGCAACTACACAATGTGTGCCTTGCAGCCCCTACTGTCACTGGGAAAGGTCACCACACGGTAAGAACCCAAAAACCAAGCACTTCTCCCATTGCAAGAATCATAGATCTAGTTAGCCAAACAAAACCCAAGACTCGGAGAGACTTACAAGGATATCAAATCATGCAAATAAGAAATCAGCAAAGACTCAAAAATATATCATAGATAATCTGATCACAAATCCACAATTCATCGGATCTCGACAAACACACCGCCAAAGAAGATTACATCGGATAGATCTCCATGAAGATCATGGAGAACTTTGTATTGAAGATCCAAGAGAGAGAAGAAGCCATCTAGCTACTAACTACGAACCCGTAGGTCTGAAGTGAACTACTCACGAGTCATTGGAGGGGCGATGATGATGATGAAGAAGCCCTCCAATTCCAAAGTCCCCTCTGGCAGGGCACCGGGAAGGGTCTCCAGATGAGATCTCGCGGAAACGAAAGCTTGCGACGGCGGAAAAGTATTTTCGTGGCTCCCTTGATTTTTTCTGATTTTTAGGGAATATTTAGGCACAAGATCTAGGTCAAGGAGGCGCCAGGGAGGCCACAAGCCTGCCCACCACCGCCCCCCTGGTGGCAGAGTGGGGGCTTGTGGGCTCCCTGGAGCCCTCCTGGCTTGGCCCACAAGCCCCCTGGTCTTCTTTCGTTCGGGAAAAAATCATTTCAGGGTTTTTATTCCGTTTGGACTCTGTTCCAAAATCAAATCTGAAAAGAGCCAAAAACACAGAAAAAACAGGAACTGGCACTTGGCACTGAATTAATAAGTTAGTCCCAAAAAAGATATAAAAGGTACATAAAACATCCAAAGATGACAAATTAACAGCATGTAACCATCAAAAATTATAGATACATTTGAGACGTATCAAGCATCCCCAAGCTTAACTCCTGCTCGTCCTCGAGTAGGGAAGTGATAAGGAATGAATTTTTGATGCTTTCATGCTAACTAGCATAGATGTCCTTTGTAACTCCTCTTATGTGACGTGAATGTTCAGATCCATTAGATTGAAAAACAATAGTTTGCTATTGACATGGAAACAATAATAATTCAAGCAAACTAGCAAGGTAATCATGAACTTTCAAAATAACAAGGCCAAAAGAAAGTTATGCCTACAAAAGCATATAGTCTGGCTATGCTCTATCATCATTGCACAACGAATTCAAATCATGCACAACCCCGGTATTGGCCAAGTAATTGTTTCACACCTTTACTTTCTCAAACCTTTTCAACTCTCACGCAATACATGAGCGTGAGCCATGGTTATAGCACTATAGATGGTGTGGAGTGTGGTGGAGGTTGCAAGAGAAAAAGGAGAAGATGGTCACATTAACTAGGCATATCAATGAGCTGTGGAGATGCTCATCAATAGATATCAACGTGAATGAGTAGGGATTGCCATACAAATGATGCACTAGAGCTAAGAGTATGTGAAATCTCTTAAAGAAAACTAGTGGGTGTGCATCCAACTTGCTTGCTCACGAAGACCTAAGGCAATTTTGAGGAAGCCTATCATTGGAATATACAAGCCAAGTTATATAAAGAACATTTCCCACTAGCTATATGGTGGTGACAAAACAAGAGACTCTCAATCAAGAAGATCATGGTGCTTAATATGCACAAGTGTGGAAAAAGTGGTACCATTGTCCCTTCTCTCTATTTCTCTCATTTTTTTGGTGGGACTTTGGCCTCTTTTCTTTGGTGGGATTCCTTGGCCTCTTTTTTTTGGTGGGATTCCTTGGCCTCTTTTATTTCCTCACATGGGACAATGCTCCATCAATGATGATCATCAAACTTTCAACTCAAAACTTAGAGCAACTATGACTCTATATGCAATGCCTTCGGTAGTGTACCGTGGCAATGATCTAGCATGGCATAGACATTAATGGAAACATCATGCTAGCTATCTTACGATCATGCAATGGCAATGTAGACGTGATGACACATGTCATGGTGGTAGTTGCATGGCAATATATCTCAGAATGACTTTGAAAAAGCCATAGTAGGTAGGTATAGTGGCTGTATTGAGGGAGGCTAATGGTGGCTTTTGTGCACCGGCAAAAGTTGCACGACACTAAGAAGAGAGTGATGGTGGAAGGTGAAAGTGCATCTAAACCATGGACTCAACATTAGTCATGAAGAACTCATATACTTGTTGCAAATTTTTTATTAGTAATCAAAATAAAGCATTCAACGTATACTCCTAGGGGAAGGGTTGGTAGGTATAAACCATCGCGCGATCCCGACCGCCACGCAAAGGGTGACAATCAATAGACTAATCATGCTCAGATTTCATCACATAGCGGTTCACCATACGTGCATGCTACGGGAATCACTAATTTCAACACAAGTATTTCTAGATCCACAACACCTTACCAGCATAACTTCAATACTACCAAAACCACAACTCAAAACTAAATGAGATGAATCAAACTTCCCTAACTATTCAATGCACATGAAGGTGGAAGTTTTCGTATCCCTTTGGATAACTACCCCTTTTAAGAGTACTTTAAAAGCATAGATCAACTACCAAGCCACGCACCGCTGTGCTCTAAAAGATATAAGTGAAGCACATAGAACAAAAGTATCTAGCTCAAAAGATATAAGTGAAGCACATGTGAGCTGAATTGTCTACCAAAAGATATAAGTGCAGCTCGACAAAATCACGGTGAGTGCATGTCTCTCTCTAGGTGTGCAGCAAGGATGATTGTGACACAACAAAAATAAAAGACTCCTACGATACAAGACACTCCAAGCAAAAACACATAACATGTGGTGAATAAAAATATAGCCCCAAGTAACGTTACCGGTGGATTGAAGACGAGAGAGGGGATGCCTTCCCGGGGCATCCCCAAGATTAGGCTTTTACGGCATCCTTGAATCTCTTGGGGTGCCTTGGGCATCCCAAAGCTTGATCTCTTGCCACTCTTTATCTCTTTGTCCATAAGAACTTCACCCAAAACTTGAAAACTTTACAACACGAAACTTAAACAGAAACTCGTGATAACATTAGTATGAGAAAGCAAACCACCACTTCCTTAGGTACTGTAGCAAACTTAAATTCTACTTGTGGTGATGTTGGGTTACTGTATTTTTAATCTTCCATGGCTAATACCCCCCGATACTATGCATAGTTTCATCAAAATAAGCAACCAACACAACAAAAACAGAATCTGTTAACAGCAGACCAGTCTGTAGCAATCTGTATATTTCGTATACTTCTGGTACTCCAAAAATTCTGAAAAATTACGACAGTCTAAATAATTTGCGTAGAAATCAGAAGCAAAAAGAATCAGCTCAAAAGCTCTTAGAGAAAAAAAAGAAAATTCTTTTCGTGAGCAGAAAGTTTATGTCTTTTCCAGCATGACCAAACGATCATCCCCAAGACTAATCATAACGGTTTTGCTTGGCACAAACGCAAAAAGAAACACATAAGACACAATCATAACAGAATTATGAGAGTGTGGAAAACACAGAACAGAAAGAAAAAGGATAGATTCGTTGGGTTGCCTCCCAACAAGCGCTTTTGTTTAACGCCCTTTGCTAGGAAAAAGGTGATGGAATCACGTATAGTCATCTTTGGTGCTCAAACCATAAGTAGCCCTCATCATAGATTCATAAGGCAATCTTATTTTCTTTCTAGGAAAGTGCTCCATGCCCTTCTTTAAAGGAAATTGAAATCTAATATTCCCTTCCTTCATATCGATGATAGCACGAATAGTCCTTAGGAAAGGTCTACCAAGAATAATGGGACATGAAGGATTGCAATCTATGTCAAGTACAATGAAATCCATGGGTACATAGTTCTTATTTGCAACAATAATAACATCATCGATCCTCCCCATGGGTTTCTTGACAGTAGAATCCGCAAGATGCAAATTAAGAGAACACTCTTCAATCTCATGAAAACCAAGAATATCACATAAAGACTTTGGAATCGCGGAAACACTAGCACCCAAATCACACAAAGCATTGCACTCATAGTTTTTTATCTTGATTTTGATAGTAGGTTCCCACTCATCATGAAGTTTTCTAGGTATAGAGACTTCTAGTTCGAGCTTCTCTTCAAGAGATTTCATCATAGCATCTACGATATGCGCGGTAAAGGCTTTCCTTTGGTTACAAGCATGTGGAGAGTTTGCAATGGATTGCATCAAAGAAATGGATTCAAACAAGGAGCAATTATCATAATTGAATTCCTTGAAATCCAAAGTGGAAGTTTCATTACTACCCATAATTTTGATTTCTTCTACTCCACTCTCCACACCTTTATCATCAAGATGGGTGGACTCCGAATCATTGGGGCATTTTTCAACCAAAGTGGATTCATATCCAGCCCCTCCATAAATAGGTTTGACACACGAAAACAAAGATTCAAGAGGAGACACACCAAGCACTTTAAGATCTTCGTGATTTGCATCACTAGAAGGCACCCTTTTAAACCATTCATGCCCAGCACGAATTTGAGCGGTTCCTTCTTTGCTCTCATTCATGGAGACACGCATAGCTTTCAAAGTTTCATCCAAGTTGACCTTGGGAGGAGCACATCTAACTTTCAAAGCATCAATATCACAAGACATCCTATCAACGCTCATAGCCAAATCGTCAATTTTGAGTAGTTTTCCTCTATGGACGCATTGAAAATCTTTTGAGAGTTGATGAACTCTTTGATATTACTCTCTAAATCAGAGGGTAATTTGTTGTGATTTCCATAAGTGTTGTTGTAGGAATTGCCATAGTTGTTAGAGGGGTTACTAGGAAAAGGCCTAGGAACATAGTTTCCTCTAAAAGCATTGTTGTTGCCAAAATTGTTCCTACCAACAAAATTCACGTCCAAACTAGCGTTGCTACTCTCAATCAAAGAAGATAGTGTCATGTCATTAGGATCTATAGTAGCGTTTCTACTAGCAACCAAATTCATCAACTCGTCCATCTTAGCACTAAGCGAGTTAATCTCTTCTATAGCGTGTACCTAAGCCATGAGCGGGACAATTTCTAATCATAAGATTCATCCTCTCCCAAGATTGTGCAACGTGTCTTGATCAAGTTGCTTGAAACTCATGATATTGTTACGTAAGGAGATGATCTTAGCCGGCGGAAAATACTTGGATATGTAAGCATCTTTGCACTTATCCCAAGAATCGATACTATTTTTAGGCAAAGAAGAAAACCAAGTTTTTGCGCGATCCCACAACGAGAAAGGAAAAAGTTTCAACTTAATCACGTCATTATCCACATCTCTTTCTTTTTCATATCACAAAGCTCAATGAAGGTATTGAGATGGGATGTGTCATCTTCACTAGGAAGGCCATTGAATTGCTCTTTCATAACAAGATTCAGCAAAGCTGCGTTGATTTCATATGATTCCGCACTAGTGCTCGAGAAGTCGCAAAGTTTGGTGTTTTCAGCCATGATGACTTCAACAAACAAACAAGCACACAAGCAAGCAAGAAAACCAGCAAAGGAAAATGGCAAAGGCAAAAGAAAACAACAAAGGAGAAAGGCAAATGAAAACGGCAAATGTGAAGTGAGGGAGAGGAAATCGAGAGGCAACTGGCAAAAAAGTAAATGCAGGAGATGAGTTTGTGAGACCTACTTGGATAGATCTCTCCTTCCCCGGCAACGGCGCCAGAAATACTTCTGCTACTGCAACAAAAGATCTTCCAACGGCGCCAGAAATAGGTGTTTCGATGACACCAGGAATCCTTCTGCTACGGCTACGCCTTAAGGGACTTCCTAGGCAAATATGCAAAGGATTTCCCCCGTGGCCTTGGAGCCTTGCGTTGGTGTTCCCTCGAAGCGGAAAGGGTGATGTAGCACAGCGGTGGTAAGTATTTCCCTCAGTTTGAGAACCAAGGTATCGATCCAGTGAAGGAGTATCACAAGAGCCTGCAGAAACACAAAAAGCTTGCTCCCAACGCTATGAAGGGGTTGTCAATCCCTTATAGATTGTTTGCCAAGTGAGAACTAAAAGCAACCAAGTAACAAAGCAAAGTAAAAGCAAAAGTGAAAACGATAGGTATGAATAGACCCGGGGGCCGTAGTGTTTACTAGTGGCTTCTCTCATGAAAGAAAGTAGACGGTGGGTGAACAAATTACTGTTGAGCAATTGATAGAACCGCGCAAAGTCGTGATGTCATCTATGGCAATAATTATATCTATAGGCATCATGTCCAAAACAAGTAAACCGATACTTTCTGCATCTACTACTATTACTCCACACGTCAACCGCTATCCAGCATGCATCTAGTGTATTAAGTCCAAAAGAACAGAGTAACGCCTTAAGCAAGATGACATGATGTAGATGGACAATCTCATATCTACGACAGAGCCCACCTTGTTACCCTTGATGCCAACTACACAATGTGTGCCTTGCTGCCCCTACTATCACTAGGAAAGGTCACCACACGGTAAGAACCCAAAACCAAGCACTTCTCCCATTGCAAGAATCATAGATCTAGTTGGCCAAGCAAAACCCAAGACTCGAAGAGACTTACAAGGATATCAAATAATGCAAATAAGAAATCAGCAAAGACTCAAATATATATCATAGATAATCTGATCACAAATCCACAATTCATCGGATCTCCACAAACACACCGCCAAAGAAGATTACATCGGATAGATCTCCATGAAGATCATGGAGAACTTTGTATTTAAGATCCAAGAGATAGAAGAAGCCATCTAGCTACTAACTACGGCCCCGTAGGTCTGAAGTGAACTACTCATGAGTCATTGGAGTGGCGATGATGATGATGAAGAAGCCCTCCAATTCCAAAGCCCCCTCCGACAGGGCACCGGGAAGGGTCTCCAGATGAGATCTCGTGGAAACGGAAGCTTGCGGTGGCGGAAAAGTATTTTCGTGGCTCCCTTGATTTTTTTTCTGATTTTTAGGGAATACATAGGCGCAAGACCTAGGTCAGGGGGGCGCCAGGGAGGCCACAAGCCTGCCCACCGCCGCCCCCCTCGTGGCGGAGTGGGGGCTTGTGGGCTCCCTGGAGCCCTCTTGTCTTGGCCCAAAAGCCCCGTGATCTTCTTCCGTTCGGGAAAAAATCATTTCGGGGATTTTATTCCGTTTGGACTCCATTCCAAAATCAGATCTGAAAAGAGCCAAAAACACAGAAAAAATAGGAACTGGCACTTGGCACTGAATTAATAAGTTAGTCCCAAAAAGATATAAAAAGGTACATAAAACATACAAAGAAGTCAAGATAACGGCGTGAAACCATCAAAAATTATAGATACGTTTGAGACGTATCACCCACCACGGCTTCCGTCAACGGAGAACTAGCCTTACTCACGGTAGATCTTCACGAAGTAGGAGATTTCCTTTCCCTTACAAACATCTTGGTTCAAATGATTGGATTGGAATATCTTGGTCTCAACACATGAGTAGGTGGTTCTCTCTTAGAAAATGGACCTGGAAATGAACTTTGTGTTCTGAGTGCTTCTCCCATGAATGAGAGGTGGGTGAACGGGTATATATAGGAAGCATCCAAAATCCAACTGTTACACACAAAAGAGCAAACTCGATGACACCTAAATTGGCAACTCAGTGGTACCGACTAGCACTAAAGGTGTGAACTTTTGAATCTCAGTTAGACCGATATATAAAACTCGGGCACCGAAAAGGTGACTAACGGTCATATGGCCAAACTCGATGGCACGATACTCAATATTGGAAATTCTGATTTTGTGTATCTTGGCAACATAATGTTGGTCACCCAAACTCGATAGCACCGATGCAGTTTCGGTTGCACCGATTTGGTGGGAATGGAGTTCTGTTTGAGGTTCAAACTCGGTGGGTCCGATGTGGAAATGTTGGTGACACCGAATTTGTGAATATGAAACTTGACAGAGTGGATATGCGGCAAAAATAACTGAGTGTTTTGGTGGCTAACTTTGAGCACTTAATCAATCAGTTCATTTTACTACCTCACCCCCTTTTAATAGTATTGGCTTTCCTATGGACTCAAAAACTGATCTCTCACAAATATAAAATGAAGAGTCTTCTATCTTGAATCTTGAGCCGATATTATTCTTTTCTTGCATCAAGGGAATCTCCACAAAACTTTATGCCATAACATCTTTTGATCTTTTCTGAAATATACTTGGAAAACACATTAGTCCAATGATGCATGTGTTGTGCTCAATTATCAAAACAACCCTACGGAGAAATTGTGCTTTCACCTTGGTTCTCAATAAACTGAGATAAATACTTATCTAATTTGTTGCGTCACCCTTTCCTCTTTAAGGGAAAACCAACACAAGCTCAAGAAGTAGCAGGGGCCTTCAAATCTTGACAAATTTTGGGCAAAATGAAGCATGAGCTTGAGCTTTGGGGAAGAATGGAGAGGAGAGGAAAGGGGAAGAAGAGAGAGCTCGAACGCGAGCTAGACGAAGGGTTTACATAGGAACATCTTTAGTCCCAGTTGAAGACACAAACCGGGATTAAATGTGAGCTTCTAGAACCGGTTCGTGCCACGAACCGGGACTAAAGGTTCTAGTGGGGCCCCAGCCTCACACCAGCGTGACACCATCCATTTAGTATCGGATTGTGTCACGAACTAATACTAGAGGTTTAAGAAGAACTGGGACTAATGATATCTGCCCCCTAGACGTTGGAACCGACACTAATGATCACATTAGTATCGGTCCGTTTACAAACCGGGACTAATATATATCACGCAAAGTAGTTTTCTACTAGTGCGCCGGTGCGAGGCTCCTTCCTTTGTGGCGCCTTGCCCTCCTTCCTCTCCACCTTCGCGACCCGAGTGAGAAGCCAGGCCAGGATGGAAGCTCGGGCGTGTGCGGGCGCGCGATGGTGGGCGTGTGACGTGGGACGTGGAGCAAAGGTGGAGCACGTGGGATCTCGAGCGCGGACCAGGGGCGAGCGTGTGGTGCCGAGCACGATGGATCACGAGCTCAGAGCATGGGACAGATCGCGAGCGCAGAGCTGGGGGCACATGCTAGGGACTTATCACCCGCCTCACGAAGGCCTTCCCCGCGGCCACCATCATCGGCTTAATGGCCTCCAGCGACTTCTACTCGACTTCTGCTTGCTTCTACTACTTCATTGCTTTGCTGCTACTACTTCTTGGGTCAGGACGTCCACGAGCTACCCTGCTTTTCTACTACTACTTAGCTACTGCTTCGCTCGCTGGAGCACGGGGCGGCCACTTGGCTGCTGCTACTCCCCGTAAGCTCGAGGCAACTCAGCGCTGGCCTCTATCACGAGCAGGGCGGCGACACGGGTGCTCGGGTTGGCGGTGCGTAGCTGACGGTTCAAGGAATGTCTTTTCATCAGCTGTTTGACGAAATGCAAATGCGGACATGTTAAAATTGCATCCGTTTCAGCTGGACGCACTGGCCGACCCATCTATACTGAGCCGGTATATTATTTTAAGATTTACGAAGTCAGGATAGTCATTGTAGGCACCTTGTTATCGACGAAAACGTCTTTTTTCATTGAATGTGCATCGTTGAAAATCGTAAAATAAATTCAATAATAATGCGAGCACTAGGACTTGAAACCTGATGCGTTGAAGATTTCATTGTTTCTTTAACTATTTAATTACAGGTTAGTTTGTCTGTGCGATTCAGGTTATTATTATTATTTTTCATTTGTTCACTTAGATGTTTGTGCTGTGTTAGATCGACTAACCACATATATATGTTTGGGTAGTTGATCCCTTATAACATACTAAAGCCCATTAGCAACTGTGACCGAACATTCCGCTTTCTTCCTTCATTTTTCTCTCTGTTTTTCCGTTTTTATCTACTTTTGCTTTTAATTTTTTTTTATTAATTCGAATTTATTTTTATTTTGTGGTGTTCTTTAGATGTTAGGAGAGTGTAAATATATGTACATAAATACTATATAATATGTGCCAAAATAATACTATCATACGATTATTTTTTGCATGTTCAAAAACTGTAATTATAGTACAAATTTGGATGAAAGTTTTTTTTGTTCTTTATTTCTTTCATCTGAAAGGGTAACACGTGTGGTACCAATTCATTCTTTCTTATAAAATTCATTATTTAAATTTAGTTTTAGTTTTAGTTTATTTTTCCAACTACCAGATGTTTGTTCTTGCATATCTTTTGAAAATCACAACTTTTGTGTATATTGTGTGCAAATTTTGTCCTTGTTTGTTTTAGATTTTATTTCATTTTCTTCAAAGATAATACCATTGTTATTAATTCATTCTTTCATATAAGACTTTACTATATTCATGTTCTTTCTTCTTAAAATGTAATACCAGTGAATCTAATTCATTCTTTCTTAGAAACATCACTATTTTGTAAAAAAATGTTTTATTTCTTCTCAAAGTGTAATACCAAATGCACTAATTTATTTTTTCTTGTAAAAATATTTTTTATTTTTTATTTAGTTTTATTTCTTTTTATTTTTTTCTTAAAGGGTAATACCAAAGCCACTAATTAAATATTTCGAAAAAAATATTTATCTTATTTTTTTATGTTTTTTCTTTCTTCTTTAATGATAAAACAATGGCAATGATTCATACGTTCCTGCAAAATTCTTTTGCTTTTGTGAAAATTACACTACTAAAAGGACGTGGATGTCGCCTAGAGGGGGGGGGGAGAAAATTACACTACTGAAAGGACGTGGACGTGGAAGTCGCTTTAAAATAATTACGGTTTAGGCTTGAACAAATGCGGAATCAAACTAACGTTTAATTTGTCAAGCAAAAAACCTAAAACAACTAGGCTCACCTATTTACACCAACAACTTATTCTAAGCAAGATAAACAACTAAGCGATAACAAGATATATAACAAGAAACAATATGGCTATCACAAAGTAAAGTGCATAAGTAAAAGACTTGAATAAGAGCTAAACAAGGCACGCATAGACGACGATGTATCCCGAAGGTCACACCCTTGCGGATGCTAATCTCCGTTTGGAGCGGCGTGGAGGCACAATGCTCCCCAAGAATCCACTAAGGCCATCGTAATCTCCTCACGCCCTCGCACAATGCAAGATGCGTGATTCCATTAAGGGACGCTTGAGGGCAGTCACCGAACCCGTACAAGCAAGGTTGGGGCAATATCCACAACTTAATTGGAGGTTCCCAACAACACCACGAAGCTTCACCATAATGGAATATGGCTTCGAGGTAACCTCAAATGCTTGGGGCAATCTCCACAACCTAATTGGAGATTGAGCCCCGACGCTTGCCCGGAGCTTTACACCACAATGATTGAGCCCCGAGGCACCACGAAGCTTCTAGGACGCCAAAGCATCCACGAAGAACAATCTCTAGGGTACCAAGCACCAAAGGGTAAGAAGATTCTCAAACTTCACTTCCAAGTATCACCGTGGAGAACTCAAACCTATGCACCAAATGCAATGGCAAGTGCACACAGAGTGCCCAAGTCCTTCTCTCCCAAACCCCCACAACAACTAATGCTATGAAACAAAATGAGAGGAATAATGAAGAAGAACACAAAGAACTCCAAGATCAAGATCCAAGGGCTCCCCCTCACATAGAGGAGAAAGTGATTGGTGGAAATGTGGATCTAGATCTCTACTCTCTTTTCCCTCAAGAACTAACAAGAATCATTGAAGGGATTGAGAGTTATCAAGCTCGAAGAAGGTCAACAATGGGGGAACAACACGAGCTCAACAGATAGAAAATCATTGGGGAAGAAGACCCCCTTTTATAGGGGGGAAGGAATCTTCCTGTTACCCACCACATCTGCCCGAGCCAGAGTTGTACTACCGCTCCTGGGAGCAATACTACCGATGATAAGAGGTAGTAACGCTCAGAGTGAGCGGTACTACCACTCACGCAGAGGGAGGCGGAACGAAGAGGGGGCAGGGCCGAAAGTACCACCAAGAGTGGTACTAACAAGCAGTAGTATCGCCAGGAGCGGTAGTACCTCCCTATGGGCAGTACTACCACAAAGTCCGACCAAGAAAAGGAGTCGAACTTAAGGGCAGCGTTACCAGAAGGACCACTACCACCGGCCCGGGCGGTACTCGGTAGTACCGCTCCAGGGCCGGTAATACCGCTTGGAACACAGAACCAGCCCAGAACTGCCATAACTTTCGCATACGAGCTACGAATTGAGCAAACTCAAGCTTGTTAGAAAATCTTAAGAACATGCAGTTATAAAAATGCGAATGATGTAGAGATGTGAGACCTCTATTAATGAAGAACCGATAAAAACTCCAACATCGAAAACATCATAGAAGATGCACATGAACTCCGTTTCTAATGAACTCGAGCTTGTCATAAAGATGACCATAAGCTCTAGAACTCACAAAGAGAAACACCAAACAAGAATCAAGAAAGATGATGCAAGGATACAAATGGTTTGAGCTCTCAACGAACGATACGATCAAGCTATTCACTTGAGAGCCCCCCTTGACAGTACGTCAATCTATCCTAAAAGAGAAAAACCTATCAAGGGTAAACCTATACCTTGCACAAAGTCCACTTGAGCTAGATTATGACGATCTTGACTTCCTCAAGATGGACCACCTTTCTTGATTGCATTGGCCTGATGAAGACTAGCCGATTGCTCCCCATACTCACTATGGGTTAGCCACTCTTCATCACATCTTCACAAGTCCATTGCCACCACAATGAACGGCAAGCATCAAGCAAGATATCTTCGTGATGCTCCACCATAACTTGCAAACCACAATCTTGATGACGATCACCACTTGGCGTCATCCTTCATGGATCTTCCTCTTGACTCAAACTCATGGAAACACACCTAACCCCACAAAGAACTCCCACGAAGACCATAGGTTAGTACAAAAAAGTGTAATGGACAAAGGTTACCATACCATGGGATCACTTGATCCCTCTTGGTACATCTTGTACGCTTTGTGTGTTGAGCAACTTGATTTACTCTTTGACTTAGCCTTGATCAATCTTGTGTCTTTATGACCATTCTTTGGATAATACCTTGAATACCACCTTGGTCATTATATGAACTCCTTGAAACCAACAGATGGACTTAAAGAAGTGCCTATGGACAAATCTTTCGAATATAACTTAAGGCAACCATTAGTCCATAGGGATTGTCATCAATTATCAAAACCACATAGGGAGAAATATGCTCTAACAACTACTATATGTGTATTTCTGCAGAATAATAAAAGGCTCAAGTTATGTGTAAGTTGTGTGCAATTTTATCATTCTTTGTTTTATTATTTGACATGTTCTTTCGACTCAAAGGTTAATACCAATGCCACTCACTCATTTTTTTGTTAGAAAACTTTATTATTTTATTTTGTATTTTATTTTTATTTTTATTTTATGTATTTAATGTTAAAACTAATGTCACTAATTGATTCCTTCTTATGAAACTTCTTATTTTGCGAAATTCCATTATTATATTCTTATTCATGCATATTACAAAAGGCGTGATTTATTTGTAAATGATTTGCAAATTTTGTCAATGTTCCCTTAACTCTTTTCATTTAATTTATTATTAAAGGGTAAATATATTATTATTTTTTGAAAACTACATTATATTTATTTAATTTTATCTATTTTACATTTGCTTTCTACTTGAAGGGTAATACCAATGCCACTAATTCATTCTTTCTTATAAAACTTAATTATTTTGATTTTTCTAATCTTCTTTCTTGTTTACTCGTAATACTAATGCCATTAATTCATTTCTTATTTGGATACTTTATTATTTTGGAAATTCCACTATTAGATGCTTATTTTGCATATTATAAAAAACACAATTTCTATGTAAACTGTGTGAAAGAATTGTCATTCTTTGATTTTCCTTTTTTATGTTTCCTTTCCTTTTAAGGGTAGTATCAATGTCACAAATTCATTCATGTTTAGAAACCTTCCTTTTTTATTAGTTAAGGTGACACCACCACAAGTATTAGAATTTATGCGACCCACCATTTTTTTTTCTTTATGGTTTTCACTAGGTTTGACTAATTTGCTCCTATTCTGTTCTTAAAGGGTAATACCAGTGTGAGTAATTCAATCTTTATAAGAAAAAGGTAAAGATGAAATAAAATCATCATTGCCAGGTATAACAAATTCAGGTTAGATCGAGGGTTGCAAGGATTGATATGGTTGACTGGAGGATGTGAATAGGCAACTACCAATTTTTAGCTCTTTGTAACAAATTACGGTTAGCAAAAAAATAGGATGTCTAGATATGCATCTAGGTGGACAACCTATATGATGAGTACAACAACAACAACAAGCAAGCAAGCAAGCAAGCACAAGATACAAACACAATAAAGCTTGCACAAAGTAAATGTAGGATTAACCTCAAGTGGAGTTGATGGAGATGAGGATGTGTTACCGAAGTTCCCGTCCTTTAGGGGGAGGTACGTCTCCATTGGAGTGGTGTGGAGGCACAATGCTCCCCCAAGAAGACACTACGAACACCTTACACTTCTAAGAAAAATCCTAGTAGTAGTGAGGGGTAAAGGACTAGTAGCAGTGCGGGTGCCCAAGCTACTCGTACGGTGCTACAGCTAACAGGTACTAATTGCATGCGTGCCACCCACGCTACTACTAGTTATCTGTAGCGCGGGTCTGAATCCCATGGTACTACTAACTAATTAGGAATTAAGAAAATAAATTCCATCCATGGTTGTTGCTGTTGGGCGTCATCGTCCTCACCATCCATGGACGATGCTAGTCCTGGAGGGGACGAAGTCGTCCACGGTGATGGTGCTTCCCCACCCAACTCGTCTCCACACGTCTCATGTGATGCTACTACAAAACAAAAGAAAAACATTAGAAGAGGAAGGTATATATAGAGAAGAGTAGGAGGAGCAACTAACCGATGGCCGTCGGAGTTGGAGGCAATGCGTGATCTGCTAATACTTTTCCTGGGACCTCATGTCCTCATGAGGCCTTTGTTGGTGTCAAAACCGGTAGATATTGGGTAGGGGGTCCCGAACTATGGATCTTGGATGAATGGGTAACATGAGACAGGGGAGACGATATTTACCCAGGTTCTCGCACTCTTGATGGAGGTAATACCTTACATCTTGCTTTGTTTGTATTAATGATGATGTATCAAGTACAGAGTTGATCTACCTCAAGATCGTATGATGTGGTCTAAAACCCTAGGAGTAATGATCTTAAGTCTCATAATCTGTCTAATAACTAGCCTGGCCTCGGCTTATATAACACACCAAAGGCCTAGGATAACAAGCGTCCTAGTCGGCTAAGTCGGTGGAGAGGAGTCCTTGTCTTGATCACCAAGTCTTGTGGAATCTTCCTCGTATATTTCATCGGCTACCGAAGTGTCCCATGAGTCTGGCCCATAGATATAGGTCGGCGGCCCGAGGACCCCTTAGTATCCGACTCCCTCAACCTTGTCCCACCGAGGAAGTGCAAGTGGTTGCATGGCAGATCTAGCCATCACCATGGACGACGCTCTACTAGATCTCCCTCTCCTTCCACCGGAGAAGGGGGGGAAGGGGAAGGGGAGGGGCTGTGGTGGGAGAGGAGGTTGTCGGATTTGGGTTCAAGGCCAGCGGTGGTGGTGGGTGAGGAAGGGCATCGCAGGTGGGAGGTGAGAAGGGGAATAGAGTGAGTGTGAGTTTGGGTTTGGGCCTCCGCGGGCTATGTGTACACATGTGTCGATGGGTGAATAGCAGCAACGCCGGGTTTATACCCCATGCTACTACTATGGCTTGACCCGGGGGCACGGTAGAGACCACTTAGTAGTAGCGAGTGGTATAAACCCCTCGCTACTAATATTAACTTAGTAGTAGAGCGGGTTTATACCCCTCAATACTACTATGGCCTATTCCTGGGGGCATGTAGAGACCACTTACTAGTAGCGGGCGGTTTATACCCCTCGCTACTACTATCAACTTAGTTGTAGCGCGGGTTTATACCCCTTGCTACTACTAATTAGTAGGAACGTGTCCATTTACCCCTCTCTATTACTAAGCATCTATCTATAAGGTATTTCCTAGTAGTGTTATTCTCCTCATGCCCTCGCACAATGCAAGCTGCCATGCTTCCACTAGTGTGCCCTTGAAGGCGATGATCTAACCGTTGCAAACAAGGTTGGGGCAATCTCCACAACTTAATTGGAGGACCCAACTACACCACGGAGCTTCACCATAATGGAATGTGGCTTCAAGGTGACCTCTTCCATCTAGGGTGCCCAAACACCCAAGAGTAACAAAATACACAAGGGATTAGTGGGGGGGATTAAATATCTCTTCATGAAAGTGTATATCGAGGCACTCTCCTCCAAAGCCTAGGAGATCAACAAGTTTTAATGGCCAGGGAGAGAGATCGAGCTAATATTAGCTTAGGGGCAACAATGGAGCTTGGGAAGAAAAGAGGTGTTCTTGTTGGGGACGAAGACCCCCTATAAATAGTGGGGGAAAATCCAATTGTTATTCTGCCCACTGCTCGTGCACAAGTGGTACTACCGCTCAAGTGCGCGGTACTACCACTTAGCACGGTAGGTCTGAGAACCAGCGGTAGTATAATGAAAGAAGGGCATTAGTACAGACCAAGCGGTACTACCATGACCTACTTCCGCTCTACTACCCCAAAAAGCAGGAAGAAGAAGTTGGGCCTCGAACAAAATGGAAGTGCCCGCGGTAGTAGAACCGGGTACGGCATCACGCGGCACTACCATTGGTGCCAGAGCGGTACTATTGCATGAGACAATACTGCCGCACCCAACTCCTCCCAACTACCGTCGATGTGACGAAGTCCGCGCTCGACAACTGGTAGTGCTCGCGGCACTACACATCATGAGTATCGTGTAAATGGTACTACCGCTAATCAATACGATACTGCCACTACCTAATATTGTACTACCGCTAAACACATGTGTACTATCGCTTGGGTGCCTCGAACCCGCCCAAGCATAAAAATAGATGGAACTCCATGCTGCCCGAAAGTAAAGTGGGTGCATAAGTAAACGTGTATGTGTCGATTCCACCCTAACCTTTCCAATAGGGATCCTCTCTTAATATTATGGTTTTCCTATGACTCAAATACCACCAAAAAGAAGTGATTGAAACAACCGTCTTCACTAATCACCACCAAGGGGAGAAAATCGTCTTGTGCCAAGTATCTGCAATGTTGAATGCACACGATTAGTCCACGTATTACATTGTCAACAATCACCAAAACTACTAAGGAAGAAAATTTCCTAACAAGCAACCCATTTTTTGTGGATTGTTGACAACACTGGATTTGCACAAAACAAAAAAGAATAATATGCAAAACCCAAAGTCTACAAAATATAGACGGCCTCCCCCTAGATGTGTGCACTATTTGTGTATGCTTTTGTAATGCAAAGCACCCAAAGTAGGATCAGCATTCACTCTATAATTTATAGACTAGGAAATACTTGCAACAAACATAATATAGAAGTAAGCATGGTTGGAAGTAAGAGCATCTGAGCAAAAAGATGCAGGGGCACAACATAAGCATAGCATCACACACTATCATAACACGACATAATAAGATATATAAGAGAAATAGTATGTCACATAGCATACGCACAAAGGTTCAAAGCCTCACAAACGAAAGCAAATAACATAAAGAGTTCACAAGCGAGAAGACGAAGAAAATAAAACAAGCTTGTGACTCGGCAAAACAAAGACAAATAAAACGAGCTTGTAACTGAGCAACACGGTAAGGAAGAATATCCCCTATCCTAAACTCTCTACCCCTTTGGCATCGATACGCCAAAAAGGCAAAGAGTAACTTGCTGACCCGAGGTGGTAGAATTACTCTGAATACTCATCCATGGAATCCTCCACATCAAGCCTAGTATGCTCCTTCTCCCAGTCATCCTTAGCTATCTCCTCCTTGTCATCAGTAGCAGCACAACGAGCAGAAGTGACATCGTCATACGAGTGTGTCCAACGATGATACTTGTAAACTTCCTTAGGATTTCCCTCGATGAGGAGGGGATGATGCATGATAAGTCTCCAACATATCTATAATTTTTGATTGTTCTATGCTGATATGTTATTATTCTAGGATGTTTTATAATCATTTTATAGCAATTTTATATCATTTTTTGGGACTAACCTATTGACATATTTCCTAGTGCCAGTTGCTCGTTTTTGCTGGTTCTTTCCTTCACAGAAAATCCATATCAGATGAGATCCAGTTGCCATGAAACTTTACGAAGATTTTTTGGACCAGAAGGAAACTTGGGGGCTAAGAATGAGCAGCAGCCAAGGCCCAGGGGGGCACTAGACACCACGATGCTAGCCCCTGGCGCGCCTTGGTGTCTAGTGGGGCCCTCTAGAAGCTTCTCCATTGCATGTGAGCTCTATAAATACCCCAATATTTAGAAAACCCTAGTGGAGTGGACAAAAAATTGTTTTAACCGCCACAAGTTCCAGAACCGCGAAAACCAATCTAGAGCCCGTTCCGGAGAGGAACACGATCATGGAGGGGTTCAAAAATCCTCATTGCTTCTCCTGCGATGACGCCTGAGTAGTTCATATCAGGCCTACGTCTCTGTAGGCAGTAGCTAGATGGCTTTCTCTCTCGTTTTTTTGTCAATACAATGGTCTCTTGGAGATCCATATGATCTAACTCTTTCTTTTGCAGTGTGTTTGTTGGGATCCGATGACTTGTGAGTTTATGATCAAATCTATGAAAACATATTCATGCTTGATTATTATAGCCTCTTATTTCTTCTCCTATATTTGGTTTTTGTCTAGCCAACTTTATATTTTATCTTGCAATGGGAATAGGTGCTTTGTGATGGGTTCGATCTTGTGGTGCTCAATCTCTTTGACAGAAACAAACATGACACACATATGTATTGTTGCTATCAAGGATAAAGCGATTGGGTCTATTCCCGCATGAATAGATCTTGTCTACATCATGTCATCGTTCTTAAGGCACTACTTTGTTTCTCTATCAACTCAATACACTAGATGCATGCTCGATAGTGGTCGACGTGTGGAGTAATAGAAGTAGATGTAGGCAGAAGTCGGTCTACCTATCTTGGACGTGATGCCTATATACATTATCATTGCCTCGAATATCGTCATAATTATTTTCTTTTCTATCAATTTCCCAACAATAAGTTTTCTACCTACCGCTTGCTATGTTGTCGAGAGAAGCCACTAGTGAAACCTACGGCACCCAGATCTACTCCACATCATCTATTTGCAACCTCTACTTTATTATTTGCTTTTCTACTTTATTTTCTCTTTTGTTTTCATACCTATATTATCAAAAAAGCCAATAATACCTTTATACGTTCTATTTTCTATCACTCTTATTTGCATCTATCAATCTACCCTTACTTCACCCGCGAGGGATTGACAACTGATACGTCCCGAACGTATTTATAATTTCTTCTTTTTCCATGATCATTTGGGTGACATTGTTATATGTTTTGCTATACTTTGATATCATTTTACACATATTTGGACTAACCTACTGATGACCCACAAGTATAGGGGATCAATCATAGTCCTTTCGACAAGTAAGAGTGTCGAACCCAACGAGGAACAGAAGGCTCTGATAGATGGATTTCAGCAAGGTAGTAACTGCAAGCACTGAAAGTAGTGGTAACAAGTGATTGTGTAGCGAGGTGAAACGTAGCAAGCAAAGAGTAACAAGTATAAAGTAGTAGCAACGGTGCAGCAAGTGGCCCAATCCATTTTGTATCAAGGGACAAACCTGAACAAAGTCTTATAGGAGGAAAAACGCTCCCGGGGACACACGGGAATTTCTGTCATGCCAGTTTCATCATGTTCATATGATTCGCGTTCGTTACTTTGATAGTTTGATATGTGGGTGGACCGGCGCTTGGGTACTGCCCTTACTTGGAAAAGCATCCCACTTATTACTAACCTCTCTCGCAAGCATCCGCAACTACAAAAGAAGAATTAAGACAAAGTCTAACCATAGCATTAAACTAGTGGATCCAAATCAGCCCCTCACGAAGCAGCGCATAAACTGGGGTTTAAGCTTCTGTCACTCCAACAACCCATCATCTACTTACTACTTCCCAAATGCCTTCCTCTAGGCCCAAATATGGTGAAGTGTTATGTAGTCGACGTTCACATAACACCACTAGAGGAAAACAACATACATCATATCAAAATACCGAACGAATATCAAATTCACATGACTATTATCAGCATGACTTATCCCATGTCCTCAGGAACAAAAGTAACTACTCACAAGACATAATCATAATCATGACCAGAGGTGTAATGAATAGCATCAAGGATCTGAACATAAACTCTTCCACCAAATAATCCAACAAGCATCAACTACAAAGAGTAATCAACACTACTAGCAACCTTACAAGTACCAATCAGGGTCGTGAGACGGAGATTGATTACAAGAGATGAACTATGTATTGGAGAGGAGATGGTGCTGATGAAGATGTTTATGAAGATGCCTCCCCTGCGACGAGAGGAGTGTTGGTGATGACGATGGCGACGATTCCCCCCTCCGGGAGGGAAATTTCCCCGGCAGGATCGTCCTGCCGGAGCTCTAGATTGGATGTGCTCAGGTTCCGCCCCGTGGCGGCGGTGAAACCACGAAAAAGCTCCCGTATGATTTTTTCCAGGCCAGGACGCATCATATAGCAAAAGAGGGGGGCTAGTGGGCCTTCAGGCAGCCCACAAGCTTGCCCACCGCCACCAGGGGGGTGGTGGCAGAGTGGGGGCTTGTGGGGCCCTGGTGGCCCCCCTCCGGTAGTTCTTTCGCCCAGTATTTTTAGTATATTCCAGAAAAAATCCACGTAAATTTTCAGGGCATTTGGAGATGTGTAGAATAGTGGACTAGGATTTGCTCCTTTTCGAGTCCAGAATTCCAGCTGCGTAAATTCTCCCTCTTCAAATAATCCTTGCAATATAAGAGAGAAAAGGCATAAATATGGTACCACAAGTAATATAATAGCCCAAAAAGCAATAAATATCAACATGAAAGCATGATGCAAAATGGACGTATCAACTCCCCCAAGGTTAGACCTCGCTTGTCCTCAAGCGAAAACCAAGTTCGATAAAGATGTCCACATGTTTGGGGACGAAGGTGTCGATAAAACATAATACGGACATGAGGGCATCATGATCACACATAGAACATCAATATATCATAAAGATTCTTATGGGAAAGTAACAATTCCTTCAAAAAGCAAAGCATGAAGCAAAAACCTTACCGAGAAGTAACCAACAATAATCCATAGTCATTGAAGCAATTGCAATCTATCACAATATCAGAAAGAGTCAAATAAGAGCTTGTAAGGCAAACCCACATACTCAATCATCTCTTTTGTTTTCCACAATTGTTATAACTCACGTGGTACTCATGGTGTCAAAGTTTCAGCTGGACACAAAGGAAGATAGGGGCTTATAGTTTTGCCTCCCAACGGTTTACCTCAAGGGTAAAGTCAACAACAATAAAGCATGAGTACTCAACCCCAAGTTGATATATGAATATAGGTCTTTCCTAAACTTGTGACGGTAGCCAAGACAAAGGCAAAAAGGGAATTGGTGATGATCACCATGACTCTTACAAGGGTAAAAAGTAAAGGTACAAGATAGGCCCTTCGCAGAGGGAAGCATAAGTTGTCATGCACTTTTGAGATTTGAATGCGTGTCCTATTAGTGCGGAGGAACGCCACTTTATATTGCCTCATGTGATAAACAACTTTATTATGCAATCTGTCGCTTTTATGTCTTCCTCACCACAGGTTCGTACAAAGCTTATTTTCCACACACTAATAGATCATACATATTAGAGAGCAATTTTTATTGCTTGCACCGATGACAACTTACTTGAAGGATCTTATGCAATCCATAGGTAGGTATGGTGGACTCTCATGGCAAAACTGGTTGGAGGTTTATGGATGCACAAGTAGTATCTCTACTTGGTGCGGGAGTTTTGGCTAATATGAGGTGGAAGCAATCGTCACATTCCAAGCGATCTCTAATCATATAACATTGTTTGGAACTAAGCAAACACAATTCATTATGTTGTCTTCCTTGTCCAACATCTACTCCTAGGCATATAATAGTTTGGTGAGTGCTCACAATTGTAAAAAGTGTCTAAGATGATATATTTATATGTGAAACTCTCTTTCCTTATTACTTCTTATTAATTGCAACAATGACTAATGTCTATGTTGATTTATTCTCAACAAGTTTCAATCATCATACGTGTCCCAAGTGAACTTATCCCCTTCCATAAGATCGTCTCATGATCTTTCATGCTATCATTCTTTTCATACTTTTGATCATGGAACAAAGCAAAGCCCTTGACTAAGACACTTTTTATTGTATAGCTCGTAAGCTCGAATACATCGGGGGAGAGACAAAATCAAAAGACTCAAACTAAAAACTAAAGACTTATTCCTCTAAAAGAAGGAATAAAAACTGAAAAGGAAAGAACTAAAACAAAGGTAAAAGCAAAAGATATAAAGGTGATACGATACCAGGGCAACTCCCCCAAGCTTGGCAGAAGCCAAGGGGATTGATCATACCAATGCTTAGTTGTCTTCCTTTGGTGGTGATGGTGGTGTAGTCTGATCCTCCATCTTCCAAGGCATAGGTGCTCCATCATGGCAGGATGAACGAGTCGTCGGAATCCTCAAATCTGCAGCCAACCTTATTGATTTAAATTTGTACTCATACTCACAGTTTTGATTCTGCAGGTCATAGATCTGGCCCTGAAGTTGGTCAACCCTATCGTAAAGCTTGGAGAGGTGTTTCCCAATATCAATGGCATCCATCTTGTGATTGCTAGTGAACTCCATGATCATCGTGTGGTTGGCGTTGAGTCCACGCTCAACCATCCCTTGGCACTTGAAGACTTGTTGCTCCATTGGTTCGAGCCTCGTCTCCATGCTTCCAGTCTTCTTAGGCCCCTCAACATCACGGATGTGCAACATCCCCTCGCTCATCTTGATAGATTGAGGGTGTTTCAGCACTTCCGTGAGGCAGGGATTGATGACCTTCTCGAAGATCTTGTCCTTAGGAGCGTTTGAGGAAGTCATGACGATCTATATCTGCGGCAGAAGAACAAGATCAAAACGAAAACAGAGGAAAACTACGCGATACGGAGATCAAAACCTTCGGGCGACTATATATTGATTTTTTTTTGGGCCAGAAGGAGTCCTCCGCAAGAAAACGGAGTCCGGGAGGCACACGAGGTGCCCACAAGCTTGCCCACCGCCACCAGGGGGGTGGTGGCGGTGTGGGCCCTTGTGGCTTCCTCGTTTGCTCTCTGGACTGCTTTTTATTTTTCTAATTTTCCAAAAATTCCAAAACTGAGGAAATTTCCAATTGGAAAAGCATCAGCATCCAATTTCTTGCCGAAACAGAAACATCTTCGTTTTCAAGGTCTGAAATAGGTTGACAAACATCCCTTATGTACTCCTCTGGAGTTATGACATTGATGATATTGGTCTCAACATTTATGGGAGTACCAGAGATGTAATGCTTGATTCTTTGCCCATTTACCACTCTAGGAAATTTTCCTTCTGTATTATTGATTTTGATGGCACCGGAACGATATACTTCCTCGACAACATAGGGACCTTCCCATTTAGAGAGAAGCTTGCCTGCAAAGAATGTCAAACGAGAATTGTATAGCAAGACATAATCACCTACATTGAACTCTCGTTTCTCTATCTATTTGTCATGCCATCTCTTAACCTTTTCCTTGAACAACCTAGCATTCTCGTATGCCTGGGCTCTCCATTCATCTAACGAGTTGATATCAAACAACCGCTTCTCACCAGCAAGTTTGAAATCAAAGTTGAGCTCTTTGATTGCCCAATAAGCTTTGTGTTCCAGCTCAAGAGGTAAATGACAGGCCTTACCGTAAACCATTTTATACGATGACATGCCCATGGGATTCTTATAAGCAGTCCTAAAGCCCATAGTGCATCGTCAAGTTTGCTAGACCAGTTCTTTCGAAATCTATTGACGGTCTTTTGTAGGATCAACTTGATCTCCCTATTACTCAACTCCACTTGACCACTTGACTGAGGATGATAAGGAGATGCAACTCTATGGTTGACATCATACTTAGCTAGCATCTTGCGGAAAACACCATGAATGAAGTGTGAACCGCCATCAGTCATCAAGTATCTAGGGACTCCAAATCTTGGGAATATGACTTCTTTAAGCATCTTAATAGAGGTGTGGTGATCAGCATTTTTAGTGGGGATAGCTTCTACCCACTTAGTAATGTAATCCGTAGCAACTAAGATGTGAGTGTACCCATTGGAACTCGGGAAGGGTCCCATATAATCAAAGCCCCAAACATCAAATGGTACAATGACAAGTGAATAGTTCATAGGCATCTCTTGACGCTTACTGATGTTCCCTATCCTTTGGCATTCGTCACAACACAAGACAAACTTGCGAGCATCCTTGAAGAGAGTGGGCCAATAGAAACCTGATTGCAATACCTTATGGGCAGTTCCATGTCCAGCATGGTGTCCTCCGTAGGCTTTGGAATGACACTTCTGCAGGATATGTCCCTGTTCATGTTCAGGCACACAACGTCTAATAAAACCATCTACTCCTTCCTTATAAAGGTGAGGATCATCCCAAAAGTAGTGTCTCAAATCAACGAATAATTTCCTCTTTTGTTGATAGGTGAAACTGGGTGGTATGTATTTGGCTACGATATAGTTTGCATAATCAGCATACCACGGTGCACTAAGTGAAGTGCGGATGACAATTAGTTGCTCATCGGGAAAGCTGTCATAAATTGGTAGTGGGTCATCAAGGACATTCTCTACCCTAGACAACGTATCTACTACAGGGTTATCAGCACTCTTTCGGTCAACGATGTGCAAATCAAATTCCTAAAGCAGGAGAACCCATCTGATCAGCCTAGGCTTAGCGTCCTTCTACTGCATAAGGTACTTAATAGCAGCATGATCAGAGTGAATAATGACTTTGGAGTCAACTATGTAAGATCTGAACCTTTCACATGCAAACACGACTGCTAAAAATTCCTTCTCCGTAGTGGCATAGTTTCTTTGGGCACTGTCTAGAGTTTTACTAGCGTAGTGAATGATATTCAACTTCTTGTCAACTCTTTGTCCTAGAACAGCACCAACAACATAATCACTAGCGTCACACATGATTTCATAGGGCAAGTTCCAGTCAGGTGGTTGAACAATAGGTGCGGTTATCAAAGACTTCTTAAGTATTTCGAAAGCTTCCTCACAATCCTCATCAAAAACAAAAGGAACATCCTTCTGCAAGAGGTTGGTAAGAGGCCTAGAAATCTTAGAGAAGTATTTAATGAACCTTCTATAGAAACCAACATGACCTAGGAAACTTCGTATACCTCTGATATCTGTGGGGCAAGGCATTTTCTCATTTGCATCAACCTTAGCCTTATCAACTTCAATGCCTGTCTCAGAAATTTTGTGTCCTAAGACGATACCTTCATTAACCATAAAGTGG
This sequence comes from Hordeum vulgare subsp. vulgare, assembly GCF_904849725.1. Classification (NCBI taxonomy): domain Eukaryota; kingdom Viridiplantae; phylum Streptophyta; class Magnoliopsida; order Poales; family Poaceae; genus Hordeum; species Hordeum vulgare. Next base: position 44,141,927 of record NC_058520.1, on the reverse strand, counting down.
CACTTCTCCCAATTCAAGACGAGGTTGGTTTCTTATAATCTCTGTAAGACTCGATCAAGGTTGCTGAGGCAATCATCAAAGGAAGACCTGTAAACGGAGAAGTCATCCATGAAAACCTCCACAATCTTTTCACAGAAGTCAGAGAATATAGCCATCATACATCTTTGGAAGGTGGCAGGTGCATTACATAAGCCAAAAGGCATACGTCTATAAGCAAAGGTACCGAAAGGGAAGGTGAAAGTGGTTTTCTCTTGATCAGATTGTGCAACGGGTATTTGCGAGAAACATGAATAACCATCTAGAAAGCAGAAGTGAGTGTGCTTTGATAGCCTTTCTAGCATTTGGTCGATGACCGGCAAAGGATAATGATCTTTCCTAGTTGCCTTGTTCAGTTTTTGGAAGTCTATCACCATTCTATAGCCGGTAATAATCCTTTGTGGGATTAGTTCATCCTTATCATTAGGAACGACGGTGATACCTCCCTTCTTAGGTACGCAATGTACTGGACTTACCCAATCACTATGAGCAACAGGATAAATGATTCCTGCTTCCAGAAGCTTTAATATTTCTTTTCTAACGACCTCTTTCATCTTAGGATTTAATCTCCTTTGATGATCAACAACTGGTTTAAGGTCAGGATCGGTTTTAATCTTGTGCTGACATAGAGTAGGACTAATACCCTTAACATCATCAAGAGTATATCCAATAGCAGCGCGGTGCTTCCTCAGAGTTTTTAGTAACTTCTTCTCTTCGCGCTCTGAGAGGAGAGCACTAATAATGACAGGATATATCTCCTTCTCATCAAGATAGGCATACTTAAGAGTATCAGGAAACTATTTAAGCTCGAACACAGGATCACCCTTTGGTGGGGGAGGATCCCCAAGCAGTTCAACATGCAGATTATTCTTGAGAATAGGATGTTGTTCTAAGACAATTCTATCTATCTCATCTCTCTCTTCCATATGCATATCATTTTCATGCTCAAGCAGATATTTCTCTAAAGGATCCATAGGAGGTACGACAATAGAGGCAAGAGCAATGATTTCATCTCTACCAGACGTCTCTCTTTCATGGGGTTGTCTTCCAAACCTGGAGAAGTTAAATTCATGAGACACACCCTCGAAACTTACTGTGAGAGTCTGCTTAATGCAATCAATGTGAGCATTGATGGTGTTGAGAAAGGGTCTGCCGAATATGATGGGACAAAAGCTATCTTGTGCAGTACCAAGGACGAGGAAATCAGTAGGATACTTTGTCTTACCACACAAGACTTCTACGTGTCTCACAATTCCCACGGGGCAGATAGTGTCTCTATTAGCTAGCGTGATAGTGACATCAATGGGTTCTATCTCAGCAGGTGCAATCTCATCTTTGATTTCATCATAGAGAGAACGAGGTATTGCACTAACACTAGCTCCCATATCACATAAACCATGGTAACAGTGATCTCCTATCTTAACAGAAACAACGGGCAGGCGAACTACAGGTCCGTGCTTGTCTTTCGCGTGAGGTTTAGCAATTCTAGCGGAGTCCTCACAGAATTTAATAACATGCCCGTCTATGTCTTCGGCTAAGAGATCTTTGATAATAGCAACACTACGTTCAACTCTAATCTCCTCAGGGGGTGCAAGTGGTCTAATGTAACCCCTACGTATCACACTTGGAGCTTTAGAATAATCCTTCATTATAGCAGGGTATGGTGCTTTCTCAGTGTAAGCACAAGGAACAACAGGATCACTAAAAGCTATGATTTTCTCCTCAACTAGATTGGTTTTGGCTATGTTGCTTTCCACTGGAGGATGATATTTAAACCACTTCTCTTTGGGAAGTTCAACATGAGCAGCAAAAGATTCACATAGAGAAGCTACTATCTCAGAGTCAAGTCCATACTTCGCGCTAAAATCTCTAGAAATGTTTGTCTCAACAAAAGATTTAACACAATCAAACTGGAAATTCATACCTGAGTCCTTACCTTCCTCCAGCTCCCAATCTTCAGAGTTGCGTTTGATTCTCTCCAATAAATTACACTTGTGATCACTATCCTTCTTCATAAAAGAACCGGCACAACAAGTGTCAAGCATGGTACGATCTTCATGAGAAAGCCGAGCATAAAAGTTTTGAGTGATGATTTCTCTCGAGAGCTCATGATTGGGGCATGAATATAGCATTGATTTAAGCCTCCCCCAAGCTTGAGATATGCTTTCCCTGTCACGAGGCCAAAAGTTATAAATAAATTTCCGATCATGATGTACTAAATGCATAGGATAGAACTTTTGATGAAATTCCAATTTCAACCGATTGTAGCCCCATGATCCAACATCATCACATAGCCTATACCATGTCAACGCCTTATCCTTCAAAGATAAAGGAAAGAATTTCTTCTTTACCTCATCCTCGGGAAAACCTGCAAGCTTAAATAAACCACAAACTTCATCTACATAGATTAGATGAAAGTCTGGATGTGAAGATCCATCTCCTGTAAAAGGATTAGCCAGCAGTTTCTCAAGCATACCCAAAGGAATTTCGTAAAAGATATTTTCAGTAGGTACCTCAGGTCGAGGAGCAACTCCTTGTGCTTCCGTTCGTGGTGAAGATACCCCGAAAAAACTCCTCAAAGGAAGAGTTTCCATAGTGACAAGTGACAATAAATTTCAGCACAGTATAAAAATGTTTCCTTACCAATTTCCACTTACCAAAGGCTCTTCACTCCCCGGCAACGGTGCCAGAAAAGAGTCTTGATGACCCACAAGTATAGAGGATCAATCGTAGTCCTTTCGATAAGTAAGAGTGTCGAACCCAACGAGGAGCAGAAGGCTCTGATAGATGGATTTCAGCAAGGTAATAACTGCAAGCACTGAAAGTAGCGGTAACAAGTGATTGTGTAGCGAGGTGAAACGTAGCAAGCAAAGAGTAACAAGTAACAAGTAGTAGCAACGGTGCAGCAAGTGGCCCAATCCCTTTTGTAGCAAGGGAGAAGCCTGAACAAAGTCTTATATGAGGAAAAACGCTCCCAAGGACACACGGGAACTTCTGTCATGCTAGTTTCATCATGTTCATATGATTCACGTTCGTTACTTTGATAGTTTGATATGTGGGTGGACCGGCGCTTGGGTACTGCCCTTACTTGGACAAGAATCCCACTTATGATTAACCTCTCTTGCAAGCATCCGCAACTACAAAAGAAGAATTAAGACAAAGTCTAACCATAACATTAAACTAGTGGATCCAAATCAGCCCCTCACGAAGCAGCGCATAAACTAGGGTTTAAAATTCTGTCACTCCAGCAACCCATCATCTACTTACTACTTCCCAATGCCTTCCTCTGGGCCCAAATATGGTGAAGTGTTATGTAGTCGACGTTCACATAACACCACTAGAGGAAAAACAACATACATCATATCAAAATACCGAACGAATATCAAATTGACATGACTATTATCAGCATGACTTATCCCATGTCCTCAGGAACAAAAGTAACTACTCACAAGACATAATCATAATCAAGACCAGTGGTGTAATGAATAGCATCAAGGATCTGAATATAAACTCTTCCACCAAATAAACCAACAAGCATCAACTACAAAGAGTAATCAACACTACTAGCAACCTTACAAGTAACAATCGGAGTCGTGAGACGGAGATTGATTACAAGAGATGAACTAGGGATTGGAGAGGAGATGGTGCTAATGAAGATGTTGATGAAGATGCCTCCCCTCCGACGAGAGGAGTGTTGGTGATGACGATGGGGACGATTCCCCCCTCCGAGAGGGAAATTTCCCCGGCAGGATCGTCTTGCGGGAGCTCTAGATTGGATCTGCTAAGGTTCCAGCCCGTGGCGGCGGCGAAACCACGAAAAAGCTCCCGTATGATTTTTTTCCAGGTTAGGACGCATCATATAGCAAAAGAGGGGGGCTAGTGGGCCTTGAGGCAGCCCACAAGCTTGCCCACCGCCACCAGGGGGTGGTGGAGGAGTGGGGGCTTGTGGGGCCCTGGTGGACCCCCTCCGGTAGTTCTTTCGCATAGTATTTTTAATATATTCCAGAAAAAATCCACGTAAATTTTCAGGGCATTTGGAGATGTGTATAATAGTGGACTAGGATTTGCTCCTTTTCTAGTCCAGAATTCCAGCTGCCTGAATTCTCCCTCTTCAAATAATCCTAGCAAAATAAGAGAGAAAAGGCATAAATATGGTACCACAAGTAATATAACAGCCCAAAAGGCAATAAATATCAACATGAAAGCATGATGCAAAATGGACGTATCACCTACTAACTCAGTGCACCGAGTGCGAGTTTCTGTTTGATGATGTCTATTTTGCACGGGCTTTTACACAATTTTCCGAAGCCCAAAAAATTACAGAAAAAATATATAAAAAATCAGCGAAATGGAAGTTTCCCGATCACCGAAGATGGGCCAGAGGGGGTCCACGGGCCTCCCAGGCAGCCTGCCGACGCAGCCAGGCCCTAGGCGGCGCTAGGGGGTCGCCTGGGTGGGTCCCACCTCCTCCGGTGCCCTCGTTTGGCCTATATTTAGAGTCTCGAGAGGAAACCCTTGCAGATTTTCTGGAATTGTGAATTTCTCCATCGTTCCGCCGCCGCAGCGCTTCTGAGATCGGGAGCGTCACGAGACTTCTTCCCGGCACCCTGCCGGATGGAGGATTGACCTCCGGGAGCTTCTCCACCGCCATGGACGCTTTCTGGATGTGCCGTGAGTAGTCCTCCTTGGACCATGAGTCCATGACCAGTAGCTATGTTATGTCTTCTCTCCAATTTGTGCTTCGATGGTTAGTCCTTGTGAGCTGCCCTACATGATCAAGGCATATATGTAATTCTCTTGCTATTGCTATGCTCGGTTTGTTGGGATCCAATGGATTATGAGATGATGTTCAGATTGTTATGAGTTATATATTTGATTATCCTTTTATATTATGTTCCTTAGTAATTCAAGCATGTTCTCCGTTGCTATTTATTGCTTTGGCCAAGATGTGAGGAATTTTAATGCATGTTGCACTTCTCGAGGCACCATGCATATTTATTTGAACCATGATGTGAGGAATTTTAATGCATGTTGCACTACTCCTTTTGTTTTACCAAGCCCTTGACTTTTTTTCTTCGTGGCAGAGCTAAACCACTGTTTTTCCCAAATCAAGAATCCGACTCCTATAAGCTAAAAGATAGCCCCATGTAAGTATATGCCCATGTTGAGGACTCGTACCTTTTTTAGAATATACTTACAACACACCTAAAACATGCTGGTTTTCTTCCTTTTTTTAGATGTACGCATCTTTTACTTTTCCTAGGCAAGACGCACGTACTGTACCACTTGCCATATGTTAACGTGAAATGAGATGAAAACATTTTTTTCTACATAAACATGTCATCCCAGGCCCACCAATTTATGTTACGTAAATCGAATGGTTACGGAATCATAATTTTAGAAGATCTACAAGATCAAGGGCTGGCATTTTCTGATTAACGTTGGAACTTCTAGCATATTTTCTATTTCTTACCCTATTTTACTTTTAGTATATAATTTTATCCCTTTTTTTAGATGTACGCATCTTTTAGTTTTCCTAGGCAAGATGCACGTACTGTACCACTTGCCATATGTTAACATGAAATGAGATGAAAACATTTTTTTTCCACATAAACATGTCATCCGAGGCCCACCAATTTATGTTACGTAAATCGAACGGTTACGGAATCATAATTTTAGAAGATCTACAAGATCAAGGGCTGACATTTTCTGATTAACGTGGGAATTTGTAGCATACTTTCTATTTCTTACCCGTATTTTACTTTTAGTATATAATAGATGATAATTATGTGCCCGTTGATTTTTTTATTATGGACATTGAATGTGATCCTTCATGTCCAATTATTTTGGGACATCATTTTCTCCGCACCGTTGGTGCTATCATTGACACGAAAGAGGCAATTATTAAATTTCTATTTCCTCTTAAAAAGGGAAAGGAACACTTTCCTAGAAAGAAGATTAAGTGACCCGATGAGTCCCTTACTCGGGCAAGTTATTCTTTGGAGTTGATAACACTTGATCTTCTTGCATTATGACTAGCTCAAAGACATAAAAGAAAGCGCTTGTTGGCAGGCAACCCAATTTATTTTTACTTTCTGTTTTAGTGGTCTTGATGCTTGTTACTACTGTAGCAACATTATTGTATCTTTATTTTTAAGCTTTGTGCCAAGTTATAGCCTCCGATTGCAAGAAAGTTCAAAAATTGTGTCATGCTGTCGAGAAACACATTTTGTCTGCTTGACGGACAAATTCGCCAAAAATCACCAGATCATATTTTTGATCTGGATTTTTTTAAAGAATGCTCTATATAATTGCCTTTGTGGCATCTGTTCTGAGTTTTTTTATTTGAGTTGCACAAGTGCCCCGAATAAATTATTTACTACCTGTTGTTCTGTTTTTCACAGATTCTGCCATGTTTTACGTTTTGATTCTTTTGCAAATCCTAAGCTTACTTTTAATTTGCAAAAACCTTTTGGCGTTCCTAATAATTAGTATATTTGCATGAAAATCTTTATTTCCAGCAGGTAATGAATTATTTTATTAAGGGAACTAACCACTCTAATCAGCTTATGATGACTTCCGTATGAAGGGAGTTTTCATGTATGCGATGGGAGATGATGAAAGAAGGTACAGGAGTGAAGCGTTCAAGCTTGGGGATGCCCCCATGCACCCCAATAAATATTCAAAGTAGACTCAAGCGTCTAAGCATGGGGATGCCCCCGTGCATCCCCTTCTCTATCAATAATCATCAGTTCGTCCATCTCCATGCTATATTTTTATCACTTCATATGTTATGTGCTATGCTTGGAGCGTCCCGCTATTTGCTTTTTAGTTTGTTTTAGTTTTGCTTGCTGTTCATAACAAGTCAGAACCTAGCCTACCTTGTTTGGGAGAGAGACACGCTCCATTCCACTCTAGAACACTACATAGGTTTTCATGCTTATCTTTTTGTGTGTTCTTCATCTTTTTGTAGCTACTGTCATGCTTAGCTCTTAGTTTTCATGCTTATCTTTTTAAGAGCTATTATTTAGGTTGATTTTGGTACTCTCTTGAGTTATCATGCTTATCTTGTTTAGAGAGTTGGCTCATTGCACTAAGTTGTGTGTCTTGCATGAGTAGGTAATTGAGGTTGCTATTTAAGTATAGTAGTAACTTGCAATAGTTTTGAGGTATTGATTTGAGTAATTTTTGTACTACTGGTGCCAAGAGCTAGAGCCTATTAGTGATAGGTGTCATATTTTGGGAAATCCGTGTGTATTTCAAAAACTAAAAATTAGTTGAGAACTCTAGCTACTAAATTGATCGGTAACCTCTGGAGTGGTTGGAATATATAGAGTACCCTCACGTTACCATGAGTCGAGGATGAGCAAGGATAACAAAACCCCCCAAACACTCCTCCTCGGCGCACTTGTCTCTTTGTGAATTTCCTAACTAGATAGAGAGTTACCGATAATAAGTGTATGAGTTCTTCAGACTAATGTGAGTATTCGATTGTTGGCACTTCCACCATCTATACTTTGCTAGCCTCTTCGGTATCGTGCATTGCCCTTTCTCACATTGAGAGTTGGTGCAACCTCCGCCGGTGCATCCAAACCCATGACATGATACGGTCTGTCATACATAAGCCTCATTATATCTTTCGTCAAAACAGCCACCATACCTACCTACTAAGGCATTTCCATAGCCTTTCCGAGATACATTTCCATGCAACATACACCATCTCATGACTTGATCTTCATGTCATACATGTTTTTGCTTGATCGTAGAGCCGCATGCTAGTTGGGCCTTGCCCTCATTACTTCTACATGACGCGCTAGTATCATTGCATATCCTGCTACACTGTCAGAGGCGTACATTTGAATATATCATAATAGTTTTCACTTGTCTTTATGTTGAGTACTTCTTATAAAGTGTGATGATTTTTATTTTTATTCATGTAAAGCATAGAGTGTTGCCCTTAAGTTAGGAAAAGATCCCAAAGACAACAAACAACAGATCCCAAAGAGGACAAATGAGAGATAAAAATAAAGAGCTATAGAGGCCACAAACAAAAAAAAAGAGAAAAATAAAAAGAAATAAAAAGAGAGAATGGGGCAACACTACTATTCCTTTTGAAAGTTCCACACTCGTACTCCATTGCTATATTTGTACTACAAAGATATTATCATTCATGCATAACTATGTGGGGACCCTTACACTATAGAACTTGGTTTGCATATTCCAATGACGAGCCTCCTCAAATGAGCTCTAGGTCTTCATGAGCAAACAAGTTGGATGCACCCCCACTAATTTCATTGGAGAGCTTACATTATCTCATATGTGCATCTGTTACATGGCAATCCCTACTCCTCACATTATATCTATCATTTTTCTTTCTCTCGCCTTTCACACCTTTTTGTCTTCCTTCCCCATCATTATTCTGTTTGACATCCTAAGTGCCAACACATCTTTCTTACACTCATCCATTTCATGAGTGCTCAAAATCGAAAGGGAGATGATCATTTTGATTTGTGCATGACTAGTGGTCTGGGATGAGTCAAAATAGGATTCCGAAGGAGACCAAGTGTGAAATTTTAGTAGATTGAGTTCTCAATTAAAAAGATATTTTATGATATCAACCCATCTCCCACTTCTTGCACGCAAACACCATTTGGAGACATTCGAGTCACAGCCAGCGAGAGCTCTTGCACCTTTATGTTCTTACTTTGCTAAATTCAATACTAGATATAGACTCTTGCTTATTATTGTCTTGACTTGAATTGCATATCTATCTTGCTTTAATTTGAAGTTATTACATGTGTGTTAGCATGTATCACAGAAATTATTGTGTTATCATTTATCTACTCGAGGACGAGAAGAAATTAATCTTGGGGATGTTGATACGTCCCAAACGTATCTATAATTTCTGCTTGTTCCATGATCTTTTAGGTGAAATTGTTATATGTTTTGCTACACTTCTATATCATTTTACACATATTTGGACTAACCTACTAACTTAGTGCACCCAGTGCCAGTTTCTGTTTGTTGATGTCTATTTTCCAGGGGCTTTTACCCAATTTTCCGAAGCCCAAAAAATTCCGGAAAAAATATATAAAAATTCTACGAAACTGAAGCTTCCGGATCACCGAAGATGGGCCAAAGGGGGCAAGGGGCCTCCCAGGCGGCCCGCTAGCGCGGCCATGCCCTATGCCGCGCCACGAGGTCGCCTGGGTGGGTCCCACCTCCTTCGGTGCCCTCCTTTGGCCTATATTTAGAGTCCCGAGAGGAAACCCTTGCAGATTTTTTGGAATCATGAATTTCTCCATCGTTCCATCGCCGCAATGCTTCCAAGATCGGGGGCGGCAGGAGACCTCTTCCCGGCACCGTGCCGGAGGGAGGATTGACATCCGGAGCTTCACCACCGCCATGGACTCTTCCCGGACGTGCCATGAGTAGTCCTACTTGGACCATGAGTCCATGACCAGTAGCTATGTGATGTCTTCTCTCCAATCTTGTGCTTCAATGGTTAGTCCTTGTGAGCTGCCCTACATGATGAAGGCATCTATGTAATTCTCTTGCTAATGCTATGCTCGGTTTGTTGGGATCCGATGGATTATGAGATTATGTTCATATTGTTATGGGTCATACATTTGATTATCCTTTTATATTTTGTTCCTTAGTGATTCATGCATGCTCTTCGTTGCTATTTATTGCTTTGGCCAAGCAGTAGATTGTAACTCCAAGAGGGCGCGTTATGCATGATTGTGGGTTCATGCCCCTCGATGTCTAGCTTGACTGACAGAAACATGAGACTAGGGGATGTGTGTTGGAATTATGCCCTAGAGGCAATAATAATTCCTGTATCAAGATACTCGTTTATTATCCATGCTATAATTGTATTGAATGAAGACTTATATACATGTATGGATACATAGACAAAACACTGTCCCTAGCAAGCCTCTAGTTGGCTAGCCAGTTGATCAAAGATAGTCAGGGTCTTCTGATTATGAACAAGGTGTTGTTGCTAGATAACTGGATCATGTCATTAGGAGAATCACGTGATGGACTAGACCCAAACTAATAGACGTAGCATATTGATCGTGTCATTTTGTTGCTACTGTTTTCTGCGTGTCAAGTATTTGTTCCTATGACCATGAGATCATATAACTCACTGACACCGGAGGAATGCTTTGTGTGTATCAAACGTTGCAACGTAACTGGGTGACTATAAATATGCTCTACAGGTATCTCCGAAGGTGTTCGTTGAGTTAGTATGGATCGAGACTGGGATTTGTCACTCCGTGTGACGGAGAGGTATCTCGGGGCCCACTCGGTAATACAACATCACACACAAGCCTTGCAAGCAATGTGACTTAGTGTAAGTTGCGGGATCTTGTATTACGGAACGAGTAAAGAGACTTGCCGGTAAACGAGATTGAAATAGGTATGCGGATACTGACGATCGAATCTCGGGCAAGTAACATACTGAAGGACAAAGGGACTGACATACGAGATTATATGAATCCTTGGCACTGAGGTTGAAACGATAAGATCTTCGTAGAATATGTGGGATCCAATATGGGCATCCAGGTCCCGCTATGGGATATTGACCGAGGAGTCACTCGGGTCATGTCTACATAGTTCTCGAACCCACAGGGTCTGCACACTTAAGGTTCGACATTGTTTTATGCGTATTTGAGTTATATGCTTGGTTACCGAATGTTGTTCAGAGTCCCGGATGAGATCACGGACGTCACGAGGGTTTCCGAAATGATCCGGAATGAAGATTGATATATAGGATGACCTCATTTGATTACCGGAAGGTTTTCGGAGTTACCGGGAATGTACCGGGAATGACGAATGGGTTCCGGGTGTTCACCGGGGGGGCAACCCACCCCGGGAAGCCCATAGGCCTTGGGGGTGGCGCACCAGCCCTTAGTGGGCTGGTGGGACAGCCCAAGAAGGCCCTATGCGCCATAGGAAGAAAATCAAAGAGAAAAGCAAAAAAAGAGGAGGTGGGAAAAAGGGGAAGGACTCCTCCTTCCAAACCTAGTTGGATTCGGTTTGGAAGGGGAGGACTCCCCCCCTTGGCTCGGCCGACCCCCTTGGGGGTCCTTGGACCCCAAGGCAAGGCTCCCCCTCTTCCCCTATATATACGGAGGTTTTAGGGCTGATTTGAGACAACTTTGCCACGGCAGCCCGACCACATATCTCCACGGTTTTACCTCTAGATCGCGTTTCTGCGGAGCTCGGGCGGAGCCCTACTGAGATTAGATCACCACCAACCTCCGGAGCACCGTCACGCTGTCGGAGAACTCATATACCTCTCCGTCTCTCTTGCTGGATCAAGAAGGCCGAGATCATCGTCGAGCTATACGTGTGCTGAACGCGGAGGTGCCGTCCGTTCGGCACTAGATCGTGGGACTGATCGCGGGACGGTTCGCGGGGCGGATCGAGGGACGTGAGGACGTTCCACTACATCAACCGCGTTCACTAATGCTTCTGCTGTGCGATCTACAAGGGTACGTAGATCGAATATCCCCTCTCGTAGATGGACATCACCATGATAGGTCTTCGTGCGCGTAGGAAATTTTTTGTTTCCCATGTGACGTTCACCAACAGTGGCATCATGAGCTAGGTTCATGCATAGATGTCTTCTCGAGTAGAACACAAAAGTTTTTGTGGGCGGTGATGTGCGTTTTGCTGCCCTCCTTAGTCTTTTCTTGATTCCGCGGTTTCATCGCTACGAGTAACCCCGTTGCTCAAAGATGACTGGCAAGTGTCAGTTTCTCCAACTTTAGTTGAATCGGATTTGACCGAGGAGGTCCTTGTATAAGGTTAAATAGCAATTCATATATCTCCATTGTGGTGTTTGCGTAAGTAAGATGTAATCCTAATAGATACCCATGGTCACCACGTAAAACATGCAACAACCAAATTAGAGGACGTCTAACTTGTTTTTGCAGGGTATGCTTGTGATGTGATATGGCCAACGATGTGATGTGATATATTGGATGTATGAGATGATCATGTTATAATAGATAATATCGACTTGCACGTCGATGGTACGGCAACCGGCAGGAGCCATAGGGTTGTCTTTAAACTAACGTGTGTGCTTGCAGATGCGTTTAATATTTTGCTAGGATGTAGCTTTAGTAGTAATAGCATGAGTAGCACGACAACCCCGATGGTGACACGTTGATGGAGATCATGGTGTGGCGCCGGTGACAAGAAGATCGTGTTGGTGCTTTGGTGATGGAGATCAAGGAGCACGTGATGATGGCCATATCATGTCACTTATGAATTGCATGTGATGTTAATCCTTTTATGCACCTTATTTTGCTTAGAACGACGGTAGCATTATGAGGTGATCTCTCACTAAAATTTCAAGACGAAATTGTGTTCTCCCCGACTGTGCACCGTTGCTACAGTTCGTCGTTTCGAGACACCACGTGATGATCGGGTGTGATAGACTCAACGTTCACATACAACGGGTGCAAAACAGTTGCACATGCTGAACACTCGGGTTAAGCTTGACGAGCCTAGCATGTGCAGACATGGCCTCGGAACACATGAGACCGAAAGGTCGATCATGAATCATATAGATGATATGATTAGCATAGGGATGCTTACCACTGAAACTATACTCAACTCACGTGATGATCGGACTTGAGCTAGTGTAAGTGGATCATGAACCACTCAAATGACTAGAGAGATGTACTTTTTGAGTGGGAGTTTAGCAAGTAATTTGATTAAGTTAAACTCTAATTATCTTGAACATAGTCTAAGTCCACTTTGAATATATTTGTGTTGTAGATCATGGCTCATGCGACAGTCACCCTGAATTTTAATACGTTCCTAGAGAAAGCTAAGTTGAAATATGATGGAAGCAACTTTGTAAACTGGGCTCGTAATCTTAAGCTAATCTTACAAGCTGGGAAGAAGGATTATGTCCTTAATGCTGCGCTGGGAGATGAACCACCCGCTACGGCTGACCAGGATGTTAAGAACGCTTGGTTAACATGTAAGGAGGACTACTCAGTAGTTCAATGTGCAGTCTTGTATGGCTTAGAACCGGAACTTCAACGTCGCTTTGAGCGTCATGGAGCATTTGAGATGTTCCAGGAGTTGAAGTTCATCTTTCAGAAGAACTATCGGATCGAGAGGTATGAGACCTCCGATAAATTCTATGCTTGCAAGATGGAGGAGAACTCGTCTGTCAGTGAACATGTGCTCAAAATGTCTGGGTACTCAAACCGTCTAGCTGAGGTGGGGATTGAACTCCCGCAAGAGGCTATCACTGACAGAATCCTTCAATCACTGCCGCCAAGCTATAAGGGCTTTGTGTTGAACTACAACATGCAAGGGATGAACAAGTCACCCGGCGAGTTGTTTGCGATGCTGAAAGTCGCAGAGTCTGAACTCCGTAAAGAGCATCAAGTGTTGATGGTGAATAAGACCACTAGTTTCAAGAGAAACGGCAAAGGCAAGAAGGGTAATTCAAAGAAGAGCGACAAGCCTGTTGCCAATCCGACGAAGAAACCCAAAGCTGGACCTAAGCCTGAAACAGAGTGCTACTATTGCAAGGGTATGGGTCACTGGAAGCGCAACTGCCCCAAGTATCTGGCTGATAAGAAGGCGGCCAAAGAAAAATCAGGTATATTTGATATACATGTTACTGATGTGTACTTAAACGGCTCTCGTTGTAGAGCCTGGGTATTCGATACCGGTTCTCTTGCTCATATTTGGAACTCGAAACAGGAACTGCGGAATAGACGAAGGCTGGCGAAAGATGAAGTGACGATGCGCGTAGGAAATGGTTCCAAGGTTGATGCAATCGCCGTCGGCACAGTTTCACTTCAGTTACCATCAGGATTAGTTATGAACTTGAATCATTGTTATTTAGTGCATGCGTTGAGCATAAACATTATATCTGGATCTTGTTTATTGCGAGACGGTTACTCTTTTAAGTGAGAGAATAATGGTTGTTCCATTTCTATGAGTAACATCTTTTATGGTCATGCACCCAATGTGAGAGGATTGTTCATATTGAATCTTGATAGTGATACACACATACATAACATTGAGACCAAAAGAGTTAGAGTTAACAATGATAGCACCATATTTTTGTGGCACTGCTGCTTAGGTCATATTGGTGTAAAGCGCATGAAGAAACTCCATACCGATGGACTTTTGGAGTCACTTGACTTTGATTCACTTGACACGTGCGAACCATGCCTCATGGGCAAGATGACTAAAACTCCGTTCTCCGGAACAATGGAGCATGCAAGTGACTTGTTGGAAATCATACATACCGATGTGTGCGGTCCGATGAGCGTAGAGGCACGCGGCGGATATCGTTATTTTCTCACCTTCACTGACGATTTGAGTAGATATGGTTATGTCTACTTAATGAAGCACAAGTCTGAAACATTTGAAAAGTTCAAGCAATTTCAGAGTGAAGTTGAAAATCATTGTAACAAGAAGATCAAGTTCCTACGGTCTAATCGTGGGGGTGAATATCTGAGTTTCGAGTTTGGTGCTCACTTAAGACAATGTGGAATTGTTTCACAGTTGACACCGCCTGGAACACCACAGCGTAATGGTGTGTCCGAACGTCGTAATCGTACTTTATTAGAGATGGTGCGATCTATGATGTCTCTTACCAATTTGTCGTTATCGTTTTGGGCTTATGCATTAGACACAGCTGCATTCACTTTAAATAGGGCACCATCAAAATCCGTTGAGACGACACCATACGAACTGTGGTATGGCAAAAGGCCAAAGTTGTCGTTTCTTAAAGTTTGGGGATGTGATGCTTATGTCAAAAAGCTTCAGCCTGAAAAGCTGGAACCCAAAGCGGAAAAGTGCATCTTCATAGGTTACCCAAAAGAGACAGTTGGGTACACCTTCTATCTCAAATCCAAGGGCAAAGTGTTTGTTGCTAAAAACGGAGCTTTTCTCGAGAAGGAGTTTCTCTCGAGAGAATTGAGTGGGAGGAAGATAGAACTTGATGAGGTTGTCGAACCTCTCATCCCTCTAGATGGTGGCGCAGGGCAAGGGGAAACCTCTGTCATTGCAACGCCGGTTGAGGAGGAAGTTAATGATGATGATCATGAAGCTCCGGTTCAAGTTCCTGTCGAACCACGCAGGTCGACGAGACCACGTGCTGCTCGAGAGTGGTACGGTAATCTCGTCATGTCAATCATGTTGTTAGACAACAATGAACCTGCAAATTATGAAGAAGCAATGGTGGGCCCAGATTCCAACAAATGTCTAGAGGCCATGAAGTCCGAGATAGGATCCATGTATGAGAACAAAGTATGGACTTTGGAAGTACTACCTGAGGGCTGCAAGGCTATTCAGAACAAATGGATCTTTAAGAAGAAGACGGACGCTGACGGCAATGTGACCGTTTATAAAACTCGACTTGTCGCAAAGGGTTTTTCACAAGTTCAAGGAGTTGACTACGATGAGACATTCTCACCCGTGGCGATGCTTAAATCCGTCAGAATCATGTTAGCAATAGCTGCATTTTTCGATTATGAAATCCGGCAGATGGATGTCAAAACGGCGTTCCTTAACGGTTTCCTTAAGGAAGAGTTGTATATGATGCAACCCGAAGGTTTTGTCGATCCTAAGAATGATAACAAGGTGTGCAAGCTCCAGCGATCCATTTATGGGCTGGTGCAAGCATCTCGGAGTTGGAACAAACGCTTTGATGAGGTGATCAAAGCATTTGGGTTTATACAAGTGGTTGGAGAATCTTGTATTTACAAGAAAGTGAGTGGGAGCTCTGTGGCGTTTCTAATATTATATGTGGATGACATATTGCTGATTGGAAACATCGTAGAGTTTTTGGAGAGCATAAATGATTACTTAAATAAAAGTTTCTCTATGAAGGACCTAGGAGAAGCTGCTTACATTCTAGGCATTAAGATCTACAGGGATAGATCGAAACGCCTGATAGGACTTTCACAAAGCACATACCTTGATAAAGTTTTGAAGAGGTACAAAATGGAACAGTCCAAGAAAGGGTTCTTGCCAGTTTTACAAGGTACGAGATTGAGTAAGACTCAGTGCCTAGTAACTGATGAGGATAAAGAGCATATGAGCACCGTCCCCTATGCTTCAGCCATAGGTTCTATCATGTATGCAATGCTGTGCACTAGACCGGACGTTAGCTTGGCCATAAGTATGGCAGGCAGGTTCCAGAGTAATCCAGGAGTGGATCACTGGACGGCGGTCAAGAATATCCTGAAGTACCTGAAAAGGACTAAGGAGATGTTTCTCGTGTATGGAGGTGACGAAGAGCTCGCCGTAAAGGGTTACGTCGATGCAAGCTTTGACACAGATCCGGACGACTCTAAGTCGCAGACCGGATACGTATTTATTCTTAATGGGGTGCGGTAAGCTGGTGCAGTTCCAAGAAAAGCGTCGTAGCATATTCTACATGTGAAGCGGAGTACATGGCTGCCTCGGAGGCGGCTAAGGAGGGTGTCTGGATGAAGCGGTTCATGACGGATCTTGGAGTAGTGCCAAGCGCACTGAATCCAATAACCTTGTTCTGTGACAACAGGGTGCCATTGCCCTAGCAAAGGAACCACGGTTTCACAAGAAGTCCAGACACATCAAACGACGCTTCAACCTCATCCGCGACTACGTCGAAGGGGAGGACATAAATATATGCAAAGTGCACACGGATCTGACTGTAGCAGACCCGCTCACTAAACCTCTTCCACGGGCAAAGCATGATCAACACCAGAACTGTATGGGTGTTAGATTTATTACAATGTAATTCGCCTGATGATGTGAGGGCTAGATTATTGACTCTAGTGCAAGTGGGAGACTGTTGGAATTATGCCCTACAGGCAATAATAAATATAGTTATTATTATAATTCCTGTATCAAGATAATCGTTTATTATCCATGCTATAATTGTATTGAATGAAGACTTATATACATGTGTGGATACATAGACAAAACACTGTCCCTAGCAAGCCTCTAGTCGGCTAGCCAATTGATCAAAGATAGTCAGGGTCTTCTGATTATGAACAAGGTGTTGTTGCTTGATAACTGGATCACGTCATTAGGAGAATCACGTCATGGACTAGACCCAAACTAATAGACGTAGCATATTGATCGTGTCATTTTGTTGCTACTGTTTTCTGCGTGTCAAGTATTTATTCCTATGACCATGAGATCATATAACTCACTGACACCGGAGGAATGCTTTGTGTGTATCAAACGTCGCAACGTAACTGGGTGACTATAAAGATGCTCTACAGGTATCTCCGAAGGTGTTCGTTGAGTTAGTATGGATCGAGACTGGGATTTGTCACTCCGTGTGACGGAGAGGTATCTCGAGGCCCACTCGGTAATACAACATCACACACAAGCCTTGCAAGCAATGTGACTTAGTGTAAGTTGCGGGATCTTGTATTACGGAAGGAGTAAAGAGACTTGCCAGTAAACGAGATTGAAATAGGTATGCGGATACTGACGATCGAATCTCTGGCAAGTAACATACCGAAGGACAAAGGGAAAGACATACGAGATTATATGAATCCTTGGCACTGAGGTTCAAACGATAAGATCTTCGTAGAATATGTGGGATCCAATATGGGCATCCAGGTCCCGTTATTGGATATTGACCGAGGAGTCACTCGGGTCATGTCTACATAGTTCTCGAACCCGCAGGGTCTGCACACTTAAGGTTCGACGTTGTTTTATGCGTATTTGAGTTATATGGTTGGTTACCGAATGTTGTTCGGAGTCCAGGATGAGATCACGGACGTCACGAGGGTTTCCGTATTGGTCCGGAAACGAATATTGATATATAGGATGACCTCATTTGATTACCGGAAGGTTTTCGGAGTTACCGGGAATGTACCGGGAATGACGAATGGGTTCCGGGTATTCACCGGGGGGGCAACCCACCCCGGGGAAGCCCATAGGCCTTGGGGGTGGCACACCAGCCCTTAGTGGGCTGGTGGGACAGCCCAAGAAGGCCCTATGCGCCATAGGAATAAAATCAAAGAGAAAAAAAGAGGAGGTGGGAAAAAGGGGAAGGACTCCTCCTTCCAAACCTAGTTGGATTCGGTTTGGAACGGGAGGACTCCCCCCCTGGCTCGGCCGACCCCCTTGGGGGTCCTTGGACTCCAAGGCAAGGCTCCCCCTCTTGCCCCTATATATACGGAGGTTTTAGGGCTGATTTGAGACAACTTTGCCACGGCAGCCCGACCACATATCTCCACGGTTTTACCTCTAGATCGCGTTTCTACGGAGCTCGGGCGGAGCCCTGCTGAGATTAGATCACCACCAACCTCCGGAGCGCCATCACGCTGTCGGAGAACTCATCTACCTCTCCGTCTCTCTTGCTGGATCAAGAAGGCCGAGATCATCGTCGACCTGTACGTGTGCTAAACGCGGAGGTGTCGTCCGTTCGGCACTAGATCGTGGGACGGTTCGCGGGGCGGATCGAGGGACGTGAGGACGTTCCACTACATCAACCGCGTTCACTAACGCTTCTGCTGTGCGATCTACAAGGGTACGTAGATAGAATATCCCCTCTCGTAGATGGACATCACCATGATAGGTCTTCGTGCGCTTAGGAAAATTTTTGTTTCCCATGCGACGTTCACCAACAATGTGTTTGTTGCCACCAGGGAGAAAACAACGGTGCTTGTAACCACGGTTGCAAGGATTTTTTACCTTACGCATAGTTCGTTAATGCAGTTCTCCGTTGCTTTCAGTTTACACTTTGGGTGGGGCTCGCAACTTAATACCGGAGACATGTTCCGGATAGATATCTCAAGGTGGATGATTAGTAAGTAGATGCTGATGAAGAAACGTTCTACTTGTCTTGGCATACTGCCCATTACTATTGAACCTCTAACTATCAAGTAGCATAATTAGCATTGCGGTGCGATCATAATTCTGTCAATTTCCCAACTGTGATTTGTTTAGCCAAGCATAGTTGTTTATCGTCTTTTGGGAGAGAGACATCACTAGTGAACATCATGTGACTCCGGTCCATATCACCATCATTGTTTACACCTCCATCATTTACCGCTTTCATTTACTTTTCTGTTGCAATCACTATTACCTCCCTGCTTGTGTTTTGATCCTTTGCAAACTACAAGGCCGTAGAGATTGACAACCTCTCTGTACTCGTTGGGAGCAAAGTTATTTGTTGTGTGTGAAGGTCCACGTCTTATGCTAGTGCCAGGGTAGAAGACACCTACTTGTTGAGCCTAGGAGTCCTCTTGGTTCGATAAACCTTACAGTCTCCGTGAAGGGAAATCTGCTGCTGACTACATCTCCACCTTCCACTTGGGGTAACCAACGAGGGGCGAGAAGTATATCCATCAACTCGTCATCAACAACCCCTCTACGCGTTGGGTTGCAAGGATTTTCTATTTGTGTGCAGGTGCTACTTAAATAGTATTATGAATCTTCCTACTATATTGATACCTTGGTTTCTTAACTGAGGAAAATATTTGTCGTCGTTGTGCTACTTCACCCTTTAAGCTTGGAGGGAAACCAACACACATGCGAGGAACTTCAAGATTATTGCGTCGTTGACGGAGAAGATCAAGTCAAGATCTATCAGGTTCCTGCACACGAATCCCATCTCCTTGCAATTACATTATTTGCCATTTGCCTCTTGTTTTCCTCTCCCCCCACTTCACAAACATTTGCCCTTTTATTTGCCTTCTTTTTGTTTGAATTTTTCTTGTGTAGCGACCCGACACAAAACGAGTCAAGCCTCTGTATTTCTGTGCCATCCCTGGATCAGTATGCTGGCACACACAGTACATCAATGTATATATCAAAGTGCAATCACATGTAAAATAGCGTAAAACTGATATATACCTTAAATATCTCAGCGGAAGCGGTCAAGGGAGTGGAGTCCCAATAAACACCAACGGCAAGTTGAGTGTAGGCCGTAACCCTGAATCGTACTCTTACTCGTCGAAGAATAATATCTGCAACATAAGACGTTGCAGCCGTGTAGGTCAGCATATTGAATATGCCGGCAAGTCACATAAGAGAGGGGTGAAAAGTAATCATCTATACTATATGCATATATGGCAGGGGGTGTTGTAAGTTTTAGCGTAAAGCAAATTTTCTCCTACATCAAGAGGGGACTAAAAGCAAAATGTTACTACAAGGTTTGTTGTTAACGAGATGGTTCCGCCAACCAGTTCTCGTACCCGAGTTGTCAATAATTACCCTCATCAAATATATATAATGGTGTTGAGAAATCCAGATAACTTTAGTTCCTTTGGCTCAAGTCGTCCATGACCGTGGACACGGCTAATCGATTAGGTTTGAGTACTCTGTAGAGTTTTGCACACGTTCCCCACAAGATTTGATCGCCTCCGGGTTTGTCCTCGCACTTCAGGGTGTTTGAAGACCGGATGATCAAAACATGTACTTTCAACGGGTCCCTCTGAATCCCTGTCGGTGCCCATCCATTCCTACCGTTCGTCTACATCTGCTAGCACCGCCTATCCAGAGTCGCCGCGTTGTCCAACCAAGCCAGAGCCCATAATGACTTGTGGCTGTGCAGGTAAGCCTTTGGTCTTGAAAATATCCGTCCGTCTCTTTGAGCCTGGGTGAAGCTTTCCGCAGGATGACATGGCCTCTCCAGCATCCCGGGCATCCACTGGGTTTTCCAGGGAGCCGATCAACCGTCCTTCACCCAGTGTTGCATTGCGTCCGAGGTCTTGCAAATCTTGTCTTAGTCCGGTCTTAATTGTTATATCAATCTCGCATCACTCGTGGTATACACTCAACCGATAACCCGTCTACTCAAGCATAGCATTAAGAAATTGTCGTCCCGGGGCCAAGTGTCGGGGTTGTTGTGTTCCTACCACATGATTCTACAACTTACACTAAAGTTTCCAAGTACCTAGGCAGCATGCAATTGGGCATAGGATGGTAGAACTATAATGCATAAAACGTGGGTGATAGTATGATCAAAGTGACTTGCCTGTGATGTTGACGAAGAAGAATTTCTCGAGAAAATAACTTGATAGACTACTCGTCACTCTCCGATGAAATCTATATAGCAAACATAGCATTCACATAAGCACTCATTCTAGCAATCATTCTAACAATCAAAACAAAAGCGAGAGCGAATAGGAAACCGAAGAAAACTTCAAATAGGACTAGAGAATCTTCTACTACGTCAAACACTAAATAGTTTTGTCTAACAGAAAATAATAACAAGGAACTAAGATATAAGTTTAACTAAGATAAAATAAAATATTTTTCACAAAACTTTTTGAAAGCATTCCCAAACGGGATTTGAAACAACGGTGAAAACAATTGCACGTAACTACGGAGCTAGAATTGATTTAATGAAAACAAATAAAAATAAAATGAAAACTTGTTGCAAAACTACTGTTTATCTAACATAAACAAAACAATAATCTTTCTGAAATAATAAAGAAAATATTTTAAAACAATTTACAGAAAAATAATAGCCATAGTCCTAAAAGAGCTAAAACAAAATCTGTTTTGGTAGAAATCCCAATTAAAAATATTTTAAAAAAATGAAACTTAAACTACTAAAAGATATGATCAATAGGAAGCAGCAGCAAAAAGAATCAAATTAAAAGCTATTTTTAAACTCCTGGAATAAGCAAAATAAGCTTTAATTCAAATCTGATCTAACTCAATTTTTATAAATCCAAACATAGACAAATTATATATCTACAGAAACTGCATAAAATTTGTGATTCAACGCAAAAAGAATCACCTAATTCGGAGTTATAGACTAATAGATATGAATTTTCTAAGATTGCAATTTTCTGAAAAAACTGCAATACGGGATTTCGTGAATCTCACCGGAGTTGGAGAAGACGACGGGAAGGTGGCTCCGGTGGCCGGCCGAGGCAGCGGAGGGGTCCAGGCAGGGGAGGAGGGCTCCGGCCGAAGGTTGGTGGTGCCGGCGGGGCGTGGAGCGACGCGAGGAGGCAGCAGGACCTCCGGCGAGTTCTTGTTGAAGATGAACTCCGGCAAGGCGGGGGCTGCGGCTAGAGGCGAGGAGAGGTATGGTTCTTGGGGAAAATGGATAGAGGAGGGTGTGGGGGTTCTTATAGGGGCGACGGGAGGTGCTGGGAGGGAAAGAGCTTCGCAAATCCCGTAGGTGGGGATTCCTGTGTCCATGGAAGGAAAAATATTTGTGACGTGAGAGAGACACAGGAAGAAGATGATCTCCTGTTGGGCTAGAATAGGAAAGTGCTTAATGGGCCAGCTCTTATTTCCATTTAAAAGTGATTCCTTTCCTATTTTTAAAACTAGGAAACTAAAACGATAAAAAGGAAATCAAATCAATTCGGAATAAAGAGTTTTTATATACTAAAATTATCAGAAAAATAAAATATAGATGATGGGCATTTTTCCACGGCAAAAATAAAAACTTCAGAAAAATTATTTTTCCAAAAATCCCTAAAATCATTATTTTCTTTTGCAAATAATTTTCAAAAGATCCTCTAAGTTTGAGGGTTCAAATAACTTTCAAAATGTCCGTGGGTTCGAGGGTCATGTTCCTCCGCTCTAGAATGTATTTCCCGGCATTTTGTTGCACGAAGAAAAACGAATGGAAATGCAAGGAAATTCAAATGCGAACATCTCCGTGATGATGGGCATTTTTCCATGGCAAAAATAAAAACTTCAGAAAAAATTATTTTTCCAAAAATCCCTAAAAGCATTATTTTCTTTTGCAAATAATTTTCAAAAGATCCTCTAAGTTTGAGGGTTCAAATAACTTTCAAAATGTCCGTGGGTTTGAGGGTCATGTTCCTCCGCTCTAGAATGTATTTCCCGGCATTTTGTTGCACGAAGAAAAACGAATGGAAATGCAAGGAAATTCAAATGCAAACATCTCCGTTCAAATTCTTTATAGTTGAAGAAGTCATGTCATCTTCTCTCGTTGCTTTTAAAAGATTGAATTTGAATTCACCGGAGAAGGGGAAAGTCATTTTATTCCCTCTCATTCAAAAGTTTCGAAAAGTTTCAAATTTCACACAAGTTTTAGTCACTCAGCAAACAAACAAACAATCAATCTAATAATTATATTAACATTCCAAAATTTATAATTTTGGGATGTTACAAACTACCACACTTAAAATGAATCTCGTCCTCGAGATTCGAAGAGGCTAGAAAGAAAGGTTAGGGTTCGGGGTCTTCTAACAATCCAATCTCCGGCAAGGTGGGATGCTACCACACTTAAAATGAGAGATACTGGTCCCTCAAAATGCTTTAACGATCCTCTGGGTTTTGGCAACTGACATCGCACAGTCTTCATATTAAATCCTTTGGTGATGCTCTCCCGTTGATATAAGCTTCTTCCGTTACTGGGTCTTCTTAACTGACAGTCTCGTGGTCAATTCTAAATAGCATATTGATGGTTCTCATGGTGGTCTACCATTTGTGGTTATCCTGCAGAGAGAGGGGTCTTGGTTTCATCCTCACCGTAAAATTTCCTACGTGAGACAATAAGTGCCATGTACATGGGGCTTTTCTTATGCCATTCTAAGGCTTAAACAAAAGCTTCAAAGAACGTCGTCTCTCACTATGGGTAAGTCTCTCAGATTTACCATTCCGAATAGCAAGATAAATGATAAGAGTAAGTCGTCATGGTGATCAATCCATTCCGCACCCAAATCATTTCTCTGTATAAGGTTTAGCGAATCTCCATTCTAACACTTGGGCATCCTCACAAACGTTGAAGAATTTCTCTTGTCCACGAACGAAGTTCGGATAATCCATTGGTTCTGCAAGCTGAACGAAACATCTATCGTATCTTCACAACTCTCAGGTTTTCGTATGCTCCTAAGAAAACGTTTGCTGATCCATCATAGCTTCTTCCATAAATCATATTCATTTCATAATCAATCCTTTATTACATCCTTAATTTCTTATCAAAAACTCCAATTCAAAAGTACTCTATTACAAATGCTGCCATCCACATGATTCGGTATGGTCGAGCATTTCTCTCAACTTTATTCATCTGCCTCTCTTGGAGGTACTTTAGTTCCACTCGAACTTTTCGAGGTGCTCCTTGAAATCATCCATATTTTGCTTCATCATGGTGGCCATTAGCTTCATCTCCATCATCTCCGCACGTACTTCACTCAGGTATTCCTGGGTATGACGGAGTCTTGCTTCAAGTATTTCTCCAATCTGACATATGGCTTCCATGGCAGCTTCACGAACTGCATCAAAGAAGGTTGCTCATGGTACACGTGAAATGAAAAAGTATTGCCCCATAGTCTTTGGACAAACTCCTTTCACATGGTGGAGGTGTACTTCCACGTACCAAAGTTCCACTCAATTCTCCATGAATGGGTAGCCTTTGTAGACTGCATCTCCTTCAAGATGAATGTGCTTCATCATGTCCTTCAGGATTTTTGGGTAATCATGGTCACTGGTCAGGGTCATGATCGTTTCTGGGCCCTTGAGGAACGACTCGTAGAGAGTTGTCATCTGCAGGTGTCAGTAAATAGGTACTCAGAGGAATGTATGTGTCTCCTTGGTAATCATGGTACATTCCTACTCAGTGGATCCTGTGGGTTTACCGATTACTACCACACTTAAATGAATTATACTCATGCCTGCATAGACCATATTTTCTCATATCCTCATAATGTTCAGAGATCTTTACTTGTAGAGAAACAACGCATACATTTTCAACATAGGCAATCATGAGACAATAAATTCCATTTATTCATGATATTATTACAATCTCAGGGACTTCTGTTACAAAAATTTCACTCCATGATCTTATGAAAAAGAAGAGTGCTTCGGATTACACTTATTGCCATGGTCAAAGCTTAACTACTCCATTCTAGCTTTCTTCCTTTGTGGACAATCGCTGGCAAAATGTCCTGCTTCCTTGCAAGAAAAGCAAATGAGTTCTGACAAGTCTCGAGGCTTCTTAGCTTCTGGTTTTGCTCCTTGGATTCCCAGCTTCCTTCCTGAGCACATGTATTTGTGGTGGCCAAATTTCATACACTTGTAACATCTGACATGACTCAGGTCTATGTCTGCAGAGATTTGGTTCTTCCGAGGGTACTTTTTCTTCTTTCTGGACTCCTTCATCTTGGCCAGTTCTTCTATTTCAAGTGGATCAAACTCCACTTCTTCCGTCGGGAAGTATCCCAGATACTCTTGGCTTCTCTTCGTGCAGTCCTATGAATAATGTCCTTCTTCTCCGCAGGAGTAGCATGCATTGGAGAAAAATCTGGTCAGACCTTGTCCATCAGGGTCTTCAATATATTCGTTCATCACCGGTTCTTCTAGAATCTTCTTCTTGAGGGTTTCCTTCACTGCATCTTTCTGCTGCTTGAAAACTTGTTGCACCTTGGGGTAAATGTGACACTGAGCTGGGTAGTGGGTGGTTCCTTCACAAAGGAAACAAGTCACCTGACTACTTGGGCACTCCTCAGCTGGGTGATTTTCTTCACAATGAGTGCATCCATCCGTGTGTTCTTCCTGGGTGTGTCCTATTTCTCCATAGATCTTGCATGCACAAGTCTTCTCCTTCGGATTGTCATAGCACTTCTGAATAAGTCGGGATCTTAACAAAGTCTTCTTGAATTCGTCCCAAGTTTCTGCTCCACTAAATCCTTGTATGGCATGGTGCATTTTCCACCAGATAGCAGCACTTTGGGTAAAGTACTGGAGAGCATGTTCCACTTCATACTTCCTTGAGATCAAGTTGCTCCCGAAGTGGTTCTCCATGTTCTGAATCCATATCTCAGCTTCCAGTTGGGTCATTGGTCCAGAGACTACAAGTCAAGCTTCATACCCCATCTAGTAGGGTTGAGGTTTTGGGGATGAGACGGGTAAGAGAGGGAGGGAGATACACACAATACAAACAATATTTTTGAGAATAGGTTTTGTTTGTGGCCGTCGGAAAACACACACCAATGACGGCTCACAATTCATCGTATCTAACGTGGGTATATAAAAGGGGTTTGGACTTTTAATGGTCATATAATTATTCGGACACTTCACGGTCTTTGAGTTCTTCGGGTCTTGGGAGTCTTCAATGGGTGTAGCTTCACTTCTTCAAACGCGTGGTGAAATCCTCTTTACTTTGAAGTAGAACTCCGTTGATTCTTCATGAGGTCGAAGGGGTAAGGGGATTGCATAACTATTTGAGGTGAGAGAGAACATTTGATGAAATCAGAAG
This sequence comes from Hordeum vulgare subsp. vulgare, assembly GCF_904849725.1. Taxonomy (NCBI): domain Eukaryota; kingdom Viridiplantae; phylum Streptophyta; class Magnoliopsida; order Poales; family Poaceae; genus Hordeum; species Hordeum vulgare. Next base: position 44,115,697 of record NC_058520.1, on the reverse strand, counting down.
AGATGAGGAGTGAAAGGTGTTGTTGAAAATAAATTTTTTGAGAGATCCTATCCTAAGAAATTTCCAGTTTCTAGGGTCACGTCCTACAGTCAACATGTGCTCTAATACCATTTCTGTAGCGACCCGACTCAAAACGAGTCAAGCCTCTGTGTTTCTGTGCCATCCCTGGATCAGTATGCTGGCACACACAGTACATCAATGTATATATCAAAGTGCAATCACATGTAAAATAGCGTAAAACTGATATATACCTTAAATATCTCAGCGGAAGCGGTCAAGGGAGTGGAGTCCCAATAAACACCAACGGCAAGTTGAGTGTAGGCTGTAACCCTGAATCGTACTCTTACTCGCCGAAGAATAATATCTGCAACATAAGACGTTGCAGCCGTGTAGGTCAGCATATTGAATATGCCGGCAAGTCACATAAGAGAGGGGTGAAAAGTAATCATCTATACTATATGCATATATGGCAGGGGGTGTTGTAAGTTTTAGCGTAAAGCAAATTTTCTCCTACATCAAGAGGGGGCTAAAAGCAAAATGTTACTACAAGGTTTGTTGTTAACGAGATGGTTCCGCCAACCAGTGCTCGTACCCGAGTTGTCAATAATTACCCTCATCAAATATATATAATGGTGTTGAGAAATCTAGATAACTTTAGTTCCTTTGGCTCAAGTCGTCCATGACCGTGGACACAGCTAATCGATTAGGTTTGAGTACTCTGTAGAGTTTTGCACACGTTCCCCACAAGATTTGATCGCCTCTGGGTTTGTCCTCGCACTTCAGGGTGTTTGAAGACCGGATGATCAAAACATGTACTTTCAACGGGTCCCTCTGAATCCCTGTCGGTGCCCATCCATTCCTACCGTTCGTCTACATCTGCTAGCACCGCCTGTCCAGAGTCGCCGCGTTGTCCAACCAAGCCAGAGCCCATAATGACTTGTGGCTGTGTAGGTAAGCCTTTGGTCTTGAAAATATCCGTCCGTCTCTTTGAGCCTGGGTGAAGCTTTCCGCAGGATGACATGGCCTCTCCAGCATCCCGGGCATCCACTGGGTTTTCCAGGGAGCTGATCAATCGTCCTTCACCCAGTGTTGCATTGCGTCCGAGGTCTTGAAAATCTTGTCTTAGTCCGGTCTTGATTATTATATCAATCTCGCATCACTCGTGGTATACACTCAACCGATAACCCGTCTACTCAAGCATAGCATTAAGAAATTGTCGTCCCGGGGCCAAGTGTCGGGGTTGTTGTGTTCCTACCACATGATTCTACAACTTACACTAAAGTTTCCAAGTACCTAGGCAGCATGCAATTGGGCATAGGATGGTAGAACTATAATGCATAAAACGTGGGTGATAGTATGATCAAAGTGACTTGCCTGTGATGTTGACGAAGAAGAATTTCTCGAGAAAATAACTTGATAGACTACTCGTCACTCTCCGATGAAATCTATATAGCAAACATAGCATTCACATAAGCACTCATTCTAGCAATCATTCTAACAATCAAAACAAAAGCAAGAGCGAATAGGAAACCGAAGAAAACTTCAAATAGGACTAGAGAATCTTCTACTACGTCAAACACTAAATAGTTTTGTATAACAGAAAATAATAACAAGGAACTAAGATATAAGTTTAACTAAGATAAAATAAAATATTTTTCACAAAACTTTTTGAAAGCATTCCCAAACGGGATTTGAAACAACGGTGAAAACAATTGCACGTAACTACGGAGCTAGAATTGATTTAATGAAAACAAATAAAAATAAAATAAAAACTTGTTGCAAAACTACTGTTTATCTAACATAAACAAAACAATAATCTTTCTGAAATAATAAACAAAATATTTTAAAACAATTTACAGAAAAATAATAGCCATAGTCCTAAAAGAGCTAAAACAGAATCTGTTTTGGTAAAAACCCAATTAAAAATATTTAAAAAAAATTGAAACTTAAACTACTAAAAGATATGATCAATAGGAAGCAGCAGCAAAAAGAATCAAATTAAAAGCTATTTTTAAACTCCCGGAATAAGCAAAATAAGCTTTAATTCAAATCTGATCTAACTCAATTTTTATGAATCCGAACATAGACAAATTATATATCTACAGAAACTACATAAAATTTGTGATCCAAGGCAAAAAGAATCACCTAATTCGGAGTTATAGACTAATAGATATGAATTTTCTAAGATTGCAATTTTCTGAAAAAACTGCAATACGGGATTTCGTGAATCTCACCGGAGTTGGAGAAGACGACGGGAAGGTGGCTCCGGTGGCCGGCCGAGGCAGCGGAGGGGTCCAGGCAGGGGAGGAGGGCTCCAGCCGAAGGTTGGTGGTGCCGGCGGGGCGTGGGGCGACGCGAGGAGCCAGCAGGACCTCCGGCGAGTTCTTGTTGAAGATGAATTCCGGCGAGGCGGGGGCTGCGGCTAGAGGCGAGGAGAGGTATGGTTCTTGGGGAAAATGGATAGAGGAGGGTGTGGGGGTTCTTATAGGGGCAACGGGAGGTGCTGGGAGGGAAAGAGCTTCGCGAATCCCGGAGGTGGGGATTCCTGTGTCCATGGAAGGAAAAATCTGTGTGACGTGAGAGAAACACAGGAAGAAGATGATCTCCTGTTGGGCTAGAATAGGAAAGTGCTTAATGGGCCAGCTCTTATTTCCATTTAAAAGTGATTCCTTTCCTATTTTTAAAACTAGGAAACTCAAGCGATAAAAAGGAAATCAAATCAATTCGGAATAAAGAGTTTTTATATACTAAAATTATCAGAAAAATAAAATATAGATGATGGGCATTTTTCCACGGCAAAAATAAAAACTTCAGAAAAAATTATTTTTCCAAAAATCCCTAAAAGCATTATTTTCTTTTGCAAATAATTTTCAAAAGATCCTCTAAGTTTGAGGGTTCAAATAACTTTCAAAATGTCCGTGGGTTCGAGGGTCATGTTCCTCCGCTCTAGAATGTATTTCCCAGCATTTTGTTGCACGAAGAAAAATGAATGGAAATGCAAGGAAATTCAAATGCAAACATCTCCGTGATGATGGGCATTTTTCCACGGCAAAAATAAAAACTTCAGAAAAAATTATTTTTCCAAAAATCCCTAAAAGCATTATTTTCTTTTGCAAATAATTTTCAAAAGATCCTCTAAGTTTGAGGGTTCAAATAACTTTCAAAATGTCCGTGGGTTCGAGGGTCATGTTCCTCCGCTCTAGAATGTATTTCCCGACATTTTGTTGCACGAAGAAAAACGAATGGGAATGCAAGGAAATTCAAATGCAAACATCTCCGTTCAAATTCTTTATAGTTGAAGAAGTCATGTCATCTTCTCTCGTTGCTTTTAAAAGATTGAATTTGAATTCACCGGAGAAGGGGAAAGTCATTTTATTCCCTCTCATTCAAAAGTTTCGAAAAGTTTCAAATTTCACACAAGTTTCAGTCACTCAGCAAACAAACAAACAATCAATCTAATAATTATATTAACATTCCAAAATTTATAATTTTGGGATGTTACATCTTGCTTGCTTGCTTCTATTGCCTTCATTACAACACTTGAAAACAGAAAAATAAACAGGAAAAGTAAAGACTTATGGATCGTCATCCACTTGCTAATCTTTCCACAATATATAATTATGTTGAACCAATTTCTAGTGACTCGAGTGCTCTTGATTGCTTTTCTGAAGTTTTGCTTGAAAATCGTGGATCTAAATATTGTGATGAAGTGCTAAAAGAAGAAATTTATAAAGTGATTCATGATATCTCCTTGGATGAAAAGAATGATTGCGATGATGTTATTCTAAATTCTATTAATGTCAATTGTGCTAATAATATGGAATACTACAAGCTTGGGGCTGGCAATTTTGTCATGTCCACTACTCATTGTAATGATCATGATTGGGGTCATGCTTCTTATGATCTTGAAATTTTATTTAATCCTCATGGTGAATATGATATTGATAATAATGTTTGCAATAGTACTGAAAATGGGTTTGGAAGACTGTCAACTTTAGGTAATAATGATCTGACTATTTTGGAGAATTATTAATTTCGTGAATTGTTTGTTAAAAGTGGGTTTGGAGAGGTCGTGAGTGTATTTAATGTTAATCCCACTATATTCGAAGATTGTAAGACTTTTATGCATGTGGATCATGAAGAGAATATTTTATGTCATAGATATATTGTTGAATTTGAATATGATCCTACATGTAATTATTATGAGAGATGGAAATATGGTTATAAAAATATTCATGTTACTAAATTATCTCTCTTCATGTTGAGATTTCTATTGTTTCTTTCTTCTTCCATGCATATGTTAGATATCTCTTTTCTTGATAATTTGTTTGCTTATAAATGCCTATGAATAGGAAGTATGTTAGACTTAAATGTGTTTGTGTTATGCTACATGATGCTCCCTTTGTGTTTGAACTACTATCTTTCATATGAGCATCAATAAAATCTCAAGCTTGTCTTAATGGCTATAAAGAAAGAGCTTGTTGGGACGCAAACCAATGAATAAAATTTATTTTCACTTTTACTCTCTGTTCTTGCGTGTTTGAACAATTATGCCACCATTATAATTGTGTTATTGTGCGTTTTATTTAGTGTTTGTGCCAAGTAAAGCCTTTAGGATCATGTGGGGGTGTTAGTTGCTTTAATCCTGTTCTAGAACATAAACTTTTGTGTCCAATATAAAAAATCCTAAAAATCACAAAAACGTCAAAACTGTCTGAATTGTTTACACAAGATTTATATACAAATTCCATACCTTTTCCTAATTTTTTAGAAGTTTTGGAGTTACAAAATTATAATTAAAATTCCAATCTTTACAGACTGTTCTATTTTTAACACATTTTTTTCTTTGTGTTATCTGCTTATTTTAATGATTCTATGGTTTATATCGGGGGGCATAAGCCATGTTAAAGTTAGAATACAGTAGGTATATTGCAAAAACAAAATTGGAATGAGTTTCAACAGTACCTATAATAAAGTTCGGTTTTCTTATACTAATGGATCTCACAAAATTTCGGTGAGTTTTTTCTAATTGAAGTTTTGAGTGAGATCACGATGGATGATGGAGTAAGCAGTGATAAAAGCCTAATCTTGGGGATGCCCATGGAACGCCAAGGCAATATCTAAGGATTACCAAGCAACTAATCTTGGGGATACCCCGGAATACATCACCTCTTTCTTCTAGAAACCATCGGTAATTTTACTTTGAGCTATATTTTTATTCGTCACATATCATGAGTTTTGCTTGGAGCGTCTCGTATCATTTATGTATTTTCTTTATTTTCTGGTTAGTTTGTTATAATTAACCTTGCTGGACAAACCCATTTGAGAGAGCTAAATTATGCTACGATTTGTTAGAATCACTCTTTATGCTTCACATAAATATTTCGACACATGGAACTACTCAAGTACTTCACTTATATCTTTTTGAGCACGCTGGTATTGTTATTTTTAAGAAATTTTCTCTCATGCTTATCTTAGATTATTTTGAGAGTTGCTGAAATTTTGAAGAAATCCTCTCTTCCTTCACTTATATAATTTTGAGAGTTGAAAATTTTAAAGGAACTTGTGCTCTCTTTCTTCACTTATATTTGTTTGAGAGCTTGTTATTTGTGATGGCAATTTCCTTTAAATGAAAATTAGTTCCAAAGTGAGGAATTTCTAGGAAAGATATAATAAAAACTTTCATGAAGATCATTGGATATTAACCTTTATTCTTTGCAATAGTTATGCGATATGAAGATAGTGATACGTGAGTTATGTTGATGAGTAATTATGCTTTAGTAAGAATATTGGTGTTAAGGTTTTTGATTCCCTATGCATGCACGTGAAGTCAATAATTATGCTATGAAATTACATCCTACTTGTTTTTAATTATTCGGTGTTAGTTATGTTTAATGTTCACCTATCATGATTTTTTGTTCCTTGGTTGTGCGCTTCTCAATCTATTGCTAGCCTTCACTTGTACTAAGCGGGACTAATACTTGTGCATCCAAATCCTAAACCCAAATTTGTGCAAAATGAGTCCACCATACCTACCTATATGCGGTATTTCAACGCCGTTCCAAGTAAATTTGCAAGTGCTAACTCTAATTTTCAAAATAAAATTTTGTTTTGTGTGCCCGTACCGCTCATGAAGCAACAAGGAGTGGAGAGTATCTTCCATGTTAAGTAGGTCATTCTCAAGATGAGTGTTTATTCACATGTCATTGCATGATAGTATGGCGGTAATAGGGATGCCGAGTCCCAATAAGAAAAATATATTTTATGTTGTCAAATAATAAATTCCTTGGAAAGTGCTGGTATGGACGGCACCAGTGGATACGGTTGTCCGTGGAATGTGAAAGAATGGTGGAAAAGGAATAAACTTTATTTTGAGTTTGGGAACCACCAATAATTGATTTAGCATGGAGGATATTGGAAACTCTTAGTCATTCTCATTGACAGGAAAACTATGCCACACTAAAACAATTATCTCTATGTTTTTCACTTTGAGGTATGGCACCTCTACAAATCCCTACTTCCCTCTATGAAGGGCCTATCTATTTACTTTATGTATTTTTTATTTTTCAACTTGAGTCTCCATCTTCTCTTATAAATCACCAACTGAGGAACACCATTATCACACTTGAGCATTGGATGTAGTTAATAATTGAGTGTGTAGCATGAATGGATCAATGATAGAGCACGATGGGCTAGGGATAACGTTCTTTAGCTTTGATATTTTGAAAGACTTAGTTGCTTGTTGATAGGCTTGAGTATTGGAATCTTCATGTCAAATTATAGACTATTGCTTTGCATCATCTACAAGTCCATATGTGCATGCTGAAAGAAAAATAATATGATGAACATGTGTGGCAGCATTCCACAATCAAAAATTCTGTTTTTATCATTTACCTACTCGAGGACGAGAAGGAATTAAGCTTGGGGATGCTAATATGTCTCCAACGTATCTATAATTTTTTATTGTTCTATGCTGATATGTTATCATTCTTGGATGTTTTATAATCATTTTATAGCAAGTTCAAATCACTTTTTGGGACTAACCTATTGACATAGTGCCTAGTGCGAGTTGCTGGTTTTTCCTTCGTAGAAAATCTATATGAGATGAGGTCCAATTGCCACAAAACTATATGGAGATTTTTTGGACCAGAAGGATATTTGGGGGCCAAAAATGAGCAACAGCCAAGTCCCAGGGGGGCTACTAGACAACACGGCGCACCAGAGGCCTCGGGCACGACCTGGTGTCTAATGGGGCCCTCTGAAAGCTTCTCCACCGCCTCTGAGCTCTATAAATACCCCAATATTCAGAAAACCCTAGAGGAGTTGACTCAAAATCGTTTCAGCCGCCGCAAGTTCCAGAACCACGAAACCCAATCTAGAGCCTGTTCCGGAGAGGAACACAATTATGGAGGAGTTCACCATCCTCATTGGTGCTCCTTCGATGATGCGTGAGTAGTTCATATCATACCTACGGGTTCGTAGGCAGTAGCTAGATGGCTTTCTCTCTCGTTTTGTTTCTCAATACAATGGTCTCTTGGAGATCCATATGATGTAACTCTTTCTTTTGCGGTGTGTTTATTGGGATCCGATGATTTGTGAGTTTTTGATCAGATCTATGAAAACATAGTCATGCTTGATTATCATAGCCTCGCATTTCTTCTCCTATATTTAGTTTTTGCCTGGACCACTTGATCTTTTATCTTGCAATGGGTAGCGGTGCTTTGTGATGGGTTTGATCTTGCGGTGCTCAATCTCAGTGACTCAAAGACACATGCCACACATGTATCGTTGCTATTAAGGATGAAACGATGGGGTCTATTCCTAAATGAATAGATCTTGTCTACATCATGTCATCGTTCTTAAGGCATTACTCCATTTCTCCATGAACTCAATACACTAGATGCATGCTGCATAGCGCTCGATGTGTGGAGTAATAGAAGTAGATGCAGGCAGAAGACATCCTACTTATCTTGGAGGTGATGCCTATATACATGATCATTGCCTTGAATATCATTATAATTATTTGCTTTTCTATCAATTTCCCAACCGTAATTTGTGTACCCACCGCTTGCTATTTTCTCGAGAGAAGCCACTAGTGAAACCTACGGCCCCCGGGTCTTCACATCATCTATTTGCAATCTCTACTTTTCCATTTGATTTTCTACTTTATTAGCTATTTTGTTTTCAGATCTATATTATCAAAAAACCAAAAAAATACCTTATTGTGTTCTATTTTCTATCACTCTTATTTGCATCTATCAATCTATCCATACTTTATCACGAGGGATTGACAACCCCTCCACGCATTGGGTTGTGAGGATTTGTTATTTGTGTGCAGGTGCTGCTTACATAGTCTTGTGGATCTTCCTAATCGATTGATACCTTGGTTTCTTAACTAAGGGAAATACTTGTCATCGATGTGCTACATCACCCTTTATGCTTGGAGGGAAACCAATGCACCTGCGAGGAACGTCAATGCAGCACAGTAGAGGTAAGTATTTCCCTCGAGGAGAACCAAGGTTATCGAACTAGTTGGAGAACCACACAATTTGCCGTCTTTAGCGCCTACACACAAAAGAGCACATACTTGCAAGTATATTTGTGAGGAGACCCAACGTGGGAAACAGGGTTGTTAATCCCCTTGAATGCGTTACTTGCAAGCGATAAGTACTGATATATATATATAGTTTGATAAATATAAATAGAAAATGAAAAGAAAGTAAATAATGGCAGCAAGGTATTTAGAGTTTTTGTAAGTATATTTGTGAGGAGACCCGGGCATCGTAGGTTTTGCTAGAGGCTTCTCTCTCGTAGGAATCATACGGTGGGTAAACAAATTATTGTTGGGCAATTCATAGAAAGCGCGTAGCTATGCAATTTTTATTCATGGCAATTATCACACATATAGGCACCATGTCCGTAAGAAAGTAGACTCGCTCCTTGATCGTCTGCATCGTATCTACTTTTCCAAACTCTTTTGCCCTTCTTTTGGACTCTAATTTGCATGATTTGAATGGAACTAACCTGGACTGACGATGTTTTTAGCAGAATTGCCTTGGTGTTGTTTTTGTGCAGAAATGAAAGTTCTCAGAACGTCCTGAAAATTTACGGAGAATATTTCTGGAAAATATGAAAAATACATGTGCAAAGATCCACCGGAGGGGATGGGCCAGTGGGACACAAGCCCTGTAGCCGTCACCCCCCTGGTGGCGGCTAGCAAGCTTGTGGGGCCCACATGGCTCTGCCGCCCCCAAACTCAGCTCTATAAATTCACTTTCGTCCCAAAAAATCAAGAGAGAAGGTTTCATCGCGTTTGCGATACGGAGGCGCCGCCACATCATGTTCTTCATCTGGAGGGCAGATCTGCAGTCCGTTTCAGGCTCCGGAGAGGGGAAATCATCGCCATCGTCATCATCAACCTTTGATGTTGCTACTACTTTGCCATGCTTAATGCTTGTCACTAGGGCCCGAGTGCCATGATTTCAGATCTGAAATTATTATGTTGTCACCAATATATGTGTGTTTTAGATCCGATCTTGCAAGTTGTAGTTACCTACTATGTGTTATGACCCGGCAACCCCGGAGTGACAATAACCGGAACCACTCCTGGTGATGACCATAGTTTGAGGAGTTCAAGTGTTCACCAAGTGCTAATGCGTTGGTGCGGTTCTTTATTAAAAGGAGAACCTTAATATCCCGTAGTTTCCTTTTGGACCCTGCTGCCACGGGAGGGATGGACAATAGATGTCATGCAAGTTCTTTTCCCTAAGCACGTATGACGACACACGGATTGCATGCCTACATCACATTGACGAACGGGAGCTAGCCACATATCTCTCCGTGTTATAGCTGTTGCATGATGAATATCATCCAAACAAATCACCGACCAATTGCCTACGAGTTTGTCCTACTGCTGTTGTTACTTGTTTTGCTCTGCCGCTGTTACTACTGTTGCTTGCTCTGCTGCTACTTGCTACTGCCGTTACTTGCTACTTTTGTTACTTGCTACTGCTGTCACTGCTGCTGTTCCTTGCCACTGCTGTTACAAGTTACACTGATGCTACCTGCTACAATACTTGTTCGCACGACGTTGACGGGAAAGAATATTTTCCGTCCACGGTCAACTTCTGGCACCATTGATACAATCGTTAGGAATAGTCTGCCGTCAACAGATCGTTTCTGACACCGTTGTGATCATACTACTTTGCTGCTGATACTTTGCTTGCAGATACTAATCTTTCAGGTGTGGTTGAATTTGACACATTCAGCTGCTAAGACTTGAGAGTATCCTCTCACTTCCTGTTCGGCGAACCAACAAATTTGGGTTGAATACTCTACCCTCGAAAACTGCCTCGATCCCACGTGCTGGTGGGTCATTGCAAGACAATTTCTAAATGTTGAGCAATCGAGAATAGCATTTCTCTAACCATTGCCAGGGATGTGCTAAACAACATTTTTCTGGCGCCGTTGCCAGGGAAGCGATTGCTATATTCTCTGAGTCACTTGGGATTTATATCTGCTGATCACTATGAAGAATCTGAAGGATCCAAAAACCAGAGTTTTGCCCTCAACTACAAGGGGAGGTAAGGAAGTGCCATCTAGCTCTGCACTTGATTCACCCTCAGTTATGAGTAAGTTTGCGACATCACCTCCTGCTAGAAATCTTGATATGTCACATGTGCTTGATGATGCTAGAGATGCTATGCCTGATACTGCTACTGATGCTACTATGCCTGATACTGCTAGAGATGCTATGCGTGATATTGCTATTGATGCTACTATGCCTGATACTGCTAGAGATGCTATGCCTGATACTGCTAGAGATGTTATGCCTGATACTGCTATGCTGATACTGCCTTGCCTGATGATGCTATGCTTGATATTGCTAGAGATACTACTTTGCCTGATGTGCCACTAGGGGTGTTCCTTGATGCTCATATTGCTAGAGTTACTGCCAATGCTCGTGATGCTTCTCAAACTGCCGATACTATTGAGATAGAACCTTGTTTTGCTCTTGCTAGATCTAGCTCTCCTAGATATGAATTGCCTGATATACCTAAGGATTACGTTATGGAGGGAGAGATAGCTGAGGATTTTCTTGCGTGTAAGGATGACTATGACGCTGAGAATTACTTCTCAAGTGGAAGGAAAAATCTCTGAAAGCTAGGATGAAATACGACCCGAAGTTTGTCACTTCACCTATCTTTATCACTGATAAGGATTATGAATACTCTATCGACCCTGAGATAATCTCTCTAGTCGAATCTGATCCTTTCCACGGTTATGAGTCTGAGACGGTCGTAGCCCATCTTACAAAACTACACGATATAGCCACCCTTTTCACTGGTGAGGAGAAGATCCGCCACTACTATATCCTTAAGTTGTTTCCTTTCTCTCTAAAGGATGACGCTAAAGCCTGGTTCACTTCTCTTGCTCCTGGATGTGTGAGTACTCCCCGGGATATGGTCTATTACTTTTGTGAGAAATATTTCTCTGCCCATAAGAAGCAAGCTGCCTTGCAGGAAATATACAACTTTGCTCAACTCAAAGAAGAGAGTCTCCCACAAGCTTGGGGCAGGCTCATCCAGCTACAGAATGCTTTGCTTGATCACCCTCTTAAGAAGAACAAGATATTTGATATCTTCTATAACGGACTTACCGATGCCTCTGGAGGCCACCTAGATAGTTGTGCCGGTTGTGTTTTTAGGGAACGAACTATCGAACAAGCTGAGACCCTTCTGAATAACATCTTGATCAACGATAATGCTTGGACTATTCCCGAACCACCTCCTAAGCCAACTCCTAAGAAAAGAGGTATTCTATTCCTCAGTCCCGAAGATATGCAAGAAGCCAAGAAATCTATGCAAGAGAAAGGCATTAGATCTGAAGATGTCAAAAATCTACCACCTATCGAAGAGATCCATGGTCTCGATAACCCGAAACAAGTAGTAGAAGTGAATTCTCTGCGTAGGTTTGATGAGAGTGATATTCCTTTTGACAAACCTGCTAGCCTATGCTTTGATGAATTTGACAACTTTGTTGCCAAACAACAGAGTTTCAATGATTATGTTAGCAGACATTTGGAACAAAGTACTCGTATGCTTAGCCATTTAAGTGCTTGTGTCGATAGAAATGTCAATGATCTGAAGCTTCTGAGTAAACATGCCTCTATGGTTACTACTCAGGTAGAACAAGTACTTCAAGCTCAGAATGACTTGGTCAATGAATTAAATGACAACTCTGTCAGAGTCATTACTACAGGAGGCAAAATGACTCAGGAACCTTTGTATCCTGAAGGCCATCCTAAGAGAATTGATCAAAATTCTCAAGGAATTACTGTTGATACACCCAGTAATCCTAAGGAGAAGAAGAAGGATGATAGAAACCTACACGCTAGTTCACCAAATACTGTCACACGTGAAGAACCTAATGATATTTCTGCGTCTCATGCAGAAACACAATCTGGTGATGAACATGAACCTGGTGACAATATGGACAACAATGTTCATAATAATGCTCAACCTAGCAATGATGAGGATGTGGAGATTGAACCTATGGTTAATCCTGATAACCCACAACCTAAGAGATATGATAAGAATGACTTCACTGCTAGGAAGCATGGTAAAGAAAGGGAGCCATGGGTTCAGAGACCTATGCCCTTTCCTCCTAAGCCATCCAAGAAAAGGGATGATGAGGATTTTGAGCGCTTCGTTGAAATGATAAGACCCATCTTTCTGCAGATGCGGTTAACTGATATGCTCAAAATGTCTCTGTATGCCAAGTACATGAAAGATATCGTGACCAATAAACAGAAGATACCAGACCCTGAGATCTCCACCATGCTTGCCAATTACACTTTCAAAGGTGGAACTCCTAAGAAACTTGGTGATCCCGGAGTGCCCACTATAACTTGCTCCATTAAAGGAAACTACGTAAGAACTGCCTTATGTGACCTTGGAGCCGGTGTTAGTGTTATGCCGCTTTCTCATTATCGTTGACTTGAACTGGATAAGTTGACACCCACTGAAATTTCTCTGCAAATGGCCGACAAATCAACTGATTTCCCTATCGGCATTTGCGAGGATGTGCCTGTTGTGGTTGCTAACACCACTATCTTAAGAGACTTTGTTATCTTTGATATTCCCGACGACGATGCCATGGTTGTCATCCTCGGAAGACCCTTTTTAAACACTACATGGGCTGTTATAGATTTCAACAAAGGCAATGTCACTTTCCATGTCAACGGTAATGAGCATACAGTGCACTTTCCGAAGAAACGATATCAAGTACATTGCATCAATGCTATCAAAAAGACTTTATCGATTCTTATTGGGAGATTTGGATGCCCTATTCCTCGTGTCAAGATGAAGTATGATTTGCTTGTTGGGAAGATACATATCCCCATTGAGGTGACTTAGTGGCTATTCGACAATTCTCTGTTTCCTCTTGCGATTCGAAAAGGTTTTGTCATGAGGATTTGATCAACCCCATTGACGGATTTCTTTCGATGACCATGAAATGGATGAATCAAAGAGTCGCATACCTCTGTTTTAAGCTTTCACATTCTATTGCTTAGAAGAAAAAAGATAGATTCAGTTTAGTTTTTCCTGTTTTCTGTTTTAGCGTCCCAGAGAAAAATACCCCGAAAATAAAAGTTCTCCGATGGTCCTGAAAATCTAGTATGATTTTTTCTGGAATATTTGAAAAATACTGGGACTGAGAGCTGGCCTGGGGGGCCACACCAGTGGGCCACAAGCCCTATAACCGCCGCCCCTCCCCCTGGTGGCGGCTAGCAAGCTTGTGGGGGCCACAGGGACCCCCTCCACTCATTCCAGCTCTCATCCTCTTCTTCCACCTCCAGAAAAATCATTTCGCAGCTCAAACCCGTGTTCTTGCTCATTTGGCTATGATTTTTGATGTACTTGCTCAAAGCACCATTCTCCGAACCGTTTTGGGGAAATTACTCCTTGGTAAGAGACACGTCTCAAACGTATCTATAATTTTTGATGGTTTCATGCTGTTATCTTGTCATCTTTGGATATTTTATGTACCTTTTATATATTTTTTGGGACTAACTTATTAATTCACTGCCAAGTGCCAGTTCCTGTTTTTTCTGTGTTTTTGGCTCTTTTCAGATCTGATTTTGGAACGAAGTCCAAACGGAATAAAATCCCCGAAATGATTTTTTCTCGAACGGAAGAAGATCAGGGAGCCTGTGGGCCAAGCAAGGAGGGCTCCAGGGAGCCCACAAGCCCCCACTCCGCCACCAAGGGGAGGCGGCGGTGGCAGGGCTTGTGGCCTCCCTGAGCGCCCCCTGACCTAGATCTTTGGCCTATATATTCCCTAAAATACAGCAAAAAATCGGGGGATCCACGAAAATACTTTTCCGCCGCCACAAGCTTCCGTTTCCGGCGCCCTGCCGGAGGGTACTTTGGAGTTGGAGGGCTTCTTCATCATCATCATCACCCCTCCAATGACTCGTGAGTAGTTCACTTAAGACCTACGGGTCCATAGTTAGTAGCTAGATGGCTTCTTCTCTCTCTTGGATCTTCAATACAAAGTTCTCCATGATCTTCATGGAGATCTATCCGATGTAATCTTCTTTGGCGGTGTGTTTGTCGAGATCCGATGAATTGTGGATTTGTGATCAGATTATCTATGATATATATTTGAGTCTTTGTTGATTTCTTATATGCATGATTTTATATCCTTGTAAGTCTCTTCGAGTCTTGGGTTTTGTTTGGCCAACTAGATCTATGATTCTTGCAATGGGAGAAGTGCTTGGTTTTGGGTTCCATCAAGGGTGATAAGATGGGCTCTGTCGTTGATATGAGATTGTCCATCTACATCATGTCATCTTGCTTAAGGCGTTATCTTGTTCTTTTGGACTTAATACACTAGATGCATGCTAGATAGCGGTCGACGTGTTGAGTAATAGTAGTAGATACAGACAGTATCGGTCTACTTGTTTTGGACGTGATGCCTATAGATATAATCATTGCCATAGATGACGTCACGACTATCGTTTCCACTTTCTATCAATTGCTCAACAGTAATTTGTTCACCCACCGTCTACCTACTTTCATGAGAGAAGCCACTAGTAAACACTATGGCCCCCGGTCTATTCACATCTATCGTTTCCACTTTTGCTTTTACTTTGCTTTGTTACTTTGTTGCTTTCAGTTCTCACTTGGCGAACAATCTATAAGGGATTGACAACCCCTTCATAGCGTTGGTAGCAAGCTTTTTGTGTTTGTGCAGGGTCTTGTGATACTCCTCCACTGGATCGATACCTTGGTTCTCAAACTGAGAGAAATACTTACCACCGCTGTGCTACATCGCCCTTTCCGCTTCGAGGGAACACCACCGCAAGGCTCCAAGTCCATGGGTGAAATCCTTTGCATATTTTCCTAGGAAGTCCCTTAAGGTGTAGACGCAGCAGAAGGATTCCTGGTGCCGTCAACACGACTATTCCTGGCGCCGTTGCCAGGGAAACACAGCTGACATCAGAAGTATTTTTGGCGCCGTTGCCAGGGAGGAGAGATGAAGATCTATCCAAGTAGGTCTCACAAACTCATCTCTTGCATTTACTTTTGTTGCCAGTTGCCTCTCGTTTTCATTTGCCTTTCCCCTTCGCCGTTTTCTTTTGCCTTTGCCGTTTCCCTTTGCCGGTTTTCTTTCTTGCTTGTGTGCTTGTTTGTTTGTTGAAGTCATCATGGCTGAAAATACCAAACTTTGCGACTTCTTGAGCACTAATAATAATGATTTTATTAGTACTCCGATTGCTCCCGCCACTAGTGCGGAATCGTATGAAATCAACGCAGCTTTGCTGAATCTTGTTATGAAAGAGCAATTCTCTGGCCTTCCTAGTGAAGATGCCGCATCCCATCTCAATACCTTCATTGAGCTTTGTGATATGCAAAAGAAAAGAGATGTGGATAATGACGTGATTAAGTTGAAACTTTTTCCTTTCTCGTTGCGAGATCGCGCAAAAACTTGGTTTTCTTCTTTGCCTAAAAATAGTATCGATTCTTGGGATAAGTGCAAAGATGCTTCCATATCCAAGTATTTTCCGCCGTCTAAGATCATCTCCTTACGTAACGATATCATGAATTTCAAGCAACTTGATCATGAACACGTTGCACAATCTTGGGAGAGGATGAAGCTTATGATTAGAAATTGTCCCGCTCATGGATTGAGTTTGTGGATGATTATACAAATCTTTTATGCTGGCTTGAATTTCGCTTCTCGCAATATCTTCGACTCCGCCTCTGGTGGAATGTTCATGGAAATCACGTTAGGAGACGCTACAAAACTCCTAGACAATATCATGACCAACTACTCTTAGTGGCACAGTGAAAGGTCGCCTGCTAGCAAAAAGGTGCACGCTATAGAAGAAATTAACTCGCTTAGTGCTAAGATGGACGAGTTGATGAATTTGGTTGCTAGTAGAAACGCTACCGTAGATCCTAATGACATGCCACTATCTTCTTTGATTGAGAGTAGCAACGCTAGTTTGGACGTGAATTTTGTTGGTAGGAACAATTTTGGCAACAACAATGCTTTTAGACTAAACTATGTTCCTAGGCCTTTTCCTAGTAACTCCTCTAACAATTATGGCAATTACTACAACAACACTTATGGAAATCACAACAAATTACCCTCTGATTTAGAGAGTAATATCAAAGTGTTCATCAACTCTCAAAAGATTTTCAATGCGTCCATAGAGGAAAAACTACTCAAAATTGACGATTTGGCTAAGAGCGTTGATAGGAAGTCTTGTGATATTGATGCTTTGAAAGTTAGATGCGCTCCTCCCAAGGTCAACTTGGATGAAACTTTGAAAGCTATGCGTGTCTCCATGAATGAGAGCAAAGAAAGAACCGCCCAAATTCGCGGTAGGCATGAATGGTTTAAAAGGATGCGTTCTAGTGATGCAAATCACGAAGATCTTAAAGTGCTTGGTGTGTCTCCTCTTGAATCTTTGTTTTCGCGTGTCAAACCTATTTATGGAGGGGCTGGATATGAATTCACTTTGTTTGAAAAACGCCCCAATGATTCGGAGTCCAGCCATCTTGATGATAAAGGTGTGGAGAGTGGAGTAGAGGAAGTCAAAATTTTGGGTAGTAAGGAAACTCCCACTTTGGACTTCAAGGAATTCAATTATGATAATTTATCCTTGTTTGAATGCATTTCTTTGATGCAATCCATTGCAAACTCTCCACATGCTTATAGCCAAAGCAAAGCCTTTACCGCGCATATCGTAGATGCTATGATGAAATCTCTTGAAGAGAAGCTCGAATTAGAAGTCTCTATACCTAGAAAACTTCATGATGAGTGGGAACCTACTATCAAAATCAAGATAAAAAACTATGAGTGCAATGCTTTGTGTGATTTGGGTGCTAGTGTTTCCGCGATTCCAAAGTCTTTATGTGATATTCTTGGTTTTCATGAGATTGAAGAGTGTTCTCTTAATTTGCATCTTGCGGTTTCTACTATCAAGAAGCCCATGGGAAGGATCGATGATGTTCTTATTGTTGCAAATAAGAACTATGTACCCGTGGATTTCATTGTACTTGACATAGATTGCAATCCTTCATGTCCCATTATTCTTGGTAGACCTTTCCTAAGGACTATTGGTGCTATCATCGATAAGAAGGAAGGGAATATTAGATTTCAATTTCCTTTAAAGAAGGGCATGGAGCACTTTCCTAGAAAGAAAATAAGATTGCCTTATGAATCTATGATGAGGTCTACTTATGGTTTGAGCACCAAAGATGACTATACGTGATTCCATCACTTTTTGCCTAGCTAAGGGCGTTAAACAAAAACGCTTGTTGGGAGGCAACCCAACGAATCTATCCTTTTTCTTTCTGTTTTGTGTTTTCCACACTTTCATAATTATTTTATGATTGTGTTTTTTGTGTTTCTTTTTGCGTTTGTGCCAAGCAAAACCATTATGATTATTCTTGAGGATGATCGTTTGGTCATGCTAGAAAAGACAGAAACTTTCTGCTCACGAAAAGAATTTTCATTTTTATTTGTAAGAGATTTTGAGTTGATTATTTTTGCTTCTGATTGCTACGCAAATTCTTCAGACTGGAGTAAGTTTTCAGAATTTTTGAAGTAGCAGAGGTATACGAAATATACAGATTGCAACAGACTGGTCTGCTGGTAACAGATTCTATTTTTGTTGTGTTGGTTGCTTATTTTGATGAAACTATGGATAGTATCGGGGGGTATTAGCCATGGAAGATTGAAAATACAGTAACCCAACATTAGCACAAGTAGAATTTAAGTTTGCTACAGTACCTAACGAAGTGGTGGTTTGCTTTCTCATACTAATGTTATCACGAGTTTCTGTTTAAGTTTCGTGTTGTGAAGTTTTCAAGTTTTGGGTGAAGTTCTTATGGACAAAGAGATAAAGAGTGGCAAGAGCTCAAGCTTGGGGATTCCCAAGGCACCCCAAGAGATTCAAGGATGCCGTAAAAGCCTAAGCTTGGGGATGCCCCGGGAAGGCATCCCCTCTCTCGTCTTCAATCCATCGGTAACGTTACTTAGGGCTATATTTTTATTCACCACATGTTATGTGTTTTTTCTTGGAGCGTCTTGTATCGTAGGAGTCTTTTATTTTTGTTGTGTCACAATCATCCTTGCTGCCCACCTAGAGAGAGAGACATGCACTCACCATGATTTTGTCGAGCTTCACTTATATCTTTTGGTAGACAATTCAGCTCACATGTGCTTCACTTATATCTTTTGAGCTAGATATTTTGCTCTGTGTGCTTCACTTATATCTTTTGAGCTAGATACATTTGCTCTATGTGCTTCACTTATATCTTTTAGAGCACAGCGGTGCGTGGCTTGGTAGTTTATCTATGCTTTGAAAGTAGTCTCAAAAGGGGTAGTTATCCAAAGGGATATGAAAACTTCCACCTTCATGTTCATTGAATAGTTAGAGAAGTTTGATTCATCTCAATTAGTTTTTAGTTGTGGTTATGGTAATATTGAAGTCATGCTAGTAAGGTGTTGTGGATCTAGAAATACTTGTGTTGAAGTTAGTGATCCCGTAGCATGCACGTATGGTGAACCGCTATGTGATGAAATCTGAGCATGATTAGTCTATTGATTGTCATCCTTTGCGTGGTGGTCAGGATCGCGCGATGGTTTATCCCTACCAACCCTTCCCCTAGGAGTATGCGTTGAATGCTTTGTTTTGATTACTAATAAAACTATTGCAACAAGTATATGAGTTCTTCATGACTAATGTTGAGTCCATGGTTTAGATGCACTTTCACCTTCCACCATCACTATCTTCTTAGTGCCGTGCAACTTTCGCCGGTGCACAAAACCCACCATTAGCCTCCCTCAAAACAGCCACCATACCTACCTACTATGGCTTTTTCAAAGTCATTCCGAGATATATTGCCATGCAACTACCACCATGACATGTGCCACCACGTCTACATTTCCATTGCATGATCGTAAGATAGCTAGCATGATGTTTCCATTAATGTCTATGCCATGCTAGATCATTGCCACAGTACACTACCGTAGGCATTCCATATAGAGTCATTGTCGCTCTAAGTTTTGAGTTGTAAGTGTGATGATCATCATTAATGGAGCATTGTCCCGTGTGAGGAAATAAAAGAGGCCAAAGAAGCCCACTAAAATAAAATAAAATAAAATAAAGAGGCCAAAGAGCCCACCAAAAAAATAAAAAAATGAGAGAAAAGAAGAGAAGGGACAATGTTACCACTTTTTCCACACTTGTGCATATTAAGCACCATGATCTTCATGATTGAGAGTCTCTCGTATTGTCACCACCATATAGCTAGTGGGAAATTTTCATTATATAACTTGCCTTGTATATTCCAATTATAGGCTTCCTCAAAATTGCCTTAGGTCTTCGTGAGCAAGAAAGTTGGATGCACACCCACTAGTTTTCTTTAAGAGCTTTCACATACTCGTAGCTCTAGTGCATGATTTGTATGGCGATCCCTACTCATTCACATTGATATCTATTGATGAGCATCTCCACAACTCATTGATATGCCTAGTTAATGTGACTATCTTCTCCTTTTTTTGTCTTGCAACCTCCGCCACACTCCACACCATCTATAGTGCTATAACCATGGCTCACGCTTATGTATTGCGTGAGAGTTGAAAAGGTTTGAGAAAGTAAAGGTGTGAAACAATTACTTGGACAATACCAGGGTTGTGCATGATTTAAATTCGGTGTGCAATGATGATAGAGCATAGCCAGATTATATGCTTTTGCAGGGATAACTTTCTTTTGGCCTTGTTATTTTGAAAGTTCATGATTACCTTGCTAGTTTGCTTGAATTATTATTGTTTCCACGTCAATAGCAAACTATTGTTTTGAATCTAATGGATCTAAACATTCACGTCACATAAGAGGAGTTACAAAGGACATCTATGCTAGGTAGCATGAAAGCATCAAAAATTCATTCTTTATCACATCCCTACTCGAGGACGAGCAGGAGTTAAGCTTGGGGATGCTTGATACGTCTCAAACGTATCTATAATTTTTGATGGTTTCATGCTATTATCTTGTCATTTTTGGAAGTTTTATGTACCTTTTATATCTTTTTTGGGACTAACTTATTAATTCAGTGCCAAGTGCGAGTTCCCGTTTTTTCTGTGTTTTTGGCTCTTTTCAGATCTGATTTTGGAACGGAGTCCAAACGGAATAAAATCCCCGAAATGATTTTTTCCCGAACGGAAGAAGATCAGGGGGCATGTGGGCCAAGCCAGGAGGGCTCCAGGGAGCCGACAAGCCCCCACTCCGCCACCAGGGGGATGCGGTGGTGGCAGGGCTTGTGGCCTCCCTGAGCGCCCCCTCACCTAGATCTTTGGCCTATATATTCCCTAAAATACAACAAAAAATCGCGGGATCCACGAAAATACTTTTCCACCGCCGCAAGCTTCTGTTTCCGCGAGATCTCATCTGGAGACCCTTCCCGGCGCCCTGCAGGAGGGGGCTTTGGAGTTGGAGGGCTTCTTCATCATCATCATCACCCCTCCAATGACTCGTGAGTAGTTCACTTCAGACCTACGGGTTCGTAGTTATTAGCTAGATGACTTCTTCTCTCTCTTGGATCTTCAATACAAAGTTCTCCATGATATTCATGGAGATCTATCCGATGTAATCCTCTTTGGCGGTGTGTTTGTCGAGATCCAATGAATTGTGGATTTGTGATCAGATTATCTATGATATATATTTGAGTCTTTGTTGATTTCTTATATGCATGATTTGATATCATTGTAAGTCTCTCCGAGTCTTGGTTTTTTTGGCCAACTAGATCTATGATTCCTGCAATGGGAGAAGTGCTTGGTTTTGGGTTCTTACCATGTGGTGACCTTTCCCAGTGACAGTAGGGGCAGTAAGGCACACATTAAGTAGTTTCCATCAAGGGTAACAAGATGGGCTCTGTCGTTGATATGAGATTGTCCATCTACATCATGTCATCTTGCTTAAGGCTTTACTCTGTTCTTTTGGACTTAATACACTAGATGCATGCTGGATAGCGGTCGACGTGTGGAGTAATAGTAGTAGATGCAGACAGTATTGGTCTACTTGTTTTGGACGTGATGCCTATAGATATAATCATTGCCATAGATGACGTCACGACTTTGCGCGGTTCTATCAATTGCTTGACAGTAATTTCTTCACCCACCGTCTACTTGCTTTCATGAGAGAAGCCACTAGTAAACACTACGGCCCCCGGGTCTATTCACATCTATCGTTTCCACTTTCACGTTTACTTTGCTTTGTTAGTTTGTTGCTTTCAGTTCTCACTTGGCGAACAATCTATAAGGGATTGACAACCCCTTCATAGTGTTGGGAGCAAGCTTTTTGTGTTTGTGCAGGATCTTGTGATACTCCTCCACTTGATCGATACCTTGGTTCTCAAATTGAGGGAAATACTTACCACCGTTGTGCTACATCACCCTTTCCGCTTTGAGGGAACACCAACGCAAGGCTCCAAGGCCACGGGGGAAATCCTTTGCATATTTTCCTAGGAAGTCCCTTAAGGCGTAGCCGCAGCAGAAGGATTCCTGGTGTCGTCGACACGACTATTCCTGGCGCCGTTGCCAGGGAAGCACAGCTGACATCAGTAAGTGACTCCTCCATTGGTCCAATTAGTTTTTGCTCTAGTGCTTTATCCTTGATGTATTCTTGCTACCTTGGTGACCCTGTTCTTGAGCTGGAAATGTTGATTTTAGCTAGTCCCAAGTAGTTTTAGCGCGTGATACAGTCTCTAGGCACTAGTAGGAGTAGTTAATACGAGTTGGGTTAATTCTTACTCACTTTTCTTTCGAAGTCTCTAAAAATTTCAGAATTTTTCAGAGCTAAAAAAGGGAAAAGATGAGGAGGTTCTTGAGAGGCTCTTCAAGCCGTAACCACAAGGAGGATGAGAAGAACCACCCCAAGTACGTGGTTCCTCGAGTCACAGAAGTTCGAGCGTGCGAGTGACCAAGTGATGAATTTTTGCGCGCCGCTGGGCTTTATGAAGACTTTTATTACTTGGTGGAGAACGCAGGTCTTACTGCGTTTGTTGAAGATAAGTGCTCACAATACCTCCTCCTCACCAATATTTTCGTTCAAAGCTTCAACTTTTATCCGAGGAAGAATCCTCCCATGGTTGAGTTCATGTTATACGACATCCCCCAGTGCATGACACTACATGATTTCTGCAATGTATGCAAATTACCTTATGTTGGGGATATCTGTGACCCTCGTCCATGGGACTTGGAGGATTTCATAGGTACTATTGCTGTTGGAGAGGAGAGAGGAGTGTCTCGCGCTAGGATTGCTAGCATACATTTTCCTGTGCTTCTATACTTCTCATCATTTGTGGGAAAATGTTTGATTGTCCGTGGGGAGGCTGGATCACTTAGATCTCCAGACCTTGCGGTTTTGCACGAAGGACTTTATAACAATAAGATTTATAGCCTAGGTGCTATAGTAGCTCAGCCGTTGAACACCAACCGTTCCAAGGGTGTCGTCTATGGAGGTATCTATGCTACCCGTCTTGCTAGACACATTGAGATACCCGTTAGACTGGGGGAGGAAGGAGAGATGCTTCTCCCTGAGAAATATCTGGATTATGACAGCATGGTTCGCCATGATTTTCTGGATAGAGATGCTAGTAGAAGGATGATTTATAACCTAGTATTTAGTCAGGGTACTCGAGAGACTATTACTTTGCCTGCTCCTTCTATGTTCGATCTTCATGAAGGAAGGTACACTATTATGCCCTCGGACATCTACGCATATTGGGGCTTGGCCCAACCACAGGTGCCCGTGCCCGAGCCGCCAGTCGAGTACCAGACGCCAGTTTATCAGTGGGAGCCAGAGGAGCTCACATAGCAGTGGCATCCACAGTCTGCGCCGGAGTTTCCCAGACCTGGTTATTTCCCGCCATGGGAGTAGACCAAGCTAGGCCAAAATCCTAAGCTTGGGGGAGTACGTGTTCTCACCGACCTTACATTCATGCTTATGCTTTCACTTTGTCAGTCGGTGTTTACACTTTGCCACTATATTATCCATGCTAGTTTATTTTTGTTTTCTTGTTTTGTGTCCTTTTGGGAAAACCCAAAAAGATTTTTCTTTCTTCTTTTGCTTGTTGGGAGTTTTCCCGTGTAAATAGTTTTCTTTTTCTTTGGGTCAAGGTAGAAGATATTGGTTACAATGTTTAGTGGCTCTTGCATGCATACCTATTTAGCTTTCAAAGATCCATATTACTTTGTCTTCTCCTTTGTGTTTGCCTGCAGATTCAGCTTAGTACATTGCACGAGCACTCTTATTATTGTTCACATCGTTCGATCGTGCAATTGAAAGGCAATAATGATGATATATGATGAAGTGACTGATACTGGAAAAGCTGGTATGAACTCTATCTATTTTGTTCATGTAAATATGACTAGCTTGTCATGCCTGATTCAGCTTTGTTGTGAGAGAACCATGTTGGCAATGACAACTTAGAGATCATAGTTTCTGATGCCATGCTTAACTAGGTGAGAGCTTATAATGGTTTATCTTGAATGCCAACATAGATTTTGAGATGACTATGATGTAGTATGATAGGATGGTATTCTCCTTTGAATGATTCAAGTGGCTTGACTTGGCGCATGTTCATGCATGTAGTTGAAACAAAATCAACATAGCCTCTATGATGTTCGTGTTCATGGTGATTTATCTCTTGTTCATGCTTGCATTCAATGTTAGTCAAACTCATTGCATCTTGATTACTGTTGTCGCTCTCTAGTTGGTCGCTTCCCAGTCTTTTGCTAGCCTTCACTTGTACTAAGCGAAATACTGCTTGTGCATCCACTTCCATGAACCCAAAAGTTTTTCCATGAGATTCCACCATACCTACCTATTTGCGGTATCTACCTGCCGTTCCAAGTAAATTTGCATGTGCCATTCTCTAAACCTTCAAGAAATAATCTATTTTGCATGCCCGAACCGCTCATGTGGTGACAGGGGGCTATTAGTATCTTCCATGTTAGGCGTGTTATCCTCGACATGTGTTTATTCACTGTCATTCACGAGAAAGGGGACGGTAATTGGAATGCCCAGTTCCACGCCTAAATCGAAAACATAACTGTAAAACAAGACTCCCCCCGGATTGATGTTAGTATGAACGGTACCCGAGGATTCGGCTCGCCATGGAGTGTGATTGATTGGTGGTGGGGGAGTTAAAACTTTACTTTTCTGTTTGGGAACCGCCTATAGCATGAGTAGCATGGAAGATATTGAGAACTCTTGGTCATTGCGTTGACAATGAAAGCATGCCACCCAAAATTATTATCTCTGTTTTCAAAGCTTGAGCTCTGGCACCTCTGCAAATCAATGCTTCCCTCTACGAAGGGCCTGTCTATTTATTTTCCTATTGAGTCATCCTCTTCTTATATAAGCACCAATTAGAGAGCACCTCTGTCATTTTTATGCTTTGCTTTTGATTGATATTGAGTATGACTATGACTAGATCTTCGTTGCTATGAATTACAATGTTTAGCCAGCCCTTGATCTTTGAAAGTGCTCTGCATTTATGTTTTGCGGTCTCACAAAGAGCTAGCGAGATACCACCTATTCATATTGCTTCATGCTTGTTTTGATTGAATTGTTGGTATTTGAAACTCATTATTATTTGCTCGTTAGCTGATTATGCCATTGATATTAGTTTACCGTGAGACCTTTGTGTCACTTGCTTATGTGGTTAACTTGTGATCTTACTGAAATTCTGGTTATGAGTTAGACATAGTTGCAACAACAAGATCAAACAGAGTTTGTCAAAGTTTTTCTTTCTCTCTCAGTTTGTCAACTGAGTTGCTTGAGGACTAGCAAGGTTTTAAGCTTGGGGGAGTTGATACGTCTCCATCGTGTCTACTTTTCCAAACTCTTTTGCCCTTGTTTTGGACTCTAATTTGCATGATTTGAATGGAACTAACCTGGACTGACGGTGTTTTCAGCAGAATTGCCTTGGTGTTATTTTTGTGCAGAAGTGAAAATTCTCGGAACGTCCTGAAAATTTACGGAAAATATTTCTCGAAAATATGAAAAATACCTGCACAAAGATCCACCGAAGGGGATGGGCCAGTGGGCCACAAGCCCTGTAGCCTCCCCCTGGTGGCGGCTAGCAAGGTTGTGGGGCCCACGTGGCTCTGCCGCCCCCAAACTTAGCTCCATAAATTCACTTTCGTCCCAAAAAAATCAAGAGAGAAGATTTCGTCGTGTTTGCGATACGGAGGCGCCGCCACATCCTGTTCTTCATCTGGAGGGCAGATCTGCAGTCCGTTTCGGGCTCCAGAGAGGGGAAATCATTGCCATCGGCATCATCAACCTTCTTCGCTCTCCAATTCCATGAAGCTCTTCATTGTTCGTGAGTAATCTATTCGTAGGCTCGCTGGGCGGTGATGAGTAGGATGAGATCTATCATGTAATCGAGTTAGTTTTGACGGGGATTGATCCCTAGTATCCACTATGTTCTGAGGTTGGTGTTGCTACTACTTTGCCATGCTTAATGCTTGTCACTAGGGCCCGAGTGCCATGATTTCAGATCTGAAATTATTATGTTGTCACCAATATATGTGTGTTTTAGATCCGATCTTGCAAGTTGTAGTTACCTACTATGTGTTATGACCCAGCAACCCCGGAGTGATAATAACCGGTACCACTCCCGGTGATGACCATAGTTTGAGAAGTTCATGTGTTCACCAAGTGCTAATGCGTTGGTTCGGTTCTTTATTAAAAGGAGAACCTTAATATCCCGTAGTTTCCTTTTGGACCCCGCTGCCACGGGAGGGATAGACAATAGATGTCATGCAAGTTCTTTCCCTAAGCACGTATGACGACACACGGAATGCATGCCTACATCACATTGACGAACGGGAGCTAGCCACATATCTCTCCGTGTTATAGTTGTTGCATGATGAATATCATCCAAACAAATCACCGACCCATTGCCTACGAGTTTTTCCTACTGCTACTGTTACTTGTTTTGCTCTGCCGCTGTTACTATTGTTGCTTGCTCTGCTGCTAGTTGCTACCGTCGTTACTTGCTACTGTTGTTACTTGCTACTACTGTCACTACTGCTGTTCCTTGCCACTGTTGTTACTCGTTACACTGCTGCTACCTTCTACAATACTTGTTTGCACGATATTGACGGGAAAAAATATTTTCCGTCCACGGTCAACTTCTGGCGCTATTGATACAATCGTTAGGAATAGTCTGCCGTCAACAGATGTTTCTGACACCGTTGTGATCATACTACTTTGTTGCTGATACTTTGCTTGCAGATACTAACCTTTCAGGTGTGGTTGAATCCGACACATTCAGCTGCTAATACTTGAGAGTATCGTCTCACTTCTTGCCGGCGAACCAACAAATTTGGGTTGAGTACTCTACCCTCGAAAACTGCCTCGATCCCACGCGCTTGTGGGTCATTGCAAGACAATTTCTAATTGTTGAGCAATCGAGAATAGCATTTCTCTAGCCATTGCCAGGGATCTTCCAAACACTCCTGCGTGCATTTACTACTATTAGTCCACCCATTGACTTATAGTTAGCATGCATTTAGAGTATTAAGTAAAAAATAGAGTAATGTTTGAAGGATGATGACATGATGTAGACAAAGTAAATCTAATTAATATGAATAAACCCCTCGTTCTGTCCTTAGTGCCTGTAATACAATATGTGTCATGTCCCTTTCTATCATTGGGATTGAGCAACACAAGATTGAACCCACTACAACGCACCAATCCCACTGAAGATAAATCAATCTAGTTGGACAAACCAAACCAAAAGATCGGAGAGAATTACAAAGCTATCATAATCATGCATATATATATATATGAAAGACTATCAACGAACTCAATATAATATCATGAATAATCTTAACATAAACCCATAATTCATCGGATCCCAACAAACGCACCGGTGATTACATAAGATAGATCACCGCAGGAATCGCGGTGATCTTGGCAATGAAGAACATAGAGAGAGAGATAACCATCTAGGTACTAACTACACACCCATAGGTCTGTGGTGAAATACTCACACATCACCATCGGAGCAACAAGGTTGATGTAGAGGCCCTCCATGATCGATCCCTCCTCCGCCAAGGCACCGAAATAGGGCTCCAGATGGGCACATGGAGGAAAATAAGCTTGCGGAGGTGTAAAAAAGTGTTTCGGGAGGTTCTCTAGGGTTTTCCGGATATATGAGAATTTATAGCGAGGAGATCAGGGCCAGAGGAGATGGTAAGTGGCCCCAAGCCATTAGGGCGCGACCACCCCCCTGGCCACCCACTGTTGGCTTGGGGGCACCTCATGTGCCTTCCGGTATTTGTTTGAAGCTTTGCGGTCTTATTTTTGTCTAGAAAAAATCATCAAAAAGTTTCCGGGTATTTGGACTTCGTTTGGTACAGTATTCCTAACAAGCCAAAAACATGCACAAAACAACAAGTGGTACTTGGCACTGGGTTAATATGTTAGTGCTTAAAAATAATATAAAACAAGAAGTAAATGCTTAAAAAGTATCCTAGAATGATAATATATTAGTATGGAACAATCAGAAATTATAGATATATTGGAGACATATCAGCATCCCCAAGCTTAATTCCTGCTCGTCCTCAAGTAGGTAAATGATAAAAACAAAAAATTAGATGTGACATGCTACCCAACATGTAATCTATTTCAGGTATGATCATTGAGAAATGATGAATTAACAAACATTAACATAGTAATATCCATCAACATAAGTAACACAATCATCAACTTTCATAATATATGAACCTTAAGGAAAGTTTACCCACCATTCATTTTATCATATTGGCATGTAATGGCTCCATCTTCACCACATAAATACAAGTATCAAGCATCATGGTGTTAGGCCAAGCAATTGGATCATACTTTTAAACACGCTTTAGCATTTTATTCCTCATTCAATACATGAGCGTGAACAATGGAAATATCATATATGTGGAATAGAATATGGCGGTAGATTTCTAAGGGGTAAAAGTGGAGTAGAAAGTCTCGTATAAACTAGGCAGACCAACGGCCTATGGAGATGCCCATTAATCGATATCAATGCGAGGAATAGGGATTGCCATGCAACAGATGCACTAGAGCTATACTGTATGAAAGCTCAAGTGAAGCTAAGTGGGTGTGCCACCCAACTTTCTTGCTCATGAACACCTTAGGCATTTGAGGAAGCCCTTAATCGGAATATACAAGCCAAGTTCTATAATGAAAAATTCCCACTAGCATATGAAAATGACAAAACATGACACTCTCTATATGAAAACATGGTGCTACTTTGAAGCATAGTTGTGTAAAAGGAGATAGTAGCACTATCCCTTCTCTCTTTTATATCATTTATATTTTTCCCTTTTCCTCTTTTTTCTTTTCTCTTTTTTCTTTCTTTTTCTATTTTTCTATTTTTATTTATTTTTCGTCCGGTGTCTCATCTCGGCTTATGGGGGAATCATTGTCTCCATCATCCTTTCCTCATTGAGACAATGCACTAATAATCAAATACATCACACTTCTATCTACTTACAACTCGATATAAAAAACTACTACACAAGATGACTCTTTGAGTGTACCAGGATGTGCAATGATCTGGCGTAACATGTAAACAATGATGAACGGTGGCTTTGCCACAAATACTATGTCAGCTACATGATCATGCATAGAAATATGACTATGGACACACAAGTCATCAAACGTAACGCTATAAGTTGTATGTCAGTATATCTTCGAATGTCTATGGAAACCCCATGATAGGTAGGTATGGTCGCTGTTTTGAGAAAGATATAAGGTTGCTTATGTGCAAAGGAGCATATCATGTCGTGGGGTTTGGATGCACCAACAAAGTTTGCCCCGATCCTCGAGGTGAGAATGGGCAATGCACGGTATTAAATAGGCTAGCAAATATGAGCATGTTAGAGTGCATACATCCATGAATTCACATTAGTCATAAAGAACTCACATACTTATTACAAAGCTTTATTAGATCTCTTGAAGCAAAATACTACTTGCATGCCCCTAGGGAGGAGGTTGGTAGGAGTTAACTATCGCGTGCCCCAGCCAAAACAACACTAGGATTTCACCAAAGAATAAGAATGCTCACACATGATCACCATGTTATAACCACTTTGAATGAACAACAATTTTACACCTATAAATATCAATATTTCTACTAACCAACAACTAAGCACTCACAGCCTTTCATATTAAGACATCCATATCATTAACCCACAATTCCTATTTTATGTGATACATGAAGGTTTTGATTGTGCACCCTTGAATACCTATTGTTTTTGGACTTGTCCTATAACCCATGAAATCACCATCATTATTTATTAAACTCGCAAACAAATTTAATTTAATAACGTGAGTGCAATTATGTCTATAAAATCTATACGTCACCGTGCTCTAAAAGATATAAGTGAAGCACTAGAGCAACTGCTTAGCTCAAAACATATAAGTGAAGCACGTAGAGTATTCTCACAAATCGTGGTGAACATGTGTCTCTCTCAAGTAGGTGTGTCTAGCAAGCAATGATTGTGGAAACTAAAACAAACGCAAACTATAATAGACGACACTCCAAGCAAAACACATAACATGTGATGAATAAAAATGTAGCTCCAAGTGACATACTGATGGATTGAGACGACAGAGGGGATGCCTTGCGGGGAATCCCCAAGATTAGATGCTTGAGTCTTCCTAAAATTCACCTCGGGGTGCCTTGGGCATCCCCAAGCTTAGGCCCTTTGCCAATCCTTATTCCTTCATCCATCATGATCGCACCCAAAACATGAAAACTCCAGCTCACTAAACTCAATAGAAAAGTCGTTAGATCCGTTAGTATGATAGACTAACCATAAACTTGAGGTACTATTATAAATTTATTCATATTTTATTATTGCATAGCATGCTGTATTATAACTTCTCATGACTTATACCCCTGATATAATCCTATCTAAAACAGATCAATCTGTAGTGAGCAACGCTTCAACAATACTACTATAATTCCTGAAATTTTAAAAATTTGGACAACCCGAGGAATTTGTATACCAATACTATGTAAACATTGAGATCAAAAATAAGTTCTAGTAAAATCAAAGAATTTCTGCAATGGATGTAAAAGTTTCTGTTTTTGCACCGTATCAATTCTACTTATCATTCAAATCAGCCCAAAGGCATTACTTGGCACAAACACTAATTTAAACATAAAAACACAATCACTAAAGTCACAATAATTATGTTAGCTCGCACAAACAGAAAATGGATCAAAAGGATAAGATAACTATTGGGTTGCCTCCCAACAAGCGCTACCGTTATATGCCCCTAAATAGGCATAATGCATAGTTTCAAGTGATATCATCCTTGACACTCAATCCATAGGCAGCCTTGACTCCCCGCTGATTGCGTTGGTTTCCCTCCAAGATTAAAGGGTGATGTAGCACAACGACGGCTATTATTTCCCTCAGTAATGAAACCAAAGTATCAATCCAGTAGGAAGATCCACAAGACTATGTAAGTGGTACCTGCACACAAATAACAAATCCTCGCAACCATACGCATTTAGGGGTTGTCAATCCCTCTCAACTCACCATTACGACGTTCAGACACACCATTACCCTGTGGTGTTCCAGGCGGTGTCAACTGTGAAACAATTCCACATTATCTTAAGTGAGCACCAAACTCGTAACTCGGATACTCTCCCCCTCAATCAGATCGTAGGAATTTCATCTTCTTGCTATGATGATTTTCAACTTCACTCTGAAATTGCTTTAACTTTTAAAACGTTTCAGACTTGTGCTTCATCAAGTAGAAATAACCATACCTACCAAATCGTCAGTGAAGGTGAGAAAATAACGATATCCGCTGCGCGCCTCTATGCTCATTGGTCCGCACACATCAGTATGTATGATCTCCAATAAGTCACTCGCACGCTCCATTGTTCCATAGAACGGAGTCTTAGTCATCTTTCCCATGAGGCATGGTTCGCATGTGTCAAGTGATTCAAAATCAAGTGACTCCAAAATTCCATCAGCATGGAGTTTCTTCATGCGCTTAATACCAATATGACCTAAGCGGCAGTGCCACAAGAAAGTGGCGTTATCATTGTTAACTCTACATCTTTTGGTCTCAATGTTATGGATATGGGTGTCATCACAATTGAGATTCAATATGAACAAACCCCTCACATTGGGTGCATGACCATAAAATATATTACTCATATAAATAGAACAATCATTATTCTCAGACTTAAATGAGTAACCGTCTCTCAATAAACAAGATCCAGATATAATGTTCATGCTCAACACAGGCACTAAATAACAATTATTTAAGTTCATAACTAATCTCGATAGTAATTGAAGTGAGACCGTGCCGACGGCGATCGCATCAACCTTGGAACCATTTCCCACGTGCATCGTCACTTCATCCTTCACCAGCCTTCGCTTATTCCGCAGTTCCTTTTTTCGAGTTGCAAATGTGAGCAACAGAACCGGTATCAAATACCCAGGCACTACTACGAGAGTTGGTAAGGTACACATGAATAACATGTATATCATATATACCTTGTTTGGCGTTGGCGGCCTTCTTATCGGCCAGATACTTGGCGCAATTGTGCTTCTAGTGACCAGTCCCCTTGAAATAATAGCACGCAGTTTCCGGCTTAGGCCCAGCCTTGGGTTTCTTTGTCGGAGGGGCAACAGCTTTGCCACTCTTCTTGGAGTTACCCTTCTTGCCTTTGTCGTTCTTCTTGAAACTAGTGGTCTTATTGACCATCAACACTTGATGTTATTTCTGGATTTCTGACTCAGCGACTTTCAGCATCGCAAATAACTCGTCGGGTAACTTATTCATCCCTTGCATGCTATAGTTCAACACGAAGCTCTTGTAGCTAGGTGGCAGTGAGTGAAGAATTCTGTCAGTGATAGCTTCTTGCGGGAGAGCGATCCTCACCTCAGCTAGATGGTTTGAGTACCCAGACATTATGAGCACATGTTCACTGACACACGAACTCTCCTCCATTTTGCAAGCATAGAATTTATCGGAGGTCTCATACCTCTCGATCCGGGCATTCTTCTCAAAGATAAACTTCAACTCCTGGAACATCTCATATGCTCCATGACGTTCAAAACGTCGTTGAAGTCCCGGTTCTAAGATATACAAAACTGCACATTGAACTAGTGAGTAGTCATCCTTACGAGCTTGCCAAGCGTTCAAATCATCTTGGTCAGTCATAGAGGGTGGTTCATCTCCTAGCGCTGCATCAAGGACATAACTTTTTTGCCCAGCTTGGAGGATAAGCCTCAGATTTCGAGCCCAGTATAGAAAGTTGCTACCATCATCTTTCAGCTTAGCTTTCTCTAGGAACGTATTGAAATTCAGGGTTGCTACTGCGCGAGCCATTGATCTACAACATAAAATGTTGCAAAGATTACTTAGACTATGTTCAAGAAAATTGAGTTTAGCTAATCATATTACTTATAAACTCCCACTCAAATAGACATCCCTCTAGTTATTCGAGTGTCGCATGATCCAAATTCACTAACTCAAGTCCGATCATCACGTGAGTTGAGTATAGTTTCAGTGGTGAACATCTCCATGTCGATCATATCTACTATATGATTCATGCTCAACCTTTCAGTCTCCTGTGTTCCGAGGCCATGTATGTACATGCTAGGCTCGTCAAGTTTAACCCGAATGTTCCGCGTGTGCAACTGTTTTGCACCCGTTGTATGTGAACGTTGAGTCTATCACACCAGATCATCATGTGGTGTCTCGAAACGACGAACTGCCGCAACGATGCACATTCGGGGAGAACACAATTTTATCTTGAAATTTTAGTGAGGGATCACCTTATAATGATACCGTCGTTCTAAGCAAAATAAGGTGCATAAAAGGATTAACATCACATGCAATTCATAAGTGACATGATATGACCATCATTTTGTGCTTCCTGATCTCTATCACCAAAGCACCGACATGATCTTCATCATCACCGGTGCCAAACCATGATCTCCATCATCATGATCTCCATCATTCTGTTGCCATCGAGGTTGTCGTGCTATCTATGCTATTACTACTAAAGCTACTACCTAGCAATATAGTAAACGCATCTGCAAGCACAAACGTTAGTTTAAAGACAACCCCATGGCTCTTGCCGGTTGCCGTAGCATCAACATACAAGTCGATATTTAACTATTACAACATGATCATCTCATACATCCAATATATCACATCATGTCTTTGGGCATATCAAATCACATGCACACCCTGCAAAAACAAGTTAGACGTCCTCTAATTTGTTGTTGCATGTTTTACGTGGCTGCTATGAGTATGTAGTATGATCGCATCTTACTTACAAAAAGCCACAACGGTGATATGCAAATTTCTATTTAACCTTCTCCAAGGACCGCCTCGGTCAAATCTGAATCAACTAAAGTTGAAGAAACAGACACCCGCTAGTCATCTTTATGCAACAAGTTGCATGTTAGTCAATGAAACCGGTGTCTTGTAAGCGTACGAGTAAGGTTGGTCCGGGCCGCTTCAATCCAACAATAACGTCGAATCAAGAAAAGACTAAGGACGGAAGCAAATTGAACATCAACGCCCACAAACTCTTTTGTGTTCTACTCGAGATTTCATCTACGCATGAACCTAGCTCATGATGCCACTGTTGGGGAACGTTGCATGGGAAACAAAAAAATTCCTGCGAACACAAAGACCTATCATGGTGATGATCATCTACGAGAGGGAGATTGTATCTACATACCCTTGTAGATTGCTAACTGGGAAGCGTTAAGAAACACGGTTGATGTAGTAGAATGTCTTCGCGATCGAAATCGCCGCCGTCCCACGATCGGTCCCGATCTAACACCGAACGGACGGCACCTCCGCGTTCAGCACACGTACAGCTCGATGACGATCTCCACCTTCTTGATCCAGCAAGAGATACGGGTAAGTAAATGAGTTCTCCGGTAGCGTGATGGCGCCGGTGATGGTGGTGATCTATTCCTGGAGGGCTTCGCCTAAGCACCTCAGAAATACGATCTAGACGAAGAACTACAAACTAGAGGAGAGGGTTGCATGTGGCTGAAATTGTGTCCCAAAAACCCTAAGACATCTAGTATATATTGGAGGAAGGAGGGGCTAGCCTTGAGCACCAAAGGAACCTCCCTTGGGCTTGGTCGAATAGGAGAGGAGGAGTCCTCCTCCAATCCTACTTGGAGTAGGACTCCTCCCCAAGTTGTCCACCTCTTTTGGTTTTTCCACTTTTTACCTCATGGGCTTAATTTGGTTGACTAGTTAGGCCACTAAGAGCTATTGTGCCATCATCAAGGCCACGTGGCCCTCTTGGGGAGTGGGTGGCCCACCTGGTGGGCCCCCGGTACCGATTCGTCACTCCCGGTACACTGTCGGCAATGCCCGAAATCCTTCCGGAATCCAAATACCAACTTCCTATGTATCAATCTTCGTTTCCAGACCATTCCGGAACTCCTTGTGACGTCCGAGATCTTATCCGGGACTCCGAACAAAACTTAGGTCACCAACACCTATAACTCAACTATACCGAAACGTCACCGAACCTTAAGTGTGCAAACCCTGCGGGTTCGAGAACTATGCAGACATGACCTGAGACACTCTCCGGTCAATATCCGATGGAGGTACCTGGATGTCCATATTGGATCCTACATATTCTACGAAGATCTTATCGGTTGAACCTTTATGCCAAGGATTCATATAATCTTGTATAGCATTCCTTTTGTCCTTCGGTATGTTACTTGCCCGAGATTCGATCGTCGGTATCTCCATACCTATTTCAATCTCGTCACCGGCAAGTCTCTTTAATGGTTCCGTAATACAAGATCCCGTGACTAACTCTTTAATCACATTGCTTGCAAGGATTATGTGTGATGTTGTATTACCGAGTGGGTCGCGAGATACCTCTCCATTACACGGAGTGACAAATCCCATTCTTGATTCATGCTAACTCAACGGACACCTTCGGAGATGCGTGTAGAGTACCTTTATAGTCACCCAGTAATGTTGCAACATTGGACACACACAAGGCATTCCTCCGGTGTTAGTGAGTTACATGATCTCATGATCATAGGAATGAATACTTGACACGTAGAAAACAATAGCAACAAAATGACATGATCATATGCTACGTTTATAGTTTGGGTCTTGTCCATCACATCATTATCCTAATGATGTGATCCCGTCATCAAGTGACAACACTTGTCCATGGCTAGGAAACCTTAACCATCCTTGATCAACAGGCTAGTCAACTATAGACTCACTAGGGACACAGTTTTGTCTATATATCCATGCTACGGCGACAGAAATCTTCTGTCGCCCCTTGAGCTTGCATTGGTTTTTCCCTTGAAGAGGAAAGGGCGATGCAGCACAGGAGCAGTAAGTATTTCCATCAGTTTGAGAACCAAGGTATCAATCCAGTAGGAGAATCGCGTCAAGTCCAAAGTACCTGCACAAACACAAAAGAGCTTGCACCCAACGCTATAAAGGGGTTGTCAATCCCTTCAAGATTGATTGCAAAGTGAGATCTGAAGGCGGAAAGTGCAACGAAGTAAAAGTGTAAGGCTGAAAATATGGTGTGAAGTAGGCCCAGGGGCCATAGTGTTCACTAGAGGCTTCTCTCAAAATAGCAACTAATACGGTGGGTGAACAAATTACTGTCGAGCAATTGATAGAACCTCGCAAAGTCATGATGATATTTAAGGCAATGATCATACATATAGGCATCACGTCCGAGACAAGTAGACCGATACTTTCTGCATCTACTACTATTACTCCACACATTGACCGCTATCCAGCATGCATCTAGTGTATTGAGTTCATGACGAACAGAGTAACGCCTTAAGCAAGATGACATGATGTAGAGGGATAAACTCCAGCCAATGATGAAAACCCCATCTTTTTACCCTTGATGGCAACAACATGATGTGTGCCTCGCTACCCCTTCTGTCACTTGGTGAGGTCAGCGCACGGTATGAACCCAAAACCAAGCACTTTTCCCATTGCAAGAATCATAGATCAAGTTGGCCAAACAAAACCCACAACTCGAAGAGAATTACAAGGATATGAAAACATGCATATAAGAGATCAGAAGAAACTCAAATAAGAGTCATAGATAATCTGATCATAAATCCACAATTCATCGGATCTCCACAAACACACCGCAAAAGAAGATTACATCGGATAGATCTCCATGAAGATCATGGAGAACTTTGTATTGAAGATCCAAGAGAGAGAAGAAGCCATCTAGCTACTAGCTATGGACCCGTAGGTATATGATGAACTACTCACGCATCATCGGAGAGGTCATGGTGTTGATGAAGAAGCCCCCCGTATCCGAATCCCCCTCCGGCAGGGCACCAGAACGTGCCCCAGATGGGATCTTGCGGTGACACAAGCTTGCGACGGTGGAAAAGTATTTTCGTTGATCTCCTGATTTTTTCTGGGATTTTAGGGAATATATAGGCGAAGGAGCTAGGGCAGAGGAGGCCCGGGGAGCCCACAAGCCTGGGAGGCGCGGGCCCCCCTAGCCGCGGCTAGGGGGCTTGTGGGGTCCCTGGTGACCCTCTGCCTTGGTTCTCAAGTCTCCCGATCATCTTCTGTTTCGGAAAAAATATTTTCGGAAGTTTTATTCCGTTTGGACTCCGTTTAAAATCCTCCTCTGAAAAGGGTCAAAAACACGGGAAAAAACAGGAACTGGCACTTGGCACTGAGTTAATAGGTTAGTTCCAAAAAAATATATAAAAGGCATACAAAACATCCAAAGTTTGAAAAGATAATAGCATGAAACCATCAAAAATTATAGATACGTTGGAGACGTATCAAGCATCCCCAAGCTTAACTCTTCCTCATCCTCGAGGAGGGAAGTGATAAAGACTGAATTTTTGATGTGGAATGCTACCTAGCATAGTTGTCCTTTGTAACTTTTTTCATGTGACATGAATGTTCAGACCCGTAAGATTCAAAACAATAGTTTGCTATTGACATGAAAACAATAATACTTCAAGCAAACTAGCAAGGTAATCATAAACTTTCGAAATAACAAGGCGAAAGAAAGTTATCCCCACAAAATCGTATAGTCTGCATATGCTCCATCATCCTCACACAACTAATTTAAATCATGCACAACCCCGGTATTTTCCAAG
This sequence comes from Hordeum vulgare subsp. vulgare, assembly GCF_904849725.1. Lineage (NCBI taxonomy): Eukaryota > Viridiplantae > Streptophyta > Magnoliopsida > Poales > Poaceae > Hordeum > Hordeum vulgare. The sequence goes on along the minus strand of NC_058520.1, from coordinate 44,077,957 downwards.
TAATTGTTGTTGCGCTCTTACTTTCTCAAACCTTTTATAACTATCACGCAATACATGAGCGTGAGCCATGGATATAGCACTGTAGGTGGAATAGAGAGTGGTGGTGGTTGTGAGACAAAAAAGGAGGAGATGGTCACATTGACTCGGCATATCAAAGAGCTATGGAGATGCCCATTAATAGATATCAATGTGAATGAGTAGGGATTGCCATACAAAGGATGCACTAGAGCTATACGTATATGAAAGCTCAAAAGGACAACTAGTGGGTGTGCATCCAACTTGCTTGCTCACGAAGACCTAGGGCAATTTGAGGAAGCCCGTCATTCGAATATACAAGCCAAGTTATATAATGAAGATTCCCACTAGCATATGGTGGTGACGAAACGAGAGGATCTCAATCATGAAGAACATGGTGCTATTATGAAGCACAAGTGTGGAAAAAGATAGTAGCATCGTCCCTTCTCTCTTTTTCTCTTTTTTTCATTTGGGCTCTTTGGCCTCTTTTTTTTATTTGGGCTCTTCGGCCTCTTTTTTTTATTTCCTCACATGGGACAATGCTCTAATAATGATGATCATCACACTTTTATTTACTCACAGCTCAAAAGCTCAGAACGATGATGACTATAGGAAATGCCTCCGACACTGTATCGGGATGTGCAACGATCTAGCTTGGCGTATGACGTTGAAACATCTCGCTAGCTATCTTACGATCATGCAATGGAAATATGAGAGTGATGGCACAAGTCATGAGACGGAATGGTGGGAGTTGCATGGCAATATATCTCGGAATGGCTATGAAAATGCCATAGTAGGTAGGTATGGTGGCTGTTTTGAGGAAGGCATATGGTGGGTTCGTGCATCGGCGAAAATTGCGTGATACTAGAGAGGCTAGCAATGGTGGAAGGTGAAAGTGCATCTATACCGTGGACTCACATTAGTCATGAAGAACTCACATACTTGTTGCGAAAGTTTTTATTAGTAATCGAAACAAAGTGCTAAACGCATACTTCTAGGGGAAGGGTTGGTAGGTGTAAACCATCGCGCGATCCCGACCTCAACACAAAGGATGACAATCAGTAGATCAATTATGCTCCGACTTTCTAACATAGCGGTTCACCATACGTGCATGTTACGGGAATCACTAACTTCAACACAAGTATTTCTAGATTCACAACACCCTACTAACATAAATCTTAATATTACCAAATCCACGTCTCAAAACTAATTGAGAGGAAACAAACTTTTCTTTCTACTCAATGCACATGAGGATGGAGGTTTTTGTATCCTCTTTGGGTACCTATCACCTTTGGGATTACTTTCATAGTACAAGCCAACTACCAAGTCACGCACCGCCGTGCTCCAAAAGATCTAAGTGAGGCACATAGAGCAAAATTATCTAGCTCAAAAGATATAAGTGAAGAACGCTGAGCATTCTAGCAAATTCACGATGAGTGCATGTCTCTCTCAAAAGGTGTGCAGCAAGGATGATTGTGACACAACAAAAAGAAAAGACTCCTATGATACAAGACGCTCCAAGCAAAACACATATCATGTGGTGAATAAAAATATAGCTCCAAGTAATGTTACCGATGAATTGAAGACGAAAGAGGGGATGCCTTCCCGGGGCATCCCCAAGCTTAGGCTTTTTGGTGTCCTATAATTTGGCTTGGGATGCATTGGGAATCCCCAAGCTTGAGCTCTTTCCACTCTTTATCCCTTTGTCCATGAGAACATCACCCAAAACTTGAAAACTTCACAACACAAAACTTAAACAGAAACTCGTGATATCATTAGCATAATAAAAAAACTACCACCTCTTTAGGTACTGTAGAAAACTTGATTTCTATTCATATTGGTGTTTGATTATTGTATTCTCACTTTTCCATGGCTAGTACGCCCCCCGCCCCCCCCCCCCCCCCCCCGATACTATCCATAGTTTCATCAAAACAAGCAACCAACTCAACAAAAACAGAATCTGTCAAAAGCAGACCAGTCTGTAGCAATCTATATACTTCGTATACTTCTGGTACCTCAAAAATTCTGAAAAATTACGACATTCCTAAAAAGTGGAATATGCAAATGAACATATAGCAACAATGAACAACAATGACATATATGAACATCGATGAAAACTAAATGGTACTTTATTTTGCCCTAGCTAATTTCATAAAAAAATTGCCCTAGTTATTTTTTTTGGCCTAGCTAATTTTTTGTCCTACCTATTTTTTTCACCCTGGTTTATGCCCTACCAAATTTCTTCCCAGATTCTCTTGCTTCTCTATCTGATTGGCCAGCATATTGGCTGAAATTTGTTCTCTATCTTCGATGTATGTGACCAAATTTTTCTTGGCGCGGGGAACATAATCTAGCATATACCACAGGTGTATTGCGGGGAGGTGAGGACGTCACAAAGTGCAAAAGTCAGCAAAACTAGTCACCTTCAGCTTTAAATCACAAACTCTACCTCAAACAAGCTAAATAGTCGCCCCAAAAAAAACAAATCCGGACGGCAGGTCGCACAACTCTACACTTCTGAGAGTTGCAGATTAATCGGCTCGGCACCGTCAATGAATTGAATAGCTTACAACTAGTATTCTACACTTGATACATCCCTCCCATGTGTTTCATAACTGAAAAGGTTGCACCTGCTCAGAACCAAAAGCGGGAAACAAAATAATTGTGTTTCTTCTCACTAAATTGTGGCACCTGTCCTAAACAAGCAGTTGAAATGACTACACCTCATGAACAATGGACATAAAAAAAGTTTCCTTCTACTTGATGATACATTCATGTAATTTAGGTAAAGAAGAGGAGTTTATTTCTGAGAGGTGCATGCAAATACCACTGAATAATTAGGAAAAACAGAACAATATTTTTGCAATTTTGCAATCTGCGCTGCGTGTGTCGTCGGCAAGGGCTCAGCTAGAAGGAGGCGACCGGTATGGCTCATGGAACGAGGTCAAACTCTGGGGCACAACAGGAGGTAGGACGAGAGGGGGGAGAGAGCTAGTGTCTTACCCTCTCGGCTGCTTGCGTTGCTTCGCGCCTCGAGAGGGAGGAGAGAGCGCCTAGAGGGGGAGGCGTCGCCTTGCTCCTGGAGGAGGAGGGGAGGGCGCCTGGTGGAGGCACAGGGTCGGGGTCGGCGACGACGTGGGAGGCGGCACAGCGTCGGGGTCGCGATGGCGCGGGAGGCGGCCTCCGAAGATTGCAACGGCGGCGGCGGCGAGACGATGGCGATGGCGGCGCTCGATCGGGGGATAGGGAGTGATGAGAGGGAGAGAGGGGATCGAATGGAGAGAGGGGGACGGTTGACTAAGTAATAATAGCAGTAGCGCTTGTAATAAACCAGCGCTACTCCTAACAGCTATAGGACATATAGTAGTAACGCTTGCTTTGTACCAGCGCTACTGCTAACTTAGCAGTAGCGCTGGTAGCAGTCTAGCGCTACTGCTAATTTTATTTTATTTATTTGCTTTATTACTTTCTTTTTAATATTTTTCTTTATTATTTTTATTTTATTTTATTATTTTCCTTTCCTTTTCTGTTTACTTTCCTTTTTCTTTTGTATTGCTTTCTCCCTTTTGTTTCTTTTATCCCGACGGCCTCGCACGGAGTCAACGACGAGAACGTCTCCCTCCCACACTGCGCGAATATTACCGGAACCATGTGTTGGTTCGTACACAAAATACATACATATATATATATATATATGATTGTTTCTCAGCTACGCCGAATACCTTTCACATTAAGATTCTTCCCTTTCTTGTTTGTTGTCTTGATTATTCTTTTCCAGCACCATGGAGTACAATCTTTCTTAGGTAATGTAGTCTTGATTGATCTTTTCATGTATGCTTCATCGTCATCGTCATCTTCCCTCACCGGGTTGTCATATTGGCGTAGTATTCCTCGTTGGCGACTCCATCCATTCCGACGATGTTCCTTTTGCCTCTCCTCACGACAACACGGATGGGATTGGTCGGGTCGGTTATGAAGAAGCATTGTGGCATGTGCTTAGCATGTATCCATGGCTAAGTTTTGGCGATGACGTTAACGTTCACGGTAGCGCTCTTAGCGTCGGGTATACACATGGTAGTGAAATACTTGTTTTCTCTTACGACGGCCTTAGAACTCCTGACCCGGCACATCGTCGCATCGTGCATTCCCTCGTAGTTAAGCTCCCAGATCTCTTCGACCCTTCCGTAGAATCTTTCAATTGTGCCATTGGAGTCGGTCATGCACTCAATCGTCACCCCTGAGTTCTGGTAATCACTGTCCATGTATTTGGCCTTTGTGTAGAACATGTAACCATTGATATCGTATGCCTCATAGGATGCGAGTTTGGGCGCGGGGCCATGTGCTAAGACGTGTATGATAAACCCGTTCGCATTGCCCCTCTTTCGGGCGATTAGCATGAACTTGCTCTTTGAACCAACGCAAGAAAGTGGCGTTGTGCTCTACAGTAACTTCTTCGTCTGTCTTGCGCATCCCAGTATCAAGGTACTTCTTTGCGATTATTTATTTGTGCAGTGTCACATAATCATCTACCACATCTAGGTTTTGTAGCACTACTAAGTTAGCCCCGTCAAAGTCGTCCCGTCGATCCGATTAGTCCACGTGCAATTCCCTCCGACCATTGTTGTGACCTCCTCCTCCGAGCCTCCCATGGTGCTTGTTGACGGGCAAACCAACAATAGGGTCTTCTTTGCCTATATAATTCTCGCAAAAGGAGATGCACTCTTGGGTTAGATACCCCTGGACGATGCTTCCCTCGAGACGGGACATGTTATGAACGAATCCTTTGATGATCCCATTCATCCTTTCGAACGACATCATGCTATGAAGGAATGTCGGCCCGGGATCGATGATGTCGTCCACGATGTGGACACACAAATGCACCATGACGTCAAAGAACGCAGGCGGGAAGTACATCTCAAGATCATATAGTATGAAAACAATCTCTTCCTGTAGCCTTCGGAGCTGCTTCACACTGATGGACTTTCGAGAGATAACGTCGAAGAAGTTGCAGAGACCAGTAAGCATCGCACAGATGTGCTTGTAGATTATCCCTCTAATGGCAATTGGGAGTATCTGCGTCATCATCATGTGACAGTCATGAGACTTCATGTCGCTGAACCTTTTCTTCTTGGTGTCTAGAAATCTGCTTATCTTCCCACAGTAACCAGAACTGACTTTGATTCCCGTAAGGCACTTGATGAATTGATCGATCTCTGATACGTCTCCAAGGTATCTATAATTTTTGATAGTTCCATGCTATTATCTTGTCAACTTTGGATGTTTTGTATGCATTAATATGCTATTTTATATCTTTTTTGGGACTAACCTACTAACTCAGTGCCAAGTGACAGTTCCTGTTTTTTCTGTGTTTTTTACCTTTTTCAGATGAGAATATTAAACGGAGTCCAAACGGAATAAAACCTGCGGAATGATTTTTGCCATAACAGAAGATACGCAGGGAACTTGAGAACCAAGGCAAAGGACCCCGGGGGAGGTCACAAACCCCCTAGGCGCGGCCTGGGGGGTCGCGCCTAGCAGGCTTGTGCCCCCCCCCCCCCGGTGGCTCCTTTTCCCTACTTCTTCCGCCTATAAATTCTCCAAAAATTTGAAACTGCCGGAGAGAGCCACGAAAATACTTTTCCGCCACCGCAAGCTTCTGTCTCCGCAAGATTTCATCTGGGGCATGTTCTGGTGTCCTGCCGGAGGGGGGATTCGGACACGGAGGGCTTCTTCATCAACACCATTGCCTCTCCGATGATGCGTGAGTAGTTCACCATAGACCTTCGGGTCCATAGGCTAGATGGCTTCTTCTCTCTCTTGGATCTTCAATACAAAGTTCTCCATGATGTTCATGGAGATCTATCTGATGTAATCTTCTTTTGCGGTGTGTTTGTCGAGATCTGATGAATTGTGGATTTATGATCAGATCATCTATGAATATTATTTGAGTCTCCCCTTAACTCTTATATGCATGATTTTGTATCCTTGTAATTCTCTTCGAGTTGTGGGTTTCGTTTGGCCAACTAGATCTATAATTCTTGCAATGGGAGCAGTGCTTGGTTTTGGGTTCATACCGTGCGGTGTCCTCACCCAGTGACAGAACGGGTAGCGAGGCATGCATCGTGTTGTTTCCATCAAGGGTAAAAAGATGGGGCTTATAACAATTGATGGGGAACGTCGCATGGGAAACAAAAAATTTCCTACGCGCACGAAGACCTATCATGGTGATGTCCATCTACGAGAGGGGATGAGTGATCTACGTACCCTTGTAGACCGTACAGCAGAAGCGTTAGAGAATGCGGTTGATGTAGTGGAACGTCCTCACGTCCCTCGATCCGCCCCGCGAACAATCCCGCGATCAGTCCCACGATCTAGTACCGAACGGACGGCACCTCCGCGTTCAGCACACGTACAGCTCGACGATGATCTCGGCCTTCTTGATCCAGCAAGAGAGACAGAGAGGTAGAAGAGTTCTCCGGCAGCGTGACGGCACTCCGGAGGTTGGTGATGACCTTGTCTCAGCAGGGCTCCGCCCGAGCTCCGCAGAAACGCGATCTGGAGGAAAAACCATGGAGGTATGTGGTCGGGCTGCCGTCGAAAAGTCGTCTCAAATCAGCCCTAAAACCTCCGTATATATAGGTGGGAGGGAGGGGGCCTTGCCTTGGGGTCCAAGGACCCTCAAGGGGGTCGGCCGAGCCAAGGGGGAGGACTCTCCCCCCCAAACCGAGTTGGACTAGGTTTGGTGGGAGGGAGTCCCCCTCCCTTCCCACCTCCTCCTTTTTTTTTCCTCTTGATTTTTCTTCTCTTGGCGCATAGAGCACTTGTGGGCTGTCCCACCAGCCCACTAAGGGCTGGTATGTCTCCCCAAAGGCCTATGGGCTTCCCCGGGGTTGGTTCCCTCCCCCCCCCCCCCCCCGGTGAACTCCCGGAACCCATTCGTCATTCCCGGTACATTCCCGGTAACTCCGAAAACCTTCCGGTAATCAAATGAGGTCATCCTATATATCAATCTTCGTTTCCGGACCATTCCGGAAACCCTCGTGACGTCCGTGATCTCATCCTGGACTCCGAACAACATTCGGTAACCAACCATATAACTCAAATACGCATAAAACAACGTCGAACCTTAAGTGTGCAGACCCTGCGGTTTCGAGAACTATGTAGACATGACCCGAGAGACTCCTCGGTCAATATCCAATAGCGGGACCTGGATGCCCATATTGGATCCTACATATTCTACGAAGATCTTATCGTTTGAACCTCAGTGCCAAGGATTCGTATAATCCCGTATGTCATTCCCTTTGTCCTTCGGTATGTTACTTGCCCGAGATTCGATCGTCAGTATCCGCATACCTATTTCAATCTCGTTTACCGGCAAGTCTCTTTACTCGTTCCGTAATACAAGATCCCGCAACTTACACTAAGTTACATTGCTTGCAAGGCTTATGTGTGATGTTGTATTACCGAGTGGGCCCCGAGATACCTCTCCGTCACACGGAGTGACAAATCCCAGTCTTGATCCATACTAACTCAACTAACACCTTCGGAGATACCTGTAGAGCATCTTTATAGTCACCCAGTTACGTTGCGACGTTTGATACACACAAAGCATTCCTCCGGTGTCAGTGAGTTATATGATCTCATGGTCATAGGAATAAATACTTGACACGCAGAAAACAGTAGCAACAAAATGACACGATCAACATGCTACGTCTATTAGTTTGGGTCTAGTCCATCACGTGATTCTCCCAATGACGTGATCCAGTTATCAAGCAACAACACCTTGTTCATAATCAGAAGACACTGACTATCATCGATCAACTGGCTAGCCAACTAGAGGCATGCTAGGGACGGTGTTTTGTCTATGTATCCACACATGTAAATGAGTCTTCATTCAATACAATTATAGCACGGATAATAAACTATTATCTTGATACAGGAATTATAATAATAACTATATTTATTATTGCCTCTAGGGCATAATTCCAACAGTCTCTCACTTGCACTAGAGTCAATAATATAGCCCTCACATCACCATGTGAATTACATTGTAATAAATCTAACACCCATACAGTTCTGGTGTCGATCATGTTTTGGCCGTGGAAGAGGTTTAGTCAGCGGGTCTGCTACATTCAGATCCGTGTGCACTTTGCATATATTTACGTCCTCTTCCTCGACGTAGTCGCGGATGAGGTTGAAGCGTCGTTTGATGTGTCTGGTCTTCTTGTGAAACCGTGGTTCCTTTGCTAAGGCAATGGCACCAGTGTTGTCACAGAACAAGGTTATTGGATTCAGTGCGCTTGGCACCACTCCAAGATCCGTCATGAACTGCTTCATCCAGACACCCTCCTTAGCCGCCTCCGAGGCAGCCATGCACTCCGCTTCACATGTAGAATCTGCTACGACGCTTTGCTTGGAACTGCACCAGCTTACTGCACCCCCATTAAGAATAAATACGTATCCGGTTTGCGACTTAGAGTCGTCCGGATCTGTGTCAAAGCTTGCATCGACGTAACCTTTTACGGCGAGCTCTTCGTCACCTCCATACACGAGAAACATCTCCTTAGTCCTTTTCAGGTACTTCAAGATATTCTTGACCGCTGTCCAGTGATCCACTCCTGGATTACTCTGGAACCTACCTGCCATACTTATGGCTAGGCTAACAGACGGTCTAGTGCACAGCATCGCATACATGATAGAACCTATGGCTGAAGCATAGGGGACGGAGCGCATATGCTCTCTATCTTCATCAGTTGCTAGGCACTGAGTCTTACTCAATCTCGTACCTTGTAAAACTGGCAAGAACCCTTTCTTGGACTGTTCCATTTTGAACCTCTTCAAAACTTTATCAAGGTATGTGCTTTGTGAAAGTCCTATCAGGCGTTTTGATCTATCCCTATAGATCTTAATGCCTAGAATGTAAGCAACTTCTCCTAGGTCCTTCATAGAGAAACTTTTATTCAAGTAACCTTTTATGCTCTCCAAAAGCTCTACGTTGTTTCCAATCAGTAATATGTCATCCACATATAATATTAGAAACGCCACAGAGCTCCCACTCACTTTCTTGTAAATACAAGATTCTCCAACCACTTGTATAAACCCAAATGCTTTGATCACCTCATCAAAGCGTTTGTTCCAACTCCGAGATGCTTGCACCAGTCCATAAATGGATCGCTGGAGCTTGCACACCTTGTCAGCATTTTTAGGATCGACAAAACCTTTGGGTTGCATCATATACAACTCTTCCTTAAGGAAACCGTTAAGGAACGCTGTTTTGACATCCATTTGCTAGATTTCATAATCGAAAAATGCAGCTATTGCTAACATGATTCTGACGGACTTAAGCATCGCTACGGGTGAGAAAGTCTCATCGTAGTCAACTCCTGGAACTTGTGAAAAACCCTTTGCCACAAGTCGAGCTTTATAAACGGTCACATTACCGTCAGCGTCCGTCTTCTTCTTAAAGATCCATTTGTTCTGAATAGCCTTGCGGCCCTCAGGTAGTATCTCCAAAGTCCACACTTTGTTCTCATACATGGATCCTATCTCGGATTTCATGGCTTCCAGCCATTTGTTGGAATCTGGGCCCACCATTGCTTCTTCATAATTTGCAGGTTCATTGTTGTCTAACAACATGATTGATAAGACGGGATTACCGTACCACTCTGGAGCAGCGCGTGATCTCGTCGACCTGCGTGGTTCAACAGAAACTTGAACTGGAGTTTCATGATCATCATCAGTAACTTCCTCCTCAACCGGCGTCGCAATGACAGAGGTTCCCCTTGCCCTGCGCCACCATCCAGAGGGATGAGAGGTTCGACAACCTCGTCAAGTTCTATCTTCCTCCCACTCAATTCTCTCGAGAGAAACTCCTTCTCGAGAAAAGCTCCGTTTTTAGCAACAAACACTTTGCCCTCGGATTTGAGATAGAAGGTGTACCCAACTGTCTATTTTGGGTAACCTATGAAGACGCACCTTTCCGCTTTGGGTTCCAGCTTTTCAGGCTGAAGCTTTTTGACATAAGCATCACATCCCCAAACTTTAAGAAACGACAACTTTGGCCTTTTGCCATACCACAGTTCGTATGGTGTCGTCTCAACGGATTTTGATGGTGCCCTATTTAAAGTGAATGCAGCTGTTTCTAATGCATAACCCCAAAATGATAACGGCAAATCAGTAAGAGACATCATAGATCGCACCATCTCTAACAAAGTACGATTACGACGTTCGGACACACCATTACGCTGTGGTGTTCCAGGCGGTGTTAACTGCGAAACAATTCCACATTGTCTTAAGTGAGCACCAAACTCGAAACTCAGATATTCACCCCCACGATCAGACCGTAGGAACTTGATCTTCTTGTTACGATGATTTTCCACTTCACTCTGAAATTGCTTGAACTTTTCAAATGTTTCAGACTTGTGCTTCATCAAGTAGACATAACCATATCTACTTAAATCGTCAGTGAAGGTGAGAAAATAACGATATCCGCCGCGTGCCTCTACGCTCATTGGACCACACACATCGGTGTGTATGATTTCCAACAAGTCACTTGCTCGCTCCATTGTTCCGGAGAACGGAGTTTTAGTCATCTTGCCCATGAGGCATGGTTCGCACGTGTCAAGTGAATCAAAGTCAAGTGACTCCAAAAGTCCATCAGCATGGACTTTCTTCATGCGCTTTACACCAATATGACCCAAGCGGCAGTGCCACAAAAATATGGCGCTATCATTGTTTACTCTAACTCTTTTGGTCTCAATGTTATGTATATGCGTATCGCTATCAAGATTCAATATGAACAATCCTCTCACATTCGGTGCATGACCATAAAAGATGTTACTCGTAGAAATAGAACAACCATTATTCTCAGACTTAAAAGAGTAACCGTCTCGCAATAAACAAGATCCAGATATAATGTTCATGCTCAACGCAGACACTAAATAACAACGATTTAAGTTCATCACTAATCCCGATGGTAGCTGAAGTGACACTGTGCCGACGGCGATTGCATCAACCTTGGAACCATTTCCTACGCGCATCGTCACTTCGTCTTTTGCCAGCCTTCGTCTATTCCGTAGTTCCTGCTTCAAGTTGCAAATGTGAGCAACAGAACCGGTATCGAATACCCAGGCCCTACTACGAGAGCCGGTTAAGTACACATCAATAACATGTATATCAAATATACCTGATTTTTCTTTGCCCGCCTTCTTATCTGCCAGATACTTGGGGCAATTGCGCTTCCAGTGACCCATACCCTTGCAATAGAAGCACTCAGTTTCAGGCTTAGGTCCAGCCTTGGGTTTCTTCGGCGGATTGGCAACAGGCTTGCCGCTCTTCTTCGAATTGCCCTTCTTGCCTTTGCCATTTCTCTTGAAACTAGTGGTCTTGCTCACCATCAACACTTGATGCTCTTTACGGAGTTCAGACTCTGCGACTTTCAGCATCGCAAACAACTCGCCGGGAGACTTGTTCATCCCTTGCATGTTGTAGTTTCAACACAAAGCCTTTATAGCTTGGCGGCAGTGATTGAAGGATTCTGTCAGTGATAGCTTCTTGCGGGAGTTCAATCCCCAACTCAGCTAGACGGTTTGAGTACCTAGACATTTTGAGCACATGTTCACTGACAGACGAGTTTTCCTCCATCTTGCAAGCATAGAATTTATCGGAGGTCTCATACCTCTCGATCCGGGCGTTCTTCTGAAAGATAAACTTCAACTCCTGGAACATCTCAAATGCTCCATGACGCTCAAAGCGACGTTGAAGTCCCGGTTCTAAGCCATACAAGACTGCACATTGAACTATTGAGTAGTCCTCCTTACGTGCTAGCCAAGCGTTCTTAACATCCTGATCAGCCGTAGCGGGTGGTTCATCTCCTAGCGCAGCATTAAGGACATAATCCTTCTTCCCAGCTTGTAAGATTAGCTTAAGATTACGAGCCCAGTCTACAAAGTTGCTTCCATCATCTTTCAACTTAGCTTTCTCTAGGAACGTATTAAAATTCAGGATGACTGTCGCGTGAGCCATGATCTACAACACAAATATATTCAAAGTGGACTTAGACTATGTTCAAGATAATTAGAGTTCAACTTAATCAAATTATATGCTAAACTCCCACTCAAAAAGTACATCTCTCTAGTCATTTGAGTGGTTCATGATCCACTTACACTATCCCAAGTCCGATCATCACGTGAGTCGAGTATAGTTTCAGTGGTAAGCATCCCTATGCTAATCATATCAACTATATGATTCATGATCGACCTTTCGGTCTCATGTGTTCCGAGGCCATGTCTGCACATGCTAGGCTCGTCAAGCTTAACCCGAGTGTTCCGTGTGCGCAACTGTTTTGCACCCGTTGTATGTGAACGTTGAGTCTATCACACCCGATCATCACGTGGTGTCTCGAAACGACGAATTGTAGCAACGGTGCACAGTCGGGGAGAACACAATTTCATCTTGAAATTTTAGTGAGAGATCACCTCATAATGCTACCGTCGTTCTAAGCAAAATAAGGTGCATAAAAGTATTAACATCACATGCAATTCATAAGTGACATGATATGGCCATCATCACGTGCTTCTTGATCTCCATCACCAAAGCACCGGCACGATCTTCTTGTCACCGGCGCCACACCATGATCATCCATCAACGTGTTGCCGTCGGGGTTGTCGTGCTACTTATGCTATTACTACTAAAACTACATCCTAGCAAAATAGTAAACGCATCTGCAAGCACAAACGTTAGTTTAAAGACAACCCTATGGCTCCTGCCGGTTGCCGTACCATCGACGTGCAAGTCGATATTTCTATTACAACATGATCATCTCATACATCCAATATATCACATCACATCGTTGGCCATATCACATCACAATCATACCCTGCAAAAACAAGTTAGACGTCCTCTAATTTTGTTGTTGCATGTTTTACGTGGTGACCAAGGGTATCTAGTAGGATCGCATCTTACTTACGCAAACACCACGACGGAGATATATGAGTTGCTATTTAACCTCATCCAAGGACCTCCTCGGTCAAATCCGATTCAACTAAAGTTGGAGAAACCGACACTTGCCAGTCATCTTTGAGCAAAGGGGGTTACTCGTAACGATGAAACCAGTCTCTCGTAAGCGTACGAGTAATGTCGGTCCAAGCTGCTTCAATCCAACAATACCGCGGAATCAAGAAAAGACTAAGGAGGGCAGCAAAACGCACATCACTGCCCACAAAAACTTTTGTGTTCTACTCGAAATGACATCTACGCATGAACCTAGCTCATGATGCCACTGATGGGGAACGTCGCATGGGAAACAAAAATTTTCCTACGCGCACGAAGACCTATCATGGTGATGTCCATCTACGAGAGGGGATGAGTGATCTACGTACCCTTGTAGACCGTATAGCAGAAGCGTTAGAGAACGCGGTTGATGTAGTGGAACGTCCTCACATCCCTCGATCCGCCCCGCGAACAATCCCGAAATCAGTCCCACGATCTAGTACCGAACGGACGGCACCTCCGCGTTCAGCACACGTACAGCTCGACGATGATCTCGGCCTTCTTGATCCAGCAAGAGAGACGGAGAGGTAGAATAGTTCTCCGGCAGCGTGACGGTGCTCCGGAGGTTGGTGATGACCTTGTCTCAGCAGGGCTCCGCCCGAGCTCCGCAGAAACGCGATCTAGAGGAAAAACCGTGGAGGTATGTGGTCGGGCTGCCGTCGAAAAGTCGTCTCAAATCAGCCCTAAAACCTCCGTATATATAGGTGGGAGGGAGGGGGCCTTGCCTTGGGGTCCAAGGACCCTCAAGGGGGTCGGCCGAGCCAAGGGGGAGGACTCTCCCCCCCCAAACCGAGTTGGACTAGGTTTGGTGGGAGGGAGTCCCCCTCCCTTCCCACCTCCTCCTTTTGTTTTCTTTTCCTCTTGATTTTTCTTCTCTTGGCGCATAGAGCACTTGTGGGCTGTTCCACCAGCCCACTAAGGGCTGGTGTGTCTCCCCAAAGGCCTATGGGCTTCCCCGGGGTGGGTTGCCCACCCCCCCCCCCCCCCCGGTGAACTCCCGGAACCCATTCGTCATTCCCGGTACATTCCCGGTAACTCCGAAAACCTTCCGGTAATCAAATGAGGTCATCCTATATATCAATCTTCATTTCCGGACCATTCCGGAAACCCTCGTGACGTCCGTGATCTCATCCGGGACTCCGAACAACATTCGGTAACCAACCATATAACTCAAATACGCATAAAACAACGTCGAACCTTAAGTGTGCAGACCCTGCGGGTTCGAGAACTATGTAGACATGACCCGAGAGACTCCTCGGTCAATATCCAATAGCGGGACCTGGATGCCCATACTGGATCCTACATATTCTACGAAGATCTTATCGTTTGAACCTCAGTGCCAAGGATTCGTATAATCCCGTATGTCATTCCCTTTGTCCTTCAGTATGTTACTTGCCCGAGATTCGATCGTCAGTATCCGCATACCTATTTCAATCTCGTTTACCGGCAAGTCTCTTTACTCGTTCCGTAATACAAGATCCCGCAACTTATACTAAGTTACATTGCTTGGAAGGCTTGTGTGTGATGTTGTATTACCGAGTGGGCCCCGAGATACCTCTCCGTCACACGGAGTGACAAATCCCAGTCTTGATCCATACTAACTCAACTAACACCTTCGGAGATACCTGTAGAGCATCTTTATAGTCACCCAGTTATGTTGCGACGTTTGATACGCACAAAGCATTCCTCCGGTGTCAGTGAGTTATATGATCTCATGGTCATAGGAATAAATACTTGACACGCAGAAAACAGTAGCAACAAAATGACACGATCAACATGCTACGTCTATTAGTTTGGGTCTAGTCCATCACGTGATTCTCCCAATGACGTGATCCATTTATCAAGCAACAACACCTTGTTCATAATCAGAAGACACTGACTATCATTGACCAACTGGCTAGCCAACTAGAGGCATGCTAGGGACGGTGTTTTGTCTATGTATCCACACATGTAAATGAGTCTTTATTCAATACAATTATAGCATGGATAATAAACTATTATCTTGATACAGGAATTATAATAATAACCATATTTATTATTGCCTCTAGGGCATAATTCCAACAACTATTGCACAAATTTATCCCTCTACATCATGTCATCTTGCTTAAGGCGTTACTCCGTTTGTTATGAACTTAATACACTAGATGCATGCTGGATAGCGGTCGATGTGTGGAGTAATAGTAGTAGATGTAGAAATTATCGGTTTACTTGTCTCGGATGTGATGCCTATATATATGATCATTGCCTTAGATATCATCATGACTTTGCGCGGTTCTACCAATTGCTCAACAGTAATTCGTTCACCCATCGTAATACTTGCTATCATGAGAGAAGCCTCTAGTGAACACTATGGCCCCCGGTCTACTTCACATCATATTTTCAGCTCTACACTTTTACTTTCTTGCACTTTCCACCTTCAGATCTCACCTTGCAATTAAACGTGAAGGGATTGACAACCCCTTTATAGCGTTGGGTGCAAGTTTTTTTGTTTTTGCGCAGGTACTTTGGAGACTTGTCTTGATACTCCTACTGGATTGATACCTTGGTTCTCAAACTGAGAGAAATACTTACTGCTACTGTGCTGCATCACCCTTTCCTCTTCAAGGGAAAAACCAACGCAAGTTCAAGAGGTAGCAAGAAGAATTTCTCGCGCCGTTGCCGGGGAGTATCAAGTCAAGAATGGTCTCCCTTCAACGTGTCAGTTTCTGGCACCGGGGACTATTCTAAGTGAAGCTTATCCAATTAACTCTCGCAAACTCATCTCTTCCATTTACTTTTTTGCCTTTTGCCTCTCGTTTTCCTCTCCCCCACTTCTGAAAAACAAAAATTACAAAAATATTTGCCTTTTTCGTTCGCCCTTCTCTTTGGCTTGCTTTCTGTTCGCTTGTGTGCTTGTCTGCTTGCCGAGTCACCATGACTAAAAACACCAAATTGTGTGACTTCTCGAATACTAATAATAACGATTTTATTAGTACTCCGATTGCTCCCGCCACTAGTGCGGAATCATATGAAATCAATGCTGCTTTGCTGAATCTTGTTATGAAAGAGCAATTTTCCGGCCTTCCTAGTGAAGATGTCGCATCCCATCTTAATACCTTCATTGAGTTATGCGATAAGCAAAATAAGAAACATGTGGATAATTATGTGATTAAATTGAAGCTATTTCCGTTCTCATTGCGAGATGGAGCAAAAACTTAGTTTTCATCTTTACCCAAAAATAGCATTGATTCTTGGAACAAGTGTAAAGATGCTTATATATCCAAGTATTTTCCACCAGCTAAGATTATCCCTCTCCGTAATGATATCATGAATTTTGAGCAACTAGATCATGAACATGATGCCCAATCTTAGGAGAGAATGAAATTGATGATTAGAAATTGTCCCGCTCATGGCTTGAGTCTTTGGATGATTATACAAATCTTCTGTGCTGGTTTGAATTTTGCTTCTAGAAATATCTTGGATTCCGCCTCTAGTGGAACTTCCATGGAAATCACATTGGGAGAAGCCACAAAACTTCTAGACAATATCATGACAAACTATTCTCAATGGCACACTGAAAGGTCACCTACTAGTAAAAAAGTGCATGCTATAGAAGAAATTAACTCTTTGAGTGCTAAGATGGATGAGTTAATGAAATTGTTTGCTAGTAAAGGTGCCCCTTTGGATCCAAAGGATATGCCTTTGTCTTCCTTGATTGAGGATAGCAATGAGAGCTTGGATGTTAATTTTGTGGGTAGGAATAATTTTGGCAACAACAATGCTTATAGAGGTAACTTTATTCCTAGGCCTTTTCCTAATAATCCCTCTAATAACTTTGGCAATTCCTACAACAATGCTCATGGAAATTACAATAAATTACCCTCTGATCTTGAGAGTAATATTAAAGAGTTTATCAACTCGCAAAAGATTTTCAATGCGTCCATAGAAGAAAAACTGCTCAAAATTGATGACTTGGCTAGGACCGTTGATAGAATGTCTCTTGATATTGATGATTTGAAATTGAGATGTGCTCCTCCCAAGATTAATATGGATGAAACTTTGAAAGCTATGCGTGTTTTCATGAATGAGAGTAAAGAAAGAACCGCCCAAATTAGTGCTAGACATGAATGGCTTAAAAAGGCGTGTTCTCATGATGAGAATCACGAAGATCTTAAAGTGCTTGGTGTGACACCTATTGAATCCTTGTTTTCTAATGTCAATCCTAATGATGATGGGGCTGGATATGAATCCACTTTGGTTGAGAAACGCCCCAATGATCCGGAGTCTATCTATCTTGATGCTAAAAGCACTGAAAGTGGAGTAGAGGATATCAAAACTTTGAGTAGTAATGAAATTACCACTTTGGATTTCAAGGAATTAAATTATTATACTTGCTCTTTGATTGAATGTATTTCCTTGATGCAATCCATGCTAAAATCTCCACATGGTTATAGCCAAAATAAGGCCTTTACCGATCATATCGTTGATGCTATGATGAAATCTCTTGCAGAGAAACTTGAGTTGGAAGTTTCTATTCCTAGAAAACTTCATGATGAGTGGGAACCTACTATCAAAATCAAGATTAAAAACTATGAATGCAATGCTTTGTGTGATTTGGGTGCTAGTGTTTCCGCTATTCCAAAGTCTTTATGTGATGTTCTAGGCTTCAACGAGATTGATGAGTGCTCTCTTAATTTGCATCTTGCGGATTCTACTATTAAGAAACCTATGGGAAGGATCAATGACGTTCTTATTATTGCAAATAGGAACTATGTACCCGTAGATTTCATTGTGCTTGATATTGATTGCAATCCGACATGTCCCATCATTCTTGGTAGACCTTTCCTTAGGACTATTGGTTCTATCATCGATATGAAGGAAGGGAATATTAGATTTCAATTTCCATTAAAGAAGGGCATGGAACATTTTCCTAGAAAGAAAATAGGATTGCCTTATGAATCCATGATGAGGGCTACTTATGGTTTGAGCACCAAAGACGACGATACTTGATTCTATCGCCTTATGCCTAGCTAAGGGCGTTAAACAATAGCGCTTGTTGGGAGGCAACCCAATGAATTTATCTTTTCTTTTTTTCCTTCTGTTTTGTTGTGTCCACACCATCATAATTTTGTTATAACTTTGTTTTTGTGTTTCTTTTTGTGTTTGTGCCAAGTAAAACCTTTATGACTAGTTTTCGTGATGTTCGTTTGATTTTGCTGAAAAAGACAGAAACTTTGCGCTCACGAAATTATTTTTAATTCCTATCCAGAAATAGATTTGGAGTTGATTATTTTTGCTGCTGGTTGATATGCCAATTTCTCTGATTTTCATAAGTTTTCAGAACTTTTGAGATAACATAAGTATATGAAGTATACATATTGCTATAGACTCGTCTGTTTTTGACAAATTCTGTTTTTATTGTGTTGATTGCTTTTTTCATGAAACTATGGATAGTATCGTGGGGTACTGCTACGGCAACAAAAGACCTTCCCTGGCAACGGTGCCAGGAATCCTTCTGCTACGGGCTACACCTATAGGGACTTCCTTGGCAAATATGCAAAGGATTCCCCCGCGGCCTTGGAGCCTTGCGTTGGTGCTCCCTTGAAGCGGAAAGGGTGATGTAGCACAGCGGCGGTAAGTATTTCCCTCACTTTGAGAACCAAGGTATCAATCGAGTAGGAGGATCGAGTCAAGTCACAAGTACGTGCACAAACACAAAGAGCTTGCACCCAACGCTATGAAGGGGTTTTCAATCCCTTATAGATTGTTTGCAAAGTGAGAACTGAAAGCAAAAACTAAACAAAGCAAAGTAAAGGTAAAAGTGGAGACGATAGTTGTGAATAGACCCGGGGGCCGTAGTGTTCACTAGTGGCTTCTCTCATGAAAGCAAGTAGACGGTGGGTGAACGAATTACTGTCGAGCAATTGATAGAACCGCGCAAAGTCATGACGTTATCTATGGCAATGATCATATCTATAGGCATCACGTACAAAACAAGTAGACCGATACTTTCTGCATCTACTACTATTACTCCACACGTCGACCGCTATCCAGCATGCATCTAGTGTATTAAGTTCATAAGAACAGAGTAACGCCTTAAGCAAGATGACATGATGTAGATGGACAATCTCAAATCTATGATGAAAGCCCATCTTGTTACCCTTGATGGCAACAACATGATGTGTTCCTTGCTGCCCCTTCTATCACTTGGAAAGGTCACCCCACGGTATGAACCCAAAACTAAGCACTTCTCCCATTGCAAGAATCATAGATCTAGTTGGCCAAACAAAACCCAAGACTCGGAGAGACTTACAAGGATATCAAATCATGCATATAAGAAATCAGCAAAGACTCAAATATAATTCATAGATAATCTGATCACAAATCCACAACTCATCGGATCTCGACAAACACACCGCCAAAGAGGATTACATCGGATAGATCTCCATGAAGATCATGGAGAACTTTGTATTGAAGATCCAAGAGAGAGAAGAAGCCATCTAGCTACTAACTACGGACCCGTAGGTCTGAAGTGGACTACTCACGAGTCATTGGAGAGGCGATGATGTTGATGTAGAAGCCCTCCAGCTCCAAAGTCCCCTCCGGCAAGGCACCGGGAAGGGTATCCAGATGAGATCTCGCAGAAACGGAAGCTTGCGGTGGCGGAGAAGTGTTTTCGTGGATGCCCTGATTTTTTCTGCGATTTTAGGAAATTTATAGGCCAAAGAGCTAGGGCAGGGGAGCGCCAGGGAGGCCACAAGCCTGGTTGCCGCGGGCCCCCCTGGCCGCGGCAACAAGGCTTGTGGGTTCCCTGTGGGCCTCCTGCCTTGGCCCTCAAGTCCCTCGATCTTCTTCCGTTCTGGAAAAATTCATTTCGGGGATTTTATTCCGTTTGGACTCCGTTCCAAAGTCAGATCTGAAAAGAGTCAAAAACACAGAAAAAACAGGAACTGACACTTGGCACTGAATTAATAAGTTAGTCCCAAAAAAGATACAAAAGGTATATAAAACATCCAAAGTTGAAAAGATAACAGCATGAAACCATCAAAAATTATAGATACGTTTGAGACGTATCAAGCACCCCCAAGCTTAACTCCTGCTCGTCCTCGAGTAGGGAAGTGATAAAGAATGAATTTTTGATGCTTTCATGCTACCTAGCATAGATGTCCTTTGTAACTCCTCTTATGTGACGTGAATGTTCAGATCCATTAGATTCAAAACAATAGTTTGCTATTGAAGTGGAGACAATAATACTTCAAGCAAACTAGCAAGGTAATCATGAACTTTCAAAATAACAAGGCTAAAAGAAAGTTATCCCTACAAAATCATATAGTCTGGCTATGCTCTATCATCCTTGCACAAAGAATTTAAATGATGCACAACCTCGGTACTGGCCAAGTAATTGTTTTCACACCTGTACTTTCTCAAACTTTTTCAACTCTCATGCAATACATGAGCGTGAGCCATGGTTTTAGCACTATAAGTGGAAAGGAGTGTGGTTGAGGTTGCAAGGCAAACAAGGAGAAGATGGTCACATTGACTAGGCATATCAACAAGCTATGGAGATGCTCATCAATAGATATCAACGTGAATGAGTAGGGATTGTCATACAAATGATGCACTAGAGGTAAGAGTATGTGAAAGCTCTTAAAGAAAACTAGTAGGTGTGCATCCAACTTGCTTGCTCATGAAGACCTAAGGAAAATTTGAGGAAGCCAATCATTGGAATATACAAGCCAACTTATATAATGAAAATTTCCAACTAGCTATATGGTGGTGACAAAACAAGAGACTCTCAATCATGAAGATCATGGTGCGTAATAGGCACAAGTGTGGAAAGATAGTAGCATTGTCCCTTCTCTCTTTTTCTCTCATTTTTTGGTGGGCTCTTTGGCCTCTTTTTTTTGGTGGGCATCTTTGGCCTCTTTTTGTAAATGGGATCCGCTGGCCTCTTTTATTTCCTCACATGGGACAATGCTCCATCAATGATGATCATCACACTTACAACTCAAAACTTAGAGCAATGATGACTCTATATGGAATGCCTTCGGTAGTGTACCGTGACAATGATCTAGCATGGCATAGACATCAACGGGAACATCATGCTAGCTATCTTATGATCATGCAATGGCAATGTAGAAGTGGTGGCACATGTCATGGTGGTAGTTGCATGGCAATATATCTCGGAATGACTTTGAAAAAGCCATAGTAGGTAGGTATGGTGGCTGTTTTGAGGGAGGCTAATGGTGGGTTTTGTGCACCGGTGAAAGTTGCACGGCACTAAAGAAGATAGTGATTGTGGAAGGTGAAAGTGCATCTAAACCATGGACTCAACATTAGTCATGAAGAACTCATATACTTGTTGCAAAAAATTTAGTAGTAATCAAAACAAAGCAGTCAACGCATACTCCTAGGGGAAGGGTTGGTAGGTATAAACCATCGCGCGATCCCGACCGCCACACAAAGGATGACAATCAATGAACTAATCATGCTTAGACTTCATCACATAGCGGTTCGACATACGTGCATGCTACGGGAATCACTAACTTCAACACAAGTATTTCTAGATCCACGACACCTTACTGGTATAACTTCAATATTACCACAACCACAACTCAAAACTAATTGAGATGAATCAAACTTCTCTAACTATTCAATGCACATGAAGGTGGAAGTTTTCATATCCCTTTGGATAACTACCCCTTTTGAGACTACTTTCATAGCATATACCAACTACCAAGCCACGCACCGCTGTGCTCTAAAAGATATAAGTGAAGCACATAGAGAAAAATCAACTAGCTCAAAAGATATAAGTGAAACACATGTGAGCTGAATTGTCTAACCAAAGGATATAAGTGAAGCTCGACATAATCACGGTGAGTGCATGTATCTTTCTCTCTTGGTGTGCAGAAAGGAAGATTGTGACACAACAAAAATAAAAGACTCTTACGATACAAGACGCTCCAAGCAAAAGACATACCATGTGGTGAATAAAAATATAGCTCCAAGTAATGTTACCGATGGATTGAAGACGAAAGAGGGGATGCCTTCCCGGGGCATCCCCAAGCTTAGGCTTTTTGGTGTCCTTGAATTTGGATTGGGGTGCCTTGGGAATCCCCAAGCTTGAGCTCTTTCCACTCCTTATCTCTTTGTCCATGAGAACGTCACCCAAAACTTGAAAACTTCACAACACAAAACTTAAACAGAAACTTGTGATAACATTAGTACAAGAAACCAAACTACCACTTCTTTTGGTACTATAGAAAACTTGAATTCCATCTATATTGATGATGGGATACTATATTATCACTTTTCCATGGCTAGTACCCCCCGATACTAAGCATAGTTTCATCAAAACAAGCAACCAACTCAACAAAAACAGAATCTGTCAAAAACAGACCAGTCTGTAGCAATCTGTATACTTCGTATACTTCTGATACCTCAAAAAATCTGAAACATTAATCAGCAGAAAAAAGAATCAACTCAAAAGCTCTTTATGAATAAAAATGAAAAATCATGTCGTGAGCGAAAAGTTTCTGTCTTTTTCTAGCAGGATCAAACAACCATTACCAAGACTAGTCATAAAGGTTTTGCTTGGCTCAAACACAAAAAGAAACACAAAAAACACAATCACAACAGAATTGTGATGGTGTGGATGCAACAAAATAGAAAGAAAAAGATAAATTCATTGGGTTGCCTCCCAACAAGCGCTATTGTTTAACGCCCTTAGCTAGGCATTGATAAATCAATGATGCTCACAGAAAAGACAAGAATTGAAACACAACGAGAGCATCATAAAGCATGTGAAAATCACATCTAAGTCTAACATACTTCCTATGCATAGGCATTTTATAGGAAAACAGATTGTCAAGACAACCAATAGTTGCCATATACAAGGAAGAAGAAAGAGACAATAACAATCTCAACATAGCGAGTGGTGATTTAGTGATATGAAAGTTTCTACCACCATATTTTCCTCTCTCATAATAATTACATGTGGGATCATATTCGAATTCAACAATGTAACTATCGCATAGGATATTCTTTTCATGATCCACATGCATGCAAAGTTGACGCCCTTTAAAAATAGTGGGATTATCATCAACTAAAGTCATGACTTCTCCAAACACACTTTCAATAATATTGCAAATATCATATTCATCATGAGGCCTAAACAAATTTTCAAGATCATAAAAAAAATCATCGCCCCACTCATGATCATTGCAACAAGTAGTGGACATAGGAAAACTAGCATCCCCAAGCTTAGGGTTTTGCATATTTTTAGCATGATTGTCACTAATAGAATTTATAGTTAAACCATTGCAATCATGCTTTTCATCCAAGGAGCCCTCGTGAATCACTTCATAAATTTCTTCATCATGATTTTCAGATTCACGCATCTCAAGCAAAACTCCATAGAGAAAGGCAAGTGCACTCAACTCACTAGCAATTGGATCTCTTAAAGAGATTAGTAAGTGGATGAGGATTCATATCAATAGATTTTCAGCAAGCGAAGATGCAAGCATATTGAAGGCACGTAGCACACAAGCGAACAAAAAGCAAGCGAAAGAAAGGGCGAACGAAAAGGCGAACGAAAAAGGAAAATTGGTGAAGTGGGGGAGAGGAAAACGAGAGGCAACTGGGAAACAAAGTAAATGCAAGAGATGAGTTTGTGACACCTACTTGGATAGATCTTGACTTGATCTCTCCCCGGCAACGGCGCCAGAAATAGGTGTGATGACGGGAGATTGTTCTTGTCTTGATACTCCTCGGCAAGCGATCCTCCCCGGCAACGGCGCCAGAAATACTTCTGCTACGGCAATAAAAGACCTTCCCTGGCAACGGCGACAGGAATCCTTCTGCTACGGGCTACGCCTATAGGGACTTCCTTGGCAAATATGCAAAGGATTCCCCCGCGGCCTTGGATCCTTGCGTTGGTGTTCCCTTGAAGCGGAAAGGGTGATGTATCACAGCGGCGGTAA
This sequence comes from Hordeum vulgare subsp. vulgare, assembly GCF_904849725.1. Classification (NCBI taxonomy): domain Eukaryota; kingdom Viridiplantae; phylum Streptophyta; class Magnoliopsida; order Poales; family Poaceae; genus Hordeum; species Hordeum vulgare. The sequence continues at coordinate 44,053,931 of NC_058520.1, read as the reverse complement.
GTATTTCCCTCAGTTTGAGAACCAAGGTATCAATCCAGTAGGAGGATCGAGTCAAGTCACAAGTACCTGCACAAACACAAAGAGCTTGCACCCAACGCTATGAAGGGGTTGTCAATCCCTTATAGATTGTTTGCAAAGTGAGAACTGAAAGCAAAAAGTAAACAAAGCAAAGTAAAAGTAAAAGTGGAGACGATAGTTGTGAATAGACCCGGGGGCCATAGTGTTCACTAGTGGCTTCTCTCATGAAAGCAAGTAGACGGTGGGTGAACGAATTACTGTCCAGCAATTGATAGAACCGCGCAAACTCATGACGTTATCTATGGCAATGATCATATCTATAGGCATCACGTCCAAATCAAGTAGACGATACTTTCTGCATCTACTACTATTACTCCACACGTCGACCGCTATCCAGCATGCATATAGTGTATTAAGTTCATAAGAACAGAGTAACGCCTTAAGCAAGATGACATGATGTATATGGACAATCTCAAATCTATGATGAAAGCCCATCTTGTTACCCTTGATGGCAACAACACGATGCGTGCCTTGCTGCCCCTTCTGTCACTGGGAAAGGTCACCGCACGGTATGAACCCAAAACCAAGCACTTCTCCCATTGCAAGAATCATAGATCTAGTTGGCCAAACAAAACCCAAGACTCGGAGAGACTTACAAGGATATCAAATCATGCATATAAGAAATCAGCAAAGACTCAAATATAATTCATAGATAATCTGATCACCAATCCACAATTCATCGGATCTCGACAAACACACCGCCAAAGAGGATTACATCGGATAGATCTCCATGAAGATCATGGAGAACTTTGTATTGAAGATCCAAGAGAGAGAAGAAGCCATCTAGCTACTAACTACGGACCCGTAGGTCTGAAGTGGACTACTCACAAGTCATTGGAGAGGCGATGATGTTGATGTAGAAGCCCTCCAGCTCCAAAGTCCCCTTCGGCAAGGCACCGGGAAGGGTCTCGAGATGAGATCTCGCAGAAACGGAAGCTTGCGGCGGCGGAGAAGTGTTTTCATGGATGCCCTGATTTTTTCTGCGATTTTAGGGAATTTATAGGCCAAAGAGCTAGGGCAGGGGAGCGTGAGGGAAGCCACAAGCCTGGTTGCCGCGGCCCCCTCCCTGGCCGCGGCAACAAGGCATGTGGGCCTCCTGCCTTGGCCCTCAAGTCCCCGATCTTCTTCCGTTCTGGAAAAATTCATTTCGGGGATTTTATTCCATTTGGACTCTGTTCCAAAATCAGATCTGAAAAGAGTCAAAAACATAGAAAAACAGGAATTGGCACTTGGCACTGAATTAGTCCCAAAAAAGATACAAAAGGTATATAAAACATCCAAAGTTGACAAGATAACAGCAAGAAACCATCAAAAATTATAGATACGTTTGAGACGTATCAGGTACTAGCCATGGAAAAGTGAGAATACAGTAATCTAACATCAATATAAATAGAAATCAAGTTTGCTACAGTACCTAAATAGTTGGTAATTTGTTTTCTTGTGCTAATGATATCACGAGTTTCTGTTTAAGTTTTGTGTTGTGAAGTTTTCAAGTTTTGGGTGATGTTCTCATGGACAATGGGATAAAGAGTGGAAAGAGATCAAGCTTGGGGATGCCCAAGGCATCCCAAGCCAAATTCAAGGACACCAAAAAGCCAAAGCTTATGGATTCCCCGGGAAGGCATCCCCTCTTTCGTCTTCAATCCATCGGTATCGTTACTTGGAGCTATATTTTTATTCACCAAATGATATGTGTTTTTCTTGGAGCGTCGTGTACTATAGGAGTCTTTTTTTGTCACAATCATCCTTGCTGCACACCTTTTTGAGAGACATGCACTCATCGTGAATTTGCTAGAATACTCATTGAGCTTCACTTATATCTTTTGAGCTAGATAATTTTGCTCTAGTGCTTCACTTAGATCTTTTTAGAGCACGGCGGTGTCATATTTTGAAGAAATAAAAAAACTCTCGATCTTCACTTATATCTTTTTGAGAGTGATCTCTCTGAGTAACTCGGTAATTGGCGTGTGCTATGAAAGTAGTCCTAAAGATGATAGGCATCCAAAGAGGATATGATAAAAACTTCCATATTCAAGTGCATTGATTAGTAAGAAAAGTTTGATTCCTCACAATTAGTTTTGAGACATGGATTTGGTAATATTAGAGTTATGTTAGTAGGGTGTTGTGAATCTAGAAATACTTGTGTTGAAGTTAGTGATTCCCGTAGCATGCACGTATGGTGAACCTCTATGTTAGGAAGTCGGAGCATAATTGATTTATTGATTGTCATCCTTTGTGTTGCGGTCGGGATCGCACGATGGTTAACACCTACCAGCCCTTCCCCTAGGAGTATGCCTTTAGCACTTTGTTTCGATTACTAATAAAAATTTGTCGTGCTCTAAAAGATCTAAGTGAAGCACATAGAGCAATATTACCTACCTCAAAAGATATAAGTGAAGCACGATGAGCATTCTAGCAAAATCACGATGAGTGCATGTCTCTCTCGAAAGGTGTGAAGCAAGGATGATTGTGACACAACAAAAAAGAAAAGACTCCTACGATACAAGACGCTCCAAGCAAAACACATATCATGTGGTGAATAAAAATATAGCTCCAAGTAATGTTACCGATGGATTGAAGACGAAAGAGGGGATGCCTTCCCGGGGCATCCCCAAGCTTAGGCTTTTTGGTGTCCTTGAATTTGGCTTGGGATGCCCCAAGCTTGAGCTCTTTCCACTCCTTATCTCTTTGTCCATGAAAACATCACCCAAAACTTGAAAATTTCAGAACACAAAACTTAAACAGAAACTCGTGATATCATTAGCACATGAAAACAAACTACCACCTCATTTGGTACTGTAGAAATCTTGATTTCTATTTATATTGGTGTTGGGCTACTGTATTCTCACTTTTCCATGGCTAGTACCCCCCCGATACTATCCATAGTTTCATCAAAACAAGCAACCAACTCAACAAAAACAGAATATGTCAAAAACAGACCAGTCTGTAGCAATCTGTATAATTCGTATACTTGTGGTACCTCAAAAATTCTGAAAAATTACGAATGCGTGGTACAAATTCATATAAACCAGCAGCAAAAAAGAATCAACTCAAAATCTCTTCCTGAAAAAAAATGAAAAATCATCTCGTGAGCGAAAAGTTTTTGTCTTTTTCCAACAGGATTAAAGAACCAACACCAAGACTAGTCATAAAGGTCTTGCTTGGCTCAAACAATAAAAGAAACACAAAAAACAAAATCACAACAGAATTATAATGGTGTGGACGCAAAAAAATAGAAAGAAAAAGATAAATTAATTGGGTTGCCTCCCAACAAGCGCTATTGTTTAACGCCCTTAGCTAGGCAAAAAGCAATAGAATCACGTATCGTCGTCTTTGGTGTTCAAACCATAAGTAGCCCTCATCATGGATTCACAAGGCAATCTTATTTTCTTTCTAGGAAAGTGCTCCATGCCCTTCTTTAAAGGAAATTGAAATCTAATATTCCCTTCCTTCATATCAATGATAGCACCGATAGTCCTTAGGAAAGGTCTACCAGGAATAATAGGGCATGTAGGATTGCAATCAATGTCAAGAACAATGAAATCCACGGGTACATAGTTCCTATTTGCAATAATAGGAACATCATTGATCCTTCCCATGAGTTTCTTGATAGTAGAATCCGCAAGATGCAAATTAAGAGAATACTCTTCAATCTCATTAAAACCCAGAACATCACATAAAGACTTTGGAATCGCGGAAACACTAGCACCCAAATCACACAAAGCATTGCATTCATAGTTTTTGATTTTGATTTTGATAGTAGGTTACCACTCATCATGAATCTTTCTAGGGATAGAGACTTCCAATTCAATTTTCTCTTCAAGAGATTTTATCATAGCTTCGACGATATGATCGGTAAAGGCCTTGTTTTGGCTATAAGCGTGTGGAGAGTTTAGCATGGATTGCATCAAGGAAATGCATTCAATCAAGGAGAAACTATCACAATTGAATTCCTTGAAATCCAAAGTAGTAATTTCATTACTACTCAAAGTTTTAATATCTTCTACTCCACTTTCAATGCTTTTAGCATCAAGATAGATGGACTCCGAATCATTGGGGCATTTTTTAACCAAAGTGGATTCATATCCAGCCCCATCATCATTGGGTTTGACACAAGAAAACAAAGATTCAATGGGAGTCACACCAAGCACGTTAAGATCTTCGTGATTCTTATCACGAGAACACGCCTTTTTAAGCCATTCATGTCTAGCACGAATTTGGGCGGTTCTTTCTTTGCTCTCACTCATGGAAACACGCATAGATTTCAAAGTTTCATCCATATTGATCTTGGGAGGAGCACATCTAACTTTCAAAGCATCAATATCACTAGACATTCTATCAACGCTCTTAGCCAAATCGTCAATTTTGAGTAGTTTTTCCTCTATGGACGCATTGAAAATCTTTTGCGAGTTGATAAACTCTTTGATATTACTCTCTAGATCAGAGGGTAATCTATTGTAATTTCCATGAGTATTGTTGTAGGAGTTGCCAAAGTTATTAGAGGAGTTACTAGGAAACGGCCTAGGAACATAGTTTCCTCAAAACCATTGTTGTTGCCAAAATTATTCCGACCAACAAAATTAACGTCCAAGCTAGCGTTGCTACTCTCAATCAAGGAAGAAAAAGGCATATCATTAGGATCTAGAGGAGCACTTCTACTAGCAACCAAATTCATTAACTCATCCATCTTAAAACTCAACGAGTTAATTTCTTCTATAGCGTGTACCTTCTTACTAGTAGGTGACCTTTCAGTGTGCCACTGAGAGTAGTTCGTCATGATATTGTCTAGGAGTTTTGTGGCTTCTCCTAACGTGATTTCCATGAACGTTCCACCTGAGGCGGAGTCTAAGATATTTCTAGAAGCGAAATTCAAGCCAGCGTAGAAGATTTGTATAATCATCCAAAGACTCAAGCCATGAGTGGGACAATTTCTAATCATCAATTTCATTCTCTCCCAAGATTGTGCAACATGTTCATGATCAAGTTGCTTAAAATTCATGATATCATTACGGAGAGAGATAATCTTAGCCGGCGGAAAATACTTGGATATATAAGCATCTTTGCACTTATCCCAAGAATCGATACTATTTTTGGGCAAAGACGACAACCAAGTTTTTGCTCGATCTCGCAACGAGAAAGGAAAAAGCTTCAATTTAATCACATCATTATCCACATCTTTCTTCTTTTGCATATCGCAAAGCTCAATGAAGGTGTTAAGATGGGATGCGGCATCTTCACTAGGAAGGCCGGAAAATTTCTCTTTCATAACAAGATTCAGCAAAGCGGCATTGATTTCGTATGACTACGCACTAGTGGCGGGAGCTATCGGAGTACTAATAAAATAATTATTATTAGTATTCGAAAAGTCACAAAGTTGGGTGTTTTCAGTGATGGTGACTTCAGCAAGCAAGCAAGCACACAAGCAAGCGAGAGAAGAGGGCGAACAAAAAGGCAAACGAAGAAAAGGGCAAATATTGTTTTTTGTAAATTTTTGTTTTTCAGAAGTGGGGGAGAGGAAAACGAGAGGCAAAAAAGTAAATACAAGAGATGAGTTTGTGACACTTACTTGGATGAGTTCTTGACTTGATCCTCCCCGACAACGGCGCCAGAAATTCTTCTGCTACGGCGACAGAAACCTTTCTGTCACCCCTTGAGCTTGTGTTGGTTTTTACCTTGAATAGGAAAGGGGGATGCAGCACAGGAGCAGTAAGTATTTCCGTCCCATGATCTGTTCCGATCTAGCACCGAACGGACGACACCTCTGCGTTCAGCACACGTACAGCTCGACGATGATCTCGGCCTTCTTGATCCAGCAAGCAAGACAGAGAAGTAGATGAGTTCTCCAACAGCGTGACGGCGCTCCGGTGGTGGTGATGATCTACTCCTGCAGGGCACCGCCCGAGCTCCGCAGAAATCCGATCTAGAGGTAAAACTATGTGGTCTAGGCTTGAGTTGCACATGTCAAAAGTTATCTCAAATCATCCCTAAAACACAACTGTATATAGGAGGGACGGGGAGGGCTAGCCTTGAGGGACAAGCCCTCAAGGTGCGCCGGCCAAGGGGAGGAGGAGGACTCCTCCTCCAATTCGGTTTGGGAAGGAGGAGTCCTCCTCTTCCTTCCCACCTCCCTCTTTCCCTTTTTTCTTTTATTTTCCTTTGGTATTTACTTATGTGGCGCCATGGGCCCCTTGGGCTGACACCACCAGCCCACTAAGTACTTGTGGCGCTACCCTAGTGTCCTGGGCTCACTCCCAGGTGGGTGGGCCCCTCCGATGAACTCCCGGAACCCATTCATCACTCCCGCTACACTGCAGGAATTGCCCAAAACTTTCCGCTGACCAAATGAAACCATCCTATACATCAATCTTCGTTTCCGAACCATTCCGGAAACCCTCGTGACGTCTGTGATCTCATCCGGGACTCCGAACAACATTCGGTAACCACACATATAACTCAACTATACTAAAACAACATCGAACCTTAAGTGTGCAGACCCTGCGGGTTCGAGAATTATGTAGACATGACCCGAGGCACTCCTCGGTCAATATCCAATAGCGGGACCTGGATGCCCATATTGGATCCTACATATTCTCCGAAGATCTTATCGGTTGAACCTCAGTGTCAAGGATTCATAAAATCCCGTATGTCATTCCCTTTGTCCTTCGGTATGTTACTTGCCCGAGATTCGATCATCGGTATCCGCATACCTATTTCAATCTCGTTACCGGCAAGTCTCTTTACTCGTTCTGTAATACAAGATCCCGTGACTTACACCTAGTCACATTGCTTGCAAGGCTTGTGTGTGATGTTGTATTACCGAGTGGGCCCCGAGATACCTCTCCGTCACACGGAGTGACAAATCCCAGTCTCGATCCATACTAACTCAATGGACACCTTTGGAGATACCTGTAGAGCACCTTTATAGTCACCCAATTACGTTGTGACGTTTGATACACACAAGGTATTCCTCTGGTGCCAGTGAGTTATATGATCTCATTGTCATAGGAACAAATACTTGACACGTAGAAAACAATAGCAATAAAACGACACGATCAATATGCTACGTTTATAGTTTGGGTCTAGTCCATCACATGATTCTCCTAATGATGTGATCCAGTTATCAAGTGACAACACTTGCATATAGCCAGAAAACCTTGACTATCATTGATCAACTGGCTAGCCAACTAGAGGCTTGCTAGGGACATTGTTTTATCTATGTATCCACACATGTATCTATGTTTTCATTCAATACAATTATTGCATGGATAATAAATGTAGCGACCCGACTCAAAACGAGTCAAGCCTCTGGTGTTTCCGTACCATCCCAAGATCATGCTGGTACACACTCTGTACATCAATGTATATATCAAGAGTTCAATCACACAACTTTATTAATCGAAATCTCATATCGAGTACTTTATTACAATAATGGATTACAATAAAGTGGCTGAAGGCCATCTCATGAGATATCTAATGAAGACTAGTGGAAGCATCAAGTAGACGAGTCCATCCGACTCCAGGGCATGTGGCTGAGCGTAGATCGTAGCCTCACTCCTGGTCGGAAAAGTACTCTGCAACATGATATGTTGCAGCCGTGTAGGTCAGCATATGGAATATGCCGGCAAGTCATCAAGAGAGGGGTAAAATAATAAACAACTATCTCTACATGCATATTTGGCAGGTGGGGCTATAAGTTTTGCATAAAGCCAATTTTCTCCTACAACAAGAGGGGCTGGAAACAAAATATTACTACATTGTTTGTTGTTAACGAGGTGGTTTCGCCAACCAATTCTCGTACCCGAGTTGTTGTTAACACCCACATCATTATTAAGTTGTGTCGAGAGTTCAGGGGAATTTCAATGCCTTCGGCTCAAGTTGTCCATGACCGTGGACACGGCTAATCGATTAGGTTGGGCACTCTGCAGAGTTTTGCACACGTTCCCCACAAGATTTGATCACCTCCGAGTATGTCCTCGCACTTCAGGGTGTTTGAAGACTGGATGATCAAAACATGGTCTTTCAACGGGTCCCTCTGAATCCCTATCGGTGCCCATCCATTCCTACCGTTCTTCTACATCTGCTAGCACCGCCTGTCCAGAGTCACCACGTTGTCCAACCAAGCGAGAGCCCATAATGACTTGTGGCTGTGCAGGTAAGCCTTGGGTCTTGAAGCCTCCGTCCGTCTCTTCGAGCCTGGGTGAAGCTTTCCGCAAGATGTCATGACCGTCTCCAGCATCCCGGGTCATCCACTGGTTTCTCCAGGGAGCCGATCAACCATCCTTCACACAGAGTTGCATTGCATCACGAGGTCTTGAAAATCTTGTCTTAACCGGTCTTGGCTATTTAATCATCCTCGCATCATCGTGTTATGCACTCAACCAAAGTCCCGTCTACTCAAGCATAGCAATATGAAACTGTCGTCCCGGGGCCAAGTATCGGGGTTGTTGTGTGCCTACCACATGATACTGCAACCTATACTAAAATTTCCAAGTACCTAAGCAGCATGCAATTGGGCAAAGAAAGGTGAAACTATCATGCATCGAAAAACATAGGAGATAGTATGATCAAAATGACTTGCCTTGATGATAGTTGTCTTGATCGAGCGCTTCTAAGTAACAAGCTTTGCACTCTGGGTGATCTACCAATACAAACAAATACACACCATAAGCACTACAATCAATCAACAAGTAAAAATAACATCACAAGTAGTAAGTAGCTATGGCCTAAGTGAAAGAATTCACTACACGTCACTAAGGCAGAAATTTGTTTCTGTTAAAACCCCAAGTAAAAATACTTAAAAAAAAATTGAAACTTATACCACAGTAAGATATAATCACTATGAAGCAGTAGAAAAAAGAATCAAATCAAAATCATTTTTTAAACTCCTGGAATATGCAAAACAAGGTTTAAACTAAATCTGATCTAATTCAAATTTGAAAATTTCAAACATAGACAAATTATATGTTTTTAAAACCTACAGAACAATTGTGATCTATTGGAAAAAGAATCAACCTCATTGGGTCTCTAGATCAAAAGTTATAGGGGAAACAAGATTACAACTTTCTCTGTTTTTGAATTAAACAGAAAAAAAAGATTTGCTACTAATCGGGCAGGGGTACATGTGGCAGTCTCTGGTTGGCTGCGGGGTGTTTTGCTGCAAGGGAATACTAACACACGGCCGCAATCTAATGAAAACTACTCGGCTCATTTTAAGTGACAGAAAAACCGATCCGGTTTTTTTTGTAAGACCCGAAGGGGTATGCACATCTAATCTAACCCATTGATCTAAGATCCTACGGTGGAAAAACAACAAAAGAAAAACTAGAGGAGGGAGAGGTTCTCACCGTGGGCACAGGAGGCTGGAAGCTCCGGTGGCTGCTCCGGCGAGGGTGGAGAGGCACTCCGGCGAGGGGGCTGGTCGCCGGCAGGGTGGGGCGGCGGAGGAGGGGGCGGTCGGCTCCGGGCATCGGGGAGGCAGCAGGGGAGGCGTGGGGCGACGGGGAGGCAGCAGGGGAGGCGTGGGGCGACGGGGAGGCAGCAGGGGAGGCGTGGGGCGACGGGGAGGCAGCAGCAGTTTCTGCTGCTAGCTCGAAGGGCCGAGCTCCGGCGAGTTGTGCGGGCACGGCGTGGTGGCTGGGCAGGGGCGGCGGGGGTGGGGGAATGGGGCGAGGGCGGCTCGGAGGTCTCGTTTTTATAGGGGGAGGGGGTGGCCGAGGGGGAAAGGAATCGGGCTGCCATGGAAGGAGAAATCTCACTGGAGAAAGGAAGGTCACGGGAGACAGAAAGATGGAACGAAGAAGAAGAGGGAACGAAAGAGAGAGAAGAAAAAAAGAAAGAAAATAAAAGAAAAGGGGAAAAGAAAAAAAAAGGAAGGGGTGGCGCTGCGGTTTGCGAGGGATTGGCTTCCTCGCGATGGGGATCTCACCCGAGAATATCTCCCGTGTCTTTTTTTTAACAGAAACTAAAACGAAATAAAAGGAAACAAATAAAATAATTAATATAGGGTATCATATACCAAAATGATCAGAAAAATATCCTCTACTCGATTAACATTTTTCCAAGGCAAAAATAAAAACTTTAAAAAAATGTTTTTCAGAAAAAATCCCTTATGCTATATTTTCTTTTTTTGCAATTATTTTCACAATAAAACTTTGGCTTTCTTGGCTCAAAGTATTTCAGAAATGCCTCACATTTTGGAGGGTCATTTTCCTCCGCTCTCTCTTGCATGCAAGAGATTATTTCCCGGTATTTCTCGTGTGAAGAAAAAAAATAGAAATGCAAAAGCCAAAGTCGAAAGAATTCAAATGCAAACTTTATTTAAATCAATATGCATAGATGCTTAGCTACAATGTAAAACATTCCAAATTAGGGAATTTGGGATGTTACAAACCTACCCACCTTGAGATGAATCTCGCCCTCGAGATTCGGGTTGGCTAGAAAATAGGTGCGGGTGGTGTGGACGAAGATCCTCTTCTCGTTCCCAGGTGGCTTCTTCCTCGGTGTGGTGGCTCCACAACACCTTGCAGAACTTGATGATCTTGCTGCGGGTAACTCTGTTGGCAGTCTCGAGAATCCTGACGGGTTTCTCCTCATACGTCAGATCACTGTCAAGCTGTATGGCCTCTAGGGGCACTGTATCTCTCAACGGAACATCGGCCATCTCAGCGTGGCATTTCTTCAACTGGGAAACATGGAAGACATCATGAACTCCGGACAATCCTTCCGACAGTTCCAGTTTATATGCAACTTCGCCTCTACGTTCAAGAATTTTGTAGGGGCCAATGAATCGGGGTGCTAACTTTCCTTTCACACCAAATCTCTTGATTCCTCGGAGTGGAGACACCCGAAGATATGCTCGGTCTCCCACTTCGTATGTTACTTCCTTGCGTTTGTTGTCAACATAACTTTTCTGCCTGGACTGAGCTATCTTGAGTCGGTCACGAATCAGCTTGACCTTCTCTTCAGAATCTCGGATAAGGTCGGGACCAAAAAGTTGTCGGTCTCCGACTCCATCCCACATCAACGGTGTTCTGCACCTCCTTCCGTATAGAGCTTCGAAAGGGGCCATCTTCAAACTGGTCTGGTAGCTGTTGTTGTATGAGAACTCAGCATAAGGCAAATTGTCATCCCAACTAGACCCATAGTCTAGTGCGCAAGCTCTCAACATGTCCTCCAGAATCTGATTGACTCGCTCGGTCTGTCCATCTGTCTGTGGGTGAAAAGTTGTACTGAACTCCAATCTCGTTCCCAAGGTTTCATGCAGTTGGTGCCAAAATTTTGATGTGAACTCAGTCCCTCTATCTGACACAATACTCTTCGGTACTCCGTGCAGACATACGATCCTGGTCATATATATCTTGGCCAGCTTGGCACTCGTGTAAGTAGTCTTCACAGGAATGAAGTGAGCTACCTTGGTCAAACTATCGACCACAACCCAAATTGAATCATAGCCAGAACAGGTCCTGGGTAATCCTGTGATGAAGTCCATACCAAGCTTTTCCCATTTCCACTCGGGTATCGGCAGAGGTTGGAGCAAGCCTGCTGGCTTCTGATGCTCGGCTTTTACTCGCTAACAAACATCGCATATTGCTACGAACTCGGCAATGTCTTTCTTCATTCCTGTCCACCAGAAACTTTCTTTCAAACCCAGATACATCTTGGTGTTGCCGGGGTGTATCGAGTACGGGGAATCATGGGCCTCCTGAAGTATCAACTTCCTGAGTTCGGGATCATTGGGCACATAAATGCGATCCTCAAACCATAAAGTTCCGTGTTCATCCTCACGAAAACCTTTAGCCTTCTCGTCTTTCATTTTCTGCTTAATCTCAGCTATCTCCTTGTCTGATTTCTATGCCTCGCGGATCTTTTCTGTCAAAGTGGACTGAATTTCTAGTGTGGCAACAAGCCCTCTTGGAACTATTTCCAATTTGAGCTCTCGGAGGTCATCGGCTAACTCCTGGGGTAACCCTCCTGCTATGAGTGTGTTCACATAAGTCTTGCGGCTCAACGCATCGGCTACAACATTTGCCTTGCCTGGGTGATAATGCAATCTCATGTCATAGTCCTTGATCAATTGTAGCCATCTCCTCTGTCTGAGGTTCAACTCCTTCTGCGTGAAGATATATTTCAGGCTCTTGTGATCAGTGTAAACATCACAACTATTTCCGATCAGGAAATGTCTCCAGGTCTTGAGAGCGTGCACTACGGCTGCTAGTTCCAAGTCATGCGTGGCATAATTCAACTCATGGGGTCTGAGCTGTCTGGATGCATAGGCTACAACTTTACCTTCTTGCATGAGCACTCCTCCGAGTCCTTGACGAGAAGCGTCACAGTAAACCTGGAAATCCTTCCGAATGTTCGGCAATATCAGCACTGGGGCTGTAACCAGACGTTTCTTCAACTCTTGAAAACTGGTTTCACATTCCTCAGTCCAAACATACCTAGACTCCTTCTTCAACAACTCTGTCATGGGCTTGGCGATCTTTGAGAAATTCTCAATGAACCTCCAGTAATATCCGGCAAGTCCGAGGAAACTGCGGATCTCCTTGACGGACGTGGGTGCTACCCATTCGGTGACTGCCGCGACCTTGGCAGGGTCCACTGCTATTCCTTCTCCTGAGATGACGTGTTCGAGGAATCCGACTTCCTTCAACCAAAACTCACATTTGCTAAACTTTGCATATAGCTTATGCTCTCGAAGTTTCTCCAGAACTAGATGCAGATGTTCCTTGTGTTCCTCCTCGTTCTTGGAGAATATCAGTATGTCATCGATGAACACCACGACAAACTTGTCCAAGTATTCCATAAATACCTTGTTCATCAGATTCATAAAATATGCCGGAGCATTAGTCAGTCCAAATGACATGACCGTGTACTCATACAAGCCGTACCGAGTGGTGACGGCTGTCTTGGGTATATCATGTTCACGAATCTTCAACTGATGATACCTGGATCGAAGATCGATCTTGGAGAATATTCGGGCTCCACCAAACTGGTCAAACAGATCATTGATCATCAGCAAGGGGTACTTGTTCTTGATGGTCACCTCGTTCAATGCACGATAATCGACAACCATTCTCAAGGACTTATCCTTCTTTTCAACCAAGAGCACTGGGGCTCCCCAAGGTGAAGAACTTGGGCGAATATACCCTTTGTCCAACAACTCCTTAATTTGCTTCTTGATTTCTACCAAGTCATTTGCGGGCATCCAATAGGGTCTCTTGGATATCGGGGCTGTTCCGGGTAATAGCTCGATCAGGAACTCAATCTCTCTATCAGGTGGCATGCCCGACAATTCCTCCGGAAATACATCTGGGTATTCCTGTACAATCGGTACTTCCTCCTGGACTACTTCCGTGAGAGAGTTTACTCGTTTACTCCGTGTCGGGCGCTGAGACACATACTTAATCCGCTTTTGCTCGGGGTGGTGAGCAAAATAGACTTAAGGGCACAATCAATATTCCCTTCATACTTTGCCAACCAATCCATGCCTAGGATTACATCCAATCCCTGGGATTCTAATACGATGAGGTCGGTGGGAAAATTATGGTTCCCGATGTTGAGACTCAAAGCATGGCATCCTATCCCGGTTGTCATCTTGCCTCCTGGGGAACTAACCTTAATAGGCTGGCTGAGGGTTCTAGTTGGCAAACTATACTTTTCCACAACTACCCTTGATATGAATGAATGCGTTGCACCAGAATCAAAAAGTACCAATACTGGACGTGAATTTAGCAAAAACTTACCAACCACAGTATCGGAGTGATCATAGACCTCTTCAACATCAATGTGATTCACCTGAGCTTGAGGAAAAGGATTGGGCTTCTTTGCTGTAGAGTTGTCGTTGCCGTTTCCATTTCCCTGCTTGTTCTGGTGACATTCAGTGGCATAGTGTCCCGTCTTCTGACACTTGAAGCAGGTGATGTGATTCAGATCCTTCTGAGCTGGAGCTGAATGATGCTGAGTGCCAGTACCGCCATTCTTGAAGTTGCTGTTGTTGCGGTGGTTCCCATTTCCTCCATGGTTGTGGCCTCCATGGTTGTGCACTGGGTGGTTATGATGGACGTGTCCTCCAAACTTACCAGATCCAGTCCCGGTATTCCCTGAATAGGGGGTGTAGCGAGGCTTCTGCTGAGTGCCGGAGTTGAACTTTCCATTGCCATACTTCCGCTTGCGGTTCTCCATCTGCTGGTGTTTCCCCTCCAGGATGAGGGCCTTATCTACTAACTCCTGGTAGTTGTTGAAGGTGGCTACAGTCAGCTGAATGCTCAGCTCATCATTGAGTCCCTCCAAGAACTTTTCCTGCTTGGCCGCATCATCGGCCACATCTCCAGGTGCATAACGGGCGAGCATGCTGAATTCATTGACATACTGAGCCACAGAGCGACTTCCCTGGCGTAAGTTGCGAAACTCACGCTTCTTCAGACTCATTGCACCAGCTGAGACATGTGCGGTACGGAAGGCTTGCTTGAACTGCTCCCAAGTGACTCCAGCAATGGGGTATGTGGTGGTGTAGTTCTCCCACCATGCAGCTGCAGGGCCTTCAAGTTGATGCGCGGCAAAGCGCACCTTCTCAGCTTCAGTACAACCAGCAGTGATAAGTTCCCGCTCCATCTTGCAGAGCCAATCATCTGCCACAATGGGCTCAATGCTGCTGGAGAAAGTCAGAGAGTTCAACCTCAGGAAACGGGTGAAATTGTCGGCCTCGGGTGGATGATGGTTGTTGTTATTGTTCTCGTTCTGGATGATCAGCTGCATCAGGGTATTCTGTTGCTGAATCAACTGGGTGAGTTCCGGCGGAAAGTTGGAAGCAGGGGCACGTCTCGGAGGCATCTGATGTTTGTAGAGGGGTGAGATTAGCATAGAACAATGGTCTAAGAGTAATTACACTACCCATATGAAATGCAACAAACAAGTATCACACTACACATTTTATTCAATACCATCACAAAGGTTCACACGGGGATACAAAATTCGATAACCTAAACATCGGCCTAAGCGCTTAACGATAAAATAAATTTGGTGGTCTAGTCTAAGTGTCCTCCTCAGAAAAGCATGGTGGTGGGTCCTTCGGTGGAGCTTTCTTCATAGTCCTCGTCATTGCTGATCAAGGGGGCTACGTCACCTTCGGGGTGAAGGTTCTTGCCCATGTCCAGTTCCTCCTCCAGGTATGCAACTCGAGTCTTCAGCTTCTCGATCCTCTCCAGAAAGTCCTTCACCTCCAGTTCGTGCTCATAGTGGGCTTCCTGGGCTGCTTCTTCGAGTTCGAGTTCGTGGAGCGACACTTGCTTGATCTTCCTGGCGTCCTTGATCACACGATGCTCCAGAGTCCCGTTGTGCTTCTCCAAGGTCTGGGCATAGGACAGGAGAGCGTCCTTGGTCTTGCTTGAGATGATTTCTCCATCTTCTCTTCTCCGGGATACCGTGAATAGGTCCGGTGAAATAGGGCAGCCTCTGTACACTTCCTTGATACGTCCGAGTGCACAATGGACCGCCATGTCCCTTCTGAGAATCCAGTTGGGTGCGATGAACTTGAAATCCACCGGCTCAGTGCGCGGCTCGAATGTCCTTCCAGGAACGTGCACCTCAATCCTGTAGCGTGAATCCTCCGGGTAAGACGAAGTCGGCTTCCCTGTGATAGTCGGGAGAGCAATCCTCAAGTCCTTGGTGATCTGTATCAGCTCCTTTCCGAAAGGCATGGTGGCGTCGGGCTGGCAAAACTCCATGAACTTAACAGGGATGAAGGTGGCCATCTAAAACATTGGAAAATCGGAGAGAAGTCAGAAATGATCAGAAGAGGAAATAGAGAATTTATAGACATAAGAAAATAGTTTTCTTCCTAAGGCTTTTCCATTCCTAGAGGTTACGTCCTACGGTCAGCGTGTGCTCTGATACCATTTCTGTAGTGACCCGACTCAAAACGAGTCAAGCCTCTGGTGTTTCCGTACCATCCCAAGATCATGCTGGTACACACTCAGTACATCCATGTATATATCAAGAGTTCAATCACACAGCTTTATTAATCGAAATCTCATATCGAGTACTTTATTACAATAATGGATTACAATAAAGTGGTTGAAGGCCATCTCATGAGATATCTAACGAAGACTAGCGGAAGCATCAGGTAGACGAGTCCATCCGACTCCAGGGCATGTCGCTGAGCATAGATCATAGCCTCACTCCTGGTCGGAAAAGTACTCTGCAACATGATACGTTGCAGCCGTGTAGGTCAGCATATGGAATATGTCGGCAAGTCATCAAGAGAGGGGTAAAATAATAAACAACTATCTCTACATGCATATTTGGCAGGTGGGGCTATAAGTTTTGCATAAAGCCAATTTTCTCCTACAACAAGAGGGGCTGGAAAAAAAATATTACTACATTGTTTGTTGTTAACGAGATGGTTCCGCCAACCAATTCTCGTACCCGAGTTGTTGTTAACACCCACATCATTATTAAGTTGTGTCGAGAGTTCACGGGAATTTCAATGCCTTCGGCTCAAGTTGTCCATGACCGTGGACACGGCTAATTGATTAGGTTGGGCACTCTGCAGAGTTTTGCACACATTCCCCATAATATTTGATCGCCTCCGAGTATGTCCTCGCACTTCAGGGTGTTTGAAGACCGGATGATCAAAACATGGTCTTTCAACGGGTCCCTCTAAATCCCTGTCGGTGCCCATCCATTCCTACCGTTCTTCTACATCAGCTAGCACCGCCTGTCCAGAGTTGCCTCGTTGTCCAACCAAGCCAGAGCCCATAATGACTTGTGGCTGTGCAGGTAAGCCTTGGGTCTTGAAGCCTCCGTCCGTCTCTTCGAGCCTGGGTGAAGCTTTCCGCAAGATGTCATGGCCGTCTCCAGCATCCCGGGTCATCCACTGGTTTCTCCAGGGAGCCGATCAACCGTCCTTCACCCAGAGTTGCATTGCATCACGAGATCTTGAAAATCTTGTCTTAACCGGTTTTGGCTATTTAATCATCCTCGCATCACTCGTGTTATGCACTCAACCAAAGTCTCGTCTACTCAAGCATAGCAATATGAAACTGTCGTCCCGGGGCCAAGTATCGGGGTTGTTGTGTGCCTACCACATGATAATACAACATATACTAAAATTTCCAAGTACCTAAGCAGCATGCAATTGGGCAAAGAAAGGTGAAACTACCATGCATCGAAAAACATAGGAGATAGTATGATCAAAATGACTTGCCTTGATGATAGTTGTCTTGATCGAGCGCTTCTAAGTAACAAGCTTCGCACTCCGGGTGATCTACCGATACAAACAAATACACACCATAAGCACTACAATCAATCAACAAGTAAAAATAACATCACAAGTAGTAAGTAGCTATGGCCTAAGTGAAAGAATTCACTACACATCACTAAGGCAGAAACTTGTTTCTGTTAAAACCCCAAGTGAAAATATTTAAAAAAATTGAAACTTATAACACAGTAAGATATAATCACTAGGAAGCAGTAGCAAAAAGAATCAAATCAAAATCATTTTTTAAACTCCTGGAATAAGCAAAACAAGGTTTAAACTAAATCTGATCTAATTCAAATTTGAAAATTTCAAACATAGACAAATTATATGTTTTTAAAACCACAGAAAACTTGTGATCTACTGGAAAACGAATCAACCTCATTGGATCTCTAGATCAAAAGTTATAGGGGAAACAAGATTACAACTTTCTCTGTTTTTGAATTAAACAGAAAAAAAAGATTTGCTACTAATTGGGCAGGGGTACATGTGGCAGTCTCTGGTTGGCTGCGGGGTGTTTGCTGCGAGGGAATACTAACACAGGGCCGCAATCTAATGAAAACTACTCGGCTCAGTTTAAGTGACAAAAAAACCGATCCGGTTTTTTTGTAAGACCCGAAGGGGTATGCAAATCTAATCTAACCCATTGATCTAAGATCCTACGGTAGAAAAACAACAAAAGAAAAACTAGAGGAGGGAGAGGTTCTCACCGTGGGCACAGGAGGCTGGGAGCTCCGGTGGCTGCTCCGGCGAGGGTGGAGAGGCACTCTGGCGAGGGGGCTGGTCGTCGACAGGGTGGGGCGGCGGAGGAGGGGGCGGTCGGCTCCGGGCGTCGGGGAGGCAGCAGGGGAGGCGTGGGGCGACGGGGAGGCAGCAGGAGTTTCTGCTGCTAGCTCGAAGGGCCGAGCTCCGGCGAGCTGTGCGGGCGCGGCGTGGTGGCTGGGCAGGGGCGGCGGGGGTGGGGGAACGGGGCGAGGGCGGCTCGGGGGTCTCGTTTTTATAGGGGGAGGGGGTGGCCGAGGGGGAAAGGAATCGGGCTGCCATGGAAGGAGAAATCTCGCTGGAGAAAGGAAGGTCACGGGAGACAGAAAGATGTAAGGAAGAAGAAGAGGGAAGGAAAGAGAGAGAAGAAAAAAAAAGAAAAAAAAGGGGAAAAGAAAAAAAAAGGAAGGGGTGGCGCTGCGGTTTGCGAGGGATTTGCTTCTTAGCAATGGGGATCTCACCCGAGAATATCTCCCGTGTCTTTTTTTTTAACAGAAACTAAAACGAAATAAAAGGAAACAAATAAAATAATTAATATAGGGTATTATATACCAAAATGATCAGAAAAATATCCTCTACTCGATTAACATTTTTCCAAGGCAAAAATAAAAACTTTAAAAAAATGTTTTTCAGAAAAAAATCCCTTATGCTATATTTTCTTTTTTGCAATTATTTTCACAATAAAACTTTGGCTTTCTGGGCTCAAAGTATTTCAAAAATGCCTCACATTTTCCTCCGCTCTCTCTTGCGTGCAAGAGATTATTTCCCGGCATTTCTCGTGTGAAGAAAAAAAATAGAAATGCAAAAGCAAAAGTCGAAAGAATTCAAATGCAAACTTTATTTAAATCAATATGCATAGATGCTTAGCTACAATGTAAAACATTCCAAAATTGGGAATTTGGGATGTTACAATAAACGATTATCTTTAAACAGGAAATATAATAATAACTATTTATCATTGCCTCTAGGGCATATTTCCAACAATGACTACACGGTATAACAAGAAAAAAGGTTATAAACAAAATGCATGCATGCATCAAAGTCATATAAAAATTTTGGTATGACCTTGCCTAAAAATAGGACATATCGAGTTTGCTTGAAATTCGCCGAAACGGACATAAATTGTCATTTTGGCAAAACATAAGCAACTCACACGGCATGTCACTCACACAAACCCCTTCATATCGCAAACACACATATTTCCATTATTGTAATGCACAACTTTTTACTCACCTATATCCCGAGAGAGATCGTGCACGGCTAAATAAATAGCTAGATCTAGATAACTAGTGGAGAGGAGGCCAAGGGGAGGAGGAGGAGTCCTCCTCCAATTCGGTTTGGGAAGGAGGAGTCCTCCTCTTCCTTCCCACCTCCCTCTTTCCCTTTTTCATTTATTTTCCTTTGGTATTTGCTATTTACTTATGTGGCGCCATGGGCCCCTTGGGCTGACTCCACCAGCCCACTAAGTACTTGTGGCGCTACCCTAGTGTCTTGGGCTCACTCCCGGGTGTGTGGGCCCCTCCGATGAACTCCCGGAACCCATCCGTCACTCCCGCTACACTGCTGGAATTGCTCAAAACTTTCCGGTGACCAAATGAAACCATCCTATATATCAATCTTCCTTTCCGGACCATTCCGGAAACCCTCGTGACGTCTGTGATCTCATCGGGGACTCCGAACAACATTCGGTAACCACACATATAACTCAACTATACTAAAACAACATCGAACCTTAAGTGTGCAGACCCTGCGGGTTCGAGAATTATGTAGACATGACCCGAGGCACTCCTCGGTCAATATCCAATAGCGGGACCTAGATGCCCATATTGGATCCTACATATTCTCCGAAGATCTTATCGGTTGAACCTCAGTGTCAAGGATTCATATAATCCCGTATGTCATTCCCTTTGTCCTTCGGTGTGTTACTTGCCCGAGATTCGATCGTCGGTATCCGCATACCTATTTCAATCTCGTTACCGGCAAGTTTCTTTACTCGTTCTATAATAGAAGATCTCGTGACTTACACCTAGTCACATTGCTTGCAAGGCTTGTGTGTGATGTTGTATTACCGAGTGGGCCCCGAGATACCTCTCCGTCACACGGAGTGACAAATCCCAGTCTCGATCCATACTAACTCAATGGACACCTTTGGAGATACCTGTAGAGCACCTTTATAGTCACCCAATTACGTTGTGACGTTTGATGCTCACAAGGTATTCCTCCGGTGCCAGTGAGTTATATGATCTCATGGTCATAGGAACAAATACTTGACACGCAGAAAACAATAGCAATAAAACGACACGATTAATATGCTACGTTTATAGTTTGGGTCTAGTCCATCACATGATTCTCCTAATGATGTGATCCAGTTATCAAGTGACAACACTTGCATATAGCTAGAAAACCTTGACTATCATTGATCAACTGGCTAGCCAACTAGAGGCTTGCTAGGGACATTGTTTTATCTATGTATCCACACATGTATCTATGTTTTCATTCAATACAATTATAGCATGGATAATAAACGATTATCTTTAAATAGGAAATATAATAATAACTATTTATCATTGCCTCTAGGGCATATTTCCAACAATGACTGCACGGTATAACAAGAAAAAAGGTTATAAACAAAATGCATGCATGCATCAAAGTCATATAAAATTTTTGGCATGACCTTGCCTACAAATAGGACATATCGAGTTTGCTTGAAATTCGCCGAAACGGAAATAAATTGTCATTTTGGCAAAACATAAGCAACTCACAGGGCATGTCACTCACACAAACCCCTTCATATCGCAAACACACATATTTCCATTTTTGAAATGCACAACTTTTTACTCACCTATATCCCGAGAGAGATCGTGCACGGCTAAATAAATAGCTAGATCTAGCTAACTAGTGGAGAGGAGGCCAAGGGGTGGAGGACTCCTATTCCTCCAATTCGGTTTGGGAAGGAGGAGTCCTCCTCTTCCTTCCCACCTCCCTCTTTCCCTTTTTCTTTTATTTTCCTTTGGTATTTACTATTTACTTATGTGGCGCCATGGGCCCCTTGGGCTGACTCCACCGGCCCACTAAGTACTTGTGGCGCTACCCTAGTGTCTTGGGCTCACTCCCGGGTGGGTGGGCCCCTCCGGTGAACTCTCGGAACCCATTCATCACTCCCGCTACACTACCGGAATTGCTCAAAACTTTTCGATGACCAAATGAAACCATCCTATATATCAATCTTCGTTTCCGGACCATTCCGGAAACCCTCGTGACATCCGTGATCTCATCCGGACTCCGAACAACATTCGGTAACCACACATACAACTCAACTATACTAAAACAACATCGAACCTTAAGTGTGCAGACCCTGGGGGTTCGAGAATTATGTAGACATGCCCCGAGGCACTCCTCGGTCAATATCCAATAGCGGGACCTCGATGCCCATATTGGATCCTACATATTCTCCGAAGATCTTATCGGTTGAACCTCAGTGTCAAGGATTCATATAATCTCGTATGTCATTCCCTTTGTCCTTCTGTATGTTACTTGCGCGAGATTCGATCGTCGGTATCCGCATACCTATTTCAATCTCGTTACCGGCAAGTCTCTTTACTCGTTCTGTAATACAAGATCCCGTGACTTACACCTAGTCACATTGCTTGCAAGGCTTGTGTGTGATGTTGTATTACCGAGTGGGCCCCGAGATACCTCTCCGTCACATGGAGTGACAAATCCCAGTCTCGATCCATACTAACTCAATGGACACCTTTGGAGATACCTGTAGAGCACCTTTATAGTCACCCAATTACGTTATGACGTTTGATGCACACAAGGTATTCCTCCAGTGCCAGTGAATTATATGATCTCATGGTCATAGGAACAAATACTTGACACGTAGAAAACAATAGCAATAAAACGACACGATCAATATGCTACGTTCATAGTTTGGGTCTAGTCCATCACATGATTCTCCTAATGATGTGATCCAGTTATCAAGTGACAACACTTGCATATAGCCAGAAAACCTTGACTATCATTGATCAACTGGCTAGCCAACTAGAGGCTTGCTAGGGACATTGTTTTATCTATGTATCCACACATGTATCTATGTTTTCATTCAATACAATTATAGAATGGATAACAAACGATTATCTTTAAACTGGAAATATAATAATAACTATTTATCATTGCCTCTAGGGCATATTTCCAACAATGACTGCACGGTATAACAAGAAAAAAGGTTATAAACAAAATTCATGCATGCATCAAAGTCATATAAAAATTTTGGCATGACCTTGCCTACAAATAGGACATATCGAGTTTGCTTGAAATTCGCCGAAACGGAAATAAATTAACATTTTGGCAAAACATAAGCAACTCACGAGGCATGTCACTCACACAAACCCCTTCATATCGCGAACACACATATTTCCATTATTGAAATGCACAACTTTTTTACTCACCTATATCCCGAGAGAGATCGTGCACGGCTAAATAAATAGCTAGATCTAGCTAACTAGTGGAGAGGAGGAGAGATGATGTAGCTAGATCTATATGTATGGAATGAGGGGAGCCAAATAAATGTGGAAGATAGAGTTAGAAGAGGTCATTTATGGAGGAGAATTAGGATGGAGGGGGCATTAATGGGGGACAGAAGAGAGGTAGAAGGAAGAGAGAAGAAGGGCAACAATGATGAAGAAGTAACTTAGAGAGAGGAGAGGAGAAAGGAGGGAGAAGGGCAAAGGGGGAGGAAGGGGGAGAGTAGGGTGTGTGGGTGAAAAGCTGCCACCAGCCACGCGTGGCAGTAGCGCTGCTTTTCAAAGGGCGCTACTTCTATTGTTCTTAATAGTAGCGCTTTTTTGGAACAGCGCTTCTACTAAGTGGGGCCCAGTAGCAGTAGCGTTGATTCCCGCCAAGCGCTTCTGCTATTCCTCTTAGAAGTAGCGCTTTTTACAAGGGCACGCTGCTACTACTGCTACCGTCGGTGGGTTTGTTGGGTCCCGTTTAGCAGTAGGTTTTTTATATTTCTAGCGCTACTGCTAAGGCCTTATCAATAGCGTCTGACAGATCCAGCGCTACTGATAAGTAGCAGCCGCGCGTGCTATAACACGGTCCTACCTATAAGGTTTTTCCTACTAGTGATGTATTGTTTAAACCCTTTTTTTTTGTTGAAAGCTACTTATATGTTCAAATGATCTGAAATTTGAAACGCACCGCACGCCTGAAATTATCTTTCATTTTGAATTTTCTCTTGGCACTGAAATGAATATTTGAATTGGTAATAATAAGTTGGGAGAAATAACTATTCCTAACCCCAAAAAACGGTCGTGCTAGCAAAACGCGGCTTTAGCATCCGAGCATTGCAGCCGTGCGCTGAATCACTTAGTAATCTGCACTTGGGCACGCACGCACCAATCACCACTATGGCTAGATTTGGTGTGGTTTTTGGGTGGCCTCCCGGCCTTCTAGCGCTTCCTGTTGCAGTGTACCACGAGTCAACCAAAAATAGACGACGGGCACGGGCCACGGCGGCAGTGCCCTCTCCTTTAGCCGCAACGGCTGCATCCGGCTACCTTCATCTCGAATTGGGGCTCCGCATCTTCTTCAGGTCTTGAATTTTTGTTTTTAATCCTCCCTGTTTGTTTGCTCCTAGCTATAGGCAGAGAACTCAATTCGCATAATCGTCATGGCTCGGCAGGACGTGCTCATGGAGCCCCAGTCGCCCGGCTCGCCGGCCTCTCCGGACAAGCCGTCGGCACCGGAGCTGCCGGAGCCTTATTCCGAAATGCGGTCGTTGGACGAGGATGCCGCGGTAAAGCCCGACCGGCGGACATCGTCGTCGTCGTCTTCGTCGTCCAGGGCGTCCTCGGCCGAGTGCGTTTTCCATGTCGACGCGTCCGAGATGCACACCCCGTTGGTTGTGGCAGCGGCAGAGGGCGACGACGACCATGCCGACGCCGGCACGGCCGCGGAGGCGAAGTTACCCGCTGGCGACTGGGTGTCATGGCCGGAGCCGTCGTCCGACGGGGGCACGGTGTCTGCGGCGCCGGAGGCCCAGACGATGGCCAAGCCGGCGGTCGAGGGCTTCAACCCGGACAGGATCCCGGCGTCCGTCTTCCAGCCCAAGGCGGGGTCGCAGGCGGACTGGAGCATCACTTCCAACGAGTCGCTCTTCAGCATCCACGGCGCCAGCCTGAGCACCTCCGACGACTTCTACGCCCCCAGCAGGTCCCACTTCGACTACTTCTACGACGAGGCCATGGCGGCCGGCGGCGGCGGGTTCCAAGACGGGAAGCTGCCGCCGCTCGCGGAGGTGCCGGGCAGCGCGATGTCGGACGCGAGCGAGGGGAGCGCCTCGGCCAAGAGAGGGATCCGGCGGCACGAGAGCGGCTCCATCGGCAGCTCCAGCAACTTCTCCTTCGCCTTCCCAATGTACGTACGCCCCGCCGCAGGCACGATTTTCTCCACCATTACCATGACCGACCGACCGTTCTTGATCGACGCCGTCCGTTCGGTTCCGACATGCGAAACCTTTGTATCTGCAGACTGGCCGAGCCGTCGCCGGGGACGAAGGAGAGCATGGGCGGCTACCAGCAGCTGCAGAAGGAGCAGGAGCAGTCGCCGCCGACGCCCTCGAACCGCAAGTCGCAGTTCGAGGAGATGACGACGGAGGAGGAGCGGCGGCCGCCCAACACCGGGTGGTGCTGGTGCGGGGAGTGCTGCGGCTGCTGCTGGTTCGCCTGCTCCTGGCCCACCTGCTGCTGCCAATGGCGGTGGCGGTGCTGTTCTTGCTCATGCTCCTGGCCAACCTGCTGCCAGTGCAGCTGGTGCCTCTGAGAGGTGATCGGGCTACTAGGAATGGCGGGAAAAAGAACGCAGAGCTGATCTTTCAAACATTATAGGTGTTGTTAAGGGAACAGTAGGTGATTAGGGAACCAGCTGGACAAAAGGTATACAGAGATGCAGTGTACATTGTTGACAGGGATTGAGAAGTGCAAACATGTACTGTTTTGTTAGGACAAAAGCATGCAGAACCCATAGAGCAGGTAGTAATACACAACATTGATAGTCTTCAAATGGAGTGATGCTCCTTGTTCTGTGATTCTTGATAGTCTTCAAATGAAGTGTTCATAGATTTACTGCCAAGTGCCCCATTGCCATGTGATCTCAGGAAAACTTGGTAGTCTCCCAACAAAGGGTGGCCAAACTGATGCAGCAGCCTGACGAACAGCATCAGTGGTATCAGCATGGAAAAGAACAGTCACCTCGCACGATGGCGCTCTGCCCCTGAGCAATGGTACGAACGGGCAATCAGTGATGTCGGATGGTGGTAGATGGACCAGAAGTTTCTCCAAACGGCCTGCAGACTCATGATTCCTACAGATCCCTAGCAGACTCATCAGTTCACATGAAAACCTGGGTGACAGCTTGACTTCAGTAATTTTGGCGAGCAGTCGGACAAGATAGTCTGGCGTCACCGCGTAGTAAAGGTCTACGCGGTCTGCAGCAACCGGTAGCTCAAGATCTAACGTCCTGATATCTCGATCACTTGTAAACAGCTGCAACAGAGAGTATATATCCAACGACTCGATCCGAAGATTTCTCAAACTCGTTAGGCCGTCAACTTGGACAGTTGGACTGAGTTTATCAATGGTCAGCTTCAGGGTAGACATGGAAGGGGTGTCTAAAATGAGGATTTCTGGTCGAACACACTTCAACTCAAGGTAAACCAAGTTAGGTGCATGAATAGCTTAGGAATGTGGAGCATTCGATACCTCCCAACGGAAAGTCTTTACTTGAGAAAGGTGAATCTTGGGGTTTTCGAGACCCCCGACTCCAATAAGATTGAGAATCTGAAGGCAAGAGAAGCATTCGTTCAACTTGCTCAGGTCCTCGTCATCGAGTCTAATGAACTCGAGCGTCAGATGGGTCAGATTAGGCATTATCTCGAGCCCATCAACACACAGCCATGCATTTTTCACCACCAGTTTGAGCAGATTATGACCTGCATACACAAATTTTAATCTCAGATCATCACAAGCAGGGTTTAATTAACCGGATAAATATCTGGAACCAAATAGACCGCCATAAACTCAGTATGACAGATGCTGCCTTAACTGGACAAATGACTTGTATCTGAATATGGTGATAAACTGATAATAGCAATATGGACAAATGCACTATTTATCTTAACAAGAGCATTTAGTTAGTGAGACTCCACATTGCAGCGCTATGACCCAAAAATGTTTTCATCTGATATGCAAAGCTATGACCCCAAAATGTTCTACTTGTGTGTCTTCATTCAAGAAGATAATGAAATGGTTGGAAAGCTCTCTTTAATTCAAATTGCATTGCTGCCGTTCTGCCAAGACGAGAGTAAGCCAAATCTTAAGCCACTGTAATCTATGTAAATATCGGTTTCAAGCTATAGACAGAGCAAAATGAACATGATCCTCTAAAAAATGTAAAATCTACAACTGACATCTAAGAGACCCAGAACTTCAAACCATGAGCATTAGAGTTTTAACAAAAACCAAGCCCCCTAATGGAATTGTTATTTCTAGAGCCCAGAATTGATAAACGAGCAAAATGGTAAGTTTCTAGAGCAACACAGGTTAAAATACAACCTTTTCAGAGCATTACAGATTATATAATTCAACCAAGAAACAGTAAGCTTTGTGAAGAAGAAGCATAACTTCTGCCAAATAACTTGTTCGAACGTGACAAGCTAACTCTAGCAGGATAATACATTCCTTGAAATGAAACAACATTTCAATGCAGAGAACATAAATATTGCCAGAGAGAGACTGACAGAAGTGCGAGATGACAGGGAGCGCCTCCGCCTTCCGCCAGCATGACTGTGGCCAGAAGTCAGCTATCTCCAGCTCCTGGAGGGCAGATCCTGCGGCAGTTGCAGCCCATGCCCGCACGGAGTTTCCACTGGTAACATGCAGATCATCAGCCTCGTCGAACTCCCCCTCCTCCACCCACGTCGCTTCATCGGGGCAACCCTGCCCTTCGGACGCAATGATCACAAGGGAGCGGAGGTGCGACCCAACGCGTGACGCGAGGTTTCCAGCGAGTGTGTGGAAGGCGGTGCCCTCGACCCCTCCCCCACCCTTCCGAAGGCCGGGTGCGCGGTCGGAGGCGTCGAGGCGGATGCGAGGGCACTGGTAAACCACGGCGAGGAGCGCGCGCGAGGCAAGGCGGCACGGTGCGATGTCTCTGGTATGAGCGACGCGGCCGAGGATGTTCGCGAGGATTGATGGCGGTAGAAATTTGAACGGGTCGCCAGCCTCTGACATGTGGGCCATGGAGGTATCGGGTAAGATGGGATCAGATGACGGTTTGCAAAGTGGGATTGCTGAACAGTTTCTTTTCCCTTTGCCATCATTTCCGTTTCCCGTTTCATCATGTTTCCGTTTTGAGTTTCTATCAACGGTTCGTGTTACAGATGATTCACCAATGAGATTAGCATCAGTAGGTGTTGGAGCGGCAACATTCTCCGAGCGAGAAGGATCATTGCTGATAGTTGCACATGTGCCTCTTGAAAAGTTGGGAGATTGATCTTCAATAGGATCAGGAGAGACACGTACGATATCACCCGAGACTAGAACCTCGGTGCCAACATTCTAGTTCACTTGAGTGTCCTGAGCATCCTTTGAATTTAGAACAGGAGAGACATGTACATTACCATCCGACACTCTGGCTTGACTTTCTTGAGCATCCATTGAATTTAGAACAGCCTCTGGAACCTGACCTTCAGATGCAACAGGAGGATTCTGCTGATCTCGGACCAGATCGACAGGAGCTTGATCAGGATGTGGAACTTGATATCCAATTGTACCAACAGGATGTAGCGGATCTCGAACTTGACTGGAAGAAGCATCCACATTAGTCTGGCAGTTGCGCATGAGTGATGAAATAGCATCAGAAATGTCGGCTGCCAATAAGGAGAAACGTTTCTGTTGAATTAATTCAAATTCCTCGGCCAAGATAGCACGATGCTTTTCTACGATTGAATTGATAATAGAATGCACCTGGTTAAATAAGAAAAAGAAGTATAAGAAATATATATAACAAAAAAGTTGAATTATGAACCCAACATAACTGATTGACCAAAGACTTAGACTACAAGCATTAAAAGATAGCCAGCGAAAATGTTCTGAACATAAGACTAACATGAGTAGAAGAGTTGGAGGTTTCAGCTTGGGGGCTTGACGAACTTGGCCCCATGGACTCTGTGGCCGAGGTAAACTTTCCAACTGCACGTTCAACAGAACTCCGCACCCCAGCATCAACTTCAGTCCTCTCTGACGGCATCTTCACCATATGGAGTAGATCATATATTTCGGAACTAAATGATGCACACAAATATTACACAAAAAAGAAAGAAATCAGACCATAACAAAAGTGAAGCAAGAAGCTGTGAAAGAAGGTAATAGGAATATTATAAACCTACATTAGCATTAGCAATCAGATGAAAAGAAAAGTGAACCCGATAGCTCACCAACCCACATTCAGAGAGGTCTCATTTCTACCTAAATAACGTACAGTTAAGGGAGGGAACTTCCCCTTTTTTAGATTAGCATAGCAAGCACAGATAACTTTACAGCTAAACCCCGGCATGCATTTTTTTGGGGTCTCTCTATCCTGTCAGTTTGAGTCACAAATATGCAATCAGTTGATACGTGACAGATATCGAAATACTTTCAGCCCACAGAACTTGATTTTGAAATAATTATAAAATAACCATTACATAGAACTACAATAACATTTAGCAATCCTGGGCAAGAATAGGCAAGTATTTAACGGGTGACACACAAATCATTTAACTGATGCATGAAGATAAAAAATTGTGCTGAGAAATGACGAAACACTACCCAATGTAACCTGGGGTAATTGCATAGTTTCTTCAATTGCTTCAGAGTTCAGAGCGATAGCCTGGTAATAGGAGAACAAACACAGGTTGATTAAACAGGTAAAATTTCTGCATAATCCCAAAAAGGAATGGTAAGGCCAAAGTGCCCTTCTGTTCCACAATGTAGTGCATATTAGTATTTGTAAAAGTCAGACATGTTTACGTTTGTTTATGGAGAAAAAAACATCGACATTCACAATACAAAAATTAGAATCGTTAGATTCATGTTGAAGTGTGTTTTCCTGTTTTATTTATTTAGCATTTTCGACGTCGGCATTTATTCTAAAAGCTTGGGCAAATGTAGACATGTCTGACTTCTTAAAAACCTAATATGCACTACACGGATGGGGCATTTGACTCACAGTAAAGACTCAAGACCGAAACAAATAATGGTGAACCGAAACAGGAACTGATCGAGACTGTGAGTGGTGAATACGTTCACCAACTCGCCGTCGGGAGAAGAGGGGAGTTGAAGGAGGTTTCGGAGATCGAAGCACCAGATGGACGGAAACCTAGCAGCCGGAGAAGATTCGACGGTGGCGGAAAACCTAGAAACCGAGCGACGGCGCCTAGGCCTCTCACCAGGGCGACGGACACTAAGATCCGAACGCCCCCTAGTTCCGACGAAGACGAAGAGAAAACAAGCTGGCGTCGCCGGCGTTGGTCGCCATTGGACAGATGAAACGGGTGCTGTTCAGTGGGACTGGGGGAGAAAGGAGATTGCAATGACTAACGTGCGACAACGGGCTAGAAGACCCTGCTGAAAATCAATGTGCTCCAACGCCTGACACGTGTCTTGAGTTGAGCCCACGTGCGATGCCAGGCGTCTCACCCAAGTGACCCTCGAAGAAAAATGGTTTTCCATCGGAGCAACTCCAAGACAGCGACCCATTTCATCTGCCCCGCACCCGTTTGGATTGCCGCGGACGAAAACAAACGTCCTCCATCCCAAATCGCGTCCGCACCGATCCATTTCAAACTCAAATTTGGATCGGATTTGCGTCGCCGCGGGCGCCAAGCGGACGCACCGCGCGTCCCGTTCATGTCCGCCTCGGCCCCACTCGTCGGCCGGCTAACCGCCCTCCGGTCGTATTAAATGCGACCACCTACCTACGGGGCCCGCCTGGAAGTGGGTGGAAGGTGCTCGTGGGTCGTCCTTTTTTATTTCGAAGATGCGGTGGGGTCGGCCTCATCCACTTCCCCTCCCGTCCACATCTGGCCACGCTTGCTCCCCCGGCGGCCCACGAAACCCTAGCCATGGTTTTCTTCAGCAAGGGCAAGGGCAAGCTCCACCCCGGCGCGAGCTCGTCCAAGGTGTTGCTGCCACCTCGCAGCTTCGCGCCACCGCGGGAGCGCGTGTACATCCCAGTCCACCAAGCTCGGTGGCACTGGCAGTACAGGCAAGCTCTGCCCTACCCAGATACCAACCTTCCCCATGTTTGGCATCTGGATCCCGACTGCATCCCTATCCCAGCAGTGTCGCGGTCTGCGCACGCGCACACGGAGGAGGTCCCTTGGGCTGGCCGGAGCGGGAGCTCGTCGACCTCGTCAACTCCGACGACGACGACGAAGACGATGCGTAGGGCCGGCGCCAGATGTAGACGAGGGCGGTCACATCTTTTTATTTATGTTTAATTAAGTTTTATGTGGACTTGGGCCGGCTTTGACCGGCCTTTAATGTTTAGTTATGTACAATATCGTTGTTTGTGCATTTTTTTTAAATCCGCGCTAACGATTTACGTCCCAGCCTGTGTTGAACGGACTAGCCGATCCATTTGAAAAATCGGACACTAGCTCGCTCAACCCAAACAGACGAAAAGCATACAAACCGCGCGTCCGTTTGGGTCCACGCATTAGAGTTGCTCTCAGTGACCAGGTCTCGGTCAACTTAGACTTAATCAATCTCAATTAAATGATATACGAGTAGTATTAAAAAAAGAAGTTGAAAATAAAAAAAATTGTACGAATCTCCAAGATCAAAGGACTATAACATTAACTAAGACATTGCAAAGTCTCAGTTGAGACTTAGTAAAACTGTTTCATCGTATTTTTGGTCTTTGACGTGGTTTGTGTTAGAAATAGAAGTAGTCACACATGAGGAGTAAGAGCAACTCTAGCAGATGTCATGTGTCGCCGTACTATAAGCTTAGTTTATGAGCACCATAAATGGTTTTTGCGATATATACCAAACGCAAAATTGTACTGCAAAAGACGACGCTCTTCTTTTCCTCGCTTTGGGTGCCGCTCCGGCCGCTCACTCCGCTCACACTCCGGTTGTCTGCTCACTCCGGTCACGCTCCGGCTGTCTGCTCACTCTGGTCACGCTCCGGCTGTCCGCTCACTCTGGTCACGCTTCGACGACCTGCTCCAGTGACGCTCTGGTTGCCCGCTTACTTCGATCATGCCTTGGCGGCTACTGTCGAGCTCTTTCGCCTGCTCTGGTGACGCTTTAACGACACTTCGGCCGTTCGCTTACTCCGAGCTATACTTAGGCATCTCCGGCACGGCCAGGCTCGGGCGGTGTTGGCGAACGTAGCATGAGAAACAAAAAATTTCCTACGCACACGCAATACCTATCCATGGTGATAATCATCTACGATAGGGGAGAGTGCATCTACGTACCGTTGTAGATCGCTAAACGGAAGTGTATATAACGCGGTTGATGTAGTGAAACATCTTCGTGATCCAAATCGTAGTTCGTCCCGCGATCTCATCACGATCCGTCACGCGATCCCATCACGATTCTTCCCGATCTAGTGCCCAACGAACGACACCTCCACGTCAAGCACACGTACAGCTCGATGACGATCTCTGTGTTCTTCATCCAGCAAGAGGGGGAGGAGAGGTAGAAGAGTTCTCGATAGCGCGACGGTGCGGTGGAGGTGGTGGTGGAGCAATTCCAACACGGCTTCGTCTAAGCACCGTAGAACTAGAGAGGAGGAACTACGATCTAGAGAGAGGGCAGCACTTGGCTGAATTTGTTGTGTCTCTGACCCTCAATACCTCTAGTATATATAGGAGGGAGGAAGGGGAGGAGGCAGCCTCAAACCCTTAAGGTTTGGCCGAAATTGGAGCTGAAGGAGTGATAACCCACAAGTATAGGGGATCGCAACAGTTTTCGAGGGTAGAGTATTCAACCCAAATTTATTGATTCGACGCAAGGGGAAGCGAAAGAATATTCTCAAGTATTAGCAGTTGAGTTGTCAATTCAACCACACCTGAAAGATTTAGTGTCTGCAGCAAAGTATCAGTAGCAACGTAGTATGATAGAAGCAGTAGCAACAGTAACCAGTAGCAGCAAAGTAACATCAGTAGCAACAGAGTAACAGTAGCAGCAGTGACAGCAGTAGCGGCAAAGTAACGTAGTAAGGACCAGTAGGAAAAACTCGTAGGCATTGGATCGGTGATGGATGATTATGCCAGATGTGATTCATCATGTAACAGCTATAACACGGAGAGATATGTAACTAGCTCCCATTCGTCAATCTAATGTAGGCATGTATTCTGTATGTAGTCATACGTGCTTAGGGAAAAGAACTTGCATGACATCTATTGTCCATCCCATCCGTGGCAGCGGGGTCCTAATGGAAACTACGGGATATTAAGGTTCTCCTTTTAATAAAGAACCAGACCAACGCATTAACACTTGGTGAATACATGAACTCCTCATACTATGGTCATCTCCGGGAGTGGTTCCGGCTATTGTCACTCCGGGGTTGCCGGGTCATAACACATAGTAGGTGACTACAATTTGCAAGATAGGATCTAAAACACACATATATTGGCGACAACATAATAGGTTCAGATTTGAAATCATGGCACTCGGGCCCTAGTGACAAGCATTAAGCATGGCAAAGTAGTAGGAACATCAATCTCAGAACATAGTGGATACTAGGGATCAATCCCCGTCAAAACTATCTCGATTACATGATAGATCTCATCCAACTCATCACCGTCCGGCAAGCCTACGAATAGATTACTCACGAACGGTGAAGAGCATCATGGGATTGGCGATGAAGGAAGGTTGATGATGACGATGACGACAATTTCCCCTCTCCGAGCCCAAAACGGACTCCAGATCTGCCCTCTAGAGGAAGAACAGGAGGTGGCGGCGCCTCCGTATCGTAAAACGCGATGAACTCTTCTCCTTGATTTTTTTTCTGGACGAAAGAGGTTATATAGAGCTGGAATTGGGGGCGACTGAGCTCCGAGGAGCTCACAAGCCTGGTAGCCCTGGCGAGGGGGGCCGAGCCTGGTGGGCTTGTGGGCTCCTGGCTCCGTCCCTCTGGTTGATTCTTGCGCCAGTATTTTTTATATATTCCAGAAAAATTCCACGTAGATTTCCAGGTCATTCCGAGAACTTTTATTTCTACGCAAAAACAACACCATGGCAATTCTGCTGAAAACAGCGTCAGTCCGGGTTAGTTCCATTCAAATCATGCAAATTAGAGTCCAAAACAAGGGCAAAAGAGTTCGGAAAAGTAGATACGACGGAGACGTATCAACTCCCCCAAGGTTAAATCCTTGCTTGTCCTCAAGCAATTCAGTTGACAAACTGAAAGAGACAAAAGAAAAACTTTGACGAACTCTGTTTGATCTTGTTGTTGCAACTATGTCTAACTCATATCCAGAATTTCAGCAAGATCACAAGTAAACCACATAAGCAAATGACATCTAGGTCTCACGGTAAACTCATATCAATGGCATAATCAACTAGCGAGCAAATAATAATAAGTCTCAAACGTCAACACTTCAATCAAGACAATCATGAAGTAGTGTGAATAGATGGTATCTCGCTAGCTCTTTCTGAGACCGCAAAACATAAATGCAGAGCACCTTCAAAGACCAAGGGCTGACTAAACATTGTAATTCATGGCAAAGAAGATCCAGTCACAGTCATACTCAACACAGTTAAAAGCAAAGCATAAAAATGACAGAGGTGCTCTCTACTTGGTGCTTTTTTCAAGAGGAGGATGACTCAACAGGAAAATAAATAGACATGCCCTTCGCAGAGGGAAGCATTGATTTGCAGAGGTGCCACAACTCAAGCTTTGAAAACAGAGATAATAATTTTGGATGGCATGCTTTCATTGTCAACGCAATGACTAAGAGTTCTCACCATCTTCCACACTACACATGCTATAGGCAGTTCCCAAACAGAAAAGTAAAGTTTTGACTCCCACACA
Organism: Hordeum vulgare subsp. vulgare; assembly: GCF_904849725.1. NCBI lineage: Eukaryota > Viridiplantae > Streptophyta > Magnoliopsida > Poales > Poaceae > Hordeum > Hordeum vulgare. The sequence goes on along the minus strand of NC_058520.1, from coordinate 44,019,739 downwards.
ACCAATCAATCACACTCCACGGCTAGCCGAATCCTCGGGTACCGTCCATACCAACAACAATCCTGGGGGAGTTTTGTTTGCAATTATCTTTTCGATTTGAGCATGGAACTGGGAATTCCAATTATGGGCCCCTTTCTCGTGAATGATAGTGAATAAACACATATCGAGGATAACACGCCTAGCATGGAATATGCTGATAGCCCCCTGTCACCACATGAGCAGTTCGGGCATGCAAAACAGATTATTTCTTGAAGGTTTAGAGAGTGGCACATGCAAATTTACTTGGAACGGCAGGTAGATACCGCATATAGGTAGGTATGATGGACTGATATGGAACAACTTTGGGTTTATGGGAGTGGATGCACAAGCAGTATTCCCTTTTAGTAGAAAGTGAATGCTACCAAAAGACTGGGAAGCGACCAACTAGAGAGCGACAACAGTCATCAAAATGCATTGAGATTAACTAACATTGAGTGCAAGCATGAGTAGGACATAAATCACCATGAACATGAATATCGTAGAGGCTATGTTGATTTGTTTCAACTACATGCGTGAACATGCGCCAAGTCAAGCCACTTGAATCATTCAAAGGAGGATACCATCCTATCATACTACATCACAGTCACCTCAACATTCATGTGGGCATCCAAGACAAACCATTATAAGCTCCTAGCTAAGTAAGCATGGAATCAACAACTATGATCTCTAAGTTGTCATTGCAAACATGTTTCTCTCACAACAAAGCTGAATCAGGAACGATGAGCTAGTCATATTTACAAAAACAAAATAGATCGAGTTCATACCAGCTTTTCCAGGCTCAGTCACTTCATCATATATCGTCATTATTGCCTTTCACTTGCACGATCGAATGATGTGAACAATAATAAGAGTGCTCGTGCATTGGACTAAAACTGGAATCTGTAGGCAAACACAAAGGAGAAGACAAAGTAATATGGCTCTTTAACAGATAAATAGATATGCATGCGAGAGGCACTAAACATTGTAACCATCATCTTCTACCTTGACCCAAAGAAAAAGAAAATTATTTACACGGGAAAGCTCCCAACAAGCAAAAGAAGAACAAAAAAATATTTTTGGGTTTTCTCAAACTAGACAGACACACAAAAAGAGAACGAGAAAAAGAAAATAAACTAGCATGGATGATATAGTGGCAAAGTGTGAACACCGACGAACAAAGTGAAAGCATAAGCAAGAATGTAAAGTCGGTGAGAAACACGTACTCCCCCAAGCTTAGGATTTTGGCCTAAGTTGGTCTACTCCCATGGAGGGAAATAACCAGCTTCGGGGTACTCCGGAGTGGACTGAGGATGCCACTACTGTGTGAGCTCCTCTGGCTCCCACTGATAAACCGGCGTCTGGTACTCGACTGGTGGCTCTGGCACGGGAACCTGTGGTTGGGCTAGGCCCCAATATGCGTAGATGTCCAAGGGCATGATAATGTACCTGCCTACATGAAGATTGAACAAAGACGGAGCAGGCAAAGTAATAGTCTCACGAGTACCCTGACTAAATACCAGGTGATAAATCATCCTTCTATTTGTATCTCTATCAAGAAAGTCGTGCAGAACCATGCTATCGTAATCTAGATATCTCTCGGGAAAAAGAATCTCTTCTTCCTCGTCCAGTCTAATAGGTATCTCAAAGTGTCTAGCAAGACGAGTAGCATAGATACCTCCATAGACAATGCCTTTAGAACGGTTCGTGTTCAACCGTTGAGCTACTATAGCACCCAAGCTATAAGTTTTATCGTTATAAAGGGCTTCGCACAAGACTGCAAGATCTGGGGAGCTAAGTGACCCAGCTTTCCCACGGCCAATCAAACATTTTCCCACAAATAGTGAGAAGTACCGAAGCACGGGAAAATGAATGCTAGCAGCTCTAGCGCAAGACACTCCTCTCTCCTCTCCTACAGCAATTGTATCGATGAAAGCCTCCAAGTCCCGTGGACGAGGTTCATGAATATCCCCAACGTAAGGTAATTTGCAAACATTGCAAAAATCCTAGAGTGACACGCACTGGGGGATATCATAAAGTTTGATCTCAACCATAGGAGGATTCTTCCTCGGATAGAAGTTAAAGCTTTGTACAAAGATAGTAGTGAGGAGGAGGTATTGCGGACACTTATCTTCAACGAAGGCGGTAAGGCATGCGTTCTCCACCACGTAGTGAAAGTCCTCATAAAGTCCGGCAGCGCGTAAGAACACATCACTTGGCCATTCGCACGCTCGAACTTCTGTGACTCGAGGGACTGGATACTTGGGCTTCTTCTCACTTCCATCATCCTTGGGGTCACGGCTTGAAGAGCCTCTTAAGAACCTCCTCATCTTTTCCCTTTTCTATCTCTGAAAATTTCTGAATTTTTTAGTGATTCTAAGGAAAAGTGAATAAACCTCAACAAAACTCATAGCAACTACTCCCACAAGTGCCTAGAGGCCATATTACGCATCAAAACTACTTGGGACCAGCTAAAATTAACATGCAAAGCTCAAGAACATGGTCACCAACGCAACAAAAATACGCGGAGTATAAGGCACTAGAGCAAAAACTAATTGGACCAATGGAGGAGTCACTTACTGTAAGTGCATCTAGTGCCCCTTAGTGATTTTGGTGGTTTGAAGACTTATAGGTTAAGTATCTAATGTGTTTATGAGTGTACACAGGATCTATAAGTCATTAAGGAGTTTGAGATATTTGAAGAATATCGACCCCTAAAAATATATGTCTTCAGTTGAAGAAATTGGTCTGAAGCTGAAGAAATGAATCGCGAGGAATCTGCGATGAAATTGATATTCCTCATGAAGATGCTGATATTGAGAAGACCGGTGGTTCCTGAAGAAAATCATTCTGAAGAATTTGAAGCATGAAGATTTACACTTTCTATTTTACTTTCTTCGCATTTGATTAATAGGAACACCGTACTGTTAAAGGGGGTCGAAGTTACACTATGGAATGAATTTCCTCATGATGCTCAACCCAAGCCTAATCCTACCAAAAGCCTCAAGTGAGGAATATGAGTGACATGAGGACTCTCATAGTTGAGGGTTCCGACCGTTTCGATAGTCACGCCAAGTCACTGGTCTTATCCACTCCAACGGTCATATTATTTAAGGGCATTAGTGTCAAATCATGTCGGGATGCTCCCAAGCTATAAATAGCCACCCCCACAACCACTAGCTGGTTGGTTGCTCTGTTATAAACTGACACTTGTCATAAGAGCAACCCAATTCCTCAGAGCCTTCGAGAGAAATTCATCAGTGAGGAAATACACCACCCACCGAAACCACAAACCAAACCTAGTGATTGAGCATCACTGAAGAAGTTGTTCCTGTGTGGGACTGAAGCCTTTTACCTTTGAGGACTGTGCATCCTCCAGACGGTTAGGCGTCATGGTCTAGAGCTTTCCAGCAGTCAATTGTGGATCGCCGGGTGACCAAGTTTGTGAGGGTTTGGAAGTCTGCCCTGAAGACTTACCACGAGTGTTGGGCGAGGACTGTGTGTCCTTAGCTCAAGAAGAATACGGTAGGGACTGTGTGTCGCAGGACTGGGTGTCCTTTGGTTTCAATACCAAGCCGCTCCAAACCAGATGAACGACTGTCACAGTAGTTGGAACTGGGTCATCAACGACTGTCTTCACTCAGAAACGGGTTTTAATTCATCAACTCTTTACTTTCCCGTATTATGTGTTGATGACTTTCACTGTGACTGTTTGAAGAATTTGCTGAAGACTTTCTCCGAATTTCCTCAACCCCAAATTCTTCACATTAGTTATTTCTCATATGTATTATGCGTGCCTGCTCACTGTGCAATCTGTTTTCACATTCTTCACTCTGAAAAACTGTTGTTGTGAAACTTTGCACTTTTGATCCTTTACTGTTTCTGCTGTAAGTTAGTCATCAGTGAGGAATTTCCTCAAAAGGAATTTCCTCAGTGATGAAATTCTAAAAATCTCCTATTCACCCCCCTCTAGTCGATATAACGCACTTTCAATTGGTATCAGAGCAAGGTACTCCCTTGTTCTGTGTGATTTTGGTTTAACCACCTGGAGTTTTAGTTATGTCAACTGCAGGCATATTTAAGGTGACTGCAGCATGTCCTACCTACGAAGGAAAGAACTTTCCCTTCTGGAAGAACAAAATGCAAATGCATCTACAAGCTATTGATAATGATCTCTGGTATATTGTGGAACATGGCGTCCCCATCATCTCTGCCAGTGTCTCTGCTGCTGATGTGAAGAAATTCAAGCAACTCGATTCTCAAGCAAAGAACATCATCTGTGGCCATCTGAGCCCAGGCCAGTTTGGAAGAGTAAGTGCTTTGGGCTCTGCAACACTGATCTGGGAGAGACTGTGCATGGTAAATGAAGGAGCATCAACCCAGCGTGACTCTCGTGTTGATATTCTTCGCAATCTCTTCAATCGCTTCAAGAGACATGACAATGAAAGCTGCCAAGACACCTTTGATCACCTCACTGACATATCAAATGAATTGCAAGCACTGGGAGCTCGAGACATCACTGATCATGAAGTTGTGAAGAAACTGCTGAGATCTTTGGATTCTTCATTTGATACTTTAGTTCTGATGATTAAAGAAAGACCAGATTACAAGATGCTTGATCTAGCTGATATACTAGAAAGGCTAAATACTCATGAATTCCAGCTAGAAGAAAAGAGAGATCTATATGGACCAAGCTATTCCAGACCACGTGCACTGAAGGCTAGAGCAATTTCCTCATCTGAAGACGAAGACACAGATGACAACATTTGTGACCCTGAAGAATTTGGACAGGAGCTTGCAATGCTCGTGAGGAAATTCCAGAGATATACACGATGTGGTCAGTTCGGTAAATCTTCAAGAAGAGACATGAGGAAATCAGAATCTTCATCTGAGGACTACAAGAAACGAACCTATCACAAGTGCAAGAAATCAGGTCATTACATTGCTGATTGTCCCCGTTGGGGAAAGGAATCAAAGAAGAAGAAATACAAGGATGACAGTTCTGATGACTCGAAGGAGAAGAAGAAATCTTCAAAATCCTCATCTTCAAAGCCCTCATCGCACAAGAAGACTAGTTTCAGAAAGGCTCGGGCACTTATTGGCAAGGAAATGGACTCCGAGGCAGAATCAGAGGAATGTGATGAAGAAGAGGGTTCTGATGAAGACTCAGAATCTGGACAGGCTAGTCTTGCACTGGCAACCACTTTCTTCAGCAACTCAATCTTCAACCTTGAAGAAAATGATTGCACCATCCATACTGATGACTATGCTGATGACTTCGCTCCAACCTATTGCTTCATGGCAAAGGGTTCAAAGGTACCAAATAATGCCTCCTCCTCTGATTCAAGTGACTGTGAACCTGATAATTATAAGAAACCCAGTTATAGTAAACTTGCTATCATTGCCACTAAACAACAAACTGCCCTGGAAAAGCTTCAGAAACTTCTAGATAAAAGTGACGATCTGTTGAATGATGAAATGAACCTTACCCAAATCCTCACTGAAGATGTGAAAAGTCTTCAGTCTAGATTTGATAATCTTCAGGATCGTTATGATACACTCCTCACTGATCATGAGAAGCTTTCCTATGAATTTCTTCAAAGGAAGCTTGATCTTGAGAAGCTGAGGATGTCTCATGATGATCTTCGTATGGAAAATGATTCATTACTAGCTCAACAGATCAGCGCTAGTCAAGTTTAATTTATTCCTCCATGTCTTAAATGCATTGAACGTGAAACTGCTAATTCCTCACGAGAATCATCAAATGCTACCATTGCTACAAATTCTTCAACTGCACCGGTTGTGTCTATTTCCTCACTTGAGGAAAACACAAATGTTACTGATGAAAATGCAGGGTTGAAGGAATTGTACGTGACAGGCATATACAAAAGCCTCAAAGGACATCAAACCCTTTGTGATGTGCTCAGAAAGCAGATCTTGAACAGGAACCCGAGGAAAGAAGGAATTGCCTTTGAGAGGAAATTAAATGCTGATGGATCTTATTGGAAACCTGAGCAGTATCCCAAAACCTCATGGGTTGCTGCTACTGGGCCTCCTTTTGATCCATCTAATCTAACTGGCTTTTCATGTGAATTATCCTATTCCTCAGATGGTCATTTGACTCCAACTATAAACTGTTCAAAAATCAATCTGGTGAAGTATTTGCTCGATATGTTGGAACTAACTGCAGGAATGGCCCTCCCTTGAGGAAAATCTGGGTTCCCAAAAGCTGTCTTGAAAATCTTCAGGTGAATGTCCTCATGACACCACCACTGAAGAATCTAAACCCCAGATCAAATTCCTGAGGAGGACGAAAGTCTTCAAGAGGATCAAAGTCCTCAACTGGTCAAAACTATGCTCGTACCCATGCTAATGCGTCTAACATGCAGGGAAACTACAAGGAATATGAATGTGAGCGTTACTCCTCAAATCATTATGTTCATAAATCCTCAAACCAGTTCTCTGCATATTCATATGAGTACTTTAATCCCCCTACTTTTAAGAGAAGTGCATTGGCTTCAATGCCACCTTTCTCATATGGTGCTCGCAGGATGATGAATGCTTTGCCACCCCTTCAGATGTGGGTGGTGAGGAAATTGAACTAATCACCTCTGCAGGTCAGGTCTCTAGATGAAAATCATCATCTGAAGAATTTGCTGGAGACCTGAGGAAACGCTTGATAGGACGCAAGCTAATGATTGATGAAATAGAAATATTTCACACGTCCTTACATTTCTGTTATGATGAAATTACTGATCTGATGAAATTAGTATCATATTCTTCAAATCTGAAGCATATGAGATGGTAAGTTGTACTAATTCATCTGCAGGATGACAAACCCAAGAATACTGAGTGGGTTCTTGATAGTGGCTACACACATCACATGACTCGTGATAAAAGCTTACTAATGAATATGCCACTAACTCCATCACCTCTGAAGCAAATCACATATGCTAACAAAGGTAAAAGCAAGGTATTGGGACTTGGAGAAGTGGCTATTTCCAAGGATAGGCATATGGACAAAGTGATGCTTGTTGAATCCCTTGGTTTTAACCTTATGTCAGTCTCGATGATTTGCGATCTTGATATGATTGTTATCTTTGGTAGATATAGATGTGTAGTCATCATGGAAACTGACAGATCCAAAGTCTTCGAAGGTGTAAGAAGAGGGTATTTGTACATTGTTGATTTCTCTACAGGTCCTCAACCAGCCACTTGCTTACTAGCAAAAACCTCAGAAGGATGGTTGTGGCACCGAAGACTAGGTCATGCAGGCATGAGGAATTTGCACACGCTCGCGAAGAAGAAGCATGTCATCGGCATCGAATCAGTCAAATTCCTCAAGGATCATCTCTGCGGTGCTTGTGAATCTGGGAAAATGACCAGATCCAAGCATCCCTCTAAGACTATCATGACCACTACACGTCCATTCGAATTGCTTCATATGGATCTATTTGGACCTACTCACTATCCCACACTAACCAATGCAGCATCTTTATATGGCTTCGTCATAGTTGATGATTATTCCAAATATACTTGGGTGCATATCATAGTGTATAAAACTGAAGTGCAGGAAATCTTCAAACGATTTTCTTCAAGGGCCTCGACGAACTTTGGCATCAAGATCAAACATATCAGGAGTGATAATGGAACCGAGTTCAAAAACACTGGTCTTGATGATTATCTTGATGAACTTGGTATTACTCACGAATTGTCTGCTCCTTATACTCCTCAGCAGAATGGTGTCGTCAAAAGGAAGAACAGGACTCTGGTTGAAATGGCAAGAACTATGCTTGAAGAATATCAGACTCCTCGTCGCTTTTGGCCTGAAGCAATCAACACTGCATGCCATATCATCAACAGGGTATATCTCCACAAATTCCTCAAGAAAACCTCATATGAACTCCTCACTGACAAGAAACCGAATGTAAGTTATTTCAAAGTCTTCGGTGCAAAATGCTGGATTAGAGATCCTCACCATAGCTCAAAATTTGCACCTAAGGCACATGAAGGTTTTATGCTCGGTTATGGAAAGGACTTGCACACTTACAGAGTCTTCAACAACTATCACAACAAAGTTGTTGAGACTGTAGATGTGCGGTTCGATGAAACTAATGGCTCGCAAAGAGAGCAATTGCCTTCTGATCCAGATAAACTGTCCCCTAAGGAAGCTATAAATCTTAAGCCTACTGAAGACATTGTCCCCACTGAGGAATTTGGTGAAGAAACGATCCCCATCGCTGATAAAAACCAAGAAGATGCTCCTGAGGAAATTGCACCAGCACCACTTCCTCAACCCAGACAAAATCCTCAACCAGCTCATCCGAGGATTGCAAACGAAGTAGAACTTGACAAAATCCTCAACGACATCAACGCGCCAGGTCCTCTCACTCGCTCAAAAGCTTCACACTTAGTTAACTTTTGTGGGCACTTTTCCTTTCTATCCATCACAGAACCCTCAAAAGTTGTTGAGGCTTTTCTGGAACCGGAGTGGATCCAAGCTATGCAAGACGAACTTCTTCAGTTCAAGCTGAATGACGTATGGGAGCTTGTCAAACGACCAGATCCTCGCAAGCACAATATCATCGGCACCAAGTGGATTTTCCGAAACAAGCAAGATGAGGACGGTCAAGTGGTGAGGAACAAGGCACGACTTGTAGCCCAAGGCTACACCCAGGTTGAAGGAATAGATTTCGATGAAACTTTTACACCTGTTGCTAGACTTGAAGCTATTCGAATACTACTTGCTTATGCTAATCATCATAACATCATCTTATATCAAATGGATGTGAAAAGTGCATTCCTCAATGGTAAGCTTGAGGAAGAAGTATATGTTGCTCAGCCCCCAGGTTTTGAGGATCCAAAGAATCCAGGCAAAGTCTTCAAACTCAAAAAGGCTCTTTATGGTCTCAAGCAAGCCCCTCGGGCATGGTATGATACATTGAAGGAATTCCTGATGAAGAAAGGCTTCAAACCTGGTTCACTCGATCCAACTCTTTTCACAAAATCCTATGATAATGAGCTGTTTGTATGTCAAATATATGTCGATGATATCATATTTGGCTGTACTGACAAACGATACAATGATGAATTTGCTTACATGATGAGTGAAGAATATCAGATGTCCATGATGGGGGAGCTGAAATTCTTCTTAGGTCTTCAAATTCGTCAACAAAGCAATGGAATCTTCATATCACAGGAGAAATACATCAAGGATGTTCTGAGAAAATTCGACATGCACGAATGCAAAGGTGCCAAGACTCCAATGCCTACCAACGGCCACCTCGGCACTGATGAAAATGGTAAAGATTTTGATCAGCAGGTATATCGTTCTATGATTGGCTCTTTATTGTATCTATGTGCATCTAGGCCAGACATAATTCTTAGTGTTTGCATGTGTGCATGTTTTCAAGCAAAACCGAAGGAATCACACCATAAGGCTGTGAAACATATTCTTCGATACTTAGCTCACACACCAACACTAGGATTATGGTATCCCAAGGGCTCCAATCTTCATCTGGTAGGGTATTCTGACTCAGACTATGCTGGTGACCGTGTGGATCGCAAGTCAACTTCTGGCACATGCCATTTCCTCGGAAGATCACTAGTTTGCTGGTCCTTAAAGAAGCAGAACTGCGTATCACTCTCCACTCTCGAAGCTGAGTACATTGCTGCTGGTTCTTGCTGTGCTCAATTGCTATGGATGAAGCAAACCCTCAAGGACTACGGCATCAACATGAAGAATGTGCCTCTCTACTGTGAGAATGAGAGTGCTATCAAGATTGCATACAACCCAGTACAGCACTCGAAAACCAAGCACATCCAGATTCGTCATCATTTTCTTCGGGACCATGTCCTCAAGGGCAATATCCTCATCGACCCTGTGAAGACTGATGATCAACTGGCAGATATCTTCACTAAGCTCTTGGATGAGAAAAGGTTTTGCAAGTTGCGGTGTGAGCTAAATATCTTAGACTCTTCAAATATTTTGTAAAAACATGCACACATCCTAACACTTACGCAAAGTTGATGACTTAGATGTGCAACACATGATGAATCGATTTTCTTCAACTGATGAAGAATGTCACTCTGAATGTGAAGAAATTAACGAAGAAATTGATTCTCAGGGCCCTACGACAATTGTACGCGGCGTCTGTAATCAACATTCTTATATGGTGGGTCACGCCACCGCCCAATGTGAAATTCCTCAAGTTGTTTTTCTTCAAATGATAAATTTCCTCACAATGCATTTTTCTTCAAAACAGTTGTTCTTCATTGTGATGATTTATTACAAAAATCCTCAAAAACACTTGATGACTTTCATTTGACTAGATAGACTGTGATTTCTAGTCCTCAACAGCATTCACTTATTGCTATTTCTTCAAGTTGATGTTTCTGCTAAGTGAATGTGATCGGACCCTATTTTCCCTCTATGCTATACTCATCCAGTCTATTCAATTCTCCATATGCGTTCTACTTGAAACTTTGTTCAAAACCCTCACTGCGTCCTTGTCAGCTGATGATTTTATAACGAAAATCCTCAAATCTTCAAAAATTGTTTCTTTAAGGACACAGTAACTGAACCCCCACTTCCCACGATCGGATAACCACGATCTCCACTATCTCCACCGCATCGTACGGGAGCTACACGTGTCCTGCGGAGACGAAGAGGCAGGGGCGGTTTGGTCCGAAATTTTCATGCCAACAGTAACTTTTGGCTATAAATATGTCCTTATCACTCTCAGCATACTCTTCTTCGCTCCATCGCTCTCCTGCCACTGCATACACCACCGAACCCTAGCACCATCGCTGGTAGTCTTGTCGCCGGTGAGGAAGAGCTTCACTGCCTCGACTTCTCCGTCGCCGGAACCACGCCGGAGTCGGACCATCTTCGTCCGCCGCCGCCGTAGACGTCCTCTGTCGCCGAGTTAGGGTGCATTGGACACTCGAACGAAGAACCTCTCTACACACAACTTTCTGTGCTCTTCGTGCGCACCTTCCAGGCGTTTCTGGAAGAAACTCTTCAAGGCTCATCAGAATCCTCAAGAGTTCAAACTCATCAGCAAAATCCTCAACTGAAGAAAATGGAGGAAGACAGAAAACAGAAGGGAGGAAAGAAACTTGAGCAAAACACAGCTGCTGATATCCCTGAGGATATTTACTTGGACTATTGCACGCCTGATGAAAATGAGACAATGGCCAAGAGAAAGATACGGCTGCAGAAGATTGAACGCCGATGGGCGAAGGAATGGAAGGAGTACAGGTTTGTGACTCCCAAATATGCGAAGAAATTCACTCTGAAGCCTCCTGGCAGAAGGGCCCCACTTGAGGATCATAAAGTAGCACATCCCTCAAGCCTCATGACTATTGATGACTATCCAGATGAGAAAGAAAAGCATTTGGCCAAGCTCAAGAAACAGGCAGAAGCTGCAGTGAGGAAATTCAATGAATCCTCAGTTGTTGCCTCAGGTGCTGCTACTTCCTCTGCCGCAGAAAACTCAGGCTCAGAAATTCCTCAAATGCAGTCTGTGCCATCAAGGCCAAGGGCTCCAAAGCCTCAAGAGAAGTCTGCTCAGGCCTCAGTCACAAAACACTCTGCACCAAAACCCTCAGTACCAAAACCTTCAACACCAAAACCATCAGCGCCAAAACCATCAGCGCCAATCTCCTCAGTACCAAAATCCTCAGCTCCACCTCCAAAGCCTCAAGAGAAACCAGTACAGAAGCAGGTCATGAAGCCTACAACCGCCAGCTCCAGCTCCTCACTCCCAGCTGCAACCAGCTCGGAGACAAAGTCTTCACCACCTCCTGCGAAGACTTTGGTAACTGCTGAACATGCAACTCTGCCAAGCCCCAGCAAAATCATCACCGTCCCATCTGCATCAGATGACAATGATGAATATGATGATCAAACCCTGCAAGCCATCATCAGAAACAAGCAAGAAAGAGTAGCTCAAGCATCAGGCAGTGCCATTCCTCTGGCCATGGACCCCGAGGTCCTCCTTGACTACATCAACATCTGGTATGAGGACCCAAACACTCCTATTGATGACTTGAAACTTCCCCCTGACATCAGCCACATGGTGGCCACTTTCATAAATGAAGCCAAGTGGAAAGAACAGCAGGCCAGACAGGCCAAAGTTGCAAAAATTAAAAAGGAGAAATTCCTCAAGCAGAATCTCCTCAAATTAACTCATGATGCACTGGTGTCAACACACGCAGAGCTGAAGAAATTGACTGACAAGTACTCCAAGTTGTCAGATCGCAAAAGCCGAAAGAGCAATTTCATCAAGCTGGCCACTAGTGTTGTTGATGACTACAACAAAAAGGCCGCACCCCCAGCACCAACTCCCCATCCCTTGATTGAGGAGCCAGCAGATGAATCTCCTCATGAGGAAGAAACTCCTCAAGCTGAGGAAGTACACCAAGAGCGTCGTGTTGATGAACCGGCCATTGAAGAAATCATCATGGAAACTCCAACTGATGAATTTGCTGCCGCTGATGAGACTGCTCCTGATCCAGCTGCTTCATCAAAGCAGGTTGATGACTCTGTTCCAGCTGGTTCCTCAATACCAGCTGAAGAATCTCTAGAGAGAACCCCTTCACCAAAAGCTTCAAAGGTGAAGAAGATGATTCCGTCTGCATCAGACGTGAAGAAAACAAGGGCTGCTGAAAAGGAAGCCAAAAAGAGAAAGGTCTCCTCAGCAGAAGAAGAAACAGAGGCGAAGCGCCTCAAAGCACTTGAAGAATCTGCTCCTCTGGACCCTGTGCCCCTGAATGTCGCTCCTTCCTATGAGATGGTCATCATTGATGATCCAGCGAAAAAGGCAGATGAGGAAATGAAAGATGTCGCCCCTGAGGAACACACTGATGAGGAAATTCAGATAGACGACAGTCCTCAACCTCTCATTCCTCAGACAGAAAATGTTCAAGCATCAGCTGCACCAGCTGATGAAACTGCCTCTGCGACAAAGCCAGCTGAGGAAAAACAAGCTGAAAATCCTCAAGCTGACGAAATTCAACACTCTGAGCAGACTCCTCAAGATGAGGAACAGGCTGATCCAACTCCTCCAACTGAGAAAGAAGCAGAAATTCCTCAGCCTGAAGCTCAGCCAGAGCAAGCACCATCTCCTCAGACTAAAGTACCAGCTGCTGAAATTCCTCACCTTGAGGAAAATGTTGAAGAGAATGCACCTGCTCAAGACAATGCATTCATTGTGCTCAACCCAGAGACTGCTATTGTTGTCTCCCCTCCTATTCCTCAGCAAAATCTTCAGCCAGTTCAGCGTCAGCCGTTCTCCAAGCGTCCAAAGTTTCAAAAGGAAAATTTCTTTGAAGAACGCATGTACTTCATCGGAGAGAACCCCTATGACAAGCCTCAAATGAGGCATCTGAAGTTTTGGACTAGGACTCAGATGAACTACTATGCCTCTGTGCTCTGTGGACGAAACAAGATATTCCAGCACAGGCATATTCCTCATGTTGAGCTTGAAGCAATACCTTGCCTGGAGTCAGTCCTCAGTGTCCTTCATGATGCAGGCTTACTCCCAATGTGCTCCGACATATCTGACTGGAACAACGAGTTAATTCTTCAGTTCTATGCCACTCTTCACATATCTGGCAACCCTGAAGACATTAACACATGGGCGTTTGATTGGATGACCCAAAACACTCACTATAAGGCTCCTGCTACTGAACTCCTCAGAGAACTGCCCGTACCAATTCCCTCAGATGAGGCTGTGAAACTTTATGGTGAGCGTGAGGTGCCAAATGGAATGATGGAAGTCCTCATGAAGCCTTTGGCTGAAGGAAAATCTCCAAGAACAACCTTCCTCGTCCACGAGCTCAAGTACACAACCAGGTATGTCTACAGAATCCTCTGCAGTGCGCTCGCGCCAATAAAAGGCCATGACGATGAAGAAGATGTTGTAGGCCTCATGAAGAATATCCTCTTCAACATCATTCATGGTATTCCTATCAACATCCATGACTTCTTCTTGAGGACTTTGGCCAACAATGCTATGTGTCCTTTTGATCACAAAATATATGCCCCATGGATAATGAGATTCATCAGGACAAGGACAGGCATCAACTTTCACGCTGATTGTCAAAACCATGTTGGTTATATGCCTCCTATTCGGGTCAACAAGAAGACCTTCGAGCCCATTGAAGGAAAAGGAAAATTTGTGATTGAAGAAGGCAGTAGGCCCCTTGATGGCCAGTTCAGAGAGCCAGAAGCTTATTCTTCATGAGACGATACTGAGACTCGTCCAGCAAGCCTCGTTCCTCCTCGCGTGCTAAATACCAGAGAGCTCCTCCTCAGTCTTCACCAGAAGGTGGATCACAACCACAAATGGGTCAAACGCCAGTTCGGTGCCATTGTGAAAACTCTCACTGAAACACAGAACTCTGTGAAGATTAACCATCACTATCTGCATGAGATTTTTGATCGCAGCTGGGCTACACTTGCACATCTGAAGACTCAGACTGAGCTTGAAGAAATGGACTTTGAGCGAGACTTTGACTGGCCGTGGCCTCCCAAGAAGAAGTTCAGGCCCATTCCAGTGCCAGACCTTGAAGACAGCTCCTTTTCTTCATTCCGCACTGCTGAATCTGATGAAGAATAGCTTGACACTGCTACCGGCCCAAGGAAGAAGACTACTCCCAAGAAGCATCACGGCTCTTCCTCAACCGCCAAGAAGTGAAGTCTTCACAGGCGTTAGTCCTCAGTTTGTCCCTTTTTGTCACTTGATGACGAAGGGCGAGAAACTCGAGAGTTAGTCTTCAAGCGGGATATTTTTTTGGGGGCTTATAAACTATATTTAAGTTACAAACTCTTGGCTCTTCTGAAGTTTTTATGTAATGAGTTGTAACTTAAGCCCGATGGTACTCTGACGCTTTTGAACGTTTTTTTTCGCATGCTTATTCCTCAAGTTTTAATGCACGCATGCTGGAATTCGTCAGATACCATTTGTCATCATGCATCTTCATTTTCTTCATATGATATGTTACATGTATGCATGATTTACAAGACTCAGGGGGAGATCTCCATGATATAAATCATCAATGTGCATTTGCTGTGAAAAGCAAAATCCTCAAGATATGCACATCTTCAGGGGGAGTCTCTCTGAATCTTGATATCAAATTCCTCAAAATGAGTATTTACACTTCATATTTTTTACCCCTGTTGAAGACTTAACCTAATTGTCATCAACCACCAAAAAGGGGGAGATTGTAAGTGCATCTAGTGCCCCTTAGTGATTTTGGTGGTTTGAAGACTTATAGGTTAAGTATCTAATGTGTTTATGAGTATACACAGGATCTATAAGTCATTAAGGAGTTTGAGATATTTGAAGAATATCGACCCCTAAAAATATATGTCTTCAGTTGAAGAAATTGGTCTGAAGCTGAAGAAATGAATCGCGAGGAATCTGCGATGAAATTGATATTCCTCATGAAGATACTGATATTGAGAAGACCGGTGGTTCCTGAAGAAAATCATTCTGAAGAATTTGAAGCATGAAGATTTACACTTTCTGTTTTACTTTCTTCGCATTTGATTAATAGGAACACCGTACTGTTAAAGGGGGTCGAAGTTACACTATGGAATGAATTTCCTCATGATGCTCAACCCAAGCCTAATCCTACCAAAAGCCTCGAGTAAGGAATATGAGTGACATGAGGACTCTCATAGTTGAGGGTTCCGACCGCTTTGATAGCCACGCCAAGTGACTGGTCTTATCCACTCCAACGGTCATATTATTTAAGGGCATTAGTGTCAAATCATGTCGGGATGCTCCCAGGCTATAAATAGCCACCCCCACAACAACTAGCTGGTTGGTTGCTCCGTTATAAACTGACACTTGTCATATGAGCAACCCAATTCCTCAGAGCCTTCGAGATAAATTCATCAGTGAGGAAATACACCACCCACCGAAACCACAAACCAAACCTAGTGATTGAGCATCACTGAAGAAGTTGTTCCTGTGTGGGACTGAAGCCTTTTACCTTTGAGGACATTGCATCCTCCAGACGGTTAGGCGTCATGGTCTAGAGCTTTCCAGCAGTCAATTGTGGATCTCCGGGTGACCAAGTTTGTGAGGGTTTGGAAGTGTGCCCTGAAGACTTACCACAAGTGTTGGGCGAGGACTGTGTGTCCTTAGCTCAAGGAGAATACGGTAGGGACTGTGTGTCCCGGGACTGGGTGTCCTTTGGTTTCAATACCAAGCCGCTCCAAACCAGATGTACGACTGTCACAACAGTTGGAACTGGGTCATCAACGACTGTCTTCACTGAGAAACGGGTTTTAATTCCTCAACTCTTTACTTTCCCGTATTATGTGTTGATGACTTTCACTCTGACTGTTTGAAGAATTTGCTGAAGACTTTCTCCGAATTTCCTCAACCCCAAATTCTTCACATTAGTTATTTCTCATCTGTATTCTGCGTGCCTGCTCACTATGCAATCTGTTTTCACATTCTTCACTCTGAAAAACTGCTATTGTGAAACTTTGCCCTTCTGATCCTTTACTGTTTTCGCTGTAAGTTAGTCATCAGTGAGGAATTTCCTCAAAAGGAATTTCCTCAGTGATGAAATTCTAAAAATCTCCTATTCACCCCCCTCTAGTCGATATAACGCACTTTCACTTACCAAGGAGTGATTTCCCCAAAACAGTTCGGAGAATGGTGCTTTGAGCAAGGAGATCGAAAATCCCAGCAAGAGGAGCAAGAACACGGGTTTGAGCCGCGAAATGAATTTTTCTGGAGGTAGGAGAAGTGGATGAGAGCAAGAATGAGTGGAGGGGGTGCATGTGGGCCCCACAAGCTTGCCAGCCCCAGCCAGGGGGGGTGGCCGGGCCTGGTGGGCTTGTGACCCATTGGCGCATCTCCCAGACTAGCTATTCGTCTCAGTATTTTTCAAAAATTCCAGAAAAAATCATACTTGATTTTCAGGACGTTTAGAGAACTTTTATTTTCGGGGTACTTTTCTATGGGACGCTAAAACAGAAAACAGGGAAAACTAAACTAAACCTATCATTTTTCTTCTAAGCAACCGAAGGTGAAAGCTTGGAACAGAGGTTTGTGACTCCTCGATTCATCCATCTCATGGTCATCGAAAGAAATCTGTCAATTAGGTTGATCAAGTCTCCTCGACAAACCTTTTCGAATCGCAAAAGAGAACGGAGAATTTTCGAATAGTCACTAGGTCGCCTCAATGGGGATGTGTATCTCCCCAACAAGCAAATCATACTTCATCTTAACAGGAGGTATAGGGCATTCAAAGCTCCCAATAAGAATCGATGAAGTTTTTTCGATAGCATTGATGCAATGTACTCGATATTGTTTCTTCGGAAAGTGCACCGTATGCTCATTATCGTTGACATGGAAAGTGACATTGCCTTTGTTGCAATCTATAACAGCCCCTGCAGTGTTTAAAAAGGGTCTTCCAAGGATGACCGCCATGGCATCATCCTCGGGAATATCGAAGATAACAAAGTCTGTCAAGATAGTGACATTGGCAACCACGACAGGAACATCCTCGCAAATGCCGATAGGGAAAGCAGTTCATTGGTCGGCCATTTGCAGAGAGATTTCAGTGGGTGTCAACTTATCCAGTTCAAGTCTACGATAAAGAGAGAGAGGCATAACACTAACACCGGCTCCAAGGTCGCATAAAGCAGTTCTAACGTAGTTACCTTTAATGGAGCAAGGTATAGTGGGCACACCGGGATCACCTAGTTTCTTAGGAGTCCACCCTTGAAGGTATAGTTCGCAAGCATGGTGCAAATCTCAACCTCATGTATCCTCCTCTTATTAGTCACAATATCCTTCATGTACTTAGCATACAGAGACATTTTGAGCATATCTGTCAAACACATTTGCAGAAAGACAGGTCTAATCATTTCAACGAAGCGCTCAAAATCCTCATCATCCTTTTTCTTGGATGGTTTGGGAGGAAAGGGCATGGGTTTCTGAACCCATGGTTCCCTTTCTTTATTGTGCTTACTAGCAGTGTAGTCATTCTTATCATATCTTCTATTCCTATGCTGTGGGTTATCAAGATCAACAGGTTCAATCTCCACATCCTTATCATTGCTAGGTTGAGCACATCAACATGAACATCACTATTGATATCATCATCAGGCTCATGTTCATCACCAGATTGTGTCTCATCATGAGAAACAAAGGCATCATTTGGACTCTCAGGTGTAGCAGTAACAGGGTTGCTAGCGTGCATGTTCCTATCATCTTGCTTCTTCTTTCTAGGATGACTAGGTGCGTCAGTGCTAACTCCTTGAGAATCTTGTTCAATTCTCTTCAGATGACCCTCAGGATACAAAGGTTCCTGGGTCATTCTACCGCCTCTAGTAACGACTCTGACAGAATTGTCATTCAACTCATTGAGCAAGTCATTCTGATCTTTAAGTACTTGTTCTACTTGAGTAGTAGCCATAGAGGCATGTTTACTAAGGAGCTTAAGATCATTGACATTT
This sequence comes from Hordeum vulgare subsp. vulgare, assembly GCF_904849725.1. Taxonomy (NCBI): domain Eukaryota; kingdom Viridiplantae; phylum Streptophyta; class Magnoliopsida; order Poales; family Poaceae; genus Hordeum; species Hordeum vulgare. Next base: position 44,001,231 of record NC_058520.1, on the reverse strand, counting down.
CTGTCCACACAAGCACTTAAATGACTAAGCATACAAGCATTTTGTTCCGATTGTCTGCTAACATAATCGTTGAAACTCTATTGTTTGCCAACAAAGTTATCAAATTCATCCAGGCATAGGCTAGCAGGTTTATCAAAAGGAATATCACTCTCATCAAACCTACGCAGAGAATTTACTTCTACTACATGTATCGGGTTATCGAGACCATGGATCTATTCGATAGGTGGTAGATTTTTGACATCTTCGGACTTAATGCCTTTCTCTTTCATAGATTTCTTAGCTTCTTGCATATCTTCAGGACTGAGGAATAGAATACCTCTTTTCTTTGGAGTTGGCTTAGGAGGTGGTTCGGGAATAGTCCAAGCATTCTCATTGCACAAGATGTTATTCAATAGGATCTCAGCTTGTTCTACAGTTTGTTCCCTAAAAACACAACCAGCACAACTATGTAGGTGGTCTTTAGAAGCATCGGTAAGTCCGTTATAGAAGATATCAAGTATTTCATTCTTCTCAAGAGGGTGACCAGGCAAAGCATTCAACAGCTGGATGAGCCTCCCCCAAGCTTGTGGGAGACTCTCTTCTTCAGCTTGAGCAAAGTTGTATATTTCCTGCAAGGTAGCTTGCTTCTTATGGGCAAGGAAATATTTTCCAGAGAAGTAGTAGACCATATCCTGGGGGCTATGCACACATCCAGGAGCAAGAGAAGTGAACCAGGTCTTAGCATCATCCTTTAGTGAGAAAGGAAACAACTTGAGGATATAGTAGTGGCAGATCTTTTCCTCATTCATGAATAGGGTGGCTATATCGTGTAGTTTGGTAAGATGGGCTACAGCCGTTTCAGACTCATAACCGTGAAAAGGATCAGATTCGACCAGAGTGATTAACTCAAGGTCGACAGAGAATTCATAATCCTTATCGGTCACAAAGATAGGCGAAGTGCAAACTTCGGGTCATATTTCATCCTAGCGTTCAGAGATTTTTCTTTCCACTTGCGCAGTAATTTCTCAACATCATAGCTATCCTTACACGCAAGAAAATCCTCAGCTATCTATCCCTCCATAACATAACGCGTATCAGGTATAACAGGCAATTCACGCATAGGAGAGCTAGTTCTAGCAGGCAAAATAGCAGGTTCTACTTCAATAGTATCAGCAGTTTCAGAAGTATCATCACATGTAGCAGCAACTCTAGCAATTTGTGCATCAAGGAATGCACCTAGTGGCAAAGCAGTATCAAGCATAACATCATCAGGCAAAGCAGTATAAAGCATAGCATCATCATAAGCATCATGGGCAGCAGAAGTAACATCATCAAGCACAGGCGACATATCAAGATTTCTAGTAGGAGGTGGTGTCACAAACTTACTCATAACTGAAGGTGAATCAAGTGCAGAGCTAGATGGCAGTTCCTTACCTATCCTCGTAGTTGAGGGCAAGACTTCAGTTCTTGTATCTCTTCGATTCTTCATAGTGACCAACATACGTAAATCACAAGTGACTCAGAAAATATAGTTGTGCTTCCTCGGCAACGGCGCCAGAAAAAGGTCTTGATAACCCACAAGTATAGGGGATCGCAACAGTTTTCGAGGGTAGAGTACTCAACCCAAATTTATTGATTCGACTCAAGGGGAAGCGAAAGAATATTCTCAAGTATTAGCAGTTGAGTTGTCAATTCAACCACACTTGAAAGATTTAGTGTCTGCAGCAAAGTATCAGTAGCAAGGTAGTATGATAGCAACAGTAGCAACAGTAACCAGTAGCAGCAAAGTAACATCAATAGCAACAGAGTAACAGTAGCAGAAGTGACATCGGTAGTGGCAAAGTAACGTAGCAAGGACAAGTAGGAAAGACTCGTAGGCATTGGATCGATGATGGATGATTATGCCGGATGTGACTCATCATGTAACAGCTATAACACGGAGAGATATGTATCTAGATCCCGTTCGTCAATCTAATGTAGGCATGTATTCCGTATGTAGTCATACGTGCTTAGGGAAAAGAACTTGCATGACATCTATTGTCCATCCCTCCCGTGGCAGCGGGGTCCTAATGGAAACTATGTGATATTAAGGTTCTCCTTTTAATAAAGAACCGGACCAACGCATTAACACTTGGTGAATACATGAACTCCTCATACTATGGTCATCTCTGGGAGTGGTTTCGGCTATTGTCACTCTGGGGTTGCCGGGTCATAACACATAGAAGGTGACTACAACTTGCAAGATAGGATCTAAAACACACATATATTGGCGATAACATAATAGGTTCAGATCTGAAATCATGGCACTCGGGCCCTAGTGACAAGCATTAAGCATGGCAAAGTAGTAGCAACACCAATCTCAGAACATAGTGGATACTAGGGATCAATCCCCATCAAAACTAACTCGATTACATGATAGATCTCATCCAACTCATCACCGTCCGGCAAGCCTACGAATAGATTACTCACGAACGGTGAAGAGCATCATGGGATTGGCGATGAAGGAAGGTTGATGATGATGATGGCGATGATTTCCCCTCTGCGGAGCCCAAAACAGACTCCAAATCTGTCCTCCAGAGGAAGAACAGGAGGTGGCGGCGCCCCCGTATCGTAAAACGCGATGAACTCTTCTGCTTAATTGTTTTCCGGACAAAAGAGGTTATATAGAGCTGGAATTGGGGGTGGCGGAGTTCCGAGGAGCTCACAAACCTGCCAACCACGGCCAGTGGGGGGGGGGGCGGGCCTGGTGGGCTTGTGGGCTCCTGGCTCCGTCCCTGTAGTTGATTCTTGCGCTAGTATTTTTATATGTTCCAAAAAAATTCCACATAGATTTCATGGTCATTCCGAGAACTTTTATTTCTGCGCAAAAACAACACCATGGCAATTCTGCTAAAAACAGCGTGAGTCCGGGTTAGTACCATTCAAATCATGCAAATTAGAGTCCAAAACAAGGGCAAAAGAGTTCGAAAAAGTAGATACGACGGAGACATATCAAGGAGTCATACTCCAATCCTATTAGGAGTTGGATTCCTCCTCTCCACATGGAAACCATTTTGACCTTTTCCACCTTTTGGTTTTTTGCCTTATCCCTCCACTCCAGCCACATGCGCCCTTAGGGGAGGCTTCGTCTAGCCCACCAAGGGCTGGTCCACCTCCTCTCACAGCCCATGAAGCCCTTGGGTCGTCACACCCCTCCCGGTGGTCCCCCGGTACCCTCCCAGCACTCCCGGTACACTACCGATGACTTTGAAACTTTTCTGGTGACCAAAACAGGACTTCCTATATATCAATCTTTACCTGTGGACCATTCCAGAGCTCCTCGTGACATCCAGGATCTCATCCGAGACTCCGAACAAGCTTCGGTCACCAACACCTATAACTCAACTATACTGAAACGTCATCGAACCTTAGGTGTGCAGACCATGCGGGTTCGAGAACTATGTAGACATGACGTGAGACACTCTCCGGTCAATATTCAATAGCAGGAACTGGATGCCCATATTGGATCCTACATATTCTACAATGATCTTATCGGTTGACCTCTATGTCAAGGATTCAATTAATCCCGTATATCATTCCCTTTGTCCTTTGGTATGTTACTTGCCCGAGATTCGATCGTCGGTATCCCAATACCTATTTCAATCTTGTTACCGGCAAGTCTATTTACTCGTTCCGTAATACAAGATCCCCTGGCTAACTCTTTAGTCACATTACTTGCAAGGCTTGTTTGTGATGTTGTATTACCGAGTGGGCCCTAAGATACCTCTCTGTGACACGGAGTGACAAATCCCAGTCTTGATCCATGCTAACTAAACGAACACCTTCGGAGATACCTGTAGAGCACCTTTATAGTCACCTAGTTACATTGTGACATTTGATACACACAAGGTATTCCTCCGGTTTCAGTGAGTTACATGATCTCATGGTCATAAAATGTATACTTGACATGCAGAAAACAATGGCAACAAAATTACACAATCACATGCTACGTTTATAGTTTAGGTCTTGTCCATCACATCATTCTCCTAATGATGTGATCCCGTTATCAAGTGAAAACACTTGTCTATGGTTAGGAAACCTTAACCATCTTTGATCAACGAGCTAATCAACTAGAGGCTTACTAGGGACAGTGTTTTGTCTATATATCCACAGATGTATTTGTGTTTCCAATCAATACAATTATAGCATGGATAATAAATGATTATCATGAACAAGGAAATATAATAATAACTAATTTATTATTGCCTCTAAGGCATATTTCCAACAGGCGGCCCGGGCTGCCCGCCCCCAAATTCCAGGGCCTAGGCCCTATGGGCTTGCCCGTGGGCCGGGCTTGTGCCTAAGTTTTGAGCCCACCTGCAGGGTTGTGCCGGGCTTGGGCCTGACATATTGGGATTTGAAGGAAGAGGCCCGTCCCATGGCCCCAAGCCCAATGGGCTTTTCAACAGATGGGCCAAGCTTGGGCTTCAAAGTAGACCCGGTGGAAGGGCCTGGGTCGGGCCTAAGCCTCAGTTTTTTTCCATGGGCTTTCTAGGGCCCGGCCCAAGCCCGGCCCGGCCTGACCCATGCTCCGTGAGCTCCTCCGCCTGCTTCGGGGGCCACTGCCAACCTACAGTCCGCCTGCTCCGGTGTTGATTAGTTTACGGTTTATCTCAAAAATTGGCTACAGATACGGGGCATGTGGGTTGGTAATATATGGTTACCTGCAATTTATTTTCTCAGCATATGCTATTTTACGGGATCTATTCGATGCATTTCTTTTACAATGTTGTACTCTCGACTTGCTCTAAGGCGAGGACGAGCTCTATTAAGACTGTTATTATTTTAGAAGATTCACAAATTTTACTTTCACCAAACTCTAGAAAACATTATAAACATACATTATGCTAGAATGTTACCTATTTTTGGGCCTGCCCAATATACATTTCAGAAATTCCTAATAAACCCTAGAGGCCCATGTAGCCCATTTGTGCAAGGCAAGAGGTGGAAAAGTTTAGTCACACATTGCTAGTTTAGTGGGAGTTGGACCTCCTTATAAGGGAGCAGGTTTCCACACATGTATGAGCATGAGAACAAGAGAGACATACACGCGCGCTCCTCCTCCTCCACCGCCTGCCTCGCCTCGTCATGACGTGCAGGCCTCCAAAACCCCGTCTCTTTGAGTCGGCAATAAGGTTTTTGGGGACCACTCAGCGCGACTACTCGCTTTCATCACGGACACCAACGACCACTTCCTGGACGATGACTTCTTCCCCGACGTCGACCACCTCTTCGGCAACATGGCCGACAACAACGCCAACACCAACCCCACTGCTGTTGCAGCTGCAACTCACTACGTGCTTGTGTTCTACTTGTTTGAGTTCCTGCTGCAACGTCTCGGTGTAGTTTCTTTTCTGGATAAGTTCCGTTACTGCTCATCTATTCAGATGTTATTTCCATACTTTCTCTTTAATCGCATGGCTTATCTTATATTTGCTAAGGTAGTCGTGTTTTATATATTATTTCTGCTAGTAAAATCATTTAGTAAATCACTTATATTTCCAACAATCCAAAAACCTTATCATAGGCAATTTACCCTGAGTGGTTTTGCTACTTCCATGAGACCTCCTATGTTTAAGGGTATCCACTATAAGAGGTGGCGCGTCACAGCCATTCTATGGTTTCAAACCATGAGCTGCTATGATGCCACTCTTGGCAAACCTGAAGGAGATTATGATGCTCAATAGGAACAAGCTTTTCAGAAAATGGATACCTTGTTTGACGCTGCTCTCTTGAGTGTTCTTGGTGAGAACATAGTTGATAATTGTGCGTGAATTGATAATCGAAAAGATTGTTGGGATGCACTCGAGGCCAAGATTAGGGTCACGGATGCTGGCACTGAGTTGTACATCATGGAACAATTTTATGACTACAGGATGACTGAAGAGCGCTCCGTGGTTGACAAGCTCACGAGATACAGTCATTTGCTAGAGAACTTGAGCACTTCAATTGTACGCTACCGAACAAGTTTGTTGTCGGCGGCATCAACACTAAACTAACTCCTTCATGGAGGAACTTTTCTACCTTACTAAAGCATAAGAGGTAGGAGTTTTCTGTTTGGGGTCTCAGTGGTACTCTTGATGTGGAAGAAAAGGCGAGAGCAAAAGACACATGTGCTTGAGGTATTGAGCGAGGATCTAGTGCCAATCTGGTACAGAAGAAAAACTTCCAGCCCCACAATTTCAAGAACAAGGTCAGGTTTGATGGTAAAGCAAAGTCGATGGGAAGAACAAGGTTGTACAGCACACCAACTTCAAGAAGAAGAATGACAAGAAGAAAGGTGTTTGTCATTCGTGCGGAGATCCTGATCATTGGGCACCTAACTCCCTAACCGTTATGACAAGCGTCAACATGGGAAAGGAGGCAAGACCGCTAATGTTGTCATTGGTGACACTGACATGAAGGATTCTAGGTATGGTATATTTCCCACTATTCTTTCAGTATGTCATTTCCCCGATTGGTTGATTGACACGGGTGCTAATGTGCATGTATGCGGTGATATTTCCATGTTCTCGTCTTATCAGACCGCACGGACTTCCACCATGCTGATGGGCAGCGGTTCAAGTGCTTCTGTTCATGGTGTTGGCACGGTCGATCTGAAGTTTACTTCGGGGGATGGTCGTGCAGCTGAAGAACGTGCATTATGTCCCCTCCGTCAATAAAAATCTTGTTAGCAATCTCTTCTGTGTAGAGATGGCTACAAGCTTGTCTTTGAGTCAAATAAATTTGTAATATCCAAGTATGGAACTTTTGTTGGTAAAGGCTATGAGTCAGGAGGCCTGTTCCATTTATCCTTGGTAGATGTTTGCAATAAAGTTGTTAATCATGTTTGCAACAATAGTGAATCAAATGTGTGGCATTCACGTCTCTGTCATGTTAATTTTGATTGCATGTCGTGACTAGCCAAATTGAACTTACTACCTAGTTTAACCAATGTCAAGGGATCTAAGTGTCAAGTTTGTGCGCAAGCTAAACAACCTCGTAAGTCTCACACGACTACCGAAATGAGAAATCTTGCACCACTAGAGCTCATACATTTTTTTACCATGAAAACTACAGGACTTGGCCCCACAACATTTTATTATATAAAAAAGAGCATACAAAGTCATATATACAAGTCCACAAGGGCTGGAAAAAGAATAAAACAGAGATAAGAAAGGAAAAAAGCTGAGCTACATGGAAGGGGAAAGCAAAACTTCCTCAAGGTGGCAGGAAAGCAATCCAATGAATAAGTTCCTCCTTGTGTCTTGATTTTATCATGTGTGCCATCAAGGAGATATCATGAATGAATCCAGCCTTCCATCTACCAAAAGATGGTCTTATCTTTCTGAAGATTTTATCATTCCTAACCATCCAGATATTCCACCAGGTTAGAAAGACCACTTCTGCAAAGAAAGGCTTAGCAAACTCCTTCCTCGCATGATCTGCCAACTCCACCATATCAGTGCCGGAAGACCAATCAATCTGCAGGTAATTCAGATCTATGTGAAATGAATGGTATTTTGACAAAAGGTGGAAAGAAATATTTCATGACATTAATTGATGACTCCACTAGATACTGCCAAGTCTATCTTCCGAAATCTAAGGATGAGACTTTGAACTATTTCAAGATCTATAAAGCTGAAGCAGAAAACCAACTTGGTCAAAAGACCAAGAGGCTCAAGTCCGATCGTGGTGGAGAGTATTTCTCAAATGAATTTATTTCCTTCTATGCGGAACATGGTATAATCCATGAGAGGACGCCTTGATACGTCCATTTTGCATCATGCTTTCATGTTGATATTTATTGCTTTTTGGGCTGTTATTTCACTTCACGGTACAATACTTATGCCTTTTCTCTCTTATTTTGCAAGGTTTGCATGAAGAGGGAGAATGGTGGCAACTTGAATTCTGGCCTGAAAGTGGAGCAAGTTGGAGACACCTATTCTGCGCAACTCCAAACGCCGTAAAAATCAATGATGATTTTTTTATGGATTTATAAAAAATACTAGGCCGAAGAAGCGCCACAGGAGCGCCAGCAGGTGGTCACAAGCCTGCTTGGCGCGGCCACCCCTGGCCGCGCCAAGGGGGCTTGTGGGCAGCCTGCTGGCCCACTGGCCCCCTCTTCTGCTATATGAAGGGTTTCGTCTAGAAAAAAATCAGGGAGGAGCCTTTTCGTGGATTCGCCGCCGCCATGAGACGGAACTTGAGCAGAACCAATCTAGAGCTCCGGCAGGACGATCCTGCCGGGGAAACTTCCCTCCCAGAGGGGGAAATCGTCGCCATCGTCATCACCAACACTCCTCTCATCGGAGGGGACTCGTCACCATCAACATCTTCATCAACACCACCTCATCTCCAAACCCTAGTTCATCACTTGTAACCAATCTCCGTCTCGCGATTCCGATTGGTACTTGTAAGGTTGCTAGTAGTGTTGATTACTCCTTGTAGTTGATGCTAGTTGGATTACTTGGTGGAAGAGTTCATGTTCAGATCCTTGATGCTACTCATTACCTCTCTGGTCATGAATATGATTATGCTTTGTGAGTAGTTACTTTTGTTCCTCGGGACATGGGATAAGTCATGCTAATAGTAGTCATGTGAATTTGGTATTCGTTCGATATTTTGATGTGTTGTATGTTGTTTTTCCTCTAGTGGTGTTATGTGAATGTCGACTACATAACACTTCACCATTTTTTGGGCCTAGAGGAAGGCATTGGGAAGTAGTAAGTAGATGATGGGTTGCTAGAGTGATAGAAGCTTAAACCCTAGTTAATGCGTTGCTTCGTAAGGGGCTGATTTGGATCCACTAGTTTAATGATATGGTTAGACTTTGTCTTAATTCTTCTTTCGTAGTTGCGGATGCTTGCGAGAGGGGTTAATCATAAGTGGGATCCTTGTCCAAGTAAGGGCAGTACCCAAGCGCTGGTCCACCCACATATCAAACTATCAAAGTAACGAACGCGAATCATATGAACATGATGAAAACTAGCATGACAGAAATTCCCGTGTGTCCTCGGGAGCGTTTTTCGTCCTATAAGACTTTGTCCAGGCTTGTACCTTGCTACAAAAGGGATTGGGCCACTTTGCTGCACCATTGCTACTATTGTTACTTGTTGCTCGCTACGAATCATGTCACCACACAACTACTTGTTACCGACAATTTCAGTGCTTGTAGATATTTCCTTGCTGAAAACCACTTGTTAGATCCTTCTGCTCCTCGTTGGGTTCGACACTCTTACTTATCGAAAGGACTATGATTGATCCCCTATACTTTTGGGTCATCAAGAATCTTTTCTGGCGCCGTTGCCGGGGAGTGAAGCGCCTTTGGTAAGTGGAACTTGGTAAGGAAACATTCATATAGTGTGCTGAAATTTATTGTCACTTGTCACTATGGAAACTAATCCTTTGAGGGGCTTGTTCGGGGTATCTTCACCTCGAACGAAAGCACAAAGAGTTGCTGCTCAACCTGCTGCACCTACTAAAAATGTTTGCTTTGAATTTCCTTCGGGTATGCTTGAGAAACTGCTGGCTAATCCTTTTACAGGAGATGGAGCATCACATCCAGACTTGCATCTAATCTATGTAGATGAAGTTTGTGGTTTATATAAGCTTGCAGGTTTGCCCGAGGATGAGGTCAAGAAGAGGGTCTTTCCTTTATCTTTGAAGGATAAGGCGTTGACATGGTATAGGCTATGTGATGATACTAGATCATGGGACTACAATCGGTTGAAATTGGAATTTCATTAAAAGTTTTATCCTATGCATTTAGTACATCGTGATCGGAATTATATTTATAATTTTTGGCCTCGTGACAGAGAAAGCATCGCTCAAGCTTGGGGGAGGCTTAAATCAATGTTATATTCATGCCCCAATCATGAGCTCTCGAGAGAAATTATCATTCAGAACTTCTATGCTCGGCTTTCTCATGATGATTGCACCATGCTTGACACTTCTTGTACCGGTTCTTTTATGAAGAGAGATATTGACTTCAAATGGAATTTATTGGAGATAATTAAACGCAACTCTGAAGATTGGGAGCTTGAAGAAGGTAAGGAGTCAGGTATGAATTTCAAGTTTGATTGCGTTAAATCCTTTGTTGAAACAAATACCTTTAGTGATTTTAGCGCTAATGGACTTGACTGTGAGATGGTAGCTTCATTGTGTGAATATTTTGCTGCTCATATTGATCTCCCCAAAGAGAAGTGGTTTAAATATCATCCTCCTTTAGAAGTCAATCTAGTTAAACCCAATCCAGTTGAAGAGAAGGTCATTGCCTATAATGATCCTATTGTTCCTAGTGCTTACATTGAGAAACCACCTTTCCCTGTTAGGATGAAGGATCATTCTAAAGCTTCAACTGTGATATGTAGAGGCTACATTAGAACACCTACACCCACTGTGAAAATTAGAGTTGAACCTAGCATTGCTATTATCAAAGATCTTCTATCTGAAGATATTAAGGGACATAATATTCACTTGTGTGAAGATGCTGCTAGAATTGCTAAACCTCACGCTAGAGACAAACATAGGCTTGTTGTTGGCATGCGCGTTGTTTCTGTTAAGATAGGAGATCATTGTTATCATGGCTTATGTGACGTGGGTGCTAGTGTTAGTGCAATACCTCAATCCTTATATGATGAAATCAAAGATGAGATTGCACCTGTTGAGATAGAGCCTATTGATGTCACTATTCAACTTGCCAATAGAGATACTATCTGCCGTGTGGGAATTGTTAGGGATGTTGAAGTCTTGTATGGTAAAACGAAGTATCCTGCTGATTTCCTCGTTCTTGCTACCGCACAAGATAGCTTTTGTCCCATCATATTTGGCAGACCTTTTCTCAATATTGTCAATGCTCATATTGACTGTGAGAAGCAAACTGTCACTATTGGCTTCGAAGGTGTGTCACATGAGTTCAATTTCTCCAAGTTTGGTAGACAATCTCATGAAAAAGAGTTGTCTAGTAAGGATGAAATTATTGCTCTAGCTTCTATTGATGTGCCTCCTACTGATCCTTTAGAGCAATACTTGATTGAGCATGAAAATGATATGCATATGGATGAAAGGAAAGAGATAGATAGAGTTATCTTTGAACAACATCCTATCCTTAAGAATAATTTGCCTGTTGAACTGCTTGGAGATCCACCCCCACCAAAGGGTAATCCTGTGTTCGAGCTTAAACAGTTGCCTGATACTCTTAAGTATGCTTATCTTGATGAAAAAGAGATATATCCTGTCATAATTAGTGCTAGCCTCTCAGAGCATGAAGAAAAGAAGTTACTATAAACTCTGAGGAACCACCGTGCTGCTATTAGATATACTCTTGATGATCTCAAGGGCATTAGTCCCACTCTATGCTAGCACAAGATTTAAACTGATCCTGATTACAAACCAGTTGTTGATCATCAAAGGAGATTAAATCCTAAGATGAAATAAGTAGTGAGAAAAGAAATACTAAAGCTCCTGGAAGCAGGTATTATCTATCATGTTGCTCACAGCGATTGGGCGAGTCCGGTGCATTGCATCCCTAAGAAGGGAGGTATTACCGTTGTCCCTAATGATAAGGATGAATTGATCCCACAGAGGATTATTACTGGCTATAGGATGCTGATCGATTTTAGGAAATTGAATAAAGCCACTAGGAAAGATCATTACCCTTTTCCTTTTATTGACCAAATGCTAGAAAGGCTGTCTAAACACACACACTTCTGCTTTTTAGATGGTTATTCTGGTTTTTCCTAAATACCAGTTGCACAATCTGATCAGGAGAAAACCACTTTCACCTGCCCTTTCGGTACCTTTGCTTATAGACGTATGCCTTTTGGCTTATGTAATGCACCTGCCACCTTTCAAAGATGTATGATGGCTATATTCTTTGACTTTTGTGAAAAGATTGTTGAGGTTTTCATGGATGACTTCTCCGTTTACGGGTCTTCCTTTGATGATTGCCTCGGCAACCTTGATCGAGTCTTGCAGAGATGTAAAGACACCAATCTTGTCTTGAATTGGGAGAAGTACCACTTTATGGTTAATGAAGGCATCATCTTAGGACATAAAAAATTTGAAAGAGGTATTGAAGTCGATAAGGCTAAGGTTGATGCGATCGAGAAAATGCCATACCCCACAGATATCAAAGGTATAAGAAGTTTCCTTGGTCATGCTGGTTTCTATAGAAGGTTCATTAAAGACTTCTCTAAGATTTCTAGGCCTCTTACCAATCTCTTGCAAAAGGATATTCCTTTTGTATTTGGCGATGATTGTGAGGAAGCCTTCGAAATACTTAAGAGGGCTTTGATAACTGCACCTATTGTTCAACCACCTGATTGGAACTTGCCTTTTGAAATCATGTGTGATGCTAGTGATTATGCTATTGGTGCTCTTCTAGGGCAAAGAGTTGATAATAAGTTGAATGTTATTCACTATGCTAGTAAAACTCTAGACAGTGCCCAAAGAAACTATAACACTACGGAAAAGGAGTTTTTAGTAGTCGTGTTTGCATGTGAAAAGTTCAGGTCTTACATAGTTGATTCCAAAGTCATTATTCACACTGATCATGCTGCTATTAAGTACCTCATGGAGAAGAAGGGCGTTAAACCTAGACTTATCAGATGGGTTCTCTTGCTACAAGAGTTTGATTTGCACGTCATCGACAGGAAGGGTGCCGATAACCCCGTAGCAGATAACTTGTCTAGGCTGGAGAACGTTCTTGATGACCCACAACCTATTGATGACAGCTTTCCCGATGAGCAACTGAATGTCATCAGTACTTCCCGTAGTGCACCGTGGTATGCTGATTATGCAAACTATATCGTTGCCAAATATATACCACCTAGTTTCACATACCAGCAAAAGAAGAAATTCTTCTTTGACTTGACACATTACTTTTGGGATGATCCTCACCTATATAAGGAAGGAGTAGATGATGTTATTACACGTTGTGTACCTGAGCATGAACAGGGACAGATCCTACAGAAGTGTCACTCCGAGGCCTACGGAGAACACCGTGCGGGAGATAGAACTGCACACAAGGTATTGCAATCAGGTTTCTATTGGCCCACTCTCTTCAAGGATGCCCGTAAGTTTGTCTTGTCTTGTGACGAATGCCAAAGAGTAGGTAATATCGGTAAACGTCAGGAAATGCCTATGAACTATTCACTTGTTATTGAACCTTTTGATGTTTGGGGTTTTGATTATATGGGACCTTTTCCAAAATCCAACGGGTATACTCATATCCTAGTTGTTGTTGATTACGTCACTAAGTGGGTAGAAGCTATCCCCACTAGTAGTGTTGATCACAACACATCCATCAGGATGCTTAAAGAATTTATCTTCCCTAGATGTGGAGTCCCTAGATATCTAATGACCGACGGTGGTTCACATTTCATTCATGGTGCTTTCTGTAAAACGCTTGCTAAGTACGATGTCAACCATAGAATTGCGTCTCCCTATCACCCTCAGTCCAGTGGTCAAGTAGAGCTAAGCAACAGAGAGATTAAATTAATTATGCAAAAGACTGTCAACGGGTCTAGAAAGAATTGGTCTAAGAAGCTCGATGATGCACTGTGGGCTTATAGAACTACTTATAAGAATCCCATGGGCATGTCTCCGTACAAAATGGTGTACGATAAAGCATGTCATTTACCTCTTGAGCTAGAGCATAAAGCCTATTGGGCATTCAAAGAGCTCAACTTTGGTTTCAAACTTGCTGGTGAGAAGAGATTATTTGACATTAGCTCGCTTGATGAATGGAGAACTCAGGCATATGAGAATGCCAAGTTGTTCAAAGAGAAGGTTAAGAGGTGGCATGATAAGAGGATACAAAAGCGTGAGTTCAATGCAGGTGATTATGTCTTGCTATATAACTCTCATTTAAGATTCTTTGCAGGCAAGCTTCTCTCTAAATGGGAAGGTCCCTATATTGTTGAGGAAGTGTATCATTTCGGTGCTATCAAGATCAACAACACGGAAGGTAATTGTCCGAGAGTTGTAAATGGGCAGAGAATCAAGCATTATATCGCAGGTTCTCCCATAAATGTTGAAAGCAATATCATCAATACCATAACTCTGGAGGAATACCTAAGGGATGTTTATCAGCCTGTTTCAGACTCCGAAAACGAAAAGGTATGTGCTTCGGTAGGAAAACAGACTCCAAAACTTTTCCAATAGGAATTTTTCTCCGGTTTGGAATATTTGAAAAAATAGAAAAAATGGAAGTAGTCCGGAAAGTGCGCGAGGAGGCGACAAGCCTGCCCGGCGCGGGCCCACCCCCTGGCCGCGCCTGGGGGGCTTGTGGCCACCTCGTGTGCCTCCCGGACTTCGTTTTCATGCGGAGTACTCCTTCTGGTTTGGAAAAAATGAATATATATTCTCCCATTTGGTTTGACCCCTGTTTCATGCAGATTTCCTCTATTTTCGTTTCGAGCATGTTTCTGTTGCAGATCTAGATTGCTATGACTTCCCCAAAAGCTCCGAAGGACAAGATCTTCGAGAAGGTCATCAATCCCTACCTCACGGGAGTGCTGCAACACCCTCAATCTATCGAGATGTGTGAGGGGATGTTGCACATCCGTGATGTTGAGGGGCCCAAGAAGACCGGAAGCATGGAGACAAGGCTCGAAGGAATGGAGCAACAAGTCTTCAAGTGCCAAGGGATGGTGGAGCGTGGACTCAAGGCCAACCACATGATGATCACAGAGTTCACCAACAAGCACAGGACTGATGCCAATGACATTGGGAAGCACCTCTCTAGGCTCTATGACAGGATTGATCAACTCCAGGCCCAGATCTATGACCTGCAGAACCAAAACTGTGAGTATGAGTATAGATTTAAATCAATACGGTTGGCTGCAGATTTGACGATTCCGGGGACTCGTTCATCTTTCCATGATGGAGCACCTATGCCTTGGAAGACGGAGGATCAAGCCCATGTTGCAACAACTCCACCACCATCACCTCCAAAGGAAGACAACTGAGCATGGGTATGGGCAATCCCCTTGGCTTTTGCCAAGCTTGGGGGAGTTGCCCCGGTATCGTATCACCATCACATCTTTTGCCTTTACTTTTTTTTAGTTTGTTCCTTTTCAGTTTTCTCTTTCTCTAGTAGATTAAAAGTCTTAGTGTTTTAGTCTTGAGTTTTGCCTTGTGTCACCCCCGATGTATTCGAGCTCGTGAGCCATATAATAAAGAGTGTCTTAGTTGAAGGGCTTTGCCTCTTGCCATGATCAAAAGAGTGAGAAAAGAACAAAAGCATGAAAGATCATGTAATGATCTTATGGGAAGTGATGGCTTCACATATAAAAGGGATGATGATTGAAACTTGTTGAGGGTAGATAAACGTAGACCTTGGTCATTGTTGCAATTAATAGGAAGTGATAAAGAAGGAGAGGTTCACATATAAATACATCATCTTTGATACCATCTATGATTGTCAACACTCACTAAACTATTACATGCTTAGAAGTAGATGTTGGACAAGGAATACAACATAATGAATTGTGTGTGCGTGGTTCCGAACAATGTTATATGATTAGAGATCCTTAGCATGTGACGATTGCTTCCACCTCATATTAGCCAAAACTCCCGCACCAAGTATAGATACTACTTGTGCATCCATAAACCTTCAACCCAGTTTTGCCATGGGAGTCCACCATACCTACCTATGGATTGAATAAGATCCCTCAAGTAAGTTGTCATCGGTGCAAGCAATAAAAATTGCTCCCTTATATGTATGGTCTATTAGTGTGTGGAAAATAAGCTTTGTACCAACCTGTGATGAGGAAGACATAAAAGCGATAGACTGCATAATAAAGTTCTTTATCACAGGAGGCAATATAAAGTGACGTTCCTCCGCACTAAGAGGACACGCAACCAAACCTCAAAAGCGCATGACAACCTCTGCTTCCCTCTGCGAAGGGCCTATCTTTTACCTTTACTTTTTGCCCTTGAAAGAGTCATGGTGATCTTCACCAATTCCTTGTTTCGCCCTTATCTTGGCTAACGTCATATGCTAGGGAAAGATCTATATTCATATGTCAAATTGGAGGTAAGCATGCATGACTTATTATTGTTGACATTACCCTTGAGGTAAGCAGTTGGGAGGCAAAACTATAAGACCATATCTTTCTCTGTGTCCAACTGAAACTTTGATCTCATGAGTACCACGTGAGTTGTAGCAATTGTAGAGAACGAAAAGATGATTGAGTATGTGGATTTGCTTTACAAGCTCTTATTTGACTCTTTCCGATGTTGTGATAAATTGCAATTGCTTCAATGACTAAAGGCTATCGGTTGCTATTTCTCGGTAAGGTTCTTGATCCATACTTTACTTTGTGAAGGAATTGTCACTTTAGCATGAGAGATTATATGTTGGTAATGTTGTTCTGATCATGATCATGATGCATGTATGTACGTATCTTGTTTTGTCGACACCTCTCTCCCTAAACATGTGGGCATATTTATTGGGCTCGGCTTTTGCTTGAGGACAAGCGAGGTCTAAGCTTGGGGGACTTGATACGTCCATTTTGCATCATGCTTTCATGTTGATATTTATTGCTTTTTGGGCTTTTATTTCACTTCACGGTACAATACTTATGCCTTTTCTCTCTTATTTTGCAAGGTTTACATGAAGAGGGAGAATCCCGGCAGCTGGAATTCTGGCCTGAAAGTGGAGCAAGTTTGAGACACCTATTCTGCGCAACTCCAAATGCCGTAAAAATCAACGATGATTTTTTTTCTGGATTTATAAAAAATACCGGGCCGAAGAAGCGCCACAGGGGCGCCAGCAGGTGGTCACAAGCCTTCTTGGCGCGACCACCCACCCTGGTCGCGCCAAAGGGGCTTGTGGGCAGCCTGCTGGCCAACTGGCCCCCCTCTCCTGCTATATGTAGGGTTTCGTCCGGAAAAAAAATCAGGGAGGACCTTTTTCGTGGATTCGCCGCCGCCACGAGGCGGAACTTGAGCAGAACCAATCCAGAGCTCCGGCAGGACGAAATCGTCGCCATCGTCATCACCAACACTCCTCTCATCGGAGGGGACTCGTCACCATCAGCATCTTCATTAGCACCACCTCATCTCCAAACCCTAGTTCATCACTTGTAACTAATCTCCGTCTCGCGACTCCGATTGGTACTTTTAAGGTTGCTAGTAGTGTTGATTACAATTTGTAGTTGATGCTAGTTGGATTACTTGGTGGAATAGTTTATGTTTAGATCCTTGAGGCTACTCATTACCTCTCTGGTCATGAATATGATTATGCTTTGTGAGTAGTTACTTTTGTTCCTGAGGACATGGGATAAGTCATGCTAATAGTAGTCATGTGAATTTGGTATTCGTTCGATATTTTGATGTGGTGTATGTTGTTTTTCCTCTAGTGGTGTTATGTGAACGTCGACTACATAACATTTCACCATTATTTGGGCCTAGAGGAAGGCATTGGGAAGTAGTAAGTAGATGATGGGTTGCTAGAGTGATAGAAGCTTAAACCCTAGTTTATGTGTTGCTTCGTAAGGGGCGGATTTGGATCCACTAGTTTAATGCTATGGTTAGACTTTGTCTTAATTCTTCTTTCGGAGTTGCGGATGCTTGCGAGAGGGGTTAATCATAAGTGGGATGCTTGTCCAAGTAAGGGCAGTACCCAAGCGCTGGTCCACCCACATATGAAACTATCAAAGTAACGAACGCGAATCATATGAACATGATGAAAACTAGCATGACAGAAATTCCCGTATGCCCTCGGGGGCGTTTTTCCTCCTATAAGACTTTGTCCAGGCTTGTCCCTTGCTGCAAAAGGGATTGGGCCACTTTGCTGCACCGTTGCTACTTTTGTTACTTGTTGCTCGCTATGAATCATCTCACCACACAACTACTTGTTACCGACAATTTCAGTGCTTGCAGATATTTCCTTGTTGAAAACCACTTGTCAGATCCTTTTGCTCCGCGTTGGGTTCGACACTCTTACTTATCGAAAGGACTACGATTGATCCCCTATACTTGTGGATCATCACGCCTCCCTATTCACCTCAGTTAAATGGGGTAGCCGAAAGAAAGAAATGTACTCTAACTGATTTGGTTAACGCCATGTTAGACACATTGGGTCTCTCCAAGTCATGGTGGGGGGAGGCGATATTGACTGCATGTCATGTCCTAAACCGAGTTCCCACAAAGGACAAAGAGATAACTCCATTCGAGGAATGGGAGAAGAAAATGTTAAACTCTCTTATCTACGAACCTGGGGTTGTTTGGCGAAAGTCAATGTGCCAATTCCGAAGAAGCGCAAGCTAGGACCAAAAACTGTGGATTGTGTTTTCCTAGGATATGCTTTTCATAGCATTGCATATAGATTCTTGGTTGTAATATCTGAAGTACCTGACATGCATGTTGGTACAATCATGGAGTCGAATGATGCGACTTTCTTCGAAGATATCTTTCCCATGAAGGATATGGCCACCTCATCTAATCAGGAGATGCTTAATTCATCGAATCATGAATTAGTTACAATTACTGAACCTACCATTTTGATGGAAAACTTTGAAAATTCTATGGAGGAGAATAATGAAGTTCCTACCAGGAGCAAGAGACAGAGGACTGCAAAATCCTTTGGTGATGGATTTCTTGTGTATCTCATAGATGACACTCCTAGTTATATTTCACGAGCCTATGTGTCGTGAGCCGACTCAAAACGAGTCAATCCTATGTGTTCTGTGCCATCCCTGGATCTGTATGCTGGCACACATAGTACATCAATGTATATATCAAAGTGCAATCACATGTAAATAACGTAAAACTGATATATACCTCAAAATCTCAGTGGAAATAGTCAAATGGAGTGGAGTCCCAATAAACACCAACGATAGGTTGAGTGCAGACTGTAACCCTGAATCGTACTCTTACAGGTCGTAGAAAATATTTGCAACATAAGACGTTGCAGCCGTGCAGGTCAGCATATTGAATATGCTGAATATGTCGGCAAGTCACAAAAGAGGGGGTGAAAATATCATCTGTACTATATGCATATATGGCAGGTGGAGTTGTAGTTTAAGTTTTGCGTAAAGCAAATTTTTGCTACAACAAGAGAGAGGGTAAAAGCGAAATTTACTACAATGTTGGTTGTCAATGCGAAGGTTCCACCAACCATTTCTCATACCCAAGTTATCAATATTACCCACATCATTAAGTTCCTTTGGCTCAAGTTGTCCATGACCGTGGACACGGCTAATCGATTAGGTTTGAGTACTCTGCAGAGTTTTGCACACGTTCCCCACAAGATTTGATCGCCTCCGTTGAATTCCTCTCACTTCAGGGTGTTTGAGAACCAGATGATCAAAACATGGTCTTCCAAAGGGTTCCTCTAAGACAATGTTGGTGCCCATCCAATCCTACCGTTCTTCTACATCTCGTAGCACCGCCCATCTAGAGTCACTAGGATGTCCAACCAAGACGGAGCCCATAATGACTTGTGGCTGTGTAGGTAAGCCTCGGGTCTTGAAGAATCCTTCCATCTCTTTGTGCCTGGGTGAAGCTTTCCACAAGATGTCATGGCGCTTCCCCATGCATCCCGGTTCATCCACTGGCTTCCCCAGGGTGCCCATCTGTACCGTCCTTCACCCAGAGGTATATTGCATCATGAGGTCTTGAAAGTCTTGAAGTCTTTAGGTCTTGATTTTTTGAGTTCTCACAACACTCATGATAAACACTCAACCAAACCCCGTCTACTAGGAGCATAGCAAAATAACGTCCCGGCCAAAGTAACAAGGGTTGATGGGTGCTTACCACATGATACTACATCAAGAACCAAATTCCCAAGTACCTACTATGCATGCAATGGGTGGTGAAGGTTGAACTAAATGCATTAAAACCATAGGTAAAACATGATCAACGTGAACTTGCCTCGTGAGGTTGATGAAGATAAATATCGCTCACAGAAAATAGCTTGATAGAACTATTCGTCACTCTCCGATGAAATCTACATAATCAAACATAGTATCCACATAATCAATCATACTAGCAATCATCCTAGCAATAAATATAACAAACAACAATAAAAATTGATCCAATAAATCAATAAGAAAAATCAAACAAGAATCCAAAAGAAACTTCAAAGAAAACTATGGAGTCTTCTACTACAATTGTCACAAAATAGCTTTTTTGTCCTAATTAAACTTAACAACAAAGAAAACACTAAAATTGTAAAATAAAAGAAAACAAAAATATTAAACAACTATAATAATAGAAGTAAAACTTACAAAACAATATTATTTGAAAGTGGTATTTTCAAATAGGAAATCAAACTAGCAATGAAATCAATTTGCAAGTTATTACAGAACTAGAATTGATTTCATGCTACCACATAAAAATAAATAAACAAAAAAATTGTTGTTGTTGAAAGCTACGGTTAACTAACTGAAAGCAAGATATAACTTTTCACAATTACAAAATAAAACAAATTAAAAACAATTATACCAAAAGAAATAGCAATAAACCTAAAAAGAACTAAAACATAATCTGTTTTGCTTAATATCTTAAATTTAAATTATTCTAAAAATTCTGAAATTATAACTACTGATAAATAAGATCACTAGTGACCAGTGGCAAAAAGAATCAACTCAAAACCTATTTTTAAACTCAAGATATTTAGAAAACACGATATGAATCAAATTTGTTTCAATTCAAATTTCAAATATTCAAACATGGTCAAAATTTATATCTACAGAAACTACATAACTTTTTTTACACAATGCAAAAAGAGTCACTCAAAAATAATTTAAAACATAAAATATATAAACAAAACAAAAATAGAACTACTTCTGTTAAAGAATTAAAAACAAAAAAAAACAAAAAAGATTAGCTAGCGCACGAGGGGGAGGCTACGTGGCGTGCTGTGAGTGGTTGAGAGGTGTGTCCTGTGGTGCTAAAGTGATGGACAGTGGCAAGTTAGAGAAAAACGTTTCGACTAAAATTACTAAACAGAAAACCGATTGGTTATTTTAAACAAAACCGAAGGGGTATGGTGGATCTAATATAGACCATTTTTTCAAGTCCTTTATTTTTTAAGAAGTCATGTTATCTTCTATGAGTGATTTGGATTGGATGAAATTGGATTCATAAGAAAATGGGAAAGTCATTTTATTCCCTCTCATTCAAAAGTTTCAAAAAGTTTCAAGTTTCACTCAAATTCAATCACTCAATCAACCAATCAATCAATCTAGTAATTATTATAACATAGCAAAATTTGGGATGTTACAAACCTACCACACTTTAAATGAATCTCGTCCTCGAGATTCGAAGAGGCTAGAAAGAAAGGTTAGGGTTTGGGGGTCTTCCAACAAATCCAATCTCCTGCAAAGTGGGGTGCTACCACACTTAAAATGAGAGTTACCGGTCCCTCAAAATTTTAACAATCCTGTGGGGTCTTGGCATCTGTCTCTTCTCATTCTTCATATGAACTCTTTTGGTGATGCTCTTCCATTATATTCATAACATTTCTCTCAAAATTCGATGTCTTTACGTTGATATTAGCTTCTTCCGTCACTGGGTCTTCTTATTTGACAAGTCTCGTGATCATTCTAAATAACATATCGATGATTCTCATGGTGGTGTACCATTTTTGGTTATCCTGCAGTGAGAAGGGTCTCGGCTTCATCCTCACCGTAAAATTTCCTACGCGCGACAACAAATTTCATGTACATGGGTCTTTCACCATACAATTCTAAGGTTTAAACAAAATCTTCAAAGAACGTCGTCTCTCACTATGGGTAAGTCTCTTAGATTTTACCATTCTGAATAGCAAGAGAATGATAAGAGTAAGTCATCATGGTGATCAATCCATTCCGCACCCAAATCATTACTCTATATAAGGTTTAGCGAATCTCGCATTCTAACACTTGGGCGTCCTCACAAGCATTGCAGAATTCCTCTTGTACAAGAATGAAGTTCGGATAAATCCGATGATTCTGCATGCTGAACAAACATCTATCGTATTCTTCACCACTCTTAGGGTTTCGTATGCTCCTAAGAAAACGTTTGCTGGTCCATCATAGCTTATTCCTTCATGCTCTTGGGGCAACCTTCATGAAAATATTGGGATGCATCCTTGGTACCAATTGAATTCCTTGAACTCATTTTTCCTTGCCATTGGTTTGCTTACCAATAAAAGTGTTTGTTCCTCATATTAAATCTCTCCTCAAATTTCCAATTCCAAGGTACATTATTCAACTGTTGTCACCTCCATAGTTTGATATGATCCAACATTTCTTTCAACTGTATTGAGTGGATTGTGATCCTTGGTATGCATGGTACATTCCTACTCCTTGGATCATATGGGTTTACTGATTACTACCACACTTAAAATGAAATATACTCATGCCTCTGTAGACCATATTTTTCTCATGTCCTCGAAAATGGTCAGAGATCTTTGTTCATAGAGAAACAACTCATACAATTTCAACATAGGAAATGGTGACACAATAAATTCCATTGATTCATGAAGTTATTACAATATCTGAGTCTTACATTACAAAAATTCAACTCCATAATCTCGTGAAAACAAGAGTGCTTCATGTTACACTTTTTGCCATTTGTCAAAACTTAACTGCTCCATTTTAGCTTTCTTCCCCTGTGGACATTTAGTAGCACAATGTTCTGCTTCCTTGCAACGAAAACAAATGACTTCCGACATGTCTTGAGGCTTCTTGGTGTTTGTTGTTGCTCCTTGGGTTTCCTTCTTCCTTGCTAGGCACATATTGGCATAGTGACCTAAGGTTTTGCATTTAAAACATGGGATATGACTCAGGTCCTTATCTGCAAAGATTTGGCTCGTCCGACTGTACTTTCTCTTCTTTCTAGACTTCTTCGTTCTAGCCAGTTCTTCTATTTCATGAGGATCAAACTCTACTTTTTCTGTCTGGAAGTTCCCCAGACACTCTTGGCTTTCCTTCGTGCAATCTTGTGAAAGGTGTCCTTATTCTCCACATAAGTAGCAGGCATTGGAGAAAAATTTGGTTAGACCTTGTCCATCAGGGTCTTATATATCTTCCATCATCACAGGTTCTTCTTGAAACTTCTCCTTGAAGGTTTCCTTCATTGCTTATTTCTACTGCTTGGGAACTTGTTGCAACTTGGGGTAAATGTGACACTGAGCTGGGTAGTGGGTGGTTCCTTCACACAAGAAACATGTTACCTGACTAGTTGGGCATTCCTCCGCTGGGTGATATTCTTCACAATGAGGGCATACATCCTTGTGTTCTTCCTGGGTGTGTCCTATTTCTCCACATATCTTGCATGCACAAAGCTTCTTCATTGGGCTATCATAGCACTTTTGAATGAGATGGGATCTTAACAGAGTCTTCTTGAATTCGCCCCAAGTTTCTGCTCCACTAAATCCTTGTATGGCATGATGCATTTTCCACCAGATAGCAGCACTTTGGGTAAAGTACTGAAGAGCATGTGCCACTTCCTATTTCCTTGAAATCAAATTGCTCCCGAAGTGGTTCTGCATGTTCTGAATCCATATTTCAGCTTCCAACTGGGTCATTGGTCCGAATATTACTAGTCCAGCTTCATACGCCATCTATTGGTTCCGAGGTTCTAGGGATGAGACGGGTAAGAGAGAGAGGGAAAAGATATAAACAAAAGACAAAAAAGTATCTAAAATCAAATCCACACATTCATAAAATTCAATTAATAATATAGTATCGCCACCCACATAAGGTTGCTATGGTCGATCACACAATATGCAATAACGTTCATCTTTATTTCTCTCATGGTGGGGCTACTACTACTAAGCTAGCTCATACCATATCGTCATCATCAGTGGGCTTCTTCTGATCATTCTTGATCTTCTCAAGTTTTTCCACTAGATATTCCCTGTTGATGCGGAGTTTCCGAGGTCATCCTTGTAGTTCCAGGAGTTGTCTCTTGAGCTTCTGGATTTCAACATCACGAGCATGTGCCATGGCTTGACTATTCTTCAAGTCTTGACAAAGCTTCTAAATCTTGGGATCGTGTTTCTTCACATTGGTACCTTCAGTTTCCCGGTCTTGAGATTCTCACAGAGTGCGTCATGCTCAAACAATTCTGAGAGAAGGTCCATTTGAAGGTTCTTGATATAATGTTCCAGTTCTTGATTATACACCAGTATAGGTGAAAACTTCACCTTCTGCTCGTCTGTCGGGATGATGTGTGCTCCCTCAAGCTTCTGCCATCCAAGCGTTCCAAATTAGTGAGTACCCATCTCAACACGATGACGATAGCTCAAGCGTGCGATAGCATCATGAACAACAGTGTTCATGCATATATCACAGTCATGGGTCAATGTGCCATAGTTCATGTCTTCAGTCTTGGGGTCTTCTTTACGTCCAAAAACTTTAGTTCTGACACCCCAAAATCCAAACTTCCTCTTAGTCACCTTGATCTCAGGTATCGGCAACTTCGTCATATGTACCAGCTCCATGAGAAACGGGCCTCCGGGAACATCTTCGTAGTGCTCTCTTTCGTTCAGAGTGTAGCTCCCCATCTATAGTTTGGAATAGGGAAGGTTCAGTAAAAGAATTAAGAGGTACGAGAGTAGTGAATACAAAAGTTGTTCCTATCAAGGTCTTCCTATTTCTAAGCCATTTCCTAGGGTCACGTCCTACAGTCAACATGTGCTCTGATACCATATTTGTAGCGACCCGACTCAAAACGAGTCAATCCTTTGTGTTTTGTGCCATCCCTGGATTAGTATGCTGGCACACACAGTACATCAATGTATATATCAAAGTGCTATCACATGTAAATAAATTAAAACTGATATATACCTCAAAATCTCAGCGGAAACAGTCAAAGGGAGTGGAGTCCCAATAGACACCAATGGCAGGTTGAGTGCAGACAGTAACCCTGAATCGTACTCTTACTCGTCGTAGAAAATATCTGCAATGTAAGACGTTGCAGCCGTGTAGGTCAGCATATTGAATATGCCGGCAAGTCACAAAAGATAGGGTAAAAATATCATCTGTACTATATGCATATTTGGCAGGTGGAGCTGTAGTTTAAGTTTTGCGTAAAGCAAATTTTTCCTACAACAAGAGAGAGGGTAAAAGCAAAATTTACTACATTGTTGGTTGTTAATGAGAAGGTTATGTTGGAAATATACCCTAGAGGCAATAATAAATTGGTTATTATTATATTTCCATGTTCATGATAATCGTTTATTATCCATGCTAGAATTGTATTCATTGGAAACTCAAATACATGTGTGGATACATAGACAACACACTATCCCTAGTGAGCCTCTAGTTAACTAGCTCGTTGGTCAAACATGGTCAAGGTTTCTTGGCCAAAGACAAGTGTTGTCACTTGATAACGGGATCACATCATTAGGAGAATGATGTGATGGACAAGACCCAAACTATGAACGTAGCATATGATCGTGTCAGTTTATTGCTACCGTTTTCTACATGTCAATGTATTTGTTCCTCTAACCATGAGATCATGCAACTCCTGGACACCGGAGGAATACCTTGTGTGTATCAAACATCGCAAAGTAACTGGGTGACTATAAAGGTGCTCTACAAGTATCTCCGAAGGTGTCTGTTGGGTTGGCGTGAATCGAGACTGGGATTTGTCCCTCCGTATGACGGAGAGGTATCTCGGGGCCCACTCGGTAATACAACATCACAATAAGCCTTGCAAGCAATGTGACTAAGGAGTTAGCCACGAGATCTTTTATTACGGAACGATTAAAGAGACTTGCCGATAACGAGATTGAACTGGGTATAGAGATAGTGACGATCGAGTCTCGGGCAAGTAACATACCGAAGGACAAAGGGAACAGCATACAGAATTAACTAAATCCTTCACATAGAGGTTCAACCGATAAAGATCTTTGTAGAATATGTAGGAGCCAATATGGGCATCCAGGTCCCACTATTGGTTATTGACCGTAGAGGTGTCTCGGTCATGTCTGCATAGTTATCGAACCCGCAGGGTGTGCACACTTAAGGTTCGGTGACGTTTTGGTATAGTTGAGTTATAGGTGTTGGTAACCGAAAGTTGTTTGGAGTCCTAGATGAGATCTCAGACATCATGAGGAGCTCCATAATGGTCCGTAGGTAAAGATTGATATATAGGAAGTCCTGTTTTGGTCACCGGAAAAGTTTCGGGCTCATCGGTTGTGTACCGGGAGTGCCGGAAGGGTACCGGGGACCATCGGGAGGGGTGTCACGCCCGGAGGGGCCTTATGAGCTATGGGAGGATACAAACTAGCCCCTAGTGGGCTTACATAATCTCCCACTAAGGCTCGTGAGGTTTGAGAGGCAAAAAACACAAAGGTGGAAAAGGTGGAAAGGGTTTCCAAGTGGAAAGGAGGAATCCTACTCCTAGTAGGATTGGAGTAGGACTCCTCCACCTCCAATTTCGGCCAAACCTTGAGGGTTTGAGGCTACCTCCTCCCCTCCCTCCCTCCGATACAAACTAGAGGTATTGAGGGTTTTTGAGACACAGAAAAACAGCCACGTGTTGCCCTCTCTCTCTAGATCTGTTTCTCCTCTAATCTAGTTCCAGCGGTGCTTAGGCGAAGCCCTGCTGGAATAGCTGCACCACCACCACAACCATGCTGCCGTGCTGGAGAATTCATCTACCTCTTCTCCCCTCTTGTTGTATCAAGAAGGAGGAGATCATCACCGAGCTGTACGTGTGTTGACCGCGGAGGTGTCGTCCGTTCGGCACTAGATCGAGATGGATCGTGATGGGATCGTGGGACGGATCATGATGAGATCGCGGGACGGGCTGCGATTTGGATCGCGAATATGTTCCACTACATCAACCGCATTATATACGCTTCCACAAAGAGATCTACAAGGGTATGTAGATGCACTCTCCCCTCTCGTAGATGATCATCACCATGGATATGTATTGCGTGTGCATAGGAATTTTTTTGTTTCCCATGCGACGTTCCCCAACAGGTCCCACCAACCATATCTCATACCCAAGTTATTAGTATTACCCACATCAACAAGTTAATGGTATTGAGAATTCCTGATAGCTTCAGTTCCTTTGGCTCAAGTTGTCCATGACGCTGGACACGGCTAATCGATTAGGTTTGAGTACTCTGCAGAGTTTTGCACACGCTCCCCACAAGATTTGAATGCCTCTGTTGAAGTCCTCGCACTTCAGGGTGTTTGAGAACCGGATGATCGGAACATGGTCTTCCAAAGGGTTCCTCTAAGACACTGTCGGGGCCCATCCAATCCTACGGTTCTTCTACATCTCGTAGCACCGCCCGTCCAGAGTCACCACAATGTCCAACCAAGCCAGAGCCCATAATGACTTGTGGTTGTGCAAGTAAGCCTCGGGTCTTTAAGAATCCTTCCATCTCTTTGTGCCTCGGTGAAGCTTTCTGCAAGATGTCATGGCGCTTCCCCATGCATCCCGGGTCATCCACTGGCTTCCCCAGGGTGCCCATCTGTACCGTCCTTCACCCAGAGGTATATTGCATCATGAGGTCTTGAAAGTCTTGAAGTCTTTAGGTCTTTATTTTTTAAGTTCTCACAACACTCATGATAAACACTCAACCAAACCTCGTCTACTAGGAGCATAGCAAAATAACGTCCCGGCCAAAGTAACAAGGGTTGATGGGTGCTTACCACATGATACTGCATCAAGAACCAAATTCCCAAGTACCTACTATGCATGCAATGGGTGGATAAGGTTGACCTAAATGCATTAAAACCATAGGTAAAACATGATCAACGTGAACTTGCCTGGTGAGGTTGATGAAGATAAATATCGCTCACAGAAAATAGCTTGATAGAACTGTTCGTTACTCTCCCATGAAATATATATAATCAAACATAGTATCCACATAAGCAATCATACTAGCAATCATCCTAGCAATCAATATAACTACCAACAATAAAAATTTATCCAATAAATCAATAATAAAAATGAAACAAGAATCCAAAAGAAACTTCAAAGAGAACTATGGAGTCTTCTACTACAACAGTCACAAAATAGTTTTTTTGTCCCAATTAAACTTAACAACAAAGAGGACACTAAAATTCTTAAATAACATAAAACAAAAATATTAAACAACTCAAATAACATAAGTAAAACTTACAAAACAATATTATTTGAAAGTATTTTCAAATAAGAAATCAAACTAGCAATGAAGTCAATTTGCAAGTCATTACAGAACTAGAATTGATTTCATGCTATCAGATAAAATAAATAAAAAAAAAATTGTTGTTGTTGAAAAGCTACTGTTAACTAACAGAAAACAAGATATAACTTTTTACAAGTACAAAAGAAAACAAATTAAAAACAACTATAACAAAAGAAATATCAATAAACCTAAAAAGAACTAAAACATAATATGTTTTTCTTAAAATATTAATTTAAAATATTCTAAAAATTCTTAAATGATACCTACTCATAAATAAGATTACTAGTGACCACTATCAAAAAGAATCAACTCAAAATCTTTTTTTAAACTCAAGATATTTAGAAAACACGATTTGAATCAAATCTGTTTGAATCCAAACATGGTCAAAATTTATATCTACAAAAACTATATAAAATTTGTGACACAATGCAAAAAGAATCTCTCAAAAATAATTTAAAACAAAAAAGATATAAAGAAAAGAAAAACAAAACTAATTGTGTTAACTTGCCATCCTAAGTGCCAACATATCTTGCTTATGCTCATCCATTGCATGAGTGCTCTAAGTCGAAAGGGAGAGGATCATTTTGACTTGTGCGTGACTAGTGGTTTGGGTATGAGTCAAAATAAGATTCCGAAGGAGACCAAGTGTGAAATTTTAGTAGATTGAGTTCTCAATTAAAAATATTTTATGATCTCAACCCATCTCCAACTTCTTGCAAGCAAACACCATTTGAAGACTTTCGAGTCACGGACAGCGAGATTTCTTGCACCTTTATGTTCTTACATTGCTAAACTCAATACTAGATATAGACTCTTGCTTTTTATTGTCTTGACTTGAATTGCATATCTCACTTGCTTACTTTGATGTTTTTATATGTGTGTTAGCATGTCACCACATAAATTATTGTGTTATCATTTATCTACTCGAGGACGAGGAGAAATTAAGCTTGGGGATATTGATACGTCCCAAACGTATCTATAATTTCTGCTTGTTCCATGATCTTTTGGGTGACATTGTTATATGTTTTGCTACACTTTTATATCATTTTACACATATTTGGACTAACCTACAAACTCAGTGCACCTAGTGCCAGTTTCTGTCTGCTGATGTCTATTTTGCAGGGGATTTTACCCAATTTTCCGAAGAACGAAAAATTCCAGAAAAAATATATAAAGAATCAGCAAAACATAAGCTTCCGGATCACCGGAGATGGTCTAGAGGGGGGCGAGGGGCCTCCCAGGTGACCTGCTGGCGCGGCCAGGCCCTAGGCCGCGCCAGGAGGCTGCCTGGGCAGGTACCACCTCCTCGGGTGCCCTCCTTTGGCCTATATTTAGAGTCCCGAGAGGAAACCCTTCCAGAACTTTTGGAATCGCGAATTTCTCCATCGTTCCGCCGCCGCAGCGCTTTCGAGATCGGGAGCGTTAGGAGACCTCTTCCCGACACCCTCCGGAGGGAGGATTGACCTCCAGGAGCTTCTCCACCGCCATGGACGGTTCCCGGACGTGCCGTGAGTAGTCCTCCATGGACCATGAGTCCATGGCCAGTAGCTATGTGATGTCTTCTCTCCAATCTTGTGCTTCAATGGTTAGTCCTTGTGAGCTGCCCTACATGATCAAGGCATCTATGTAATTCTCTTGCTATTGCTATGCTCGGTTTGTTGGGATCCGATGGATTATGAGATTACGTTCAGATTGTTATGATTCATATATTTGATTATCCTTTTATATTATGTTCCTTAGTGATTCATGCATGTTCTTCATTGCTATTTATTGCTTTGGCCGAGTAGTAGATTGTAACTCCAAGAGGGAGCATTATGCATGATTGTGGGTTCATGCCCCTCGATGTCTAGCTTAAGTGACATAAACATGAGACTAGGGGATGTGCTTGTTGCCACCAGGGAGAAAACACCGGTGCTTGTGACCATGCTTGCAAGGATTGTTTACCTTACGCATAGTTCATTAATGCAGTTCTTCGTTGCTTTGAGTTTACACTTTGGGTGGGGCTCGCAACTTAATACCGAAGAGATGTTCTGGATAGATATCTCAAGGTGGATGATTAGTAAGTAGATGCTGATGAATAAACGGTCTACTTGTCTTGGTGTGCTGCCCATTACTATTGAACCTCTAACTATCAAGTAGCATAATTAGCATTGCGGTGCGATCATAATTCTGTCAATTGCCCAACTGTTATTTGTTTACCCAAGCATAGTTGTTTATCGTATTTTGGGAGAGAGACATCTCTACTGAACATCATGTGACTCCGGTCCATATCACCGTCATTATTTACACCTCCATCATTTACCGCTTTCATTTACTTATTCGTTGCAATCACTATTACTTTCCCGCTTGTGTTTTGATCCTTTCCAAACTACAAGGCCGGAGAGATTGACAACCTCTCTGTACTCGTTGGGAGCAAAGTTATTTGTTGTGTGTGTAGGTCCACGTCTTCTGCTATCGCCAGGGTGGAAGACACCTACTTTTTGAGCCTAGGAGTCCTCCTGGTTCGATAAACCTTATAGTCTTCGTGTAAGGAAAATCTGCTCCTGACTACATCTCCACCTTCCACTTGGGGTAACCAACGAGGGGCGAGAAGTATATCCATCAACTCGTCATCAAGCTAATTTCTGGCGCCGTTGTTGGGGACTCCAGTCTTCAAGATAGGATTGAACTTTACCTCGCGGAATCTATTAGACTCAGCCGTGGGAGGAACCTTTATGTCAACTACACTTGGTTCTGCCACAAAGCTATTGCATGAGATGATGACAAATTATTCTCAATGGCACACTGAGAGAGCTCCAACAGGTAGGAAGGTAAACTCTGTTGAGGAGATCTCCTCCCTTAATGATAAGGTTGACATGATCATGACTCTACTTACTAAGAAAGCTCCTATTGATCCTCATGATGTACCTTTAAATTCTTTGGTTGCCAAGAAATAGAGAAAGTTGATGTTAATTTTATTTCTAGGAACAACTTCAGTAACAATGCTTATAGGAGTAATTTTGTTAGCAATCCTAGACCGTTCCCATCCAACAACTATGGGAACAATAACAATTATCCTAGCACCAAAAACTCCACTTCTGAATTAGAGAGCATGCTTGAAGATTTTATCACCTCTCAAAAAGCCTTCAACAAGAGTGTAGAAGAGAAACTAGAAAAATTAGATAGTCTCTCTTTGAAGGTGGACAACATAGCTCATGATGTAGAGATGCTTAAAATTAGAACTTCCCCACTTGAGGAAAGGAACACCACACCCATGAATGCTATCCAAGTCCAAATTAATGAGAACATAAGAATGTTATCTAAACTTAAATATAGATGGGCTAGAGAAAAGGAAGAGGAAGAGAGAATTAAGAGCCTTCCTACACACACTACCATTTCTACTATACAAGTTGTTGAGGATCTCAAAACTTTTAGCACCGATAGCACTCCTAGTCCCAATGGACCTATTAATGGTGATGCTAATACCTCAACTATAGGACAAGAAGGTCCTTTGAACTTAGAGACTACCAAAAGAATGAGCTTAGATGACATTACTACCGCCTTAATTAATGGTAGTAACCTTGATTTTGACAATTGTAGTCTCCCCTAAGTTATCACCTTTTTGCAAAGAATGGCTAAAGACCCTCACACTAGTACGCTTAATATTGCCTTCACCGAGCAAATTACCAATGCTCTTATCAAAGCTAGGGAGGAGAAGCTCAAGCTAGAGACTTCTATTCCTAGGAAACTAGAAGATGGTTGGGATCCTATGGTCAAAATAAAATTGAATAATATCTTTTGTTTTGCTTTGTGTGATGTTGGAGCTAGTGCTTCCGTTATGCCCAAAAGAATGTATGATATGCTTGGTTGGAAACCTTATGATCTATGTTCTTTTGGTGTTCGTCTTGTTGATTCTTCCATAAAGAAACCTTTAGGGAGAACTGATGATGTGCTTATTATTGTCAATGATAATTATGTGCCCGTTGATTTTCTTACTATGGACATTGAATGTGATCCTTCATGTCCAATTATTTTGGGATGTCCTATTCTCCGCACCGTTGGTGCTATCATTGACATCAAAGAGGGAATTATTAAATTCCAATTTCCTCTTAAAAAGGGAATGGAACAATTCCCTAGAAAGAATATTAAGTTACCTTATGAGTCTGTTACTTGGGCAAGTTATTCTTTTGGAATTTATAACACTTGATCTTCTTGCATTATGCCTATCTCAAAGGCATAAAAGAAAGCGCTTGTTGGGAGGCAACCCAATTTGTTTTTACTTTCTGTTTTAGTGGTCTTGATGCGTGTTACTACTATAGCAACATCACTGTATCTTTATATTTAGAGATTTTTATTTTTGTGCCCCTTGTTCGTTAGTTCTACTCATTCATCCCCACGCTCTTAACTTTTACTCAGTTTTCCCCACTCCCTTGCCCGAAACCCTCAGAACTGGTCACAGCGGACGTTGTCGTCGGGTCAAAGGCTTGATCGTTAACTCTGACTAGTGATGCCACGCTGGACTGTGTCGTCCGTTCGACCTAACAAGTGGGGCCGCGTTGGGTGGTGTCGGAGTTCGACTGTTGGGCCATGGTTTCGTTGGGCCGTCCTTTGCATTAAACGTGTGCGCGCGCCGCCAGGACAGAAGCCTGCTATGCATGCACCCAGCAAACCCTGCATGCATGCGTCGATCGAGCTTGCATGCGACGATGCCACGATCCCACGATGCGCCGACCGAGCCTACATGCGTCGATGCATCCGCCACAATGCACTGACCGAGCAGCTTTCTTGCACGCCAGCCACCACGGATGCAGCGACAGTCACTGTCGCTAGTTCCTCTCTTCTAGCTAGGTGGCTACATATTTGTGGCTTGTGTAAAAAAGGGTCACTCCCTTGCTTAGTTGTACTCATTCATCCCTACTAACAAAGCTTGCTTGCATGCACTAGGTGGTTACTAACGAGGGAACCCTACTAACAAACCGAGCTCTCTAAGAAAATAATCAACAAATATGTAGTCCCAATATGTAGATGGGTTCTCTATGTAGATAGGGCCAACAAGCCCATAGCACGATCACATAGCTCAAACTAGGAAGAACTTAATAATAGAATAGATAGAAAACTTAATAATAGAATTTAAGAAAAGGGCCAACAAGCCCATAGCAACTCCAACATAGTTCAATTACAACTTAACATAACATAGACTAAAAAGATAGAGGGTTTAGAACCCTAGCCGCCGCCTTCTCCACCTCGCTCCTCCTTCGGGCGCCCTTTTCACTGCTCCTCCGGGGCGTTGTCGATGGGGTACGGAAGAGTGTGCATGCGCTTCACGGTGGGGAAGATGTTATTGTACTCCGTGAACCTGTTGTGGGTGGTGAACGCGATGAACTCGGAGCCACGCCAAGACACCCGACCGAGGAGGTAGAAGGCGTCGAATGTGTTGGTGAAGTGGGCAAGGAGAGCAACCACCACTTGGTTTAGGATGACCTCCTCGACGCGGAACATCGTTGGAGATCCCCTCGGGAGGTGGTGGTAGCCGGACGCGAGGAAGAACTCGGTGAAGTTCCTTGCGGTCCTCAGCCTTGATATCGCCCACACACGTAGTGTGCGATCAACGTACACACCGGTAGGGTAGATTCTCTCCGGCATGGTGGGTGGGAAGCGGTAGGTTGGTCCGGTGTATTGCATGGCTGACGGATGTGTAGAAGATGGAGAAGGGGTCGAAGAGCAAGAAGGGCAGATAGATGAGGGATGGCAGAGGTAGAGGGTGGCTTAAATAGCCGTAGTGCTACGTGTTATTTGGTCGTGGCAATAACAGGGTCAAATGTGAAGTTAGTAGCCCATTTTCAAACCCACCGCAGCATCGGGAGTGTACACGCGTGGGAAACGGTGGTTTGAAAAGAAGAAGAAAAAGAAGCTAATTGCACGCGTGGGAATCCGTGGTCAAACCCTATATTATATGAAAAAATGACAATTTTTGAAGAGCTTGTGGTCATTTTGCATGATAAAAAGAGATAGAGGGCTTGTGGCCATTATACAAATGCAAACTGACCCGTTTTTTAATAATTTGTGGCCATTTTGCATGATAAAAATAAATTTAGCCCTTATAAATTTGGTCATTTTACATTTGTATAGAACAAAAAAAACTAAATTTTCTATGCAATGTCAATTGTTGTGTAATTTTAAACGATGCAAAAAAACAGAGCCAACACGTTCACAAAAAACAGAGCCAACACGTTCACAAAAAAACGACGCGATTCGATGGCCCAACTAGAGCTTGGTTTCCTTTTGGGCCCAACACCATCGTTTTTTTTTGCGGAGTCGGTGGTGGGCGATCAGCCGAGCACAACCAACAGGATCGCCTCTCGTGGATCGCCCCACGATCCAACGATGCGGAGCCATCCTTGTGATCCAACGGCCCGGAGCCTGCACGCAGCCTGCGCACCGAATTCCTTCTAGAAGACCACATCTGAGGGTTGTCGCTTGGCGCCAGGGTGTGATCGGACGGCTCACGTTGGGAGCCAGGGTTAGGCGAAACCCCGCGGGGTTTAGAGGGGTTTTGAGCTGGTCAACGGGGTTACGAAAGCTTTGACTCAGCATAACGAATTTTAAAAAATCAAAAAAATATGAAACCTTCGCCGTTCATTGTTTTATAAGACACACTAACGAGAAAAAATGCTAAACTTGGTCTATGGTCATTTTCATGAAAAAATCCTAGCTGGCACGATCGAGGTCAAATGAGCACCATTAATTTAAAAAAATCAAAAAAATATGAAACATGCGCACAATGTTGTCTTATGTGACATGTTACCAACCAAAGATCGTAAACTTGGTCTATGGTCATTTTCATGAGAAAACCTTCACAAATATGAGCTATCACCTACAAGATTTCATAGAGTTCAAGGAGATGAGGTTACCTTCTGTTTTTGAAAAAATTAAAAAAACCCAAAAAATCACCAAAGCTTTATTTCAAAGTGAATAAGAAGGATCTGAACTTAGTTTTACATTTGCATATTTTAAACGTGTTTTTTAATAGTTTTAATATTAAAGCATATTTTTCAAAAGAAAATGTAAAAATATAAAGATTAATTTAAAAAATAGTGAGACTTTGAATCTACACTATATAGATTGAATAGGTGTTAATACAAAATATTTGGCTCATTTAGAGTAGGTCCAAAAAAACTTGATTACAAATGGGTTGTTTACCCTAGCCTCGGAGCTCATTTGGAGCATATTTCGAATCTACACTATATAGATTGAAGCAACACTGAAAAAACATGTGTGATCAGTGAAGCAACACTGAAGTGATCAGTGAAGCAACACTGAAACAACATTGTCTGATCAGTGAAGCAACACTGAAACAACATGTTTGATCATTGCAGCACCTAAACTCTAGTTCACAACATCTAAACAGAACTAACCATACACCACAGGCAAATATAAGGACAGACAAATATAGATAGAAAAATACGTTACTAGCATCACCATAGATTACGTTCACACCATAAACTGCCACATTAAGTTTACCATAAGTAACCGAACCCTAAGTACCCAAAAGATTAAGATTCAGTTCACATCATCACACTATCACAACATCATCACATCACTTCACGCCGGAGTCAGGGCCTTCGCAAGCGCAGCATGATGCCCCCTGATCTTGTAGTCCTCCCCGCGGATCGCTACATCCTCTGCATGAGACAGAAGGTGATCGAAGCGGCGATCCTTGGGCTTTGGCTTGGTGGTGCAGTAGGGGCAGTGCCACTTCTTGAACTTGCGACAAAAGGAAGCAACTCCCTTGGCCTTGATCTTCTGCACCTCCTTAGCCGTGAAGGACGTGACGTTTCCCTTGGACACATCATCTCCAGAATCATATTGCACACATGAATGAATTGCATTAATACATTATAGATTCATATACACCATGTCACAGGAACTAAATGAACAAGGGATAGGCTTACCTAATATTCAGAATTGTCACTAAACGCCCCCTCGTATGGGTCGTAGTCGGCCAGCTTCTCGCCCCCAACCATCATCCTCCTGAATAAACAATTACATCCATCACTAGTAGCCAATTGAAAATTTAGATATGCACACATGACACATTGATCATAGGGCTAATATACTCCCAATATCAGAAATGTTTTATAAGTGGGTTTTTTTATTTCTGTGCCCCTTAGTTCTATGCATTCAAAACCCACATCCATCACTAGTATATCAATGTATTAGATTTGCACACACATTGATCAAAAACCCCAATGTGACATTCAAATAACACATTGATCAATCGTCATGCACACACATTGAAGAACAAAGTTAATATAACTACATATTGTGGACAAATTTATATACTAATGAATCAAATTTATATACTAATGAATAAAAAACCCAATATGACAAATTTACACACATTGAATCAAATTTATAACTTCTTAATCAATGGATTCCATTTGGGCATATGACATTCAAAACCCCAATCTGAGTAGCATTCAAAAACAAATCTAATAGGGACCCAATCTAAGGCAACGAATCTGAGTAGCATTAAAAACCCCAATCTCTGAGCACTAAAAACAAATCTAATAAGCATCATAGCATTAAAAAAACCAATCTGTTCACAACATCTAGCATTTTTGCAACGAATTTATCCAAATCTAAAACAAATCTAAAAACTCCAATCATTGGAGCACTTAAAATCATAGTTCACAACATAGCATTTTTGCAATGAAATTATCCAACAAACCTAGTCCAAAAACCCCCGTCCCCCCAACCCATACCGTACAGAAAACCCCGGCCCATCCGTCAAACCAACCACTCTAACCATCCGAACTACCGTATGAATCACAATCTAACCAATGCAACTAGGGAGCAATTAACTCTACAAGCTAAGCAAGTGCAAATACCTGCTCCTCCACGGCAAGCGACGCAACGAGGCATCTGGATTGACTACGCCGCTCGACGCCTTCACCTTCTGCAACGATGAGGCGGAGCCTGCCACATCCGCAGCGGTTGCGAGTTTCCCAGCACTGTTGTGGATGCCGTCGACATCCACGGTCACCGCGCGTGGACCCTGCAGCTCCACCACATCTCGGACCACTGCACCGGCGTCGCCACGAGCGTCGGCCATCTTATAGATGGAGGCGATGAAGGTGAGGAAGAGGATGCGGTGGGGGAGAGCGAGACGGTGCGGTGGAGGCAGTGGAGGAGAGTGAGACGACGCCGGTGGGGGAGAGGAAGACGATGCGGCAGGGAGGGGATTTGGGGGAAATGGTAGGGGCGATGGAGGTGGTTGCCCTCTTTATACAATGGGACATTTCGGGCATGTCCACGGACACATGCTACCCCACGACGGCGGTCTCGCATGCGCCCACGTATACGCGGCCCCACTCGTCAGCTAACGGTCAAAGGCATTAACCCGACGGCAACGTCCGTTATAACCTGTTCTGAGGGTTTCGGGCAAGGGAGTGGGGAAAAGTGAGCAAAAGTTAACAGAGTGGGGATGAATGAGTAGAGGTAAGGAACCAGGGGCACAGAAATAAAAATCCCTTATCTTTAAGCTTTGTGCCAAGTTATAGCCTCCGATTGCAAGAAAGTTCAAAAGTTGTGACATGCTGTCCAGAAACAGATTATGTCTGCTTGACAGCAAAATTCGCCAAAAATCACCAGATCATCTTTTTTATCTTAATTTTTTGACAGCATGATCTATATAATTGCCTTTCTGGCATCTGTTCTGAGTTTTTTTCTTTGAGTTGCAGAAGTACCCCGAATAAATTATTTACTACCCGTTGTTCTGTTTTCACAGATTCTGCCATGTTTTGCATTTCCATTGTTTTGCGAATCCTAAGCTTACTTTTTATTTGCAAAAACCTTTTGGCATTCATAAGAAGTAGTAGCTTTTCATGAAAATCTTTATTTCCAGTAGGTAATGAATTATTTTATTAAGGGAACTAACCAATCTAATCAGCTTATGATGAGTTTCGTATGAAGGGAGTTTTCAAGTATGTGATGGGAGATGATGAAACAAGATATAGGAGTGTCAAGCGCTCAAGCTTGGGGATTCCCCCATGCACCCCAAGAAATATACAAAGGAGACTCAAGCGTCTAAGCTTGGGGATGCCCCAGTGCATCCCCTTCTCTATCAACAATCATCAGTTCGTCCACCTCCATGCTATATTTTTATAACTTCACATGTTATGTGCTATGCTTGGAGTGTCCCGCTATTTGCTTTTTAGTTTGTTTTAGTCTTTCTTGCTGTTCATAACAAGTAGGAACCTATCCTACCTTGTTTGGGAGAGAGACATACTCCATTCCACTCTAGAACACAACATAGGTTTTCATGCTTATCCTTTTTGTGTGTTCTTCATCTTTTCATAGCTATTGTCATGCTTACCTCTTAGTTTTCATGTTTATCTTTTTAAGAGATTTTATTTAGGTTGCTTTTGGAACTCTCTTGAGTTATCATGCTTATCTTGTTTAGAGAGTTGGCTCGTTGCACTGAGTTGTGTGTCTTGCATGAGTAGGTAATTGAGGTTGCTATTTAAGTATAGCAATAACTTGCAATAGTTTTGAGGTATTTATTTGAGTAATGTTTGGACTATTGGTTCCAAGAGCATGAGCCTATTAGTGATAGGTGTCGTATTTTGGGAAATCTGTGTGTTTTTTAAAAACTAAAAATTAGTTGAGAACTCTAGCTACTAAATTGATCGCTAACCTCTGGAGGGGTTGGAATATATAGAGTACCCTCACGTTACAATGAGTCAAGGATGCGCAAGGATAACCAAACCCCCAAACACTCCTCCTCGGGGTACTTGTCTCTTTGTGAATTTCTTAACTAGATAGAGAGTTATCGATAATAAGTGCATGAGTTCTTTGAACTAATGTGAGTATTCGATTGTTGGCACTTCCATCATCCATATTTTGCTAGCCTCTTCGGTACTATGCATTTCCCTTTCTCACATTGACAGTTGGTGCAAACTCCAACGGTGCATCCAAACCCATGACATGATACACTCTGCCATACATAAGCATCATTATATCTTTCTTCAAAACAGCCACCATACCTACCTAATAAGGCATTTCCATAGCCTTTCCGAGATACATTGCCATGCAACATCCACCATCTCATGACTTGATCTTCATGTGATACATGCTTTTTCTTGATCGTAGAGCCGTCTGACAGTTGGGCCTTGCCCTTATTATTGCTACATGACGCACTAGTATCATTGCATATACTGCTACACTGGCGGAGGCATACATTTGCATACATCATGATAGTTTTCACTTGTCTTTATGTTGAGTACTTCTTATAAAGTGTGATAATTTTTCTTTTTATTCATGTAAAACATAGAGTGTTTCCCTTGAGTGAGGAAAAGATCCCAAAGTGGACAAAACAAAAGATCCCAAAGAGGACAAATGAGATATAAAAAGAAAGAGCCAAAGAGGCCACAAAAAATAAAATAAAAATAAAGAGAAAAAACAAGAAGAAATA
This sequence comes from Hordeum vulgare subsp. vulgare, assembly GCF_904849725.1. Classification (NCBI taxonomy): domain Eukaryota; kingdom Viridiplantae; phylum Streptophyta; class Magnoliopsida; order Poales; family Poaceae; genus Hordeum; species Hordeum vulgare. The sequence goes on along the minus strand of NC_058520.1, from coordinate 43,961,641 downwards.
AAAAGAGAGAAGGGGGCAACACTACTATTCCTTTTGAAAGATCCACACTCGTACTCCATTGCTATATTGGTACTACATAGAGATTATCATTCATGCATAACTATGTGGGGACCCTTACACTATAGAACTTGGTTTGCATATTGCAATGATGAGCCTCCTGAAATGAGCTCTAGGTCTTCATGAGCAAACAAGTAGGATACACCCCCACTAGTTCCATTGGAGAGCTTACCTTAGCTCATATGTGCATCCGTTACATGGCAATCCCTACTCCTCACATCATATCTTTCATTTGGCTTTCTCTCGCCTATGGTTGTCCTCATTGATGTGAGCCTTTCAAACCTTTTTGTCTTCCTTCCCCATCATTATTCTATTTCCCATCCTAAGTACCAACATATCTTGCTTAGGCTCATCCATTGCATCAGTGCTCAAAGTTGAAACGGAGAGGATCATTTTGACTTGTGCCTGACTAGTGATCTGGGGATGAGTCAAAATAAGATTCCGAAGGAGACCAAGTGTGAAATTTAGTAGATTTAGTTCTCAATTAAAAAATATTTTATGATCTCAACCCATCTCCCACTTCTTGCACGCAAACACCATTTGGAGACATTAAAGTCACGGACAGCGAGAGCTCTTGCACCTTTATGTTCTTACTTTGCTAAACTCAATACTAGGTATAGGCTCTTGCTTGTTATTGTCTTGAATTGAATTGCATATCTCACTTGCTTACTTTGGAGTTCTTTTATGTGTGTTAGCATGTCACCACAGAAATTATTGTGTTATCTTTTATCTACTTGAGGACGAGCAGAAATTAAGCTTGGGGATGTTGATACGTCCCAAATGTATCTATAATTTCTGCTTGTTCCATGATCTTTTGGGTGACATTGTTATATGTTTTGCTACACCTTTATATCATTTTACACATATTTGGACTAACCTACTAACACAGTGCACCCAGTGCCAGTATATGTCTGCTGATGTCTATTTTGTAGGGGCTTTTACCCAATTTTCCAAAGCCCGAAAAATTCCAGAAAAAATATATAAAAAAATCAGCGAAACAGAAGCTTCCGGATCACCGAAGATTGGCCACAGGGGAGCCAGGGGCCTCCCAAGCGACCTGCTGGTGCGGCCAGGCCCTAGTCCACGCCAAGAGGCCGCCTGGGTGGGTCCCACCACCTCTAGTGCCCTCCTTTGGCCTATATTTAGAGTCCCGAGAGGAAACCCTTCCAGAACTTTTGGAATCGCGAATTTCTCCATCGTTCCGCCGCAGCAGCACTTTCGAGATCGGGAGCGTCAGGAGACCTCTTCCCGGCACCCTGTCGGAGGGAGGATTGACCTCCGGGAGCTTCTCCACCGCCATGGACGCTTCCCGGACGTGCCGTGAGTAGTCCTCCTTAGACCATGAATCCATGACCAGTAGTTATGTGATGTCTTATCTCCAATCTTGTGCTTTAATGGTTAGTCCCTCTGAGCTGCCCTACATGATCAAGGCATCTATGTAATTCTCTTGCTATTTCTATGCTCGGTTTGTTGGGATCCGATGGATTATGAGATTATGTTCAGATTGTTATGAGTTATATATTTGATTATCCTTTTATATTATGTTCCTTAGTGATTCATGCATGTTCTCTGTTGCTATTTATTGCTTTGGCCGAGTAGTCGATTGTAACTCCAAGAGGGAGCGTTATGCATGATTGTGGGTTCATTTCCCTCAATGTATAGCTTGAGTGACAAAAACATGAGGCTAGGGGATATGCTTGTTGCCACCAGGGAGAAAACAACGGTGCTTGTGACCATGGTTGCAAGGATTGTTTACCTTACGTATAGTTCGTTAATGCAGTTGTCCGTTGCTTTGAGTTTACACTTTGGGTGGGGCTCGCAACTTAATACCGGAGAGATGTTCTGGATAGATATCTCAAGGTGGATGATTAGTAAGTAGATGCTGATGAATAAACGGTCTACTTGTCTTGGCGTACTACCCATTACTATTGAACCTTTAACTATCAAGTAGCATAATTAGCATTACGGTGCGATCATAATTCTGTCAATTGCCCAACTGTGATTTGTTTACCCAAGCATAGTTGTTTATCGTCTTTTGGGAGAGAGACATCACTAGTAAACATCATGTGACTCTGGTCCATATCACCATCATTGTTTACACCTCCATCATTTACCGCTTTCATTTACTTTTCCGTTGCAATCACTATTACTTTCCCGCTTGTGTTTTGATCCTTTGCAAACTACAAGGCCGGAGAGATTGACAACCTCTTTGAACTCGTTGGGAGCAAAGTTATTTGTTGTGTGTGCAGGTCCATGTCTTCTGCTAGCTCCAGGGTGGAAGACACCTATTTGTTGAGCCCAGGAGTCCTCCTGGTTCGATAAACCTTACAGTCTCTCTGTAAGGGAAATATGTTACTGACTACATCTCGACCTTCCACTTGGGGTAACCAACGAGGGGCGAGAAGTACATCCACCAACTCGTCATCACTCGGGCGTGGACGTGGGCGACGTTCCACGGGATCTCCGGCGATGGCGATGGCACCAGTCGACGCGGGCGAGGATGGCAAGCATGCAGGTTGCGCCAGGGGAGGTCGGGGATGACGGTGGTGACGACGGCGAGCTCCAGGGCGGCGAGGCGTTCGGGTGCTTTTTGGGGTGGCGTCTCCGGTCGCTCTGGGGCTCGACCGAGTGGGCTAGGAGGTGCGGGCGAGCGAGACGAGGCCAGTGGAGGTGGCGAAAGTGGCTGGGGTGGTCAGGCAAGGAAAGGGGAGGAAGATCCGGCGAGGATTTGAGGCGGTCCGGCAAGGTAAGGAAAGGGAGGCGCAAGGAGGAAGGTGAACGTGTGGAGAGAGGGAACGGTCGGTTGGGCCCATGCGTGAGAGAGAAGAGAGGGAAAGAAGGGGATCGGTGTCCGATCCAGATCGTTTTCGGATCTGGAGAGGTAAGGTTCGGGCCGGACTTTCCTTAGTGGGCCGAAGTGGTTTCCTATTAGAAGGATTTTTTTTTCCTTTTTATTAAACGAATCAAAATAAAGGTTAAATTAAAGAAAAACTATAATACTTTTCTATAGACATATTATATATCAAAATTTGCAGAAAAAACATTTCCTACAAGATGAACATATTTTCAAAACCAAATAAAAATCTCACAAACTGGAATAATTCAAACAGTGGTGCTGTTTCAAATAAAATGCAAAGAAAACATTTTCAAAATACTAAAATGGATTCAAATTAATTTCTCTCCATTTTTATATTGAAGGGAATCACTTTACCCTTTTTCCATGTATGTTATTTTTTGAGAAAAATAAATTTGGAAACCACTTCAAAAATTTCTTTTGAAACATAATATGAAATATTTTCAAAATAGTCTTGTGAGTTTCATAAGTTGAAATATAATTTCAAATGGCCCCTGGTTTGGAGTGTCATATTGCTCCTCTCATGATTTTGTATTTGGGCAAGGGGATTTGAATTCATTTAAACTTTTAAATAGGACCAAATATGAAATAGATTGCAAAAGGAATTATTTTCACAAACCATTTTTTTCAAGTCCTTTATTTTTTAAGAAGTCATGTTATCTTCTGTGAGTGATTTGGATTGGATGAAATTGGATTCATAAGAAAATGGGAAAGTCATTTTATTCCTTCTCATTCAAAAGTTTCAAAAAGTTTCAAGTTTCACTCAACAAACCAATCAATCAATCTAGTAATTATTCTTACATACCAAAATTTGGGATGTTACACTATGCGTCTAAAGATGCTGACTATTGGAAGAAAGCGGTTCGTAGTGAGATGGATTCCATCTTGGCAAATGAAACTTGGTAGATAATTGATCGTCCTTATGGGTGTAAACCTATAGGATGCAAATGGGTCTTCAAGAAGAAACTTAGGCCTGATGGTACTATCAAGAAATACAAGGCAATGGTGGCAGAGCTATTCCGCTAGGGCTTCGCCTAAGCACCGTCGAACTAGAGAGGAGGAGCTACGATCTAGAGAGAGGGTAGCACGTGGCTGATTTGTTGTTTCTCAAAACCCTCAAAACCTCTAGTATATATAGGAGGAGGGAGAGGAGGCAGCCTTGGACCCTACTCCAAGGAGAAGGGGTCGGCCAAACCAAGGGAAGAGTCCACCTCCACAAGGGAGGTGGACTACTTTGGGAGGACTCCTCCTTCCCTTCCTTTTAAAGTTCTTTTACCTTTTATCTCTTCTCCCAACCGCATGGGCCTTTTAGAGAGGCTTCAGACAGCCCAGCAGGGGTTGGTCCACCTCCTCTCATAGCCCATAAGGATCTTGGGTCGTCACACCCCTCCCGGTGGTCCCCCGGCACCCTCCCGGCACTCCCACTACACTACCGATGAGCCCGAAACTTTTCTGATGACCAAAACAGGACTTCCTATATATCAATCTTTACCTTCGGACTAGGGCCATCCCTGGGGCATGGCAATGAGTGCGACGGCCTAGGGGCCAGCCAAAACAGGGGCCCATATCCGGTTGTTAGAAAAAATTCTGGTACGCAAAGGGAGCAGGCCCGTCAGCCGTCACACAAGCACGAAGTCAATCCTAAAATCCCCCTTTACCTTCGTTCTCCCAGAAAGATGCAACTGCTCGTTCGCCTCCCATCCCTCATCGTCTTCTTCACCAATTGATTGCCCCAAGTTCCTATGAGCCGAGGACCCCAATTCCCCAATCTAATCAATGATTTTGTTGTTGCTTCGGCATCCTATGGATTTCTTGGGCTTCTCTCTTCCTGTAAATACCCCAAGGGCCCCAGGTTAGCGTAGACGAGCCATCGACACACCACCCTGGAGGAACGCAAGAGCAGCAGCCGTCTTCGTGTGCCCCAGATTCATGGACGGTCCAAGCCATTTCCCATTCATATAGTAATTTCTATATCTCAATTCTTTGGCCTTGTCTATTTATTTTTGTTATCATGTTTGACATGTTTGATTCGTCAATTTTTCTATGAACAATTAGGTAGATGTTGCTGATTATAGCATTGCTTGGAAAGGACATTGCCAAATAGGAGATGAGATCTTTGATTTTGTTACAGCTGCAGATTGATATGAAATGTGTCCAGTGCTTATCGAATTATCTTAACAGTTCCTGTGAATATACCATCTGCTAAAAGATTTTTTCAAAAATAAAAATACTAAAAAAACTATTGGAGATCAGTTATGTCAAAAGAGAGATTGAGTGGCTTGGTCATTGTGCTCTATTGAGAAGGATATGTTGGATGACATTGATCTTGACACTGTTATTAGTGATTTTGCATTCAAAAATGCTTTAAGGTTACTTGTTTCTCTTAACTATGTCATTCACTTGTTCTCTGTGTATTATTCAGGTGAAAGACAAAAGGCACCCGGCAAACAACTGCTCCTCTGATACTTGATGATGCCTCTTTGTGGTTGGATAGAGCCTGAGCTGTAACTTTTGGCGAATTGGATCAAGAATTAAGAATGTCGTATATAGAATTAGTTAAGAGTTAAGACAAGGGTTCTGGGTTGTTGGAGTTTGTATCCTAATCGTATAATCATAAGCAAACATTCAGCATGTATTAAAACAATTGCTAATGAAATTTACACTTTCTACAAATAATTTTCGTGATAGACATAGATGTGATTTTTTTGTCTATAATAGCCTACGGGCCCATTATACGGAGTTCGCACAAGGGCCCCTAACATGCCAGGGCCGGCCCTGCTTCGGACCATTCCGAAGCTCCTTGTGACATCCCCGATCTCATCCGGGACTCGGAACAACCTTCGGTCACCGGCACCTATAACTCAACTATACCGAAACGTCACCGCACCTTAAGTGTGCACACCATGCGGGTTCAAGAACTATGTAGACATGACCTCAGACACTCTCCGGTCAATATCCAATAGCTTGACCTTAATTTCCATATTGGATCCTACATATTCTACGAAGATCTTATCGGTTGAACATCTATGTCAAGGATTTAGTTAATCTCGTATATCATTTCCTTTGTCCTTCGGTATGTTACTTGCCCGAGATTCGATCGTCGGTATCCCAATACCTATTTTAATCTCATTACCGGCAAGTCTGTTTACTCGTTCCGTAATACAAGATCCCGTGGCTAACTCTTTAGTCACATTTCTTGCAAGGCTTGTTTGCGATGTTGTATTACCGAGTGGGCCCCGAGACACCTCTCCGTCACACGGAGTGACAAATCCCAGTCTTGATCCATGCTAACTCAATGGACACCTTCGGATATACCTGTAGAGCACCTTTATAGTCACCCAGTTACGTTGCGATGTTTGATACACACAAGGTATTCCTCCGTTGTCGGTGAGTTACATGATCTCATGGTCATAGGAATATATACTTGACATGCTGAAAACAATAGCAACAAAATTACATGATCACATGCTACGTTTATAGTTTGGGTCTTGTCCATCACATCATTCTCCTAATGTTGTGATCCCGTTATCAAGTGACAAGACTTGTCTATGGCTATGAAACCTTAACCATCTTTGATCAACGAGCTAGTCAACTAGAGGCTTACTAGGGACAGTATTTTGTCTATGTATCCACACATGTATCTGTGTTTTCTCTCAATACAATTATAGCATGGATAATAAACGATTATCTTAAAATAGGAAATATAATAACTATTTTATTAGTGCCTCTAGGGCATATTTACAACACTCTCCCACTTGCACTAGAGTCAATAATCTAGCATCACATCTCTATGTGATTTACAATGTAACAAGTTTAACACCCATACAGTTTTGGTGTTGGTCATGTTTAGCTCGTGGAAGAGGTTTAGTCAGTGGGTGTGCAACATTCAGATCTGTTTGCACTTTGCAAATATTTATGTTCCTCCTCCTTGATGTAATCGCGGATGGCATTGAAGCATCGTTTAATGTGTCTGGTCTTCTTGTGAAACCTTGGTTCCTTGGCTAGAGCAATGGCACCAGTGTTGTCACGAAACAGATTTATTGGATCTAGTGCGCTCGGCACAACTCCAAGATCTGTCATGAACTGCTTCATCCAGACACCCTCCTTAGCCGCCTCTGAGGCTGCTATGTACTCCGCTTCGCATGTAGAATCAGCTACGACACTTTCTTGGAACTGCACCAGCTTACCGCACCCCCATTGAGAATATACGTGTATACGGTTTGTGATTTAGAGTCATCTGGATCAGCGTCAAAGCTTGCATCGACGTAACCCTTTATGATGAGCTCTTCGTCGCCTTCATAAACGAGAAACATTTCCTTAGTCCTTTTCAGGTACTTCAGAATATTCTTGACCGCCGTCCAGTGCTCCATTCCTAGATTACTTTGAAACCTGCCTGCCATACTTATGGCGAGACTGACATCCGGTCGTGTGCATAGCATTGCATACATGATAGACCCTATGGCTGAAGCATAGGGGACGACACTCATCATTTCTCTATCTTCTGCACTTACTGGGAATTGGGTCTTACTCAACTTTATACCTTGTAATACAAGCAAGAACCCCTTCTTGGATGTTCCATCTTGAACTTCTTCAAAATCTTATCAAGGTATGTGCTTTGTGAAAGTCCTATCAGGTGCCTTGATCTATCTTTATAGATCTTAATGCCCGATATGTAAGCAGCTTCTCCGAGGTCCTTCATTGAAAAACTTTTATTCAAGTAATCCTTTACGCTTTCCAAAAGTTCTATATTGTTTCCAATCAGCAATATGTCATCCACATATAATATTAGAAACGCTATGGAGCTCCCACTCATTTTCTTGTAAATACAAGCTTCTCCAAAAACTTGTATAAACCCGAACGCCTTGATCACCTCATCAAAGCGTTGATTCCAAGTCCGAGATGCTTGCACCGGTACATAAATGGATCGCTGGAGTTTGCATACTTTGTCAGCATTATCTGGATCGACAAAACCTTCGGGTTTCATCATATACAACTATTCCTTAAGAAACCTGTTAAGGAACACCGTTTTGACATCCATCTGCCAGATTTCATAATCGAAAAATGCAGCTATTCCTAACATGATTCTGACGGACTCAAGCATCACTACGGGTGAGAATGTCTCATCATAGTCAACCCCTTGAACTTGTGAAAACCCCTTTGCCACAAGTCAAGCTTTATATACGGTCACATTACCGTCTGTGTCCGTCTTCTTATTAAATATCCATTTGTTCTGAATAGTCTTTCGGCCTTCGGGTAATACTTCCAAAGTCCATACTTTGTTTTCATACATAGATCCTATCTTAGATTTCATGGCCTCTAACCATTTGTTGGAATCCGGGCCCCCCATTGCTTCTCCATAGCTCACAGGTTCATTGTTTTCTAACAACATGATTGATAAGATAGGATTTCTGTACCACTCAGGAGAAGTACGTACTCTTGTCGACCTACGAGGTTCGATAGCAACCTGATCCGAAGTTTCATGATCAACATCATTAGCTTCCTCTTCAACTGGTGAAGCTTCGACAGAAACTTCTTTCTACCCTGCGCCACCAACTTGTTGAAGCAAAGGTTCCACAACCTCATCAAGTTCTATCTTCCTCCCACTCAATTCTTTTGAGAGAAACTCTTTCTCAAAAAAAGCTCTGTTCTTAGCGACAAACACTTTGCCCTCGGATATGAGATAGAAGGTATACCCAACTGTCTCTTTTGGGTAACCTATGAATATGCACTTTTCCGCTTTGGGTTCCAGCTTTTCAGGATGAAGCTTTTTGATATAAGCATCACATCCCCAAATTTTAAGAAACGACAACTTTGGCTTATTGCCATACCACAGTTCATATGGTGTTGTCTCAACGGATTTTGATGGTGCCCTATTTAAAGTGAATGTAGCTGTCTCTAATGCATAGCCCCAAAGATAACGGTAGATCGGTAAGAGACATCATAGAACGTACCATACCTAATAAAGTACGATTACGACGTTCGGACACACCATTGCGATGTGGTGTTCCAGGCGGTGTCAACTATGAAAGAATTCCACATTGTCTTAAGTGAGCACCAAACTCGTAACTCATATACTCACCTCCTCGATCAGATCAAAGGAATTTGATCTTCTTGCTACAATGATTTTCGACTTCACTCTGAAAATGCTTGAACTTTTCAAACGTTTCACACTTGTGCTTCATTAAGTAAATATAACCATATCTACTCAAATCATTAGTGAAGGTGAGAAAATAACGATACCCGCTGCGCACCTCTATGCTCATTGCTCCGCACACATCAGTATGTATGATCTCCAACAAGTCACTTGCACGCTCCATTGTTCCGGAGAACGGAGTCTTAGTCATCTTGCCATGAGGCATGGTTCGCATGTGTCAAGTGATTCAAAATCAAGTGAATCCAAAAGTCCATCAACATGGAGTTTCTTCATGCACTTTACACCAAGATGACCTAAGCGGCAGTGACACAAGAAAGTGGTGCTATCATTGTTAACTCTACATCGTTTGGTCTCAATGTTATGTATATGCGTATCATCAAGATTTAACATGAATAAACCCCTCACATTAGGTGCATAACCATAAAAGATATTACTCATAAAAATAGAACAATCATTATTCTTCGATTAAAATGAGTAACCGTCTCGCAATAAACAAGATCCAGATATAATGTTCATGCTCAACGCACGCACTAAATAACAATTATTTTAGTTCATCACTAATATTGATGGTAACTTAAGTGAGATTGTGCCGACGGCGATCGCATCAACCTTGGAACCATTTCCTACGCGCATCGTCACTTCATCCTTCGTCAGTCTTCGTTTATACTGTAGTTCCTATTTCGAGTTGCAAATATGAGCAACAAAACCGGTAACAAATACCCAGGCACTACTACGAGAGCTGGTAAAGAACGCATCAATAACATGTATATCAAATATACCTTGTTTGGCATCGGCCGCCTTCGTATCGGCCAGATACTTGGGGCAGTTTCGCTTCGAGTGACCAGTCCCCTTGCAATAGCAACACTCAGTTTTCGGCTTGGGTCCAGCCTTGGGTTTCTTCGTCAGAGGGGAAACAACTTTGCCACTCTTCTTGGAGTTACCCTTCTTGCCCTTGCCGTTTTTCTTAAAACTAGTGGACTTATTGACCATCAACACTTGATGTTCTTTCTGGATTTCTGACTCAGCGACTTTCAGCATCGCAAACAGCTCGACGAGTGACTTATTCATCCCTTGCATGGTATAGTTCAACACGAAGCTCTTATAGCTAGGTGGCAGTGATTGAAGAACTCTGTCAGTGACAACTTCTTGCGGGAGAGCAATCCCCAGCTCAACTAGACGGTTAGAGTACCCAGACATTCTGAGCACATGTTCACTGACAGACGCGTTCTCCTCCATTTTGCAAGCATAGAACTTATCGGAGGTCTCATACCTCTCGATCCGGGCATTATTCGCAAAGATAAACTTCAATTCCTGGAACATCTCATATGCTCCATGATGTTCAAAACGTCTTTGAAGTCCCGGTTCTAAGCCATACAAAACTGCACATTGAACTAGTGAGTAGTCATCCTTACGTGACTGCCAAGCATTCAAAACGTCTTGGGTTGTCATAGTGGGTGGTTCATCTCCTAGTGCTGCATCAAGGACATATTGCTTTTGGCGAGCCGTGAGGATAAGCCTCGGATTACGAGCCCAGTCAACAAAGTTGCTTCCATCATCTTTCAGCTTAGCTTTCTCTAGGAACGTGTTAAAATTCACGGTTACTACTGCGCGAGCCATTGATCTACAACATAAAATTTTGCAAAGATTACTTAGACTATGTTTAAGATAATTGAATTTAGATAATTATATTACTAATAAACTCCTACTCAAATTGACATCCCTCTAGTCATTCGAGGGTCGCATGATCCAAATTCACTAACTCAAGTCTGATCATCACGTGAGTTGAATATAGTTTCAGTGGTGAACATCTCCATGTTGATCATATCAACTATATGATTCATGCTTGACCTTTCGTTCTCTTGTGTTCTGAGGCCATGTCTGTACATGTTAGGCTTGTCAAGTTTAACCCGAGTGATCCGCGTGTGCAACTATTTTGCACCCGTTGTATGTGAACGTTCAGTCTATCACACCCGATTATCACGTGGTATCTCGAGACGACGAATTATCGCAACAGTGCACGGTCGGGGAGAACACAATTTATCTTTAAATTTTAGTGAGAGATCACGTGATAATGGTACCGTCGTTCTAAGCAAAATAAGGCGCATACATCACATGCAAATCATAAGTGACATGATATGGCCATGAACTTGTGCTTCTTCATCTCCATCACTAAAGCATCGGCATGATCTCCATTATCACCGGTGCCACACCATGATCTCCATCATTGTGCCGCCATTGATGTTGTCGCGCTATCTATGTTGTTACTACTAAAGCTACCGCCTAGCTTTATAGCAAGAGCATCTGCAACCGCAAAATAAGTTTAAAGACAACCCTATGGATCCTACCGGTTGTCATAGCATCGACGTGCAAGTCGATATTTAACTATTACAACATGATCATCTCATACATCCAATATATCATATCATGTCTTTGTCCATATCATATCACATGCATACCCTGCAAAAACAAGTTAGACGTCCTCTAATTTTTTGTTGCAATTTTTACGTGGCTGCAATGAGTACCTAGTATAATCGCATCTTACTTACGGAAAGCCACAACAGTGATATGAAAATTGCTATTTAACCTTCTCCAAGGACCGCCTCTGTCAAATCCGATTCAACTAAAGTTGAAGAAACAGACACCCGCGAGTCATATTTATGCAACAAGTTGCATGTGAGTCGATGAAATCGGTCTCTCGTAAGCGTACGAGTAAAGTAGGTCCGGGCCGCTTCAATCCAACAATACCGTCGAATAAAGAAAAGACTAAGGAGGGCAGGAAATTGAACATCAACACCCACAAACTCTTTTGTGTTCTACTCGCGATATCATCTACGCATGAACCTAGCTCATGATGCCACTGTTGGGGAATGTTGCATGGGAAACAAAAAAAAATCTTCGCACATGAAAGACGTATCATGGTGATGATCATCTACGAGAGGGAGATCAGATCCACATACCCTTGTAGATCACTAAGCGGGAAGCGTTAAGAAATGCGGTTAATGTAGTGGTACGTCTTCACGATCCAAATCGCAGTCGTCCCACGGTCCGTCCCGATCTAGCGCCGAACTGATGGTACCTCCGAGTACAGCACACGTACGGTTTGAAAATGATCTCTGCCTTCTTGATCCAGCAAGAGGGGCGGAGAGGTAGATGAATTCTCCGGTAGCGCGACGGCGTGACGACGATGGTGGTGGAGCTATCCCGACAAGGCTTCGCTTAAGCACCGTCGAACTAGAGAGGAGGAGCTACGATCTAGAGAGAGGGCAACACGTGGCTGATTTGTTGTTTCTCAAAACCATCAAACCCTCTAGTACATATAGGAGGAGGAAGAGGAGCTAGCTTTGGCCCCTACTCCAAGGTGAAGGGGTCGGACGAACCAAGGGAAGAGTCCACCTCCACAAGGGAGGTGGACTACTTTGGGAGGACTCCTCCTTCCCTTCCTTTTAAAGGTCGTTTACCTTTTATCTCTTCTCCCAGGCGCATGGGCCTTTGAGAGAGGCTTCGACCAGCCCACCAGGGGCTGGTCCACCTCCTCTCATAGCCCATTAGGCTCTTGGGTCATCACACCCCTCCCGGTGGTCCCCTGGCACCCTCCCGTCACTCCCGATACACTACCGATGAGCCAGAAACTTTTTCGATGACAAAAACATGACTTCCTATATATCAATCTTTGCCTCCAGACCATTCCATAGCTCCTCGTGACATCCTGGATCTCATCCGGTACTCCGAACAACCTTCGGTCACCAACACCTATAACTCAACTATACTAAAACGTGACCGAACCTTAAGTGTGCGCACCCTACGGGTTCGAGAACTATGTAGACATGACCTGAGACACTCTCCGGTCAATATCCAATAGCAGGACCTGGATGCCCATATTAGATCCTACATATTCTACAAAGATCTTATCGGTTGAACCTCTATGTCAAGGATTCAGTTAATCTCGTACATCATTCCCTTTGTCCTCTGGTATGTTACTTGCCTGAGATTCGATCGTCGGTATCCCAATACCTATTTCAATCTCGTTATCGGCAAGTCTCTTTACTCGTTCCGCAATACAAGATTCCGTGGCTAACTCTTTAGTCATATTGCTTGCAAGTCTTGTTTGTGATGTTGTATTACCGAGTGGGCCCCGAGATACCTCTCCGTCAGACGGAGTGACAAATCCCAGTTTTGATCCATGCTAACTCAAAGGACACACTCGGAGATACCTGTAGAGCACCTTTATAGTCACACAGTTACGTTGCTACGTTTGATACACACAAGGTATTCCTCCGGTGTCAGTGAGTTACATTATCTCATGGTCATAGGAATGTATACTTGACATGCAGAAAACAATAGCAACAAAATTACACGATCACATGCTACATTTATAGTTTAGGTCTTGTCCATCACATCATTTTCCTAATGATTTGATCCCGTTATCAAGTGACAACACTTGTCTATGGCTATGAAACCATAACCAACTTTCATCAACGAGCTAGTCAACTAGAGGCTTACTAGGAACAGTATTTTGTCTATGTATCCACACATGTATTTGTGATTCCTCTCAATAAAATTATAGCATGGATAATAAACAATTATCTTAAACTAGGAAATATAATAATAACTATTTTATTATTGTCTCTATGGCATATTTCCAACAAAGATATGTGGGATGCACTCGAGGCCAAGTTTGGGGTCTCAGATGCTGGCACTGAGTTGTACATCATGGAACAATTCTATGACTATAGGATGACTGAAGAGGGCTCTGTGGTTGAGCAAGCTCATGAGATATAGTCATTTGATAGAGAACTTGAGCACTTCAATTGTATGCTACCAGACAATTTTGTTGCTGACGGCATCATCACTAAACTTCCTCCTTCGTGGAGGAACTTTTCTACCTTACTGAAGCATAAGAGGCACGAGTTTTCCGTTCCGGATCTCATTGGTACTCTTGATGTGGAAGAAAAGGTGAGTGAAAAATACACACGTGCTCGAGGTATTGAGGGAGGATCTAGTGCCAATCTGGTATAGAAGAAAAACTTCCAGCCCCACAATTTCAAGAACAAGGGCAGGTTAGATGGTAAAGCAAAGTTCGATGGGAAGAACAAGGTCGTACATCACACCAACTTCAAGAAGAAGAATGACAAGAAGAAAGGTGTTTGTCATGTGTGCGGAGATACTGATCATTGGGCACCTAACTTCCCTGACCGTTATGATAAGCGTTAACATGGGAAAGCGTCAAGACCGCTAATGTTGTCATTGGTGACAGTGACGCGAAGGATTCTGGGTATGGTATATTTCCCACTAGTCTTTCAGTATGTCATTTCCCCGATTGGTTGATTGACACGGGTGCTAATGTGCATGTATGCGGTGATATTTCCATGTTCTCGTCTTATCAGACCGCGGGGACTTCCACCGTGTTGATGGGCAACGGTTCAAGTGCTTCTGTTCTGGTGTTGGCATGGTAGATCTGAAGTTTACTTCGGGGAAGTCGTGCGGCTGAAGAACGTGCATTATGTCCCCTCCGTCAATAAAAATCTTGTTAGCGGATCTCTTCTGTGTAGAGATGGCTACAAGCTTGTCTTTGATTCGAATAAATTTGTAATATCCAAGTATGGAACTTTTGTTGGTAAAGGCTATGAGTTAGCAGGCATGTTTCGTTTATCCTTGGCAGATGTTTGCAATAAAGTTGTTAATCATGTTTGCAACAATAGTGAATCAAATATGTGGCAATCACGTCTCTGTCATGTTAATTTTGGTTGCATGTCGCGACTAGCCAAATTGAACTTAATCCCTAGTTTCACCAATGTCAAGGGATCTAAGTGTCAAGTTTGTGTGCAAGCTAAACAACCTCGTAAGTCTCACACGACTGCCGAAACGAGAAATCTTGCACCACTAGAGCTCATACATTCATATCTATGTGAAATGAATGGTATTTTGACAAAAGGTGGAAGGAAATATTTCATGACATTAATTGATGACTCCACTAGATACTGCCAAGTGTATCTTCTGAAATCTAAGGATGAGGCTTTGAACTATTTCAAGATCTATAAAGCTAAAGCAGAAAACCAACTTGATCGAAAGATCAACAGGCTTAGGTCCGATCGTGGTGGAGAGTATTTCTCAAATGAATTTGATTCCTTCTGTGCGGAACATGGTATAATCCATGCCTCCGTATTCACCTCAGTTAAATGGGGTAGCCGAAATAAAGAACTGTACTCTAACTGATTTGGTTAACGCCATGTTAGACACATCGGGTCTCTCCAAGGCATGGTGGGGGGAGGCGATATTGACTGCATGTCATGTCCTAAACTGAGTTCCCACAAAGAACAAAGAGATAACTCCATTTGAGGAATGGGAGAAGAAAAGGTTAAAACTCTCTTATCTACGAACCTGGGGTTGTTTGGCGAAAGTCAATGTGCCAATTCCGAAGAAGCGCAAGCTAGGACCAAAAATTGTGGATTGTGTTTTTCTGAGATATGCTTTTCATAGCATTGCATATAGATTCTTGGTTGTAAAATCTAAGGTACCTGACATGCTGTCAGTATAATCATGGACTCGAATGATGCGACTTTCTTCGAAGATATCTTTCCCATGAAGGATATGGCCACATCATCTAATCAGGAGATTCCTAATTCATCGAATCATGAGTTAGTTACTGAACCTGGATGAAGTTCCTACCAGGAGCAAGAGACAGAGGACTGCAAAGTCATTTGGTGATGATTTTCTTGTGTATCTCATAGATGACACTCCCAGTTCTATTTCAGAGGTCTATGCGTCTGAAGATGCTGACTACTGGAAGGAAGCGGTCCGTAGTGAGATGGATTCCATCTTGGCAAATGAAATTTGGGAGATAACTGATCGTCCTTATGGGTGTAAACCTATAGGATGCAAATGGGTATTCAAGAAGAAACTTAGGCCTGATGGTACTATCGAGAAATAAAAGGCACGACTCGTGGCTAAGGGTTATACCCAAAAGGAAGGTGAAGACCTCTTTGATACTAACTCACATGTGGATCGACTGACCACTATTCGAGTACTACTTTCACTAGTTGCCTCACATGATCTTCTCATTCATCAAATGGATGTTAAGACTGCTTTCCTAAATGGAGAATTGGATGAGGAAATTTACATGGAACAACCAGATGGGTTTGTAGTAATGGTCAGGAAGGAAAAGTGTGCAAGTTGCTGAAGTCTTTATATGGACTTAAGCAAGCACCCAAGCAATGGCATGAGAGGTTTGAAAGAACTTTAACAGCTGCAGGCTTTGTTGTAAACGAAGCTGATAAATTTGTGTACTATCACCATGGTGGGGGCGAGGGAGTTATCCTTTGCTTGTATGTTGATTACATACTGATTTTCGGAACAAATCTGGATGTTATTAAGGAGGTCAAGGATTTCCTATCTCACTGTTTTGAGATGAAGGATTTAGGAATGGTTGATGTCATTTTGAACATCAAGTTGTTGAGAGACGATGGTGGTGGGATTACATTGCTTCAATCTCACTATATGGAAAAGATCTTGAGTCGCTTTGGATATAGTGACTGCAAGCCCTCTCCAACACCATATGATGCCAGTGTGCTGCTTCGAAAGAATCGAAGAATTGCTAGAGACCAATTGAAATATTCTCAGATTATTGGCTCGCTTATGTACTTAGCCAGTGCTACAAGACCTGACATCTCTTTTTCTATTAGCAAACTGAGTCGGATTGTCTCAAAACCAGGAGATGTGCATTGGAAAGCTCTAGAGAGAGTTTTGCGTTATTTGAAAGGCACTGCAAATTATGGAATTCACTATACTGGACACCCAAAGGTGCTTGAAGGGTATAGTGATTCAAACTGGATCTCTGATGCTGGTGAGATAAAGGCCACGAGCGGATATGTATTCACTCATGGAGGTGGCGCTATTTCTTGGAAGTCTTGCAAGCAAACGATCTTAACAAGGTCAACAATGGAAGCAGAACTCACAACACTAGATACAGCTACGGTCGAAGCAGATTGGCTTCGCCGACTCTTGAGTGACTTGTCGGTTGCTGAGAAACCTGTACCGGGTATCCTTATGAACTGCGACAATCAAACCGTGATCACGAAAGTGAGCAGCTCAAAGGATAACATGAAGTCATCAAGACACGTTCAGAGAAGGTTAAAATATGTCAGGAAAATGAGAAACTTCGGAGTTATTGCCTTGGATTATATCCAAAATCTGAAAATCTGGCAGATCCTTTTACTAAGGGTTTATCACGTAATGTGATAGATAATGCATCGAGGAAGATGGGTATGAGACCCACAATATGAGTTGTTCACACAGGTAACCTATTCTTTGTGATCGGAGATCCCCTGAATTAGATGTGGAAGACAAGTTGTTGGTCAACTGAGAGGAAAGTATCCTTATCATTGATAATACCACTCCATGAAGATGCAATACTTTCCTAAACTGCATGGCAGGTTGATATACATCTTAATATATTCTAAGTGGCTTATTGAAGCAGAGATGTTGTCCTGCAGAACATCTTTTGAAGAACACATCTATATGAGTCTGATTGTTAAGTTGCAATCTATGAGCGTAGGGTGCTCTCTTGTAAACTCATGAAAGGTCTCGGAGTATGACGCATAAGCTCCATCCGCGGGGTAGTCCCATGGTAGCCTAGTATCGGTCAAGGCTCTGTGTGAAGCTAGATTCGCAGAAAACTTGCAGTTCAAGGCTCAGTCCATTATTCAAGTTGCTTACTAGTGCAGCATAGAGTTCTAGGTGGAAGTTCAACTTAACAGTCTCCACTGCAGTATCGGTATATAAAACAGTGTTTTGAAACCAAAGGCAAAAAAATTGTACCTCTGGGATCTGGTGGGGGATTGCTAGAATTTTACCTATTTTTGGGCCAGCCCAATATACAATTTCAGAAATTCCTAATAAATCCTAAAGGCCCACGCAACCCATTTGTACAAGGCAAGGCAAGAGGTGGAAAAGTTTAGCCACATTGCTAGTTTAGCGGAAGTTGGACCTCCTTACAAGGGAGGGTGTTTCCACACATGTATGAGCATGAGAACAAGAGAGACATACACGCGCGCTCCTCCTCTGCCGCCCGCCTCACCTCGTCACAACGCGTTGCGGGTTGCTGTAGTGGAGAATTGGACACGAGCGATGCGGCTGTTTGTTCGTTTCGTCTCCCGCGTTCTCTTTGACTCCCGTTGCTGCCCTCTCACCTCCTTCTCTTGCGCCTATAAAAGGAAGGTCAGCTCCTCTCCAGAGATACGCATCAGAAGTTCCTCTTGCCATCGGTTTCAAACTCTGTGCTGCTGCTACGTTCTTCCCATAGGTTTTTGGAGAGCGCGGCAACATGGCCAACAACAACTCCAACACCATTGCTGTTGCAGCTGCAACTCAGTACGTGCTTGTGTTCTACTTGTTTGAGTTCCTACTGCAACTTCTTAATGTAGTTTATTTTCTGGATATGTTTCGTTAGTGCTCATCTATTCAGATGTTATTTCCATACTTTCTCTTTAATCGCATGGCTTATCTTATATTTGCTATGGTAGTCGTGTTTTATCTATTATTTCTGCTCTATTATTTCTGCTAGTAAAATCATTTGGTAAATCGCTTATATTTCCAACACATTAATGTATATGTGTGTAATTTCACGATGAAATACCCTGAATTGCAAGCCACACAAAAGAAATCTGGACTTCGAGGATGAACAGTGCATGTGCTAAAAAAAAGTCACACATTTGTTTTTCTTGTAGCTCTCGTTTTAATGTATTTTATCATTGAAATTTGCACACATGTATATTACATATCTAGGTATATGTGTGTTTTTCTTTTAATATAAAGTATGTTTCTTCAGTTCCATTTAGCATTTTTGTCTTTACTCATCCCTGGCATATATTCCCACCAAAATAATTGGTCAATTGAGGATGGAGGATTGGTTGATAAAATAAATAAATAACAACTCTGGCCGAAAGGAGTTGTACCTGGCTTCTTTGCCATTAATGCAATAATAATCATGCTTATGTGTATTCTAGAAAAGAAAAAGGAACAACTCTAACCCACATTTCATTTGGTAGGGATAGATGGAACATGGACCAAATATATACTCCCTCCGTCCGAAAATACTTGTCATAGGAATGTACGTATCTACATGTATTTTAGTTCTAGATACATTCATTTTTATCTATTTGTGTGACAAGTAATTTCCGACGGAGGGAGTATATCCTTTGCATACATGGGTTACACTTGCCTACAAAACAATTCAGAAAAGAACCAGCAGGAATCACGTCAAGCATCTTCAACTATATTGCTTGATATCAAGAAGTAACTACTAGTAACAATCAGGAATTTGTTTTCTAACTGGCCTCCACCTCTGGCTGTGAGAAAACCGGCACACCAGAGCCTGCTATGGAATTTGGGAAGTAACAGTAGTAGCATACCTTAGCCTCGCACAGTAGCAGCTGATTTAGGGACAAATTGCAAATATGTATGCTATTGATTTGTTAGGACAAGCATAATTACTGATCATTTTTGTTTCCGTTCCATAAGCAAGCACGCAGAAACTATATATAGTCCCTTATCTTGGAACATCTGTAGTTCTGTACACAGTGGTGCCAAACAGTCCCTGTACATAAGCATATCCATGGTTTCTATCATACATACATAAGCCCACATTAGGCAATTTTTAGGCCATCAACAAATGTGCCATGACCAATCCCAGTTTCAGACACTGTTCAATACCCTGTTGCGTTAACAAATGTGTCACAGGTACTTCTAGTTACGTGACTCTCGATCATCTTCAAACGAAGAATCTATACAGGATTACTGCCAAGTACCCCATTGCCAAGTGATGTCTGTGAAACCCAGCGGCCAAGATGACGTGGCAGCTTCGCGAGTAGCATCGCTGGAATCAGCATGGAAAAGAACAGTCACCTCGCACGACGGCGCACAGTTGTTGACCAAGGGTATGAATGGGCAGGCAGTAAGGATAGATGGCGGCATATGAACTAAAAGCTTCGTCAGACAGCTCCTGCAGTCATAACTAGTCATCGAGAACACAATGCGCCTCATCAGTTCATATGAAAACCTTGGCGACAGCTTCACTTCGATGGCTCTTGAAAACAGCTCTGGCTCCACTGCTTCGTAAAGTTCATTGCGACCTGCAGAAGCAGGTAGCTCAAGATCTAGTGTCCTGACATCTCGACTATCTGAAAACAGTCTCAAGAGGGAATTTAGATCCGATGACTCTATCCGAAGGTTTTCCAGATTCACAAGGCCATCGACTTGAACGGTAGGACCAAGTTTATCTATGGTGAGTTTCAGAGTGGACACGGATGGAGTATCTAGAATGAGGATTTCTGGCTGAACGCACTTCAACTCAAGATAAACCAAGTTAGGGGCATGGATAGCTAAGGACCGTGGAACATTGGATACCTCCCAGTGGCAATACTTCAGCTGAGGAAGGTGAATCTTGGGGTTCTTGAGTCCCCCAACTCCAATAAGATTGAGAGTATGAAGGCAAGGGAAGCACCCATTCAATGTGCTGAGGTTCTCGTCATCTAATCTAATGGACTCAAGTGCCAGATGAGTCAGATTTGGCATTATCCTCAGCCCATCAACAGATAGCCATGCCTTTCTCAGCCTCAGTGTTGAAACATTATGACCTGCATGGCCAAAATTTAGTCTGAGATGCATGCGGTGTCAAGTTAACCAGTTAAATATGTAGAATGAAACAGATTACATCGTCACTTACTAGATACTGAAACAAGCAACATTTGCTTAGTTAGTGGAATTCCCATACAGCTACGAACCAAACAAGTTCTACTTTCTGGTTAGAACTGGGAATAGATGTGAATAAGCTAAATTCCTGCCAATGTTATCTACTAATTCAGTGTCACATTAAAATCAAGCAATGTCCTTAACTGAAAACTAACAGCCCACAAGACTCAAATCAATGATCAACACTTCAACAGCCTTAAATATAAACTTATCGCCTGCATATTGCAAAAGAGAGGTGATTCCATCAAATCTCCTTATTTCTAAACCATTTGATCTAGTTTTTCACCGTGCTGCTTATATGCACTATAAAAGCCTAAAATTCTTCTGTTCCCAGAGGCCGCATTATTCTACACAACACCAATAGGCAATAGCTACACATATGAGCCAGAAACTGAGTTTGTACCAATCAAGCAAATCAATTCTTCAACATGTTCTCGCTCAAATTTCTAACTTCTTAGAAACCAGTTTCTAGAGCAATTCAGCGTATCATTCAACATATAAACAAGGTTAATTTAGCTCGAATTTCGATTTGCAACCGAAATGTACTTCTAATTTTGAGATATAAGAGGGAGAGACTGACATAAACGGGAGATGACGGGGAGCGCATCCGCCTTCCGCCAGCACGACTGCGGCCAGAAGTCGGCGATGTCCACCTCCCGGAGGGCGGGGCCAGCGGCAGTGGCCGCCCACGCCGCCACGGACTCGCCGCTGGTGAGGTGCAGGTCGTTGGCCTCGTCGAACTCGGCGTGCTTCTCCCAAATCGCTTGATCGGGGCAACCGTGTCCCTGGGACGCGTCGAGCGCGAGGGAGCGGAGGTGCGGCCCGAGGAGCGATGCGACGTTCGCGGCGGCCGCGCGGAAGGCGGTCGCCCCGTCCCCGCCTCCGCGGGCGCGGAGGCGGCGCGCGCGGGCGGCCGCGCTGAGGCGGACGCGGGGGCAGTGGTAGGAGGCGGCTAGGAGCGCGCGCGAGGCGAGGCGGGAAGCCGCGATGTCCCCGGCGTCGGCGACGCGGCCGAGGATGTCGGCAAGGATCGCCGAGGGGAGGGAGTCGAGGGGATCGACGACGTCCGACATGTGGGATGCTGAGGGCCAGAGACTGGTGAGTTGATTGAAAGATATTTATTGCTCATTCTAATAAGCAGAAACATCAAAGCAGCTCCATTTGAATGCTTTTGAAGTTTCTAACTCGAAATACTCCAAATGTTTCAAAAAGAGTAAAATACACCATGAGTGCCTTAACTTGTCCGACGCGTTCAGTTTGATTTCTAAACTTGCGAAATACGCAAAATCGGTGACGTAACTTGTCCCTCCGTTCAAATACAATGCCTTCTCGCGTATTCAGCCGTATGCAGCACACCCGTGGCATGTCAGAGTGTCGCAGGCCCACATGTCAGTGGATGGGGGCACGCCATGAGGATGCCGTGCTGATTCTTTTACGAGGAACCCCTGCAGCGTAGTTTAATGTCGCAAAAAAGCCCATGTAACAACGGGAACAGAGAGCGTGTTCACTTTTGCACGTAGGTACTCTTAATCCCCTGCTCCTTCGGTCTGAGTCGCCGGACCCTCTCCTCTTCTCCCGATCATTCCAAGGCGGTGGCGAAGCTGGTGCGGCACGGCACGGCGGCCGCGGCGATGGATGGCCCGCGTCGTCGACGTCCAGGCGAGAGGGACCTCCTTCCTACGGTTAGTACATCCATTGTCTGTTCTTCCTACTGTTGTGGACTGGATTCACCCCTTTTCAGGCGTAATAGGGCTAGGGTTTTGGAGGGATTATCAAGGACGGGACTTTTTATTTCAAAGGGGATGATCTTGGATATGTGGCCATCGAAATACGATATAATAGTTCTCTTATTTGTCCAGTACAGTAAAAGTGCGTGCACTTCATTTAACTGAAATCTTTTGCTATTTTGTAATGCAGTGCAATTTGATGGACTGTTCTCAGTTGAGATCCATCACAAAGGGTTTTTCTGTGGAAGTGATAGCAACATGACCTATATGGATCATAAAGTCGATTGGTTTGATGGTTGTGACAGTGATACTTGGTCAATTTTGTGGATTGACGATTTCCTTCTCCAATTGGGATATAACAGAGCAATCTCCAAGATTGATGTGTATTGGAGCACACCTAGGATTTTTTTGTGTGATGACCTACAGTTGATTGCATGTGATGCATACATTGTGTGATATCAATTCATCGAGCCTCGCCCTGCCATCCATGCCCTCTTTGCCAAAAATGAGATTTGGCTCACGAGTTTGACTGCCTTCAACTGACATGCGGTCGGCAGAATTGAACTGGCCAAACTAGATTTCACGAAGCTCCTCGTCCTGAAACCAAAAAACCGTGATAAAAAAACTAGAACGCATGAGGAAATGCATCAAAGATGATGGGATTCATCACCTGGGAGCTCCTCTTCGATCCTAGTAGTACACGGTCGTCGGCTTCCATTCCTCACCACAGCCGTCAGCCATCTCTACCGGCAAGGAGGAGGAGGGGATAGACAAATGACGCCGGCCTTGTGTCCTCCTCGTCTAGATCCACGCCGGCCAAATAGCAACGACGAATCGAAGAAGATGGTGTCGCCATTTTCTTTTTTGATTTGGGAATTGAGGGAACTGGCCATCCAGGGTTATACAGGCACAAGGGCTTTTTTGCGACTTTAAACTACACTGCAGGGGGTCCCCATAAAAGAATCAGCATGACATCCTCGTGGCGCGCCCCTAGCCACTGCCATGTGGGCCTGCGAACACGTTGGCATGCCACTGGTGCATTGCATACGGCTAAATACGCGAGGAGGCACTGTATTTGAACGGGGGACAAGTTACGGCACCGATTTTGCGTATTTTGCAAGTTTAGGAACCAAACTGAACGCGTCGGACAAGTTAAGGCACTCACAGTGTATTTATCTATTTCAAAAATATATGCAACGAACAAGCCAGCAAGAGGAAGCGCGCCGCCGACTGAAAACTATGCTTTATGTGGTTGTATTTGTTCTTGTTCATAGTCATACAAGGAACTAGAAAACCTTCAAGGTCACTTGTAAAACATGTTGTTTATAAGGGCAAGGCCAACCCTACACCGTGGACAGATGCCACAACCATCCACGTTGGTTCGGTGGTCCAAAATGACGTGAGGTGCTGCCTGCAGAGCAAACCGGATGCCTGCAGAGGAGGCCGGCTCCTTCAAGACCAAAGAAGCAAAAAGGAGAGAGTTAGGAAGGAAAGTAGAGAAAGTTGAGCTTCTACTAGTATGGAAAATGATGAACTCTCAATCCATGGGATGAAAAAGAATGGGAAAAGAGAGAGTGTAGACCGTTGTGAGGCAGCCAATTGCATTGGGTGTATGTTTTTGCTTCAACATACTTTATCTAGGTGGAGACGATGGAGCTATACCTAGTGGTGCTTCCATTA
This sequence comes from Hordeum vulgare subsp. vulgare, assembly GCF_904849725.1. Classification (NCBI taxonomy): domain Eukaryota; kingdom Viridiplantae; phylum Streptophyta; class Magnoliopsida; order Poales; family Poaceae; genus Hordeum; species Hordeum vulgare. The sequence continues at coordinate 43,937,424 of NC_058520.1, read as the reverse complement.
CTCATGTCCTAAGGGCATGTACAATGGAGGCAGCAGGTAGGTGCTGTTGGGGAACGTCGCATGGGAAACAAAAAATTTCCTACGCGCACGAAGACCTATCATGGTGATGTCCATCTACGAGAGGGGATGAGTGATCTACGTACCCTTGTAGATCGTACAGCAGAAGCGTTAGTGAACGCGGTTGATGTAGTGGAACGTCCTCACGTCCCTCGATCCGCCCCGCGAACAATCCCGCGATCAGTCCCACGATCTAGTACCGAACGGACGGCACCTCCGCGTTCAGCACATGTACAGCTCGACGATGATCTCGGCCTTCTTGATCCAGCAAGAGAGACGGAGAGGTAGAAGAGTTCTCCGGCAGCGTGACGGCGCTCCGGAGGTTGGTGATGACCTTGTCTCAGCAGGGCTCCACCCGAGCTCCGCAGAAACGCGATCTAGAGGAAAAACCGTGGAGGTATGTGGTCGGGCTGCCGTGGAAAAGTCGTCTCAAATTAGCCCTAAAACCTCCGTATATATAGGTGGGAGGGAGGGGACCTTGCCTTGGGGCTCAAGGAGCCCCAAGGGGGTCGTCCGAGTCCAAGGGGGGAGGACTCCCCCCCAAACCGAGTTGGACTTGGTTTGGTGGGAGGGAGTCCCCCTTCCTTCCCACCTCCTCCTTTTTTTTTCTTTTCTCTTGATTTTTTCTTCTTGGCGCATAGGGCCCTTTTGGGCTGTCCCACCAGCCCACTAAGGGCTGGTGTGCCACCCTCAAGGCCTATGGGCTTCCCCGGGGTGGGTTGCCCCCCCCCCCCCCCCCCCGGTGAACTCACGGAACCCATTCGTCATTCCCGGTACATTCCCGGTAACTCCGAAAACCTTCCGGTAATCAAATGAGGTCATCCTATATATCAATCTTCGTTTCCGGACTATTCCGGAAACCCTCGTGACGTCCGTGATCTCATCCGGGACTCCGAACAACATTCGGTAACCAACCATATAACTCAAATACGCATAAAACAACGTCGAACCTTAAGTGTGCAGACCCTGCGGGTTCGAGAACTATGTAGACATGACCCGAGAGACTCCTCGGTCAATATCCAATAGCGGGACCTGGATGCCCATATTGGATCCTACATATTCTACGAAGATCTTATCGTTTGAACCTCAGTGCCAAGGATTCGTATAATCCCGTATGTCATTCCCTTTGTCCTTCGGTATGTTACTTGCCCGAGATTCGATCGTTAGTATCCGTATACCTATTTCAATCTCGTTTACCGGCAAGTCTCTTTACTCGTTCCGTAATACAAGATCCCGCAACTTACACTAAGTTACATTGCTTGCAAGGCTTGTGTGTGATGTTGTATTACCGAGTGGGCCCCGAGATACCTCTCCGTCACACGGAGTGACAAATCCCAGTCTCGATCCATACTAACTCAACTAACACCTTCGGAGATACCTGTAGAGCATCTTTACAGTCACCCAGTTACGTTGCGACGTTTGATACACACAAAGCATTCCTCCGATGTCAGTGAGTTATATGATCTCATGGTCATAGGAATAAATACTTGACACGCAGAAAACAGTAGCAACAAAATGACACGATCAACATGCTAGGTCTATTAGTTTGGGTCTAGTCCATCACGTGATTCTCCTAATGACGTGATCCAGTTATCAAGCAACAACACCTTGTTCATAATCAGAAGACACTGACTATCTTTGATCAACTGGCTAGCCAACTAGAGGCTTGCTAGGGACGGTGTTTTGTCTATGTATCCACACATGTAAATAAGTCTTCATTCAATACAATTATAGCATGGATAATAAACGATTATCTTGATACAAGAATTATAGTAATAACTATATTTATTATTGCCTCTAGGGCATAATTCCAACAGTCTCCCACTTGCACTAGAGTCAATAATCTAGCCCTCACATCACCATGTGAATTACATTGTAATAAATCTAACACCCATACAGTTCTGGTGTTGATCATGTTTTGGCCGTGGAAGAGGTTTAGTCAGCGGGTCTGCTACATTCAGATCCGTGTGCACTTTGCATATATTCACGTCCTCTCCCTCGACGTTGTCGCGGATGAGGTTGAAGCGTCGTTTGATGTGTCTGGTCTTCTTGTGAAACCGCGGTTCCTTTGCTAAGGCAATGGCACCAGTGTTGTCACAGAACAAGGTTATTGGATTCAGTGCGCTTGGCACCACTCCAAGATCCGTCATGAACTGCTTCATCCAGACACCCTCCTTAGCCGCCTCCGAGGCAGCCATGTACTCCGCTTCACATGTAGAATCTGCTACGACGCTTTGCTTGGAACTGCACCAGCTTACCGCACCCCCATTAAGAATAAATACGTATCCGGTTTGCGACTTAGAGTCGTCTGGATCTGTGTCAAAGCTTGCATCGACGTAACCTTTTACGGCGAGCTCTTCGTCACCTCCATACACGAGAAACATCTCCTTAGTCCTTTTCAGGTACTTCAGGATATTCTTGACCGCTGTCCAGTGATCCACTCCTGGATTACTCTGGAACCTACCTGCCATACTTATGGCCAGGCTAACATCCGGTCTAGTGCACAGCATCGCATACATGATAGAACCTATGGCTGAAGCATAGGGGACGGAGCACATATGCTCTCTATCTTCATCAGTTGTTGGGCACTGAGTCTTACTCAATCTCGTACCTTGTAGAACTGGCAAGAACCCTTTCTTGGACTGTTCCATTTTGAACCTCTTCAAAACTTTATCAAGGTATGTGCTTTGTGAAAGTCCTATCAGGCGTTTTGATCAATCCCTATAGATCTTAATGCCTAGAATGTAAGCAGCTTCTCCTAGGTCCTTCATAGAGAAACTTTTATTCAAGTAATCCTTTATGCTCTCTAAAAACTCTACGTTGTTTCCAATCAGTAATATGTCATCCACATACAATATTAGAAACGCCACAGAGCTCCCACTCACTTTCTTGTAAATACAAGATTCTCCAACCACTTGTATAAACCCAAATGCTTTGATCACCTCATCAAAGCGTTTGTTCCAACTCCGAGATGCTTGCACCAGTCCATAAATGGATCGCTGGAGCTTGCACACCTTGTTAGCATTCTTAGGATCGACAAAACCTTCGGGTTGTATCATATACAACTCTTCCTTAAGGAAACCGTTAAGGAACGCCGTTTTGACATCCATCTGCCAGATTTCATAATCGAAAAATGCAGCTATTGCTAACATGATTCTGACGGACTTAAGCATCGCTACGGGTGAGAAAGTCTCATCGTAGTCAACTCCTTGAACTTGTGAAAAACCCTTTGCCACAAGTCGAGCTTTATAAACGGTCACATTACCGTCAGCGTCCGTCTTCCTCTTAAAAATCCATTTGTTCTGAATGGCCTTGCGGCCCTCAGGCAGTACCTCCAAAGTCCACACTTTGTTCTCATACATGGATCCTATCTCGGACCTCATGGCTTCCAGCCATTTGTTGGAATCTGGGCCCACCATTGCTTCTTCATAATTCGCAGGTTCATTGTTGTCTAACAACATGATTGATAAGACGGGATTACCGTACCACTCTGGAGCAGCACGTGGTCTCATCGACCTGCGTGGTTCGACAGAAACTTGAACTGGAGTTTCATGATCATCATCATTAACTTCCTCCTCAACCGGCATTGCAATGACAGAGGTTTCCCCTTGCCTTGCGTCACCATCCAGAGGGATGAGAGGTTCGACAACCTCGTCAAGTTCTATCTTCCTCCCACTCAATTCTCTCGAGAGAAACTCCTTCTCGAGAAAAGCTCCGTTTTTAGCAACAAACACTTTGCCCTCGGATTTGAGATAGAAGGTGTACCCAACTGTCTCTTTTGGGTAACCTATGAAGACGCACTTTTCCGCTTTGGGTTCCAGCTTTTCAGGCTGAAGCTTTTTGACATAAGCATCACATCCCCAAACTTTAAGAAACGACAACTTTGGCCTTTTGCCATACCACAGTTCGTATGGGGTCGTCTCAACGGATTTTGATGGTGCCCTATTTAAAGTGAATGCAACTGTTTCTAATGCATAGCCCCAAAATGATAACGGCAAATCAGTAAGAGACATCATAGATCGCACCATCTCTAATAGAGTACGATTACGACGTTCGGACACACCATTACGATGTGGTGTTCCAGGCGGTGTTTAACTGTGAAACAATTCCACATTGTCTTAAGTGAGTACCAAACTCGAAACTCAGATATTCACCCCACGATCAGACCGCGGGAACTTGATCTTCTTGTTACGATGATTTTCCACTTCACTCTGAAATTGCTTGAACTTTTCAAATGTTTCAGACTTGTGCTTCATCAAGTAGACATAACCATATCTACTTAAATCGTCAGTGAAGGTGAGAAAATAACGATATCCGCCGCATGCCCCCACGCTCATCGGACCACACACATCGGTATGTATGATTTCCAATAAGTCACTTGCACGCTCCATTGTTCCTGAGAACGGAGTCTTAGTCATCTTGCCCATGAGGCATGGTTCGCACGTGTCAAGTGAATCAAAGTCAAGTGACTCCAAAAGTCCATCAGCATGGAGTTTCTTCATGCGCTTTACACCAATATGACCTAAGCGGCAGTGCCACAAAAATATGGCGCTATCATTGTTAACTCTAACTCTTTTGGTCTCAATGTTATGTATATGCGTATCGCTATCAAGATTCAATATGAACAATCCTCTCACATTCGGTGCATGACCATAAAAGATGTTACTCATAGAAATAGAACAACCATTATTCTCTGACTTAAAAAGAGTAACCGTCTCGCAATAAACAAGATCCAAATATAATGTTCATGCTCAACGCAGGCACTAAATAACAATGATTTAAGTTCATCACTAATCCTGACGGTAACTGAAGTGACACTGTGCCGATGGCGATTGCATCAACCTTGGAACCATTTCCTACGCGCATCGTCACTTCATCTTTTGCCAGCCTTCGCCTATTCCGCAGTTCCTGTTTCGAGTTGCAAATATGAGCAACAGAACCGGTTTCGAATACCCAGGCACTACTACGAGAGCCGGTTAAGTACACATCAATAACATGTATATCAAATATACCTGATTTTTCTTTGCCCGCCTTCTTATCTGCCAGATACTTGGGGCAATTGCGCTTCCAGTGACCCATACCCTTGCAATAGTAACACTCCGTTTCCGGCTTAGGTCCAGCTTTGGGTTTCTTCGTCGGATTGGCAACAGGCTTGCCGCTCTTCTTCGAATTGCCCTTCTTGCCTTTGCCGTTTCTCTTGAAACTAGTGGTCTTATTCACCATCAACACTTGATGCTCTTTACGGAGTTCAAACTCTGCGACTTTCAGCATCGCAAACAACTCGCCGGGAGACTTGTTCATCCCTTGCATGTTGTAGTTCAACACAAAGCCTTTATAGCTTGGCGGCAGTGATTGAAGGATTCTGTCAGTGATAGCTTCTTGCGGGAGTTCAATCCCCAGCTCAGCTAGACGGTTTGAGTACCCAGACATTTTGAGCACATGTTCACTGATAGATGAGTTTTCCTCCATCTTGCAAGCATAGAATTTATCGGAGGTCTCATACCTCTCGATCCGGGCGTTCTTCTGAAAGATAAACTCCAACTCCTGGAACATCTCAAATGCTCCATGACGCTCAAAGCGACGTTGAAGTCCCGGTTCTAAGCCATACAAGACTGCACATTGAACTATTGAGTAGTCCTCCTTACATGCTAACCAAGCGTTCTTAACATCCTGATCAGCCGTAGCGGGTGGTTCATCTCCTAACGCAGCATTAAGGACATAATCCTTCTTCCCAGCTTGTAAGATTAGCTTAAGATTACGAGCCCAGTCTACAAAGTTGCTTCCATCATCTTTCAACTTAGCTTTCTCTAGGAACGTATTAAAATTCAGGATGACTGTCGCGTGAGCCATGATCTACAACACAAATATGTTCAAAGTGGACTTAGACTATGTTCAAGATAATTAGAGTTTAACTTAATCAAATTATTCGCTAAACTCCCACTCAAAAAGTACATCTCTCTAGTCATTTGAGTGGTTCATGATCCACTTACACTAGCTCAAGTCCGATCATCACGTGAGTTGAGTATAGTTTCAGTGGTAAGCATCCCTATACTAATCATATCATCTATATGATTCATGATCGACCTTTCGGTCTCATGTGTTCCAAGGCCATGTCTGCACATGCTAGGCTCGTCAAGCTTAACCCGAGTGTTCCGCGTGCGCAACTGTTTTGCACCCGTTGTATGTGAACGTTGAGTCTATCACACCCGATCATCACGTGGTGTCTCGAAACGACGAACTGTAGCAACGGTGCACAGTCGGGGAGAACACAATTTCGTCTTGAAATTTTAGTGAGAGATCACCTCATAATGCTACCGTCGTTCTAAGCAAAATAAGGTGCATAAAAGGATTAACATCACATGCAATTCATAAGTGACATGATATGGCCATCATCACGTGCTTCTTGATCTCCATCACAAAAGCACCGGCACGATCTTCTTGTCACCGGCGCCACACCATGATCTCCATCAACGTGTTGCCTTCGGGGTTTTCGTGCTACTCATGCTATTACTACTAAAGCTACATCCTAGCAAAATAGTAAACGCATCTGCAAGCACACACGTTAGTATAAAGACAACCCTATGGCTCCTGCCGGTTGCCGTACCATCGACGTGCAAGTCGATATTTCTATTACAACATGATCATCTCATACATCCAATATATCACATCACATCATTGGCCATATCACATCACAAGCATACCCTGCAAAAACAAGTTAGACGTCCTCTAATTTTGTTGTTGCATGTTTTACGTGGTGACCATGGGTATCTAGTAGGATCGCATCTTACTTACGCAAACACCACAATGGAGATATATGAGTTGCTATTTAACCTCATCCAAGGACCTCCTCGGTCAAATCCGATTCAACTAAAGTTGGAGAAACCGACACTTGCCAGTCATCTTTGAGCAACGGAGTTACTCGTAACGATGAAACCAGTCTCTCGTAAGCGTACGAGTAATGTCGGTCCAAGCCGCTTCAATCCAACAATACCAGTGAATCAAGAAAAGACTAAGGAGGGCAGAAAAACGCACATCACCGCCCACAAAAACTTTTGTGTTCTACTCGAGAAGAACACTACGCATGAACATAGCTCATGATGCCACTGTTGGGGAACGTCGCATGGGAAACAAAAATTTTCCTACGCGCATGAAGACCTATCATGGTGATGTCCATCTACGAGAGGGGATCAGTGATCTACGTACCCTTGTAGATCGTACAGCAGAAGCGTTAATGAACGCGGTTGATGTAGTGGAACGTCCTCACGTCCCTCGATCCGCCCCGCGAACAATCCCGCGATCAGTCCCACGATCTAGTACCGAACGGACGGCACCTCCGCGTTCAGCACACGTACTGCTCGACGATGATCTCGGCCTTCTTGATCCAGCAAGAGAGACGGAGAGGTAGAAGAGTTCTCCGACAGCGTGACGGCGCTCCGGAGGTTGGTGATGACCTTGTCTCAGCAGGGCTCCGCCCGAGCTCCGCAGAAACGCGACCTAGAGGAAAAACCGTGGAGGTATGTGGTCGGGCTGCCGTGGAAAAGTCGTCTCAAATCAGCCCTAAAACCTCCGTATATATAGGTGGGAGGGAGGGGACCTTGCCTTGGGGCTCAAGGAGCACCAAGGGGGTAGGCCGAGTCCAAGGGGGGAGGACTCCCCCCCCCCAAACCGAGTTGGACTTGGTTTGGTGGGAGGGAGTCCCCCTTCCTTCCCACCTCCTCCTTTTTTTCTTTTCTCTCGATTTTTTCTTCTTGGCGCATAGGGCCCTTTTGGGCTGTCCCACCAGCCCACTAAGGGCTGGTGTGCCACCCTCAAGGCCTATGGGCTTCCCCGGGGTGGGTTGCCCCCCCCCCCCCCGGTGAACTCCCGGAACCCATTCGTCATTCCCGGTACATTCCCGGTAACTCCGAAAACCTTCCGGTAATCAAATGAGGTCATCCTATATATCAATCTTCGTTTCCGGACTATTCCGGAAACCCTCATGACGTCCGTGATCTCATCCGGGACTCCGAACAACATTCGGTAACCAACCATATAACTCAAATACGCATAAAACAACGTCGAACCTTAAGTGTGCAGACCCTGCGGGTTCGAGAACTATGTAGACATGACCCGAGAGACTCCTCGGTCAATATCCAATAGCGGCACCTGGATGCCCATATTGGATCCTACATATTCTACGAAGATCTTATCGTTTGAACCTCAGTGCCAAGGATTCATATAATCCCGTATGTCATTCCCTTTGTCCTTCGGTATGTTACTTGCCCGAGATTCGATCGTTAGTATCCGTATACCTATTTCAATCTCGTTTACCGGCAAGTCTCTTTACTCGTTCTGTAATACAAGATCCCGCAACTTACACTAAGTTACATTGCTTGCAAGGCTTGTGTGTGATGTTGTATTACCGAGTGGGCCCCGAGATACCTCTCTGTCACACGGAGTGACAAATCCCAGTCTCGATCCATACTAACTCAACTAACACCTTCGGAGATACCTGTAGAGCATCTTTATAGTCACCCAGTTACGTTGCGACGTTTGATACACACAAAGCATTCCTCCGGTGTCAGTGAGTTATATGATCTCATGGTCATAGGAATAAATACTTGACACGCAGAAAACAGTAGCAACAAAATGACACGATCAACATGCTACGTCTATTAGTTTGGGTCTAGTCCATCACGTGATTCTCCTAATGACGTGATCGAGTTATCAAGCAACAACACCTTGTTCATAATCAGAAGACACTTACTATCTTTGATCAACTGGCTAGCCAACTAGAGGCTTGCTAGGGACGGTGTTTTTTCTATGTATCTACACATGTAAATGAGTCTTCATTCAATACAATTATAGCATGGATAATAAACGATTATCTTGATACAGGAATTATAATAATAACTATATTTATTATTGCCTCTAGGGCATAATTCCAACAGGTGCTGCCCCGCCATCCACCTAGACAAAAAAACATGAGGCACTCGTTAATTTATTTTTTCTCCCAACGCGGTGAGTTGAGACCATCAGCTCTTGGACCCACCATCTATTCCTTGGTAAAAGGCAACATGTGGAGGAAGAGTGCTCTCTCCTGTTACTTTTAATCCTTGATCCACAACCTTTTTCCTCAGGAACCCGTCTCTTGCAGAAGAATCACCTGTCTGTTTGAGGCATCTACTTTTTCTCCATGCTGGCATCCGAGCCTAGCTGGCATGTGGAGCAGCATCCTTGGGGCATACCATTGGGCATGCCCTTAGTTTCTTACCTTCGTATTACTAGAAGACAAGCCGTTATGTGCCGCCAAGACCATGTCATGGTAAGGAGAAAAGACCATGGCATCGCTTACAAAGCTCAGTTGCCAACCAACTACATACATATATACTTCATCCTTTGTTGGCCCACCACGTGCTACCAATCTTAATAACTTGTGTTGAAACTTTAAACGATGCAAATAATCGTGTATATATTACATAGTACTCCCTTTGTTCCCTAATATAAAATGGTTTGCAAACTATATTAACTTGCAAAAACGTCTTATATTATGAGACGGAGGGAGTACATTTTTTGACAACCGCACGTCTTGGGAACGAGCAACGCGAGCATGCAGCTCGAAGCACTTGTCGTGGTAACAATTCCGACAATAGAAAGGGGGGGTAAAGGAGCATGATCTATCGAGATGGAATTGGGTGATACGGTGGTTTTAGCGAGTTTGAGCCTCTCACGGTGAAGATAACAGCCCTACGTCTCGTGCTCCGAAGATACTTTGCTTATCTGTCATGAACACGGAGTTATATGGGGTATTTGAGAGAGGGGGAGAACGGATCTCCATGCATTAGCTATGTCTAAGCCTAATGGTGAGAGGGATGAGAGAGAGGAGAGAGAGGAGAAGAACCTGGGCGTGCCCCTAGTCTAGTGGTGGGGTGGCTTATATAGAGTGCGCCACCCCCTCACCTCCTATGTTACAAAGTGGCGCATTGAAGCCGTAATGTCAGCCTACTACTAAGATGATGCTTCGACTGCCTTGCCGACTGTTGGCCTTCCCATATCCGAGTGAGCCACAAGACCGAGTGGTTGACAATCTTTCGAGTGGCCAGTACGTCGAGTATGAGATTTATCTGGACCCACATGATGTGTGGACCCCATTCTTTATGATATTTCGACCCTTCGTGGGCCTACCTGTTATGTGTATCCCCAACATTAGCTCCCAAATCGATTGTGATTTTGCATAATGAGTTTGTGAAAGACACAATTTGGCCCGAGTAATTACGGAAATACTCGGTACCTATCATCGTGCTTTCAGACAACCAAGGTTTGAAAAAAATCTCAATGAATTTTGGCACTGTACTTCCCGACTGATCTGGGGTAAGTGCCCGCGAGGGGCAACTTGGTGACATTCGTTCATCTCTTGGAAGAGGTTAACTCGTGATCAGAGTATGGGTGTGTCATTAAATCCGGGCAACAAGATTGACGCATGGACTGTTCTCTCGCGAGAGATGCCATTCTTATCCCAGAGGAACGTCAAAACGAGTCGTTTCTAGATCCGAACTTATGAGTTTCACACTTTGAGTCCTAGAAGAAGGCTCCAATAAGGTCCATGGAGGAGCGTTAAACTCGCCTTATAGCAATTTTTTGGTAGCCGACGGGAGCCTTAGAACTTTTTGTTTATTGTTCGTCACTCGGACTGGTTAGGCCATACCGAGTGGAGATTACTCTAGTGGGCCACGCTGAGTGCACCCACTGGGTGTAGTTCCCGAGACCGTCGTCGACTGCGGGCAGTCGGCGGGAGTCTGAGAGAACTAAAAATCTTGGTAGCTGTTACTGATCGAACTTGTTCCTCTCCGACTCGCAGGTCGAGTAGTACTTAAGGATCTGGTATTGGTCTAGACTTTTCTCTTCGACTCAGGAGTCGAGTAATACTTGAGTGATCTGGAGCTGGTCTTGACTGAGCAAAATGTTCCTTTCTGAGTTCTCTTCCAGTGGGGGCACGCTCAGTGCACCCACTGGGTGTAGTCCCCGAGCCTTTGTCGGACTGGATGAGTCTGGCAGAGGGTTTAAGTCTTCTAGTGCTCGTCATGCTGAATATTTGTTGAGTCTGCCTTATATGATTTCTGGATCAAGGTCGAGTCTCCGAGTGTATTTTTTAACTTACGCGATACGGAGTCGCACCTAAGCCCCCGAGTGTGGAGGATGTCCATTCTCAGAGTAGTTTTAACTTAGGCGATACGGAGTCGCAGCTAAGTTCTCGAGTGCAGAGTGTGTCCGTACTCGGAGTAGTTTTTAACTTAGGCGATACGGAGTCGCAACTAAGTTCCCGAGTGTGGAGCGTGTTCGTACTCGGAGTAGTTTTAACTTAGGCGATACAGAGTCGTAGCTAAGTTCCCAAGTGTGGAGCGTGTCCGTACTCGGAGTAGTTTTAACTTAGGCGATACGGAGTCGCAGCTAATATAAGTTCTCGAGTGTGGAGCGTGTCCGTACTCGGAGTAGTTTTAACTTAGGCGATACGGAGTCGTAGCTAAGTTCTCGAGTGTGGATCATGTCCGTACTCGGAGTTGTTTTTAACTTAGGTGATACGGAGTCGCAGCTAATCCCCCAAGTGTGGAGCATGTCCGTAGTCGGAGTTGTTTTTAACTTAGGCAATACGGAGTCGCAACTAAGTCGTTCACCCATTGAGGGTTATGTTGTATATCTGTCCAGCTGAGCGATGGCGCGTAGAGCGGACGGGTGATGAAGACAGGCCGCACGGAGTGGCGGTACGCGAGGCATCCGAGTGAAGTAGACGCGTCTTGCTGAGTGGTGACACACGGGGCGGCCAAGTGATGTAGACGCGTCCAGCACAGTTGCGATGCGCGGGCATCCGGGTGAGGTTGATACGTCACACTAAGTGGCGACACACATGGCGGTCAACTAACGGCGTGCGGGGCGGCCTAGTCGAGAATGTTGTCGCGGAGGTATCCGACCGAGTGACGGCGCGGGGGGCGTCCGAGTCGAGCATGTCGTCAATAATGGTGCACGGAGGTGTTCGGGTAACCTATGTATGAAAAATAACACAAGCTAACATAAAAAATTCTTGAAGTAATTTGAAGTTTGTTGAAATGATTTGTGTAAATTACACCCCTAGACACCCGCTCGGTGTGCCAAGTTCTTGCTAGTCCGGAACTAGCAAGAGTCTAAAAGAGTGAAGGATCCAACTGAACTTGTGAAAGTGAACGATCCGACTGAACTCGTTTTGAGTATTGGACCCAAATGAAGTGGAAGTGTAGTGTTCCGACATGAAAATAAATAACCGAGTGCAAAGGTACACTCGGTGGATTGGCCTCCGAGTGGACGTCGTGTGTGACTTTACGTGCCACTCGATAATGCAGAAATAACTATTTAATTGAATGGAGTCTGTGAAAAATGACTTAGTTGTATGACAACGCGTGGGGCGGTCGAGCGAAGTAGACACGTCCGGCTGAGTGGCGATGAACGGGGCGGCCAAGTGACGAAGACGTGTCTCGCCGAGTGGTGATGCATGGAGTTGCCGAGTGATGATGCGAGCACAGTGACGATTGAGCGTTCAGCAGAGTGACGACGCGCGGGATGGCCGAGTGACGATGGCGTGTCTTGCCGAGTGAAGGCGCGCGGGTCGGCCGAGTGTTGATGTAGCGTTCAGCAGAGTGACGATGGCGCGTCTCGCCAAGTGCCTACGCGCGGAGCTGCCGAGTGATGAATGTTGGGAAACGTAGTAATTTAAAAAAAAAATCCTACGTCACGCAAGAATCTATCTATGGAGAAACCAGCAACGAGCAAAGGGTTAGAGCATCTTCATACCTTTGAAGATCGCTAAGCGGAAGCATTGCTAGAACGCGGTTGAGGGAGTCATACTCGTAGCTATTCAGATCGTGATGGATTCCGATCTATGCACCGAACGACGGTGCCTCCGTGTTCAACACACGTGCAACCCGATGACGTCTCCAACGCCTTGATCCAGCAAGGAGGGAGGAGATGTTGAGGGAGAGCTCCGGCAGCATGACAGCATGGTGACGGTGAAGCTACGTGGAACTCCGACACGGCTTCGCCAAGCAATACGGAGGACGAGGAGGAATAGGAGTAGGCCTACGCCGAGAGAGAGAGAGAATTGTTGTCTCAAATTAGCCCAAAACCCTCACTATATATAGGAGGAGAGGGAGGAGGATGCCCACCCTTTAGGGTTTTCCACCCTAAGGGTGCGGCAGCCCTAGATGGTTTTGGGCAGCGCCCAAGGTGGTGAAGGCGCCCTAGGGTGGGCCTTGAGGCCCAAGGTGGCCTCCCCACACCTAGGGTTTTGCCTCCTCCACCCCTTGCTACGCGTTGGGGTGATTGTGGAGGCGCACCAGCCCACTTAGGGGTTGGTTCCCTCCCACTTTTGGCCCATGTAGCAGCTTGGGGCTGGTCGCCCTTGTCGGTGGACCCCCGGAACCCTTCTGGTGGTCCTCGTACATTACCGTGTCACCCGAAACACTTCCAGTGACCAAATCCTCACTTCCTATATATGAATCTTTACCTCTGGATCATTCCGGAACTCCTTGTGACGTCCGGGATCTCATCCGGAACTCCGAACAACTCTCTGTATCCACGTACACTATTCCCCTATAACCCTAGCGTCATTGAACCTTAAGTGTGTAGACCCTACGGGTTCGGGAAGCAAGCACACATGACCGAGACACCTCTCCGGTCAATAACCAACAACGAAGTCTGGATATCCATGTTGGTTCCCACAGGTTCCACGATGATCTCATTGAATGAACCACAATGTCGGGGATTCGATCAATCTCGTATGCAATTCCCTTTGTCTACCGGTATGATACTTGCCCGAGATTCGATCGTCGGTATCCCTATACCTTGTTCAATCTCGTTACTAGCAAGTCTCTTTACTCGTTTCATAACACATCATCTCGTCGCTAACTCCTTAGTCACATTGAGCTCAGTATGATGGTGTATTACCGAGTGGGCCCAGAGATACCTCTTCGTCACATGGAGTGACAAATCCCAGTCTCGATTCGTACAACCCAACAGACACTTTTGGAGATACCTGTAGTGCACCTTTATAATCACCCAGTTACGTTGTGACGTTTGACACACCCAAAGCACTCCTATGGTATCCGGGAGTTGCACAATCTCATGGTCTAAGGAAATGATAGTTGACATTAGAAAAGCTTTAGCAAACGAACAATGCGATCTAGTGCTATGCTTAGGATTGGGTCTTGTCCATCACATCATTCCCCAATGATGTGATCCCGTTATCAATGACATCCATTGTCCATGATCAGGAAACCATGATCATGTATTGATCAACGAGCTAGCCAACTAGAGGCTCACTAGGGACACATTGTGATCTATATATTCACACATGTATTATGGTTTCCGGTTAATACAATTATAGCATGAATAATAGACAATTATCATGAACTAGGAAATATAATAATAACCATTTTATTATTGCCTCTAGGGCATATTTCCAACAGTCTCCCACTTGCACTAGAGACAATAATCTAGTCACATTGTGATGAATCGAACACCCATAGAGTTCTGGTGTTGATCATGTTTCGCTCGCGGAAGAGGTTTAGTCAACGGGTCTTCGACATTCAGATCCATGTGTACTTTACAAATATCTATATCTCCATCCTGGATCTATCCATGAATGGAGTTAAAGCGGCACTTGATGTGCTTGGTCTTCTTGTGAAACCTGGGTTCCTTTGCAATGGCAATAGCTCCAGTGTTGTCACAGAACAGAGTTATCGGGCCCGACGCACTTGGAATCACTCCTAGGTCGGTGATGAACTCCTTCATCCAGACTCCTTCATGTGCTGCTTCGGAAGCAGCTATGTACTCCGCTTCACATGTAGATGTTGACACGACGCTTTGCTTACAACTGCACCAGCTGAGAGCCCCATTATTCAAAATATACATGTATCTGGTTTGTGACTTCGAGTCATCCGGATCTTTGTCGAAGCTAGCATCGACGTAACCCTTTACGACGAGGTCTTCGGCACCTCCATAAATGAGAAACATATCTTTAGTCTTTTTCACGTACTTAAGGATGTTCTTGACCGTTGTCCAGTGATCCACTCCTGGATCACACTGGTACCTGATACGTCTCCAACGTATCTATAATTTTTGATGGTTTCATGCTATTATCTTGTCAAACTTTGAATGTTTTGCATGCCTTTTATATATTTTTTGGGACTAACTTATTAACTCAGTGTCAAGTGCGAGTTCCTGTTTTTTCCATGTTTTTGACCCCTTTCACAGGAGATTTTGAAACGGAGTCCAAACAGAAGAAAATCCCCAAAAAGATTTTTTTCCGGAATGGAAGAAGATCAGGAAGCTTGAGAGCCAAGGCAGGGGAGCCTCAGGGGCCCCACAAGCCCCCACCCCGCGGCCGGGGGGTAGGCCGCGGCCCACAGGCTTGTGGGCCCCCTGAGCACCCCCTGACCTAGGGGTTGCGCCTATAAATTCCCTAAAAATCCCAAAAAAATCAGGAGATCATCGAAATTACTTTTCCGCCGCCGCAAGCTTCTGTCTCCGCAAGATACCATCTGGGGCACCAGAACGCCGGAGGGGGGATTCGGACACGGAGGGCTTCTTCATCAACACCATGACCTCTCCAATGATGCGTGAGTAGTTCACCATAGACCTATGGGTCCATAGCTAGTAGCTAGATGGCTTCTTCTCTCTCTTGGATCTTCAATACAAAGTTCTCCACGATCTTCATGGATATCTATCCGATGTAATCTTCTTTTGCAGTGTGTTTGTTGAGATCCAATGAATTGTGGATTTATGATCAGATTATCTATGAATCTTATTTAAGTTTCTTCTGATCTCTCTTATGCATGATTTCATATCCTTGTAATTCTCTTCGAGTTGTGGGTTTTGTCTGGCCAACTAGATCTATGATTCTTGCAATGGGTGAAGTGATTGGTTTTGGGTTCATACCGTGCAGCGACCTCACCCAGTGACAGAAGGGGTAGCGAGGCACGCATCGTGTTGTTGCCATCAAGGGTAAAAAGATGGGGGTTTCATCATTGGTTTGAGATTATACCTCTACATCATGTCATCTTGCTTAAGGCGTTACTCTGTTCATCATGAACTCGATACACTAGATGCATGTTGGATAGCGGTCGATGTGTGGAGTAATAGTAGTAGATGCAGAAAGTATCGGTCTACTTGTCTCGGACGTGATGCCTATATGTATGATCATTGCCTTAGATATCGTCATGACTTTGCGCGGTTCTATCAATTGCTCGACAGTAATTTGTTCACCCACCGTGATATTTGCTATTATGAGAGAAGCCTCTAGTGAACACTATGGCCCCCAGGGTCTACTCCACACCATATTTTCAGCCTTACACTTTTTACTTCGTTGCACTTTCCGCCTTCAGATCTCACTTTGCAAACAATCTTGAAGGGATTGACAACCCCTTTGAAGCGTTGGGTGCAAGCTTGTTTGTGTTTGCGCAGGTACTCTGGACTTGACGAGGCCCTCCTTCTGGATTGATACCTTGGTTCTCAAACTGAGGGAAATACTTACTGCTCCTGTGTTGCATCACCCTTTCCTCTTCAAGGGAAAAACCGACGCAAACCAGAGAAGTAACAAGAAGAATTCCTAGCGCCAAGGAAGGACTTTTGTTGCCGCATCAGTACCTCCCTACCAAACTTATGGCAAGGTTCACATCAGGTTTGGTACACAGCATGGCATACATGATAGAGCCTATGGTTGAAGCATAGGGGACGGTACTCATCTTTTCTCTATCTCCCGCCGTGGTCGGGCATTGAGTCGTACTCAACCTCACACCTTGTAATACAGGCAAGAGCCCCTTCTTGGCCTTATCCATATTGAACTTCTTAAATATCTTGTCAAGGTATGTGCTTTGTGAAAGACCAATGAGGCGTCTCGATCTATCTCTACAGATCTTGATGCCTAATACGTAAGCAACTTCTCCAAGGTCCTTCATTTAAAAACTCTAATTCAAATAGGCCTTTATGCTTTCCAAAATTTATATATCATTTCCCATCAACAATATGTCATCCACGTATAATATGAGAAATGTTACAGAGCTCCCACTCACTTTCTTGTAAATACAGGCTTCTCCACAAGTCTGCACAAACCCAAACGCTTTGATCACCTCATCAAAGCGAATGTTCCAACTCTGAGATGCTTGCACCAGCCCATAGATGGAGCACTGAAGCTTGCATACCTTGTTAGCATTGCTAGGATTGACAAAACCTTCCGGCTGTATCATATACAGTTCTTCCTTAAGAAAAGCCGTTTAGGAATGCCGTTTTGACATCCATTTGCCAGATTTCATAATCATAAAATGCGGCAATTGCTAACATGATTCGGACCGACTTCAGCATCGCTACGGGTGAGAAGGTCTCATCATAGTCAATCCCTTGAATTTGTCGATAACCCTTAGCGACAAGTCGGGCCTTATAGATGGTCACATTACCATCCGTGTTAGTCTTCTTCTTGAAGATCCATTTATTTTCTATGGCTCGCCGATCATCGGGAAAGTCCACCAAAGTCCATACTTTGTTCTCATACATGGATCCTATCTCGGATTTCATGGCCTCAAGGCATTTGTTGGAATCCGGGCCCGCCATCGCTTCTTCATAGTTCGAAGGTTCACTGTTGTCCAACAACATGATTTCCATGACAGGGTTACCACCACTCTGGTGTGGAACGTACCCTTGTGGACCTTCGAGGTTCAATAGCAACTTGATCTAAAGTTTCATTATCATCATCATTAACTTCTTCTCTAGCCGGTGTGGGCGCCTCAGAAACATTTTCTTACGCTGCACTACTCTCCGGTTCAGGAGGAGGTACAATTACCTCATCAAGTTCTATTTTCCTCCCACTTACTTCATTCGCGAGAAACCCTTTCTCTAAAATGGATCCGTTCTTGGCAACAAAGATCTTGGCTTCGGATCTAACATAGAAGGTGTACCCAATAGTTTCCTTAGAGTATCCTATGAAGACACATTTTTCCGCTTTGGGTTCGAGCTTCTCTGGTTGAAGTTTCTTCACATAAGCATAGCAACCCCAAACTTTAAGAAACAACAGCTTAGGTTTCTTGCCAAACCATAATTCATACGGTGTCGTCTAAACGATTTATACGGTGCCCTATTTAAAGTGAATGCGGCAGTTTCCAATGCATATCTCCAAAATGATAGCGGTAAATCGGTAAGAGACATCATAGATCGCACCATATCCAATAAAGTCCGATTACGACGTTCAGACACACCGTTACGCTGCAGTGTGCCAGGCGGCGTGAGTTGTGAAACAATTCCACATTTCCTTAGGTGCGTGCCAAACTCGTGACTCAAATATTCTCCTCCACGATCTGATCGTAGAAACTTTATTTTCTTGTCACGTTGATTCTTCACCTCACTCTGAAATTCCTTGAACTTTTCAAAGGTTTCAGACTTGTGCTTCATTAAGTAAACATACCCATATCTACTTAAATCATCAGTGAGGGTGACAACATAACGATAGCCTCCGCGAGCCTCAACTCTCATTGGACTGCATACGTCGGTATGTATTATTTCCAATAAGTTGGTTGCTCGCTCCATTATTCCGTAGAACGGAGTCTTGGTCATCTTTCCCATGAGGCACGGTTCACATGTGTCAAATGATTCAAAATCAAGGGACTCCAAAAGTCCATTTGTATGGAGTTTCTTCATGCGTTTGACACCGGTATGACCAAGGCGGCAGTGCCACAAGTATGTGGGACTATCATTATCAACTTTACATCTTTTGGTACTCACACTATGAATATGTGTAACATCACGATCGAGATTCATCAAGAATAAACCATTGACCAACGGGGCATGACCGTAAAACATACCACTCATATAAATAGAACAACCATTATTCTCAGATTTAAATGAGTAGCCATCTTGCATCAAGCGAGATCCGGATACAATGTTCATGCTCAAAGCTGGTACTAAATAACAATTATTAAGGTTTAAAACTAATCCCGAAGGTAGATGTAGAGGTAGCAGGCCGACAACGATCATATCGACCTTGGAACCATTCCCGACGCGCATCGTCACCTCGTCCTTAGCCAGCCTACGCTTGTTCCGCAGTTCCTGTTTAGAGTTGCAAATGTGAGCAACAGCACCAGTATCAAATACCCAGGAGATACTACGAGCACCGGTAAGGTACACATCAATAACAAGTATATCGCATATACCTTTGATGTTGCCGGCCTTCTTATCCTCTAAGTATTTGGGGCAATTCCGCTTCCAGTGACTGGTTCCCTTGCAGTAATAGCACTCAGTCTCATGCTTAGGTCCTTTCTTTGGCTTCTTCCCGGTAACTGGTTTACCGGGCGCGGCAACTGTTTCGCCATCTTTCTTGAAGTTCTTCTTACCCTTGCCCTTCTTGAAACTGGTGGTCTTATAGACCATCAACACTTGATGTTCTTTCTTGATTTCTACCTCCGCAGATTTCAGCATTGAATACAACTCGGGAATAGTCTTTTCCATCCCTTGCATGTTGTAATTCATCACAGAGCCTTTATACCTAGGTGGAAGCGACTAGAGGATTCTGTCAATGACCGCATCATCCGGAAGTTCAACTCCCAGCTGAGTCAAGCGGTTGGGCAACCCAGACATTCTGAGTATGTGCTAACTGACAGAACTATTCTCCTCAATCTTACAGCTAAAGAACTTGTCGGAGACTTCATATCTCTCGACCCGGGCATGAGCTTGAAAAACAAGTTTCAGCTCCTCGAACATCTCATATGCTCCGTGTTGCTCAAAACGCCTTTGGAGCTCCGGTTCTAAACTGTAAAGCATGTCGCACTGAACGAGAGAGTAGTCATCACTTTGCGACTGCCAGGCGTTCCTAACGTCCTGGGTTCCCGCGGGAATGGGAGCATCTCCTAGTGGTGCATTAAGGACATATGCCTTCTTGGAAGCAGTGAGGATGAGCTTTAAGTTACGAGCCCAATCAACATAGTTGCTCCCATCATCTTTCAGTTTGGTTTTCTCTAGGAACACGTTGAAGTTGAATGAGACATTTGTGTTGGCCATTGGATCTACAATATTTGTAAAGACAATTTTAGACTAAGTTCATCTAATCAAATTACTAATGAACTCCCACTTAGATCAGCATCCCTCTAGTCATCCAAGTGTTACATGATCCACGTCGACTAGCCCGTGTCCGATCATCATGTGAGACGAACTAGTCATCAATGGTGAGCATCTCCATGCTGACCATATCAACCATACGACTCATGTTCGACCTTTCGATCTCCCGTATTCGAGGCCATGTTTGTACATGCTAGGCTCGTCGAGTCAACCTAAGTGTTTTGCGTGTGTAAACTGGCTTACACCCGTTGTAATGTGAACGTTAGAATCTATCACACCCGATCATCACGTGGTGCTTCGGGACAACGGTCCTTCGCAACGGTGCACACTTAGGGGAATACATATCTCGAAATTTTTAATGAGGGATCATCTTATCTTTGCAACCGTCGTGCTAAGCAATAAGATGAAAAACATGATAAACATCACATGCAATCATATAGTGACATGATATTGCCAATATCATCTTGCTCCTTTGATCTCCATCTTCGGGGCACCATGATCATCATTGTCACCGGCATGACACCATGATCTCCATCACTGTGTCTCCGTGAAGTCGTCACGCCAACTATTACGTCTACTACTATAGCTAACGTTTAGCAATAAAGTAAAGTAATCACATGGTGTTGCATCTCATACAATAAATTAAGACAACTCCTATGGCTCCTGCCGGTTTTCATACTCATCGACATGCAAGTTGTGAATCCTATTACAAGAACATGATCAATCTCATACATCACATATGTAACATCACACCCTTTTGGCCATATCACATCACATAGCATACCCTGCAAAAACAAGTTAGACGTCTTCTAATTGTTGTTGCAAGTTTTACGTGGCTGGTTAGGGTTTCTAGCAAGAACGTTTCTTACCTATGTGACAGCCACAACGTTGATATGCCAATGCGATTTACCCTTCATAAGGAACCTCTTCATCGAATCTGATCCGAGTAAAGTGGGAGAGACAGGCACCCGCTAGCCACCTTATGCAACAAGTGCATGTCGATCAGTGGAACCAGTCTCACGTAAGAGTACGTGTAAAGTCGGTCCGGGCCGCTTCATCCCATGATGCTGCCAAATCAAGATAAGACTAGTAACGGCAAGCAATTGACAAAATCAGAGCCTATGACTTTTGTGTTCTACTCGTGCATAGAATCTACGCATAGAACCTTGGCTCGGATGCCACTGTTGGGGAACGTAGTAATTTCAAAAAAAAAAATCCTACGTCATGCAAGGATCTATCTATGGAGAAACCAGCAACGAGCAAAGGGGTAGAGCATCTTCATACCTTTGAAGATCGCTAAGCGGAAGCGTTGCTAGAACGCGGTTGATGGATTCGTACTCGCAGCGATTCAGATTGCGGTGGATTCCGATCTATGCACCGAACGACAGTGCCTCCACGTTCAATACACGTGCAGCCCGGTGACGTATCCAACCCCTTGGTCCAGCAAGGAGGGAGGAGAGGTTGAGGGAGAGCTCCGGCAGCACGACGGCATGGTGACGGTGGATCTATGTGGCACTCCGACAGGGCTTCGCCAAGCACTACGGGGAAGGAGGAGGAGGAGGAGTAGGGTTGCGCCGAGAGAGAGAAAGAGAATTGTTGTCTCAAATCAGTCCAAAACCGTCACTATATATAGGAGGAGAGGGAAGAGGGTGCCCACGCTTTAGGGTTTCCCACCCTAAGGGTGCGGCAGCCCTAGATGGCTTTGGGCGGCGGCCAAGATGGTGGAGGCACCCTAGGGTGGGTCTTGAGGCCCAAGGTGGCCTCCCCACGCCTAGGGTTTTGCCTCCTCCACCCCTTGTTGCGCCTTGGGCTGATTGTGGAGGCACACCAGCACACTTAGGGGCTAGTTCCCTCCCACTTTTGGCCCATGTAGCAGCTTGGGGCTGGTGGCCCTTGCCGGTGGACCCCCGGAACCCTTTCGATGGTCCCTGTACATTACCGGTGTTGCCCGAAACACTTCCGGTGACCAAATCCTCACTTCCAATATATAAATCTTTACCTACGGACCATTTCGGAACTCCTCGTGACGTCCGAGATCTCATCCGGGACTCTGAACAACTCTCAGTAACCACGTACACTATTCCCCTATAACCCTAGCGTCGTCGAATCTTATCGAATGAACCACGATGTCGGGGATTCGATCAATCCCGTATGCAATTCCCTTTGTCTACCGGTATGATACTTGCCCGAGATTCGATCGTCAGTATCCCTATACCTTGTTCAATCTCGTTACTGGCAAGTCTCTTTACTCGTTCCGTAACACATTATCCCGTGGCTAACTACTTAGTCACATTGAGCTCGGTATGATGGTGTATTACCGAGTGGGTCCAGAGATACCTCTCCGTCACACGGAGTGACAAATCTCAGTCTCGATTCGTACAACCCAACAGACACTTTCGGAGATACCTGTAGTGCACCTTTATAATCACCAAGTTACGTTGTGACGTTTGATACACCCAAAGCACTCCTACGGTATTTGGGAGTTGCACAATCTCATGGTCTAAGAAAATGATACTTGACATTAGAAAAGCTTTAGCAGACGAACAATACGATCTAGTGATATGCTTAGGATTGTGTTTGTCCATCACATCATTCCCCAATGATGTGATCCCGTTATCAATGACAACCAATGTCCATGATTAGGAAACCATGATCACCTATTGATCAACGAGCTAGCCAACTAGAGGCTCACTAGGGACGCATTGTGATTTATATATTCATACATGTATTACGGTTTCCGGTTAATACAATTATAGCATGAATAATAGACAATTATCATGAACTGGGAAATATAATAGTAACCACTTTATTATTGCCTCTAGGGCATATTTCCAACAATGAAAACGCGTCCAGCAGAGTGACGGCGCGCGGGACGACCGAGTGGCGATGGAGCGTTCAGCAAAGTGACGACCCGCGGGGCGGTCGAGTGACGAAGGCGTGTCTCGCTGAGTGGCGATGCGCGGAGCTGCCGAGTGATGACGACACGTCCAGCACAGTGACGACGTGAAGGGCGTCCGAGTGACAGTGTAACCTGTGTACAGAAAATAGCACAAGCCAACGTAAAAATTTCTCAAAGTTATATGAGTTTGCTAAAATGATTTGTGTAAATAACACCCGTTTGCACCCGTTGGGTGTGCTAGGTGCTTGTTGGTTCGGGACCACCAAGGGTCTAACAAAGTGCAGGATCCAACTGTACTTGTGCAAGTGAAGGATCCGACTGAACTCGTTTGTGTACTGGACCCAAACGAAGCGGAAGTGAAGTGTTCCCATATAAAAATAAACAACCAAGTGCAGAGGTACACTCGGTGGCGTGGCCTCCGAGTGAACGTCATGTGCGACTTACTCGACACTCGGTAATGTGAAAACAACTATTTAATTTAATGCAGCATGAAGAATGACTTAGCTGTCTAACGACGCAGGAGCGGCGAGTGACGAAGGAGCATCCAGCTGAGTAACGGTGCGTGGAGCGGCCGAGTGACGAAGGAGCGTTCAGCAATCTGACGGCGCGTCGGGCGGTCGAGTGACGAAGGTGCGTTCAGCAGTGTGACGGCACGCGGGGCGGTCGAGTGACGAAGACGCGTTCAGCAGTGTGACAGCGCGGGACGGTTGAGTGACGAAGGCGTGTCGAGTGAAGTAACTGCACATGTAGCGACCGAACGAAGAAACGCGCCCGGGAATAATCGTTGGAACAAAACGTCCATGTCTGACTGTTGCAGTGGTTTGTTAACCATCCGAGTAAATTTGTCTAACCATGTGTGTATTGTCCGAATGGACGAGCGTTCGAGTGAGCTTTAGTCCCATGCGAGTGAACCTGGGTTCAAACAGAAAAGTGTAAAATGAGGTAAGAACCTCGATCCTTTGCTGAGCTTAAGTAATTGTGTACTAATATGAGGACTAAATTGTAAAATGATCGGACAGGTAAGAACCTCGATCCCAGACCTGGCCAAACGGGCCGGGCTAAACAGGCCGGCCCGCCAGCCCACCACGACGGCACGACACGGGCCCGGTCCGGCACGATTTAAACGGGCCGAGCCAGGCACGTGGCACGCCTCGGGCCGTGCCTGGGCACGCCTCGGGCCGTGCCTGGGCACGCGGACAGGCACGGTATGGCCCGTTTATTTTTTTTACTTATTTATATATATATATATAGGATAAAAAAATAACTCAATAGATCAAAATCGACCCAAAACACATCTCAATATATTAAAATCGGCCCAAAAAACAGCCTAACAGGCCAAAATCAGCCTAAATAATAGCTTAAAAATAAAAATAAAACTAACAGGCTAGTGGGTCTGACGTGCCTACGAGCCGGCCCGTATAGCCTCTGTGCCGTGCCTGGGCCAGGAGGCTGCGCCGGTGGGCCGACACGGCATGACCCGGCTAATAATCGGACCCATGCGTACCGTGTCATGCCGGGCGGGCCGGGCCGTGCCGGTCCGGCCCGTTTGGCTAGGTCTGCTCGATCCTTTGCCGAGTGGCTAGAGACTGGGGACTTGTTCCCCCGAGTTAGTCATCATCGAAGCAGAGTTCCACCAGCCCACGGAGGGATGAGCCACCGCACGCTCGGGGCATGGCTAGCCTCTGTATACGGCCGCGTCGGGCCTGTGGCCCCGTCGTCGGAGCCGCAGCCGCACATATGATGCCGAGGGACAAGCACTCCCGTGCCCACGCCGCGTCGAGTGGTCAGCGGAGAACAGCTTGGGAGCTTGATGTGGACGTTGTCGACGTCGCAGTCGGCCTGCGGCTGCCGGAGCAGCCTGTCGACGGACATGACGGCGCCGTCCGGCACTAACAGCTCGAGGTCGGGCTGCGGTCACCGGAGCAGCATGCCGGCGGACACGAGGACACCGGCGGGCTCGACGGATAGCTCGAGGGCGTGCTCGGTGCGGAGCAGCAATTCGACGGACACGACGCTGTCGCCGAGCACGATGAACAACTCAAGGACGTACTCGGCGCGGCGTAGCACGCCGGCGGGCACGATGGCTGGCCGAATGAAGAGGTCGTCGTGCGTGAGGGTTTGACGATGGCGTCGCGACCAGAGATGACCACAGGCGGTCGGCATCAACGCCGATGCGTGGAAGCATGGCGTAGGCGCTGCACAAGGAGTCGGAGACGACGAGCGGACCGCGCCAACGCTCCTACATGAGTAAAGATCAACTCATTGTTAGATAATTTAATGTAAATAGAGTGGATGGAATGGATACTTCCCTGATTCTTTTGTTTGTGCGAATAGCGCGATGGCCAAAACTCCAACAGCAAATTTCTCTGGTGATGGTCAATGATCTGCTGTTGAAGATTGAAGAAAAAACCATTTACACCATGGCTCGATAGATGTCATGTCCTAAGATGGGCGCCAACTGTCGTGGTAACGATTTCGGCAACAGAAAAGGGAAGGATAAAGGAGCATGATCTATCGAGATGCAAATGGATGACACGGTGGTTTTAGTGAGTTTGGGCCTCTCACGGCGAAGATAACAACCCTACATCTCATGCTCCGGAGAAGCTTTGCTTATCTGTTATGAACACGAAGTTACATGGGATATTTGAGAGAGAGGAGAACGGATCTCCATGTCTGAGCTATGTCCGAGCCTAATGATGAGAGGGATGAGAGAGAGGAGAAGAACCAAGGCCTTCCCCTAGTCTAGTGATGGGGTGGCTTACATAGAGTGCGTCACCCCCTCATCTCCTATGTTACAAAGTGACGCATTGAAGCCGTAATGTCAGCATACTACTAAGATGATGCTTCGACTGCCTTGCCGACTGTTGGCCTTCGCATATCCGAGTGAGCCACACAACTGAGTGATTGACAATCTTCCCGAGTGGTTAGTACGTGGAGTGGACAGTATGAGATCTATCTGGATCCACATGATGTGTAGACCCCATGCTTTATGATATTTCGACCTTTCGTGGACCTGTGTATCCCAACAACACTCCTCTCATTCCATCAACAATCGATCATGAGAGGTACATGTATGGATGATCCCCGTTACCTGCACCTTTTCGTCGATGGCTGTGCTCCAGCAACGAAACGGTGCGGTGCAGGTGTAATTTTCTACAAAAACATGTAACATGGTGTTTTAAAAAAAGACCACAATTATAGTGATGTTTACCAAATTACTCCAAAATAATAATCTGCTTTATGCAGACATTATGAAGCACGGTCCTCGATGCAAAAACTCGCTCCTTAGAATTTCTTAGTACAGGTCAAATATCAGCATAATTCACAACTGCACTACATGCAGGTCGGAAGATGTAACCATAAACAAACCACATACTTGTCCCCGCCATCGCCGCAAACACCGTCACCACTTGAGATCAGGTTACTCGTCATCACTAAGATAAAAGAAGGGGGACTCCATATCAGCATGACCACTGTCATACCCCATTAGACAAATTGGGTGCTTTAGTGCATGCATTCCTTGATTTTTGCACGCGTAGCAGTGGCCTAAACAAAGATACACAGCTCAAGATATCAAAGCCATAATTTTGCAGTAAGCAAACTAAACACGATCCATATTTAATTAGAATGAAAGAGAAGAAAGCATGGGCATATACCATCATCATACGAACTTAGTCCGTAGCAGGAATAATATGTTCTTCCATAGATCTGCTTCACTTCAGCAAAATAGGGCGTGGATGACCAGTCGCCGTCTGACTTCTTCATCTTAACGGTGAAGTTGAAGTGGTGGAAGGAGTGGTTATAGCACTGATATTGAAGCTCATCTAGGCCATAATCCACCACGTCCTGAAAAAACACCTTATAAACAAACTTGCTTTCAGTTAAAAGGACAAAATAGCAGAAAACCGCGCGTACCTTGAACTGGCTCTTTCCTTCCTTGTACTCCCTCTGTAAACTAATATAAGAGCATTTAGATTACTATAAAGTAGTGTTCTAAATGATCTTATATTAGTTTACGGAGGGAGTACTTCTTAAAAGCCAACATGACTTCCTCACCCATCCACTTTTTACCATTCTCAATGATTTCTTCGGTAGACACTTCAGCCCTGCAACAATACATTAAAATTGTTGCATGCTTCAAAATTTATATGAAAATCATATCGGAACATACTGCGCTATATTCTCTCTTGTAAAGGCAAAGGACTCGGGGGCTTCAGGAGCTTTAAATGCCCCTTTTGATGCCAAAAATGCTTCAGCATCCAGTTTATGCTGGGCCGGGTTGCTAAAGCCATGTTCGGCGGCAATCATAGCCTCCACCATACAAGTGTATGTATGTTCTTCCAAGTACTTCCGCATATCACAACATGTTTGTGCCCTGAATCAGAACAAACCCAAAGGATCAACAAAATGCAGAATAATACCACACACATATGAGCCTAAGAAGCAATATACATTATGTCATGCATATTGAAAATTTGTTAAATAACACTGAACTCCATATACATATACACTGTTCTCTAAAGTGCAAGTGCAACGACTAAATTATAATTAATTATGCTAATAAATGATCAATATATTGATCATGATCAATATATTGATCATGAGTCCTGATCACACACGCGCACTTCATCTTAAATTGGCATGATACCAGAGTGTAGTTTGTGAGACAATTGAAGAAAAGAAAACAGTTATACCATAAGTTGTAGCATGACTCCCACTGACATATCAATTTTAAAAAAGTAATACTCCCTCCGTCCCATATTAGTTTGTCATTGAAATGAATGTATCTAGTATGTACTAGATACAACCATTTCAGTGATAATTAATATGGACGGAAGGTTACTGCACCCAAAATTGCTGCATGCTCCATCTTGATCCGCGGTATAGCTTCTCCACTGGAAACCGTCAACGCCACTTGGTCTCATGACCTCATGGGTACCTCACGAAGAGGAAGATGAGCAGGCTGTGGGTTTGGTCTAAGTTTCGGTTCAGTGAGCAGATGGGGCAGGCGAAGTTAATGGATGCTCCCGAGCCGGTGACACATAATAATTTGCATCAACGGTCCATTCGTTTGTACTGCCGACAAGCAAACAGCAATCTCCACATTTATTACTGGACAGAGGTGGGCCGGTTACTATAGCTTAAAGCCAACACAATCTGAAATACGGGTGAGAATACAACCCCTAGCGGGAATCTTGGCACTGTCCAACAGTCCTGGTATGAGGATCATCTATACCTGAGAGCCAAATTGGATATCCGTCTAGTCATTGTTTAGTTATGTGCTTCAGGAGAGTGAAATCCTCCTTCCAGGATTGGTGAGAGGGAGGGATCCGTCTGAAGCGCTTATTATTCCTCTCCTTGCAAACACCTTAAGTAGTAACGATAAAGATATCCATGAGCATGGGCCTGTCCAAGCTCTGTCTTGCAGCATGTATAAGTTCACGCCTGGAACCAGCAAGAGGACATGATATTCCAAGTGAGGCCCAACAATAGGAGTTGCAGGGACACTGATGCCTTGTTTGGTGCGCAGGGTTTGAGGAGGTTTGTAGGGGATTATGCCCGAGGAGATCAGAAACCCCGTGATTCACCGCATGTCCATTTGGTGGACAGGGTTTATGATGAGCAAACCCCTTCAATCCTCTCTAATCCCCCTCGATTTCTTCCTACCCACGCGGCTCAGAAACCTTGTCTCATGGCTCAGGGATTTGACAATTGAGGAAATTTGAGAGGATTGGGTGGAAGGAAGGGATTCACCCAATCCTACGAAAACCCCCCCTCCACAATCCTCCCCAATCCCTTCCTGTCAAACAAGGCCTGAAAGAGGTGGCGCTCCACTGTCCTCAGGAGGCATTGAACAAAGAAGGCAGGAAGATTGGGTGAAGGAGGAGAATGTGTAGGTGGCTCTGTGCTTGGGGTGATTTCAGTCTCAGACGTGATTCGATGGTTCCACACATGCCTCACAGGAAGACTAACTGGGCTAGTTAGATTCCACACACACCACACACGCCTCCACATATTCTCTCAGCTAGTATATGTCTGTACAGCCTCCCGCAGCCATGGTGTTTTTTTTTGGACAAAGGGTGGATTTTATTGGTTCAAAAAGGAGCATTGAAAGGATACAAACCCAAAGAGCACACCCCCGGCCTCTGCATAGCTAGGATCAGACCTGGCCAAACGGGCCGGCCCGGCACGACACGCATGGACCCGTTATTAGCCGGGCCATGCCGGGCCGGCCCACCGGCGCAGCCTCCCGGCCCAGGCACGGCACGGAGGCTATACGGGCCGGACCGTAGGCACGCCAGGCCCGCTAGCCTGTTAGTTTTTTTATTTTTAGGCTATTATTTGGGCTGATTTTGGCCTGTTAGGCTGTTTTTGGGCCGATTTTAATATATTGGGCTGTGTTTTGGGCCAATTTTGGCCTATTAGGTTATTTTTTTTATCCTATATATATAAAAATAAGTAAAAAAAATAAACGGGGCGTGTCGTGCCGACCCGCGTGCCCAGCCCTCAGGCACGGCCCGTTTAAATCGTGCCGGGCTGGGCCCGTGTCGTGTCGGGCTGGCGGGCCGGCCTGTTTAGCCCGGCCCGTTTGGACAGGTCTTGGCTAGGATGCACACAGCCAACGCACGCACACAAAAAGACGTCGGCAAATAGCAAAGTCATACAAGACCAAAGCTATGTGTAGCCAAGGAAAAGAAGAAAAACCCGAAGTGGTTATGGTAGGAGCTAGGATCCTACCAGGTCTTGGCCGGAGGCTGTAGGGGTAGGAGGGAGGCTGGCGTGGCCGGGGGCGCCGTCTTGCGCGGTGGAGAGGCGGCGGCTAGGGTTAGGGATTTCGGCTCCTCTGGGAGCCGGGCAATAGAATATGTCTTATTGCTTAATTCCAAAAAGGTGTCTTACAACTGTTTATATAACCTTGCTGCTAATAAAAATAAGATAACTTGGGCTAAGCCCCTAACTAAACGGGCCCATTGGGCCTCCTCCAGCTATAAGTGGCGCCGGTCATAACATCTCTCCTCGCCTACGCAAACAACTCGTCCTCAAGCTGGAAGTCTGAAAAATGTCGGCGAAACTCCTCGAGCTGCTCCCAAGTGGCATCCTCCTTCGGAAGGCCTTGCCACTGGATCAGTAGATGCCACACTCCGCGACGCTACTGGACCTGCAACACCTTGGCCGGTCCGGGAAGAAGTCAACCGTCGGAGGTCGGAGGTAGCGACGGTGTGGCCGCTGGCGGGGCTCCGTGGAAGGGCTTCAGCAACCCCACATGAAATACGTCATGGATGCGGGCACCGGGCGGAAGCTGCAGGCGGTAGGCCACCTTGCCTATGCGCTCCACCACAGAAAATGGCCCCGCGTAGCGAGGGCCCAGCTTGCGCTTAGCGCGCGGGTACAGGGACTGCGTGGAGCGGTGAAGGAGACGCAGCCACACCCAATCGCCCACCGCAAACTCTGCCTCGCGGTGATGGTCGTCATAGTACCTCTTGGACAGCTGCTGGGCCTGGAGAAGGCGTTGGCGCACCTCCACAAGCATCTGGTCCCTGCTGCGAAGAAGATCGCCCGCCGCCTCGGTCCGAGCCGTCTCAGGGTCAACCGGCAGGATGGGCGGGGGTGATCGGCCATAGACCACCTCTAACGGCATGGTACGCAGGGCGGAGTGATAAGAGGTGTTGTAGCAGTACTCCGCCCAGGCAGGCCAATCCACCCAAGCACGGGGACGATCACCTGGAACACAAGGCAAATACATGGCAATCACCTTGTTGACCACCTCGGATTGGCCGTCCGTCTGAGGATGGAAGGCCGTACTCAGGCGGAGCTTCACACCCGCCAGACGGAAGAGATCACGCCAGACATGCCCCATGAACACCGGGTCCCGGTCGCTGACGATCGAAGACGAAAACCCGCGGAGGCGGACAATGCCGTCGAAGAAGGCACGAGCCACGGAGGCGGCCATGTAGGGATGGCCAAGCGCGATGAAGTGAGCGTACTTGGAGAAGCGGTCGACCACCGTGAGGATGATGGACCTGCCGCCCACCTTTCGGAGGCCCTCAATGAAGTCCATGGAGATATCGGCCCAAGCCTGAGAGGGCCCCTCCAGGGGCTGTAGTAGCCAAGCCGGGCGCAGTGTCTCCGTCTTGTTACGCTGGCACGTAACACACGACCGCACCCAGTCCCGAACCAAGGCCCGATCGCCAGGGATGTAAAAATCTGCGCGGAGACGGTGGAGGGTCTTTTGCACACCCTCGTGGCCTGCCGAGTGCGCCAGCAGCGGAATCTGGTGTCGGAGATCGCCGTGATCTGGCACGAAGAGGCGACGCCCATGCAGGAGCAAGTCGTCCGCCAAACGCCACGGCTCTGCCAGGTCGTCAGCTTCGAGGCGCTGCCGAAGGAGCTGAGCATCCGGCGCATCCGTGGTAGCCCGGCGGATGTCGTCGAAGAGGGCGAAAGAGGGCCCCGAGCGGATGCAGAGAGCTGCTCCGGCAGAGTCGCCGGCATCTGTGTCGTGGTCGGCGTCGTGGTGGGACAGGGCGTTGGCCACGGTGTTAAGGCGGCCGGGACGATACTCGACGGTGAAGTCGAAGCCAAAGAGCTTGCTAATCCACTGGTGTTGCGGCACGGTAGACAACCTCTGGTCCAATAAGAACTTGAGGCTGTAGTGATCCGTGCGAATCCGGAACGGCCGTCCCCAAAGATATGGTAGCCACTGGCGTACGGCCTGCACCAAGCCAATGAGCTCCCTCTCATAGGCCGCGAGCTTATGACGGCGCGCGGCGAAGGGCCTACTGAAGAACGCCAACGGTCCGTCGCCCTGATGAAGGACGGCGCCGAACCCCACACCGGAGGCGTCACAGTCTACCATGAACGGCCGGTCGAAGTCAGGCATCTGGAGGACGGGACCCATCGTGAGGGCCTACTTGAGAGCCTCGAACGCCTCCGTTGCCTCCGCATCTCAGGCGAAGGCGTCGCGTCGCAACAGGCGCGTGAGTGGGGCCACGATGAGGCCAAACTCCCGGATAAATTTCCGGTAGTGCCCCGCGAGGCCCAGGAAGTCTCGGAAAGCCCGCGGTGAGTGCGGCGTCGGCCAGGCCGCAACAGCCGCCACCTTGTCGGCGTCCATAGCAACACCCTCGACCGAGATGACATGGCCGAGGTAGGCGACAGAAGGCGTGCCGAACGAGCACTTCAAGCGCTTAAGATGAAGATGATGCGCCCAAAGCTCGTTGAAGACGATGGCGACATGCTGAAGGTGCTCCCCCAAGAGGTGTTGTAGATAAGAATGTCATCAAAGAAAACGAGCACAAACCGACGCAGGTAGGGGCGGAGGACGTCGTTCATCAAGGCATGAATGGTCGCCGGAGCGTTGGAGAGGCCAAACGGCATCACCAAGAACTCAAAGTGGCCGTGGAGTCCGAAACACCGTCTTCGCGACATCGTCCGGGTGCATCCGCACTTGGTGGTAGCCCGAACGGAGGTCGAGCTTGGTGAAGAAGCGCGCCCCATGTAGCTCGTCCAAGAGCTCGTCGACGACCGGGATAGGAAATTTGTCCTTGAGCGTCAGGGCGTTCAGGGCGCGGTAGTCGATGCAGAAGCGCCCCGTGCCGTCCGACTTGCGGACAAGGAGGACCGACGCCGAAAACGGTGACGTGGAAATCCGGATGATGCCCAAGGCGAGCATGAGCGCGCACTGTCGCTCCAGCTCGTCCTTCTGCAACTGGGGGTAGCAGTAAGGGCGCACCGCAACCTGCGTTGTGCCCAAGAAGAGATGAATGCGGTGGTCATACACCCAGGCTGGCGGAAGGCCCTGAGGCTCCTCGAAGAGGTCGCGGTGCTACTGCAAGAGGTGATCCAACAGGGGGTGCTCTGGTCCTGTAGCAGTCGCTGCCAGCTGGAGCTGCGGCATCGCTGTGGAGGCGCCACCCACGCCCGCCTACCAGATGCGGTGCCCCTGACGCCAGAAGGTCATCGTCATGGCGTCGAAGTCCCAGAGGATGGGACCGAGGGTCTGCAAGAAGTCGACGGCGAGGATGAAGTCGAAGCAGCCCAAGTCGATGTCGACGCACGTGATGGTGAAGTGCTCGTCGCCGATGGTGATGGGCACGTCCCGCGCAATCCCATGGCACCGGAGGCGGTCGCCGTTAGCCACGGTGACCCGGAGGTGCTTTCCGCCCGTCGGCTGGAGCACTAAGCGGCATGGTCGACTCGGGCAGGAAGTTATGCGTGGAGCCCGTATCCAGGAAGGCCACCAGGCGCTCACCGTTGATCATCACCGGCAAGAGCATAGTCCACTCGTCTCGGATGCCTGCGAGAGCATGGAGGGAGACCACGAGAGCCGTCGTGGAAGCGGGCGCCGCCGGTGGGGGCTCCGCCGCAACTGGGGCGGCCAGGTCACCGAGCCCGTCGATGGTGGTGTCCTCAACGTAGTCGGATGCCTCCAAGTAGAAGAGGCGCGGACAGACGTGGCCCGACACGTAGGGCTCGTCGCAGTTATAGCAAAGCCCCTGGCTACGACGCTCGAGCTGCTCGGCCGGGGTGAGACGGCGGAAGAGCCTCGTCGCGGCCGGAGCGAGGGTCGCCGTAGAGACCGGAGTCGGGCGCCCCGACGCTGGTGGCGTCGGGGCCGGCCTACCGAGCTGTCGGGCACCCCGAGCCGGCGACGCCTGCTGCAGGGCCTGCGCGCGGCGCTCGAAGGCACGGGCGTAATACATGGCCGTCTGGAGGTCTTGAGGTCCCGCAGCTCCACGTCCACGCGGATATGGTCCGGCAGCCCGCCCACGAAGAGCTCGGCTCGCTGGCGAGCCGTCACGCCGGGCGCGTGACACGCCAGGGCCTGGAAGCGGTCGGCGAAGTCCTGCACCGTGGAGGTGAAGGGTAGGCGGCCAAGCTCCGCCAGCCGGCTCCCTTGGATCGGAGGCCCAAAGCGTAGGAAGCAGAGCTCGCGGAAACGTTCCCATGGAGGCATGTCGCCCTCGTCCTGCTCGAGAGCGTAATACCACGTCTGTGCGGCGCCTCGGAGGTGATATGAAGCGAGCCAGGTGCGGTCCGACGTGAGCGTTCGTTGCCCCGGAAGAACTGGTCACATTGGTTGAGCCAGTTCAGGGGGTCCTTGGTGCCGTCATAGGTGGCGAAGTCTAGTTTGGCGAACCGCGGCGGCGTGTGGGTATTTCGCTGTGGTGGTAGGGCTCGTCGACGCGGAGAAGTGCGGGGGTCGGCCCCGGGTACCCGTCAGGGCCGGCGGAAGGACCGGCGAAGGAGGAGGACCCGCCGAACTGCGGGGGTGGCTCCGGTGGCGACTGGATGTACGGCGACGCCGAGGCCGTCGTGTAGACCGGCTGCGTCCCGATCACCCAGGCCGGTAGCGGCGACGGCGAGGGGGGGAACCGGAGCTGGTGAATAGGGACCCCAGCACCGAGGTGGAGGCCGGCCCGAAGGTGGTGGGTGGTGGCGGCGGCTGCAGCGGCCTGGCAGACGCGGCAGATGCCGCCTGGTGCGGCGGCTGCCACGGAAGCAGCGGCGGCCCGTTGGTGATGGGTGGTGGCGCGGCCGGCAGTGGCCCGTAGGGACCGGCCAGGTATAGGTGGATCCCCTGAACGGCGGTGGCGAGGTCGCGGATCGCTCCTGTGAGCTCCTCTGGGGTGAGGACGGCGGGAAGTGGAGCGGCGGAGGTGACCGGCACGGACACGTGTGGGACGCCGGCCGTGGTGGCGAGCGGGGCGGTGGTGGAGGTCGGCAGCGGAAGGGATGGGGAGGGCGGCGGCGAAAACATGAACGAACCCAAGCTTCTTGATACCAAATTGGTAGGAGCTAGGATCCTACAAGGTCTTGGCTGGAGGCTGTACGGATAGGAGGGAGGCTGGCGTGGGCGAGGGCGCGGCGGCCGACGCGAGGGCGCCGTCTCGTACGGTGGAGAGGCGGCGGCTAGGGTTAGGGATTCCGGCTCCTCTGGAAGCCGGGGAATAGAATATGTCTTATTGCTTAATTCCAAAAGGGTGTCTTACAACTGTTTATATAACCTTGCTGCTAATAAAAGATAACTTGGGCTAAGCCCCTAACTAAACGGGCCCATTGGGCCTCCTCCGGCTATAAGTGGTGCCGGTCATAACAGGTTAGAACCATGATGTTTGGCTCTCTTTCTTAGTTATCTCGTCGTGCATCTAGGGCTATATGCCACACTGCACTAATGACACGTAGTTTTGTTGTTGTGGCTGTTTCCTTATTTTGATCCATGTATATATACAAGTAAAATTGTGGTGCTCTGAAGCTTCTTGCTACAACAATGCATTTAAGACTTACAAATTACTCCCTCCATAAAGAAATATAAATCGTTTATAGATCACTAAAGTAGTGATCTAAACGCTCTTATATTTCTTTACAGGGGGAGCACAAAACAAATATAATATGAGACGAATAAGAGCAAAATCATTATTACATACCAAGGCTCTGATACACCTTTGAGCATCTCCTCAAAAATTTCAGAGCGACCCTTACTGTCCGCAGCATAATAATCACGTTTTCTGGACCTAAAGAAACAAAATGTCCGCACAGTCAGTGGTTATTCCAAAGCTATCATTTGCTTGGTATAAATAATCTTCTTCAACATTTTTTTGTGACGTTGATGATGAATTAAGCATATTTGATTGATATCGAACTCATGAAAGAATGCTACAGGTACATTTCTATTAATTTGAGGCTTCTAAGCAGTAAATAGTAATATCTCCGTAAACGAATACTGTATAAGACGTTTTAGGTCACTACAATAGTCACCTAAAACGTCTTATATTTGCTTATAGAGGGAGTGACAAACAAATAGATAAACATAGAGAGTAATAAAAAAATCAATCAATAATTATTAACCCATGGTTCAAGAGCTGTGCAAAAAAGAGGGGAATGCAATACCTTTGGGTTGGGTTACATGTAGGAAGTGACTGAGCAGGTGTCGGTGCTTTAAACTCCCTGCTGCGCATCTCAATGGCATCCTCCTTAACCCTGAGCAAACAGATAATCGAACCAATATGCTCATTAGTTAGCGACTATTGTGATGAAGGTATTGCAATAATAACCAGGCATTCTCGTTTTTCATTTTAAGGAGCTCTGCAGAGACCAATGTAGTAATGTTGCAAAATAATATGCTGTATTTGTTAGAGGCACACTTACGGTGGAGCCTTAACTGCAGGACCCTCAATGTCGCTCACCTTGCCAGCATTCTTCTCAACCCTGACCAAAACATGTTGGTTGGTGATTATAGAAGTGTGGGAATAATTACTAGCATCTATAAAAGAAATTAGCGTTGCATAAAATATATATTTTTCAATGAGAACTGCAGAGCAAATAATAGCCAAAACAGATATTTGAAATAAATAATATTCTGTAACAAGTTTTATCAAGTCGACGAATCAAACATATTTGAATGATATGAAGAACGCATGCAGGTCATAATAAGCACCTGTCATTTCAACAAACCAAAACCCAATTAATAATAAGTTAATAACTAAACAACAATATTGTACCTATCAGTTAATTCAGGTAGATCTGTAACTGTAGGTCCCCCACCGCTGCTCACCTTGCTAGCATTCTTCTCAACCCTGATGAAAACATGTTGGTCGGTGAATATGGAAGTAAAGGAAAGAATTGCTAACTTCTTTAAAAAAACTAATAATAAAAACTATTTATTTATGAGAGTACATATAATAGCCAAAACAGACCCTTTATCAAATGCTCATGTAAAAAGGCACACAAAGAATATCAGAAATAACTAAGAAAATTTACATTAGCTCATTCGGTGATGGTTCTTGTTCTCGTCTGTCACGGGACCGCCTGAGGCGGCCTGAATATAGAACACTTTGCCGAACATGGGTTGCAGTTCCAGCTTGCCTGCAAGTGTTGAATGGGTGAATTCATCTCTCTAAAGAAAAGAAAAAGACCTTGGTTACCCTAAAGGAACAGCAGCAGCCCTCATGGCCACTCATGTGCCGGTGGTGTTACGAGTTGCAACCTAGTAGATCATTAGTTTGTGCTTTATGGGCTTATAAACTTAATTTGCTAAATGCAATAGCAGTTCATGCAAATCCCCTAGAAATATTATCTAGAAATTAAAATGGTAATTCATAATGCTTACACACATTGTGGCACCACAGGCTCACAGCACACCAATTACATACTGGTCAGATGCCAATTTCTCCATTATTCGATTCATTTATTACGCTTGATTAATTTATATACGTTTCGTATGCTACATTTGCAAATTTGTAACTTGTTAGTAACAAGAAACAAGATAAACCTGGAGATTCAAAAAGCAAAACAAATCGATAAATATTAAGCAATGATTCTAAGGAGCTCCATACATGCACTGTAGATGTAGACAATTTGCAAAACTTATGCGTGTGTTAGCAATAAAAATTACTCTAGAGTTCCAAGATAGATTTTTCTAAACCTTGGAAGTGCATCGAACTTTATAGATTGCACTTGCACAGAAATCCATGGGAGCAAGCACCCGTCATTCAAAGAGAAGTACCAACATAGAATGGTCATACCTGTGAGTTGTCTCAGGGGTAGGGCGTGATTGATCAAGTGTCAGGGCTTCAAACTCCCTGCTGCTTACCTCACCCGCATGCTCCTCAACCCTAACCAAAACAAGCACGGGAATACGCTCACTCATCACTGATAAGATATGACGGGAGGTGCTGCAATAATGACCATGGCATTCTAGTTTATCTACAAGGACTGAAGGCTAGTGTAATAAATACTCCTTCTGTCCCGAATTACTTGTCAAAGAAACAGATGTATATAGACGTATTTTAGTTCTAAATACATCCATTTTTTATCCATTCCAGCGACAAGTAATTCCGGACGGAGGGAGTATTTTAAATAGCTAATATGTTACGGACTGGTAATAGGCACATGTGCGGTAGGTAACCATAATGGAAACAGAGAAGACGGCAGCTAGAGTCACACTTACGGTAGCTTATCTGATGTAGGTCTCCTGGATCGCCTGGGGCGAGCTGAATAGAGAAGGCTCTGGCGGATACGTCCTCTCGTGGCTGCGGGCAAGCTGCAAAGGTTGAAAGATCTGAAGTTAGGTTTGCTAAGATCTTATTGCTGCATAGTTGGTATGTTATCACCATCCCGTAATTATAGAAACTGCGATTGGTATGTATTTTTAACCCACTGATGTAATACATATATGAGAAAGAGACCACCGTATATTGGTACTGGCCAAAACCTTTTCTATGTCGGCATATAATCATCATAACTAAAAGAAAATCATGTCTAAGCTGGTGTTGTATTGCTCTTATGATCAAAGTTTCTCTTTTGAATGGCAATAGTTAGCTGCTCGTAAAAGGGGCAAGGGGGAAAAGCTCACACAGCAGTATCTGTCGAAGAGTCTTCCCTACGAGACTCGTCAGGAGCAGCGGCGGAGCTTGGGCGTGACAAACTCGGGCACTGGACCGCCCTTTGAGGCAAAATTTTCCATCCTCCTAATCCTAATACCTCTTCTAATCCCCCGGTTTCTCGAATCTTCGTCTTTATATCTTGTATGTGATCCCTTTTGGCCCCCCTTGATTAAGGTTCCCGCTTTGCCACTGATCGTGAGCTTGCACCTCGCTGTGTTGAATGTCACGAGGAGTTTCAGGGTGGCCATGGCTTCCCATGGTGTGGCCGACGGGGGAACCTAGTGTGGTTTCAGGGAGGTCCTCCGTCTGTAGCTGGCTGGCTCCCTGCTCCAGCTCCAGATCTACGGCCTCCTCGCATCTTAGCTTGCCTCCTCGCTTCCTTCTCCGCTGTCAATTTCGTCGGCGGTTCATGACTGCGGGGAGTACCTTGCTCCTCAAACTGGGGGTATCGAGAGTCGGTAGGGGCAGGAGTTTGAGGGTGACGCCTGTGGTGGGGATCTCCATGACCGTCCATGGCGAGGGCGAGGGCGGCCGGCGGCAAGACCTAGGGGCCCGTTCAGCAACACCCTCGCTTCACCAAATCCTCGATTCCGCGCTTCGCGGGCGCAGCGGGAGGAGGAGGTCTTCTTGAGGGCATCCCGGAGACGGCTGGAGCTCGCCGCGACGGCGGGTGTGTGGCGGTTCGAGGCATGGTAGAAAGAGGAGGACGGCGGGAGTACCGGAGGAGGTATCGCGGCTGAAGGCGATGGACAGGACGATGCTGCGGCGGCTCGAGGCGGCGAGCAGGCGCCCAAATCAGCGCTGCGCGGTGTGGCGGCGGCGGCCGGCGGGGTTGGACCGTTGGAGACACCCGTGTCGCAAATGGACAACAGAGGTCCGCGGTGTCCGAATCATTTTTTGCATACCGACGCGTCCGGCTACCAACTCCAATCGACCGACCCAAATGTATGACACTTTTGTCCGACGGATGTGGACGTCCGATTTCTGCATTTGGGTCGATCCATGCATCTAACGCTGGTCCGATTTATTTAACGGCGCGTAAAAAAAATACGGCGCGCTATCCTAGGCGTCCTCGTCGTCGGCGTCGGGTCCGGTAAGGTCAGATTGTGCCGGTGCGGGTAGTGCTGGTGACGACAATGACAACAGTAGCACAGCACGAGCACGCTCCTCCGTCAGGCGCAGCGCCCTCCTATGTTGGAGGTAGGCGACCTCCTCCGGACACATCGAGCGGGGATAGACGACAGGAGGCTTGCCCTTGTTTTGGGTGGAGCCGACCATGGCTGCTGGCTAGGGTTAGTCGCGAACGAGGGAGCAGATAGGTGGCGAGATGGGGACGGGGTCTGGAAGCAGATGAGACCGAACCCCACCGCACGCTCGGATTAAAAAAGGTCGGCCACGGTCGCGAACGCACGGGCCTGCGAAGGGTGGCTGTCATTAATTAAGTTGATCACGGGTAGTTAAACGACCGGCGGGTGTGGATAGGACGGATACCGAAAGGTCACGCGTACGGGTCGACGCATTTCAATTTCAAATTTGGGTTGGGAATGGATCGACGCGGACGCGAAACGGGCATGTTTTGACAATGAATTCATGCGTTGGGTCATCACATTTGTACATACAGACCCAAACAAACAACGACGGATGAAATAAGTCGTTCCGCTGGAGTTGCTCTAATTCCTAAAAGCAAACTTACAAAAACTTTGCAGGGAGTCCGGATGTGCACAAATCAAAATTCATCATATAGCCATATCCGCTGCTATTTGGCGAAAGAAGAACATTAAATCATTGTACATGTCAGCTTTTTGTTAGTAAAATATGCCTCATTCATATTATAAAACTTAAAATACAAATTATGTAAATACATGTCAGTTATTTGACGGAAGGAGAACACTAAATCATTGTATATATTACTTCCTCCGTTTTTCCGAGTGTGCACTAAACGTCGCACTCGGGGACTTAGCTGTGATCAAGAATCACCTAAGTAATAACTTTTTTCGAGTGTGCACTAAACGTCGCACTCAGGGACTTAGTTGTGATCAAGAATCACCTAAGTAATAAATTTTTCCGAGTGTGCACTAAACGTCGCATTCGGAGACTTAGCTGTGATCAAGAATCACCTAAGTAATAAATTTCTCCGACTGTGCACTAAACGCCGCACCCGGGGACTTAGCTGTGATCAAGAATCGCCTAAGTTTTAACTTTCTTAGAGTGTGCACTTCACGCCACACTCCGAGACTTAGATGCGATCAAGAATCGCCTAAGTATCAACTTTCTCCAAGCATACACTCGGAGATTTAGCTGCGATACAGAATCGCCTAAATACATGAGTAACACTTACGTGCTACGCATGTTTGCCATTGGCTTCACCCAGAAACGCCAAACAAAAAATTCGAATCAAAATTGCAACACAAGAGCAAACGATTTGATTCAGATTCAAAAGTTCCAACAAAGACAGTTCACTCGGTGCGGATCAAGCTTACCCGCACCGATCCAAGCATATGACGGCCAACAGCAGTTGCCAAAGTTCCTTACAGATCAGCACTCGGCATACCGAGGATAAAAGTCTTCTTACGCATCATCTGGATTAGCGCCAGGACTGGAGGGTTCTACGAACGTGTCCAGATCAATATCGTCGGCGATGCGGGTGGCTCTCTCAAGGAAAGTTTCCATGAAGTCTTCGAATCGAAGTTTCTTCATGTTGGCGACCTTCAATGTCTTCAGCTTCTCCTCGCGCACCTCCTTGCAATGAACTCGGACCAGGGACAGAGCAACATCTGCACCACAACGAGCTGCAGATTTCTTCCATGACTGCACTCAGTTCGGAATCTCCTCCAGTCGAGTCATCAAGTTCTCCATCTCCTGCCGCGACTCATCTTCTGGCCAAAGCTCCTTGTCAATTCGGCCGACGACTTCTCTCAGTCGACCGATGAAAGGGCCAACTTTGCCCACGCGGATGTGCGCCCGGAGCAGATCCCGATTGGCGTCTTCGCCGCGTGGAACGTTATCGCGAATCGACCGCTCCACGTCAGCTGCTTCAACTTCAGCATCAATGCAAAAATCTGCAACAGAAGGACACGCAAACAATAAGCGCCGAGTGTGACGCACATACCACAAGCACTCGGAAAAAACATGACTTACCAGCCAGACGCGTCATCATCTGCCGAGCCCAGTCGCTGACGTATTTCTCCTGAGCTATGCATCGTTTGTTCAGCACGTCCATCTGTCCCATCAGAGCAGTCCTCTGTTTCCCCATCTTCTCAACTTCCTCAGTCAGCACTTTGTTCTCTTCACGAGCCTGCTCCAATGACTTCTCTCGTCCAGCCAGAGCATCCTTCATGCCAGCCATTGCAAGCAGCGCCGCATCAAGCTCACCAGCGAACTGATTCCTCTCCGCCGTGAGAGTCTCATAGGTTGTCCCCATTTCACAAGTTTTCTGCTAGCCAACACCAAGGGACAATCAGAAAATTCAACAATAAAAGTCTAAGTTCTTCGGACCCCTGCCGACGCAAGCAGTCGACAGCGGTCTTGGGGACTACACCCAGTGGGTTCACTAAGAGTGACCCCACTGGCATGCAACTCAAGCAGGCCCGCCCTATTGAGATACATGTTACCACCTACGCCTACGAGGCTAATACTACCCGACCTGAGTACATATTACTCTCGGGGACTCTTACAGTAAGTGCACCCCGAGTGCCACAACTGTTTGCAGTCGGTCAAATTATTTACAGACCTGACCAAAGCAAAGACAATATGTATAAAGACAACTGCCGGTGCAAGCACTCGACAGAAGTCTCGGGGACTACACCCACTGGGTTCACTCAGAGTGAACC
This sequence comes from Hordeum vulgare subsp. vulgare, assembly GCF_904849725.1. Lineage (NCBI taxonomy): Eukaryota > Viridiplantae > Streptophyta > Magnoliopsida > Poales > Poaceae > Hordeum > Hordeum vulgare. The sequence goes on along the minus strand of NC_058520.1, from coordinate 43,895,149 downwards.
CATTGCAAACAAACAGATGCTATCTAAGAACACCCAGTGGGTTACAAGAGAAAAGTAAATACTTACTAGCCCACTTACTCGGATATCATCCTGCAGCTCCAAGCTCCGCTGGTACAAGGATGCGACGGAGTCGTAGGCCTTCTTGGCTTCTTCAGCCATCAGCTCCGCCTGCACCATGGCTCCCTTGGCCGCTCCCACCTGCTCCTCTGGGAGACACTGGATGTTGAACTCGACATTCGACGAACCTGGCATCGTCGGAAGTTCCTGAGGCATCCCAAGGTCCGCTCCGGTCGACTCCTCAACCACCAGCGCCGGTTCAGTCGGCGGCAGCGCCTCAGTCGGCAGCACGTCTGCGGCGAGAGCAGTAACAGGCGGAGCAGCCTCAAGAACAGGCGGAGCAGCTTGTTCAGCTCTCCCCTGGTCACCCTCGTCCATGCAAATCGCCCCTGATAGACCGAACGGCGCGAGATCTCAGAAAAAGAAAGAGGCAAGACCTATGATAGAATTCGCGACGCGATAGTATAAAACTCTCGGAGTCACTACAACGCACCTGACTGGGACGAGACGACGTTGTCCGTGTCCATGGGGTCGTCCTCCTGGCACGCCGGACAGGTGGCGGAGGTAGCAACTCTGATGAGTGAAATCTATTCGACCAATAAACAAGAGTACACTCGAATATCAGAAGAAATTAGAAGATCGATGCGCTTACGTGGAGGTGACGGGGACAGCAACCCTCATCCGCGACAGAGCCTTCCGAGGCTTAGACCCACTCGGTTTGGACGCCTTGGAAGACTGACCCGCAGGCTCAGCAGCAACATCCCTGGCCCTCTTGGTGCTCCGAGCACTCGGGACCACGGGGGCAGTGGGCGGAGCACTCGAAGATGCCGGAGGGACCAAGGGAATAGCAGGATCGTGTCGCCGCTTGGTCCGATGCTCTAACTGCGGAGGCGGCGAGTCCTGCTCTTCGTCTTCCTCCTCTTCCTCGCTAGTCTCCTCCTCCGATTCCCCGCTGTCGGAGACATACTCAGCGCTCTCCATGCTGCCTTCCTCCTCCTCCTCGGCCGGGTTCCCGTTCGAGACGGGAGAAAACCAGTTGGTCCACTTCTGCATAAAATTCAGTCGGCGGCATCAGACGTCACACAGAGATTCAAGCAAACGATAAGATTAAGACAGTTACGCGCACTCGGCAAATGTCACTCACCTGATTCGGAGGAGGATTATCCGCGCGGAAAGGCTTCACTCGCCGGTATCCTTTAGGATTCTCGCAGGGGCCTGTGATCTGGAGCACCCACGAGGTTCACGCCCACAACGATGGTCCGAGTAGAATCCTCGGGCCCCGTGTAATGCCACATGGCGTGGTCGCGAGCCTGCAGGGGTTGGATGTGCCGACCGAGGAAGACCTCCAGCAAGTCTATGTCGGTGACCCCCCTTCTAACGACATCTACGAGTGCCTCGACCAGAGGCTGGATGTCGTTCTTCTCCGCCTTCGTGAGCGCGAGCTGCTTAGGCGGAGCGGGCCGATCTAAGCTAAAGGGAGGCAGCCCTGTCGCGGCATTCGGACTGGCAACGTCCTGGCAGTAGAACCACGTCGACTGCCAGTTCCTGACCGACTCACTTAGCTGAAGGGCAGGATAACTACTCCGACTCTTTTTCTGGAAACCTAAGCCCCCCAGATCTGGAGAAGATGTGTCTTATCATCCGACTGGCTGAGTCGTTTGATGGTTTGGGATCTAGCAGAGAATATGTGCTTGAACAGCCCCCAATGGGGAGGACAGCCAATGAAACACTCGCACGGAACTATGAAGGCAGAGAGATGAGCAATAGCGTTCGGGGGAAAGTGGTGAAGCTGTGCCCCGAAGTGATTCATAATGCCCTTGAAGAAAGGATGCGTGGGCAAGGAAAAACCTCGATAGACATGGCTGAGCAGCAGGACGCGCTCCCCCTCCCGGGGCGCCGGCTCGACCTCGTTCTCCGCTGGCAGCCTCCAAGACTTGTGCACGATCATCCCGTGCTCCACCAGCTGCAGCAGATCCCCCTCTGTCACCATGGAGGGGAGGAAGTTGCCTTGAATCCACCCCGCCGGCAGCGGCCGCTGCCGCCGCTGAGCAGGAGCCGCCGCCTTCCCCTTCTTCTTCCTCGCCTCCATCTTGCTGGTCTGACCCTTGGTCATGGCGGAAGCTGCGAATCCGCGGGAGGAAGGAGGAGGAAGGAGTGTAGAGGTGCTGGAGGTGGCGAGAAGGACGGAGCAAGCGAAGGCAAGAGATTCGGCGAGCGTAACGAAAAACCCTCGCCGCCGAGATTTAAGTAAGGTTCCGACTGGGACGCTCGCAGGTGGCCCCGAAACCTTATCCCCCGACCAACCGCGAGAATATTAGTGGAGAGGTTGAAGGCGCGAGAATCGAGGCGTCAGGCGCTACTCGAGCGCGATGGCGTCATCCCCGCTGAGCGCGCGGAAACCAGAATTTGAGGATCCCGGAAAATCCGCCGCTGTCAGTTGACCGGTCGCATCAGAAGATGCCGCAGAAGCACTCGGTTTCCGACAGCCTGTTTTGCAAGTACTTCCACTCGGATCGTCGATCGGAGAAGATAAAATGGACCGAGGCAAGCAACGCCAAAGTCACGTCCGTGCTAGTCGGATCCAAACCTCAAGCATCACTTCATCGTTCCAACCTCAATCCATTCGGGGACTAATGATGGGGTTATAGTCCTAGGGTAGGGTCATAAGCCCGCCCTATAGGTCCTACCCAAAGACTACCCTTCATAAGGGACAAGGCCTTTAGATAGCTCCAACCGAACTAAGGAGTTCCCATCATCCAGTCGGTAACAGACATCCGACCATCCAGTCGAAGGCGAACATTCGGAGCGTATCGAACGGACCGACCGGATTCCACTCTGTACATCGTAACTCCCCAGGAGGGAAACGATCGTACGTTTCCTCACGCTTTTATTAGCATTTAGGTCGTACGTTACCTGTAACGTAGGCATTTATTCGCCATTATTCCACCCCTGTGCACCAACGGTTGTGAAGGGCAGCACACTCTATATAAGCCACCCTTCCCCACTGGTGCAAGGGTTAGCAACTCATTGTATTCTATATTCCACTCGACAACAAGCTCCCAGAGCACTGAGACGTAGGGCTATTACCTCCATCGCAGAGGGGCCTGAACTCATACAACCTCGTCGTAGCTAAGGCTCAACCCATCCTTTTCGTACCCTACACATCTACTGTCAGGCTTATACCCACGACAACGGTGGTGATGAGACTCTGCATGGGGAGCCGATGGACTCAACAGTGGTGACGCTTTGTGCCATCTTGAGTGCGTTGTTGTGGAGCTTAGGTGTGCCAGGGTGTAGTGTGGCATTGTACTCACATATACTTATGTTATCTTTCGGTAGCTTAGTCACTTGTGTTCTACGTAATATGATTATCCTGGGATCGGCTTTGTAAGAGGGTTACCTCATCTTCGTTCAGTTGTATACTTTGTTTGGTTATTGCTTCACATATAAAGCGAGGCAAAAAAAACTATTTCAAGAGAAGAGTTTATGGAGTTGTCAACATTGGTGGTAAGTGGGAAGCTCGCGGCATCAATGAAGGGCAATGGGAGAAGGATAAGGGGAGAAGGGGACAAGCTTGAAGAGCTCCCGGTAGCAATGGTTGGCTCCCGTGGCCCGCCCCGGTCTGGATTGATGGAGGAGACACATACAGCAGCTCGCGGTTGTCAACACTACAAGTACAGGGTGGTGGACGACGAAGGCTTACTACGACGGGTGGGCTGGGAAAGGAGAGGCATAACTGGAGGAGGGAAGAGGCCTCAGGCAGGTGGGTCCATGATCGACTACTTCGGGTAAAAAGAGATAAGCAGGAAGGGGGAAATTGGTGTGTGGCCCCACAGGGGCATGTGGGGCATTAAGAAGGCGGTCACAATTTAATTTTAAGTCTATGATATGAAGGGTTTCCATTAGGTTTTTATACTCCTTCCGTCTCTGAATGCAAGGCCACTTCATTTTCTCAGTCAAATTTTAACTTATAATTTTGATCAATAAAATATAAGTTGTGTCATTGATAAGTTCCTCGAAACATCCAACAACATACTCTTTGTAACATATTACTCTCATTTGGTCGTTTAAAATTAATTTTCAAAGTTAGACCTAAAAGTATGAAATGGCCTTCTGTATTCAAAGACGGATGGAGTGCTTTTTTATATTGCACTAGAAAAAATCAAGAGATGGCAAGCCAATACACGTGGAAACATCTATAACCAGGGGCTCCGTGATCCAGTGCACGAAGAAAAACTACCTCTCTCAACTTTGGTACTACGGACGGAGTAGGAATACTATACAAGTTTTCTGAAACTAAACCGTGATGTAAATTGGCAAGAAAGTGAGTACGTACCTTGGATTGGGGGCACGGATGCTGGAAGCAGATGAAGGAGTCGGCGTTTGGTCCATAGCTCGTGGACGTGGAGCTAACAAACATTCGTAAATTCAGAAAATATTCGCATTTTCAAGACAATGGCTGGAATTTTAAGGAAAATGAAAATTTTAAATAATCTTCACAAAATGCAAAAACTGTTCGCATTTTCCAAAAATGTTCAAAGAAAATTGTTCCGAATGCATTAACATTTTCTGAGTTTTCGAACAATTTTTGAAATTGCGAACATTAATCAATTTCATGATTTTTTAAAATTACGTTAACATTTTTTTGTTTCACAAGTTCTTTCTGAATCAGTGAACAAGTTTTTAACTATCAAACACTTTTTGAATTCTTTAACATGCTTTTGAATTCATGAGTTTTTTCAATTCAAAAACGTTTTTTTAGATTTCATCAATTTTTATGCATTAGAAACTAACCTATGTAAAAAATGGCTTAGAAAAATAAGAGGTGCAAAACTATACAAAGCTAAAAATATGACCCATGCTCCTCGGTCAGACCATTAGCGGGAGGTTTTTTTTTATAACACACCCACTTTATAGATTATGGCATAATGTCCATACAAATAGATTTTCGGATGCATTCGGGAGACACACCACGCCAAACACGACACCCTAGCTGATTACAAGATCTAGCCGACAAATGTGCAGAAACATTTTGCTCTCGGCGCACATGAAACATAGAACAGGTACTGAAAGAAGTTCTAAGATGCTTGATGTCTTGAATCACAGGACCACAAAGAGACCGATCCATGTCCAACGAATTGATACGTTGAATCACTGTCAAACAATCTGAAGCGAGAACAACCTCCTGGATACCTTCACTCAAAGCAAAAAAGCAAGCCTCTCTTGATAGCAATTGCCTGTGCCAGCTCAGGATTAACACCAATACCATAGGAAACAATGCAAGCACCCAAATGATCTCGCATCACTACACCTGCCCCCATGCTCCTGGTATTGGAAAAGAGGGCAGCGTCAACGTTTATCATCACCTTACCCGCCGGCGGCGGAACCCAAGATGTTGTTGAAGAGGGTTCACGCCTATGGTTAGGTCTGGTAATGAACAAGTGCTCCACAATCATGTCAACATATGCTTTGATTTTCAGAGCAAGACTAGACGGGTGCTGGTGAATATTTTCTTCTCTGAGTTTGTTACGAGCATCCCAAATATGTCAACATGTGACTGCTAAAACTGTAGCTGCAAGGTCATCGCATCGGGCCATGAAATCAAAAATCCATGATTTGCAAATTGTGAATCCTTGACGACAAAGATGCACGTTGAAGTAATCTTTGATATCAGACCAAACAGCTTGTGCATATGGGCAAAAAAGCAAAGCATGTTCAACAGGCTCATCAACAGAACAGTGGACACAAACCTTAGATGCAGGAATATGTTTCCGGTGAAGCTGCATCCGAGATGGGAGGTAATCATGGGCAAACCTCCAAAGAGTAATCAACATTTTCCCCGGTGCCTTGATTGCCCAAATTTTGTTCCAAGAACTGGCTTCACATTGGAGATTAGAGGACATACCACGGCCTGTGATACTGCGGGATGAATAAACCTTTGTCATTCTAGCCAAATGATATGTTGAACGGACCGAAAATGTACCAGAACGAGTGTGTGGCCACGAAACAAAATCAATGTCACCAAAACGACTGATAGGAAGTTGAAGCACTTGTTCCGCAACTGCAACATCGAAGATTGACCGAACCAGCGGTTCATTCCAATGCAAACCATCCTCGGCAAAAAGAGAATTAACCTTCTGGCCAGCCCAGATAGGAGAAAGCAAATGCAAGACCTGAGAATTCACCCCCGGGATCCAATTATCCTCATGAATCTTGATTGTAGAACCATTTCCCACACCCCAACAGATTCCAGATTTGACCAGTTCCATACCATGAAGAATACTCCGCCACGTGTAGGAAGCAGATCGTGGACATTTTGCATCCCAGAAATCAGAGTTTGGGAAATAACGTCCTTTAAGAACCCTAGCACATAGATAATCTGGTTCTGTGAGTAAACGCCAACATTGTTTGCCTAACATTCCTTGATTAAACATGCTCATATCTCTGAAGCCCAGCCCCCCCCCCCCATAGATTTTGGACATGGCAGCCAATCCCAAGATTTTGAATGCATTTTCCTTTTACCATCAGCAAAACCCCACCACTGATCAGAGATAGCTCTCCTCATTTGCTCACATGTACCAACAAGTATACGAAAACAACTCATCACAAATGTAGGAATTGCCTGAATCACAGATTTTAATAAGATCTCCACTCCCTTCCTAGATAAAGGTCGATCAGACATACCATTGATGCGCTTCCACATTCGATCATACAAATATCTGAATGCCATTGTAGGTGATCGCCCCACTTCAGTTGGCATACCAAGATATGAATCCTGGAGAGACTCATTAAAAACACCCAGACTATGTTTAACCTCATTCTTGATCACCTCTGGGCAACCATTACCAAAGAAAATAGAAGATTTATCCAGATTAATCTTTTGACCCGACCCCTAACAATATAGATGAAGTGTTTCTTTCAAAGCCTCCACACTCCTCCTGTCACTTCTTGCAAAGAAAATGCTGTCATCTGCGAACAGTAAATGTGAAATAGCAGGACCAAGTCGACCATTCTTAATACCATGTAGCACTCCTTGGTCTTCTTGATGTTTAAGCAGACATGACAACCCTTCAGTACAAAGAAGAAAAAGGTAGGGGCTGATTGGATCACCTTGACGAATACCCCTGGTTGGTATGACAGGCTTTGTGAGATCTCCATTGACCCGGACAGCATAGCGAGTAGAAGTAACACACCTCATAACCGATTGTATCCAAGATTCAGCAAAACCCAAACGAGATAGGCATCCACGAAGATAATTCCATTCCACACGGTCATAAGCTTTCATCATATCGATCTTAAGGGCAAAATAAGGCTTCTTAACTTTTTGAGATCTTATCGTATGTAAACTTTCAAAAACAATAAGAGCATTATCTGTGATAAGGCGACCAGGAATGAATGCACTTTGATTTTTTGAAATCACCTCCGGCAGAAATTTTTTCAGACGGTTTGAGAGTACCTTCGAGGCAATCTTGTATAGGACGTTGCATAAACTGATTGGCCGAAAGTTCTTGAGATGTTGTGGATTATTTATCTTCGGAATGAGCACAATCACTGAATCACAAAACCAGTGGGTATGGTTCCACCATTCAAGAAACTACGGACAACACTACAAATCTCCTTCTGCAGGAAATCCCAATGAGTTTGATAGAATAGAGCCGGGAAACCATCTGGACCCGGTGCCTCCGTGGGACCCATTTGAAACAAAGCAGATTTAATTTCATCATCCGTATATTCATTGCAAAGAGTCTCATTCATCTCATCAATGATCTTACAAGGAATAGCATCAAGGACGGAAGCAGCAAAAGGACATGGCTCTGAACTGAATAAATTACGATAGAAATGGTGTACCATACCTTTGATCCCGTCCATGTCTTCACACTTGGATCCATCATCACGAAAAAGACTAGTGATTCTATTCGTACGCTTCCTCACTGAAGCCCGTTCATGAAAGAAAGCAGTATTTCTATCTCCCTCCCGAAGCCAATCGACTCATGATCTTTGCTGTGCCATTACCTCTTCCCTTTCAAATAATTCACATAGAGATTGCTCAGTCCTTCGTATCTCAAGAGTATTAGGCTGTGATGAACACCAAAGTTCCTTCAACTTACGCTCTAATTTTAGAATTCCTTTACGAACAGATCTGAAGGAAACATGACTCCACCTCTTAAGAGAAATGACAAGACGTCTTAGGTTATCACATGTGGATTGAAGGGACAAAGAATTATCCTGCCCATCAACCCAAGCTTTTTCCATTACTTCCCTATATTCTGGTGCTCGTAACCAAGCCGCTTCAAACCGAAATTGTTGTTGCACCGGTGTCGCCCGCATCTCCTCAGCCAGGGTAGATAGATTGATAGAAATTGCAAAATGGTCAGACGTAGAGGTGATGACATTTTCCACCTTGAAATTGCTGAACAGCTCCATGAATTCACCATTGGCCACAACTCGATCAAGCCTGACTCTCACTAGATCATCACCAACCTGTCTATTATTCCATGTGAATTTTGGTCCAACAAACCCGAGATCTACCAAACCGCATTCATCCAAGCAATCACGAAACTGAGACATCTGAGCATCCGATCGATCAGTAATCCCAAGATGTTCATCACTGCAAAGAACCTCATTAAAATCACCGCAGCAAATCCACGGTCCCCTCCATTCCGACCGCAGCCGAGATAACAACCTCCAGAATTCGTGACACAACTCACGGCGAGGCTCACCATACACAAAAGTCGCACGCCATGGGGCACAATCTTGCTGTGCTATAAGCACATCAATAAAATGAGAGTTAAAACCCTTAAGAGAGACAGTGTATTGATGCTGCCAAAATAATGCTAGACCTCCACTGAGACCAACACTGCTCACAGCAAAACTACCCGAGTATCCGAGAGACCACATGAAATTTTGAACCCTAGAATCCTTCATCTTCGTTTCTGACAGAAAGAGGAAGGAAGGTCGGAAGAACCTCACTAACCAGCGAAGCTCGCCAACTGTCGAGTCCGACCCAAGCCCTCGACAGTTCCAGCATAAAAGACTCATTGCGTCTGGCATGGCTGCTCCACAGCCGCTGCCTGATCCACCGAACTAGTTGAGGGTGATGTTCTCTGCTTCTTATTAGCCTCGACAGCTGGAAGATGGCCATCGTCAGATATGGTGGTCTGAATAGCGGTCGGCGATCCCTTGTTACCAACCAGAATCATAGGCAATGGAGAGGTTTCCTGCACATCCTGCTGCACCGGCACAATCGGCTGGTACTCCTTGCGCTTCTGCCCACTAGACGTAGCAAGACTCCCTGCACACGCATTATCTGCCGAACCATCAGACCTCCTCATATTCACATCATAAGCGGCAACCTTCCTAGCCCGAGTAGCTCTAGGTTTCCTTGGTTTTGGGGGAGGAATACCCTCACCCGCAATGTCATTACCACGCACCCCAGGCTGCATATTAACCGGTGCATGTACACCACCACGAGACCCCGGAGCAGTATTCTTTGAAAACGAGTTCTGGCCTGATTTAGCCCCTACCGGCATCTTTTTCCTGTCATCTTGGACACACAATCTTGAACTGTGGTACGGAAGGAGTCCCTCAGCATCACGTTCACCTGGCGATGGACACATGACGGACGAGTGCCCCACACAGCCACAGGAGAAATAGAATAACGGGAGTCTTTCGTATTTCACCTGGTAAACATCAGTAGCATTCCGCTTCTGAGAAAACACTGACACACATCGCATCAAGGGAAGATTAACATCAACAGAGACCCTGACACGGAGGAAATCCCCCCATGCACGCCCTTTGTCATCAACATCCATCTTCTCCACCTTGCCCAACTTAGATGCCAAGGCTTTTCCTCGAACATCATTCATAAATCCAAAAGGCAGATTCATAATATGAGCCCACATCGACAAAGTATCAAAACGAACATCACTCGGACGAAGGGTTGGATCAAACTCCTTGAACAAAATACAGTGCGTGCTAATCGACCAAGGCAATCCCATCAACACCCGATCTTTGTCTGCTTTGCTCCCAAATTCAGCCAGAAATCTGTTCGGCCCCAACGGATGGAACTCAAGTCCCCTAGGATTACCCCAAGCTGGCCTTATAACTGATCTGATCATTGAGATATGGAGGGTGTTAGGAGCCAGGATCTTTCCGACAATCGCCCAAGACGGACAGCCTGGGTAGTCTTCATCATCTTCCTCGATAACAAAAGATGATGATTCCTGAGTCGTGAGGTTTAGACGATCAAGCATCGCAGCCACATTGTCCCCCGCAGGCGAAGCCTGAGGATCCTTCATAGGCGACGTTGTACCACCGACAGCCATATCCAAAGCGCGGATTGATAGAACTCCCCTAGGTACCCGGGTACCACTAGGAACGGGAACTCCAGAGTTCGCAACTTCCTGCGCCATCTCGGGGACGACCACGCCCAACAGCGCGTGGACTCTTAGAGAGGAGAAGGAATGAAACGGCGGAGAAAGAGGAGAGACGGGATCGTGGGGATCGCCGTCCTCAAACTAGGGCAAGAAATCTAGGGGAGCCCCGTCGTCGCTGGCGGAAACGCAGAAGCCCTAGGTAACTGCCATGTGTACCATTAGCGGGAGGTTGTGAGCAGCAGTGACCGCGTGCTACGGCAGGCGCTCCTATATCTGGCATCCAACGGGTCTATCTTCTGACTCGCTGACAGGGCGAGCGACATGGCGAGCCCATGAACGCCGCAAGACACGAACTCCTTTTCCTTTTATTTTACGTTTTCTATTTTGGTTTTCTGCTTTATCTTTGTACTGTGTTCATACTTTAAAATATTCTCAAGATATTACAAAAAACATTTGGAAATGTTGAACAAGTATTTAAAATATGTTGACTACATTCTAAAAAATGTTGAACATTTATTAAAATATTCTGAAATTTTTGGTCATGTGCATAAATTTATAATTCAAGCATTTTTAGAAAAAGTGAATAATTATTCGTAAAATATTACTCAATCATTTAGGAAATACTAAATGCGTATATAAAAATAGTGAGCATGTATTAAAAAATGATGAATTTTTCTATTATATATATATAAATGTTAATCAAATATTAAAAAAACAAAATGAACAAATATCTGTAAAATGTTAATCAAACATTTGGAAAATATTAAATGTGTATACAAAAAGATTTACCATATATTGAAAAAATGTTGAAATTATTTTATCATGTATAGAATTTTTTTAATTAGGCATTTGAAAAAATGTTGAACAGGTGTTTGCAAAATGATAATCAAGCATTTGGGAAATGTTAAATGATTATAAAAAATATTGGCCTTGTATTAAAAATGTAAATAAGTTTATTTCAAAATATTTAATCAAGCAATTTAAAAAGTTTATGAATTTGAAAAAAATGGATGCGAAAAAAGTTCATAAAATTGAAAGGATTCAATGAGTTTGAAAAAATATCACTAATTTAAGAAGAGTCATCGATTTTGATAGAAAGTTCATCAATTTTGAGTTACAAAATCATGAATTAAAAAATCATCGATTTTGAAAAAAGTTGACCAATTCGAAAAAAGTTCACCAGATTTTGAAAAAAATCAAGAAACCGAAAAACAATTCCACATATATTTTCTAAAATCGAGTAACTTGAAAAAACTCATGAGTTGAAATAAGTTTCAAATTTGCAAAATTTTACATATTTGAAAATAAAATAAAGGATCAAAAAAGGAAAATATAAAAGATAAAAGAAAAAGGAGAAAGAGAAAAAACGTATCCGATACCAAAAAAACATAAATAAAAAGATGATAGGAGGTGCTAGAAGCTTCCCAAAACCGTATGAAAAGCTTATGGAAACTGCCCAAATAGGTTGGGGAGTGTCTCACAAACGAGTGATCTGTATATGGCCGGTCCACTGAAGTTCCATCGAACGGGCAGGGGTGTGCGCTGGTTTGCGGCTTTCCGTGTAACCGATGCTACACGTGCCGAATAGGATTCACACAACACTGCTTATTGTGACAAGCGATGCATAGCATTGCCCGAAACAATGACCAAAAATTATGTGGACTTAATTGACCATCACATAAAAAGTCCTAGAAACAATAAAATACATTACTTCCATATATAATTGCCACTACCAACTGAAAAATGAAAAATAAAAATACATATACATCCATATGTATAGTTGCCACCAGGAATTATCCGGTGCATCGGTGCTTGAGATGCTACCGCTGCACGGGACCTCCTAGCACATTTTAAAATGTTTGAAAAATGTTAAAATAATTCAGGATATTCACACAACATTGATGTCTGTTGTCACAAAATTTCGAATCAAAATTCAAAAAATTGATCGAGATACAAAAATGAAAAAATTGACATCATTGTGATAATGGACCAAATCTAAACCGCAACTTATGTTACATACTATTCAGTGTTAAAATATATTTTTGTATCTCGATCAATGTTTCAAATTTTAATTTGAAATTTTATGAGAAGAAACATTGATGTTCTGTGAATATGCTAAAAAAATTATTTTCATTTTAAAATGTGTTAGGGAGGTCCGGTGCACAAATAACACCACAAGTATGGTACACCAGATATTTCCCCGGTTGCCACCCCCTCCCTCCTAACTCTTAAATTCACAACCCGAACTTCGTTGAAATGTGTCGGGACCCCGATCCTAAGCCATAGGAATCTAGCCTGTAACACATCGCATCCCTTTGTGGTCTCACGCACGGCTAACTCCACGGCTGCAGCCTTACCTTAGCCGGGACCGTTTGCGTCTTTTGACTCACGTATGTGATAGTGTCGCTAGCAATCCAATGTCAAAGAACCCGGATCGACATGTCTAGTCATAAACCAAAGTGGCAGTACCGCACAAGGACATGCATACATGACCCAACAAAGCAGGTGTCGGTCATCAGCGAATGTAGACGAGTCGTAGCAAGCTACAAGGACTCCATTACATCGCGTGACATTTCCCCAAAGGGGACAGACACATCAGCTAAGAAGGACACATGTCGGTCAACCAATGTGTCCGGAGCAGTAGCGAACTACCAAGGCTCGTTGGATCACAAAAAGGAATTTCCTTGTAAGGAGTGCTACTAAAGTTCACGACTAGGTATTCGAACCCCATACATATCAAGTACGACACACGTACGCATGACATACCGATATGTATAGATACATCGATGGCATCACAACATAACCATAAACATACAACCTTTATTTAAGAGGCTCGGAAGAGCCACACACATAATATTACACATTAAGGGTCTCACGACCCATAGTAACAGTCATACAAATACAAGCCAGCGGAAGAGTTTAAACTGTCTGAGTACAGACAGGGCAACTAGAAGGCACATGGCCTGACTATACTACAGAGCCGACGTAGGGCCAGATCGTAGCTGGGACACCAGCTACTCGTCGTCGTCGATGTCTACGAAGAACCCTCCATTAGGGTCATTAGCAACTTCTGCAACATTTATTAAGCAAACATGAGTACGAAGGTACTCAACAAGACTTTCGGAGAACTAACTACTCATGCAAGGTATCAAAAGGTATTGTGGGGTTTCATGCGGGAAGCCAGCATTTGACTCGTGGCTAGACAACTTGCAATTTGAAATTAGTTTTGACAACTTGATTTCTCGCACACGAGTCCACTAACACCACAACAATACACTATCGTGGAATCATTCCGTCTCCATACGGAAATGCCGTCCACGACACTCACGCTTATCTTGACAATTTTATGAGTAGCCATTGAAGTTATCTATGAACAACATATGTCTCCAAGTAGTCCATATCCGCGGACGCGGCTATTCGAATAGATCATAACCCTGCAGGGGTGTACTTCGTCACACACGCTCTCGCCACTTATCGCTATGTGCACGTCATGCACCTCGGCAACCTTCAAGCGGAAGCCCAGCGAGGGAGTCGACCACGACCGTTAACCACACTAGTACCTAGTCCAGGTTTATCGCCTATCTGAGAGTAACCCGTACGGAAGTCCGGCCGAGGTTTCCGCCACGGCCTCAAACGATGTGCGCAGGGTTCCCAAGCCCACCATCCGGGTGCCACTTGGTACACCGTGCCACTGCCTACCGCATCACGGCCCACCTCTCAGGTCAGCACCATGCACGGCCTCCAGCATTACTATAAACACCAGAAACTACTTGCAACTCCTGGACCGGGTACTACGCGATTAATAGGCCGAGCGGGGTCATATTTCAGGGCCCAGCATGTGGTAGTATCTAGTCTTGGAATACATACACGGAACTCAGTTCCTAAGGACGGTTCCAATGAAACAACCCGCCATGTACTCCTACACAGCCTTTCACCGGTACCTTTACCAAATCAAGTTCAACACACAACCTTTGCTCACCGAACACATTCCACATTTCTGTTCATCTCCCAGATGACAGACCATACACAACTCTAAGCATAGCATGCATAGCAGGATAAGGCACATCATAGTTCAAGCAACTACCAGGTATGCTAGGTTGCAAGGTTCGGCTATTTACTGTGACAAGGTTAAGTCATGCAAAGGAAGTGGGTTCAACTATCGTGGCAAAAGCAGTTGAAGCATTTGATCTTAAATGCAATAAATAGGTGCAGGAGCAAGAACATGGGAATTATCGGGATGATCAAAAGGGTTGCTTGCCTTGTTGCTCAGAGGAGGAACGATATCCGTCAGACGGATATTCGGTGGAATCCGGGGGTGCGGAGCCTACCGAAATGAATGGCAACATTCAATAACAATCATATGCACTCAAAATGATGCATGAGCATGGCATGAGAATGCAAGGTGATAAGTTATTATTTTCAACATGTATTAGGTTTAGAGTTGATTTGAATCACATTCGAATAGCAATTCAAACGGGGTATTCTCGGATACCGGTTTAATTGATTCGATCTGATGCTCAGATCAACTTGATGTTAACATGCATGAAATGTCATGTTATGGTACTGAATTGTAAGTAGGACAGTGGTGAACATTGTATATATAATGAAATTTGAATATTTTTGCAAATTTCATTTAAAAGGTGATTATAAGAATTGAATTATTCCTTATTCCACAATTTAGGGTTCTGTAACTTTTTTAAACATGGTTGAAAATAGCATAATCAGAATCCTTGAATTTTTCTGATACTTTTTCATATATAAATTATTTTCATTGGAGTTACAGATTAATTTCTATGACTTTTACAATTTTTAGCAATTTCCTAAATTAGTTTTATACTGGAAATTCTATTTATTGCATCAGACTGACGTCAGCAGGTCAGCCGACCTGTTCAGGTCAAACCTGACAGGGGGGCCCCACTGGTCAGCCTCTCTGGGACTAATCCCGCGCTGACCAGCCCTAACTGAGGTTTGACTTGGCCTTGGGCCCACTTGTCAGCGAGTGATTAGGTGCTGAGCTGCTGGGTTAGCTTTGCCACGTCGGCATCCACCGCCGGCGAGGTCGTCCTCGCCGGCGGGGAGCCTCCGGCGACCACCAGCACGGCGGAGGGGCTCGGAAACGGCGCACAGGGGGCCAAATGCTGCGCGGAGAGCACCAGAGGAACGACACGTCTCCCGCAGCTTCATTTCTGCACCTAGCCGGGGCTGATCTGGCCGGAAATGACGCCGGCGACGAGCTTGGCGGCGGCCAAGGCTCGGGCGTCATCGGGGTCTTTGAATCAGAGGGATCTACGCTCGGTTCTTAGCTGCTACAGCATCTACGCGTCGACCTGGAGCTGCTGGTGCCCTCGGAAGGACGATCTGATCATCGGAGGGCTACCGGCGACGAGCGGCAGCGGCGGTCCTCGTCGGGCTCCGGTGAAACTAGAGCTAGAGGAGGGGATCGACGGGGGAAACTTAGGGGAAACAACCGCATGCTCACGGGGAGTGCAGAGCAGAGCTTAGACGGCTCGGGGAAGGCCTGGGGGCGACGAATCGACGGAAGAGGTCCAGCGGCCGGAGGTGGAAGACGACGGCGTTGCGGGCGTTGCAGGGCTCGAGGAAGCTTCGGCTTCTGCAGAGATGACCAGGGCGACGAGGCGGAGCTAATGGCGTGCTCTGGGAGGGAATCCTATGGCCAGGGGCACGGGCAGCTCGAGCTCGAGCTCGGCTCTAATGGCGGCAGCAAGGAGGAGGAGGAGATCCGGGAGGAGGAAGAGAACCGAGGCGGGGAATGGATAGGGGAGGCCCTGGGGAGCTTATCCCCGTCGTCGCCAGCGCGAGGCGGCGGCCAGGCAGGCACGCAGGTGCGTGGCCGCGCCGGAGGGGGCGGCGGCCACCTCCTGCTGCCTACTGGCGCGAGGGAGGGGACGAGCCAGGGATGGGCCGGGCCAGGCTTAGGCGACAGGTAAGGTTTTTCCATTTTTTTCTGTTTTTGTTTTTCTGTTTTGCTAATTATTGTTTTGCTAATTAATTCAGCTCCAAAACAAAAATGTAAAAACTATTTTAGAACTCCTGAAATATTTGTTATAATATCCCCAACCATTTCCAAGGTTTTCAACATTTTTGGAAATTTATAGTTTCTGATTTCAAATTTAAAACTTGAAACCAGTAGCCTTTTTCATTTATTCAAAAAGCTTAAAGTGTCAAGAAAATAGTTTTCTCCAATGCTCATTTACTTTCATGATTTTTCAGAAAGTTTGAACATTTCTTGAGGCCATTTTGGGTTCATTGATTTTGAACTAGTTTGAGATTTTCTTTAATTGAAATGGTGGCTAGGGTTTTGAGTTTTTCCTTTGCCACTTTGTTGTTTTTGTTGAAACTTCTTAGATGCAAATGCAAAGAAGACATGAGCACAATGCTATCTTGCTTAAGGGTTAGGGATGTGACAAAATGCATCTTCAAATTGTAAAAAAAAGTGTTGCCGTGTTAATGGCATAAGAATCTGCAAATTGAACTTACCATGGTGACATTTAGAGAAAACATGGCATGTTGATTATAATAAAATTTCTCATGATCACATTTATTTAAGAAATCTGCAAAACATAACTTGCACATGGTGACATTTTTTTGTAAAATGTACAAAACTGAATTTGTCAAGGTTACTTTTTTTTTAATAAAATTGGCATGGAAAATTTTAGACAAAAATTGAATTATATGGTAAACACAATGAAACCATAAATCATGACAAGTTGCCATGACCAAAAATCCTTAGACTTACCATGTGATTGTTGCACAATTTCTAAATGAGTTGTCATGACTCGGAAAAAATAGAATTTTTTGTAATTTTCCATGAAGGGATTACAAAAGTTTTGAATTTTGCTATGTTTCTTTCTTGCAAAATACCTAAATTTGCCATGCGTCGATTGCAAAAATATCGAAAGGTGCCATGCTTCAGAGGAAACAAAATTCATAAATTATCCAGGACCGTAGAAATGTGATCTCAAACAATATGAACAAAAAATAAAATGCATAATTTTTTTGTGACCCTAATTTTCCATAACATGGGAAAATGTCTATGCTATATGGGACTAATCCTCAAAACATGGTAACTCATGGTTCGACTCCCCCCCCCCCACACACCCCCCGGCGGTGGCAATTCAAGTTTGGCGCCATTGGTTAAAATGTGTTCTCATGGTGGCAACTTAAATCAATATATGTTCCTTTTAATACTTTCTTTGTTTTGTTAGTTTTATTTAGATGACAAGCACTAGGTTTTGCTCCTAGCAAAATCTTGATTACCTTCTATCCGATTTAGATAGTTTCCATTTTTTTCTAGCGGTGATCCTAGGTTCTCGAACACAGAAGAATCTTTGCTATAGACAAAGTGATTTCTGCAAGCACTTGTTAACCAATACTTCTTGTTTCCTCAAAGGAATACACACAATATAAAGGAAGAAACACTACAAAGGAAAATAGGCTAGGGCTTAAGGTTTTACCTGCAGCCGTATATTTGTGCTTGGGAATCTATCTAAGTATTCAAGCCAAAAAATGGTTATATTTCTGTTCATATGCTAGATCACCGAGTGCGTGGGTTCTAGCACCCGTCCTTTTTGACGATTGAATGGTAGAAAAAAATGGTTATCAGTTATAACAAATAATTAGTTTCACTACCCCTAACATTTAACATCACATAAGACCAGCCAGTTGTGCACAATTCTAGAAAACAAGTATTCGATTAGCTATGGACTAAATTCACAATTGATGCAGCCAACAAAACATACCTCTTAAGAAAGTAAGTCTCTAGTATCTCTATTTTCATAGACGACGTCAAATCACACATTGCTATATTTCCTCATTGCTTCACCCTGCCTTGCAAAAACAACCACAATTGTTCCTAAGAGTAAAAGGAAATATCATGGTGCTATGGTGTAGAAGAGACTAGTTTGGTTCTTGAAAAAAAGAATTCATCTTCTCTCTCTCCTTGCTCAACAATTTCCTTGTTGCAATACAGTTGCAATGTATTTAACTTCAAGTATCACCATAAGGTTAGGAGATGTAGTTGACACGGAGTATCCAAGAAAAAAGAGGATGGTAAACAAGACAAATTTCATGAGAGGCAAATATATGCTTGTGGAAGCACAAATTTTTCTCCAAGAGAAACACACATGAAAGCAAAATTATACTTCTACAAGAAGAAAATCTTTACTTCTCATAGAAGTACATATTTTTTAGGAAGCAAACATGTGCTTTCATGATAAGCAATTCTATGTTTCTCGTGGGAAGATTTTCTTTTCCTAAGAAGCATAACTGTGTTTCAAAAGAAAAAGCAAAACAAAATGCTCAAAATCTCGAGAAAACCAGGCAAAAACCAAAGGAAAAACAAATATAAACCCAGAAAACACGTACATAAAAAATCCAAAGGGAACGACTAGCAAACAACATGTGACGGCGGCTCGATGCATCACTTGGCGCATTTCCAAGCCAAAAAAAGTGACCCTTGCGGGAGCTCCTCGGAGGTAAGCATTAGTTAGTTGTTCCCACATCTTCATAGGTGATCATGTAATTAGGGTCCTTGCTTCTGAGCCCAATTATTTCTTTTATTTTGGCTGAAAAACAAAGCTTGATACTCGACATCACACTCAACCTGAAAGCTTCAGATGGTCCAAGTTTTTCCAACTTTGTACTTTTACATGTACAGAGAAACTAACCAAAGGTTTCCTCTTGGAGCACTAGAGAATCTTAAAAGAAAATGAAGGGGTATCAAAGTTAAATGTGCGTATAAAAAGTCAAAAACTCTCAATTCTTTAGTCTAAATAAGGTTATCTTTTATAGAATAGTAATGATACGTCCATTTTGCATCATGTTTTGCTATTGAAATTTATTATGTATTGAATCATTGTTTCACTTTATGATGTAATCCTAATGCCTTTTCTCTCTTATTTTGCAAGTTTCATACAAAGAGGGAGAATGCTGGTAGCTGGAATTCTGGACCGGAAAGGGGTATGGAAGAGTTAGATAGTCCGTGGAACTCCAAATGACCTGGAAATTTACGGAGAACTATTTTGGAATATATAAGAAGTGTTGGCAAAGGAATTATAATTAGGGGACCCACCAAGGAGTCACGAGCCCACGTGGCATGCCCTACCACCCATGGCACGCCATGCAGGCTCATGGCTCACCTGGCTGGCCCCAGGGCACATCTTCTCCTATCGGGTGTATTTGCCCTAGAAAAAAAAATCAAAGGAATACTTTCAGGAGAAAGCATCACCGTATCGAGGTGGAACCTAGACAGAAGCACTTTTGCTCTCTAGCAGCGATTCCACCAGGGAAACTTCCCTCCGAGAGGGGGGAATCCAAGACATTGTCATCACCAACGCTCCCTCCTTCGTGGGAGGACCAATGCTCATCAACATCATCACCAACACCATCTCATCTCAAACCCTAGTTCATCTCTTGTATTCAATCTTTGCCTCAAAACCTCATATTGGTACATGGGGGTTGCTAGTATTGTTGATTACATCTTGTAGGTGATGCTAGTTAGTTTATTTGGTGGAATGTCATATGTTAAGATCCTTTGACATATTCAATACAACTCTGATCTTACAAATGAACATGCTTTGTGAGTAGTTACTTTCGTTCTTAAGGACATGGAAGAAGTCTTTTTATAAGTAATTATGTGATGTTGGTATCTGTTCGAGATTTTGATGATATGTATGTTGCTCTTCTCTTATTGATGTCATGTGAATGTCGACTACATGACACTTCACCATACTTGTGCCTAAGGGAAAGCATTGGGGAGTAATAAGTAGATGATGGGTTGCGAGAGTAATAGAAACTTAAACCCTAGGTTATGCGTCATTTCGTAAGGGGTTGATTTGGATCCATATGTTTCATGCTATGGTTAGATTTATCTTAATTCTTCTTTCATAGCTGAGGATGTTTGCGAGAGGGGTTAATCATAAGAGGGTTATTTGTTCAACTAAGAACATCACCCTAGCACCGGTCCACCCACAAATCAAATTATTAGTGTAACAAATGAGAACCAACTAAACATGATGAGTGTGACTATATGAGAATTCCCATGTGTCCTCAAGAACTCTTTGCTTCGTGTAAGATAACTTTCTGGCTTGTCCTTTGCTATAAAAAGGATTGGGGAACCTTTGTGAACCTTTGCTACTATTGTTACTTGTTACTTGTTATGAATTACCTTGCCATAGAACTACATGTCATTGCTACTTTCAGTTCTTGCAGAGGATACCTTGCTGAAAACCACTTGTCATTTCCTTCTACTCCTTGTTGGGTTCAACACTCTTACTTATCGAAGGACTATGATTGACCCCCTATACTTGTGGGTCGTCAAGAATCTTTTCTGGAGCCATTGTCGGGGAGTGAAGCACCTTTGGTAGGTGGAATTTGGCAAGGGAACAATTTTATTACATGTTGGAATTTACTACTACTAGTCATAATGGATAATAATACTTTGAGGGGTTTGTTTGGTCTATCTTCACCTTAACCTGAAGCAACAAGAGTTACCTCTCAACCTATTGAAAATATTTATTTTGAAGTTTGTTCGGGTATGTTAGAGAAACTGCTAGCTAATCCTTATCCAAGAGATGGAACAGTACACCCCGATATGCACTTGATCTATATAGATGAAATACGTGGATTATTTAAGCTTATAGGTTTATCCAAAATGGTGTTAAGAAGAAAGTTTTCCCTTTATCTTTCAAGGGAAAGGCATTAATATGGTATAGGGTATTGGATGATACGAGAACATGGGACTGGAATCGGTTGAAGCTAGAATTCCACCAGAAATTTTATCCTATGCATTTGGTTCATCATGATCGGAATTCTTTCCTACTTCTAAAGTTTTTACTCCCGCAGCTGGTGCAGCTCGCTTCCTGTCGGCACAACACAGAAGCCCAACCCACGCCTCCGTGCTCATTCATGGTCTCTAGGGCTGCACAAAAACTGCACACCCTGGTGGCATGCCTAGCACCCCTTGCAGGAACTCTTGAACCGCATTCCTGCTCACGCAGCGCTACCATGTTGACAAACACATGCAGGCCACTGACGCCCTCTGCCCAGACCCACCTCACATCTTGCATCTCCTTCGCTTGCCCCAGGCGAGCCCGTTTTTCTGGTGCCCTCACCCTTAGCATCGCTTTCAGATCTATCTTGGGAGTCTGCCTCAGGACCAGGACCGTACTATGAGGATCAAACTACTATTCCTGTCGATTCATCGATTACACCCACGAATTACAAGTATTATTAGGAACAAGGAAATCCAAGGAAGGAGACAATGAACATGAGCTATCCTAGCGAGGGAGTCTCAGCCGAAGCCACCAGTCCATTCCGGACCAAGCCAACTCATTCATGGCATCTTCTCACATATTTCTAGCAGTCGCTGCTCAGCAGGCCAAGGTCCAAGAGTAGCCCATGGTCTGGCCCAACAGTGGGGTAGAGGTATGCTCACAACCCCCTTTATAAATTCGACTTGCCCTCAAGCGGAAACCATGCCAACCTGTCGGGATCCCATGGTACTTGCAAGTCACACTGAACCCTGTTCTTCAGCTTCACATATTGAGTCCAAGTTCAATGCAACATTTGTAGGATTAGTTGCTCAAGAACAACAATCAAAAGAAAGGCACTCCAACATGTACCAATGATTCGAGCTTCTAAAGCATGCACATGGAAAGCTGGATGCATTAACCATACACAGAGAAGAGGGCACCCAAGCAATCTTCCGAACCATCACGCGAGTGAGATCAACCCCCAACTGTACAAGGTGGTCACTATAGAAATTAGAGGCATAAGCTTCTGAAATTTGCCATCTCACCAATTCAATAGCAGAGCACTCAATTATGATGTGTAGATAAGAGTTTTCTACAATAAAGCATTTGCAATAGTAGTGGGCTACGTGATACGTCTCCATCGTATCTACTTTTACAAACTCTTTTGCCCTTGTTTTGGACTCTAATTTGCATGATTTGAATGGAACTAACCTGGACTGACGCTGTTTTCAGCAGATTTGCCTTGGTGTTATTTTTGTGCAGAAATCAAAGTTCTTCAAACGTCCTGAAAATTTACGGAAAGCATTTTTGGAAAATATGAAAAATATCTGCGCCAAGTTCCACCTGAGGGGGTGGGCGAATGGGCCACAAGCCCTGCCTCCGCCACCACCCCCCTGGTGGCGGTGGGCAGGCTTGTGGGGCCCACAAGGCTCTGTCGCCCCCAATTCCAGCTCTATAAGTTCCCTTTCGTCCCAGAAAAAATAAAAAGAGAAGTTTTCGTCGCGTTTGCGATACGGAGCCGCCGCCACCACCTGTTCTTCATCTGGAGCGCAGATCCGGAGTCCGTCTTGGGCTCCGGAGAGGGGAAATAGTCGCCATCGTCATCATCAACCTTCTCCCCTCTCCAATTCCATGAAGCTCTTCGTCATTCGTGAGTAATCTATTCGTAGGCTCGCTGGGCGGTGATGAGTAGGATGAGATCTATCATGTAATCGAGTTAGTTTTGATGGGGATTGATCCCTAGTATCCACTATGTTCTGAGATTGATGTTGCTACTACTTTGCCATGCTTAATGCTTGTCACTAGGGCCCGAGTGCCATGATTTCGGATCTGAAATTATTATGTTGTCACCAATATATGTGTGTTTTAGATCCGATCTTGCAAGTTGTAGTTACCTACTATGTGTTATGATCCGGCAACCCCGGAGTGACAATAACCGGAACCACTCCCGGTGATGACCATAGTTTGAGGAGTTCATGTGTTCACCAAGTGCTAATGCATTGGTCCGGTTCTTTATTAAAAGGAGAACCTTAATATCCCGTAGTTTCCTTTTGGACCCCGCTGGCACGGGAGGGATGGACAATAGATGTCATGCAAGTTCTTTTCCCTAAGCACGTATGACGACACACGGAATGCATGCCTACATCACATTGATGAACGGGAGCTAGCCACATATCTCTCTGTGTTATAACTGTTGCATGATGAATATCATCCAAACAAATCACCGACCCATTGCCTACGAGTTTGTCCTACTGCTATTGTTACTTGTCTTGCTCTGCTGCTGTTACTACTGTTGTTGCTGCTGTTACTTGTTTTGCTCTACTGCTGTTACTACTGTTGCTACTGCTGTTACTTGTCTTGTTCTACTGCTACTGTTGCTACTGCTGTTACTGCCGCTTGCTACTGTTGCTAGTTGCTACTACTGTCATTACTGCTTTTCCTTGCCACTGCTATTGCTCGTTACACTGCTGCTACCTGCTACAATTATGGTTCGCTGGTCGTTGACGGGAACTGACAATTTCCGTCAACGAGGCAACTTGGCGCCATTGATACAATCGTTAGGAATAGTCTGCCGTCAACAGATCGTTTCTGACACCGTTGTTATCATATTACTTTGCTGTTACTACTTTGCTTGCAGATACTATTCTTTCAGGTGTGGTTGAAACTGATAAATTCAGCTGCTAATACTCGAGAGTATTCTCTCACCTCCTGTTTGGCGATCAACAAATTTGGGTCGAATACTCTACCCTCGAAAACCGCTACGATCCCATGCGCTGGTGGGCCGTCAACAACATTCTTCTAGGTTCGATTGCCGGAGAGTGCTAGTAGCATTCTTCTGGTGTCGTTGCAAGGGGAAGAACAGTTGACATCAAGCATTTTTCTGGCGCCGTTGCTGGGGAGGTATTGCTATATATTCTGAGTCACTTGGGATTTATATCTACTGATCACTATGAAGAATCTGAAGGATCCGAAGACCAAAGTCTTGCCCTCAACTACGAGGGGAGGTAAGGAATTGCCATCTAGGTCTGCATATGATTCACCTTCAGTTATGAGTAAGTTTGCGACATCACCTCCTGCTAGAAATCTTGATATGCCGCCTGTGCTCGATGATGCTTATGATGCTACTGCTAGAGATTCTATGCTTGATACTATGCCTGATGATACTATGCCTGATGCTATGCCTGATACTGCTAGAGATGCTATGCTTGATACTGCTAGAGATGTTATGCTTGATACTGCTTTGCCTGATGATGCTAGAGATGTTATTTTGCCCGATGATGCTATGCTTGATACTGCTAGAGATACTACTTTGCCTGATGTTCCACTAGGGGTGTTCCTTGATGCTCATATTGCTAGAGTTACTGCCAATGCTCGTGATGCTTCTGATACTGCCGATACTATTGAGATAGAACCTGCTTTTGCTCCTGCTAGATCTAGCTCTCCTAGATATGAATTGCCTGATATACCTGAGGGTTACGTTATGGAGGGAGAGATAGCTGAGGATTTTCTTGCGTGTAAGGATGCCTATGACGCTGAGAAATTACTTCTCAAGTGGAAGGAAAAATCTCTGAAAGCTAAGATGAAATATGACCCGAAGTTTGCCACTTCACCTATCTTTATCACCGATAAGGATTATGAATTCTCTGTCAATCCTGAGATAATCTCTCTAGTCGAATCTGATCCTTTTCACGGTTATGAGTCTGAGACGGTCGTAGCCCATCCTGCCAAACTACACGATATAGCCACCCTTTTCTCTAATGAGGAGAAGATCCGCCACTGCTATATCCTTAAGCTGTTTCCTTTCTCTCTAAAGGATGATGCTAAAGTCTGGTTCACCTCTCTTGCTCCTGGATGTGTGAGTAGTCCCTAGGAGATGGTCTATTACTTCTGTGAGAAATATTTCCCTGCCCATAAGAAGCAAGCTGCCTTGCAGGAAATATACAACTTTGCTCAACTCCAGGAAGAGAGTCTTCCACAAGCTTGGGGGAGGCTCGTCCAGCTACAGAATGCTTTGCCCGATCACCCTCTTAAGAAGAACGAGATACTTGATATCCTCTATAACGGACTTACCGATGCTTCTAGAGACCACCTAGATAGTTGTGCTGGTTGTGTTTTTAGGGAACGAACTGTAGAACAAGCTGAGACTCTACTGAATAACATCTTGATCAACGATAATGCTTGGACTATTCCCGAACCACCTCCTAAGCCAACTCCGAATAAAAGAGGCATTCTATTCCTCAGTCCCGAAGATATGCAAGAAGCCAAGAAATCTATGCAAGAGAAAGGCATTAGATCTGAAGATGTGAAAAATCTACCATCTATCAAAGAGATCCATGGTCTCGATAACCCGATACAGGTAGTAGAAGTGAATTCTCTGCGTAGGTTTGATGAGAGTGATATTCCTTTTGACAAACCTACTAGCCTATGCTTTGATGAATTTGACAACTTTGCTGCCAAACAACAGAGTTTCAATGATTATGTTAGCAGACATCTGGAACAAAGTACTCGTATGCTTAGCCATTTAAGTGCTTGCGTAGACAGAAATGTCAATGATCTGAAGCTTCTGAGTAAACATGCCTCTATGATTACTACTCAGGTAGAAAAGCTCAGAATGACCTGCTCAATGAATTAAATGACAACTCTGTCAGAGTCATTACTAGAGGAGGCAAAATGACTCAGGAACCTTTGTATCCTGAAGGTCATCCTAAGAGAATTGATCAAGATTCTCAAGGAATAAGTGCTGATACACCTAGTCATCCTAAGGAGAAGAAGAAGGATGATAGAAACCTACATGCCAGTTCACCAAATACCGTCACACCTGAAGAACGTAATGATATTTCTGCGTCTGATGCAGAAACACAATCTAGTGA
Source organism: Hordeum vulgare subsp. vulgare (assembly GCF_904849725.1). Lineage (NCBI taxonomy): Eukaryota > Viridiplantae > Streptophyta > Magnoliopsida > Poales > Poaceae > Hordeum > Hordeum vulgare. The sequence continues at coordinate 43,869,073 of NC_058520.1, read as the reverse complement.
TGAACATGAACCTGGTGACAATATGGATAGTGATGTTCATAATAGTGCTCAACCTAGCAATGATGAGGATGTGAAGATTGAACCTACGGTTAATCCTGATAACCCACAACCTAAGAAATATGACAAGAATGACTTCACTGCTAGGAAGCATGGTAAAGAAAGGGAGACATGGGTTCAGAGACCTATGCCCTTTCCTCCTAAGCCATCCAAGAAAAAGGATGATGAGGATTTTGAGTGCTTCGTTGAGATGATAAGACCTATCTTTCTGCAGATGCGGTTAACTGATATGCTCAAGATGTCTCTGTATGCCAAGTACATGAAAGATATCATGACTAATAAACGGAAGATACCAGATCTTGAGATCTCCACCATGCTTGCCAACTACACTTTTAAAGGTGGAACTCCTAAGAAACTTGGTGATACCGGAGTGCCCACTATACCTTGCTCCATTAAAGGAAACTACGTAAGAACTGCCTTATGTGACCTTGGAGCCGGTGTTAGTGTTATGCCGCTCTCTCTTTATCGTAGACTTGAATTGGATAAGTTGACACCCACTGAAATTTCTCTGCAAATGGCCGACAAATCAACTGCTTTCCCTATTGGCATTTGCGAGGATGTGCATGTTGTGGTTGCTAACACCACTATCTTAACAGACTTTGTTATCTTGGATATTCCTAAGGACGATGCCATGGCTGTCATCCTTGGAAGACCCTTTTTAAACATTGCAGGGGTTGTTATAGATTGCAACAAAGGCAATGTCACTTTCCATGTCAATGGTAATGAGCACACAGTGCACTTTCCGAAGAAACGATATCAAGTACATTGCATCAATGCTATCGAAAAGACTTCATCGATTCTCATTGGGAGCTTTGAATGTCCTATTCCTCGTGTCAAGATGAAGTATGATTTGCTTGTTGGGGAGATACATATCCCCATTGAGGTGACTTATTGGCTATTCAAAAATTCTCCGTTCTCTCTTGCGATTTGAGAAGGTTTTGTCATAAGGACTTGATCAATCCCATTGACGGATTTCTTTCGATGACCATGAAACGATGAATCAAGGAGTCACATACCTCTGTTTTAAGCTTTCATTTTCTTTTGGTTAGAAGAAAAATGGTAGAATTAGTTTAGCTTTTCTTGTTTTCTGTTTTAGCGTCCCGGAGAAAAATACGTCGAAAATAAAAGTTCTCCGATGGTCCTGAAAATTTAGTATGATTGTTTCTGGAATTTTTGAAAATTCCTAGGCCTGAGAGCTGGCCTGGGGGCCAGACCAGTGGGCCACAAGCCCTGCCACCGCCACCTACCCCCCTGGTGGCGGAGTGCAAGCTTGTGGGACCCACAGGGACCCCCTCCACTCATTCCAGCTCCCAGCCTCTTCTTCCACCTCCAGAAAAAAATTGTTTCGCAGCTCAACCCGTGTTCTTGCTCATTTGGCTATGATTTTCGATCTCCTTGCTCAAAGCACCATTCTCCGAACCGTTTTGGGGAAATTACTCCTTGGTAAGTGACTCCTCCATTGGTCCAATTAGTTTTTGCTCTAGTGCTTTATCCTTCGCGTATTCTTGCTACCTTGGTGACCCTGTTCTTGATCTTGAAAGGTTGATTTTAGCTGGTCCCAAGTAGTTTTAGCGCGTGATACTATCTCTAGGCACTAGTAGGAGTAGTTGCTACAAGGTATGGATGGTTTCCATTCACTTTTCTCTTGAACTTCAAAAATTTCAGCAAAAGGAAATTATGTTCAGGAGGAAGTTTCATGGTGGTTCCTCAAGTAAGAAGGGTCCTCGTCTTTCTTTTCGGGATCCCGAACCTTTTCAACTAAGGGACGCACCGGTACAACCATGTGAATGGCCTTCCGATGAGTTCATGATCGAAGCAGGTTTCAAGGATGAGTTTGATACACTTGTCCGCAATGCCGGGTTAGAAGAATTCCTCTCAGATAAATGTGAATAGTATGCTATGCTCACTGCCTCTTTCGTGCGTAGATTTAAATTTTTAGTTGGCCGTGACTCCTCCATACTGTTTGATCTGTACGATAAATCCTATACCGTGGATTTGGAGGATTTCAATAGAATTTGCAAGATACCCGATGTGGGTAGTATTAATGATCCTTCTAAGTCTTCGGTCAGAGACTTTGTCTCCAGTATAACTGTTGGAGAAACCAGAGATATCACGCAAGCCACATAGGAAGCATCCATTTCCCTGCCTTGCACTACCTTGCCTTCTTCATAGGTAGGTGCATTAACGGCAAGGGTGCACATTGTCACCTATGCGCTTCCGACCTTAGTATCCTTAAGAGCGCAGTAACAGGTGACAGGAGCTTCAATATGGGAGCTATAATAGCAAGGAGGCTGAATAAAAATGCCAGTGAGGGGGATTTCTTTGGTGGAGTTTATGCTACACGCTTAGCAAATTTTCTTGGAGTATCCATCCGTCCAGAAGACCCTCCTCTCCGTACAGCCTACCTTGACCGTGTCGCTCTAACACGCTACCAATTCGTTGAGAGAGATCATGGATCCCTCCTATACCGCTTGATATTTAACCGACAACGTGTTTTCCATATTACCCTTCCTGCTCCTGCTTTCTTTGATTTTCACGTGAAACGAAGATACTACATAACCATAGGAGAGGCAGAGGAGTATGAGAGGGAGGCGATGGCTGCTCGACTTCGTGAGGCAGCTATTCAGGCAGTGGCTGCAGCACTCCCGTATAACACCCATTATGACTTTGGGTTTCGCCAGGATCATCCATGGGAGTAGACCAAGCTAGGCCAAAAGCCTAATCTTGGGGGAGTACGTGTTCTCACCGACTTTACATTCATGCTTATGCTTTCACTTTGTTAGCCGGTGTTTACACTTTGCCACTGTATTATCCATGCTAGTTTATTTTTGTTTTCTTGTTTTCTTGTTTTGTGTCCTTTTGAGAAAACCCAAAAAGATTTTTCTTTCTTCTTTTGCTTGTTGGGAGCTTTCCCGTGTAAATAGTTTTCTTTTTCTTTGTGTCAAGGTAGAAGATATTGGTTACAATGTTTATTGGTTCTTACATGCTTACCCGTTTAGCTTTCAAAGAGCCATATTACTTTGTCTTCTCCTTTGTGTTTGCCTGCAGATTCAGCTTAGTCCAATGCACGAGCACTCTTATTATTGTTCACATCGTTCGATCGTGCAAATGAAAGGCAATAATAATGATATATGATGAAGTGACTGAGACTGAAAAGCTGGTATGAACTCTATCTATTTTGTTTTTGTAAATATGACTAGCTTGTCGACCTAGATTCAGCTTTGTTGTGAGAGAACCATGTTTCCAATGAAAACTTAGATATCATAGTTTTTGATGCCATGCTTATTTAGCCGAGAGCTTATAATGGTTTGTCTTGAATGACAACATAGATTTTGAGATGACTATGATGTAGTATGATAGGATGGTATTCTCCTTTGAATGTTTCAAGTGGCTTGACTTGGCGCATGTTCATGCATGTAGTTGAAACAAAATCAACATAGCCTCTATGATGTTCGTGTTCATGGTGATTTATATCTTGTTCATGCTTGCATTTAATGTTAGTCAAACTCATTGCATCTTGATGACTGTTGTCGCTCTCTAGTTGGTCGCTTCCCAGTCTTTTGCTAGCCTTCACTTGTACTAAGCAGAATACTGCTTGTGCATCCACTCCCATAAACCCAATTTTTTTTCCATGAGAGTCCACCATACCTACCTATTTGCGGTATCTACCTGCCGTTCCAAGTAAATTTGCATGTGCCATTCTCTAAACCTTCAAGAAATAATCTGTTTTGCATGCCCGAACCGCTCATGTGGTGACAGGGGGCTATTGGTATCTTCCATGCTAGGAGTGTTATCCTCGACATGTGTTTATTCACTGTCATTCACGAGAAAGGGGCCGGTAATCGGAATGCCCAGTTCCATGCTTAAATTGAAAACATAACTGTAAAACAAGACCCCCCAGGATTGATGTTAGTATGGACGGTACCCGAGGATTCGGTTAGCCGTGGAGTGTGATTGATTGGTGGTGGGGGAGTTAAAACTTTACTTTTGTGTTTGGGAACCGCCTATAGCATGAGTAGCATGGAAGATATTGAGAACTCTTGGTCATTGCGTTGACAATGAAAGCATGCCACCCAAAATTATTATCTCTGTTTTCAAAGCTTGAGCTCTGGCACCTCTGCAAATCAATGCTTCCCTCTGCAAAGGGCCTGTCTATTTATTTTCCTGTCGAGTCATCCTCCTCTTATATAAGCACCAATTAAAGAGCACCTCTGTCATTTTTTTGCTTTGCTTTTGATTGATATTGAGTATGACTATGACTGGATCTTCGTTGCTATGAATTACAATGCTTAGTCAACCCTTGATCTTTGAAAGTGCTCTGCATTTATGTTTTGCGGTCTCAGAAAGAGCTAGCGAGATACCACCTATTCGTATTGCTTCATGCGTGTTTTGATTGAAGTGTTGGTATTTGAAACTCATTATTATTTGCTCGTTAGCTGATTATGCCATTGATATTAGTTTACCGTGAGACCTTTGTGTCACTTGCTTATGTGGTTAACTTGTGATCTTGCTGAAATTCTCGTAATGAGTTAGACATAGTTGCAACAACAAGATCAAACAGAGTTTGTCAAAGTTTTTCTTTCTCTCTCAGTTTGTCAACTGAGTTGCTTGAGGACAAGCAAGGTTTTAAGCTTGGGGGAGTCGATATGTCTCCATCGTATCTACTTTTCCAAACTCTTTTGCCCTTGTTTTGGACTCTAATTTGCATGATTTGAATGGAACTAACCTGGACTGACGCTGTTTTCAGCAGATTTGCCTTGGTGTTATTTTTGTGCAGAAATTAAAGTTCTCCAAACGTCTTGAAAATTTACAGGGAGCATTTTTGGAAAATATGAAAAATATATGCGCCAAGTTCCACGTGAGGGGGTGGGCGAGTGGGCCACAAGCCCTGGCTCCGCCACCACCCCCTTCGTGGCGGTGGGCAGGCTTGTGGGGCCCACACGGCTCTGTCGCCCCCAATTCCAGCTCTATAAGTTCCCTTTCGTCCCAGAAAAAATAAAAATAGAAGTTTTCGTTGCGTTTGTGATACGGAGCCACCGCCACCACCTGTTCTTCATCTGGAGGGAAGATCTGGAGTCCGTCTTGGGCTCCGGAGAGGGGAAATTATCGCCATTGTCATCATCAACCTTCTTCCCTCTCCAATTCCATGAAGCTCTTCGTCGTTCGTGAGTAATCTATTCGTAGGATCGCTGGGCGGTGATGAGTAGGATGAGATCTGTCATGTAATCGAGTTAGTTTTGATGGGGATTGATCCCTATTATCCACTATGTTCTGAGATTGATGTTGCTACTACTTTGCTATGCTTAATGCTTGTCACTAGGGCCCGAGTGCCATGATTTCAGATCTGAAATTATTATGTTGTCACCAATATATGTGTGTTTTAGATCCGATCTTGCAAGTTGTAGTTACCTACTATGTGTTATGATCCGGCAACCCCGGAGTGACAATAACCAGAACCACTCCCGGTGATGACCATAGTTTGAGGAGTTCATGTGTTCACCAAGTGCTAATGCATTGGTCCGGTTCTTTATTAAAAGGAGAACCTTACTATCCCGTAGTTTCCTTTTGGACCCCGCTGCCACGGGAGGGATGGACAATAGATGTCATGCAAGTTCTTTTCCCTAAGCACGCATGACAACACACATAATGCATGCCTACATCACATTGACGAACGAGAGCTAGCCACATATCTCTCCGTGTTATAACTGTTGCATGATGAATATCATCCAAACAAATCACCGACCCATTGCCTATGAGTTTGTCCTAATGCTGCTGTTACTTGTCTTGCTCTGCTGCTGTTATTACTGTTGCTGCTGCTGTTACTTGTTTTGCTCTGCTGCTGTTACTACTGTTGCTACTGCTGTTACTTGTCTTGTTCTGCTGCTACTGTTGCTACTGCTGTTACTGTCGCTTGCTACTGTTGCTACTTGCTACTGCTGTCATTACTGCTTTTCCTTGCCACTGCTATTGCTCGTTACACTGCTGCTACCTGCTACAATTTTGGTTCGCTGGTCGTTGACGGGAACTGACAATTTCCGTCAACGAGGGAACTTGGCGCCATTGATACAATCGTTAGGAATAGTCTGCCGTCAACAGATCGTTTCTGACACCGTTGTTATCATATTACTTTGTTGTTACTACTTTGCTTGCAGATACCAATCTTTCAGGTGTGGTTGAAACTGACAAATTCAGCTGCTAATACTCGAGAGTATTCTCTCACCTCCTGTTTGGCGATCAACAAATTTGGGTCGAATACTCTACCCTCGAAAACTGCTACGATCCCACGCGCTGGTGGGCCGTCAACAACATTCTTCTAGTTTCGATTGCCGGAGAGTGCTACCAGCATTCTTCTGGTGCCGTTGCAAGGGGAATAACAGTTGACATCACTAGGTCACAGACATCCATGTAGAAATTACATCTCTTCATAAGAAAAGGAACCAAAGAAAGAAATTTGTTGAATCCAGTGCCTTCATTTTCGTCCTGTCATACCACGGAAGGATTGAAGAGGCATTCTAGAAAGGTATTTTTTGGGACAAGGTCGTGTTTGGCGCCCATACGAGCAAGGACATCGGCAGCTTGATTGCTGTCTCTGGAGACATGGTGGAATTTGAGGCCTTCGAACCGAGCTGATATCTTAAGGACATTGTTTCTATAAGCTGCCATTTTGGATTCTTGGCATCAAATTCGCTATTGATTTGGGAGATAGCAAGGTTAGAATCCCCCTGCACCTTAAGCCGTTGTACGCCCATCGAAGTTGCCATCCACAAACCATGCAACAAAGCCTTGTATTCGGATGCATTATTGGAATCAGTGTACATGATTTGTAACACATATCAGATGTTGTCGTCGGTGGGAGATGTAAGTATGACACCAGCCCCTAGAGCCGCAAGCGTCTTAGAGCCGTCAAAGTACATCATCCAATGGGAATATGTACTATACTCTTTAGGGAGTTTGGCCTGTGTCCATTCAGCTAGAAAATCAGCCAACACTTGAGATTTAATAGCTCGGCGTGGCCTATACACGATTTCAAAAGGTAAGAGCTCAATGGCCCATTTGGCTATGCGGCCCATGGCGTCCTTGTTATTGATTATATCATCCAAGGGTACTTGGGATGCTACCGTGACCGAAAACTCTTGAAAGTAGTGCTGGAGCTTACGAGATGCCATAAAAAATGTGTAGGCTATCTTCTGTTAGTGCGGATAGCGGGATTTGCATGGGGTGAGTACGTCGGACACATAGTAGATCGGTTTCTGTATGCGGAGCTTGTGGCCTGCCGCCTCTCGTTCAACCATGAGTACTGCACTAACGACTTGATTGGTGGCCTACATATATAATAGCATTGGCTCCTGTGTAGTAGGTGGTGTCAGTATTGAGTTACTAGCTAGCAGTGTTTTAATTTCTTCAAGAGATGTTGTTGCCTCTTCTTTCCACTCAAAGTTTTTTGTTCATTTAAGCAGGTTATAGAGTGGTAGTGCCTTTTCACCGAGACGAGAGATGAAGCGGCTTAAAGCCGCCATGTAGCCCGCCAGTTTTTGCATGTGTTTTAACTCCACTGGGATCGCCAGGTGGGATAGAGCTCAGATTTTAGTCGGATTGGCCTCTACTCCTCTATGGGAGACAATGAAACCGAGCAGTTTACCCACGGGAACATTGAAGAAACATTTGTCTAGGTTAAGCCGTATGTCATATTCCCAGAGATGGTCAAAGGTTTGTCAAAGGTCATCCACCAGCTGACTGACGTGTTTAGTTTTGATGACCACGTCATCCACGTATGCCTCAACTGTCTTGCCGATTTTTTTCTAGGCAAGTCTGAATCATGCGTTGATATATGGCACCCGCGTTTTTTTAACCCAAAAGACATTGTGTTGAAGCAGAATGTCCCATAGGGAGTGATGAATGTGGTTGTAGCCTGATCGGATTCCTTAATCTTTATTTGATGATATCTGGAGTAGGCATCGAGGAAGCATAATGAGTCGTGTCCGACGGTGGCGTCAATGATTTGATCTATACGAGGTAAGGGAAAAGGGTCCTTTGGGCAGTATTTATTTAGGTTGTTGAAATGTACGCATAGTCGCCAGGATTTATCCTTCTTTGGTACCATGACCAAATTTGCCAACCACTTGGGGTGTTTGATATCTCGGATGAATCCGGCCTCAAGCAATTTCGCTAGCTCAGTGCTCATGGCCTAGCGCTTGGGCTCAGAGAATATATGTAACGTTTGTTTAACTAGCTTAAAGCTCGCAATTATACTCATGCTATGTTCTGCTAGCCTTCGTGGGATTCCACGCATGTATGAAGGATGTTGTGCGGATATATACCAATTTTCTCATAAGAATGTATGCAGTGCTTCATCAACCGCGGGGTCTAGTTGTGCTATGATGGATAATATTTTATTGGGGTCTCTCAGATGCACTTGAAATTTCACTATTTCATCACCTGGCTTGAAGGATGTGCACTTGGGCCTCTTGCTGAGAGTAAAATCATCCTTATCGACCACTGATCGTAATTTGGGTAGTTCCTCAGCCGGAAGGGGTTCAGAAAGTGCCTCAAGGGCGAGCGCTGCAGTTTTGTTTTCGGCCCGAAAAGCTCTATCCGGGTCACTTGTGAGGGTAATGAAGCCGTTGGGCCCAAGAATTTTGAGCTTCATGTACCCGTAATGCGGTATGGCCTAACTTCTGGTGAAGACCTCCCGTCCCAAAAGAGTGTGATAACCACTTCTAAAGGGTACAATATGAAATATGAGTTCTTTGGACCTATAGTTCTCGTAGGTGCTGAATATTACATCGAGAGAGACTCGGCTTGTGCATCGCGCTGCTCTTCCGGAATAATTCCTAGAAATGTTGTGTTGCTTTGTTTGATGTGATATCTGTCGAACTGCATTTTATCGAAGGTATTCTCGTAGATGAGGTTTAAGTTGCTGCCGCCATCCATTAGAACATTGGACAGTTTAAAGCCGTCTATAATGGGGTTGAGTACTAGAGCAGCAGGTGTTTGGTTAGAATGAATTCCCAGCTAGCCCTCTTCGGCGAAGGTTATGGGTGTATTTGTCCAAGAGTTTGTTACTGCCACCTTAAATACATGGTTGATTTCTCGAAGAGCTCTCATACGTCTCTAACGTATCTATAAATTTTGATTGTTCCATGATGATATATTATCATTCTAGAATACTCTGGGGTATTCATTTACCATTTTATATTTTTTTGGCACTAACCTATTGACCCAGTGCCCAGTGCCAATTGTTGTTTTCTGCGTGTTTATCACTTTGCACGTTTCCCATACCAAACGAGGTCCGATTGCCCTGAATTGTTTTGGTGATTTTTTCTGGATCATTAGAAGACCAACGAGCATGAGAAGAAGGCTGGAGGCCTCACGAGTGGCCCACAAGCCAACAAGGTGTGGCCTGGGGCGCCCTTATGTATTATGCCTCCCTCGTGGCCCTCCAGACTCCGTTCTTTGGCTTATAAACTCTCATCTACCCTAAAAACACTAGAGGGAGTCCTGAAACACTGTTTTACGCCGTCGCAAGTCTCTGTTCTGACGCGAGGCCATCTGGAGCTCCGTTCCGACACCCTGTAGGAGGGTGGATCAATCACGGAGGGCCTCTTCATCAACCTTGCTACCCTCACGATGATGTGTGAGTAGTTCACCACAGACCTACGGGTCCATAGTTGGTACCTAGATGACAATCTCTCTCTATCTCTTTGATCTTCAATACAATGATCATCGCACCTTCGCTTTGATCCATATGATGTAATCCTTTTGTGCGGTGCGTTTGTTGGGATCCGATGCATTGTGGGTTTACGTTCAGATTATTCATGATAAATATTTGAGTCACCTCTGGTAATTATATGATTTTTATGTGTTTGATTATGATAGCTTCGTAGTTCTCTCTGATCTATTTAAATAGTTTGGCCAACTAGATCGATATTTCTTCGGTGAGAGAGGTGTGTTGTGGTAGGTTCAACGTGGCAAATTTCTATATCCTAGTGACAGAACGGGACAAGATGTGTCTTTGTGTTTCTGCTACTAAGGATAAAACAATGGGATTTATTCATATTGCTTAAGTTTACTTCGTCTGCACCATGTCATTGTTCTCCATGCATTACTCTGTTTTACTTAATACTCTAGATGCATGCTAGATAGCGGTCGATGAGTGGAGTACTAGTTATAGGTGGAGGTACGAGTCGGCTTATTTGTTTATGGACGTGATGCCTATATACACATGATCATTGTCGTGAATATCGCATAACGATCCGCTTTTGTGTGAGTTGGCCAACAGTAATTTGTTCACCCACCATCTGCTATTTTTCAAGAGAGATGCCATTAGGGAAAGCTATGGCCTCCGGGTCTATTCACAACCTATTGATAAAATCTTTTTTACCTTGTTGTTGTGTACTTGTTTTTATATTATCTTGCTATCTACAATTATCTACACATCTCACTTTCTTGCAAATAACAAGACAACAGGATTGACAACCCTCTTGCCCGCTTTGGGTGCAAGTTGTTTGTTCTTTTATGTACAACAACTGAAGAAGGTTCTGGTTGATATTCCTATTGGTTCGACAAACTTTGGTTTCATAATTGAGGGAAATACTTACCCACTTTGTGTTGCGTGAACCAGTTGCTCTTCACGGAAAACCCAATGCAGATCATGAGTATGAGGAAGGATTTCTGGCGCCGTTTCCGTGGAATATCATCACCAACTACCAAGTAACTCCACACAAAGTTTCATTCACTTGTTCCTCTTTTTATTTGCTCGAAATTTAGTTTGTCTCATATAGAAAATAAAACCACAAAACTATTTATCTTTGCTTGGTTAGCTTGTCACTAGATTGCATCTTTGCTCTCTAGTTTACTTGAAAGTGGATATCATGTCTGAATTTGAGAGAGTTATTGTTGAAAGTGCTAGTGAAGATATCACTAGTGACTTGGATGAAGTGGGACCACTCATGACCCTCCTATGGATCAAGTCCCTACTACTAACACTCACACAACCCTAAATTCCAAAATTTATCATGTGGGTAGTGGGAACATTATTGGTAGGAAGGTCATCCAAAAATTATCTGATGATCATAAAAATCCCTTGAAGGAGATAATAAAGAACCCAAAGCAGATGGTATCCTACTGCAAGGGTAGTCTTAAGAATCCAAAGGAGGTTGCTCAGAAGAGATAGATGTATACCAAACTCTATTGGTATTCGTTAGCTTCCCCTCTCATTAAAAGATCTATACTTGATGAAAAAAATTGTTATGTGTTTGCTATTACTATGCTCATTTTGAAAATGGAAAGAAAATTTGTGCATCTCCATCCTATGCTTCAAAAGATATTCTTGGCACTACCTAGCTTGCATGATCCCGAGATTAAAGAATTTGCCACCACCATCCTTATTCGTGAATTTGATTATATTTTGCATGAAGCAAAGGAAAATTTTACCTTCTATGGAATAAAATATGGATGTCCTCCCATAGAAGCTATCCTCCATAATAAATATGCTATGCGTAGGTTGGAATCTAATGACTATCACGGATTTGATATGAATATGAGGAGTAATGTGCTTCCCGAAGAATTAACAGAATCTTTGTTTCTCCACACTTGTGATAAATTTGAATGGATTTAGAAAGGAATTAATGAAGTGTTTAGTGAAGATCCGCAACAAAATACTATTAGAGAACCTATTAGTAATGAAATACATGTCCTATATGAGGAACCCTTAGATGATAGTGATGTTAGCAATAGCTGTATAAATCCTTTTGAGTACTTGAGTGATTCAACCAGGCTGAACAAGGGTGATTTATTATGTAAAATTTTGGAGGAACTAATTCTGAAATATATGAAGGGATCCAACACTTGAAACTATCAATACGCCTAGCTAGGGGCGTAAAACAATAGCGCTTGTTGGGAGGCAACCTAATAGTTATCTTATTTTTATTTTTTTATTTTCTGTTAGTGTGTGATAAAATGATCATTGCCTCTATAATGATTGCTTTTATGTTTTAATTAGTGTTTGTGCCAAGTAAAGCTTTTGGGAGGTTTGCATGATGAGTAGAATTGATACGGTGAAAAAATTAGAAACTTTGACGTGCGGTGCACAATTTCTCTGATTTTACTGAAACATCTTTTTAAGATGATTTTTTACATAGTATTTATATAAAAATTCCTCAAGTATTCCTATTTTTTTCAATATTTTGGAATTACATAAGTATAGGTTCATTACAGATTACTACATAATGTTCTATTTCAGTCAGTTTCTGTTTTTTGCATGTCTAGTTTGCTTGTTTTGATGATGCTATGGATTATATCGGGGGTATAACCCATGGAGGAGTTAAGATACAATACCCTATACTAAAATAAAATAAGAATCAATTTGTAACAGCACCTGAAAGTATTTGATATGTTCCTTATACTAACGTATCTCACGAAGTTTTATTGAGTTTTATGTGATTGAAGTTTTCAAGTTTTGGGTATTGTCCCAATGGACAAAGGATTGAGGAGCAGCAAATGCCTAAGCTTGGGGATGTCCAAGGCACCCAAGATAATATTCTAGGAATACTCAAGCATTTAAGCTTGGGGATGCCTCGGAAGGTATCCCCTCTTTTAGTCTCAATCCATCGGTATGTTGCTTGGAGCTATATTTTTATTCATCACATGATATGAGTTTTGCTTGGAGCATCGTTTGCTTTTAATTTCAGTTTACCACAATCATTGTTTTCTGTACACACCTTTTTGAGAGAGATACCACATCATCAGAATTTGTTAGAATACTCTTTGTGCTTCACTTATATCTTTTGAGCTTAGCAAGTGCTCTAGTCCTTCACTTATATCTTGTTGAGCATGGTGGCATGTAGATTTTATAGAAATATTATGCTCTTATTTTTCACTTATATTTGTTTGATATATGGACAAATAGTGACGGTAATTTGCATGGGTCACAGTACTAGATCAAAAATAATGAGTATCCTATGAGTGATGATAAAAAACCATCATGTAGCACATATAGAGAAATTGTGGGTTAATGATATTGATTTGGTGATATGAAAAAGGTGTGAGTGCATTATTATTAATTCATATAGGCATCAATATTAAGATATGTTAAACTTCTTGTTCATCTAAAAAATATAAAAAGGCATGGTGATGATGTGTGAGCATTTCTATTCCTCATCGAAATCCTTGTGTTGTTTTGAGTCGGAGTCGTGCAATGGTTAATTCCTACCAACCCTCTCCCTCGGGGCATGAGAGTAGTACTTTGAATTGTGATAAAACTAATTGAACTTTGCAATAAGTATATGAGTTCTTCATGAGTAATGTGACACCATGGACATACTCATTCTCACCTCCTCATATTTGCTATCCTCTTCGGTATCGTGCATCACCCGTTCTCACCTTGAGGATCGGTGCAACTTTCACCGGTGCATCCAAACCCCGTGACATGACACGCTCTGTTGCACATAAACCTTTTTATATCTTCCTCAAAACAGCCACCATATCTACCTATCATGGAATTCCCATAGCCATTCCAAGATATATTGCCATGCAAATGTCATCGTCACTTCGGATGACTAGTTCGTTCATCATCATAATGCTTTGCATGATCATATAGAGTTGACATAGTATTTGTGGCAAAGCCATCGTTCATCATATTTTTTGTACATGTCATGCTAGATCTTTGAACATCCTGGTACACTGCGAGAGGCATTCATTCAGAGTCATATCATCCTATCACTTTTCATGTTGAGTTGTAAGTAAATAAAAGTGTGATGATCATCATTATTAGAGCATTGTCCTAGTGAGGAAATAAAAATGGGGGAGGCCAAAGTATCCCACCATAATTAAAAAAATGAATGAGAGAAAAACAGAGAAGGGACTTTGCTACTATCCTTTACCACACTTGTGCCTCAAAGTGGCACCTTTTTTTCCATGTAGAAAGTCTCATGTTATATCACTCATATGCTAGTGGGAATCACTCTTTCATAAACTTGGCTTGTATATTCCGATGACGGGCGTCCTCAAATGCTCGATATCTTCATGAGCAAGCAAGTTGGATGCACACCCACTTAACTTCATACATTTGCATGGCAATCCCTACTCCTCGCATCGATATCTATCGACGAGCATCTCGATAGCTCATTGGTACGCCTAGTTGATGTGAGACTATCTTCTCCACCTTTACCCCTTTGAAACCTACCACAATATTCTATTCAACCTTTATGCTATGTCCAATGGTCCAGGCTCATGTATTGCGTGAAGAATGCAAAGTTGATGCATATTGAGAAGTATGATCCAATTTCCTGACTTGAACACTGTGGTGCTTGGCATTTGTATTAATGTGGTGAAGTTGGATCCATGCCCCGCTAATATAATAAAGATGGACGGGGGGTAAAAATATATTTTAGGATCGTATACTTTGAAAGATTAGTGATTTTTTCTTATACCTATAAGTATTGCTATGTTAATGTTTGTTAATTCATCATTTCTCTATGTGCATACATGCATAAGGTTACATCATGGATAACATGTCACGTTAAAAATTCTGTTTTTGTCATTTACTTGTTCGAGGACGAGAAGGAATTAAGCTTGGGGATGCTTGATACGTTTCCAACGTATCTACAAGTTTTGATCGTTCCATGCTGATATATTATCATTCTAGAATACATTTGGGGTATTTATTTACCATTTTATATTATTTTTGAGCACTAACCTATTGATCCAGTGCCGAGTGCGAGTTCCTGTTTTCTGCGTGTTTTTCACTTTGCAGATTTTCCATACCAAACGAGGTCCGATTGCCCTGAAACTTTTTGGTGATTTTTTATGGACCAAAAGAAGACCAACGAGCATGGGAAGAAGGCTGGAGGCCTCACGAGGGGCCCACAAGCCAATAGGGCGTGGCCTGGGGGTGCCCTGGTGGCTTGTGCTTCCCTCGCTGCCCTCCCGACTCTGTTCTTTGCCTTATAAATTCTCATCTACCCTAAAAACACCAGAGGGGGTCTCGAAACACTTTTTACGCTACGACAAGTCTCTGTTCCGACGGGAGGTGTTGGGGAACGTCGCATGGGAAACAAAAAATTTCCTACGCGCACGAAGACCTATCATGGTGATGTTCATCTACGAGAGGGGATGTGTGATCTACGTACCCTTGTAGACCATACAACAGAAGCGTTAGTGAACACGGTTGATGTAGTGGAACGTCCTCACGTCCCTCGATCCGCCCCGCGAACCGTCCCGCGATCAGTCCCACGATCTAGTGCCGAACGGACGGCACCTCCGCGTTCAGCACACGTACAGCTCGACGATGATCTCGGCCTTCTTGATCCAGCAAGAGAGACGGAGAGGTAGAAGAGTTCTCCGGCAGCGTGACGGCGCTCCGGAGGTTGGTGATGATCTTGTCTCAGCACGGCTCCGCCCGATCTCCGCAGAAACGCGATCTAGAGGAAAAACCGTGGAGGTATGTGGTCGGGCTGTCGTGGAAAAGTCGTCTCAAACCAGCCCTAAAACCTCCGTATATATAGGTGGGAGAGGGGGGGGGGGGCTTGCCTTGGGGATCAAGGAGCCCCAAGGGGGTCGGCCGAGCCAAGAGGGGAAGGTCTCCCCCCCAAACCGAGTCCTACTTGGTTTGGTGGGAGGAGTCCTTCTTTCCTTTCCCACCTCCTCCTTTTTTTTCTCTTTGATTTTCTTCCTATGGCGCATAGGGCCTTCTTGGGCTGTCCCACCAGCCCACTAAGGGCTGGTGTGCCACCCCAAGGCCTATGGGCTTCCCCGGGGTGGGTTGCCCCCCCGGTGAACTCCCGGAACCCATTCGTCATTCCCGGTACATTCCCGGTAACTCCGAAAACCTTCCGGTAATCAAATGAGGTCATCCTATATATCAATCTTCGTTTCCGGACCATTACGGAAACCCTCATGACGTCCGTGATCTCATCCGGGACTCCGAACAACATTCGGTAACCAACCATATAACTCAAATACGCATAAAACAACGTCGAACCTTAAGTGTGCAGACCCTGCGGGTTCGAGAACTATGCAGACATGACCCGAGAGACTCCTCGATGAATATCCAATAGCGGGACCTAGATGCCCATATTGGATCCTACATATTCTACGAAGATCTTATCATTTGAACCTCAGTGCCAAGGATTCATATAATCTCGTATGTCATTCCCTTTGTCCTTCGGTATGTTACTTGCCCGAGATTCGATCGTCAGTATCCACATACCTATTTCAATCTCGTTTACCGGCAAGTCTCTTTAGTCGTTTCGTAATACAAGATCCCGCAACTTACACTAAGTCACATTGCTTGCAAGGCTTGTGTGTGATGTTGTATTACCGAGTGGGCCCCGAGATACCTCTCCGTCACACGGAGTGACAAATCCCAGTCTTGATCCATACTAACTCAACGAACACCTTCGGAGATACCTGTAGAGCATCTTTATAGTCACCCAGTTACATTGCGACGTTTGATACACAGAAAGTATTCCTCCGGTGTTAGTGAGTTATATGATCTCATGGTCATAGGAACAAATACTTGACACGCAGAAAACAGTAGCAACAAAATGACACGATCAACATGCTATGTCTATTAGTTTGGGTCTAGTCCATCACGTGATTCTCCTAATGACGTGATCCAGTTATCAAGCAACAACACCTTGTTCATAATCAGAAGACACTGACTATCTTTGATCAACTGGCTAGCCAACTAGAGGCTTGCTAGGGACAGTGTTTTGTCTATGTATCCACACATGTAAATGAGTCTTCATTCAATACAATTATAGCATGGATAATAAACGATTATCTTGATACAGGAATTATAATAATAACTATATTTATTATTGCCTCTAGGGCATAATTCCAACAGTCTCCCACTTGCACTAGAGTCAATAATCTAGCCCTCACATCATCATGCGAATTACATTGTAATAAATCTAACACCCATACAGTTCTGGTGTTGATCATGCTTTGGCCGTGGAAGAGGTTTAGTCAGCGGGTCTGCTACATTCAGATCCGTGTGCACTTTGCATATATTTACATCCTCCCCTTCGACGTAGTCGCGGATGAGGTTGAAGCGTCGTTTGATGTGTCTGGACTTCTTGTGAAACCGTGGTTCCTTTGCTAAGGCAATGGCACCCGTGTTGTCACAGAACAAGGTTATTGGATTCAGTGCGCTTGGCACCACTCCAAGATCCGTCATGAACTGCTTCATCCAGACACCCTCCTTAGCCGCCTCCGAGGCAGCCATGTACTCCGCTTCACATGTAGAATCTGCTACGACGCTTTGCTTGGAACTGCACCAGCTTACCGCACCCCCATTAAGAATAAATACGTATCCGGTTTGCGACTTAGAGTCGTCCGGATCTGTGTCAAAGCTTGCATCGACGTAACCTTTTACGGCGAGCTCTTCGTCACCTCCATACACGAGAAACATCTCCTTAGTCCTTTTCAGGTACTTCAGGATATTCTTGACCGCCGTCCAGTGATCCACTCCTGGATTACTCTGGAACCTACCTACCATACTTATGGCCAGGCTAACGTCCGGTCTAGTGCACAACATTGCATACATGATAGAACCTATGGCTGAAGCATAGGGGACGGAGCACATATGCTCTCTATCCTTATCAGTTGCTGGGCACTGAGTCTTACTCAATCTCGTACCTTGTAAAACTGGCAAGAACCCTTTCTTGGACTGTTCCATTTTGAACCTCTTCAAAACTTTATCAAGGCATGTGCTTGGTGAAAGTCCTATCAGGTGTTTTGATCTATCCCTATAGATCTTAATGCCTAGAATGTAAGCAGCTTCTCCTAGGTCCTTCATAGAGAAACTTTTATTCAAGTAATCCTTTATGCTCTCCAAAAACTCTACGTTGTTTCCAATCAGTAATATGTCATCCACATATAATATTAGAAACGCCACAGAGCTCCCACTCACTTTCTTGTAAATACAAGATTCTCCAACCACTTGTATAAACCCAAATGCTTTGATCACCTCATCAAAGCATTTGTTCCAACTCCGAGATGCTTGCACCAGTCCATAAATGGATCGCTGGAGCTTGCACACCTTGTTAGTATTCTTAGGATCGACAAAACCTTCGGGTTGCATCATATACAATTCTTCCTTAAGGAAACCGTTAAGGAACGCCGTTTTGACATCCATCTGCCAGATTTCATAATCGAAAAATGCAGCTATTGCTAACAAGATTCTGACAGACTTAAGCATCGCTACGGGTGAGAATGTCTCATCGTAGTCAACTCCTTGAACTTGTGAAAAACCCTTTGCCACAAGTCGAGCTTTATAAACGGTCACATTGCCGTCAGCGTCCGTCTTCCTCTTAAAGATCCATTTGTTCTGAATAGCCTTGCGGCCCTCAGGCAGTACCTCCAAAGTCCACACTTTGTTCTCATACATGGATCCTATCTCGGACTTCATGGCTTCTAGACATTTGTTGGAATCTGGGCCCACCATTGCTTCTTCATAATTTGCAGGTTCATTGTTGTCCAACAACATGATTGACAAGATGGGATTACCGTACCACTCTGGAGCAGCACGTGGTCTCGTCGACCTGCGTGGTTCGACAGAAACTTGAACCGGAGTTTCATGATCATCATCATTAACTTCCTCCTCAACCGGCGTCGCAACGACAGAGGTTCCCCTTGCCCTGCGCCACCATCGAGAGGGATGAGAGGTTTGACAACCTCGTCAAGTTCTATCTTCCTTCCACTCAATTCTCTCGAGAGAAACTCCTTCTCGAGAAAAGCTCCGTTTTTAGCAACAAACACTTTGCCCTCGGATTTGAGATAGAAGGTGTACCCAACTGTCTCTTTTGGGTAACCTATGAAGATGCACTTTTCCGCTTTGGGTTCCAGCTTTTCAGGCTGAAGCTTTTTGACATAAGCATCACATCCCCAAACTTTAAGAAACGACAACTTTAGCCTTTTGCCATACCACAGTTCATATGGTGTCGTCTCAACGGATTTTGATGGTGCCCTATTTAAAGTGAATGCAGCTGTTTCTAATGCATAACCCCAAAACGATAACGGCAAATCAGTAAGAGACATCATAGATCGCACCATCTCTAATAAAGTACGATTACGACGTTCGGACACACCATTACGCTGTGGTGTTCCAGGCGGTGTCAACTGTGAAACAATTCCACATTGTCTTAAGTGAGCACCAAACTCGAAACCCAGATATTCACCCCCACGATCAGACCGTAGGAACTTGATCTTCTTGTTACAATGATTTTCAAGTTCACTCTGAAATTGCTTGAACTTTTCAAATGTTTCAGACTTGTGCTTCATTAAGTAGACATAACCATATCTACTCAAATCGTCAGTGAAGGTGAGAAAATAACGATATCCGCCACGTGCCTCTACGCTCATCAGACCACACACATCGGTATGTATGATTTCCAACAAGTCACTTGCACGCTCCATTGTTCTGGAGAACGGAGTTTTAGTCATCTTGCCCATGAGGCATGGTTCGCACGTGTCAAGTGAATCAAAGTCAAGTGACTCCAAAAGTCCATCGGCATGGAGTTTCTTCATGCGCTTTACACCAATATGACCTAAGCGGCAGTGCCACAAAAATATGGCGCTATCATTGTTAACTCTAACTCTTTTGGTCTCAATGTTATGTATGTGTGTATCGCTATCAAGATTTAATATGAACAATCCTGTCACATTGGGTGCATGACCATAAAAGATGTTACTCATAGAAATAGAACAACCATTATTCTCTGACTTAAAAGAGTAACCGTCTCGCAATAAACAAGATCCAGATATAATGTTCATGCTCAACGCAGGCACTAAATAACAATGATTCAAGTTCATAACTAATCCTGATGGTAACTGAAGTGAAACTATGCCGACGGCGATTGCATCAACCTTGGAACCATTTCCTACGCGCACCGTCACTTCATCTTTCGCCAGCCTTCGTCTATTCCGCAGTTCCTGTTTCGAGTTGCAAATATGAGCAACAGAACCGGTATCGAATACCCAAGCACTACTACGAGAGCCGGTTAAGTACACATCAATAACATGTATATCAAATATACCTGATTTTTCTTTGGCCGCCTTCTTATCAGCCAGATACTTGGGGCAATTGCGCTTCCAGTGACCCATACCCTTGCAATAGTAACACTCTGTTTCAGGCTTAGGTCCAGCTTTGGGTTTCTTTGTCAGATTGGCAACAGGCTTGCCACTCTTCTTTGAATTACCCTTCTTGCCTTTGCCGTTTCTCTTGAAACTAGTGGTCTTATTCACCATCAAGACTTTATGCTCTTTACGGAGTTCAGACTCTGCGACTTTCAGCATCGCAAATAACTCACCGGGAGACTTGTTCATCCCTTGCATGTTGTAGTTCAACACAAAGCCTTTATAGCTTGGCGGCAGTGATTGAAGGATTCTATCAATGATAGCCTCTTGTGGGAGTTCAATCCCTAGCTCAGCTAGACGGTTTGAGTACCCAGACATTTTGAGCACATGTTCACTGACAGACGAGTTCTCCTCCATCTTGCAAGCATAGAATTTATCGGTGGTCTCATACCTCTCGATCCGGGCGTTCTTCTGAAAGATAAACTTCAACTCCTGGAACATCTCAAATGCTCCATGACGCTCAAAGCGACGTTGAAGTCCCGGTTCTAAGCCATACAAGACTGCACATTGAACTACTGAGTAGTCCTCCTTACGTGCTAACCAAGCGTTCTTAACATCCTGATCAGCCGTAGCGGGTGGTTCATCTCCTAGCGCAGCATTAAGGACATAATCCTTCTTCCCAGCTTGTAAGATTAGCTTAAGATTATGAGCCCAGTCTACAAAGTTGCTTCCATCATCTTTCAACTTAGCTTTCTCTAGGAACGTATTAAAATTCAGGGTGACTGTCGAGTGAGCCATGATCTACAACACAAATATATTCAAAGTGGACTTAGACTATGTTCAAGATAATTAGAGTTTAACTTAATCAAATTATTTGCTAAACTCCCGCTCAAAAAGTACATCTCTCTAGTCATTTGAGTGGTTCATGATCCACTTACACTAGCTCAAGTCCGATCATCACGTGAGTTGAGTATAGTTTTAGTGGTAAGCATCCCTATGCTAATCATATCATCTATATGATTCATGATCGACCTTTCGGTCTCATGTGTTCCGAGGCCATGTCTGCACATGCTAGGCTCATCAAGCTTAACCCGAGTGTTTCGCGTGCGCAACTGTTTTGCACCCGTTGTATGTGAACGTTGAGTCTATCACACCCGATCATCACGTGGTGTCTCGAAACGACGAACTATAGCAACGGTGCACAGTCGGGGAGAACACAATTTCGTCTTGAAATTTTAGTGAGAGATCACCTCATAATGCTACCGTCGTTCTAAGCAAAATAAGGTGCATAAAAGGATTAACATCACATGCAATTCATAAGTGACATGATATGGCCATCATCACGTGCTCCTTGATCTCCATCACCAAAGCACCGACACGATCTTCTTGTCACCGGCGCCACACCATGATCTCCATCAACGTGTCGCCATCGGGGTTGTCGTGCTACTCATGCTATTACTACTAAAGCTACATCCTAGCAAAATAGTAAACGCATCTGCAAGCACAAACATTAGTATAAAGACAACCCTATGGCTCCTGCCGGTTGCCGTACCATCGACGTGCAAGTCGATATTATCTATTACAACATGATCATCTCATACATCCAATATATCACATCACATCATTGGCCATATCACATCACAAGCATACCCTGCAAAAAACAAGTTAGACGTCCTCTAATTTTGTTGTTGCATGTTTTACGTGGTGACCATGGGTATCTAGTAGGATCGCATCTTACTTACGCAAACACCACAACGGAGATATATGACTTGCTATTTAACCTCATCCAAGGACCTCCTCAGTCAAATCCGATTCAACTAAAGTTGGAGAAACTGACACCCGCCAGTCATCTTTGAGCAACGGAGTTACTCGTAGCGATGAAACCAGTCTCTCGTAAGCGTACGAGTAATGTCGGTCCGAACCGCTTCGATCCAACAATACCGCGGAATCAAGATAAGACTAAGGAGGGCAGCAAAACGCACATCACCGCCCACAAAAACTTTTGTGTTCTACTCGAGAAGACATCTACGCATGAACCTAGCTCTGATACCACTGTTGGGGAACGTCGCATGGGAAACAAAAAATTTCCTACGCGCACGAAGACCTATCATGGTGATGTTCATCTACGAGAGGGGATGTGTGATCTACATACCCTTGTAGACCGTACAGCAGAAGCATTAGTGAACGCGGTTGATGTAGTGGAACGTCCTCACGTCCCTCGATCCGCCCCGCGAACCGTCCCGCGATCAGTCCCGCGATCTAGTGCCGAACGGACGGCACCTCCGCGTTCAGCACACGTACAACTCGATGATGAACTCGGCCTTCTTGATCCAGCAAGAGATACGGAGAGGTAGAAGAGTTCTCCGGCAGCATGACGGCGCTCCGGAGGTTGGTGACGATCTTGTCTCAGCAGGGCTCCGCCCGAGCTCCGCAGAAACGCGATCTAGAGGAAAAACCGTGGAGGTATGTGGTCGGGCTGCCGTGGAAAAGTCGTCTCAAATCAGCCCTAAAACCTCCGTATATATAGGTGGGAGAGGGGGGGCCTTGCCTTGGGGCTCAAGGAGCCCCAAGGGGATCGGCCGAGCCAAGGGGGGAAGGTCTCCCCCCCAAACCGAGTCCTACTTGGTTTGGTGGGAGGAGTCCTTCTTTCCTTTCCCACCTGCTCCTTTTTTTTCTTTTCTCTTTGATTTTCTTCCTATGGCGCATAGGGCCTTCTTGGGCTGTCCCACCAGCCCACTAAGGGCTGGTGTGCCACCCCCAAGGCCTATGGGCTTCCCCGGGGTGGGTTGCCCCCCCGGTGAACTCCCGGAACCCATTCGTCATTCCCGATACATTCCCGGTAACTCCGAAAACCTTTCGGTAATCAAACGAGGTCATCCTATATATCAATCTTCGTTTCCGGACCATTCCGGAAACCCTCATGACGTCTGTGATCTCATCCGGGACTCCGAACAACATTCGGTAACCAACCATATAACCTTAAGTGTGCAGACCCTGCGGGTTCGAGAACTATGCAGACATGACCCGAGAGACTCCTCGGTGAATATCTAATAGCGGGACCTGGATGCCCATATTGGATCCTACATATTCTACGAAGATCTTATCGTTTGAACCTCAGTGCCAAGGATTCATATAATCCCGCATGTCATTCCCTTTGTCCTTCGGTATGTTACTTGCCCGAGATTCGATCGTCAGTATCCGCATACCTATTTCAATCTCGTTTACCGGCAAGTCTCTTTACTCGTTCCGTAATACAAGATCCCACAACTTACACTAAGTCACATTGCTTGCAAGGCTTGTGTGTGATGTTGTATTACCGAGTGGGCCCCGAGATACCTCTCCGTCACACGGAGTGACAAATCCCAGTCTTGATCCATACTAACTCAACGAACACCTTCGGAGATACCTGTAGAGCATCTTTATAGTCACCCAGTTACGTTGCAACATTTGATACACACAAAGTATTCCTCCGGTGTTAGTGAGTTATATGATCTCATGGTCATAGGAACAAATACTTGACACGCAGAAAACAGTAGCAACAAAATGACACGATCAACATGCTACGTCTATTAGTTTGGGTCTAGTCCATCACGTGATTCTCCTAATGACGTGATCCAGTTATCAAGCAACAACACCTTGTTCATAATCAGAAGACACTGACTATCTTTGATCAACTGGCTAGCCAACTAGAGGCTTGCTAGGGACAGTGTTTTGTCTATGTATCCACACATGTCAATGAGTCTTCATTCAATACAATTATAGCATGGATAATAAACGATTATCTTGATACAGGAATTATAATAATAACTATATTTATTATTGCCTCTAGGGCATAATTCCAACAGGAGGCCATCTAGAGCTCCATTCCGGCACCTAGTCGGAGGGGGGATCAATCACGGAGGGCCTCTTCATCAACCTTGTTGCTGTCACGGTGATGCATGAGTAGCTCACCACAGACCTACGGTTCCATAGTTAGTACCTAGATGGCAATATATTTATCTCTTTGATCTTCAATACAATGATCATCGCATCTTCGCTTTGATCCATATGATGCAATCCTTTTGTGCGGTGCATTTGTTGGGTTCCAATGAATTGTGGGTTTATGTTCAGATTATTCATGATAAATATTTGGGTTACCTCTGAATACTTATATAATTCTTATGTGCATGACTATGATAGATTTGTAATTCTCTCCCATCTATTAAAATAGTTTGTCCAACTAGATCGATATTTCTTCGGTGAGAGAGGTGCGTTGTAGTAGGTTCAACCTGGAAAATTTCTACATCCCAGTGACAGAAGGGGACAAGATGCATCTTTGTGTTACTGCTACTAAGGATAAAACGATGTGGTTTATTCATATTGCTTGAGTTTACTTTGTCTACATCATGTCATTGTTCTCCATGCATTACTCAGTTTTACTTAATACTCTAGATTCATGCTAGATAGGAGTTGACAAGTGGAGTAATAGTAATAGGTGCAGGCAGGAGTCGACCTATTTGTCTATGGACGTGATACCTATGTGTACATGATCATTTCCCTGAATATCGCATAACTATCCATTTTTCTGTCAATTGTCCAACAGTAATTTGTTCACCCATCGTATGCTATTTTTCATGAGAGTTGCCATTAGGGAAAGCTATGGCCCCCGGGTCTGTTCACAACATATTGATAAAAATATTATTACCTTGTTGTTATTTAGTTGTTTTTATTTTATCTTTCTATCTACAATTATCTACACACCTCACTTGCTTGCAATTAACAAGACAAGAGGATTGAAAACCCTCTTGCCTGCGTTGGGTGCAAGTTGTTTGTTCTTTTGTGTGCAGCCGCTGAAGACCATTGTGGTTGATATTACTATTGGTTTGATAAAACTTGGTTTCATAACTGAGGAAAATACTTACCCACTTTATGCTGCGATAACTGGTTACTCTTCACGAAAAACCCAACGCAGATCACGAGTATCAAACTCTTTTCCTCTTATTGTTTGAGGAGAACGTCTCGTAAATTGTGAGTAAATCGACATTGTTGTCTAACTTTTCGGATGGATGCTTTTGCAATGATTGGGCCACGAGGATAGCCTCTTCACTTTTGGCTACCTGCCTAATGACCCAACAAACTCGAAGGTTGTGGGTCAAGACAGTGCTGGGTAATGCAGGGTGCATAGGGATGGGCTGTCCAATAATCTGTCAAGGACAGTTCGAGATCCATCGAAAGTTTGTTCTTCTAACTAGTGGGACCATGATCGGCTGATAGTTGTTGGGGCTTGCTTTTCCTCCGAGCTCCTTTGGGTTGCTCTGTGTGGATTGATTACACTAGCATTTGTTGTGACTGTCAGGTACTTTCCATTGCATAGTATTTGCATATCAATGTAGATAGCTCGGTGGAGCTACGTATGTGGCGGCGGGCAAGGGCATTTAGGGTTCCCTCATCATGGCAGTTATGCTAGAATATTTCTATAATTTCTTGGCCACCACGATCCAGTATCTAGTTTATTGTCAGGAGGAATCTAGCCCAAAAGTGTTGGACTGTCTCTCCTCGCTCTTTCCTAATGCCATGTAGGTCCCATATGTTAGGCTTTTCTGATGTATTCAGAGCATGTCTAAATTGGGAGGTGGGTGGGGAAAAACTTGGTGTCCCAATAGGACGCACACCCTTGGCTTTGGCGATTGATATAACACCATCGTGGATTCCGGCGTGCTAGTCTCAAGGCCCAGCCGACTAGCCAGATATGACCGCTCACACCCGGATTAAATTTGGGGCATAGCTCGGATGCCGAATTAGCAGGGAAATCCGGATTACCAGATATCGGGATATAGATGGTTTTAAGCTTCGATGACCGAGAAAGCGAATCTTCCGTTGGTTTCTCGATGGTGACAATTAAGTGCGTGATCGATAGGTGTGACGTGGATTTCCCTATCGTCGGGTTTGATCCTGGTCTGATCGTAGAACAACGGTTGGTCGTGGGACACCCCCCACGGCCTGAATTCGTCCGAGCAGCTTGTTTAATTTCGTAACATCCGGCGTCCATGTTTCCGGAGTTTATGGGGTCCACCCATAGCACCACTGTTATAGAGATACTTGGAGTCACACCAGGGTAACATTCAAACAAAGATGATCCGCATATGTCATTTGGTTCGGGCCTTGGGGCTGGAGCCAGGGCGGAAGTCATCTCGAGGGCAAGATCCACCCCTTGGGGCCGAAGGCTTTGTTAGGATAAGACCCCCCCTCTCGGGAATTAGTGATGAACTCTAAGTTCCCGAACCTGATCTTCTGACTAGGGGCTAGGTTTTCGATCCGGCCTAAGCGACCGGTCGCATCAGCATGCAGCACGATGCTATCAAACGTGAAGATCTTCTGAGGGACAAAAACGTCCCCGGTACCGATGTCGTTGCAAATGATCAAACGGGCCATCAATCCTTTAGCGATCCCGTAGTGGAACTCTCAATGAAAGCACCGATGTCGGTGTCAAAATCGACAGATCTCGGGTAGGGGTTCCGAACTGTGGATCTTGGATTGATGGGTAACATGATACGAAAGAGACGTTATTTACCCATGTTCGGGCCATCTTGATAGAGGTAAAACCCTATGTCCTTCTCTTATTTATATTGATGGTGGAGTACCAAGTACATAGTTGATCTACCTCAAGATTGAATATTGTGGACTAAACCCTAGGAGTAATGAGCTTAATCTATCCTATGAACTAAAGCCCTCTCATTTATATAGATACCAGGGGTGCTATAGTTACACAATGTCGGTTATACATCAAGGAGGGAACATGACGCTCACTATGTAACCATGGAGTACATGCCAAGTCTTCGGAAGAGTCCATCTTGAATACACCATCACCTTATTTATCCTAAGCCCAATAATGATGATAGAACGGCCCAGGAGTCCGGCCCATAGAAATAGGTAAGAGGCCCGAGGACCCCTTAATCTCGGACTCCCTAAGTGGTGGTGAAGGAGGTTGAGGTGGATCATCATGTTGGACTTCTTCCTCCTCTTCATCTTGTCGTGTACTCCTTTTGGATGCCTTCATGTCATTTTGCGATTCACCTTGACGTGAGGTAGGATATTTCACTTGTGTTGATGAATTACTTTCCTTCACCTCCTTGCGACGGATCTTTCCAATGGACAAGTCTTGAATGGCTTCCAAAGGTTCCTTATCTCCTAAATCATTAGGCAATTGTTCGACTTGCGAACCATTAGATTCATCAAACTTCACATCCGCCGTCTCTTCAAATTTTCGAGTGAAGTTGTTGTAGACAATGTAAGTGTGAGAGTTTGATCCATAGACACCTTCATGAGATTTAGGATAATATTTAGAACGGCGATGCTTATCAAGAATGTAGCACTTTGAGTCGAATACCAAAAAGTATCCAACTTGGGGTTTGTTACCGGTGAATAGCTCATCTGCCGTTTTACCAAGAAGCTTGTGAAGGTAGAGTCGGTTTGTGGCATGACACGCTATTCCCACGGCTTCTGCCCAAACGTGTCTTGGCGTCTTGTATTTGTCGAGCATCATTATAGCCATCTCTATGAGAGTCTGATTCTTCCTCTCAACAACTCCATTTTGTTGAGGTGTGTACGTAGCCTAGAACTCATGTGAGATACCTTATTCATCAATAAAAGTAACCACATTAGTGTTCTTGAACTCCGATCCGTTGTCGCCCTAGACTTTCTTGATCTTCACTTTAACTGATTTTGGGCTTTCAGAGCAAAGTTCTTGAAGATCTTTTGTACGCGCGACTTGTCATCAAGAAAGATACCCACGTAAATCTGGAAAAATCATCAACAATGACTAGACCAAGAGAGTTTCCATCGAGGCTCTTGTAAGTATTGGGACCAAAGAGATCCATGTGAAGCAGCTCGAGTGGCCTTCTAGTAGTCATGATGTTCTTCATGGGATGACTTCCACCTACTTGTTTCCCTGATTGACAAGCACTACAAAGTCTATCTTTGTCAAAGATAACATGTTTAACACCAAGTATATGATCACCTTTGATAAGCTTGTCTAGATTACCCATACCAACATGTCCTAGCCTTCTATGCCATAGCCAACCTTTAGAAGATTTTACAATAAGACAAGTACGAGGTTTGGTTTTTTTAGTGAAATCGACAATGTATAGATCACCTATATGAAAATCTGTAAAGACCATGTTATGATTATCTTGACGAAACACTTGGCAATTGATACGTCTCAAACGTATCCATAATTTTTGATGGTTTCACGCTGTTATCTTGTCTTCTTTGGTTGTTTTATGTATCTTTTTATATCTTTTTGGGACTAACTTATTAATTTAGTGCCAAGTGCCAGTTCCTGTTTTTTCCGTGTTTTTGACTCTTTTCAGATCTGATTTTGGAACAGAGTCCAAACGGAAGAAAAACCCCGAAATGATTTTTCCCGAACGGAAGAAGACCACGGGGCTTTTGGGCCAAGCCAGGTGGGCTCCACGGAGCCCACAAGCCCCCACTCTGCCACCAGGGGGAGGCGGCGGTGGGCAGTCTTGTGGCCTCCCTGACCGCCCCCTGACCTAGGTCTTTGGCCTATAAATTCCCAAATATTCCGCAAAAAATCAGGGGAGCCTCGAAAATACTTTTCCGCCGCCGCAAGCTTCCGTTTCCGCGATATATCATCTGGAGACCCTTCCCGGCATCATCATCATCATCATCACCCCTCCAATGACTCGTGAGTAGTTCACTTCAGACCTATGGGTCCGTAGTTAGTAGCTAGATGGCTTGTTCTCTCTCTTGGATCTTCAATACAAAGTTCTCCATGATCTTCATGGAGATCTATCCGATGTAATCTTCTTTGGTGGTGTGTTTGTCGAGATCCGATGAATTGTGGATTTGTGATCAGATTATCTATGATATATATTTGAGTCTTTGCTGATTTCTTATATGCATGATTTGATATCCTTGTAAGTCTCTCCGAGTCTTGGGTTTTGTTTGTCCAACTAGATCTATGATTCTTGCAATGGGAGAAGTGCTTGGTTTTGGGTTCTACCATGTGGTGACCTTTCCCAGTGACAGTAGGGGCAGCAAAGCACACATCAAGTAGTTGCCATCAAGGGTAAAAAGATGGGGTTTCTATCAATGGTTTGAGATTATCCCTCTACATCATGTCATCTTGCTTAAGGCGTTACTCTGTTCTTATGGACTTAATACACTAGATGCATGCTGGATAGCAGTCGATGTGTGGAGTAATAGTAGTAGATGCAGAAAGTATCGATCTACTTGTTTCGGACGTGATGCCTATAGAAATAATCATTGCATAGATATCGTCACGACTTTGCGCGGTTCTATCAATTGCTCGACAGTAATTTTTTCACCCACCGTCTACTTGCTTTTATGAGAGAAGCCACTAGTAAACACTACGGCCCCCGAGTCTATTCACATCCATCGTTTACACCTCCGCTTTTACTTTGCTTTGTTACCTTGTTGCTCTCAGTTCTCACTTGGCAAACAATCTATAAGGGATTGACAACCCCTTCATAGCGTTGGGTGCAAGCTTTTGTGTTTGTGCAGGAAATACTTACCGTCGCTGTGCTACATCACCCTTTCCGCTTCGAGGGAACACCAACGCAAGGCTCCAAGGCCACGGGGGAAATCCTTTGCATACTTGCCTAGGATGTCCCTTAAGGCGTATCCGTAGCTGAAGGATTCCTAGTGCCGTCGACACAACTATTTCCTGGCGCCGTTGCAAGGGATACACAACAAACATCAGCAATCAATTTTCATAAATAGCACATTGAAACCAAAGTCCGCTAGTCTAAATACAGAAAGAAGATTGTAACCAAGGGATTCAACAAGCATGACATTTTGGATGGAACTATCATGAGATATGTCCACCTTACCAAGACTTAGTACCTTACCCTTGGAGTTGTCTCCCAAAGTCGCATACCCCAGTGGTCCATTGTTTGGTGTGAGCTCTTGGAACATGTCTCTATCTCCGGTCATGTGATCGATGCATCCATTATCGAGTATCCACTCCTTTCCTCCGTCCATGTAGTCTCTAAGGTTCGCCATAAGACTTACGCTCCTCATGCTCTTCTCACATTCTATGGCAAACCTCTCGTATTCATGATAGTAGCCATGTTCCACATTGTTATCGTCAAATGGTATATCCTCATCACATGAATCAAGAATTCGTTAGAATTTTGACCATAACAATGTTCAAGTTTATGAATGTGAACAACTTCAACAATGATGTTATTGATGGTAATGACATCTACTTTAGCACACATGAGGCCATGAAGCTCAAGCAAGTAATTATCAAAGTTTGGATCATTGGGCTTCATTTTGTGAAAGGCAATAGATTTATGGAAAATGACTTCAAGATTTTCAATGAGTAATTGGGATATCTTTTCTCCAAATATTTCCACAAAGTATAAGAACACTCAAAGTTCTTCATTTGATTAAGCACAATTCTTGGCAATCCTCTAATTATAAGGTTAACAGTTCTAAGATTGCAAAGCATATAGAATTGTTCCTCATGAGAAGGATGTAAGGGATCGATGGGAGGTACATAGGGGTTTTCAACATACTTGCTCAAATGGAATTTATCAAGGATATCAAGCATTTCATATTTCCATTGACTATGCTACTCCCCATTGATAATTTTCACTCTACAACTAAGATTCTCCAAATGAGACACATATATCTTCCTACAATGGTGATTAAACCTAGGCTACTTGACAAATTAAAAACCTAACAGTTTCCCAATGTTAATGGTTGGCAGATTTTAGAAATTATAGCAAGTCAAGCACGCCCTACATATGCAAGTCTACGTGTATAGCAGCGAAAGTGAAGACATGCACATAAACGTAAGTAGGAGAGTTTAGGAAGATCAAACACAAAGATGACATGATGATTTTTGGCGTGGTCCTCATAGATAGTACTATCGTCCGTTCATGTTGATGGAGACTTCAACCCACGGAGGGTAACGGCCGCAAGAGTCCATGGAGGGCTCAACCCACGAAGGGTCCATGGAGAAGCAACCTTGTCTATCCCACCACGGCTTACGTACACGAAGGACTAGCCTCACTCGGGGTAGAACTTCATGAAGTGGGAGATCTCCTTGCCTTTACAAACTTCTTGGTTCAACTCCACACAAAGTCAGAGGCTCCCAAGCGACACCTAACAAATCTAGGAGACACCACTTTCCAAAAGGTAATAGATGTTGTAGTATGATGAACTCCTCGCTCTTGTTCTTCAAAAGATAGTCTCCTCAACAATCAATCACTCTCTCACAGATTTGGCTTGGGTAGAATAGATTGATTGGGTGGAAAGCAACTTGAGGAGGCTAGAAATGAAGATTCATATGGTAGGAATGGAATATCTCGATCCCAAGACATTAGTAGGTTGCTCTCTCTCAAAAAATGGATGGGGCAAGTGATGGTTTGTTCTGAGTGCTTCCTCTATGAATGAGAGGCTTGTGGAAGGGTATATATAGGCATCTCCAAAAATCCAACCGTTATAACATTATTGCCCAACTCGGTGAAACCGAAGTAAAAACTGGGTTGCACCGTGTAGTGCAAAATGTGGCAACTTTAGGTTTTTCGGTGAGACTCTTATATGAATCTCGGAGGGTTCGATTTTGGCTGGCCCAGGCAGTTACGAGACTCGATTGCACCGATTTGCAAAACTCGGAAATTCTGATTTTAGCAAATGTCAAACCAAGGAGTTGGTCACTCTTTTTTGGTCAGACCAAAACCAAACTTGGTGGTGCCGAGATGCTAGGGTTTGGCATAGGTTCTGTCTAGGGTAAAAATCAGTAGGTACGATTTGGAAATATTGGTGGAATCGAATTTGACATTGAGGTTTAGGTAGAATATTTGGAGAGAATTTCATGAGTTTTTTGGTGGCCAATCTCTAAGCACTTGAGCAACTGGATCATCATAGTCACCTCATCCCCTTTTAATAGTATTGACTTTCCTATGGACTCAAATGCGATTACTCACAAAATATAAAATGTGGAGTCTTCAAGCTTGTTGCCGATAGATGTTCCTTGAATCTAGGGGTTCTCCTCACAATCCTTAGCCAATCCTCACTATGGACTATATCTGAAATACACTAGTTAAAAGTATTAGTCCAAGAGACAACATATGTTGTCATGAATTATCAAAACCACCAAGGGAGAATATGTGCTTTCACTTATCCAATGTAGCTACAATTTTTGATTGTTCCATGATATAATATTATCACTCTAGGATACTTTTTGGGAATTTATTTGTCGATTCATATTATTTTTGAGCACTAACCTATTAACCTAGTTGCCAAGTGTAAGTTGCTATTTTTTTTGCATGTTTTTGGCTTTTGAGGTTTACAATACCAAATGGAGTCCAAATACTACAAAACTTTTTGATGATTTTTTGTAGACCAAAAGAAGACCTGGAAGCTTTAGAAGAAGGTCGGGGGCTACACATGGGCCCCACAAGTCAATACGGCACACCCAGGGGTGGTCATGCCCTATTAGCTTGTGGTCCGCCCCCTCGTCTCCCGACCTCGTTCTCTCACTTATAAATTGTCATATATTCTGAAAACCCTAAAGGAGCTCCTGAAACACTTTTTGCTCCACCGCAAGTCTTTTCTCCGTAGTGTGCCCCTCTCAAGCCCTGTTCTGATGCCCTGTTGGAGGGGGATTGTTCATGAAGGGGATGTACATCAACCTTGATGCTCCCATGGTGATGTGTGAGTAGTCTATCACAAACCTACAGGTCCATATCTAGTATCTAGATGGCTCTCTCTCTCTCTCTCTCTCTCTCTCTATGTTCTTCAATACAAAGTTCGTCGCATCTTCGCGATGATCTATTCGACGTAATCACTTTGTGGGTGCGTTTGTTGAGATACGATGAATTGTCGGTTTATGTTCAGATTATTCATGACAAAATATTTGAGTATTCTCTGAATTATATGATTCTTATTTGCATGATTGTTATAGCTTCGTAAATCTCTCTGATCTATTGATTTGGTTTGTCCAAATAGATTGATATTTCTTCGGTGGGAGGTGTGCATTATAGTGGGTTCAATCTGGCAGTGCTCTATATCCCAGTGATAGAAAGGGACAATAAACGTCTTTGTATTGCTTCCACAAAGGATAAACCGATGGGATTGATTCATATTAATTGATTTTACTTTGTCTACATCATGTCATTGTTCTCCAAGCATTACTGTGTTTTACTTAATACTCTAGATGCATGCTGGATAGCGGTCGACAGGTGGAGTAATAGCAGTAGATGTAGGCAGGAGTCGGTCTAGTTGCTTCTTGACGTGATGCCTATATACACACGATCATTTATGTAAATAAGTATTGCATAACTATGCACTTTTTGTTGGGGAACGTAGTAATTTCAAAATTTTCCTATGTCACATAAGGATCTATCTATGGAGAAACCAGCAACGAGTAAAGGGGTAGAGCATCTTCACACCTTTGAAGATTGCTAAGCGGAAGCGTTGCTAGAACGCGGTTGATGGAGTCGTACTCGCAGCGATTCAGATCGCGGTGGATTCCGATCTATGCACCGAACAACGGCGCCTCCGCGTTCAACACACGTGCAGCCCGGTGGCGTCTCCAACGCCTTGATCCAACAAGGAGGGAGGAGAGGTTGAGGGAGATCTCTGGCAGCACGACAGCGTGGTGACAGTGGAGCTACGTGGCACTCCGACAGGGCTTCGCCAAGCACTACGGAGGACAAGGAGGAGGAAGAGTAGGGTTGCACCGAGAGAGAGAGAGAGAGATTGTGTTTAAAAACAGCCCCAAACCCTCCACTATATATAGGATGAGAGGGAGGAGGGTGCCCACCCTTAAGGTTTCCACCCTAAGGGGTGCAGCAGCCCTAGATGGGCATGGGGTGGCGGCCAAGGGTGGAGGGGTGGCGCCCTAGGGTCGGCCTTCACGCCCAAGGCAGACCCTCCATGCCTATGGTTTGGCCTCCTCCACCCCTTTTGCGCCTTGGGCTCATGGTGGTAGAGCATCGGCCCACTTAGGGGCTGGTTATCATCCACCTTTTGGCCCATGTAGCACTTTAGGGCTGGTGGCCCTTCTCGGTGGACCCCCAAAACCCTTCCGGTGGTCCCGGTACATTACAAGTGACGCCCGAAACACTTCCGACGATCAAATCCCCACTTCCAATATATGAATCTTTACCTTCGAACCATTACGGAACTCCTCATAATGTACGGGATCTCATCCGGGACTCCGAACAACCTTCGGTAACCACGTACACTATTCCCATATAACCCTAGCATCATCGGACCTTAAGTGTGTAGACCCTATGGATTCTGGAAGCATGCAGACATGACCGAGACACCTCTCCGGTTAATAACCAACAGTGGGGTCTGGATATCCATGTTGATTCCCACATGTTCCACGATGATCTTATCGGATGAACCATGATGCCGGGGATTCGATCAATCCCATATGCAATTCCCTTTGTCTACCAGTATGATACTTGCCCGAGATTGGATCGTCGGTATCCCTATACCTTGTTCAATCTCGTTACCGGCAAGTCTCTTTACTCGTTCCGTAACACATCATCCCATGGCTAACTCCTTAGTCACACTGAGCTCAATATGATGATGGGTTACCGAGTGGGCCCAGAGATACCTATTTGTCACACGGAGTGACAAATCCCATCTTGATTCGTAAAACCCAATAGATACTTTTGGAGATACCTGTAGTGCACCTTTATAATCACCCAGTTACATTGTGACGTTTGATACACCCAAAGCACTCCTACGGTATCCGAGAGTTGCACAATCTCATGGTCTAAGGAAATGATACTTGACATTAGAAAAGCTTTAGTAGACGAACGATACGATCTAGAGCTATGCTTAGGATTGGGTCTTGTCCATCACATCATTCCCCAATGATGTGATCCCGTTATCAATGACATCCAATGTCCATGATCAAGAAACCATGATCATCTATTGATCAACGATCTAGCCAACTAGAGGCTCACTAGGGACACATTGTGATCTATATATTCACACATGCATTACGGTTTCCGGTTAATACAATTATAGCATCAATAATATACAATTATCATGAACGAGGAAATATAATAATAACCACTTTATTATTGCCTCTAGGGCATATTTCCAACAGTATCCCACTTGCACTATAGTCAATAATCTAGTTACATTGTGATGAATCGAACACCCATAGAGTTCTGGTGTTGATCATGTTTCGCTCGTGGAAGAGGTTTAGTCAACGGATCTGCGATGTTCAAATCCGTATGTACTTTACAAATATCTATATCTCCATCCTGGATGTATCCACGAATGGAGTTGAAGCGGCGCTTGATGTGCTTGGTCTTCTTGTGAAACCTCGGCTCCTTTGCAATAGCAATAGCTCCAGTGTTGTCACAGAACAGAGTCATCAGGCTTGGCGCACTAGGAATCACTCCTAGGTCAGTGATGAACTCCTTCATCCAGACTCCTTCCTTTGCTGGTTCCGAAGCAGCTATGTACTCCGCTTCACATGTAGATGCCGCCATGATGCTTTTCTTGCAACTGCACCAGCTAACTGCCCCATTATTTAAATTATACACGTATCCGGTTTGTGACTTGGAGTCATCCAGATCTGTGTCGAAGCTAGCATCGACGTAACCCTTTATGATGAGCTCTTCGGCACCTCCATAAACGAGAAGCATATCTTTAGTCCTTTTAAGGTACTTAAGGATCTTCTTGACCGTTGTCCAGTGATCCACTCCTGGATCACTCTGGTACCTCCCTACCAAACTTATGGCAAGGTTCACATTAGGTCTGGTGCACAACATGGCATACATAATAGAGCCTATGGCTGAAGCATAGGGGACGGTACTCATCAACCCCTTCTTGGCCTTATCCATATTGAACTTCTTCAATATCTTGTCAAGGTATGTGCTTTGTGAAAGACCTATGAGGCGTCTCGATCTATCTCTATAGATCTTGATGAATAATATGTAAGCAACTTCTCCAAGGTTGAAAAACTCTTATTCAAATAGGCCTTTATGCTTTCCAATTGTTCTATATCATTTCCCATCAACAATATGTCATCCACATATAATATGAGAAATGCTACAAAGCTCCCACTCACTTTCTTGTAAATACAGGCTTCTCTGTAAGTCTGTACAAACCCGAACGCTTTGATCACCTCATCAAAGCGAATGTTCGAACTCCGAGATGCTTGCACCAGCCCATAGATGGAACGCTGGAGCTTGCATACCTTGTTAGCATTGCTAGGATCAATAAAACCTTCCAGCTGTATCATATACAATTCTTCCTTAAGAAAGCCATTCAGGAATGTCGTTTTGACATCCATTTGCCAGATTTCATAATATAAAATGCGGCAACCGCTAACATGATTCGGACCGACTTTAGCATCGCTACGTGTGAGAAGGTCTCATCGTAGTCAATCCCTTGAACTTGTCGATAACCCTTAGCGACAAGTCGAGCCTTATATATGGTCACATTACCATCCGCGTCAGTCTTCTTCTTAAAGATCCATTTATTTTCTATGGCTTGCCGATCATCGGGAAAGTCCACCAAAGTCCATACTTTGTTCTCATACATGGATCCTATCTCGTATTTCATGGCCTCAAGCCATTTGTTGGAATCCGGGCCCGCCATCACTTCTTCATTGTTCGAAGGTTCACTATTGTCCAACAACATGATTTGCATGACAGGGTTGTCGTACCACTGTGGTGTGTAACGTACCCTTATGGACCATCGAGGTTCAATAGCAACTTGATCTAAAGTTTCATCATCATCATCATTAACTTCTTCTCTAGCCGGTGCAGGCGCCTCAGAAACATTTTCTTGCGCTGCGCCACTCTCTGGTTCGAGAGGAGGTACAATTACCTCATCAAGTTCTATTTTCCTCCCACTTACTTCTTTCGAGAGAAACTCTTTCTCTAGAAAGGATACATTCTTGGCTACAAAGATTTTGCCTTCGGATCTAAGATAGAAGGTGTACCCAATAGTTTCCTTAGGGTATCCTATGAATACACATTTTTTCGCTTTGGCTTCGAGCTTCTCTAATTGAAGTTTCTTCACATAAGCATCGCAACCCCAAACTTTCAGAAATGACAGCTTAGGTTTCTTGCCAAACCATAATTCATACGCTGTCATCTCAACGGATTTAGACGATGCCCTATTTAAAGTGAATGCGACAGTTTCCAATGCATATCCCCGAAACGATAGCGGTAAATCGGTAAAAGACATCATAGATCGCACCATATCTAATAAAGTGAGATTGCGACGTTCAGATACACCGTTACGTTGCGGTGTGCCAGGCGGCGTGAGTTGTGAAACAATTCCACATTTCCTTAGGTGCGTGCCAAACTCTTGACTCAAATATTCTCCTCCATGATCAGATCATAAGAACTTTATTTTCTTGTCCTCCACCTCACTCTGAAATTCCTTGAACCTTTCAAAGGTTTCAGACTTGTGCTTCATTAAGTAGACATACCCATATCTACTTAAATCATCAGTGAGGGTGAGAACATAACGATAGCCACCGCGAGACTCAACTCTCATTGGACCGCATACATCGGCATGTATTATTTCCAATAAGTTGGTCGCTCGCTCCATTGTTCTGGAGAACGGGGTCTTGGTCATCTTGCCCATGAGGCACGGTTCGCATGTGTCAAATGATTCAAAATCAAGTGACTCCAAAAGTCCATATGTATGGAGTTTCTTCATGCGCTTGACGCCGATATGACCAAGGCGGCAGTGCCACATGTATGTGGGACTATCATTATCAACGTTACATATTTTGGTACTCACACTTTGGATATGTGTAACATCACATTCGAGATTCATCAGGAATAAACCATTGCAGCGGGGCATGACCATAAAACATACCACTCTTATAATTAGAACAACCATTATTCTCATATTTAAATGAGTAGCCATCTTGCATCAAGCGAGAGCCCGACACAATGTTCATGCTCAAAGCTGGTACTAAATAACAATTATTAAGGTTTAAAACTAATCCCGAAGGTAGACATAGAGGTCGCGTGCCGACGGCGATCACATCGACCTTGGAACCATTCCCGACGCGCATCATCACCTCGTCCTTTGCCAGCCTACGCTTGTTCCAAAGTTCCTATTTTGAGTTGCAAATGTGAGCAATAACACCGGTATCAAATACCCAAGAGCTACTACGAGCGATGGTAAGGTACACATCAATAACAAGTATATCACATATACCTTTGACATTGTCGGCCTTTTTATCCGCTAAGTACTTGGGGCAATTCCGCTTCCAGTGACCGGTTCCCTTGCAGTAATAACACTCAATCTCAGGCTTGGGTCCTTTCTTTGGCTTCTTCCCGGCAACTGGTTTACCAGGCACGGCAACTACTTTGCCGTCTTTCTTGATGTTCTTTTTACCCTTGCCTTTCTAGAAACTGGTGGTCTTATTCACCATCAACACTTGATGTTCTTTCTTGATTTCTACCTCCGCAGATTTTAGCATTGAATACAACTCGGGAATAGTATTTTCCATCCCTTACATGTTGTAATTCATCACAAAGCCTTTATATCTAGGTGGAAGCGAGTGGAGTATTCTGTCAATGACCGCATCATCCAAAAGTTCAACTCCCAGCTGAGTCAAGCGGTTGTGCATCCCAGACATTCTGAGTATGTGCTAACTAACAGAACTATTCTCCTCCATCCTGGTTGCTCAAAAGGCCTTTGGAGCCCCGTTCTAACTGGTGACTTCATATCTCTCGACCTGGGCATGAGCTTGAAAAACAAGTTTTAGCTCCTCGAACATCTCATATGCTCTGTGTTGCTCAAAAGGCCTTTGGAGCCCCGGTTCTAACTGTAAAGCATGCCGCACTAAACCAGAGAGTAGTCATCCCTCCACGACTGCAAAAAACACAATCATAACAGAATTATGAAAGTGTGGAAAACACAAAACAGAAAGAAAAATGATAGATTCGTTGGGTTGCCTCCCAACAAGCGCTTTTGTTTAACGCCCTTAGCTAGGCGAAAGGTGATGGAATCACGTATAGTCATCTTTGGTGCTCAAAACATAAGTAGCCCTCATCATAGATTCATAAGGCAATCTTATTTTCTTTCTAGGAAAGTGCTCCATGCCCTTCTTTAAAGGAAACTGAAATCTAATATTCCCTTCCTTCATATCGATGATAGCACCAATAGTCCTTAGGAAAGGTCTACCAAGAATAATGGGACATGAAGGATTGCAATCTATGTCAAGCACAATGAAATCGATGGGTACATAGTTCTTATTTGCAACAATAAGAACATCATCGAGCCTTCCCATGGGTTTCTTGACAGTAGAATCCGCAAGATGCAAATTAAGAGGACACTCTTCAATCTCATGAAAACCAAGAATATCACATAAAGACTTTGGAATCGCGAAAACACTAGCACCCAAATCACACAAAGCATTGCACTCATAGTTTTTGATCTTGATTTTGATAGTAGGTTCCCACTCATCATGAAGTTTTCTAGGTATAGAGACTTCTAGTTCGAGCTTCTCTTCAAGAGATTTCATCATAGCATCTACGATATGCGCGGTAAAGGCTTTGCTTTGGCTATAGGCGTGTGGAGAGTTTGCAATGGATTGCATCAAATAAATGCATTCAAACAAGGAGAAATTATCATAATTGAATTCCTTGAAATCCAAAGTGGGAGTTTCATTACTACCCAAAATTTTGATTTCTTCTACTCCACTCTCCACACCTTTATCATCAAGATGGGTGGACTCTGAATCATTGGGGAGTTTTTCGACCAAAGTGGATTCATATCCAGCCCCTTCATCAATAGGTTTGACACGCGAAAACAAAGATTCAAGAGGAGGCACACCAAGCACTTTAAGATCTTCGTGATTTGCATCACTAGAACACACCCTTTTAAACCATTCATGCCTAGCGCGAATTTGGGCGGTTCTTTCTTTTCTCTCATTCATGGAGACACGCATAGCTTTCAAAGTTTCATCCAAGTTGACCTTGGGAGGAGCGCATCTAACTTTCAAAGCATCAATATCACAAGAAATCCTATCAACGCTCTTAGCCAAATCGTCTATTTTGAGTAGTTTTTCCTCTATGGACGCATTGAAAATCTTTTGAGAGTTGATGAACTCTTTGATATTACTCTCTAAATCAGAGGGTAATTTGTTGTGATTTCCATAAGTGTTGTTGTAGGAATTGCCATAATTGTAAGAGGAGTTACTAGGAAAAGTCCTAGGAACATAGTTTCCTCTAAAAGCATTGTTGTTGCCAAAATTGTTCCTACCAACAAAATTCACGTCCAAACTAGCATTGCTACTCTCAATCAAGGAAGATAGTGGCATGTCATTAGGATCTAAAGGAGCGCTTCTACTAGCAACCAAATTCATCAACTCGTCCAGCTTAGCACTAAGCGAGTTAATTTCTTCTATAGCGTGTACCTTTTTAATAGCAAGGGACCTTTCAGTGTGCCACTAAGAGTAGTTGGTCATGATATTGTCTAGGAGTTTTTTAGCGTCTCCTAACGTGATTTCCATGAACGTTCCACCTGAGGCGGAGTCCAAGATATTGCGAGAGGCAAAATTCAAGCTAGCGTAAAAGATTTGTATAATCATCCACAAACTCAAGCCATGAGCGGGACAATTTCTAATCATTAACTTCATCCTCTCCCAAGATTGTGCAACGTGTTCATGATCAAGTTGCTTGAAATTCATGATATCGTTACGTAAGGAGATGATCTTAGCAGGCGAAAAATACTTGGATATGTAAGCATCTTTGCACTTATCCCAAGAATCGATACTATTTTTAGGCAAAGAAGAAAACCAAGTTTTTGTGCGATCTCGCAACGAGAAAGGAAAAGTTTCAACTTAATCACGTCATTATCCACATCTCTTTTCTTTTGCATATCACAAAGCTCAATGAAGGTATTGAGATGGGATGCGGCATCTTCACTAGGAAGGCCAAAGAATTGCTCTTTCATAACAAGATTCAGCAAAGCTGCGTTGATTTCATACGATTCCGCACTAGTGGCGGGAGCAATCGGAGTACTAATAAAATCATTATTATTGGTACTCGAGAAGTCGCAAAGTTTGGTGTTTTCAGCCATGATGACTTCAACAAAAAAACAACCACACAAGCAAGCAAGAAAACCGGCAAAGGAAATTGGCAAAGGCAAGAGAAAACGGCAAAGGAGAAAGGCAAATGAAAACGGCAAATGTGAAGTGGGGGAGAGGAAAACGAGAGGCAACTGGCGAAAAAAGTAAATGCAAGAGATGAGTTTGTGAGACCTACTTGGATAGATCTCTCCTTCACCGGCAACGGCGCCAGAAATACTTCTGCTACTGCAACAAAAGGCCTTCCAACGATGCCTGAAATAGGCGTGTTGACGGCACCAGGAATCCTTCTGCTACGGCTACGCCTTAAGGGACTTCCTAGGCAAATATGCAAAGGATTTCCAACGTGGCCTTGGAGCCTTGCGTTGGTGTTCCCTCGAAGCGGAAAGGATGATGTAGCGCAGTGGTGGTAAGTATTTCCCTCAGTTTGAGAACCAAGGTATCGATCCAGTGAAGAAGTATCACAAGTGCGTGCACAAACACAAAACACTTGCTCCCAATGCTATAAAGGGGTTGTCAATCCCTTATAGATTGTTCGCCAAGTGAGAACTGAAAGCAACAAAGTAACAAAGCAAAGTAAAAGCAAAAGTGGAAACGATAGGTGTGAATAGACCCCGGGGCCGTAGTATTTACTAGTGGCTTCTCTCATGAAACCAAGTAGACGATGGGTGAACAAATTACTGTCGAGCAATTGATAGAACCGCGCAAAGTCGTGACATCATCTATGTCAATGATTATATCTATAGGCATCACGTCCAAAACAAGTAGACTGATACTTTCTGCATCTACTACTATTACTCCACACGTCGGCCGCTATCCAGCATGCATCTAGTGTATTAAGTCCAAAAGAACAGAGTAACGCCTTAAGCAAGATGACATGATGTAGATGGACAATCTCATATCTACGACAGAGCCCACCTTGTTACCCTTGATGGCAACTACACGATGTGTGCCTTGCTGCCCCTACTGTCACTGGGAAAGGTCACCACACGGTAAGAACGCAAAACCAAGCACTTCTCCCATTGCAAGAATCATAGATCTAGTTGGCCAAACAAAACCCAAGACTCGGAGAGACTTACAAGGATATCAAATCATGCATATAAGAAATCAACAAAGACTCAAATATATATCGTACATAATCTAATCACAAATCCACAATTCATCGTATCTTGACAAACACACCGCCAAAGAGGATTACATCGGATAGATCTCCATGAAGATCATGGAGAACGTTGTATTGAAGATCCAAGAGAGAGAAGAAGCCATCTAGCTACTAACTACGGACCCGTAGGTCTGAAGTGAACTACTCACGAGTCATTGGAGGGGCGCTGATGTTGGTGTAGAAGCCCTCCAACTCCAAAGTCCCCTTCGGCAGGGCACCGGGAAGGGTCTCCAGATGAGATCTCGCAGAAACGGAAGCTTGCGGCAGCGGAAAAGTATTTTCGTTGATCCCCTGATTTTTTTCTATATTTTAGGGAATATATAGGCGAAGGATCTAGGTCAGGGGGGCGCCAGGGAGGCCACAAGCCTGCCCACCGCCGCCCCCTGGTGGCGGATGGGGGGCTTGTGGGCTCCCTGTAGCCCTCCTGGCTTGGCCCACAAGCCCCGTGATCTTCTTTCGTTCGGGAAAAAATCATTTCGGGGATTTTATTCCGTTTGGACTCCGTTCCAAAATCAGATCTGGAAAGAGCCAAAAACACAGAAAAACAGGAACTGGCACTAGGCACTGGATTAATAAGTTAGTCCCAAAAAAGATATAAAAGGTACATAAAACATCCAAAGTTGACAAGATAACATCATGAAACCATAAAAAATTATAGATACGTTTGAGACGTATCAAGCATCCCCAAGCTTAACTCCTGCTCTTCCTCGAGTAGGGAAGTGATAAAGAATGAATTTTTGATGCTTTCATGCTACCTAGCATAGATATCCTTTATAACTCCTCTTATGTGACGTGAATGTTCAGATCCATT
The DNA here is from genome assembly GCF_904849725.1 of Hordeum vulgare subsp. vulgare. Taxonomy (NCBI): domain Eukaryota; kingdom Viridiplantae; phylum Streptophyta; class Magnoliopsida; order Poales; family Poaceae; genus Hordeum; species Hordeum vulgare. Next base: position 43,825,891 of record NC_058520.1, on the reverse strand, counting down.
AGATTCAAAACAATAGTTTGCTATTGACGCAGAAACAATAATAATTCAAGCAAACTCGCAAGGTAATCATGAACTTCCAAAATAACAAGGCCAAAAGAAAGTTATCCCTACAAAAGCATATAGTCTGGCTATGCTCTATCATCATTGCACAACGAATTTAAATCATGCACAACCCCGGTATTGGCCAAGTAATTGTTTCACACCTTTACTTTCTCAAACCTTTTCAACTCTCACGCAATACATGAGCGTGAGCCATGGTTTTAGCACTATAAGTGGTGTGGAGTGTGGTGGAGGTTGCAAGACAAAAAAGGAGAAGATAATCACATTAACTAGGCATATCAATGAGCTGTGGACATGCTCATCAATAGATATCAATGTGAATGAGTAGGGATTGCCATACAAATGATGCACTAGAGCTAAGAGTATGTGAAAGCTCTTAAATAAAACTAGTGGGTGTGCATCCAACTTGCTTGCTCACGAAGACCTAAGGCAATTTTGAGGAAGCCTATCATTGGAATATACAAGCCAAGTTATATAATGAAAATTTCCCACTAGCTATATGGTGGTGACAAAACGAGAGACTCTCAATCATGAAGATCATGGTGCTTAATATGCAGAAGTGTGGAAAAGTGGTAGCATTGTCCCTTCTCTCTTTTTCTCTCGTTTTTTTTGGTGGGCTTCTTTGGCCTCTTTTATTTCCTCACATGGGATAATGCTCCATCAATGATGATCATCACACTTTCAACTCAAAACTTAGAGCAACGATGACTCTATATGGAATGCCTTCGGTAGTGTACCGTGGCAATGATCTAGCATGGCATAGACATTAATGGAAACATCATGCCAGCTATCTTATGATCATTCAATGGCAATGTAGACGTGATGGCACATGTCATGGTGGTAGTTGCATGGCAATATATCTCGGAATGACTTTGAAAAAGCCATAGTAGGTAGGTATGGTGGTTGTTTTGAGCGAGGCTAATGGTGGGTTTTGTGCACCGGTGAAAGTTGCACGACACTAAGAAGATAGTGATGGTGGAAGGTGAAAGTGCATCTAAACCATGGACTCAACATTAGTCATGAAGAACTCATATACTTGTTGCAAAAGTTTTATTAGTAATCGAAACAAAGCATTCAACGCATACTCCTAGGGGAAGGGTTGGTAGGTATAAACCATCGCGCGATCCCGGCCGCCACGCAAAGGATGACAATCAATAGACTAATCATGCTTAGATTTCATCACATAGCGGTTCACCATACGTGCATGCTACGGGAATCACTAACTTCAGCACAAGTATTTCTAGATCCACAACACCTTACTAGCATGACTTCAATATTACCACAACCACAACTCAAAACTAATTGAGTTGAATCAAACTTCTCTAACTATTCAATGCACATGAAGGTGGAAGTTTTCGTATCCCTTTGGATAACTACCCCTTTTGAGACTACTTTCAAATCATAGATCAACTACCAAGCCACGCACCGCTGTGCTCTAAAAGATATAAGTGAAGCACATATAGTAAAAGTATCTAGCTCAAAAGATATAAGTGAAGCACATGTGAGCTGAATTGTCTACCAAAAGATATAAGTGAAGCTCGACAAAATCACGGTGATTGCATGTCTCTCTCTCTAGGTGTGCAGCAAGGATGATTGTGACACAACAAAAATAAAAGACTCCTACGATACAAGACGCTCCAAGCAAAAACACATAACATGTGGTGAATAAAAATATAGCCCCAAGTAACGTTACCCATGGATTGAAGACGAGAGAGGGGATGCCTTCCCGGGGCATCCCCAAGCTTAGGCTTTTACGGCATCCTTGAATCTCTTGGGGTGCCTTTGGCATCTCCAAGCTTGAGCTCTTGCCACTCTTTTATCTCTTTGTCCATAAGAACTTCACCCAAAACATGAAAACTTCACAACACGAAACTTAAATAGAAACTCGTGCTAACATTAGTACAAGAAGCAAAGCACCACTTCCTCAGGTACTGTAGCAAACTCAAATTCTACTTGTGCTGATGTTGGGTTACTGTACTTTCAATCTTCCATGGCTAATACCCCCCCATACTATCCATAGTTTCATCAAAATAAGCAACCAACTCAACAAAAACAGAATCTGTTAACAGCAGACCAGTCTGTAGCAATCTGTATGTTTCGTATACTTCTGGTACTTCACAAATTCTGAACAATTACAACAGTCTCAAGAATTTGCGTAGCAATCAGTAGCAAAAATAATCAACTCAAAAGATCTTACAGAAAAAAAATGAAAATTCTTTTAGTGAGCAGAAAGTTTCTGTCTTTTCCAGCACGACCAAACGATCATCCCCAAGACTAATCATAACGGTTTTACTTGGCACAAACGCAAAAAGAAACACAAAAAACACAATCATAACAGAATTATGAAAGTATGGAAAACACAAAACATAAATAAAAAGGATAGATTCGTTGGGTTGCCTCCCAACAAGCGCTTTTGTTTAACGCCCTTAGCTAGGCGAAAGGTGATGGAATCACGTATAGTCATCTTTGGTGCTCAAACCATAAGTAGCCCTCATCATAGATTCATAAGGCAATCTTATTTTCGTTCTAGGAAAGTGCTCCATGCCCTTCTTTAAAGGAAATTTAAATCTAATATTCCCTTCCTTCATATCGATGATAGCACCAATATTCCTTAGGAAAGGTCTACCAAGAATAATGGGACATGAAGGATTGCAATCTATGTCAAGCACAATGAAATCGACGGGTACATAGTTCTTATTTGCAACAATAAGAACATCATCGATCCTTCCCATGGGTTTCTTGACAGTAGAATCCGCAAGATGCAAATTAAGAGAACACTCTTCAATCTCATGAAAACCAAGAATATCACATAAAGACTTTGGAATCGCGGAAACACTAGCACCCAAATCACACAAAGCATTGCACTCATAGTTCTTGATCTTGATTTTGATAGTAGGTTCCCAGTCATCATGAAGTTTTCTAGGTATAGAGACTTCTAGTTCGAGCTTCTCTTCAAGAGATTTCATCATAGCATTGTCGGTGAATACTCACAACATATGCCATAGGTAGGCTAAAGTCGGTGAGAACCGAAGGGACAAAGGTGGGCGCTGGGAACGAGGTTGGTACACGCATGGGACGCACGATGTACCCAGGTTCAGGGCTCTCCATGGAGATAATACCCCTAATCCTGCTTGTGTGTTTGATGTATGGGAACAGAATACAATGTCGGTCCTAGAGCTGTGTTGGGAGGAGGAAGAGGGGAGCAACCAGCTCGTCTCTGCCTCGCTCTCTGTTGGTTGGTGAGTGTGTAGCGTTGAATGACTAGCAAGTGATCGCCCCCCTTGCATGGGGGGGGGGCGGATGGGGGGTTTTATAGGCGAACCCGCCAGCCTACAATATGGATAAAAGGTACATGCGTGGGACCCGGCTAGCTGCTTCGCCGACTGACCAGGGGCCCACAAGGGTCTTGTCTTGTCGATGAGGGGCCCGCCGGCTGCATGGTCTCGATTGCTGGTGGGACCCGCCGGCTAGCCAATGGGGCTCCCGCGTAAGGTTGACGCTGAGCACACGCTGTACTTCGAGCGTTGCCCCGCGAGATTCTTCATGGGCAGGCAGTACGACCGCCTCCACTGTTCCCCATGCCAAGTGCAGTAAAGGAGTGGGAGTGTGACAGTCCGACATCAAGCTAGGTGATGGATCAGAGCCGGGGTAGGTCAGCGGCGTGGCCGCCGACGCTTGTACCTGCCGGGCGCCCCGATCCAGTACCTTTGCTGACGCGTAGCTACCTTTAATCGTGAGGTCCTTTCCTCGGCCGGCTAGCCTGCTTGGTCAGCCAGCTTGAGGGTGGCCTCCTCCTCCTTAGTCCGGCTGGCGGGACCAGGCCGGGTCTGAACGGGAGGCCGCGTGGATTCTAGCCAGCTTGGGTTGCCTGGCCGGCCAGAAAGGTGGTCGCCTCGTCTTCCAGCCGACAGGTGATGCCTAGCCGGTCAGAAGACTTGGGCCTTGAGAATCTCCGCGCCTACATGTCCATTGGGCCGGAAATGAAGGAACAGGCTTGATGAGCCTACCCCCGGGGTTATCCCCCCGACAGTAGTCCCCAAAGCTGGCGAGGTCTGCCGCCTGCGGGCGGGTGGCCTCACCGGCTTGTTGATTTGTCTTGATATTTTGGTTGTTGTCTGTGGCGAAGGACGCCGGCTTCGGAGCCGGGTAGCTTCGATGCGACGCCTCGGTCCAGTCGTAACTGGCCTGGAGAATGCCATGTGCCAGGCCTCGCCTGGCGTAATGATGGCGATTACTGCTGACGGGACCGGGCCTGGGCCCGGGTCCCGCCATGACGCCCCCTCGGCCTCCGCGTGGGAGATCCTCTGCGGATTTACTCCACGACGGTTGGGCTTAGGAGGGCGTTACCTCCAGTAATACATGGAATTAATGGGGCCCGGCGCGCACTAGATCCCCTCCCCATGATGCTTCATGGGGGTTTAAATGGGACGCGAGGGTTTCGAGGAGGCCATTCGCCCCCTCTTCTCGCCCTACTCCGTGCTTTCTTCCTCCTTGTGTCCTGAGAAGAAGAGCTCGCGCCCTTCGTCTTCTTCTTCTTTGCCGCCGAGACCTCCGGCGACCGCTCCGAGCTCTCGCCACCCGCAGCCATGGTCGGTGGATCTTCTTCGAAGAAGTCGTCGGCGTAGCAGGCGTCCTTGTAGGGGGCCTGGCTGGGCAGCAATGTCGACGAGGAGCTCATCGATGCGCTCCGTCATCATCGACTGCGGCCCCCGGCTTCCCAAGTGTCGGTGTGCTTTCCTGGCTCCGAGGCTTCTCTCGCACCTGTCGCGGGAGAGGTTGTGGTCTTCGCCGAGCACTTCTACCGGGGTTTCGGGTTCCCGGCTAGCTCTTTCTTCGCCGAGTGGCTCCAGTTCTTCAGCCTGCAGCCGCATCATCTAGCGCCGAATGCCATACTGCAGCTGGCCGCCTTCGTGGTCCTGTGCGAGGGCTTCATGGGGATCGAGCCTCGCGTCGATCTGTGGCACAACTTGTTCTTCTTCAAGCAGCAATCCATCACCATGCAGAAATCCGAGGTGGAGAAGCTCAAGGGGCCGCGCCCCATGACACCGTGCGGGGCCGCGTTGGTGCATCACCGCCCGAAGTCCGGCTTCCCCCAGATGCCTTTGCAAGACTCCGTCAAGCATTGGCAGAAGGGGTTCTTCTACGTGAGGAGCACCGACCTGGCCCAGGACGCCCTCAACATGCCCCCGTTCGCCATCGCCCCTCCGACGTGGCAGAACTGGGACGCGAAGACTCCCAAGCCGCATCCTGAGGTGGCGCTCATTCGCGCCCACCTCGATATCTTGAGGGAGAGCGGCCTTCTCGGCCGCGACCTTCTCGCCACCATGGTGGTTCATCGTATTCTGCCTCTGCAGAGGCGGCCACATCTGGTCTGCCAGATGAGCGACCGGCTTGATCCGTGCCGGCTGTCCATCAAGAGGTTCACCCCGGGCGCTGTAGCGCGAAGGGTGAACATGATATCCACCGCCCGCATGGATGAGGGCGGGGAATGGACATGGGGGATTTCCCCGTTCAACCGGGCTCATCCGCCTCCGATGGTAGCCTTACTCCCTTCTTTTCTGTCGTTTTGTTTTGAAGCCGGTGGCGTTTGCTGAACCTGGTTGGATTCATTTCTTGTAGATGTTCAAGACCCTGCAGGGGTCCCTCCCTCCGCCTGCTCCCGACGTGGAGGCGTCCGGCGCCTCCGAGATGGAGGATGAGGATGCGATGGAGCCCCGCTCAGACTCCTCCGCCGGCACGGGAGATGCCCTGGAGTCGGAAGGGACCGAACCGTCCGGTGAGTACCCACGACACGCCCGAGCAGACTGGACGGACGACGATGAGGAAGCCTCATTCTGCTCTGATGCAGCCTTCGAGGGAGACTCCGACGAGGTGGAGGAGGTCACCGGCCCACTACCGTCGCGCGGCCGACGTCAAGGTGGCGGAGCGACCGCTGCTGAGGAGGCAGCCGGGAAGAAGGGCAAGGGTGCCACAGCTTCCCGGTCGGCCTCTAAGTGACCGGCGTCGGGTCCCTCATCCGGGCAGCGAGCAGACGGCGCCAAGAGGCGCCGTGGCGGTGGCCGGAGGCAGGTCCTGGTAGTTGCAGGGTATGGTTTCCTCCTCTTCTCCCTTCCATATTTTGAGACGAACTTTGTTCCTGAGAAGCTTGGCTTGACAGGGAGGCGGAGGATGCGGATGAAGACACCGCCTCCGCAGCCGAGTGGGCCAGCTGGGCAGCAGCTGATGCTGCCGATAGGGAGCTTGAGATAGAGTCCAAGCGCCGGTGGGACACGGCTGCGGGGAAGGCCGCCGTGGGTCAGCCTTGCCCCAGCCGGGCCGAGAGGCCGACGGAGAAGTGCGCGAAGGCTAGACAGGACCCCTCCGCACATGCTCGTGTGGAGGAGCCAGCTAGCGAGGCCGCCTCTAGGCCGGACCCAAGGACCGAAGGGGCCCAGTCGTCTAAACCGGTAGCCCCGGAGCAGGTGGACCTGGAGACGATCCCGGTTTCTCCCAGGGCCGAAGCAGCTCCTGACGTGTCGGTGCTGGATCTGACCGCGCCGGACGTGGCCCCTGATGCTCCACGGCGACCATGGATGTGCCGGACGTGGCTCATCCGCCTCCTTCGGAGGAGGTAGCGCCAGCTAGGACAGCGCCCGAGCCAGCCGTCGAGCCGGCACCAGGAGCCGGCGCCATCGTCATCCCCCAGCAGGGCCCTGTCGCGCCAAGGGCAGGGGCCGGCCTGGGAGCCGGCCCATGAAGTCATGGCGGGCAGCGAACGCGGCCCGCGTGCAAATGCCCGCCAGCATCGTTCTTTCCGGCGTGCCGGAGCTGGTGACGCTGTTTGACAGCGGCCGGTCGAAGGTGGAGCACGCGGCCCGTGTGGTATGCGGCGACATGGAGCGCCTGGAAGCCCGCACCCAGGTAGGCCTTGCCTTTTTTGGTTTTTTCTTTGCGCCTCTTCTCTTCTCTTGACGTCAGTGGGGGCGCGACAGCGCACCCACTGGGTGTAGCCCCCGAGAATCGGGCGGGTTGATTGCCAACCGGTTCGAATCTCTTGGAGGCCTTTTTCTCTGCGTATTTTTCTTCAGTGGGGGCGCGCAAGCGCACCCACTGGGTGTAGTCCCCGAGAATCGGGCTGGTTATGCTTTTAACCAGGTCGAATCTTACTCCTGTTCCCTTTCTCTCCCCTTTGGCAGGCGCTTTAGGATGCTCAGGTATAGGCGTACAGCGAGCTTCGGGACCAACACCTGGGGGCTGATAGCCGGATCGCCGAGCTTGAAGTCCGGTTGGGCGAGACCGCCACGGAGCGTGATGCCCTTCGCGAATCCGGCGGCCGGCTCCAAGAGCAGCTGGACCTTATTCAGGCGGAGAAGAAGGAGCTAGAGGCGGCCGGCCGGGTCGAGTTGGAGCGGCTGCGGGCCACGCTGCAGGAGAAGGAGGCCTCCTACTCTGCTGACATGGACCACCTCGCGTCGCTTCATCTTGAGGAGGCGAACCTCAAGGGCGCCGCCTTGAGGGCGAAGGACGAAGCCCTTACCCAGAAGCAAGCGCAGCTGGGTACGGCGCTGGAGTCTGCCGCGACCCTCTAGGAGGAAATCGTCCACCTCACTCATGCGAGTGAGGTGCGGGAGCGCGAGGTCCTCGAGGTCTTTCATGAGACCGACGACGCCTTCCAGCATAGGTTTCCTTTCCTTGTTTTGCGTTTGGTTTTTTGGCCGTCTCCTCCTCTTGCTGTGTTCTTACGTCCCGGCTGTCTTTACCCCAGATCTCTTCTCCGAGACGCAGGTCGCAGCCGACACCGCCGTTGAGGTGTGCCGTGAGGAGCGCCGCGCGGCCGGGCAGGAGGTGGATACTACCTCCGGCTGGAGCATAGAGGAGATCGGGGCGGGCCTTCGGGCCCGCCTGCACATCCTGGGCGAGTCTGTGACTCGGCTCTAGGTTGCAGGCTCGTCGATGATGGAGGCCCTGTGGCCAGAGGGTGTGGAGCCGACGACCATGAGCCGACTTGCCCGCTGGCTCGCAGCGGGTGGAGAGCGCCTGGATGCCTGGCGTGCCTCCGCAGCGCGGTCTGGGGCTTACATCGCCTTGCGCTTGGCCAAGTCATGGTATCACAACCTGAACTTGGGCAAGCTGGCTGCCCAGCGCGACGCCTCAGAGGCGAAGCTGCAAGGCATCGAGGAGGAGCTCCGGGTGAGAGCCAGCGCCATCACTGAGTACGCCGCCTGGGATGACTTCGTCTTGGAGCGGGGTGAAGACGGCGACGTGATCGGTGAAGATCTGCACGACCTTCAGCCCTATGACGCCGATGGCAGCTCCGACGAGGCGGTCCGGGCTGCGGAATCTGCAGCCGCCTCCAGCGGTGGGGCGTATGCCTACTCTGGGATCAGCGGAGCCGGGGGCTGCAACGGGGGAGACGACGCATCCACCTCGACAGGAGCCGGAGGCGGCGATGCTACCACATCAGGAGCAGCAGCCGAGACGACTCCTGAGGCCGCTGTCCCGTAACTGGCGTCCTTTTGTGTTTTTGGTTCCACCCCTGGAGGGATGTAACGAACGTGGGCCGTGGGCCAATGCTTTTTATGAATGTATATATTCAGCATTATATTCGTCACCAAGCGTGTTGTCTTATGATCCCGTCTTTTGATTCCTGGTTGACTTCTCTTATCCGAAGCCATCAAGACGTAAAGAACAAGACATAAGCCAATCAGAGCCCGGCTTGAATGAACCAACTCGAGCCGGTCGTCACTAGTATAGCCGGACTGTGCATGTATTCGACCTGACCCGGCGTCACATCACGAACCGAGCGACCGGAGCCAACCCGCAGGTTCAAGCGATGGACCGGGAATCAGCCGGTACACTATGTGTCCGACTACAAGGATTGACCGTCCGAGCGGCTGGCGAGCCCCGAGCTTGTTTAAAGCTAGCAAGGGGCCACGCTGCGTAGCCTCTGAGCTTGAGCAAGCCAGCAAGAGGTGGTACGCGGTGTAGCCCACTGAGTGAAAACTCTTTTAGCAAGAGAAAGCATGGAGCCTGCTTTTTTCACCATATTTGTTGTTCCCGGCAGTCAGAGGCCGTCTTGAGTCTCGGCAATCAGAGGCCGTCTTGAGTCTTGAAGGAGATCGTATATACGATCGAGCCGGCCTGAGCCGGTCGTCCCAAGTATAGCCGAACTGTGCATGTATTCGACCTGACCCGGCGTCTCATCGTGAACCGAGCGACTGGAGCCAGCCCGCAGGTTCAAGCGAAGGACCGGGATTCAGCCGGTACACTATGTGCCCGACTACAAGGATTGACTGTCGGAGCGGCTGGCGAGCCCCCGAGCTTGTTTTAAGCTAGCAAGGGGCCGCGCTACGTAGCCTCCGAGCTTGGTTAAGCCGGCAAGAGGTGGTACGCTGTGTAGCCCGTACACTTGACTGAGAACTCTTGACAAAAAGAAACATGGAGCATGTCCTTTTTATTGCCTTCTTTGTTCCCTGAAGAGGGAGGAAGATACATGTGTATGTTCTTTCCTTTGCTTGTCTTCTTCCTTTTAGCAATAGAACGGGCGAAGCAACGCCGCGTTCCATGGGTGCTCCGTTTCTTGGCCGGAGTCGTCCCTCTTGCGCTTCCTTGGCTTCTGGGCGTCAATCAGGTAGTAAGCGTTGTTGTGTAACGCCCTACTGATGATGAAGGGTCCCTCCCAGGGGGGTGAGAGCTTGTGCTGGCCGGCAGTGCGCTGGATTCTTCTGAGGACCAAGTCTCCCTCCCTGAAAGAGAGAGGCCTGATCCTTTTGCTGTGGTAGTATCTCATCTTCTGTTGGTAGATGGCCGTTCGGCTCAAAGCCAAGTCCCTTGCTTCCTCTAGGAGATCCACACCGTCTTCTCTGGCCTCCTTCGCCTCCGTTTCTGTGTACAGGGTGACCCGAGGCGAGTCGAATTCGACATCCGTGGAGATGATAGCCTCAGACCCATATACCAGAAAGAATGGAGTGAAGTCGGTCGACCGGTTGGGCGTGGTGCGGAGGCTCCATAGCACAGCCGGCAGTTCTTCGATCCAGCAGCCGGCCGACCTGACCAGTGGTGCCACCAGCCTTGGCTTGATGCCGGCTAGGATCAGACCGTTGGCCCTCTCCGCTTGGCCGTTTGACTGGGGGTGTGCCACCAAGGCCAGGTTGAGCCGGATGCCTACCTTGGAACAGTAGAGCGCCACGGCGCCCTTGGCGAAGTTGGTGTCGTTGTCGGTGATGATGCTATGGGGAATGCCATATCGGACAGAGATGTCTGTGATAAACCTGACAGCAGTGGGGCCGTCAAGCTTCTTGATAGGCCTGGCTTCGATCCACTTGGTGAACTTGTCGACGGCTACCAGAAGATGCGTCATTCCTCCACGAGCCGTCTTGAAGGGCCCAACCATGTCCAGTCCCCAGATGGCGAATGGCCATGATAAGGGAATGATTTTCAGCGCTGAAGGCGGCATATGGCTTTGTGCACTGAAGCGTTGGCAGCCTTCACATTTGTCCACCAGATCCACAACCTCCTCGAGGGCCGTGGGCCAGTAGAATCCATGGCGGAATGCTTTGGCCACCAGGGTTCTAGAGGCGGCATGATGCCCACACTCCCCCTGGTGGATGTCTCTGAGGATCTCCTGCCCTTTTTCTGATTCAACGGAGCATTGGAACACGCCGGTCATGCTGTGTCGCACCAGCTCACGATTGATGATGGCGTAGGCGGCGGACCTGCGCTGGGTCTGTCTCGCCTCCGCCTTGTTCTGAGGAAGTTCGCCGCGAAGAAGGAAGGCCAGAATGGCCTGAGCCCATGATGGAGCCGACACAAGGGCCGCCTTCGCTTCGTCTTGACTGTTGGGGGCTTCTACAGCCCCCGGGCTTGATGGCGTCTCCGGTGCTATTGCTGCAGCCGGCTCATCGTCTATCTCCATGAAGTCCACCCACTGGGAGGATTCGAACCCGGGCAGAGCCGGGGTTGTCGTTGTAGCTGGTACCATTGTTGGAGTCGGTTGGACCGATGGAGCCGGGTTGGGATCCGAAGCCGGCGTAGTTGGTGGAGCCGACGACTCTTGCACCATAGACTCAGTCGGTGCCGCATTTGGAGCCGGTGCCGTCAGTGCAGCCGGCAAGGGGTCCACAACCGGCATAACTGGCGGAGCCGGCGGCGCTTGTATCGTAGACTCGGCCGGTACGAAGATTGATGCCGACTCAGGGGATGGCTTGATAGACGGCTTGTGGAATTGCTCAAGGGAGACGCCAGTGGGGATGGCCTGCCTCGTGGAGCCGATCTTTGCCAACGTATCGGCCGCCTCATTTTCCACCCTGGGAACATGGTGGAACTCACAACCCTCGATGGGGCCGCTGAGTTTCTGGATGAGGAAGCGGTAGCTTGCCATGTTGGCGTCCCTGGCGTCCCATTCGCCAGAGACCTGCTGCACCACCAAGTCTGAATCGCAGAAGCATATGAGCCGCCGGATGCCAATCTCCTTGGCAAGCCGGAGGCCATGGGCCAGCGCTTCGTACTCGGCGACATTGTTGGAGGCGGCGAAATGGATCTGGAGAGCGTACTTGAGTTGGTCCCCTTTCAGAGACGTCAAGATGATGCTGACTCCCAGTCCTATCCGCATCTTCGAGCCGTCGAAGTGCATCCGCCAATGCGTGGAGTCTGGAGGCGGTGGCTTGAACTGGGTCTCGGCCCAGTCGACTAAGAAGTCGGCCACCACCTGTGATTTGATGGCGGTGCGAGGCTCGTACTGAATATCATGGTCCGCCATGGCGATGGACCATTTGGCAATTCTACCCGTGGCATCACGGTTGCCCATGATCTCTGAGAGCGGAGCAGTGCTCACCACAGTGATGGCATGCTCTTGGAAGTATTGTTTTAATTTCTTTGCAGCAAGGTAAACACCATAACACATTTTTTGATAATGAGGGTAGTTCTGCTTAGAGGCGGACAAGACCTCATTAAGGTAGTAGACAGGGTGCTGCACTGGCAGGGCCTTGCCTTCCTCTTTGCGCTGAACTACCAACACTACGCTGACCATGCGAGTGGTCGCCGCGATGTATATGAGTATGGGTTCCCTTTCAGATGGGGTTGCCAAGATTGGCAGGCTCGAGATTACTCGCTTGAGGTCGCGGAAGGCTTCGTCCGCCTGGTCGTTCCACTCGAACTTCGTTGTCTTCTTCATGAGCTGGTAGAGTGGAAGGGCCTTCTCGCCAAGCCGGCCGACGAACCGGCTGAGGGATGCCAAGCAGCCGGCGAATTTCTGGACGTCGAGGATCCGAGCCGGCCGCACCATCCGCTCGATGGTGCTGATATTCTCAGGGTTCGCTTCGATGCCGTGGGCGGATACGAAGAACCCCAAGAGTTTGCCGCCTGGGACCCCGAAGACGCACTTCTCCGGATTGAGCCGGATCTTGTATTCGCGCAGATTGGCGAATGTCTCTCGCAGGTCGTCGAGGAGGCTGAAGTGCTGCTTCGTCTTGACGACGATGTCATCCACATAGACGTGGATGTTTCTGCCAATCTATGGCAGTAGGCACTGCTGCATGCAGCGTTGGAATGTCGCACCTGTGTTCTTCAGACCGAACGTCATGGTGGTGTAGCAGTAGGCCCCGAAGGGCGTGATGAAGGAGGTCTTCAGCCGATCAGCTGGATCTAGCTTGATTTGATGGTAGCCTGAATAAGCATCCAGAAATGACAGCAGTTCGCAGCCTGCAGTTGAGTCGATCACTTGATCTATCCTAGGCAACGCGAAAGGGTCTTTCGGACAGGCCTTATTCAGGCTAGTGTAGTCCATGCACATTCGCCATGTGTTGTTCTTCTTCAGCACCAGGATTGGGTTCGCCAGCCAGTCCGGGTGGAAAACCTCCATGATTAAGCCGGCTGCAAGGAGCCGGGTGATCTCTTCTCTGATTGTGCGCCGCTTCCCCTCAGCGAAGCGGCGCAAAGGTTGTTTCAGTGGCTTTGCATCCGGTCGCACGTGAAGTTTGTGCTTGGCTTACTTCCTCGGAACATCCGGCATGTCCTTGGGGGACCATGCAAAGATGTCCCGATTCTCATGGAGGAAGTCGACGAGCTCGCGTTCCTATTTGGGGCTGAGGCCAGCCCCGATGGTGATGCACTGCTTCGGGTTGGCAGGGTCGAGTGGGACCTGCTTGGTCTCTTTAGCCGGCTTGAAAGAGCCCTCACCGGCCGATTGGGACGGAGGAGAAGGAATCGCTGGCTGCTCGGTAGCCTGGTCCACGAGCCGGTCGATCTGCCGCTTCTCCTCAGCAATCACCAAGGCGTCGGCGAGGCGGCTCCTATCTTGGGCGCACTCGAGCGACTTCTTGTAGTCGCCAACAGCAGTGATGATGCCCTTGGGACCCGACATCTTCATCTTCAGGTAGGCGTAGTACGGAATAACCATGAACTTGGCCAGAGCCGGTCTCCCCAGCAGCGTGTGGTACGGGCTACTGAGGTCCACTACCTCGAACCATATGGACTCTCGGCGGAAGTGAGCCTTGTCGCCGAAGAGGACGTCCAGCTGGATCTTGCCGATGGGCGAGTATGACTACCCAGGCATGATGCCATGGAAGACAGTGCTGGTGGGCAGGACGTCCGTCTCCTTGAGCCCGAGCTTGCAGAGAGTGTCGAGGTAGAGGATGTTGATGCTGCTGCCGCCATCGACCAGCACCCGAGGAAATCGGCAGGTGAGCCTCTTGGAGGCGAAGGTGGGGTCGAGGACGAGTGCGTATGACCCCGGGTTGGGCATCACCGCAGGGTGGTCCACCCGGCTCCATGTAATTGGTTTGTTAGACCAATGCATGTACTGGGGAACTGGGGGGACAGTGGCGTTTACCTCGCGCCGCCTTTGGTGCAGGCCGTGCTTGTCGCCGTCTTCACTGGTGAAGACGACGAACGCTCCGTATTGATGCGGGTAGTCGTCAGGGTGTGGGCCGTCGTCGCGAGGCGGCGACGGTGGAAGCGGAGTGTGATGGGGAGCCGGTGCATGGGGCGCCGCCTGCGCACCCGGAGGAGCCGACAGGCCCTCCCCTTGCGACAGCCGGCGTGCGACGCTGCACTATCGAAGGGTATGGGTAGACGGCGCCGCCCCCGAATGTATCTTGAAGGGGGCGTCGAGCAGCTGCTCGAGAGACTGCTTGGGCAACCAGTTGGGGTTGCCCTGATTGCGACGCTTTCGTGGAGGGTCGGCTTGGGAAGCCGACACCTCGCCCTCCATGTTGGCCGCTAGCTTGTTGTTGGCCATCTGATCCGCCTTGTGCTTCTAGTTGTTCTGGCCGCTTCTGGTCACCTCGGATCTGGGGGCCGAAGCACGCCGGACCGACGGGTCCGTCTTCCTCTAGGAGGGCCGAATGGGCCAGGGCGATGATACGCCGGCGGGCGTCCCGCTCGTCCTGGGAGGCGGGAGCACCGGCCCCGGTGGCGAGAGGGGAGGCTCCTCGGGAGCCGGAGGCGTGAGTTCTTCGCGGGGGAAGATCCCCGTACTCCGAGTTGCCCTCGTCGCCTCTGCGATGTAAGCCTGAAGTGTGCTCGCTCTGGTGCTGCGAGCGCCGACCTTGGCTTCCCTCGCCCCTCCAGCCGGAAGGGCGATGCGAGGAAGATCCTTCGGCGTGGTGCTGGCCGCTAGCGTCGCGGCGAGCCCCCGAGTTCGGCCCCGGGGACTCTGAATGAGCCTGGGCGGGGTCGAACCAAGCGTGCTGCTGGTTAGCGGCGTCAAGGAGATCCTTGACACGCTTCTCCTCGAAGGCGCGCTCCTCGCCTTCCAGGCTTGCCATCTCCTCCATGGCCGCCTGCGCCGCCCGCATGTTGGCCGCAGGAGTCTCGTAGGTGGCAGGTCCCCGCCTAGAACCTCGGCGACGAACCGTCCGCGGCTGCGGACCGATCCAAGCCGGCTGGGGGCCTCGGAAATCGGAGTAAGACCGTATGCGGAGTTATACTCACGATGTGTGGCCTCTAGCCGACGTTTCACCGAGGCCACGGCGATGCCCTCCTCCAAGATGCGCTTGCGAGCCTCCTCCAGTGAGGCCCGAGCGTCTGCTGGATCGGCGGAAGCGGTGACCGGTGTCTTCAGGCTGGCGATGGCGTCCCGAAGAGAGTCGGCGGTGGCCGCAGTAGGCTCGCCAGCGCCTACGGAGGCCTTGCCGGGAGCCGTGCTGGTGCCGGCGCCGATAACCATCACCTCCACGGTGTTGGAGACGGCAGCGACGTGGTATGGGGTAAAGAACCCCACCGACGGCAGAGGGCCGTAGAAGATGAGGACGTTACTGGGGTGAACGTCTTGGGCAGGCGTCTCAGCAATAGAGAGCCTGCTGAAGCTGGCGCAGAGCGCCTCAACATCGTAGTCCTCGCCGAAGTAGCATGGGCCGTCGTTGAGGCGAAGGTCGCTGAAGAGAACGCCGAGGTTCTCCATAGCAGCGAGGACGACGCTAGGAAGCACCTCGTCCTCAGAATCTTCGTCCGAAACCGCATGGCGGACGGGGACGTCGATCATCATGGGCGTCGCCTCGTCGAAAGCGAGCTCCACGGGCATGCAAATTGATCCGGGCACGATGCATCCGGTGGTGTAGGTGCGGGGCCCCGCCCAGCGCGTGAAGCCAGCCGATGCCGCGCTCGGCCCCACGATGGGCGCCAAATGTCGGTGAATACTCACAACATATGCCATAGGTAGGCTAAAGTCGGTGAGAACCGAAGGGACAAAGGTGGGCGCTGGGAACGAGGTTGGTACATGCATGGGACGCACGATGTACCCAGGTTCAGGGCTCTCCATGGAGATAATACCCCTAATCCTGCTTGTGTGTTTGATGTATGGGAACAGAATACAATGTTGCTCCTGGAGCTGTGTTGGGAGGAGGAAGAGGGGAGCAGCCGGCTCGTCTCTACCTCGCTCTCTGTTGGTTGGTGAGTGTGTAGTGTTGAATGACTGGCAAGTGATCGGCCCCCTTGCATGGGGGGGCGGCCGGGGGGTTTTATAGGCGAACCCGCCGGCCTACAATATGGATAAAAGGTACATGCGTGGGACCCGGCTGGCTGCTTCTCCGGCTCGCCAGGGGTCCACAAGGGTCTTGTCTTGTCGATGAGGGGCCCGCCGGCTGCATGGTCTCAATTGCTGGTGCGACCCGCCGGCTGGCCAATGGGGCTCCCGCGTAAGGTTGACGCTGAGCACGCGCTGTACTTTGAGCGTCGCCCCGCAAGATTCTTCATGGGCAGGCAGTACGACTACCTCCATTGTTCCCCATGCCGAGTGCAGTAATGGAGTGGGAGTGTGACGGTCTGACATCAAGCTAGGTGATGGATCAGAGCAAGGGTAGGTCAACGGCGTGGCCGCCGACGCTCGTACCTGTCGGGCGCCCCAATCCAGTACCTTTGTTGACGCGTAGCTACCTTTAATCGTGAGGTCCTTTCCTGACCTATGATGTGATGTGACTGGTGATCCTCGGCCGGCTAGCCTGCTTGCTCAACCGGCTTGAGAGTGGCCGCCTCCTCCTTAGTCCGGCTGGCGGGACCAGGCCTGGTCTGAACGGGAGGCTGCCTAGACTCTAGCCGGCTGGGGTTGCCTGGCCGTCCAGAAAGGTGGCCGCCTCGTCTTCTAGCCGGCAGGTGATGCCTAGCCGGTCAGAAGACTTGGGCCTTGAGAATCTCCGCGCCTACATGTCCATTGGGCCGGAAATGAAGGAACAGGCTTGATGAGCATACCCCGGGGTTATCCCCCCGACAAGCATCTACGATATGCGCGGTAAAGGCTTTGCTTTGGCTATAGGCGTGTGGAGAGTTTGCAATGGATTGCATCAAAGAAATGCATTCAAACAAGGAGCAATTATCATAATTGAATTCCTTGAAATCCAAAGTGGGAGTTTCATTACTACCCAAAATTTTGATTTCTTCTACTCCACTCTCCACATCTTTATCATCAAGATGGGTGGACTCCGAATCATTGGGGCATTTTTCAACCAAAGTGGATTCATATCCAGCCCCTCCATCAATAGGTTTGACATGCGAAAACAAAGATTCAAGAGGAGGCACACCAAGCACTTTAAGATCTTCGTGATTTGCATCACTAGAACACACCCTTTTAAACCATTCATGCCTAGCGCGAATTTGGGCGGTTCTTTCTTTGCTATCATTCATGGAGACACGCATAGCTTTCAAAGTTTCATCCAAGTTGACCTTGGGAGGAGCGCATCTAACTTTCAAAGCATCAATATCACAAGACATCCTATCAACGCTCTTAGCCAAATCGTCTATTTTGAGTAGTTTTTCCTCTATGGACACATGGAAAATCTTTTGAGAGTTGATGAACTCTTTGATATTACTCTCTAAATCAGAGGGTAATTTGTTGTGATTTCCATAAGTGTTGTTGTAGGAATTGCCATAATTGTTAGAGGAGTTACTAGGAAAAGGCCTAGGAACATAGTTTCCTCTAAAAGCATTGTTGTTGCCAAAATTGTTCCTACCAACAAAATTCACGTCCAAACTAGCGTTGCTACTCTCAATCAAGGAAGATAGTGGCATGTCATTAGGATCTAAAGGAGCGTTTCTACTAGCAACCAAATTCATCAACTCGTCCATCTTAGCACTAAGCGAGTTAATTTCTTCTATAGCGTGTACCTTTTTGCTAGCAGGTGACCTTTGAGTGTGCCACTAAGAGTAGTTGGTCATGATATTGTCTAGGAGTTTTTTAGCGTCTCCTAACGTGATTGCCATGAACGTTCCACCTGAGGCGGAGTCCAAGATATTGTGAGAGGCGAAATTCAAGCCAACATAAAAGATTTGTATAGTCATCGACAAACTCAAGCCATGAGCGGGACAATTTCTAATCATTAACTTCATCCTCTCCCAAGATTGTGCAACGTGTTCATGATCAAGTTGCTTGAAATTCATGATATCGTTACGTAAGGAAATGATCTTAGCCGGCGAAAAATACTTGGATATGTAAGCATCTTTGCACTTATCCCAAGAATCGATACTATTTTTAGGCAAATAAGAAAACCAAGTTTTTGTGCGATCTCGCAACGAGAAAGGAAAAAGTTTCAACTTAATCACGTCATTATCCACATCTCTGTTCTTTTGCATATCACAAAGCTCAATGAAGGTATTGAGATGGGATGCGGCATCTTCACTAGGAAGGCCACAGAATTTCTCTTTCATAACAACATTCAGCAAAGCTACGTTGATTTCATACGATTCCGCACTAGTGGCGGGAGCAATCGGAGTACTAACAAAATCATTATTATTGGTACTCGAGAAGTCGCAAAGTTTGGTGTTTTTAGCCTTGATGACTTCAACAAACAAACAAGCACATAAGCAAGCAAGAAAACCGGCAAAGGAAAACGGCAAAGGAGAAAGGCAAATGAAAACGGCAAATGTGAAGTGGGGGAGAGGAAAACGAGAGGCAACTGGCAAAAAAAAGTAAATGCAAGAGATGAGTTTGTGAGACCTACTTGGATAGATCTCTCCTTCCCGGCAAAGGCGCCAGAAATACTTCTGCTACTGCAACAAAAGACCTTCCAACGGCGCCAGAAATAGGCGTGTTGACGGCACCAGGAATCCTTCTGCTACGGCTACGCCTTAAGGGACTTCCTTGGCAAATATGCAAAGGATTTCCCCCGTGGCCTTGGAGCCTTGCGTTGGTGTTCCCTCGAAGCGGAAAGGGTAATGTAGCGCAGCGGTGGTAAGTATTTCCCTCAGTTTGAGAACCAAGGTATCGATCCAGTGAAGGAGTATCACAAGTGCGTGCACAAACACAAAACACTTGCTCCCAACGCTATAAAGGGGTTGTCAATCCCTTATAGATTGTTCGCCAAGTGAGAACTGAAAGCAACAAAGTAACAAAGCAAAGTAAAAGGAAAAGTGGAAACGATAGGTGTGAATCGACCCGGGGGCCGTAGTGTTTACTAGTGGCTTCTCTCATGAAAGCAAGTAGACGGTGGGTGAACAAATTACTGTCGAGCAATTGATAGAACCGCGCAAAGTCGTGACGTCATCTATGGCAATGATTATATCTATAGGCATCACGTCCAAAACAAGTAGACCGATACTTTTTGCATCTACTACTATTACTCCACACGTCGACCGCTATCGAGCATGCATCTAGTGTATTAAGTCCAAAAGAACAGAGTAACACCTTAAGCAAGATGACATGATGTAGATGGACAATCTCATATCTACGACAGAGCCCACCTTGTTACCCTTGATGGCAACTACACGATGTGTGCCTTGCTGCCCCTACTGTCACTGGGAAAGGTCGCCACACGGTAAGAACCCAAAACCAAGCACTTCTCCCATTGCAAGAATCATAGATCTAGTTGGCCAAACAAAACCCAAGACTCGGAGAGACTTACAAGGATATCAAATCATGCATATAAGAAATCAACAAAGACTCAAATATATATCATAGATAATCTGATCACAAATCCACAATTCATCGGATCTCGACAAACACACCGCCAAAGAGGATTACATCGGATAGAACTCCATGTAGATCATGGAGAATGTTGTATTGAAGATCCAAGAGAGAGAAGAAGCCATCTAGCTACTAACTACGAACCCGTACGTCTGAAGTGAACTACTCACGAGTCATTGGAGGGGCGATGATGTTGATGTAGAAGCCCTCCAACTCCAAAGTCCCCTCCGGCAGGGCACCAGGAAGGGTCTCTAGATGAGATCTCGTGGAAACGGAAGCTTGCGGCGGCGGAAAAGTATTTTCGTGGATCCCCTGATTTTTTTCTGTATTTTAGGGAATATATAGGCTTAGGATCTAGGTCAGGGGGGCGCCAGGGAGGCCACAAGCCTGCCCATCACCGCCCCCTGGTGGTGGATGGGGGGCTTGTGGGCTCCCTGTAGCCCTCCTGGCTTGGCCCACAAGCCCACTAATCTTCTTTCGTTCGGGAAAAAAATATTTTGGGGATTTTATTCCGTTTGGACTCCGTTCCAAAATCAGATATGAAAAGAGCCAAAAACACAGAAAAAACAGGAACTGGCACTTGGCACTGAATTAATAAGTTAGTCCCAAAAAAGATATAAAAGGTACATAAAACATCCAAAGATGACAAGATAACAACATGAAACCATCAAAAATTATAGATACGTTTGAGACGTATCACTAGGCTCGTCGAGTCAACCTAAGTGTTTTGCATGTGTAAACTGGCTTACACCCGTTGTATGCGAATGTTAGAATCTATCACACCCGATCATCACGTGATGCTTCGAGACAACGATCCTTCGCAGCCATCGGGACCCCGATCCTAAGCCATACAATTCCAGCTTGTAACACATCATATCACTTTTTGGCCTCACACACTGTAATCACCACGGCTGCCACCGTACCTTAGCCGGGACCGTTTGCACCTTTTGGCTCACGTATATGACTATGTCGCCAGCAATTATATGTCAGAGAACCCGGGTCGACATGGCTAGTTATAAACCCAAGTGGCACATCTCTACAGGGACAGGCATACATAACCCAGCAAAGAAGGTGTCGATCAACAACGTGTGTAGACGAGTCGTAGCAAGGTACATGGACTCCATTACACCGCGTGACATTTCCCCGAGGGAACATACACATCACCAGAGAAGGATACATGCCGGTCAATCAATGTGTCTGGAGCAGTAGCAAGCTACCAAGGCTCGGTGGAAGCACAAAGAAGCATTTCCCTGTAAAGAGTACTACTACAGGCACACAACTAGGTGTCGAATCCCACACATACCAATGCATTTCAAACATACACACAATATGCATGATATGTGTAGATACAACAATGGCATCACAACATAATTCTATGACTCATCATTTATTTAATAGGCTCCGAAGAGCCAACATATATAATGTTACAAACAAAGGGGTCACATGACCCAACATTCAGAGCATACAAGCATCAAGCAGAAGTTACATGTCTGGGTATAGACATCTATTAAAAGCGGCTGGAAGAGCCTGAAAAGCTACAACGAGCCTACCATAGGAGCCATACTACTATCTGGGTTCGCAAGCTATTCCATCGATGTCAACGTCAACAGGAAAACGTAGAGAGAACAACGTCTATCTCTGCAAAAATGAAAATAAGCAACAGTGAGTACAAAGGTACTCAACAAGACTTACATCAGAACTAACTACATATGTATCATGTATCAATGAACGGGGTTGTGGGGTTTACTGCAGAAAAGCCAGCTTTGACCTTTGGCTAACCTAAACTACAACAATGTTTTATACCTCTCTCGTCTCCCTACGAGAGAGCGCACACGAGTCCACATATCCATCACATCAATACACCACCATGGACCCTCTCTCGTCATCCTACGAGAAGGCCATCCATAGCACTCACACTTATCTGGACCATTTTGAAGTATCCGTTAAAGTTATGTATGAACCATGTAAGTATCCAAGTAGTCCATATCCGAGGACGCGGCTATTCGAATAGATAATTACCCTGCAGGGGTGTACTTTGTCACACATGCTCCCGCCACTTATCGCCATGTGCACATAAAAACAAGCACCTCGACAACCTTCAAGCGGAAGCCCAGTGAGGGAGTCGGCTACAGACGTTAACCTACAATGACTCACGCCCAAGGCAGTCGCCTATCTGAGTTGGAACCCATGATGGACGTCCGGCCGGGGTTTCCAACATGGCCTCAAACGATGTGAGCAGGCCCCAAGCCGGCCCCGATTGGGCCGTTCATCCACTTAGCAGGCCGTGCCATAACATATGAACGTTTTGAACTACTGCGACTCCTAGACTGAGAACAAAGTAGTTAATAGGCCGAGAGGGGTCGAGTTATCGGAACCCAATGTGCGGTAGTAGCTAGTCTTGGAACACCAACACAAGATCTCATGCCCTAAGTGCGGCGTCAATGAGACAACCCACCATGTACTCCTACATGGCCTCTCATCGCTACCTTTACCAAAACAGTTTCACATCTTCAACTCTCATCAATAGGACATGATCATTCCAATTCATCATCCAGGTGATCAGACCAACTCAACTCTAAGCATAAGAAGCATATCAGGGTAATGGCACAACATGGGTCAAGCATCTACCAGGTATGCTAGGTTGCTTGGTTTAGCTATTTATTGTGACAAAGACAGGTCATGCAAAGAAATGGGTTCATCTACCGAAACATAAGTAGCAGTTGAATCTTTATGTCCTAATGCATTGAAATGAGAGCAAGAGCGAGAGAGTGGGATTGTATCGGAATGCTCAAGAGGGTTTGCTTGCCTGTTGATCAAAGAACTCAGCTGTTCTTCGATGTCGGTGATAACTACATCTCGCAAGGTCTATCAACAAGATCAACAGAGAACAAATTAAGCATGGCAAATGCTTCACAATGATGCATGAGCATGGCATGTTAACATGATGTTGGTTTTATCTAATGCAAGTGATCACAAGTTAATTGGGGTTTATTTGATCAATATAGATAATTTCCAAACTCCAAACATAATCGTTTATATGCCTATTGTGTAATTGTCCTATTCATCAAGTTTAAATTGTTCAAACCTGCATGAAAATGGTACCATTGGATTCTTTGCATTTTTCTGATGATTTTTCATATATAAATTATTTTCATCTAACTTATATTTTATTTTCTATGAATTTTTGAAGTTTCTACTAATTTCTGGATTTATTTTAAACTCTGAAATACTATTATTGCATCAGCACTGACGTCATCAGGTCAACAGGGGCGGACCAGGTCAAACCTGACCAGTGGGGGCCACTGGTCAGTGACCTGGGGCTAAACCCGAGTTAACCCGCCCCAATTGGTGTTCGACCCACGCGTGGGGCCCTCTGTCAATTGCTGTGGGGGGGGGGGGGCTGGTTAGGCACTAATGGCCGGCCACGTCGGCCCCACCGGAGGGTGGTCGCCAGTGATCAAGCCGCGGCGGAGGGCTCGCCGGAGTTAACCTAACTGGCGCTACAGAGGTCCATTTGGCGCATGGTTTGCGGCTACGGGATGCTGGGGAAGCGCCCGATCTAGCAGGGGCAATGACTGGTCGTGGGGGCGCCGATGGAGGCGCCTGCAACGAGGCGTGCGGCGGCCGGAGTTCGTTCTTGACGAGGATCTTCTCTGGAGGGGTTTTCGTGCGGGAGAGAGAGGAGAAAGGTGCAGGGGCTCACAGCGGTGATGGGGGTGGGGGGGGGGGGGTGGGGCTCAGCTTGCTCGGGGAGGTAACGTAGCCGGCGAATCGACGATGATGTTGCCGGCGGCCGGAGGTTGAAGATGATGGAGCGGCGGAGTTGCACGGGCTCGGGGCTCGATTGTCTTGGCGGGGAGGAGCGGCTCGTCGATGCGGAGCTGATGAGCAGCTCAGCGGGCGTGCGGTGGCTGGAGACCACGGTGGCAAGCTCAAGCAGAGCTTGTTAAGGGCGGGAGAGGAGAGGAGAGTAGAGGAGAGAAGCGAGGGGATAAGAGAGAGGGGGTGTCGTGCTCGCGCGGTGGAGGCGAGGGGGAGCTGCCGTGACAAGCAGGAGGTGGCGAGGAGCTGGCCGCCGTGCTCACCTTCTCCTCTGCCTATTGGGAGGAGGAGGAAGACGACAGGGGAGCCCCTGGAGCGGGGTGGGCCTGCCACTTAGGCGCCAGGTAAGTCTTCTTCTCGTGTTTTATTTTGTTTCTTTTATTTCTTTTTCTGACATTTGTTTGGATTTGAAAATAAATTCAAATCATTTTATAAAATCTTGATAATATTTTTATGTGGCATAAATATAAATGTCCAATGCCACATAATAGTTTCAGAATTTATGAAACTATATTATATATATAGCAAATATAATTCCATTTAAAACAATTGTTTAATTAAATCAAAAGCCCAATATAAAATGTTTCCGTGACCGAAAAATATTGGTTGACATTTTTATATCATGCCAATAATATTTTGGAAAGCGAGGGACATTTTCTTGGATCATTTTGAAGCAGTTTTTAGATTGCTTATTTCCCAAAATTTGGTTCCTGAGGCTTGATCACTTCCCCATTTCAAATTCAAAAGAAATTAAAATGCATGCATGGATGCTTTGCAAGCAAAGTAATAACTAGGGCTGTGACAACAACGCTGCACACTTAGGGGAATACATATCTCAAAATTTTATTGAGGGATCATCTTATCTTTGCTACCGTTGTTTTAAGAAATAAGATGGAAAACATGATAAACATCACATGCAATCATATAGTGACATGATATGGCCAATATCTTCTTGCTCCTTTAATCTCCATCTTCGGGGCACCATGATCATCATCGTCACCGGCATGACACCATGATCTCCGTCATCATGATATCCATCATTGTGTCTTTGCGAACTTGTCTCACCAACTATTACTTCTACTACTATAGCTAACAGTTTAGCAATGAAGTAAAGTAATCACATGGCGTTGCATCTCATACAATAAATTAAGACAACTCCCTATGGCTCCTCCGGTTTACATACTCATCGACATGCAAGTCGTGAATCCTATTACAAGAACATGATCAATCTCATACATCACATATGTAACATCACATCCTTTTGGCCATATCACATCATATGGCATACCCCGCAAAAACAAGTTAGACGTCCTCTAATTGTTGTTGCAAGTTTTACGTGGCTGGTTTGGGTTTCTAGCAAGAACGCTTCTTACCTACGTGACAGCCACAACGTTGATATGCCAATGATATTTACCCTTCACAAGGACCCTTTTCATCGAATCCAATTCGTCTAAAGTGGGAGAGACAGACACCCGCTAGCCACCTTATGGAACAAGTGCATGTCGGTCGGTGGATCTAGTCTCACGTAAGCGTACGTGTAAAGTCGGTCTAGGCCGCTTGATCCCACAATACCACCGAAAAAATATAGGACTATTAATGGCAAGCAATTGAAAAAAACAGCGCCCACAACTTTTGTGTTCTACTCGTGCATAGAATCTACTCATAGAACCTTGGCTCTGATGCCACTATTGGGGAACGTAGTAATTTCAAAATTTTCCTACATCACACCTTTGAAGATCGCTAAGCGGACGCGTTGCTAGAACACGGTTGATGGAGAAACTAACAACGAGCAAAGGGGTAGAGCATCTTCATACCTTTGAAGATCGCTAAGCGGAAGCGTTGCTAGAACGCAGTTGATGGAGTCACACTCGCAACGAATCAGATCGCGGTGGATTCCGATCTATGCGCCGAACAACGGCGGCTCCGCGTCCAACACACGTGCAGCCCGGTGACGTCTCCAACGCCTTGATCCAACAAGGAGGGAGGAGAGGTTGAGGGAGAGCTCCGGCAGCACAATGGCATGGTGACGGTGGAGCTACGTGGCACTCCGACAGGGCTTCGCCAAGCACTACGGAGGACGAGGAGGGGGAGGAGTAGGGCTGCGCCGAGAGAGAGAGATTGTCTCTCAAAACATCCCCAAACCCTCCCCTATATATAGGAGGAGAGGGAGGAGGGTGCCCACCCTTAGGGTTTCCACTCTAAGGGGTGCAGTAGCCCTAGATGGGCATGGGTCGGCGGCCAAGGGTGGAGGGGTGGTGCCCTAGGGTGGGCCTTGAGGCCCAAGGCAGCCCCTCCACGCCTAGGGTTTGGCCCCCTCCACCCCTTGTGCACCTTGGGCTGATGGTGGTAGCGCACGAGCCCACTTAGGGGCTGGTTCCCATCCACCTTTTGGCCCATGTAGCACTTTGGGGCTGGTGGCCCTTCCTGGTGGACCCCCGAAACCCTTTCTGTGGTCCCGGTACATTACCGGTGACGCCCGAAACACTTCCGGCGATCAAATCCTCACTTCCTATATATGAATTTTTACCTCTGGACCATTCTGGAACTCCTCGTTACACGCGGGATCTCATCCGGGACTCCGAACAACCTTCGGTAACCACGTACACTATTCCCATATAACCCTAGTGTCATCGAACCTTAAGTGTGTAGACCCTACGGGTTCGTGTAACATCCCAAAATTATAAATTTTGGAATGTTAATATAATTATTAGATTGATTGTTTGTTTGTTTGAGTGATTGAAACTTGAGTGGAATTTGAAACTTCTCAAAAAAATGAGAGGGAATAAAATGACTTTCCCAAAATTTTCTATTTTGAATCCCTTTTCAATTTTGAGTTTGAATATTTTCAAAACCCTTTGATTAAAAAAAATCAAACGAGAGGAGGAAAATGACCCTCCAAAATCAAAGACAATGTCTTGATTCAAATTTTAAGTATTTGCAATTTATTTGAAATTCAAATTCCTTTTCATTTTAAAGTTATTGCAAAAAAATAATTTTTTGAAAAAGTATTTTTTGGTTTTGAAAATATGTTCATGTTTTAGAAAATTTTATTCTGAAAATTTTGATATATGATATGTCTATATAAAATGTTCTCTCTATTTTCGTTTTTTACGTTTTCTTCACTTTTTTTTAAACATTGTTCAAAAAAAAAGGCACGGCTCGCATGAATCGCCTCTTGCGGCCGGTCGAGCCTTTACCTGGCCCATGAGAGGCTTTGTTTCTTTTATCTCCACGTTACGTATATGTTTAGTCCCACATTGCCTATCTATGGACCATTAGACCTCCCTTCCACCTATAAATATAGATCCATAGGAGCATCCAAAAATCATCTATTTCGGGTTAAATCAATCTTTTGGTTTAACTAGATTTATTAAATAAAAATATTTTTTCATTCTTTTCGGCGGGATTTCTCGAAGTCGTCTCCTCATTGGAATTAATTCTTACTCTGCATTCTAAAGGTATTTCTCTTCGTATTTTTTTTATACTTCCGTAGTTTATTATTTCTAGACTAGTATTCCTACACTAGTATACGGTAGAGTAATTAGATATATTAATTAGTCTTCGTATTTACACATTAGTACTAGAATTCTTTTAGACATAGCACTTTTCTTCCGTAAAACAACTTGGCCCTGATTTTTCAAATAGCCATAACTTTTTACTCGTTTATCCGAATTAGATGAAACCAACGCCTAGAGTTTCGTCTTGATCACACCTATCCTGTGAACCTATCATATCAACTTTTTGAAATTTTCAAATTTCGAAATTTGTTCATATTCATATTCAAACTTCTTTTGATCATATCTTTTTATCCGTAGCTCCGTTTTAGATGAATCCAATTGCGTCGGATTCGTATCAAAGTAATCTTCCTGTTTGTATCATTAGTTTTAACTTTTCAACTTATAATTTTGATCAAATCAGATTTATCTATTAGTGCCCAAAAGTGTTCACATCGTTCTAAGCCGATTCAATGTTATATTGACGTATTTGTATCTTTTGATCCGCTAGTTCAAATCTAGTAATTCTTTTTTCTACACGCTCATATTGATCTCCTATATCCAGTAGCATCATTAGTTTTGACCTTTGAACCTTACAAATTTGAGCAATTCAAATTTGTATTCGAACATTCATTTGATCTTATCTTGCAAATCGTACCACCTTTTTAATTGATTCCTTTTACCCCTAAACACTCATGTCATATATTTTTGTACGTAACCATCGTACTTCAATTCAACTTCTATTGACCTTTTGAATGCAAATTCAATTCACACTTCAATTCGCTATAACTTGCGTTGTAGTGCTCCATTTCAAGAAATTCTTTCTACAAATAAATTCGTATGTCTTATACTATTTGTCAAATAACATTCATGTTGTTCTCCCAATATTTTTGATCATCTCCCATAGTGTATGCAAGTCGAGCTTATATAGCAATAGTTCATCGTCCATTAACTCTTTTGATCTCATTCATGCACCTTCACTTTACAACACACTTAGGACCTTTTTATTAAACCTTAGTACGTTGTTATTTTGCACCAAGACATGCTTTGTTCTTATGTTCTCTTAGTTCTTCCTTTTTGGCATGAATGTTTATTGAATGCTATTTGTTTACGATAGATTGCTCAGAGTGTGGCGGGTAGAATTGTCAGGATTTTGAGAGCGACTATCTTCATCAAGTAATACCAGGCAAGTCATTTGATCATGTATCACCTATGTTTTATGCATCGTAGTTCTACCATCCTATGTCCAATTGATGCTGAGTAGGTACTTGGAAATTATGGTTACATATTGTAGTATCATGTGGTAGGCACACAACAACCCCGATACTTGGCCCCGGGACGACAAATTTCATATTGCTATGCTTGAGTAGACAGGATTTCGGTTGAGTGCATAACACGAGTGATGCGAGGTTGATTAAATAATCAAGACCGGTTAAGACAAGATTTTCAAGACCTCGGACGCAATGCAACTCTGGGTGAAGGACGGTTGATCGGCTCCCTGGAGAACCCAGTGGATGACCCAGGATGCTAGGGACGGCCGTGACATCCTGCGGAAAGCTTCACCCAGGCTCAAAGGGACGGACGGATATTTTCAAGACCCAAGGCTTACCTGCACAGCCACAAGTCATTATGGGCTCTGGCTTGGTTGGACAACGCGGCGACTCTGGACAGGCGGTGCTAGCAGATGTAGAAGACGGTAGGATTGGATGGGCACCGACAGGGATTCAGAGGGACTCGTTGAAAGACCATGTTTTGATCATCCGGTCTTCAAACACCCTGAAGTGCGAGGACATACTCGGAGGCGATCAAATCTTGTGGGGAACGTGTGCAAAACTCTGCAGATTACTCAAACCTAATCGATTAGCCGTGTCCACGGTCATGGACAACTTGAGCCAAAGGAACTGAAGTTATCTGAAATTCTCAACACAAATAATAATATTGATGTGGGGATTATTGACAACTCGGGTACGAGAATTGGTTGGCGGAACCATATCGTTAACAACAAACGACGTAGTAACATTTTGCTTTTAAGCCTCTCTTGATGTAGGAGAAAACTTGCTTTTTCGCAAAAAAAACTTATAGCCCCACCTGCCATATATGCATATAGTATAGATGATTACTTTTGACCCCTCTCTTATGTGACTTGTCGGCATATTAAATATGCTGACCTACACGGCTGCAACGTCTTATGTTGCAGATATTTTTCTTCGATGAGTAAGAGTACGATTCAGGGTTACGGTCTACACTCAACTTGCCGTTGGTGTTTATTGGGACTCCACTCCCTTGACTGCTTCCGCTGAGATATTTAAGGTATATATCAGTTTTATGCTATTTACATGTGATTGCACTTTGATATATACATTGATGTACTGTGTGTGCCAGCATACTGATCCAGGGATGGCACAGATACACAGAGGCTTGACTCGTTTTGAGTCGGGTCGCTACAGAAATGGTATCAGAGCACATGTTGACTGTAGGACGTGACCCTAGAAACTGGAAATTTCTTAGGATAGGATCTCTCCAAAATCTTATTTTCAAGAACACCTTTTACTTCTCACCTCTTCTGATTTCATCAAACGTTCTCTCTCACCTCACATAATTAGACAATGCCCTTTCCCCTTTGACCACGTGAAGGATCAACCGACTCCCACTTCAAAGTAAAGAGGATTTCATCATGCAGTTGAAGCTGCACCAATTGAAGACTCTCAAGACCCGAAGAATTCGAAGACCCTGAAGCGTTCGAATATTTATATGACCATTAGAAGTCCAAACCCCAATTATATACCCACGTTAGTTACGATGATTTGTGAGCCGTCATTGGTGTGTGTTTTTTGACGGCCACAACTAAAACCTATTCTCAAAAATATTGTTTGTATTGTGTGTATCTCCCTCCCTCTCTTACCCGTCTCATCCCCAAAACCTCAACCCTACTAGATGGAGTATGAAGCTGGACTTGTAGTCTCTGGAACAATGACCCAGTCGGAGGCTGAAATATGGATTCAGAACATGGAGAACCACTTCGGGAACAACTTGATCTCAGGGAAGTATGAAGTTGAACACGCTCTTCAGTACTTTACACAAAGTGCTGCAATCTGGTGGAAAATGCATCATGCCATACAAGGATTTAGTGGAGCAGAAACCTAGGACGAATTCAAGAAGACTCTGTTAAGATCCCGTCTTATACAGAAGTGCTATGATAATCCGAAGAAGAAGACTTGTGCATGCAAGATCTGTGGAGAAATAGGACACACCCAGGAGGAACACAAGGATGGATGCACTCATTGTGAAGAAAATCACCCAGCTGAGGAATGCCCAAGTAGTCAGGTGACTTGTTTCTTGTGTGAAGGAACCACCCACCACCCAGCGGTGTGTCCCATTTACCCCAAGTATGCCTGAAACCCATAGACCCCGGGACTAACAAGGATCAAGTACTATCTTTTTGGATAAGGAAACTTGTATCAGTAAACGTTTTCTTAGGAGCATACGACAACTTGAGAGTGGTGAAGAAACGATAGATGTTTTGTTCAGCTTGCAGAACCAATGGTTTATCCGAACTTCGTTCGTGGACAAGAGAAACTCTGCAACGCTTGTGAGGATGTCCAAGTGTTAGAATACGAGATTCACTAAGCCTTATACAAGGTAATGATTTCAGTGCGACATGGCTTGGCCACCATGACGACTTACTATTATCATTCTCTTGCTATTCGGAATGGTAAATCTGAGAGACTTACCCATAGTGAGAGACGATGTTCTTTGAAGCTTTTGTTTAAGCCTTAGAATGGTATGATGAAAGCCCCATGTACATGGCATTTGTTGTCACGCGTAGGAAATTTTACGGTGAGGATGAAGACAAGACCTCTCTCTCTGCAGGATAACCACAAATGGTAGACCACCATGAGAACCATCGATATGTTATTTAGAATTGGCCACGAGACTGT
Source organism: Hordeum vulgare subsp. vulgare (assembly GCF_904849725.1). Taxonomy (NCBI): domain Eukaryota; kingdom Viridiplantae; phylum Streptophyta; class Magnoliopsida; order Poales; family Poaceae; genus Hordeum; species Hordeum vulgare. The sequence goes on along the minus strand of NC_058520.1, from coordinate 43,795,208 downwards.
GAGTTAAAGAAGACCCAGTAACGGAAGAAGCTTATATCCACAGGGGAACCCTCGATTTTGATGGAAAATGTTATGAATATAACGGGAGAGCATCACCAAAGGATTTAATATGAAGACTGTGCGATGTCAGTTGCCAAAACCCCAGAGGATTGTTAAAATCTTAAGGGACCAGTATCTCTCATTTTAAGTGTGGTAGCATCCCACTTTGCAGGAGATTTGATTTGTTAGAAGACCCCCCAAACCATAACCTTTTCTTTCTAGCCTCTTCGAATCTCGAGGACGAGATTCATTTTAAGTGTGGTAGTTTGTAACATCCCAAAATTATAAATTTTGGAATGTTAATATAATTATTAGATTGATTGTTTGTTTGTTTGAGTGATTGAAACTTGAGTGGAATTTGAAACTTCTCAAAAAAATGAGAGGGAATAAAATGACTTTCCCAAAATTTTCTATTTTGAATCCCTTTTCAATTTTGAGTTTGAATATTTTCAAAACCCTTTGATTAAAAAAAATCAAACGAGAGGAGGAAAATGACCCTCCAAAATCAAAGACAATGTCTTGATTCAAATTTTAAGTATTTGCAATTTATTTGAAATTCAAATTCCTTTTCATTTTAAAGTTATTGCAAAAAAATAATTTTTTGAAAAAGTATTTTTTGGTTTTGAAAATATGTTCATGTTTTAGAAAATTTTATTCTGAAAATTTTGATATATGATATGCCTATATAAAATGTTCTCTCTATTTTCGTTTTTTTACGTTTTCTTCACTTTTTTTTAAACATTGTTCAAAAAAAAGGCACGGCTCGCATGAATCGCCTCTTGCGGCCGGTCGAGCCTTTACCTGGCCCATGAGAGGCTTTGTTTCTTTTATCTCCACGTTAAGTATATGTTTAGTCCCACATTGCCTATCTATGGACCATTAGACCTCCCTTCCACCTATAAATATAGATCCATAGGAGCATCCAAAAATCATCTATTTCGGGTTAAATCAATCTTTTGGTTTAACTAGATTTATTAAATAAAAATATTTTTTCATTCTCTTCGGCGGGATTTCTCGAACTCGTCTCCTCATTGGAATTAATTCTTACTCTGCATTCTAAAAGTATTTCTCTTCGTATTTTTTTTATACTTCCGTAGTTTATTATTTCTAGACTAGTATTCCTACACTAGTATACGGTAGAGTAATTAGATATATTAATTAGTCTTCGTATTTACACATTAGTACTAGAATTCTTTTAGACATAGCACTTTTCTTCCGAAAAACAACTTGGCCCTGATTTTTCAAATAGCCATAACTTTTTACTCGTTTATCCGAATTAGATGAAACCAACGCCTAGAGTTTCGTCTTGATCCCACCTATCCTGTGAACCTATCATATCAACTTTTTGAAATTTTCAAATTTCGAAATTTGTTCATATTCATATTCAAACTTCTTTTGATCATATCTTTTTATCCGTAGCTCCGTTTTAGATGAATCCAATTGCGTCGGATTCGTATCAAAGTAATCTTCCTGTTTGTATCATTAGTTTTAACTTTTCAACTTATAATTTTGATCAAATCAGATTTATCTATTAGTGCCCAAAAGTGTTCACATCGTTCTAAGCCGATTCAATGTTATATTGACGTATTTGTATCTTTTGATCCGCTAGTTCAAATCTAGTAATTCTTTTTTCTACACGCTCATATTGATCTCCTATATCCAGTAGCATCATTAGTTTTGACCCTTGAACCTTACAAATTTGAGCAATTCAAATTTGTATTCGAACATTCATTTGATCTTATCTTGCAAATCGTACCACCTTTTTAATTGATTCCTTTTACCCCTAAACACTCATGTCATATATTTTTGTACGTAACCATCGTACTTCAATTCAACTTCTATTGACCTTTTGAATGCAAATTCAATTCACACTTCAATTCGCTATAACTTGCGTTGTAGTGCTCCATTTCAAGAAATTCTTTCTACAAATAAATTCGTATGTCTTATACTATTTGTCAAATAACATTCATGTTGTTCTCCCAATATTTTTGATCATCTCCCATAGTGTATGCAAGTCGAGCTTATATAGCAATAGTTCATCGTCCATTAACTCTTTTGATCTCATTCATGCACCTTCACTTTACAACACACTTAGGACCTTTTTATTAAACCTTAGTACGTTGTTATTTTGCACCAAGACATGCTTTGTTCTTGTGTTCTCTTGGTTCTTCCTTTTTGGCATGAATGTTTATTGAATGCTATTTGTTTACGATAGATTGCTCGGAGTGTGGCGAGTAGAATTATCAGGATTTTGAGAGCGACTATCTTCATCAAGTAATACCAGGCAAGTCATTTGATCATGTATCACCTATGTTTTATGCATCGTAGTTCTACCATCCTATGTCCAATTGATGCTGAGTAGGTACTTGGAAATTATGGTTACATATTGTAGTATCATGTGGTAGGCACACAACAACCCCGATACTTGGCCCCGGGACGACAAATTTCATATTGCTATGCTTGAGTAGACGGGATTTCGGTTGAGTGCATAACACGAGTGATGCGAGGTTGATTAAATAATCAAGACCGGTTAAGACAAGATTTTCAAGACCTCGGACGCAATGCAACTCTGGGTGAAGGACGGTTGATCGGCTCCCTGGAGAACCCAGTGGATGACCCAGGATGCTGGGGACGGCCGTGACATCCTGCGGAAAGCTTCACCCAGGCTCAAAGGGACGGACGGACGGATATTTTCAAGACCCAAGGCTTACCTGCACAGCCACAAGTCATTATGGGCTCTGGCTTGGTTGGACAACGCGGCGACTCTGGACAGGCGGTGCTAGCAGATGTAGAAGACGGTAGGATTGGATGGGCACCGACAGGGATTCAGAGGGACTCGTTGAAAGACCATGTTTTGATCATCCGGTCTTCAAACACCCTGAAGTGCGAGGACATACTCGGAGGCGATCAAATCTTGTGGGGAACGTGTGCAAAACTCTGCAGAGTACTCAAACCTAATCGATTAGCCGTGTCCACGGTCATGGACAACTTGAGCCAAAGGAACTGAAGTTATCTGAAATTCTCAACACAAATAATAATATTGATGTGGGGATTATTGACAACTCGGATACGAGAATTGGTTGGCGGAACCATATCGTTAACAACAAACGACGTAGTAACATTTTGCTTTTAAGCCTCTCTTGATGTAGGAGAAAACTTGCTTTTTCGCAAAAAAAACTTATAGCCCCACCTGCCATATATGCATATAGTATAGATGATTACTTTTGACCCCTCTCTTATGTGACTTGTCGGCATATTAAATATGCTGACCTACACGGCTGCAACGTCTTATGTTGCAGATATTTTTCTTCGATGAGTAAGAGTACGATTCAGGGTTACGGTCTACACTCAACTTGCCGTTGGTGTTTATTGGGACTCCACTCCCTTGACTGCTTCCGCTGAGATATTTAAGGTATATATCAGTTTTACACTATTTACATGTGATTGCACTTTGATATATACATTGATGTACTGTGTGTGCCAGCATACTGATCCAGGGATGGCACAGATACACAGAGGCTTGACTCATTTTGAGTCGGGTCGCTACAGTTCGGGAAGCATGCAAACATGACCGAGACACCTCTCCGGTCAATAACCAACAGCGGGGTCTAGATATCCATGTTGGTTTCCACATGTTCCACGATGATCTCATCGGATGAACCACGATGTCAGGAATTCGATCAATCCCGTATGCAATTCCCTTTGTCTACTAGTATGATACTTGCTCGAGATTCAGTCGTCGGTATCCCTATACCTTGTTCAATCTCATTACATGCAAGTCTCTTTACTCGTTCCATAACACATCATCCCGTGGCTAACTCCTTAGTCACACTGAGCTCAATATGATGATGGATTACTGAGTGGGCTCAGAGATACCTCTCCGTCACACGGAGTGACAAATCCCAGTCTCGATTCGTACTACCCAACATATACTTTCAGAGATACATGTAGTGCACCTTTATATTCACCCAGTTACGTTGTGACGTTTGATACACCCAAAGCACTCCTACGGTATCCGGGAGTTGCACAATCTCATGGTCTAAGGAAATGATACTTGACATTAGAAAAGCTTTAGCAGACGAACAATACGATCTAGTGCTATGCTTAGGATTGGGTCTCGTTCATCACATCATTCCCCAATGATGTGATCCCGTTATCAATGACATCCAATTTCCATGATCGAGAAACCATGATCATCTATTGATCAACGAGCTAGCCAACTAGAAGCTCATTAGGGACACATTGTGATCTATATATTCACATATGTATTACGATTTCCGGTTAATACAATTATAGCATGAATAATAGACAATTATCATGAACCGAGAAATATAATAATAACCACTTTATTATTGCATATAGGGCATATTTCCAACACTTTTGTGGACATTGCCCAACAGTAATTTGTTTACCTGTCATATGCCTTCTTCGAGAGAGATGCCACTAGAGAACACTATGGCCCTCGGGTCTATTCACTTATAATTTTACAAACAATATTATTTCCTCGGTGCCTTTTATTATTTTCTTTTACTTTTTTATATTTAATATATTTGAACTATCTATCTACACTACTAATGTTCTTGCAAGTAACGAGTTCAAGGGGCTTAACAACCTCTTGTCCGCATTCGGTGCAAGTGTTTGCCCTTTTGTGTGTAGGTGCTGAAGGCGGGAGTTGCATGATACTACTATTGGTTGGATAACATTGGTTCTCACTGAGGGAGATACTTATCTATAACATGTTGCATGATTCGTTCCTCTTCATGGAAAAACCCAACGCAGATCACATGTATCAAGGTGCCGCTAAAAGAGTTTTGTGTGAGTCTCTTATTGGTTTCATAACCTTGATTCTCAATTCTAGGATCCTAAGTATGTATATATGGGGGTGATTAGACTACTTGACCTAATAAAAACTTAACTTTTTCTAACTTTATTATTTGGCAGGTAATAGCGAATTTACCAAGTCTAGCACACCCTACAGATGCAAGTCTACGAGTATAGCAACAGAAAGTAAAGACATGCAAGTGTAAGTAGAGGGTAGGGTTAGGAAGCTCAAATGCAATGAAGACACAATGATTTTTGGTGTGTTTCTGATAGGTGGTACTATCGTATGTCCACGTTGATGGAGACTTCAACCCATGAAGGGAAACTACTGCACGAGTCCATAGAGGGGTCCACCCACGAAGGGTCCACAAAGAAGCAACCTTGTCTATTCCACCATGGCCACGTCCAAGAAGGACTAGTCTCACTCGTGGTAGATCTTCACGAAGTAGGCGATCTCCTTGCCCTTACAAACTTCATGATTTAACTCCACATGATTTGGAGGCTCCCAAGCGACACCTAACCAATCTAGGAGACACCACTCTCCAAAAGGTAATAGATGTGTTATGAATGATGAACTCCTTGCTCTTGTGCTTCAAAAGATAGTCTCCTCAACACTCAGTCACTCTCTCATAGAATTTGGCTTGATGGAAGAGATTGATTGGGTGGAAAGAAACTTGGGGAGGCTATAAATCAAGATTCATATGGTTGGTGTGGAAGATCTTGATATCAACACACGAGTAGGTGGTTCTCTCTCAGAAAATGAATGGTGGAAGTGTTTGCTTGTTTTGAGTGCTCTCTCAATGAACGAGAGGGAGGTGGAGGGATATATATATAACCATCTCCAAAAATCCAACCGTTACAACATTATTGCCAAACTCGGTGGAACCTAAGTAAATGACTCGGTAGCTCCAAGATATAAAACTCGAAAACTCCAAAGTTGAATATCTCGTATCCACAGAGTTGGTTACTACTTTTCGGCTGGCCGAAATGAAACTCGATTGCACTGAATTTCTAGGGTTTGGCTTTAGAATCTGTGTAAGGAATACTCGATAGGGCCAATAGTGTAAAGTTGGTGGAATAGAAATTGAGTTTAGGATTTTGGACAGAATATATTGTGGGAGAATTCCTGAGGGTTTTTGGTGGCTAATCTCTAAGCACTTGAGCAACTAGATCATCATAGATACCTTATCCCCTTTTAATAGTATTGGACCTATGAACTCAAAGTGTGATTTCTCACATAAATATAAAATGCAGAATCTTGAGGCTTTTGCCAATAGATGTTCCACGCATCTAGGGAATCTCATCACAATCATAGTCAATCGAATCACTGAAATTTTCCTACAATATACTTGATAGATTCATTAGTCCAATGAAATATATGGTGTTATTAATTACCGAAACCACCTAGAGGTTGTGCTTTCAATCGCCCCCTTTTTGGTAACAGATGACAACATATAGATCAAAGCTTCAACATAAAATATAATGAATGTATAGCATCGTATCTTTGAGAAGTATGTGGTAAGCAAGAGCTCCCCCTAAATTTGTGCATTGTTTTCAATTTGCGTTTGAATGCAAATGCACAATCGATTAGGATCTTGCGTCACTCTTCCATGTAACATAAATCTTGGTGGTGCGCATAAACGATATGAATGGATTACAATGCACATAACACCAAACATGAGTGAATGATCATCATATGAATATCACAAAGATAGGAAATATTAACATCAATCACAAAGTGTATGATCAAACATAATGAAGCTTAAGATGAGCAAAAGGTAGGCCAAAAGTTTTCAACGTCAAAGAGAAGCATCAAAAGCAACTCTCTCTCTCTCTCTCTCTCTTTCTCAAAGCCCTTTGATCTATACAATTTCTCCCCCTTTGTCAACAAGTTACCAAAAAGCTTGAAAGTATAGTGCTAAACATCACTCTAGGAATGGTATCCTCCATGGGGCGATGAAGTTGCTCCGGTAGTCGTGGAAGGAGTCGATAAGAGAGCGGTCCCGAACGCTTCTACAGAAGTCCTTTGGGTTGGTGGAGTTGATGCTAGAGGTGCTGAAGGAGGCATAGTATAAGGTGCAGCCAGTGCAGACACTGAAGATCTCACATGATGAGCAGGCATAGTAGCAGATCGAGCCTGAGTCCTAAACTAAGTCTGGACTGGCAATGTAAGGCTCTCATCATCATCACCTGAGTTGGGCAAAGGGACTGCATCTACGTCTTGCTTCAGGTGATTGACCATGGTAGTGAGCCCAGTCACCTTGTTGTCGACCTCATGAAACTTTGTCTCCACAATCCTCTCAAGGCTCTCAAGGCTCTTCTGGTTTAGCAGTAGCTCATTGATGCTCTTCTCCATTCCCTGAATGATGCCGACAAGATAGGCCATCTGATCGCTCTTAATCTTGAAAGCTGGAGCACTAGTGGCTCTAGCTGTCTCTACGTTGGACTCTGCCTCAATATCTGCCTATGTAGTAGATGAAGTAGGATGAGATGGATCCATCACCACAACATTATCCTCAAAGTCTAGCTGGAGGGGCGGATGTGGTCGAGCAAGTAGATAGAGGCTCTTCCCAACTCTGGAGTTGTTGAGCATCTGAAAATATGGAGCATGTCCACATGATCTCTTCTGATGGGCAGTAGTCCTCTTGATGGTCTCAACAATAAAGATCCATCACTCTGATCCTGGTGTGGCTATCCACATGATGCAACATGTTTATTGAGTATCCACGGATCATCTTGTCATCTCAAGGTTTGGGCATCAAGGTGTGCCTCAAAATAGTGTTAGAGGTAGTTAGTCTAGCATGCAGAAAGTAAACTGACCCAAGCTTGTGAGTCTTCACATAATCCTTTGGAATTGGATTGTACATGTTTTCTATAGAATTGTGATTCATCTTGTACTCTGATTATACATCCAAATCTCTCTCTTGCACCTTTGGGACTCCTAATATGGAATCCCAATCATCAACAGTAGACTGGTACAAGGTGCGTTCAGTCATCCATACTATCCTTCGATCTGAATAGAAATGTGCAGTGGAGCAGAATTGCATGATGAGTTCATCATTCCATGCAGTCATTTCCTTGCCTATGAACTCATCAAGGTCTATCATCTTAAAGTTCTCCTAGACATGGGGGAAGTAGTCTTCATTTGCCTTGATGTACTTCCAGTCAACAAATGTCATGTCACTGCACCTCGGTTCTTGTCAAGCAAGACAAGCTCATAGAATTCCTACCGCTCATTGGTATGAAAATGACCATCCATAACGGTCCTTCCCCTTATAGCATAGGTATCATTGGCTCTCCATCTCCTAATACTTTGATCCTTCCTTCCCGTCATGTTTTCTGCCACTTGGTGATCATCATTATGGTCTGCCAGGTGAGGTTTGATCTTCCTCAACACAACAACATCCTAATCCTCATTAGTTGGAGGAGGTGGCACTTTCCTAGAGGTTGTGCCTTTGTTCTTATTTGTAGCAGAAATATCTTTTGTTGTTCTCTTGGGGTTGCGGGAAGCTGGCTTGGTCCTGGGAGCTGAGGGCTTAGACTTAGAAGCAAGCTTGTTGGGCATAGCATGAGCTAACGACTTCATCTGCTTGGAAGGAGGAGGGTTTGCAGTTGGTTCCTTTTCTTCCTCTTCATCATGATACTCTTGAGTGGAAGGGTGCACAACATCTTTGACAAACCTTCTCCTTTGCCTCTTCTACCCTGACTTCTTAGCCAAGACCTTAGTCTTCCGTGTCCCACCTGGTTGCTCTGAAGATAGAGACAACCCTCGCTTGGCAGCAACTGATTCAGGCACCTTTCTTGACACTCCCCTTTCCTTCTTTTCTTGTTACTTCTTGGATGTCACCTCATATGGAATAAAGTCTACATCCTCCTCATCATAATTCTTTTGCTTCCTGGCCCTAGTGGCTGCCTTGGGCAAGCCATGTGAACTGGGAGATCTAGGGTCCTTTGAGAAGGCCTCGGGACTAGTGCCTGCTTCCAAGTCCACACTCTGCTCTGTGAAATCATTCTGGCTATCATCATATCTTGGCATGATTGAGAACTCACCCTATCAAGTAGATATGGAGAAGTAGAATAGATGACCATCACAAAATACAGAAGTTTTTGCAAATTTGAACTCAAAAGTTTAGTCTTAGGTATTCACAGTATGAAATTCAGTTCCATCAAGTTTTAGTTTTGGAATCTCTGAGGCAACAAACAATAGCATCAGAGACATGGCCACACAAATTCGGTTTCACCAAAGTGTGATTCGGTCTCACCGAAGTTGTGCTCAGAAATCCTAGAACCATGTTTCAGTGACACCGATAGGAACTTTCAGTTTAATAGAGAAGTCCTTGCATTGTGGATGAATCCACATCGGTGACGCTGAGACTTTTTGACTCGATGATTCTGAGATTGCATACTACGAACACCTAAACCTAAAATACTTTGTTCGACCTATTCTAAGGAACTTTCTGATGGATAGGAACATTGCAAAACGTAGCAAGAGATGTACAAGGCCTAATGTGCATGAATTAGAATTTGGAGTGCACAAGGGGACGAAGATTTACCCTAACTTGACAGATCTTTGCTACAGCGGCAACAACGGTGAAGATTTCGTAGACATTGATGGATTCCTACAGCAAGGGTGATCGACAGAAGATGAAGCTCGTCCAGATACGCGGGCGGCAACGACAATGTGGTGCGGGAGTCTGGGGTTTAAAGAAATTTTCAAAATGCGGACCCGCATATTTAGATACCCATTCGCTGTCGGTGACACCAAGACATAAATATCAGTTACACCGAGATGCATAACTACATGTAGACAGAACAACTCGATGACGCCGAGATTTCTGGATCGCTCGTACCAAGGTAGAAAACCGGATCAACCCTAGTGTCTCGGTGGAACTAAGTTCAGTGTATTGGTCACACCAAAAATCACTTGGGAGGTTTTGCAATTCAGCCCTTGTAAAATCGGTGGCTCCGAGTGCTCCTCACTCGGATGGACCGAAAAGTGCTTGCTCAAATTTTGCGATGAAACATGAAAATATTTTGAGACGAGAAAGCATAGATAGCTAGAGGGGGTACCAAGGCATTCTTGTACATCCAATTGCCTAGAAAATTAAAGACCAAATATAACAACAATTGGATGTCCTCGAATGAAGAAAAGGATCCATACCAACATGCTCACATAATAAGATGTCAAATATAATATGTTCAACATGCACAACCACTCTAGTATCTACCAAGCACTTTAACGATAACAGAGTCATCTGCATATGAGCATATTGACTTAAGGATCCAAGCAAGAATGCTTAATCATAGGTCATAGTCATCGTTTAAGCACAAGTGGGGTTACCACTTTTACATAAAGCTTTTAATGTGTTCACATCTTGTGAGATGCTTTAACTCAAGTCTTAGAGTAAAGCTCCCCTTGATGTGATATCCCCTTTTAGAGGGATGAACTAACCTTGGGTTTTGTCTGAAGACTTCATGGAGGTGAAGTAGTAGTGGTTTTTTCTTTGTTGATGAAGATCATCTTGAATAGGGAGCTATCCTTGTTGTTTGTACTCTTCTCGCCTACATGGGTTAGTCCCACGGAAGGAACAAATACAATGATATCCATGGACATTGAGTTAAGCACATGTATGATGATGTCAATTGATACATTAATTACCTTGTCCCTTGCTTACCAACGAGGGAATTTGTGACTCCTTGATCTATTACATAAGGTTGAAGTCGATTGCAAACAGCTCGGGCCAAAGATGAGTGTGAGTGAATTTTGTTGGTGAAGTCACCCCTCTAGAATTTCTCTGGTTCTTATTCTTGGGGACCCACATCAGTTTGATGGGGATCCTTGGAGTTGAAGTAGTACTTGATGAATTAGAGCTAGTAGTTGCCTTGGGAACCCATTTGACCATGGCTTGAGGTTCAGCTTCAAATGAGGCAATATCCTCTTGAAGCTTGTCCTTGCCCTTGAGCTTGTGGTCTTGTGGTGGAAGATCATCTTGAGCTTTTGTTCCCTTAGAGAGTGTAGGATCATACTTCTCCTTTTGGGGAACAAACTTTGTCTTTGGTATTGATCTTCTTCACACTAAACTCCGTTGGCATTGAACTTTCGTTCAAAACTAGTACCTTGGTTCTTCTCGTGCCATCCTTGCTTCTGTACATTATCCTCAAATTGCTTACTTACGGCAAGACTCTTGTAGACACCTTTCTTTATAATTCCTTTCAATAGATTTGGCATGTTTATTGTTTCTACTAGATGAAGAACCTTTCTTGACATTGCTACTAGTTTGCTTAGATTTGACTTGTGGCACAAAAGTACACAAGAGTAATCATTTTTCAAGATAATAAGAATTCTTCTTTCGAAGATCGTCATTGATAGCTTTAAGAAACTCATGTTCTCACTCTAAATTTAGCTTCTCGAAGCATAACTTCTCATGAGTTCTTATAATCTCTCTATGATCTTCTTGAGTAGATTCATGAGCTAACTTAAGAGTGTTTAGTTCTTTAGATCGGCGCAGGTCGAGCGCGAGCAGAGGGGCGAGGTGACGCGGCAGAGCGGGTGCAGCCAGGCAGTGACGAGGACACATAGGGCCACGATGGCTTGCGGTAGCAGGCCGGGGGCGAGGCAACACTAGTGCATGGTCGAGCGGACAAGGCCACGGCAGGCAGTGGCTAGGCCACGCGTGGGGGCGCACGCATGGGTGGAGTAGGCGGAGCGTGCAGAGCGACGTGGAGTGGTGTTAGAGCCATTGTGTCTGGGGAAGGAGAGGGAGTCGGAAGCGCAGGGCGGGCCTTCCGGTAGTCATGTGGGCATGGGGTGGGCGAGCACGCGAGGTATGAGGTGAGCAACGGGAGCTCGTGGATGGATCCGGACGGTAGCAGGGCGACATGGCCACCGTCGTCGGAGGTGGAGACTGGCCAGACAGAGGCCGAGTTGTCCTCGTACGCAGGTGGCTCCCGATACCCCCGCCATAGGTGGTTGCTGATGCTCCATCCAGCCGCGGAGCATGCTCCATCTCGAGCAAGAGGGCGCGGGATCGGACGGGGGGAGGGCTCGACATGGGGGCACCAGAGGAGGTGTGATGCTGCCAGCGGGGCCGAGCGGGACAGGAGGCCCATCGAGTAGCGGTCGCTGCAGACACCAGAACTTGGTCGGCATCGGTACGAGCGCGCCGGCCAGGAGCGGTGCCGGCACGAGGAGGACGCAGCGGCTATGCGTGGGGTTGGAGAAGCGGTCAACGAGGCGACCATGCCGAGGACGGACGCGGGCGAAGGAACACAACAACAACGATGGGCGACCGTTGTCGCAGTTGAGGTGATGAAGAGGGTCTCGCTGAGAACGCAGTTCCAGCAGCGGATCGCCCCATGGTGGGAGCCAACTATCGTGGTATTTTCGCACAGCAGATGCCATGGGTGGCTTAGAGAGGTGAGAGCAAGGCCGTCATGGAGATGCAGAACATGATTGGGCAACAACACACGATGATATACCCAGGCTCGGGGCCCTCGTGTGGGAGGTAACACCCCTACTCCTGCATGTCTGATGTATATGGAGATTATCTGATTGTACATGGTTGCTCCTTGAGTTGTGTGGAGGAGGAAGAAAAATGATGTGACCTCTCCCATTCTCCTGGGGAGTGTGTGAACGAGAGGGAGACAGAGAGCACCCCCTGTGTTCGTGCGTGCTCGTGGACTGGCTCCCTCGGTCACCTTATAAAGGGGTGGCCAGGGGACAAGGGGTGGCCCACACGGCCTAACTTCACTATTGGAGATGATGGATGACATGTGTACAGAGCAACACTATTTGCCAATAGTGTTGGTTTGTTGGAGCGTAGCGATGTGATGCATGACACACGCTACAACGTCTTTGTGTCATGTCCGACATGACATTTTGGTTGACTTCGTTGGGTTGCGGTGTAGCTAGCAGCTGGTAGTTGGCAGTTAGCAAAGAGTAGCCTGCAGCATGTAGTCGACAGTCGGCCACGCGCAGCCAACACCGGTAGCTGGCCTAAGAGCAGCTGGCAGCCGGACAAGCGCATTCAGAAGCCGACAGGGTCGCAGCCAACAGCCGGCAGAGTCGCAGCTGGCCAGGTGCATCCGGCAGCCGACAACCGACAGCCGGCCAGGCGCAACCAGCAACCGACAGCTGACAGGGCCGCAGCCAGCAGCCAGTAGGGTCGCAACCCATCTTCTATCCTCACTTCTTCGATAGCCTTGTTGGTTCACGGGGCTTGGCATACCGGGGGTAACTCCCTCGATGTTTTGAAAATATTGTAACATCTCCTCGAGCCTACACGGGGGTCATCCACTGGACATATAATCATCACACAATTTATCTTGACTAGCATAATTATTATCAAGTTTGTTTTGACTAACTTTACTAGTTTTATCAAAGAGCAAGTCATCATCTCCTAGTAAGTCATTCTCATCACTACTAAAGTTAATGTATTGGGATGTGATACTGATGACCCTACTCTTGTCTTATCTAATATCTGTTTTCCCAAGTGTACTCCTATGTCAAGACGCTCAAGATCCTCAAGGTAAGTATATGCATCATATCCTTGTTCATGATGACCTCTTGTTTCTTGCACATATTGTTTGCAAGAGGGAGTCTTAAACATGGAAGTCTTTCATTCACATATGTTTGATGCATATAGCCAATATTCATATGACTTGTCTTGTCCTTGTACCTTGTGTGTGCCCATGCATCCCAAAGCAACTATCCTTTAAAGGGATTGCACACATTTAGGGGGAGCTTGTAATAGTCATATTTCCTTCAAAACTTTCATATCCTTATGAGTATCATTATTTGAAGCTTTGATTGTATGTTGTCATCATTACCAAAAAGGGGGAGATTGAAAGCACAAATGCCCTGTTGGTGGTTTTGATAATTCATGACAACATACATTGTCTCTTGGACTAACACTTTTACATAGATATTTCAAGATTAGTCCATGGAGAGCTATGGCTTAAGGTTTATGTGGAGATACCCCTGGATGCAAGAAAGGAATAATATTGGCTCAAGCTTCAAGCTAGAAGACTCTTCATTTTATATTTGTGAGAAATCACTTTTGAGTCCATAGGAAAGCCAATACTATTAAAAGGGGGTGAGATAGTAAAATGAACTGATTGCTCAAACGCTCAAAGTTAGCCACCAAAACACTCAGTCATTTTCCCCACATATTCACTCTGTCAAATTCCACATTCAAAAATTCAGTGTCACCAACATTTCCACATCAGACCCACCGAGTTTGAACCTCAGACAAAACCCTATCCATTCCCACCAAATTGGTGCAACCGAAACTGCATCGGTGCTACCTAGTTTGGGTGACCAACATTCTGTTGCCAAGATACACAAAATTGGAATTCTCGAGTTTGAGTATCGGTGCCACCAGGTTTGGCCATCTGACCGTTAGTCACCTTTTTGGTGCCACCGAGTTGTATATATCGGTCTCACCGAGATTGAAAAGTTCACACCTTTAGTGCTAGTCGGTACCACCGAGTTTCCAACTTTGGTGTCACCGACTTTGCTCTTTTGTGTGTAACGGTTGGATTTTGGCTGCTGCCTATATATATACCCCTTCACCCACCTCTCATTCGTGGGAGAAGCACTCAGAACACACACTTCATTTCCAGATCCATTTTCTCAGAGAGAACCACCTACTCATGTGTTGAGACCACGATATTCCAATCCTATCATTTGAAACTTGATCTCTAGCCTCCCCAAACTGCTTTCCACCAAATCAACCTCTCCTACCCATGCATATTCTGTGAGAGAGTGATTTGTGTTGAGGAGACTATCTTTAGAAGCACTAGAGCAAGGAGTTCATTGATCTACAACATCTATTACCTTTTGGAGGGTGGTGCCTCCTAGATTGGTTAGGTGTCGCTTGGGAGCCTGCTACTTCGTGTTGTGGAGTTGAACAAAGATGCTTGTAAGGGAAAGGATATTGCCTACTTCATGAAGATCTACCGTGGGTAAGGCTAGTCCTTCGTGGATGGAAGCCGTGGTGGGATAGATAAGGCCGCTTCTTTGTGGACCCTCTGTGGGTGGAGCCCTCCATGGACTCTCACAGTTGTTACCCTCTGTGGGTTGAAGTCTCCACTAACATGAACGTACAATAGCATCACATATCGGAACCATGCCAAAAATCACCATGTCAACCTCATGTGTTTGATTTCCCTACCTTACTCCTCTACATTACACTTGCATGTTTTATTTTCCGCTCCTATACTCTTAGAACTGCATGTGTAGGGTGACCTAGACTTGTTACAACTCCTAGATTTCTGTCCTCCTAGAAATTAGGTTAGGCTATAATCTTTATCTTCACAAGTAGTCTATTCACCCCTTTAGGCACATCTTCTATCGATCCCTCATATTGTTCTCGCTAAGTTACTACTCTCGCTAGTGATGTTACAACTGCTACAAAACTAATACCACTGTTACTGTTACTGCCGCTACTGTTACCACTTCTATAAAAAATGTGATATTACTGTGCTATTCATCATTGTGTTGCAGATACTAAATCTCCAAGTGTGGTTGAATTGACAACTCATCTGCTAATATCTACAAATATTCTTTGGCTCCCCTTATGTCGAATCTGTAAATTTGGGTTGAATACTCTACCCTCGAAAACTATTGTGATCCCATATACTTCTCGGTTATCTTAGTTATCGATAAGGATTATGAATTCTGTGTCAACCCAGAGATAATTACTTTGGTGAAATCCGATCCTATTCATGGCTACGAAAATAAAACTGGGGTGTCACATCTCACTAAGTTAAATGATATAGCCACACTGTTTGCTCATGATGAGAAAATTCGCTACTACTATATTCTCAAATTATTTACGTTCTCATTAAAGGATGATGCTAAGATTTGGTACAATACTCTTGCTCCTGGTTGTGTGCGTAGTCCCCACAATATGATTTCTTACTTCTGTGAAAAATATTTTCCTGATCATAAGAAACAAGCTGCCTTACATGAAATATTTAACTTTCTGTAAATTGAAGACGAGAGTCTCCCACAATCTTGGGGCAGACTTCTCATCGTCCTCTTAAGAAGAATGAAGTACTTGATATATTTATAATGGACTAACTGATGCTTCTAGGGACCACCTAGATAGTTGTGTTGGTTGTGTTTTCGGGGAACGAACTGTCGAACAAGCTGAGGAATTATTGACTAATATATTGAAGAGTCGTGATGAATGGACGCTTCCTGAACCACCACCTAAACCCACTCCACAGAAGAGGGGTATCTTATTCCTTAGTCCTGAAACTATTCAAGAGGCAAAGAAATGTATGAAGGAAAGAGGCATTAAAGTCGAAGATGTTAAGAATTTACCACCTATGGAAGAAATACATGGTCTCAAAACACCACCAGAGGTAGTGGAGGTAAATTCTCTTTTCAAGTTTGACGAAAGGTGACAGACCTTACAATAAACATCCTTGTCAATTCTTATATGAGTTTGATAATTATATTCTAAAGCAAGATCATTTCAACCCCTATGTTCTGAAACAACTGAAACAAAACTCTGATATGATTGCTCGCTTAGGTGACTTGTTATTTAGAATCACCAATGATGTTAGAGGTGTAGGAAAACATGCTTCTATGGTTCAAACCCAGCTAGAACAAGTTGCTAAATCTCAATGTGAGCTACTTCATGAAATGAATAATAATATGAATGATCATGTTGTTAGAGTAATGACTAGAGGAGGAGCAATGACTCAAGATCCACTATATCCAGAAGGTCATCCTAAAATAAATGAACATGATTCAAAAATAATTAATATTGATGCACCTAGTCCTTCTAGGAAGAAAAAGAACAAGAAAAATAACATGACCTTGCGTACTTCTAGTGAACCTGAAGTAGAAAAACCTTGTGCTAATGCTAATCATATCTCTATCTCTCAGGCTGAAACTCAATCTGGTAGTGAGCATTCACCTAGTGATGATGAAAATGATAATGATGATGTTCAACTGACAATGATAAAGAACTAGATGATGATATTGAGATAGAACCTGTTGTTGATCTTGATCACCCACAACCTAAGAACAAACGTTATGATAAAAATGATTTTGTTGCTAGAAAGCATGTCAAAGAAAGAGAGCCATGGATTGAAACACTCATGCCTTATCCACCCAAACATAATAAGAAAAATGATGATGAAGAATTTGAATGATTTGCTGAAATGCTTAGGCCAGACTTTTTTGCATACTCGTTTAACTGATCTTTTAAAGATGGCCCCTTATGCTAAGTATATGAAAGACATCATCACTAATAAAAGAAGAATACCTCAAGCTGAAATATCCACCATGCTTTCTAATTACTCTTTTAAGGATGAAGTACCTAAAAAATTAGGAGATCTAGGAATACCAACTATACCATGTTCCATTAAACGAAACTATGTGAAAACTGCTTTTTGTGATCTAGGAGTTGGTGTTAGTGTTATGCATTTCTCTTTATACAAAATACTTGACTTGAATAAACTCACACTGATACGTCCATTTTGCATCATTCTTTCATGTTGATATTTATTGCTTTTTGGGCTGTTATATTACTTGTGGTACCATATTTATGCCTTTTCTCTCTTATTTTGCAAGGTTTATTTGAAGAGGGAGAATCCAGGCAGCTAGAATTCTGGACTGGAAAAGGAGCGAATCCTAGTCCACTATTCTGCACATCTCCAAATGCCCTGAAAAGTTACGTGGATTTTTTTGGGATTATATAAAAAATACTAGGCGAAAGAACTATCGGAGGGGGGCTGCCAGGGCGCGTCAAGCCTTGACACCGCCACCCCCCTGGTGGCAGACTGGGGGCTTGTGGGCTCCCTGACGGCCCACTAGCCCCCGTCTTTTGCTATATGAAGCATCCTGGTCCAGAAAAAATCATAAGGGAGCTTTTTCGTGGTTTCGCCATCGCCACGAGGCGGAACTTGAGCAGATCCAATCTAGAGCTCCGGAGGACGATCCTGCCGGGGAAACTTCCCTCCCGGAGGGGGAGATCGTCAGCATCGTCATCACCAACACTCCTCTTGTCGGAGGGGAGGCATCTTCATCAACATCTTCATCAGCACCATCTCCTCTCCAATCCCTAGTTCATCTCTTGTAACCAATCTTCGTCTCGCAACTCCGATTGGTACTTGTAAGGTTGCTAGTAGTGTTGATTACTCTTTGTAGTTGATGCTAGTTGGATTACTTGGTGGAAGAGTTTATGTTCAGATCCTTGATGCTATTCATTACACCTCTGACCATGATTATGATTATGTTTTGTGAGTAGTTACTTTTGTTCCTGAGGACATGGGATAAGTCATGTTAATAATAGTCATGTGAATTCGATATTCGTTCAGTCTTTTGATATGTTGTATGTTGTTTTCCCTCTAGAGGTTTCATGTGAACGTCGACTACATAACACTTCACCATATTTGGGCCTAGAGGAAGGCATTGGGAAGTAGTAAGTAGATGATGGGTTGCTGGAGTGACAGAAGCTTAAACCCCAGTCTATGCGTTGCTTCGTGAGGGGCTGATTTGGATCCACTAGTTTAATGCTATGGTTAGACTTTGTCTTAATTCTTCTTTTGTAGTTGCGGATGCTTGCGAGAGAGGTTAATCATAAATGGGATGCTTGTCCAAGTAAGGGCAGTACCCAAGCGCCGGTCCACCCACATATCAAACTATCAAAGTAACGAACGCGAATCATATGAACATGATGAAACTAGCATGACAGTAATTCCCGTGTGTCCTCGGGAGCGTTTTTCCTCCTATAAGACTTTGTTCAGGCTTGTCCCTTGCTGCAAAAGGGATTGGGACACTTGCTGCACCGTTGCTACTACTTGTTACTTGTTACTCTTTGCTTGCTACGTTTCACCTCGCTACACAATCACTTGTTACCGCTACTTTCAGTGCTTGCAGTTATTACCTTGCTGAAATCCATTTATCAGAGCCTTCTGCTCCTTGTTGGGTTCGACACTCTTACTTATCGAAAGGACTAAGATTGAACCCCTATACTTGTGGGTCATCAAGACTCTTTTCTTGCGCCGTTGCCGGGGAGTGAAGCGCCTTTGGTAAGTGGAAATTGGTTAGGAAACATTTTTATACCGTGCTGAAATTTATTGTCACTTGTCACTATGGAAACTGTTCCTTTGAGGAGTTTGTTCGGGGTATCTTCACCATGAACGGAAGAACGAGGAGTTTCTCCTCAACCTGAGGTACCTACTGAAAATATCTTTTGTTAAATTCCTTCGGGTATGCTTGAGAAACTGCTGGCTAATCCTTTCA
Source organism: Hordeum vulgare subsp. vulgare (assembly GCF_904849725.1). Taxonomy (NCBI): domain Eukaryota; kingdom Viridiplantae; phylum Streptophyta; class Magnoliopsida; order Poales; family Poaceae; genus Hordeum; species Hordeum vulgare. The sequence goes on along the minus strand of NC_058520.1, from coordinate 43,776,082 downwards.
CAGGAGATGGATCTTCACATCCAGACTTGCATCTAATCTATGTAGATGAAGTTTGTGGTTTATTTAAGCTTGCAGGTTTGCCCGAGGATGAGGTAAAGAAGAAAGTCTTTCCTTTATCTTTGAAGTATAAGGCGTTGACATGGTATAGGCTATGTGATGATACTGGATCATGGGGCTACAATCGGTTGAAATTGGAATTTCATCAAAAGTTCTATCCTATGTGTTGGGGATATTACCTGTGACTGACCCGCCCTAGTTGGGCCGGGTTAGTCATTAGGAGATTCATCCGAGCAGGTATTTGGGCCTTGTCCTGGTCAAATCAAGGTCATATGACGGTTTGTGAATCGTGGAAAGTCTCCAAGCTTCGGAAGATAGCGACTTAGAGACCACCGGGGTCACGATTCGTAGGAAGGAAAGTATCCTTGTAAACCCTAGGGGATTTGACCTGTATATAAAGGCGAGTCCCAGGGGACGAGAGAGGAGGTTACAAATCATTGGGTGCTAGGTTTGGCGAATCACGCCCCCTTGTAATCGAATCCAAATCAGTACACACAAAAGCAGGACGTAGGCTATTACCTCCTCTCGAGGGGCCGAACCTGGGTAAATCGCCGTGTCTCTCCCACTTAACCCCTTTGAGTCACCACCAAGGTGCGATGGCTCCAGTATTAAGTCCTTTCACGAGGACATCTGCCGTGACAAAACCACGACACTATGCATTTAGTACATCGTGATCGGAACTTTATTTATAACTTTTGGCCTCGTGACAGGGAAAGCATAGCTCAAGCTTGGGGAGGCTTAAATCAATGCTATATTCATGCCCCAATCATGAGCTCTCGAGAGAAATCATCACTCAAAACTTTTATGCTCGGCTTTCTCATGAAGATCGTACCATGCTTGACACTTCTTGTACCGGTTCTTTTATGAAGAAGGATATTGATCACAAGTGGAATTTATTGGAGAGAATCAAACGCAACTCTGAATATTGGGAGCTGGAGTCAGGTATGAATTTCTAGTTTGATTGCGTTAAATCTTTTGTTGAGACAAACACTTCTAGAGATTTTAGCGCTAAGTATGGACTTGGCTCTGAGATAGTAGCTTCTCTATGTGCATATTTTGCTGCTCATGTTGATCTTCCCAAAGAGAAGTGGTTTAAATATCATCCTCCTGTAGAAAGCAACATAGCCAAAACCAATCTAGTTGAGGAGAAAGTCATTGCTTTTAGTGATCCTGTTGTTCCTTGTGCTTACACTCAGAAACCACCATACCCTGCTAGGATAAAGGATTATTCTAAAGCTTCAACTGTGATACGTAGGGGTTACATTAGACCACTTGCACCCCCTGAGGAAATTAGAGTTGAACCTAGTGTTGCTATTATCAAAGATCTCTTAGCCGAAGACATAGATGGGCATGTTATCAAATTCTATGAGGACTCCGCTAGAATTGCTAAACCTCACACGAAAGACAAACACGGACCTGTAGTTGACCTGCCTGTTGTTTCTCTTAAGATAGGAGATCACTGTTACCATGGTTTATGTGATATGGGAGCTAGTGTTAGTGCAATACCCCGTTCTTTATATGATGAAATCAAAGATGAGATTGCACCTGCTGAGTTAGAACCCATTGATGTCACTATCACGCTAGCTAATAGAGACACTATTTGCCCTCTGGGAATTATGAGAGAGGTAGAAGTCCTCTGTGGTAAGACGAAGTATCCTACTGATTTCCTCGTCCTTGGTACTGCACAAGATAGCTTTTGTCCCATCATATTTGGTAGACCCTTTCCCAACATTGTCAATGCTCACAGTGATTGCATTAAGCAGACTCTCACAGTAAGTTTCGAGGGTGTGTCTCATGAATTTAACTTCTCCAAGTTTGGAAGACAACCCCATGAAAGAGAGTCGTCTGGTAGGGATGAAATCATTGCTCTTGCCTCTATTGCCGTACCTCCTACGGATCCTTTAGAGCAATATCTGCTTGAGCATGAAAATGATATGCATATGGAGGAGAGAGATGTGATAGATAAAATTGTCTTAGAACAATATCCTATTCTCAAGAATAATCTGCGTGTTGAACTGCTTGGGGATCCTCCCCCACCAAAGGGTGATCCTGTGTTCGAGCTTAAATAGTTGCCTGATACTCTTAAGTATGCCTATCTTGATGAGAAGGAGATATATCCTGTCATTATTAGTGCCCTCCTCTCAGAACACGAAGAGAAGAAGTTACTAAGGACTCTGAGGAAGTACCACGTTGCTATTGGATATACTCTTGATGATCTTAAGGGTATTAGTCCCACTCTATGTCAGCACAAGATTAAAACCGATCCTGACTTCAAACCAGTTGCTGATCATCAAAGGAGATTAAATCCTAAGATGAAAGAGGTCGTTAGAAAAGAAATATTAAAGCTTCTGGAAGCAGGAATCATTTATCCTGTTGCTCATAGTGATTGGGTAAGTCCAGTACATTGCGGACCTAAGAAGGGAGGTATCACCATCGTTCCTAATGATAAAGATGAACTAATCCCGCAAAGGATTATTACCGTCTATAGGATGGTGATAGACTTCCGGAAACTGAACAAGGCAACCAGGAAAGATCATTATCCTTTGTCGTTCATCGACCAAATGCTAGAAAGGCTATCAAAGCACACACACTTCTGCTTTCTAGACGGTTATTCAGGTTTCTCGCAAATACCTGTTGCACAATCTAATCAGGAGAAAACCACTTTCACCTGCCCTTTCGGTACCTTTGCATATAGACGTATGCCTTTTGGCTTATGTAACACACCTGCCACCTTTCAAAGATGTATGATGGCTATATTCTCTGACTTCTGTGAAAAGATTGTCGAGGTTTTCATGGATGACTTCTCCATTTATGGGTCTTCCTTTGATGATTGCCTCAGCAACCTTGATCGAGTCTTACAGAGATGCGAAGAAACCAACCTCGTCTTGAGTTGGGAGAAGTGCCACTTTATGGTTAATGAAGGTATTGTCTTAGGACACAAAATGTTTGAAAGAGGCATTGAAGTTGATAAGGCTAAGGTTGATGCAATTGAGAAAATGCCTTGCCCCACAGATATCAGAGGTATACGAAGTTTCCTAGGTCATGTTGGTTTCTATAGAAGGTTCATTAAAGACTTCTCTAAGGTTTCTAGGCCTCTTACCAACCTCTTGCACAAGGATGTTCCTTTTGTTTTTGATGAGGATTGTGAGGAAGCCTTCGAAATACTTAAGAAGACTTTGATAACCGCACCTATTGTTCAACCACCTGACTGGAACTTGCCCTTTGAAATCATGTGCGACGCTAGTGATTATGTTGTTGGTGTTGTTCTTGGACAAAGAGTTGACAAGAAGTTGAATGTCATTCACTACACTAGTAAAACTCTAGACAGTGCCCAAAGAAACTATGCCACTACGGAGAAGGAATTTTTAGCAGTCGTGTTTGCATGTGAAAAGTTCAGATCTTATATAGTTGACTCCAAAGTCACTATTCACTCTGATCATGCTGCTATTAAGTACCTTATGGAGAAGAAGGACGCTAAGCCTAGGCTGATCAGATGGGTTCTCCTGCTACAGGAATTTGATTTGCACGTCGTTGACCGAAAGGGTGCTGATAACCCTCTAGCAGATAACTTGTCTTGGTTAGAGAATGTCCTTGATGACCCACTACCTATTGATGATAGCTTTCCTGTTGAGCAATTAAGTGTCATCCGCACTTCACATAGTGCACCGTGGTATGCCGATTATGCAAACTATATCGTAGCAAAATACATACCACCCAGTTTCACCTATCAGCAAAAGAAGAAATTCTTCTTTGATTTGAACACTACTTTTGGGATGATCCTCACCTTTATAAGGAAGGAGTAGATGGTGTTATTAGACGTTGTGTGTGTGAACATGAATAGGGACAGATCTTGCAGAAGTGTCATTCTGAAGCCTACGGAGGACACCATGCTGGAGATAGAACTGCCCACAAGGTATTGCAATCAGGTTTCTATTGGCCCACTCTCTTCAAGGATGCCCGTAAGTTTGTATTGTCTTGTGACGAATGCCAAAGAATAGGGAACATCAGTAAGCGTCAGGAAATGCCTATGAACTATTCACTTGTCATTGAACCATTTGATGTCTGGGGCTTTGATTATATGGGACCCTTGCCAAGTTCCAATGGGTATACTCACATCTTAGTTGCTGTGGATTACGTCACCAAGTGGGTAGAAGCTGTCCCCACTAAAAATGCTGACCACCACACCTCTATTAAGATGCTTAAAGAAGTCATATTCCCAAGATTTGGAGTCCCTAGATACTTGATGACTGATGGCGGTTCACACTTCATTCATGGTGTTTTCCTCAAGATGCTAGCTAAGTATGATGTCAACCATAGAGTTGCATCTCCTTATCATCCTCAGTCTAGTGGTCAAGTGGAGTTGAGTAATAGGGAGATCAAGTTGATCCTACAAACGACCGTCAATAGATCTCGAAAGAATTGGTCTAGCAAACTTGACGATGCACTATGGGCTTATAGGACTGCTTATAAGAATCCCATGGGCATGTCACCGTATAAAATGGTTTACGGTAAGGCCTGTCATTTACCTCTTGAGCTAGAACACAAAGCTTATTGGGAATCAAAGAGCTCAACTTTGATTTCAAACTTGCCGGTGAGAAGCGGTTGTTTGATATCAGCTCGTTTGATGAATGGAGAGCCTAGGCATATGAGAATGCTAGGTTGTTCAAGGAAAAGGTTAAGAGATGGCACGACAATTGAATACAGAAATGAGAGTTCAATGTAGGTGATTATGTCCTGCTATACAATTCTCGTTTGAGATTGTTTGCAGGCAAGCTTCTCTCTAAATGGGAAGGTCCCTATGTTGTCGAGGAAGTATATCATTCCGGTGCCATCAAAATCAATAACACAGAAGGAAATTTTCCTAGAGTGGTAAATGGGGAAAGAATCAAGCATTACATCGCTGGTACTCCCATAAATGTTGAGACCAATATCATCAATGTCATAACTCCAAAGGAGTACATAAGGGATGTTTATCGGCCTGTTTCAGACCTTGAAAACGAAGATGTGTCTGTTTCGGTAAGAAATTGGACTCCGATGCTTTTCCAATAGGAAATTTCCTCCGTTTTGGAATTTTTGGAAAATTAGAAAAATAAAAAGCAGTCCGGAGAGCGAACGAGGCGGCCACAAGCCCTGCCACTGCCCCTACCCCCTGGTGGAGGAGGGCAAGCTTGTGGGCACCTCGTGTGCCTCCCGGACTCCCTTTTCTTGCAGAGGACTCCTTCTGGCCTAGAAAAAATCAATATATAGTCGCCCGAAGGTTTTGATTTCCGTATTGCGCAGTTTTTCTCTGTTTTCGTTTCGAGCTTGTTGTCTGCCGCAGATTTAGAGCAAAGATGTCTCAGGAATCTGTTGGGGAGAATGATCTTCACCAAGTTCATGAGGAAGTAGATGCTGATCTGAAAAGAGTAGAAGTTACGGAAGCCAGGGACCAAGCTAAGGAGAAAACCCAAGCTAGGGAGGAGGTTCAATCCATGTTCAACATTGAAGACGTTGAAGGGGTAGACTTTCTCCAACCCTTCCTCCACGTGCTGTCTCCATCCTTGATTGAACTCTTGAGGTTTTGCAAAACAACTCATGCTCGCAATATTTCCCTTTCTCGTGAAGTTGTTTTGCTGGAAAACCATGTCACAAATCTCAAAGGTATAAATCAAAGATTGATAGCTCTCTTCAAATCAAAGGCGATAGCAACTTCACCGCCAAAGGAAGACAACTAAGCATTGGTATGGGCAATCCCCTTGGCTTCTGCCAAGCTTGGGGGAGTTGCCCTGCTATCGTATCACCTTTATATCTTTTGCTTTTACCTTTGTTTTAGTTCTTTCCTTTTCAGTTTTTATTTCTTCTTTTAGATGAATAAGTCTTTAGTTTTTAGTTTGTGTCTTTTGCTTTTGTCTCTCCCTCGATGTACTCAAGCTTACGAGCTATATAATAAAGAGTATCTCAGTTAAGGGCTTTGCTTTGTGCCATGATCAAAAGTATGAAAAGAACGATAGCATGAAAGATCATGAGACGATCTTATGGAAAGTGATAACTTCACTTATGACACGTATGATGATTGAAACTTGTTGAGAATAAATCAACATAGACCTCAGTCATTGTTGCAATTAATAAGAAGTAATAAGGAAAGAGAGGTTCACATATAAATATATCATCTTAGACACCTTTTACAATTGTGAGCACTCACCAAACTATTACATGCTTAGGAGTAGACGTTGGACAAGGAAGACAACATAATGAATTGTGTTTGCTTGGTTCCAAACAATGTTATATGATTAGAGATCCCTTAGCATGTGACGATTGCTTCCACCTCATATTAGCCAAAAATCCCGCACCAAGTAGAGATACTACTTGTGCATCCATAAAACTCCAACCCAGTTTTTCCATGAGAGTCCACCATACCTACCTATGGATTGAATAAGATCCTTCAAGTAAGTTGTCATCGGTGCAAGCAATAAAAATTGCTCTCTAATATGTATGATCTATTAGTGTGTGGAAAATAAGCTTTGTACAAACCTGTGATCAGGAAGACATAAAAGCGACAGACTGCATAATAAAGTTCTTTATCACAGGAGGCAATATAAAGTGACGTTCCTCCGCACTAAGAGGACACGCATTCAAACCTCAAAAGCGCATGACAACCTCTGCTTCCCTCTACGAAGGGCCTATCTTGTACCTTTACTTTTTGCCCCTGTAAGAGTCATGGTGATCATCACCAATTCCCTATTTTGCCTTTGTCTTGGCTACGGTCACATGCTTGGGAAAGATCTATATTCATATATCAACTTGGAGTTGAGTACTTATGCTTTATTGTTGTTGACTTTACCCTTGAGGTAAATGGTTGGGAGGCATAACTATAAGCCCCTATCTTCCTCTGTGTCCAGCAGAAACTTTGACACCATGAGTAGCACGTGAGTTGTAACAATTGTGGAAAACAAAAGAGATGATTGAGTATGTGGGTTTGCCTTACAAGCTCTTATTGACTCTTTCTCATGTTGTGATAAATTGCAATTGCTTCAATGACTATGGACTATTGTTGGTTACTTATCGGTAAGGTTTTTGCTTCATGCTATGCTTTGTGAAGGAATTGTTACTTTCCCATAAGAATCTTTATGATGTATTGTTGTTCTATGTGTGATCATGATGCCCTCATGTCCGTATTATGTTTTATCGACACCTTCGTCCCTCAACATGTGGACATGTTTATGGAACTTGGTTTTCGCTTGAGGACAAGCGAGGTCTAAGCTTGGGGGAGTTGATACGTCCATTTTGCATCATGCTTTCATGTTGATATTTATTGCTTTTTGGGCTGTTATATTACTTGTGGTACCATATTTATGCCTTTTCTCTCTTATTTTGCAAGGTTTATTTGAAGAGGGAGAATTCATGCAGCTAGAATTCTGGACTGGAAAAGGAGCAAATCCTAGTCCACTATTCTGCACATCTCCAAATGCCCTGAAAAGTTACGTGGATTTTTTTGGGATTATATAAAAAATACTAGGCGAAATAACTATCGGAGGGGGGCTGCCAGGGCGCCACAAGCCCTGACACCGCCACCCCCTGGTGGCAGACTGGGGGCTTGTGGGCACCCTGACGGCCCACTAGCCCCCCTCTTTTGCTATATGAAGCATCCTAGTCCAAAACAAATTAGAAGGGAGCTTTTTCGTGGTTTCGCCACAGCCACGAGGCGGAACTTGAGCAGATCCAATCTAGAGCTCCGAAGGACGATCCTGCCGGGGAAACTTCCCTCCCGGAGGGGGAGATCGTCGCCATCGTCATCACCAACACTCCTCTTGTCGGAGGGGAGGCATCTTCATCAACATCTTCATCAGCACCATCGCCTCTCCAATCCCTAGTTCATCTCTTGTAACCAATCTTCGTCTCGCAACTCCGATTGGTACTTGTAAGGTTGCTAGTAGTGTTGATTACTCTTTGTAGTTGATGCTAGTTGGATTACTTGGTGGAAGAGCTTATGTTCAGATCCTTGATGCTATTCATTACACCTCTGATCATGATTATGATTATGTTTTGTGAGTAGTTTCTTTTGTTCCCGAGGACATGGGATAAGTCATGTTAATAATAGTCATGTGAATTCGATATTCGTTCGGTATTTTGATATGATGTATGTTGTTTTTCCTCTAGTGGTGTTATGTGAACGTCGACTACAAAACACTTCACCATATTTGGGCCTAGAGGAAGGCATTGGGAAGTAGTAAGTAGATGATGGGTTGCTGGAGTGACAGAAGCTTAAACCCCAGTCTATGCGTTGCTTCGTGAGGGGCTGATTTGGATCCACTAGTTTAATGCTATGGTTAGACTTTGTCTTAATTCTTCTTTTGTAGTTGCGGATGCTTGCGAGAGAGGTTAATCATAAGTGGGATGCTTGTCCAAGTAAGGGCAGTACCCAAGTGCCGGTCCACCCACATATCAAACTATCAAACTAACGAACGCGAATCATATGAACATGATGAAACTAGCATGACAATAATTCCCTTGTGTCCTCGGGAGCATTTTTCCTCCTATAAGACTTTGTTCAGGCTTGTCCCTTGCTGCAAAAGGGATTGGGCCAGTTGCTGCACCATTGCTACTACTTGTTACTTGTTACTCTTTGCTTGCTACGTTTCACCTCGCTACACAATCACTTGTTACCGCTACTTTCAGTGCTTGCAGTTATTACCTTGCTGAAATCCGTTTATCAGAGCCTTCTGCTCCTCGTTGGGTTCTACACTCTTAATTATCGAAAGGGCTACGATTGATCCCATATACTTGTGGGTCATCACACACCTACTGAAATTTCATTGCAGATGGCTAACAAATCAACCGCCATACCTATCGGTATTTGTGAGGATGTACCTGTTGTTGTTGCAAATGTTACTATCTTCACAAACTTTCTTATACTTGATATGCCCGAGGATGACAACATGTCGATTATCCTTGGTAGAACTTTCTTAAATACTGCAAGGGATGTCATTGATTGTAACAAAAGCAAAGTTACTTTTCATGTCAATGGTAAAGAACATCATGTGCATTTTCTGAGGAAACAATTCCAAGTGAATGGTGTTAATGTTATTGAAAAATCTCCGACTATCACCAATGAAAATTTTCAACTACCTCTACTTGCTGCCAAAAATAAATATGAGATACTTATTCTTGGGGTTATGCACATCCCCGTTAAGGTAACCTCGTGTTTTACGAAAATTCTTCATGATCATGCTAATTGGTAGTGGTTGTTAATAAGACTTAATCAACCTTGTTAATGAATCATTTCCAAGAGGTATGAGGTCGATGAATTCACTAGGCACAACTTTATGTACCCACTTTATTTTTCCTGTTAGTTTTACTTAAATACAATAAATACCATGTTTATCCTATTTTCTGAATTTTCCGTGCAATAAAAAGTGCCAAAAAAATAAAAGTTCTCCAAATGACCTAAATTTTCACACGATGTTTTGTGAATATTTGAGAATATCTGGCACTTAAAATATCAAAGGGGGTGTCCCAGGTGCCCACTAGGCACCAGGGCACGCCTCCCCCACCAAGAGTGCCCTCGTGGGTAGTGGGCCCCTCGGGGGTCCCCTTAATTATCGGTTCAGCTCACTTCGCCACTTACCTCCAGAAAAAATCCTTGTATCTCTCTCTCTCTCTCATGTTCTTGCTATCAAACCCATGGATTTCGATCTCTTTGCTCGAAACTCCGTTTTTGAAACTGTTTTGGGGGATTGTGTTGGGGAACATCGCATGGGAAACGAAAAAATTCCTACGGGCACACAAGATCTATCCATGGTGATGACCATCTACGAGAGGAGAGATTGGTTCCACATACCCTTGTAGATCGCTAAGTAGAAGTGTATATAACGTGGTTTACGTAGTCGAACATCTTCGCGATCCAAATCGCAATCCGCCCCGCGATCCCATCACGATCCGTCATGCGATCTCATCACGATCCGTCCCGATCTCGTGTCGAACAAACGATACGTCCGCGTTCAGCACACGTACAACTCGATGACAATCTCCTCCTTCTTGATCCATCAAGAGGAGGCGGAGAGGTAGTTGAGTTCTTCGACAGCCTAATGACGTCGCGGCGTTGGTGGTGGAGCCGATCCGGCAGGGCTTCGCCATGCATTGTCGAACCTATTCTAGTGGAAGAACGAACTAGAGGGAGGGAGAGGGGTTGTGCCTTGGATTAAGATGTTGGCTGCCCTCTCTCCCCTCTAGTATATATAGGAGGAAGGGGGAAGGGGTGGCACACCAAGAGGAGGAATCCTCCTCCACTAAGGGAGGTGGAGTCCTTCTCCTAGTAGGATTCCCTCCCAACGTGGCCTCCTCCCACCACTTTGGCGCAAGGGCCTTTAGGGGTTGGCTGCCCATCCCACTAAGGGCTGGTGCGCCACCTCTTAGGACCATGTGGCCCATGGGGTGGGTGGACTTCTCCCAATGGACCACCGGAACCCATTCGTCATTCTCGGTACACTATCGGAAATGCCCAAAACCATTCTGGAGCCCAAATACCCTCTTCTTTATATATCACTATTTGCCTCCGGACCATTCCGTAACTCCTCGTGACGTTTGGGATCTCATCCGGGACTCTGAACAACCTTCGTTCACCAACATACATAACTCAACTATATCGAAATGTCACCGAATCCAAAGTGTGCAGACCTTGTGGGTTCGAGAACTATGCAGACATGACCGAGACACTCTCCAGTCAATAACCAATAGCGGGACCTGGATGCCCATATTGGCTCCTACATATTCTACGAAGATCTTTATCGGTCAAACCTCTATGTCAAGGATTCAGTTAATCCCGTATACTATTCCCTTTGTCCATCGGTATCTTACTTGCCCGAGATTCAATCGTCGGTATGTCTATACCTAGTTCAATCTCGTTATCGTGAAGTCTCTTTACTCGTTCTGTAATACAAAATCTCACTACTAACTCTTTAGTCACATTACTTCCAAGGCTTGTTGTGATGTTGCATTACTGAGTGGGCCCCGAGATACCTCTCCGTCACACAGAGAGACAAATCCTAGTCTCGATCCATGCCAACCCAACAGACACCTTCGGAGATACCTGTAGAGCACCTTTATAGTCACCCAGTTACATTATGACGTTTGATACACACAAGGTATTCCTCCGGTGTCCGTGAGTTGCATGATTTCATGGTTATATGAACAAATACTTTGACATGCAGAAAATAGTAGCAATAGACTAACACGATCATATGCTACGTTCATAGTTCGGGTCTTGTTCATCACATCATTCTCCTAATGATGTGATCTTGTTATCAAACGACATCTCATGTTATGGTCAGGAACCTTGAACATCTTTGATCAATGAGCTAGTCCTTCAGAGGCTCACTAGGGATAGTGTGTTGTTGATGTATCCACACATATATTTGAGTTTCCAATTAATATAATTCCAGCATGGATAATAAACGATCATCATGAACAAGGAAGTATAATAATAAGCAATTTATTATTGCCTCTAGGGCATATTTACAACAGTCTTCCACTTGTACTAGAGTCAATAATCTAGTTCACATGACTATGTGATTGTAATGAATCTAACACCCATACAGTTTGGGGGTTTGAACATGTGTTGCTTGTGAGAGAGGTTTTTTGTCAACGGGTCTGAAACATTCAGATATGTGTGTACTTTACAAATCTCTATGGCATATTGTAGATGCTTCTACCATGCTTCACTTGGAACAACTCCAAATGACTGCTCCACTATATGAATTCGGTTTACTACTCAGAGTCATCCGGATTAGTGTCAAAGGTTGCATCGACGTAACCCTTTTCGACAAAGTCTTTTATCACCTCCATAATCGAGAAACATTTCCTTAGTACTCAAGTTATTAAGGATAATTCTGACCACTGTCCAGTGGTCCATTCCTGGATCACTCTTGTACACCTTGATCAACTCATGGCAAGGCACACATCAGGTGCGGTACACAGTATGTCATACTATAGAGCCTACGGCTAAGGCATTGGGGACAACCTTCATCCTTTCTCTATCTTCTGCCATGGTTGAGCTTTGAATCTTACTCAAATTTCACACCTTTACAACACAGCAAGGAACTCCTTCTTTGACCGATCTATTTTGAATTCCTTCAAAACTTGTCAAAGTATGCATTCATCAAAAGTTTTATCAAGCATCTTGATCTATATCCATATATCTTGATGTTGAATGTTCAAGCAGGTTAATTCAGGTTTTCCTTTGAGAAACTCCTTCCAAACAACCCTTTATGCTTTCTAGAAGTCCTACATTATTTCCGATCAACAATATGTCAACCACATATAGTCATCAAAAATTATGTAGTGCTCCCACTCACTTTCTTGGAAATACAAGCTTCATAAACTTTATATGAACCCAAAAGCTTTGATCATCTCATCAAAGCATATATTCCAACTCCGAGATGCTTGCTCCAGTCCATAGAATGATCGCTGGATCTTGCATACTTGTTAGCATCCTTAGGGTCGACAAAACCTTTTGGTTGTATCACATACAACCTTTCTTCAAGGAAACCGTCGAGGAAACAATATTTTTACATCCATCTGCAAGATTTCATAATTGAAAAATGCAGCAATTGCTAACATAATTCCAACAGACTTTAGCATCGCTACGGGTGAGAAAGTCTCATCATAGTCAACTCTTTGAACTTGTCGGAAACATCTTTGCGATAAGTGGAGCTTTCTTAATGGTGACATTCACCATCATCGTCTGTCTTCCTTTTAAAGATCCACTTCTAATTAATATCCTTACGACCATCAAGTAGTTCTTCCAAAGTCTGCACTTTGTTCATACATGGATCCTATCTCGGATTTCATGGCGTCCAGCCATTCATCGGAATCCAGGCCAACCATTGCTTATCCATAGCTCGTAGGTTCATTGTTGTCCAGCAACATGACCTCCAAGACAGGATTACCTTACTACTATGGAGCAGTACGTTTCCTTGTCGACCTACGAGGTTTGGTAGTAACTTGATTTGTAGCTTCATGATCACCATCATCAGCTTTCCACTTCAACTAGTGTATGTGCCACGAGAACAACTTTCTGCGCCCTTCTACTCTCTGGTTGAAGTGATGGTTCAATAACCTCATCAAGTTCCACCATCCTCCCACTCAATTCTTTCGAGAGAAACTCTTTCTCGAGAAAGGACCGTTTCTAGAAACAAACACTTTGCTTTCGAATCTGGGATAGGAGGTATACCCAACCTTTTTCGGTGTCCTATGAAGATGCATTAATCCTCTTTGGGTTCGAGCTTATCAGGCTGAAGCCTTTTGACATAAGCATAATAGCCCCAAACTTTAAGAAACGACAGCTTAGGTTGTCCAAACCATAGTTCATACGGTGTCATCTCAAAGGAGTTACGTGGTGCCCTATTAAAGTGAATGTGGTTGTTTCTAATGCCTAACCCCAAAACAACAGTGGTAATTCGATAAGAGACATCATAGTATGCACCATATCCAATAGGGCGCGACTATGACATTCGGACACACAATCACACCATGGTGTTCGAGGTGGCATGAGTTGTGAAACAATTTTCACATTCTCTTAAATGTTTACCAAACTCGCAACTCAGATATATATTTACCTCCACGATCACATCGTAGACATATTATCCTCTTGTCACGACGATCTTCAACTTCACTCTGGAATTGCTTGAACTTTTCAACATTTCAGACTTTGTGATTCATCAAGCAAGTAGACGTGTATCTACTCAAGTCATCAGCGAAGTAAGAACATAACGATATCCACTGCGTGCCTTAGCACTCATTAGACTGCATACATCAAAATGTATTATTTCCAACAAGTCACTTGCTCGTTCCATCTCACTGAAATGAGGCCTTCAGTCATCTTGCCCATGTGGTATGATTTGCATGTCTGAAGTGATTCAAAATCAAGTGAGTCTAAATGATCCATCTGCTTGGAGTTTCTTCATGTGCTTACACCAATAGGCATGGTTCGCATGTCTCAAATGATTAAAAAACGAGTGAGTCCAAAGATCCATCAGCATGGAGCTTCTTCATGCGTTTTATACCAATATGACTCAAGCGGCAGTGCCACAAGTAAGTGGTACTATCAGTATTACTTTGTATCTTTTCGCATCAATATTATGAATATGTGTATCGCTACGATCGAGATTCAATAAACCATTCATATTAGGTGCATGACCATTGAAGGTATTATTCAAGTAAACAGAGTAACCATTATTCTCTTTAAATGAATAATCATATTGCAATAAATACGATCTAATAATGTCCGTGCTAAACGCAAACACCAAATAACATTTATTTAGGTTCAACACTAATTCCAATGGTAGAGGGAGCGTGTGATGTTTGATCAACCTTGGAATTACTTCCAACATAATTCGTTTATTCCGTAGCTATAATTTCGAGTTACTAACACTTAGCAACTGAACCGGTATCTAATACCCTGGTGCTACTAGGAGTACTAGTAAGGTACACATCAATATCACATATATCCAATAAACTTTTGTCGACTTTGCGAGCCTTCTTATCTACCAAGTATCTAGGGTAGTTCCGCTTCAGTGATCGTTCCCTCATAATAGAAGCACTTAGTCTCGGGTTTGGGTTCAACCTTGGGTTTCTTCACTAGAGCGGCAACTGTTTTGCCATTCATGAAGTATCCCTTCTAGCCCTTGCCCTTCTCGAAACTAATCGTTTCACTAACCATCAACAATTGATGCTCCTACTTGATTTCTACTTTTGCGTTGTCAAACATCACGAATATTTCAGGGATTATCATCTCTATCCCTAACATATTATAATTCATCACGAAGCTCAGTAGCTTGGTGGCAGCGAATTTGGAGAACTATGTCAATCACTATCTTATCTAGAAGATCAACTCCCACTCAATTCAAGTGATTGTAGCACCCACACAATTTGAGCACATGCTCAACAATTGAGATTTTCTCCCTTACTTTGTAGGCAAAGAATCTTGGCGGGGGTCTCATACCTCTCAACCTAGGCACGAGTCTGAAATCCTAATTTCAGCTCTTGGAACATCTCATATGTCCCGTGATGTTCAAAACGTCTTGGGCTCCTCAATTCTAAGCATAAAGCATGACACACTGAACTATCACATAGTCATCAAAAATGTGTATGTCAGATGTTCGAAACATCCAGAGACGATGCTCGGGAGGGAGCACACCGAGCGGTGCATTAAGGACATAAGCCTTCTGTGCAGCAATGAGGACAATCCTGAGTTTATGGACCTAGTCCACATAATTTCTAATATCATCTTTCAACTAAGTTTTCTCTAGGAACATATCAAGAACAGTGGAGCTACAGTGCAAGCTACAACATAATTTGCAAAGATATATTGAGTATGCTCATGACAATAAGTTCAATTAATCATATTACTTAAGAACTCCCACTCAAATTGACATCTCTCTAGTCATTCGAGTGTCACATGATCCAAATTCACCAACTCAGGTCCGATCATCACGTGAGTTGAGTTGGCTTCAATGGTGAACATCTCTATGTTGATCATATCTACTATATGACTCTTGTTCGACCTTTCGCTCTATTGTGTTCCGAGGCCATGTCTGTACATGCTAGGCTCGTCAAGTTTAACCGAGTGCTCCATGTGTGTAAAACTGTCTTGCACCCGTTGTATGTGAACGTAGAGTCTATCACACGCGATCATCATGTGGTGTCACGAAATGACGAACTGTCACACCGGTGCACACTCAGGGAGAACACAATTTTAACTTGAAATCTTAGTGAGGGATCACCTTATAATGCTACCGTCGTACTAACCAAAACAAGGTGCATAAAACGATTAACATCACAGGCAAATCAGAATGACATGGTATGGCCATGTTCTTGTGCTTCTTGATCTCCATGACCAAAGGACCGGCATGATCTCCATCATCACCAGGACAACACCATGATCTCCATGATCAAGATCTCCATCATTGTGCTGCCACTGAGGTTGTCACGCCAACTATGCTTGTACTACTATTGCTACCCCTTAGCGATCAAGCAAAGCATCACCAAACGCAAAATAATTAAAGACAACCCTATGGCTCGTGCCGGTTGTCGTAGCATCGACATGCAAGTCGATATTAACTATTACAACTTGATCATCTCATACATCAAATATATCAAATCATGTCGTTGGCCATATCACATCACATGCATACCCCGCAAAAACAAGTTACACGTCCTCTAATTTGTTATTGCATGTTTTATGTGGCTGCGATGGGTATCTAGCAAGAACGGTTCTTACCTACGCAAAACCACAACGGTGATACACAAGTTGCTATTTAACCTTCTCCAAGGACTGCCTCTGTCAAATATGATTCAACTAAAGTAGGAGAAACAGACACCCGCCAGCCATCTTTATGCAACAAGTTGCATGTTAGTCCATGGAACCGGTATCTCGTAAGCGTACGAGTAATGTTGATCCAGGCCACTTCATCCAACAATACCGCCGAATCAAGAAAAGACTAAGGAGGGAAGCAATCTGAATATCAACGCCCACATAATCCTTTGTGTTCTACTCGAGAAGTCATATACCCATAGACCTAGCTCATGATGCCACTGTTGGGGAACATCGCATGGGAAACAAAAAAATCCTACGCGCACACAAGATCTATCCATGCTGATGACCATCTACAAGAGGAAAGATTGGATCCACATACCCTAGTAGATCGCTAAGCGGAAGCGTATATAACGCAGTTGATGTAGTCAAACATCTTTGCAATCCAAATCGCAATCCGTCCCGCGATCCCATCACGATCCGTCCCGCGATCCCATCATGATCCGTCCCGCGATCTCATCACGATCCGTCCTGATCTAGTGCCGAACGGACGACACATCCGCGTTCAGTACACATACATCTCGATGACAATCTCCGCCTTCTTGTTCCACCAAGAGGAGGCGGAGAGGTAGCTGAGTTCTCCGACAGCCTAACGGCGTGGCGGCGATGGTGGTGGAGCTGATCCGGCAGGGCTTCGCCGTACACTTCCGAACCTATTCTAGAGGAAGAACGAACAAGAGGGAGGGAGAGGGGCTGCGCCTTGGATTAAGGTGTTGGTTGCCCTCTCTCCCCTCTAGTATATATAGGAGGAAGGGAGAAGGGGTGGCGCACCAAGAGGAGGAATCCTCCTGCACTAAGGGAGGTGGAGTCCTACTCCTAGTAGGATTTCCTCCCAACGTGGCCTCCTCCCACCTCTTTGGCGCAAGGGCCTTTAGGGGTTGGCTGCCCAACCCACTAAGGGCTGGTGCACCACCTCTTAGGCCCATGTGGCCCCTGGGTTGGTGGACTTTGATATGTCTCCAACGTATCTATATTTTTTGATTATTCCATGCTGATATATTACCATTCTAGGATACTTTTTGGGCATTTATATACCAATTTATAATATTTTTGAGCACTAACCTATTGACTTAGTGCCCAGTGCTAGTTCCTGTTTTCTGTGTGTTTTTTACTTTGCGGGTTTACCCTACCAAACAAAGTCCAAATGCCACGAAACTTTAATATGATTTTCTCTAGACTATATGAAGACCTGCAAGCATCGGAAGTGGACGAGAGGCCGCATGAGGCAGGCTTAAGCCAACAGGGCGCGACCTAGGGCTTGGCCATGCCCTGATGGCTTGTGCCCCCCTGGATGCCTCCCGACGTCCCTCCCTGGCCTATAAATTCACAAATATTCTGAAAACCCTAAGAGCACTCCTGAAACACTTTTTCCTCCCCCGCAAGTCTCTATTCCGATGGGCAGCCATCTAAGCCTCCGTTTCGGTGATCTACCAGAGGGGAGATCAATCACGGAGGGCCTCTACATCAACCTTGCTGCCCTCACCATGATGTGTGGGTAGTTCACCACAGTCCTACGGGTCCGTAGGCAGTACCTAGATGGCAATCTCTCTCTCTTATGATCTTCAATACCATGTACATCGCATCTTCGCTTTGAACTATGCGATGTAATCACTATGTATGGTGTGTTTGTTGGGATCCGATGAATTATGGGTTTATGTTCAGATTATTCATGAAAAGTATTTGAGTCACCTCTTATTATTATGATTATTAATTGCATGATCATCATAGCTTCCTAATGCTCTATGATCTATTGAGATAGTTTGGCCTACTAGATTGATATTTCTTCAGTGGGAGTGGTGCGTCGTAGTAGGTTCGACCTGGCGAATTTCTATATCCCAGTGACAGAAGGGGTCAAGATGCGTCTTTGTTCTACTTATAATAAGGATAAAACAATGGGGTTTATTCATATTAATTGAGTTTATGTCTACATCATGTTATTTTTCTCCAAGCATTACTCTGTTTTTACTTAATACGTAGAGAGGCAAGCATAGAAGCGCTCTTGAAGTGGAGTAATAGTTACAGGTGCATGCAGGAGTCGTCCTATTTGCTTATGGACGTGATGCCTATATACACATGATCATTGACCTGAAAATCGCATAATTATTCGATGTTCTATCAATTGCCCAACAGTAATTTGTTTACCCACCATATGCCTTTGCCATGAGAGATTCCACAAGGGAACACTACGGACCCCGGGTCTATTCACTTATATATTTACAAACGCTACTATTACCTTGCTAAAATTATTTGTGTTTTATTTTATTTAGCAATTTACAATTATCAAAAATTATCTACACACCTCATTTGCTTGCAAATAACGAGATCAAGGGGATTGGCAACCCTCTTGCCCGCATTGGGTGCAAGTTGTTTGTTTCTTTGTGTGCAGTCGCTAAAGACGGTTTAGGATTGGTATTCCTATTGGTTCGATAAACCTTGGTTTCACAATTGAGGGAAATACTTACCCGCATTATGCTGCGATAACCGGTTCCTCTTCACGGAAAACCCAACGCAGATCACAGTCATCAGATTTCTCCCGGTGGACCCCCGGAACCCATTCGTCATTCCCGGTACACTATCGGAAATGCCCGAAACCATTCCGGAGACCAAATAACCTCTTCATACATATCAATGTATGTCTCCGTACCATTCTGGAACTCCACGTGACCTCCGGGATCCCATCCGGGACTCCGAACAACCTTCGGTCACCAACATACATAACTCAACTATACCAATATGTCACTGAACCTTAAGTGTGCAGAATCTGCGGGTTCGAGAACTATGCAGACATGATCGAGACATTCTCTGGTCAATAACCAATAGCGGAACATGGATGCCCATATTGGCTCATACATATTCTACGAAGATCTGTATCGGTCGAACTTCTATGTCAATGATTCAGTTAATCCCATATACTATTCCCTTTGTCCATCGGTATGTTACTTGCTCGAGATTCGATCGTTGGTATCTCTATACCTAGTTTAATCTCGTTACCGGCAAGTCTCTTTACTCGTTTTGTAATACAAAATCATGTGACTAACTCTTTAGTCACATTGCTTGCAAGGCTTGTTGTGATGTTGCATTACTGAGTGGGCCCCAAGATACCTCTCCGTCACACGGAGTGACAAATCCAAGTCTTGATCCATGCCAACCCAACAGACACTTCGGAGATACCTGTAGAGCACCGTTATAGTCACGCAATTACGTTGTGACGTTTGATACACACAAGGTATTACTCCGGTTTTTGGGAGTTGCATGATCTCATGGTCTTGGGAATATATACTTTGACATGCAGAAAACAGTAGCAATAAACTGACACGATCATATCCTACGTTCATAGTTCGGGTCTTGTCCATCACATCATTCTCCTAATGATGTGATCCCGTTATCAAACGACATCTCATATCTATGGTCAGGAAACCTTGACCATCTTTGATCAACGAGCTAGTCCTTCAGAGTCTCACTAGGGACGGTGTGTTGTCTATGTATCCACACATGTATTTGAGTTTCCAATCAATACAATTCCAGCATCGATAATAAATGATCATCATGAACAAGAAAATATAACAATAACCAATTTATTATTGCCTCTATGGCATATTTCCAACAGATTGCTCCCTCGTATTTAACTCCCCCACTCCTCCAATTAGTTTTGCTTTAGTGGTTTATCTTACAAGTAATAAGCTACTCTAGGTGCTGCTGTAGATGAGCGTGTATGTTGAATTCTTGAATTTCCAAGTAGTTTGAATGCTTGTTTTAGGCTCTAGACATCCTTATGAGTAGTTGCTATCATTCTTGTGAAATCTTGTTAACTTTATGTTGAGATCCAAAATTCTCAGAAAATTTGTACGTAGGAATAATGAGTTGGTTCAAGAGAAGTTCTTAGAGGAGGAAGTCCATGGAGGCATCATCGAGTGATACTCTGTTATGATGGTCATATGCCGAGCCAAGTGAAAGCTCGATGCGAGAAGCCCATGCCAAATTTTTCCTTTGGCCAAGTGATGACTTCATGTTGCGTGCACGCATTAAGGAAGAGTTTGAGAAATACATTCATAATACTGAGCTCACACCCTTCATCCCAGATAAGTGCACGCAACATTATCATCTTACTAAGGGGTTTAAATTTTATCCTCGAGAATTCAGAGTCTGTTTTAACCTCTATGAAAATGTCGTCACCATGTTTCTAGATGATTTCTCTGATGCATGTAAAATTCCATGTTGGGGTTCGTTAGACGAACCACCAAAATATGAATACGAGGCATGTTAACTAGTCTTTGCTTTACTGAAGATATGGGAGTGACTCAAGGTAGAATAAATAGCATACACTTTCCTTCAATTCGTTACCTAGCACTCTTTAATAGAAAATGCATAGTGGGCAAGCAAGATTGTAGTACCTTATGTGCCCCAGACTTGAGTCTCCTGCATACTGCATTAACTGGAATTAAATGTTATAATCTTGGAGCAATTATGGCATGTAGGTTGCAACGTTACTCTAACAACAACCATTTTTATGATGGGATTTAAGCCTCCTGTTTAGCTAAGAAGTGTAGCGTGTCACCGCGGTCTAGTGATCATATTCTTCCTACTCGGTACTCAGATTTTGAGGCCATGAAGCGCCACAAGTTCATAAAGCCACAACTATTGATTATAATTACAACCTAATGTTTAATAAGAAATCTATTGTGCCTATTATTTTGCATGCCCCTTCTCTCTTTGATTATCGGGAAAAAGGAAGATGTTATGTCTATGAGAGGAGGTGCATGAGTACAATGTGGTAGTGGAGGCTGCCCGTCACGACACGGAGGCTGCTGATGATGAGATGATGTATATACTTCTCGCTCCTCATTAGCTACCCCAAGTGGAAGGTTGAGATGTAGTCAGCAACAAGTTTTCCCTTACACGGAGACTGTAAGGTTTATTGAACCAGGAGGACTCCGAGGATCAATAAGTAGGTGTCCCTTACCCTGGCGCTAGCAGAAGACGTGGACCTGCACACACACAAATAACTTTACTCCCAACGAGTACAAAGAGGTTGTCAATCTCTTCGGCCTTGTAGTTTGCAAAGGATCAAAACACAAGCAGGAATAGTGATAGTGATTGCAACAGAAAAGTAAATGATAGCAGTAAATGATGGAGGTGTAAGCAATGGTGGTGATATGGATCGGAGTCACATGATTTTCACTAATGATGTCTCTCTCCCAAAAGACGATAAACAACTATGCTTGGGTGAACAAATTACAGCTGGGCAATTGACAGAATTATGAACGCACCGCACTCCTAATTATGCTACTTGAAAGTTAGAGGCTCAATAGTAATGGGAAATACGCCAAGACAAGGTAGACAATTTATTCATCAACATCTACTTACTAATCATCCACCTTGAGATATCTATCAAAAACATCTCGCCGGTATTAAGTTGCGAGCCCCACCCAAAGTGTAAACTCAAAGCAATGGACAACTGCATTAACGAACTATTCGTAAGGTAAACAATCCTTGCAACCGTGGTCTCAAGCACCGTTGTTTTCTCCCTGGTGGCAATAGCTCATCCCCTAGTCTCATGTTTCTGTCACTCAAGCTAGACATCGAGGGGCATGAACCCACAATCATGCATAAAGCTCCCTTTTGGAGTTACAATCTACTACTCGGCCAAAGCAATAAATAGCAATGGAGAACATGCATGAATCACTAAGGAACATAACATAAAAGGATAATCAAATATATAACTCATAACAATCTGAACATAATCTCATAATCCATCGGATCCCAACAAACCGAGCATAGCAATAGCAAGAGAATTACATAGATGCCTTGATCATGTAGGGCAGCTCACAAGGACTAACCATTGAAGCACAAGATCAGAGAGAATAAATCACATAGCTACTGCTCATGGACCCATGGTCCAAGGAGGACTACTCACAGCAGGTCCAGGAAGCATCCATGGCGGTGGAGAAGCTCCCGGAGGTCAATCCTCCCTTCGGCAGGGTGTCGGGAAGAGGTCTCCTAATGCTCCCGATCCCGTAAGCGCTGTGGCGGTGGAATGATGGACAAATTCACGATTCTGGATCTCCTCGAAGGGTTTTCTCTCGGAGGAGTAAATATAGGCGAAAGGAGGGAATGGAGGAGGTGGGACCCACCCAGGCGGCCTGTGGGCGCCGCCAGGGGGTAGGCCGCGCCAGGAGGTCTCCTGGACGGCCCTTGGCCCCCTCTGGCCCATCTTCGGTGATGTAGAAGCTTCCGTTACGCTGATTTTTTATATATTTTTCTCGGGATTTTTCGGGCTTCGGAAAATTGGGTAAAAGCCTGTGCAAAATAGACATCAGCAGATAGAAACTGGCATTGGGTGCACTGAGTTAGTAGGTTAGTGCAAATATGTGTAAAATGATATAAAAGTGTAGCAAAGCATATAACAATGTCACCCAAAAGATCATGGAACAAGCGGAAATAATAGATATGTTTGGGACGTATCAACATCCCCAAGCTTAATTTCTGCTCGTCCTCGAGTAGATAAATGATAACACAATAATTTATGTGGTGACATGCTAACACACATATAAGAACGTCAAAGTAAAGCAAGTAAGATATGCAATTCAAGTCAAGAAAATAACAAGCAAGAGTCTATATCTAGTATTGAGTTTAGCAAAGTAAGAACATAAAGGTGCAAGAGCTCTCGCTGTCTGTGACTCGAATGTCTCCAAATGGTGTTTGCGTGCAAGAAGTGGGAGATGGGTTGAGATCATAAAATATTTTTATTTTAATTGAGAACTCAATCTACTAAACCTCACACTTGGTCTCCATTGGAATCTTATTTTGAGTCATCCCCAGACCACTAGTCAAGCACAAGTCAAAATGATCCTCTGCCTTTCGACTTTGAGCACTCATGCAATGGATGAGCGTAAGCAAGATATGTTGGCACTTAGGATGGAAAATAGAATAATGATTGGGAAGGAATACAGAAAGGTGTGAAAGGCTCACATCAATGAGGACAACCATGGGCGAGAGAAAGCCAAATGATAGATATGATGTGAGGAGTAGGGATTGCCATGTAACGGATGCATATATGAGCTAAGGTAAGCTCTCCAATGGAACTAGTTTGGGTGCATCCAACTTGTTTGCTCGTGAAGACCTAGAGCCCATTTGAGGAGGCTCGTCATTGGAATATGCAAACCAAGTTCTATAGTGTAAGGGTCCCCACATAGTTATGCATGAATAATAATCTCTATGTAGTACAAATATAGCAATGGAGTACAGCTGTGGATCTTTCAAAAGGAATAGTAGTGTTGCCCCCTTCTCTTTTTTTCTCTTTTTTTGTGGCCTCTTTGGCTCTTTCGTTTTATCTCTCATCTGTCCTCTTTGGGATCTTTTGTGTTGTCCTCTTTGGGATCTTTCCCTCACTTAAGGGAAACACTCTATGTTTTACATGAATAAAAATAAGATCATCACACTTCATAAGAAGTACTCAACATAAAGACAAGTGAAAACTATCATGATGTATGCAAATGTATGCCTCTGCCAGTGTAGCAGGATATGCAATGATACTAGCGCGTCATGTAGCAATAATTTGGGCAAGGCCCAACTATCATGCGGCTCTACGATCAAGCAAAAGCATGTATGACATGAAGATCAAGTCATGAGATGGTGGATGTTGCATGGCAATGTATCTCGGAAAGGCTATGGAAATGCCTTAATAGGGAGGTATGATGGCTGTTTTGAGGAAAGATATAATGAGGCTTATGTATGACAGAGCGTATCATCTCATGGGTTTGGATGCACCGTCGGAGTTTGCACCAACTCTCAATGTGAGAAAGGGCAATGCACGGTACCGAAGAGGCTAGCAAAATATGGATGGTGGAAGTGCCAACAATCGAATACTCACATTAGTCCGACGAACTCATACACTTATTATTGGTAACTCTCTATCTAGTTAGGAAATTCACAAAGAGACAAGTACCCCTAGGACGAGTGTTTGGGGGTTTGGTTATCCTTGCGCATCCTCGACTCATGGTAACGTGAGGGTACTCTATATATTCCAACCCCTCCAAAAGTTAGCAATCAATTTAGTAGCCAGAGTTCTCAACTAATTTTAGTTTTTGAAAAACACACAGATTTCCCAAAATACGACACCTATCACTAATAGTCTCAAGCTCTTGGCACCAATAGTCCAAACGTTACTCAAATCAATACCTTAAAACTATTTCAAGTTACTACTATACTTAAATAACAACCTCAATTACCTACTCATGCAAGACACACAACTCGGTGCAACAAGCCAACTCTCTAAAGAAGATAAGCATGATAAATGAAGAGAGTTCCAAAATCAACCTAAATAATAGCTCTTAAAAAGATGTAGCATGAAAACTAAGAGCTAGGCATGAAAGTAGCTAAGTAAAGATAGAGAACACACAAAAAAAGATAAGCATGAAAACCTATGTTGTGTTCTAGAGTGGAATGGAGCATGTTTCTCTCCAAACAAGGTAGGCTAGGTTCCGACTTGTTATGAACAGCAAGAAAAACTAAAACAAACTAAAAAGTAAAGAGCAGGACGCTCCAAGTATAGCAGATAAAATATGAAGTGATAAAAATATAGCATGGAGATGGACGAACTGATGATTGTTGATAGAGAAGGGGATGCACGGGGGCATCCCCAAGCTTAGACGCTTGAGTCTCCTTGAATATTTCTTGGGGTGCATGGGGGCATCCCCAAGCTTGAGCACTTGACACTCGCGTATCTTCTTTCATCATCTCCCATCGCATACTTGAAAACTCCCTTCATACAAAACTCATCATAAGCTGATTAGAGTGGTTAGTACCCATGATAAAATGATTCATTACCTACTGGGTATAATGATTTTCATGAAAAACTATTGTTACTAAAGATTTCCAAATGGTTTTTGCAAATAAAAAGTAAGCTTAGGATTTGCAAAACAATGAAAACGCAAAACATGGCAGAATCTGTGAAAAATAGAACAACAGGTAGTAAATAATTTATTCGGGGCACTTCTGCAACTCAAATAAAAAAACTTAGAACAGATGACAGAAATAAAATTATACAGAGCATGCTGTCAAAACTATTCAGATCAAAAAGATGATCTCGTGATTTTTGGCGAATTTTTCCTTCAAGCAGACAGAATCTGTTTCTGGACAACATGTCACAACTTTTTGAAATTTATTGCAATCGGAGGCTAAAACTTGGCACAAAGCTTGAAAATATGGATACAATGATGTTTCTACATTAGTAACAAGCATCAAGACCACTAAAACTGAAAGTAAAAACTGAAAGTAAAGATAACAAGGGTTGTCTCCCTAGAGCTCTTTCTTTATAGCCATAAAGATAGGCCTTAGATTTTAATGATGCTCTCGTAGGAATAAGAGTTGTAGAATAAAAGAGAGCATGAAGAAGCAAATACCAAGCACATTTAAGCCTAACATGCTTCCTATGCATAGGAATATTGCAATAGAATAATTCATTGAAGCACAAAGCAATAAGCATAGGAAGGCAAAACAAGTACAGCTTCAAAACCTTCAACATAAACAGAGGGAACTTGATATTATTGAAATATCTATAAGCATATGTTCCCTTCTAATAATAATTTTCATTGGGATCATGAATAAACTCAACAATATAAGTATCACATAAAGCAGTGTTACCATGATCCACATGGATTTCATGAAGAGGATAAAACCTGGAGTAAAAGAGAGGCTCAATCTCTTCCCAATCCCGTAGGTGAGAATTATCTAGTAGCCTATACCATTCCAATGCTTTTCCTTTCACTGACAAGTCAAATAATTTCCTCATGACTCCATCTCTTGTCAAACCTGAAATCTTAAACAACTCACAATGTTCTGTAAGTTCAACAAATGAATAGTAGGATTGACTGTTCCATCTCCTGCATAACAATCATTCCTAATTATTCCAATGATCCCAAGTGGTACTTTGAATGGGATACATTCAGTAGGTGGAGGAGACTTCTCTACCACGGGTGTGGTAAAGCGGCCTTCCCCAAGAAACGGACTAAGAGTGTAGTTTTCCATAAGCCTAATTAGTGAAGTCACACAACTTAGTGTTTTCAGTGGAACCCATAGCAACAACAACAAGCAAGAACAAAGCAACTAATTTGTTTGTGGTTTTTGGTATAAGACTGTAAAGGAAAAACTAGAAAGTAAACTAACAAGACTAAAAAGCAAAAGTAAAAGATAGTGTGCAACTCCCCTATCTTGAAGATTGGAGTCCCCGGCAACGGCGCTAGAAAACTTTGCTTGATGACGAGATGATGTATATACTTCTCGCTCTCGTTGGTTACCCCAAGTGGAAGCTTGAGATGTAATCAGCAACAAGTTTTCCCTCACACGAAGACTGTAAGGTTTATCGAACCAGTAGGACTCCTAGGATCAAGAAGTAGGTGTCTCCCACCCTCGCGCTAGCAGAAGACGTGGACCTGCACACACACACAAATAACTTTGCTCCTAACGAGTACAGAGAGGTTGTCAATCTCTCTGGCCTTGTAGTTTGCAAAGGATCAAAACACAAGCGGGAATAGTAATAGTGATTGCAATGGAAAAGTAAATGAAAACGGTAAATAGTGGAGGTGTAAACAATGGTGGTGATATGGACCGGAGTCACATGATGTTCACTAGTGATGTCTCTCTCCCAAAAGACGATAAAAAAGTATGCTTGGGTAAACAAATTACAGTTGGTCAATTGATAGAAAACGCACCGCGATGCTAATTATACTACTTGATAGTTAGAGGCTCAATAGTAATGGGCAGTACGCCAAGACAAGTAGATCGTTTATTCATCAGCATCTACTTACTAATCATCCACCTTGAGATATCTATCCAGAACATCACGCCGGTATTAAGTTGCGAGCCCCACCCAAAGTGTAAACTCAAAGCAACGGACAATTGCATTAACGAACTATTCGTAAGGTAAACAATCCTTGCAACCGTGGTCACAAGCATCATTGTTTTCTCCCTGGAGGCAACAACACATCCCCTAGTCTCATGTTCTTGTCACTCAAGCTAGACATCGAGGGGCATGAACCCACAATCATGCATAACGCTCCCTCTTGGAGTTACGATCTACTACTCGATCAAAGCAATAAATAGCAACGGAGAACATGCATGAATCACTAAGGAACATAATATGAAAGTATAATCAAATATATAACTCATAACAATCTGAACATAATCTCATAATCCATCGGATCCCAACAAACCGAGCATAGCAATAGCGAGAGAATTACATAGATGCCTTGATCATGTAGGGCAGCTCACAAGGACTAGCCATTGAAGCACAAGATCGGGGAGAAGACATCACATAGCTACTGGTCATGGACCCATGGTCCAAGGAGGACTACTCATGGCAGGTCCGGGAAGCGTCCATGGCGGTGGAGAAGCTCCCGGAGGTCAATCCTCCCTCTGACAGGGTGCTGGGAAGAGGTGTCCGCACGCTCCCGATCTCGGAAGCGCTGCGACGGTGGAACGATGGAGAAATTCTCGATTATGGATCTCCCAGAAGGGTTTTCTTTCGGTGGAGTAAATATAAGCGAAAGGAGGGCATCGGAGGAGGTGGGACCCACCCAGGCGGCCTGTGGGAGCGTCCACGGGGTAGGCCGTGCCAGGAGATCGCCTGGACGGCCCCTGGCCCCCCTCTGGCCCATCTTCGGTGATCTCGAAGCTTCCGTTATGCTGCTTTTTTATATATTTTTCTTGGGATTTTTGGGCTTCCGAAAATTGGGTAAAAGCCCCTGCAAAATAGACAATTGCAGACAGAAACTGGGATTGGGTACGCTGAGTTAGTAGGTTAGTCTAAATATGTGCAAAATGATATAAAAGTGTAGCAAAACATATAACAATGTCACATAAAAGATCATGGAATAAGCAGAAATTATAGATACGTTTGGGACGTATCAGTAGGTTAGTCCAAGTATGTGTAAAAAGATATAAAAGTGTAGCAAAACATATAACAATGTCACCCAAAAGATCATGGAACAAGCAGAAATTATAGATACGTTTGGGACGTATCAGCTGCACCAAGGGCTTCCATGAGTTATCATACTAACTATTATCCAGGCCACTACGGGTGGTGATTACCAAGCTAGGCCAAAAGCCTAAGCTTGGGGGAGTACGTGTTTGCACCGACTTTATAGTCATGCTCACATATTCTAGTTGTCGGTGTTCACATTCTTGCATTGTATTATCCATGTTAGATTTATTTTCTTGCTTTCTTCTTGTGTGCTTAAAAAACTTGCAGAAAATCCAAAAATATTTGTTGTTTCTTTTCGGTTTTTCTTTCTAGCGTAATTTAGTTGTAGCATTAAAACAAAACCCAAAAAGATTTATATTTTCTTCTTTTTCTTGTTGGGAGTTTCCTGCGTAAATAGTTTTTCTCGTTTTAGTTTTTCCTTCTTTAATTTGCTTTGTTCTAGAAAAGCTAAAAACTCCAAAAATATTTTAGTGTGTTTCTCTGAATTTCTTTTCCCTTTATTGAGTTGTACCCAAGGGGAAGACCACGATGAAAATGTTGAGTGGCTCTCATATGCATCGTTAATTATCCAATAAAGATCACATACTACTTTGTCTTTTCCTTTTGAATAAAATGTTGCAGATTGCATCTAAGTCTACGACACTCTTTATAAATTATTAATTTCATATTGTTCGGTAGTGCAAACAAAAGGCAATAAAGACGACACCTGATGAAGTGACTATGGCAGAGAGAAGCGGGTATGAACTCAACTTGTTTTTGTTTTTGTAAATATGTTTAGACCAGTATCCATGATTTAGCATATTATGACCAAACATATTTGCAATGACAATTAGACATTATAGTTGTCCATGCAATGCTTAAGTAGCTAGGAGTGTATAACGATTTATCTTGTATGTCAGCAAGCATTAAAATGGTTGTGATGTAGTATGATGATATGGTATCCTGCTCTAAATGTCTAAGTGGCTTGACTTGGCACATATCACGCATGTAGTTCAATCAAAACTAACATAGCCTCCATGATATTTATGTTCATGGTTTTTATATCCTACTCATGCTAGTATACAACGATAATTATTCATAAAGCATGTTCATGACCTTCTTTGCTCTCTAGCTGGTCGCTTCCCAACCTATTTGCTAGCCTACACCTGTATAAAGAGGGAATACTGCTTGTGCATAAAAAAATCCTAGAAAAAATTATTCCAGATGAGTCCACTAAATCTACCTATATGCAGTATTACCCTGTCGTTCCAAGTAAATTTGCATGTGCCACCTCTAATATTTCCAGTGAGCTCCTGTTTTTGTGTGCTTCCACCACTCATGGAGCGACAAGGGGCGGTTAGTATCTTCCATGCTAAGAGGGTTATTCTCATGAGGAGTGTTTATTCAGTCGTCCTTGCACGAGAGTGGCTCGTAAAAGGGGACTCCCAATCCCAAAATCATAAATCACAAATAATTAAACAAAACTCCCCTGGTTTGTTGGCATGGACGACACCCACAGATTCGGCTAGCCTTGGAGTGCGTTTGTTGGTGGAGGGGGAGTAAACCTTTACTTTTACCGCTTGCGAACCGTCACTAATTTTTTAAGCATGCAAGATACAGCTAACTCTTGGTCGTAACATTGACACGAAGGGTGTACCTCCCAAAATAATTTATCTCTGATTTTTGCTATGAGCTCTCGCACCACTGCAAATCCCCGCTTCCCTCTACCAATAATTTATCTCCGTCGTATCTATAATTTTTTATTGTTTCATGCCAATATTCTACAACTTTCATATACTTTTGGCAACTTTTTATACTATTTTTGGGACTAACATATTGATCCAGTGCCCAGTGCCAGTTCCTGTTTGTTGCATGTTTTTTGTTTCGCAAGATATCCATACCAAAGGAAGTTCAAACGTAATAAAAACTTACGGGGATTTTTTTGGAATATTTATGATTTTTGGGAAGAAGAATCAACGTGAGGCAATACATGGAGGGCCCACAAGCCCTGTAGCCGCCACCAGGACGTACGGAGGCGGCTGGCAGGCTTGTGGCCACTCCTTAAGGTGGTTGGAGCCCTTCTTTCGCCGCAAAAAATATAATATCCGGAAGAAAATCGTGTTATAATTTCAGCCCAATCGGAGTTACGGATCTCCGGGAATTTAAGAAACGATGAAACGGAGAATCTGGGAGCGCAGAAACAGAAGGACAAAAAGAGAGAGATCCAATCTCGGAGGGGCTCTCGCCCCTCCGCTGCCATGGAGACCATGGACCAGAGGGGAAACCCTTCTCCCATCTAGGGAGGAGGTAAAGGAAGAAGAAGAAGGAGGGGGGCTCTCTCCCCCTCTCTCCCGGCGGCGCCGGAACGCCGCCCGGGACATCATCGTGTGACGGCGATCTACACCAACACATCCATCATCTTCACCAACATCTCCATCATCTTCCCCCATCTATATTCAGCGGTTCACTCTCCCGCAACCCGATGTACCCTCTACTTGAAC
Organism: Hordeum vulgare subsp. vulgare; assembly: GCF_904849725.1. Lineage (NCBI taxonomy): Eukaryota > Viridiplantae > Streptophyta > Magnoliopsida > Poales > Poaceae > Hordeum > Hordeum vulgare. The sequence goes on along the minus strand of NC_058520.1, from coordinate 43,745,217 downwards.
ATGGTGCTTTATGCTACATATTATTATCCAATGATGTGTTGCTATCCTATGATGTCTGAGTAGATTATCGTTGTCCTATCGGTGATTGATGAATTGCTATGGTTGGTTTAATTTGCTTGTGGTTATGTTGCTGTCCTTTGGTGCCCATCATATGATCGCGCACGTGGATCACACCATAGGGTTAGTTATATGTTGATAGGACTATGTATTGGCAGGCTAGAGTGACAGAAGCTTCAAACCTAGCATAGAAATTGATGCATATGGGATTGAAGGGGGACCAATATATCTTATTGCTATGGTTGGGTTTTACCTTAATGAACGTTAGTAGTTGCGGACGCTTGCTAATAGTTCCAACCATAAGTGCATAGAACTCCAAGTAAGGGATGACATGCTAGCAGTGGCCTTCCCCACATAAAACTTGCTGTTGATCTAGTAACGTAGTCAATTGCTTAGGGACAATTCCGCAACTCCTACCACCACTTTTCCACACTCGTTAGACACTCGTAGTTGTTTCTTTATCTAACCAGCCTCTAGATTTATTTACGTGTTCTGTACTTTCTTGCAAGCCCATCCTTTCACTCTTACAAAGTACTTCTAGTTTCATACTTATTCTAGGTAAAGCGAACGTAAAGTGTGCGTAGAGTTGTATCGGTGGTCGATAGAACTTGAGGGAATATTTGTCCTACCTTTAGCTCCTCGTTGGGTTCGACACTCTTACTTATCGAGAAAGGCTACAATTGATCGCCTATACTTGTGGGTTATCATGAACCATTTATGTTTTCACCATTATTTCTATGTTCTTGATCCGATCTTGCAAGTTATATGCAACTACTAGGTGTTAGGATCCGCATACCCCCAAAGTGACAATAACTGGGATTCTTTCCGGTGATTACCGTAGTATGAGGAGTTCATGTATTCACTATGTGTTAATGCTTTGTTCCGATTCTCTATTAAAAGGAGGCCTTAATATCTTAGTTTCCTTATGGACCCCGCTGCCAAGGGAGGGTGGGACAACATATGTCATGCAAGTTCTTTTCCATAAGCATGTATGACTATTTAGGAAATACATGCCTACAATGTATTGATGAACGGGAGCTAGTTCTTGCCGATCTGTGTTATGACTGGTACATGATGAATATCATCCAGCAATATTACCGATCCAATGCCTACGAGTTTCCCACATATTGTTCTTGCTAAGTTACTACTATTGCTATTGTTGTTACACTACTACAAAACTGTTATCACTGTTATCGTTACTACTGCTACTGTTATCACTGTTGTCGAAACTATCATATTACCATGCTACTAATCACTGTGTTGTGGGTACTAAATCTCCAAGTGTGGTTTAATTCACAACTCATCTGCTAATACCTGCAAATATTCTTTGGCTCCCATTATGTTAGATCTATAAATTTGGGTTGAATACTCTACCCATGAAAACTATTGTGATCCCATATACTTGTGGGTTATCAGCCTCAAGAACAAAAGTAACTACTCATAATTGATAAACTTCTCATGATCAGAGAGGTATTAAATAGCATATATTGGATCTAAACATATGATCTTCCACCAAATAAACCATAAAGCATCAACTACAAGATGTAATCAAAGCTACTAGTCACCCCAAGTACCATTCTAAGGTTCCGGTACAAGATTGAGAACAAGAGATGAAGTAGGGTTTTGAGAGGAGATGGTGTTGTTGAAGATGTTGATGAAGATTGGCCTCCCCAAGATGAGAGGGTTGTTGGTGATGACGATGGCCTCGATTTCCCCCTCCGGGAGGGAAGTTCCTCCGGTGGAATCGCTCCACCGGAGGGCATAAGTGCTCTTGCCCACGTTCCACCTAGCGACAATGGTGCTTTGTACCGAAAGTCCTCCCTTGATTTTTTTCACGTCAAGATAGAATATATACTAAAATATGGTCGATTCCACCGGAGGGCATAAGTGCTCTTGCCCACGTTCCACCTAGCGACAATGGTGGTTTGTACCGAAAGTCCTCCCTTGATTTTTTTCACGTCAAGATAGAATATATACTAAAATATGGTCATCAGAAGTGGGTTGAGTGGCCACTACCCACCAGGCCGCGCCAGGGGGGCTAGCATGCCCTCGTGCCTAGTGGCCACCTGACAACCCCTTGTGACACTTCTTTCTTCCAATATTTATTATTTATTCCATAAACTAATTGTGAAGTTTTAGCCCATTTGGAGATGTGCGGAATAGTATCTTTGGCGTAGCTTTTCCAGGTCCAGAATTCCATTTGACAGGATTCTCCCTCTTGGTGTAAACCTTGCATATTATGAGAGAAAAAGCATTAGAATTACTCCATAAAGTGGTATAATGCATAAAAACACTATAAATAACAGTAGCAAAACATGATGCAAAATTGAGGTATCAACTCCCCCAAGCTTAGACCTCGCTTTTCCTCAAGCGAAAGCCGATAACGAAAATCATGACCACATGCTTTGAGAGAGAGGTGTCGATAAAAACAAAATACGAACATAGTAGCATCATGCTCATTATTATAAAAACAAATAAACTTTATAAAATACTTTGTCACAACATTTTCATTATATAACTTTCATCATAAAGACTTCTCATAATCAAGTAACAATTCATCACAACATCGAAGTATGAAACATAAACTCCACTGAAAACTAAAAAACTATGTTTTCAGTCAACTTTGCAATACAATTCATCACATTTTCGGGAAGGGTCACATATCGGAGCTTTTAAGCAAGTCTACATACTCAACTATCATTTAGTATTCTATGATTACTAACACTCACTGCATACATATGAGCAAAAGGTTTCAACCGGACACATAGAAAGGTAGGGGCTTAAAGTGTCGCCTCCCAATGTATTCACCTCAAGGGTGATGTCAACAATAATAACTCATGACCACCCACATTCAACTAGATATATATGTTTAGATCTTTCCCCACCACATGATGGTTGCAATAGAGAAAATAAAAAAGAGTAGATAAGAATACTTTGACTCTTGCATAAAAGTAAATACACAAAAGTAAAAGATAGGCCCTCTGCAGAGGTAAGCAGAGGATGACATGCGCTTTTTGGTTGTATGCCCAATCCCTTAGTGCAAAGGAATGGTACGTTATATTTCCCCTTATGATGGCAGCCTTTATTATTCGTTTATCGCTTTTATTATTGCCATCACAAGTTCGTACAATGCTTAATTTCCCTTAAACTAAATGGTCGAACACGTTTAGAAGCAATTTTTATTTCCTTTGCACGGATGAAAACTTACTTGAAGGATCTTACTCAATCCATAGGTAGGTATGGTGGACCCTTAAAACATGGATTTGGGTTTAAGGTTTTGGATGCACAAGTAGTATCTCTACTTAGTGCAGAGTTTTGTTTAGCAAATATATTGGGCAAGCACCACATGTTAGAGGATCTATAAGAATATAACTTCTATGTGAATGTGAACAAACATAAATCAATATGTTGTCTTCCTTGTCCAACGTCAACAGTTCTGGCATATTATAATTAATGGGGGCTCACAATCATAAAATATGTCAAGGATAGTGAATTTGCATGTAAATCGTCTCTTCCCTTATAAATTCTTTCATGTGTTGCATCACCGACCAATGCTATGTTTGTCAACCTTCAACAAATTTTACCACTTACACTTCTCCTTATGTGATGCCACTACTTGCTATAAGATTAGCATATGATATTTTTCATTATTTTGATTGCAGCAAGAAAGTAAAGAACCAAAAGCTCAAACTAAACTTTATTATATAACTCTCACTCGATTACATAGATAGATAGATAGATTGCGAAACTAGCACTCAAAAAGATTGATCGAACTAAACTTTTATTTGACTAAATCACAAAATAACTAAAGAATGAACTAAGATGGATAAAGATAATAAGAGTGATGGTGATACAATACCGGGGTGATGTCTACTACACAAATTTATTCTTGTAGACTCGTGTTGGGCCTCCAAGCGCAGAGTTTTGTAGGACAGTAGCAATTTTTCCTCAAGTGGATGACCTAAGGTTTATCAATACATGGGAGGTGTAGGATGAAGATGGTCTCTCTCAATCAACCCTGCAATCAAATACAAGAAATCTCTTGTGTCCCCAACACACCTAATACAATGGTAAATTGTATAGGTGCACTAGGTTGGCGAAGAGATGGTGATACAAGTGCAATATGGCTGGTAGATATAGGTTTTTGTAATCTGAAAATATAAAAACAGCAAGGTAACAAGTGGCAAACAGCGAGCAAAACTTTGTATTAATGCTTGGAAATAAGGCCTAGGGTACATACTTTCACTAGTGCAATCTCTCAACAATGCTAACATAGTTGGATCCCTCAATGTGCAACAAAGAATCACTCCAAAGTTCCTATCTAGTGGAGAACAATAAGATGAAATTGGTGTAGGTAGTAGAACCACCTCAAAGTTATTATTTCCGAATTAATTCAAGAGTTCGTACTAAGATAACATCAAGCTATCCTTTTCGTTCAATCTATTGAAGAGTTCGTACTAAGATAACATCAAGCTATCCTTTCCGTTCGATCTATCTAAGAGTTCGTACTAGAATAACAACAATGATACATATCAATCAACCCTAATGTCACCTATATACTCCAATGTCACCTCAAGTATTCGTGGATAAATTATGCGACATGCATCAAACAATTTCCGAGCTATCATATTCAATCCAACACAAAGAACGTGCAAGGATCACCCCAAGATTTCTATCAGAGAACATGGTATGAAACGTGCAATCAACCCCTATGCATAGATCCCCAAGGTAACCGGAACCCGCAAGTTGATGCCTCAACATATATCAAGTGAATCAATAGAATACCCCAATGTCACTATGCTCAATCCAACTATATTAACAAAGCTTGTCATATTGAGATCGTGCCATCTCAAGAACACGAGATAGAGAAAGAGCGAGATTGAACACATAGCTAATCGTATATACCCTCAGCCTCGAGGGTGAACTACTCCCTCCTCATCATGGCCTTCGTCGGGATGATGAAGATGGACACCGGTGATGGTTTTCCCTCTCCGACAAGGTATTGGAATCGCTCCAGATTGGTTTTTCGGTGATACACAGAGTTGCGGCGGTGGAGCGGAAGTTCTCTCTTTGTTTCTGGGGTTTCTGGGACTCATAGGATTTTCCAGTGTTGGAATCACGCGCAACGGAGCCACGTGGGCCCCACAAACCATCAGGGCGCGGCCAAGGCCCAGATCGTGCCTTGTTGGCTTGTGCCTCCATGGCAGCCCTCCTCGGGTGGTTCTTCGCTCCAACGTTTCTCATATGTTCCACAAAAAATCATAAAAAAGTTTTGGGCGATTCCGAGAACTTTCATTTTCTGCACAAAAAACAACACCACAGTAATTCTGCTGAAAACAGCGCCAGTCTGGGTTAGTTCTAAATAAATCATATAAAGTGCATCAATACCATATAAAGTTATAATAAACATAAGAAAATAGGGCATGAATACTTCATAAATTATCGATACGTTGAAGACGTATCACGGGGCACCTCCCCCAAGCTTGGCACAAGCTAAGGGGAGTGCCCATACCCGTGTACTCAAGTCTCCTTCTTTGGTGATAAAGATGAAGGTGGTGGTGGTGTAGATGATGAGGTAGCGTCACAATGTAGCCTCAAGAGGTTCTCTAGTTGCTGAATAATGCTCTGTAAGCCGATGATTTGGCCCTTTAACAAAATATTTTCATGAGTAAGATACTTATTCTGAACACAAACCGTTTCGAAGGATCTAGAGGCTTTGATTTCAGTAGGAGTGAGATGCTCATAGTAGGGTTGGAGGTAATATTATTCCCCCTCTTCCTTTGCCGGCATGGCCTGCCCCTCTCCTCGAGTTGATCCCCCTTGACTTCCTCGCCCTTATTCTCCTTGGTGGCTTCTACTGGTTCCTCCTTCTTCAGTTCTATGTTCATTAGCCAAGCATCTTCTTCTACGCGGTTGGAGGAGGGAGAAGACATGATGTCTGGCTTGATAGTTCCAACAGAGAAATAGCAAGAAACAAGAATAGAGGATTTCTCCGTGGTATTGGGGTCAAATCATCGGGAGATATATATATAAATAATTTTTATACTGTAAAATACTTGTCCTACAAGAAAATGGAGCCACGAAGGTGCCCGAGGGGCCCACTACCCACCAGGCCATGCCAGGGGGCTCGCGTGCCCTGGTGCCTAGTGGCCACCTTGGTTGCCTTCCCCTGTGTTTATTAATTTCCTAATTTTTCTAATATTCCAAAACTAACAGAAAATATTTTTGCGGATTTTTCGGAGTCCGTTTACTTATTGTAAAACATACCTCTTCCTTTTAAGGGTTATTGAGTGTTATGGAAGGTCTCCTTTATGTGTTCCTCCGGTGTCATGGTTTGAAATAATATTTGTTTCAACATTAATAGGTGTATGTAAAATATAGTGCTCTATTCTCTGTCCATTTACCACCTTCGGGTTAGTGCCTTCAGGATTATTGATCTTAATAGCTCGAGACCGATAAACTTCTTCGATGATATATGGTCCTTCCCATTTGGAGAGAAGTTTTCCTGCAAAAAATCTAAGACGAGAATTGTACAATAGAACATATTCACCAACTTTTAATTATCGCTTTTTGATTATTTTGTCATGCCACCTTTTAATTTTTTCTTTGAATAGTTTGGCATTTTCATAAGCTTGGATTCTCCATTCATCTAGTGAGCTAATATCAAATAACCTCTTTTCACTGGCAAGTTTCAAATCATAGTTGAGTTCTTTAATTGTCTAATAAGCTTTATGTTCTAACTCAAGAGGTAAATGACATGCTTTTCCATAAACCATTTTATAAGGAGATACAACCATAGGATTTTTATAAGTTGTTTCGTATGCCCACAATGCATAATCTAATTTCTTAGAACAATTCTTTTAGGGCCTATTGACTGTCTTTTGCAATATTACTTTTATTTCTCTATTGGTTAATTCTACTTGACCACAAGATTGAGGATGATAGGGAGATGCAATTTTATGGTTAACATCATATCTAGCGAGCAGCTTACGAAAAGCACCATCAATCAAATGTGAACCACCATCAGTCATTAAGTACCTGGGGACTCCAAAACGTGGGAAAATAACTTCCTGAAGCATTTTAATAGAGGTATTATGATCAGCACTACTGGTTGGAATAGCTTCTACCCACTTAGTGACATAATCATCAACAACCAAAATATGTGTATACCCATTATAGGAAGGAAAAGGTCCCATATAATCAAATCCCCAAACATCAAATGCTTGAATAACAAGTGAATAATTCATAGTCATTTCTTGGCATCTAATATTACCAATTCTTTGACATTCATCACAAGAGAGGACAAACTTACGAGCATCTTTGAAAAGATTAGGCCAATAAAATCCAGACTGTAATACCTTGTGTGCAGTTCTATCTCCGCATGGTGTCCTCCATAAGCCTCACAGTGACACTTCCGAAGGATTCCTATTCATGCTCAGGTATACAACATCTAATAATACCATCTACTCCCTATTTTTAAAGATGTGGATCATCCCAAAAGTAATGTCTTATATCAAAGAAGAATTTTTCTTTCGCTGATAGGTGAAACTAGATGGTATGTATTTAGCAAAAATGTAATTAGCACAATCAGCAAACCACGGTGTCTTATGAGAAACATTGACCACAACTAATTGTTCATCAGGGAAACAATCATCACTAGGTAGTGGGTCATCAAGAACATTTTCTAACCTAGACAAGTTATCAGCTACGGGGTTCTCAGATCCTTTCCTATGAATGATATGCAAATCAAATTCTTGTAGCAAAAGAACCCATCTAATGAGTCTAGGTTTAGCATCCTTCTTTTCCATAAGATATTTAATAGCAGCATGATCATTGTGAACAATTACTTTAGAATCAACAATGTAAGATCTAAATTTATCACAAGCAAATACAACTGCAAAGAATTCTTTTTCAGTGGTAGCATAATTTCTCTGAGCACTGTCTAGAGTTTTACTAGCTTAATGGATAACATTTAATTTCTTATCAGCACCAACAACATAATCACTAGCATCACACATAATTTCATAAGGCAAGTTCCATTTAGGTGGTTGAACAATAGGTAAAGAAGTTAAGGCTTTCTTAAGTGTTTCAAAGTCTTCCACACAATCATCATCAAAAATGAAAGGAACATCCTTTTTGTAATAAATTAGTAAGAGCCCTAGAAATTTTAGAGAAGTCTTTAATAAACCTCCTACAGAAACAAACATGACCAAGGAAACTACTGATAGCTTTAGTATCTTTAGGGCATGGCATCTTCTCAATTGCATCAACTTTAGCCTTATCCACCTCAATACATCGTTTAGAAATTTTATGACCCAAGACAATACCTTCATTTACCATAAAGTGGCACTTCTCCCAATTCAAGACAAGGTTAGTTTGCTCACATCTCTACAAAACTCGATCAAGGTTGCTTAAGCAATCATCAAAATAAGTTCCATAAATGGAAAAATCATCCATGAAAACCTCAACAATATTTTCACAAAAATCAGACAATATAGCAGTCATACATCTTTGAAAGGTCACAGGTGCATTGCACAATCCAAAAGGCATGCGTCTATAAGCATAGGTTCCAAAAGGACAAGTAAAGTTGGTTTTTTGTTGATCAGGTTGTGACACACGTATTTGAGAAAAAACATAATAACCATCTTGAAAGCAAAATTGTGTGTGCTTCGATAATCTTTCTAGCATTTGGTCTATGAAATGTAAAGGATAATGATCTTTTCTAGTAGCTTTGTTTAATTTTCCAAAATCAAATACCATTCTATAGCGAGTCACAGTTATTTGTGGAATGAATTCGTTTTTATCATTAGGAACAACAATATTACCTCCTTTGTTAGGAAGACAATGGACGGGACTTACCCATCTTCTATGAGCTATGGGATAAATTATAACTACTATAAGAACCTTTAATATTTCATTTCTTACCACTTCTTTCATTTTGGGATTCATTCTTCATTGGTGACCAAAAACGGATTTAGCATCTGGTTCCATATTAATCTTGTGCTGAGAGAGAGTACGACTAATGCCCTTAAGATCATCAAGAATATACGCAATAGCAGCTCGGTGCTTCCTCAAAAATTTTAACAATCTTTCTTATTCATGTTGTGTAAGGTTAGCACTAATAATAACAGGATATATCTTCTTTTCATCAAGATAAGCATATTTCAAAGTTTCACGTAATTGCTTTAGTTCAAACACAACATCACCCTTGGGTGGAGGAGGACCTCCTAGAGTTTCAACAGGCAAGTTGTGTTTAAGTATAGGCTTTTGCTTAAAGAACATTTTATCTAGTTCATTTCTTTCACTCATATGCATATCGTTTTCACGGTCTAGAAAATATTGTTCTAATGGATCAGTAGGAGGAATGGCAATAGAAGCAAGACCAATCACTTCATCTTTACTAGGCAATTCTGTATCATGGAGTTGCTTACTGAACTTGGAGAAATGAAACTCATGAGACATACCACCAAAATTGGCACTGACAGTTTCCTTTTTGCAATCTATTTGAGCATTGACAGGGTTCAAGAAGGGTCTACCAAATATTATGGTACAAAAATCATCTTGTGGTGAGCGAAGTACTAGAAAATCAATAGGGTATTTTACTTTTCCACACAAGACTTCAAGTTCAACATCTCTAACAATCCCAGGTGGTGTCATGGTGTCTCCATAAACAAGTTTACTAGTAACATCTATGCCTTCTATTTCAGCGAGTGCTATCTCATGCATAATTACTTGATATAAGGTAAAAGTAATAGCACTAACACTACCACCCATATCACATAAATCGTGATAACAATGATCTCCTATTTTGACCGAGATGACATGCATGCCAACAACGGGTATGTTTTTATCTTTAGTATCAGTTTTGGCAATTCTAGCAGCTTCATCACAAAAACAAATAGCATGCACATCAATATTACCGACCAAGAGATCTTGAACCATAGCAATACTAGGTTCTACCTTGATTTGCTCACAGGGTTTGGTTGTTCTAACATAACTTGTTGACCAAAGTGGAAGATTTAGCACGTACCTTTATCCTAACAGGGAAAGGTGGTTTCTCAATATAAGCAGTGGGCACAACTGGGTCAACATTGTAAATGATAGTTTCATCCTCAACTTTAATTGATTATTCAACTTTTTATTTAATAGGTGGATGATATTTAAACCATTTATCTTTAGGGAGATAAACATGAGTAGCAAAGGTTTCACAAAATGAGGCTACTATCTTAGAGTCAAGTCCATATTTAGTGCTAAAATCATTGAAAGCATCGGTATTCATAAAATGTTTAACACAATCAAACTCAAGTTTCATACCTGACTCTTTACTTTCGTTCAGTTCCTAATCTTCTTGGTTGTGTTTAATTCTTTCTAAAAGATCTTACCTAAATTCAATAGTCTTCTTCATAAAATAAATAGAACAAGAAGTATCGAGCATGGTTTGATCATTACGAGAAAGCCGAGCATAAAAATTATGAATAATAATTCTCTTGGGAGCTCATGATTGGGGCATGAATATAACATTGAATTAAGCCTCCCACAAGCTAGACCGATACTTTCTCCTTCACGAGGCCAAAAATTATAGATAAAATTTCGATCACGATCAACAAGATGCATAGGATAATTTTTTTGGTGAAACTCCAATTGCAATCCATTCCAGTTCCAAGATCATGTATCATCACATAGCCTATATCATGTCAATGCTCCCCCCCCCCAATTATAATGGGAAAACCTTCTTCTTGAGTTCATCTATGGATAAACCTGCAAGCCTAAATAATCAACAAACTTCATCCACATAGATTAGGTGCATATTGGGATGTTTTGTTCCATCTCCTGCATAAGGATAAACTAGCAGTTTCTCTATCATACCCGAAGGAATTTCATAATAAACATTTTCATTAGTTTCAGAAGGTTGAGGGACAACTATTGGTTTTTCCAGTCGAGGTGAAGATACCTCTAACAAACCCCTCAAAGGATTACTTTTCATAGTGACAAGTGACAGTAAATTTTAGCACGTGATATTAATTTTTCCTTACCAAATTCCGCTTACCAAAGGTGCTTCACTCCCCGTCAACGGTGCCAGAAAAGAGTCTTGATGACCCACGAGTATAGGGGATCAATTGTAGTCCTTTCGATAAGTAAGAGTGTCGAACCCAATGAGGAGCAAAAGGAAATGACAAGCGGTTTTTAGTAAGGTAATTTCTGCAAGCACTGAAATAGCGATAACAAGTTATTTGATAGCAAGATAATTGTAACAAGTAACAAGTAGCAATAGTAACAGTAAGTGAAGCAAGGTGGCCCAATCCTCTTGTGTCAAAGGAAAGGCCGGAATAGTTTCTTATAATACGCAAAGCGTTCTTGAGGGCACACAGGAATTTCATCTAGTCATTTTCCTCATGTCGGGTTAATTCACGTTCGGTATTTTGATAATTTGATATGTGGGTGGACCGGTGCTTGGGTGTTGTTCTTACTTGAACAAGCCACCCACTTATGGTTAACCCTCGCGCAAGCATCCGCAACTACGAGAAAATTATTAATAATAAATTCTAACCATACCATTAAACATATGGATCCAAATCAGCCCCTTACGGAATAGCGCAAATACTAGGGTTTAAGTTTCTGTCACTCTCGCAACCCATCATCTAATAACTACTCCACAATGCATTCCCTTATGCCCAAAGGCTGTGAAGTGTTACGTAGTCGACATTCACATAACACCACTAAGGGAATCACAACATTCATATCATCAAAATATCGAACGAATATCAACTTCACATGACTACTTGCAACATGATTTCTCTTGTGGCCTCAAGAACAAAAGTAACTACTCACAAGTGATAAACATGCTCATGATCAGAGAGGTATTAAATAGCATATTGGATCTGAATAGATGATCTTCCACCAAATAAACCATAAAGCATCAACTACAAGATGTAATCAACACTACTAGTCACCCCAAGGTACCAATCTGAGGTTTCGGTACAAGATTGAGCACAAGAGATGAACTAGGGTTTTGAGAGGAGATGTTGATGAAGATTTGCCTCCACTAGATGAGAGGGTTGTTGGTGATGATGATGGCCTTGATTTCCCCTCCGAGAGGAAAGTTCCTCCGGCGGAATTGCTCCACCGGAGGGCAAAAGTGCTCCTGCCCAGGTTCCGCCTCAAGACGGCGATGCTTCGTCACGAAAGTCCTCCGTTGTTTTTTTAGGTCAATAGAGAATATATACCACAAGATGGTCGTCGGAAGTGGTCTGAGTGGCCCACTACCCACCAGGTCGCGCCAGGGGGGCTGGCATGCCCTGGTGCCTAGTGGCCACCTGGCAGCCCCCTGTGGTACTTCTTTCTTCCAATATTTCTATTTATTCCATAAAAAATCCTCGTGAAGTTTCAGCCCATTTGGAAATGTGCAGAATAGGTATATGTGATGTAGCTTTTTCAAGTCCAGAATTCCATTTGTCGGGATTCTCCCTCTTGGTGTAAACCTTGCATATTATGAGAGAAAAGGCATTAAAATTACTCCATAAACTGGTATAACGCATAAAAACACTACAAATAACAGTTGCAAAACCTGATGCAAAATGGACGTATCAGACACCTTGGGGCCTTTCGCCATGAAGCCACTTCAAATTCCTTTGTTTGGTGAATCGAATAAGTCGTAGAAGTTGGAGGAAACAAGTGCTAGCCTGACAACACCTTCATCTTAACTATAGTTAGAGTTGGAGTGGTAACTTCTCTCGGATTGGTTGTCGGCTTCGGAGCCGTATACCTATTCACCAACATGATATTGATGTCTTCTTCTTGTGTAGCTGTTGGTGTACTTGACCTTCTTCTCCGAGTCATTGCTTCTCCTGGATGGTCTTTGTTCATAACGATCTTCTCTACTCCTTCTCTCTCTTTGAGGTGACTCATCTCTTTAACTTCTTCTTCTAGGTGTCTCTTCTCTCCCCTTGGAGGAGGCATGCACTCATTGGAAAAGTGTGCAGGTCTTTCACAATTGTAACAATTTGGGTCACAACTAGATGAATGTGTATCTTCATATCTTGAGTTGGAGCTTCTTTATTTGCCTCTATTCTATTAGAACTTGTTGAATTTCTTGACCATGAGGCTTATCTCTTCACTGGTAACGAGGTTGTCACTTGAGGTAGTGGGAGTGTCACTTGTGGCTTTGTATGCACCACTTGACTTGTTATGAAGCTCTTCTTTTTCCTTGGGTGACATTTCATGAGCAACAATCCTTCCAATGAATTCCTTAGGCTTGAGATCTTTGTAGTTTGGCACCATTTGGATCAATGTGGTCACGGTGTCGTACTTTCCATCCAAGTCTCCAAGGATCTTATTGATGATGAATTTGTCGGTCATCTCTTCACTTCCTAAGCCGGCAATCTCATTCGTGATGAGAGGAAGCCTAGAGTACATTTCTTTGACTCCTTCACCATCCTTCATATTGAACTTGTCAAGTTGACTTTGCAGCACATCCAACTTAGATTCCTTGACGGATTCGGTTCCTTTGCGCATATCAACCAAAGTATCCCAAATTGCATTATCAAGACGGCTAATCTTGTTGAACTCTTCGAGACATAGGCAATTGAATAGGACGGCGCATGCTTGAGCATTATATTGCAACATCTTCAATTCTTATGCATTTGCTTCACGATCCATTTCCTTTCCATCACCAAAGAATTCACGTTACAATCCAACACGAACAACAGCCCAAACGGCGGGATTATGACCAAGAATGTGCATTTTCACTTTATGCTTCCAACTAGCAAAGATTGTACCATCAAAATATGGACACATACGATGGTAATTTCCCTCACTAGACGCCATACTCTCCTAGGATGTAAACTAATGCAATGGAGACCAATGCTTTGATACCACTTGTAGGATCTGGTCGATCATCAGAAGAAGAATTAGGCCAAAAATTAGGATACATTCTGGGAAAATGAAACTTCCATTGAAGAGAAGCAAATGAAACGCTTTCATAAAAATTCTCGTAGAATCGAGAATGAAGTTTTCATTCTGTACATGCCAGATCATGAATTAGTAACTGCATCCAATCTCCGAAAAGTCCCGATTGTTTCGATTTTTGAAATGGGATATTTACGGAATCCCCATGAATAGGATCAAACCATATTCCATGCTATTTCCATAAGATTCTTCTTTCTTATTCTTAAGCAAGCCCCCGAAGTTGATGACATAAGTTGTTGTTCAGAAATAGGAAAGTGGAATGAAATCCAGTCTTAGTCAAATATTTCATATCTCTTCGTGTCCAAGCAGAAGGAAAAGGATACAATTTGAGCTGAGCGGAAAATCCATATCTCTCTTATCCATTTAAAGCATATGGATATGGATTTAGAGCATATGGATCGATCTATTTATAATTATAAGAATCGAATGTGTTTGTTTTTATGTTATTTTGTGAAGGAATGAAAACAATTCTATCTAGAGGGCGTGATTAGACTACTTGACAAAATAAAAACTTAAGATTTTCCCAATTTTAGCGATTGGCAAGTTTTAGAGAATTTACCAAGTCTAGCACACCCTACACATGCAAGTCGACGAGTATAGCAGCGGAATGTAAAGACATGCAAGCGTAAGTAGAGGGTAAGGATAGGAAGATCAAACACAATGAAGACACGATGACTTTTTGTGTGGTTCTGATAGGTGGTGCCATCGTGTGTCCACGTTAATGGAGACTTCCACCTAAAGATGGTAACGGTTGCGAGAGTCCATAGAGGGCTCCACCCAAGAAGGGTCCATGAAGAAGCAACCTTGGCTATTCCACCATCCTTTACGTTCAGGAAGGACTAGCCCCACTCGGGGGTAGATCTTCACGAAGTATGCGATCTACTTGCCCTTGCAAACTTCTTGGTTCAACTCCACATGATTTGGAGGCTCCGAAGTGACATCTAACCAATCTAGGAGACACCACACTCATAGGCACTGGATCGGTGATATTGTTGCATAATTTTCATCATATAACAGTCACAACATAGGGCGACACACAACTAGCTCCCGTTCATCGATATAATGTAGGCATGTATCCTGTAAATAGTCATACGTGCTTATGGAAAATTGTTGGGGAACGTCGCATGGGAAACAAAAAATTTCATACGCGCACGAAGACCTATCATGGTGATGTCCATCTACGAGAGGGGATTTCCGATCTACGTACCCTTGTAGATCGCACATCAGAAGCGTTAGTGAACGCGGTTGATGTAGTGGAACGTCCTCACGTCCCTCAATCCGCCCCGCGAACCGTCCCACGAACTGTCCCGCGATCCGTCCCACGATCTAGTGCCGAACGGACGGCACCTCCACGTTCAGCACACGTACAGCTCGACGATGATCTCGGCCTTCTTTATCCATCAAGAGAGACGGAGATTTAGATGAGTTCTCCTGCAGCGTGACGGCGCTCCGGAGGTTGGTGGTGATCTAATCTCAGCAGGGCTCCGCCCGAGCTCCGTAGAAACGCGATCTAGAGGTAAAACCATGGAGGTATGTGGTCGGGCTGCCTTGAAAAGTTGTCTCAAATCAGCCCTAATTGCTCCATATATATAGGAGGAGGGGAGGGGAGGCTTTCCTTGAGGCTCAAGGAGACCCAAGGGCTGCGCCACCAAGGGAGGAGGAGTCCTCCTCCAATCCTAGTCCAACTAGGATTGGAAGGTGGAGTCCTTCTCTCGTTTCCCACCTTTCCTTTTTTTTTCTTTCTCTTCTTTTGGTTTTTCTTTCTCTTGCGCAAGACAGCCTTGGGCTGACCCCACCTACTTGGTGCGCCACCCCCAAGGTCCTTGGGCCCTCCCGGGTGGGTGGTCCCCCCTCCCGGTAAAGATCTGGAACCCATTCGTCATTCCCGGTACATTACCGGTAATGCCCGAAAACCTTCCGGTAACCAAATGCAGTCATCCTATATATCAATCTTTGTTTCCGGACCATTCTGGAAACCCTCGTGACGTCTGTGATCTCATCCGGGACTCCAAACAACATTCGGTAACCAACCATATAACTCAAATACGCATAAAACTACGTCGAACCTTAAGTGTGCAGACCCTACGGGTTTGAGAACTATGTAGACATGACCCGAGTGACTCCTCGGTCAATATCCAATAGCGAGCCTGGATGCCCATATTGGATCCTACATATTCTACGAAGATCTTATCGTTTGAACCTTAGTGCCAAGGATTCATATAATCCCGTATGTCATTCCCTTTGTCCTTCGGTATGTTACTTACCCGAGATTCGATCGTCGGTATCCGCATACTTATTTCAATATCGTTTACCGGCAAGTCTCTTTACTCATTCCGTAATACAAGATCCCGCAACTTACACTAAGTCACATTGCTTGCAAGGCTTGTGTGTGATGTTGTATTACCGAGTGGACCCCGAGATACCTGTCCGTCACACGGAGTGACAAATCCCAGTCTCGATCCATACTAACTCAACGAACACCTTCGAAGATACCTGTAGAGCATCTTTATAGTCACCCAGTTACGTTGCGACATTTGATACACACAAAGCATTCCTCCGGTGTCAGTGAGTTATAAGATCTCATGGTCATAGGAACAAATGCTTGACACGCAGAAAACAGTAGCAACAAAATGACACGATCAACATGCTACGTCTATCAGTTTGGGTCTAGTCCATCACATGATTCTCCTAATGATGTGATCCCGTTATCAAGTGACAACACTTGCCTATGGTCAGGAAACCTTGACCATCTTTGATCAACGAGCTGGTCAGCTAGAGGCTTACTAGGGATAGTGTTTTGTCTATGTATCCACACATGCACTGTGTTTCCAATCAATACAATTATAGCATGGATAATAAACGATTATCATGAACAAAGAAATATAATAATAACTAATTTATTATTGCCTCTAGGGCATATTTCCAACAGTCTCCCACTTGCACTAGAGTCAATAATCTAGTTCACATCACCATGTGATTCCAACGAATCCAACACCCATATAGTTATGGGGTCTCATCACGTCTTGCTCGTGAGAGAGGTTTTAGTCCACGGTTCTGAAACTTTCAGATCCGTGTGTTCTTTACAAATCTTTATGTCATCTTACAGATGTTGCTACTATGTGCTATTCGGAAATACTCCAAATATCTACTCTACTATACGAATCCGTTTCACTACTCATAGTTATTCGGATTAGTGTCAAAGCTTGCATCGACGTAACCCTTTACGACGAACTCTTTAACCACCTCCATAATCGAGAAAAATTCCTTAGTCCATCAGTTACTAAGGATAAATTTTGAACGCTGCTAGTGATTCAATCATGGATCACTCTCTGTACCTCTCAACAGACTTTGAGTCAAGGCACACATCAGGTGCGGTACCCAGCATGGCATACTTCAGATTCTATGGCCAAGGCATAGAAGACGACCTTCGTCTATTCTCTTTATTCTGCCGTGGTTGGGTTTTGAGTCTTACTCAAATCCACACCTTACAACACAACCAAGAACTCCTTCTTTGTTGATCTATTTTGAACTCCTTCAAAAACTTGTCAAGGCATGCATCTTGTTGAAACTTCCATTAAGCGCTTTCGATCTATCTCCATAGATCTTTGATGCTCAACGTTAAAGTAGCGCAATCCAGGTACTCCTTTGAAAACTCCTTTCAAACAACCTTGTATGCTTTACACAAATTCTACATTACTTCTGATCCACAATATGTCAACCACATATACTCATCAGAAATTCTATAGTGCTCCCACTCACTTCTTTGGAAATACAAGTTTCTCATAAACCTTGTACAAACCCAAAATCTTTGATCATCTCATCAAAGTGTATATTCCAACTCCGAGATGCTTGCACCAGTCCATTGAAGGATCGCTAGAGCTTGCATACTTGCTAGTATCTTTAGGATCGACATAACCTCCTGGTTGTATCACATACAATGTTTGCTCAAGGAAACCATCGAGGAAACAATGTTTTGACATCCTATGTGCAATATTCCATAAATAATGCAACAACTACTAACATAATTCTAACAGACTTTTAGCATCGCTACGAGTGAGAAAGTCTCATCATAGTCAACTGTTTGATCTTGTCGGAAACATCTTTGCGAGAAGTCGAGCTTTTCTTAATAGTGACTTATCACCATCATCGTCTGTCTTCCTTTTAAAGATCCATCATTACTCAATAGTCCTATGACCATCAAGTAGTTCTTCCAAAGTCTACACTTTGTTTTCATACATGGATCCTCTCTCGGATTTCATGGCCTCCAGCCATTTGTCGGAATCCGGGCCCACCATTGCTTTCTTCATAACTCGTAGGTTCACTGTTGCTCAACAACATGACCTCCAAGACAGGGTTACCGTACCACTCTGTAGTAGTACGCGACCTTGTCAACCTACGAGGTTTGTAGTAACTTGATCTGATGCTCGATGATCACCATCATCAGCTTTCACTTCAATTGGTGTAGGCGCCACAGGAACAACTTCCTGCGCCCTGCTACACACTGGTTGAAGTGATGGTTCAAATAACATCATCAAGTTCTACCACCCTCCCACTCAACTCTTTCGAGAGAAACCTTTCTTGGAGAAAGGATCTGTTTCTAGAAACAAACACTTTGCTTTCGGATCTGAGATAGGAGATGTACCCAACTGTTTTGGACATCCTATGAAGATGCATTTATCCGCTTTGGGTTCGAGCTTATCAGACCGAAACTTTTTCACATAAGTGTCGAAGCCCCAAACTTTCAAGAAACAACAGTTTAGATTTCTCTAAACCTCAGTCTATACTGTGTCATCTCAACGGAAATACGCGGTGCCCTATTTAAATTGAATGCGGTTGTCTCTAATGCATAACCCATAAACGATAGTGGTTATTCGATAAGAGACATCATAGCATGCACCATACCAAATAGTGCATGGCTATTACGTTCAGACACATCATCACACTATGATGTTCCAGGTGGCATGAACTGCGAAACAATTTCCACATTGTCTTAACTGCGTACCAAAACTCGTAACTCAGATATTCATTTATATGATCATATCGTAGATCGTTTATCCTCTTGTTACGACGAACTTCACTCTGAAACAGAATTGAACTTTTCAATATTTCAGACTTGTGATTCATTAAGTAAATACTCTTGTATCTACTCAAATCGTCATTGAAGTAAGAACATAATGATATTCACTGCGTGCCTCAGCACCCATTGGACTGCATACATCAAAATGTATCACTTCCAACAAGTTACTATCTTGTTTCATCTCAATGAAAACAAGGCTTTGCTCATGTGGTATCATTTGCATGTCACTAGTGATTCAAAATCAAGTGAGTATAAAGATCCATCAGCATGGAGCCTCTTCATGCAATTTATACCAACATGACTCAAGCGGCAGTGCCACAAGTAAGTGGTACTATCATCATTACCTCGTATCTTTTGGCACCAATATCATGAACATGTGTAACACTACAATCGAGATTCAATAAACCATTGAAGGTGATTATTCAAGCAAATAGAGTAACCATTATTCTCTTTAAATGAATAATTGTATTGCAATAAACACGATCCAATCATGTTCATGCTTAACGCAAGCACCAAATAACAATTATTTAGGTTTAACACCAATCCCGATGGTAGAGGGAGCGTGCGACGTTTGATCATATCAACCTTGGAAACACTTCCAACACGTATCGTCACCTCGCCTTTAGCTAGGCTCCGTTTATGCCATAGCTTTCATTTCATGTTACTAATCAGTCAGCAACCGAACCGGTATCCAATACCCTCGTGCTACTAGGAGTACTAGTAAATTACACATCAACATCATGTAAATCAAATATACTTCTTTCGACTTTTGCCAGCCTTCTTATCTACCAAGTATCTAGAGTTGCTCCGCCTCACTAACTGTTCCCCTCATTACAGAAGCACTTAGTCTCGGGTTTGAGTTTAATCTTGGGTCTCTTCATTAGTGCAGCAATTGTTTTGCCGTTCCACGAAGTATCCCTTCTAGCCCTTGCCTTTCTTGAAACTTAGTGGTTTTACTAACCATCAACTATTGATGCTCCTTCTTGATTTCTACTTTCGCAGTGTCAAACATCGCGAATTGCTCAAGGATCATTGTATCTATCCTTGATATGTTATAGTTCATCACGAAGCTCTCACAGCTTGGTGGCAGTGACTTTGGAGAACCATCACTATCTCATCTCAAAGATTAACTCCCACTTGATTCAAGCGATTGTCGTACTCAGATAATCTGAGCACACGCTCAACGATTGAGCTTTTCTCCCTTACTTGGTGGACAAAGAATCTTGTCAGAGGTCTCGTACCTCTTAACAAGGGCACAAGCATGAAATCACAATTTCATCTCTTTAGAACATCTCTTATGTTCCGTGACGTTTGAAAACGTCTTCGGCGCCTTGCTTCTAAGCCATTAAGTATTTTGTACTGAACTATCGTGTAGTCATCAGAAACGTGTATGTCGGATGTTCACAGCATCCACAGACGACGCTCGAGGTGCAGCACACCGAGTGGTGCATTAAGGACATAAGCCTTCTGCGCAGCAACGAGGACAATCCTCGGTTTTACAGACTCGGTCTGGAAAGTTTGCTACTATCAACTTTCAACTAAATTTTCTCTAGGAACATATAAAAACAGTAGAGCTATAGCGCAAGCTACATCGTAATTCGCAAAGACCATTAGACTATGTTCATGACAATTAGTTCAATTAATCGTATTACTTAAGAACTCCCACTCAAAAAGTACATCTCTCTAGTCATTTGAGTGGTACATGATCCAAATCCACTATCTCAAGTCCGATCATCACGTGAGTCGAGAATAGTTTCAGTGGTAAGCATCTCTATGCTAATCATATCAACTATACGATTCATGCTCGACCTTTCGGTCTCATGTGTTCCGAGGCCATGTCTGCACATGCTAGGCTCGTCAAGCTTAACCCGAGTGTTCCGCGTGTGCAACAGTTTTGCATCCGTTGTATGTGAACGTTGAGTCTATCACACCCGATCATCACGTGGTGTCTCGAAACGAAGAACTGTCGCAACAATGCACAGTCGGGGAGAACACAATTTCGTCTTGAAATTTTAGTGAGAGATCACCTCATAATGCTACCGTCGTTCTAAGCAAGATAAGGTGCAAAAAGGATTAACATCACATGCAATTCATAAGTGACATGATATGGCCATCATCACGTGCTTCTTGATCTCCATCACCAAAGCACCGACACGACCTTCTTGTCATCGGCGTCACAACATGATCTCCATCAACGTGTTGCCATCGGGGTTGTCGTGCTACTCATGCTATTACTACTAAAGCTACGTCCTAGCAATATAGTAAACGCATGTGCAAGCACAAACGTTAGTTTAAAGACAACCCTATGGCTCCTGCCGGTTGCCGTACCATCGACGTGCAAGTCGATATTAACTATTACAACATGATCATCTCATCCATCCAATATATCACATCACATCGTTGGCCATATCACATCACAAGCATACCCTGCAAGAACAAGTTAGACGTCCTCTAATTGTTGTTGCATGTTTTACGTGGTGACCATGGGTATCTAGTAGGATCGCATCTTACTTACGCAAACACCACAACGGAGATATATGAATTGCTATTTAACCTCATCCAAGGACCTCCTTGGTCAAATCCGATTCAACTAAAGTTGGAGAAACCGACACTCGCCGGTCATCTTTGAGCAACGGAGTTACTCGTAGCGATGAAACCAGTCTCTCGCAAGCGTACGAGTAATGTCGGTCCGAGCCGCTTCGATCCAACAATACCGCGGAATCAATAAAAGACTAAGGAGGGCAGCAAAACGCACATCACTGCCCACAAAAACTTTTGTGTTCTACTCGAGATTACATCTACGCATGAACCTAGCTCATGATGCCACTGTTGGGGAACGTCGCATGAGAAACAAAAATTTTCCTACGCACACGAAGACCTATCATGGTGATGTCCATATACGAGAGGGGATTTCCGATCTACGTACCCTTGTAGATCGCACAGCAGAAGCGTTAGTGAACGCGGTTGCAGTAGTGGAACGTCCTCACGTCCCTCGATCCGCCCCGCGAACCGTCCCACGAACCGTCCCGCGATCCGTCCCACGATCTAGTGCCGAACGGACGGCACCTCCGCATTCAGCACACGTACAGCTCGACGATGATCTCGGCCTTCTTGATCCAGCAAGAGAGACAGAGAGGTAGATGAGTTCTCCGGCAGCGTGACGATGCTCCAGAGGTTGGTGGTTATCTAATCTCAGCAGGGCTCCGCCCGAGGTTCGCAGAAACGCGATCTAGAGGTAAAACCGTGGAGGTATGTGGTCGGGCTGCCTTGAAAAGTTGTCTCAAATCAGCCCTAATTGCTCCATATATATAGGAGGAGGGGAGGGGAGGATTGCCTTGAGGCTCAAGGAGCCCCAAGGGCTGCGCCACCAAGGGAGGAGGAGTCCTCCTCCAATCCTAGTCCAACTAGGATTGGAAGGTGGAGTCCTTCTCTCTTTTCCCACCTTTCCTTTTTTTCTTTCTCTTCTTTTGGTTTTTCTTACTCTTGCGCAAGACAGCCTTGGGCTGACCCCACCTACTTGGTGCGCCACCCCCAAGGTCCTTGGGCCCTCCCGGGTGGGTGGTCCCCCCTCCCGGTAAAGATCCGGAACCCATTCGTCATTCCCGGTACATTACCGGTAATGCCCGAAAACCTTCCGGTAACCAAATGAAGTCATCCTATATATCAATCTTCGTTTCCGAACCATTCCGGAAACCCTCGTGACGTCCGTGATCTCATCCGGGACTCTGAACAACATTCGGTAACCAACCATATAACTCAAATACGCATAAAACAACGTCGAACCTTAAGTGTGCAGACCCTGCGGGTTCAAGAACTATGTAGACATGACCCGAGTGACTCCTCGGTCAATATCCAATAGCGGGACCTGGATGCCCATATTGGATCCTACATATTCTACGAAGATCTTATCGTTTGAACCTCAATGCCAAGGATTCATATAATCCCGTATGTCATTCCCTTTGTCCTTCGGTATGTTACTTGCCCGAGATTCGATCGTCAGTATCCGCATACTTATTTCAATCTCGTTTACCGGCAAGTCTCTTTACTCGTTCCATAATACAAGATCCCACAACTTACACTAAGTCACATTGCTTGCAAGGCTTGTGTGTGATGCTGTATTACCGAGTGGGCCCCGAGATACCTCTCCGTCACACGGAGTGACAAATCCCAGTCTCGATCCATACTAACTCAACTAACACCTTCGGAGATACCTGTAGAGCATCTTTATAGTCACCCAGTTACGTTGCGACGTTTGATACACACAAAGCATTCCTCTGGTGTCAGTGAGTTATACGATCTCATGGTCATAGGAACAAATACTTGACACGCAGAAAACATTAGCAACAAAATGACACGATCAACATGCTACGTCTATCAGTTTGGGTCCAGTCCATCACATGATTCTCCTAATGATGTGATCCCGTTATCAAGTGACAACACTTGCCTATGGTCAGGAAACCTTGACCATCTTTGATCAACGAGCTAGTCAACTAGAGGCTTACTAGGGACAGTGTTTTGTCTATGTATCCACACATGCACTGTGTTTCCAATCAATACAATTATAGCATGGATAATAAACGATTATCATGAACAAAGAAATATAATAATAACTAATTTATTATTGCCTCTAGGGCATATTTCCAACAAAGAATCCCAATTATTGTCACTTTGGGGTATGCGGATTCTAACACGTAGTAGGTGCATATAACTTGCAAGATCGGATCATGAACATAGATATAATGGTGAAAACATAAATAGTTCAGATATGAAATCATGGCACTTAGGCCCTAGTGACAAGCATTAAGCATAGCAAAGTCATAGCAACATATATCTCCAAACATAGTGGGTACTAGGGATTGATGACGAGATGATGTATATACTTCTCGCTCCTTGTTGGTTACCCCAAGTGCACGGTTGAGATGTAGTGAGCAGCAAGTTTTCCCTCACACGAAGACTGTAAGGTTTATCGAACCAGTAGGACTCCTAGGATCAACAAGTAGGTGTCTCCCACCCTGGCACTAGCAGAAGACTCGGACCTGCACACACACAAATAACTTTGCTCCCAACGAGTATAGAGAGGTTGTCAATCTCTCCGGCCTTGTAGTTTGCAAAGGATGAAAACACAAGCAGGAATAGTAATAGTGATTACAACGGGAAAGTAAATGAAAACGATAAATAGTGGAGGTGTAAACAATGATAGTGATATGGACCGGAGTCACATGATGTTCACTAGTGATGTCTCGCTCCCAAAAGACGATAAACAACTATGCTTGGGTAAACAAATTACAGTTGGGCAATTGACAGAATTATAAATGCACCGCAATGCTAATTATGCTACTTGATAGTTATAGGCTCAATAGTAATGGGCAGTACGCCAAGACAAGTAGGCCGTTTATTCATCAGCACCTACTTACTAATCATCCACCTTGAGATAACTATCCAGAACATCTCGCCGGTATTAAGTGTAAACTCAAAGCAACGGACAACTGCATGAACGAACTATGCGTAAGGTAAACAATCCTTGCAACCGTGGTCACAAGAACCGTTGTTTTCTCCCTGGTGTCAACAGCACATCCCCTAGTCTCATGTTTCTGTCACTCAAGCTAGACATCGAGGGTCATGAACCCACAATCATGCATAACGCTCCCTTACAATCTACTACTCGGGCAAAGCAATAAATAGCAACGGAGAACATGCATGAATCACTAAGGAACATAATATAAAAGGATAATCAAATATATAACTCATAACAGTCTGAACATAATCTCATAATCCATCGGATCCCAATAAATCGAGCATAGAAATAGCAAGAGAATTACATAGATGCCTTGATCATGTAGGGAAGCTCACAAGGACTAATCATGGAAGCACAAGTTTGGAGAGAAGACATCACATAGCTACTGGTCATGGACCAATGGTACAAGGAGGACTAGTCATGGTAGGTTCGGGTAGTGTCCATGGCGGTGGAGAAGCTCCTGGAGGTCAATCCTCCCTCTGGCAGGGTGCCGGGAAGAGGTCTCCTGATGCTCCCGATCTCGGAAGCGCTGCGGCGGCATAACGATGGAGAAATTTGTGATTCTGGATCTCCTCGAAGGGTTTTCTCTCAGAGGAGTAAACATAGGCGAAAGGAGGGACCGGAGGAGGTGGGACCCACCCAGGTGGCCTCTTGGCACGGCCTAGAGGTGGGTTGCGCCCATAGGTCGCCTGGGAGGCCTGTGTCCCCCCCCCTATGGGCCATCTTCGGTGATCTGGAAGCTTCTGTTACGCTGATTTTTTATATATTTTTCTCGGGATTTTTCGGGCTTCGGAAAATTGGGTAAAAGCCCCTGTAAAATTGACATCAACACACAGAAACTGGCACTGGGTGCACTGAGTTAGTAGGTTAGTCCAAATATGTGTAAAATGATATAAAAGTGTAGCAAAACATATAACAATGTCATCCAAAAGATCATGGAACAAGCAGAAATTATAGATACGTTTGGGGCGTATTAGGGATCAAGCCCTAACAAAACTAACTCGATTACATGATGAACCTCATACAGCTCTTCACCGACCAGCAACCCTGCGAAGGGATTACTCACTCCCGGTGGAGAGCATCGTGGAATTTGCGATGGAGGAGGGTTGGTGATGATGAAGACCGAAGATTCCCCTCTCTGGAGCCCTAAACGGACCCCAGATTAGGCCTCCCGATGAAGAATAGGAGGTGGCGGCGGCTCCGTATCGGGAAACACGATGAAACTTCCTCTTTGGTTTTTCTCTTTGAAAATAGGATTTTATAGTGCTGGAATTAGGGTCAGCGGAGCCATGTGGGCCCCACTAGACACCAGGCCGCACCAGGGGGGCCTCGCGTGCCCTGATGTCTAGTGGGTGCATGTGGCCTCCCCTTTGGTGGGTCTTGGTTCCAATATTTTTCATATATTCCATAAAAAATCTCCAAAAAGTTTCGTTCCATTCTGAGAACTTTTATTACTGCACAAAAATAACACCATGGTAGTTGTGCTAAAAACAACGTTAGTCCGAGTTAGTTTCATTCAAATCATGCAAATTAGAGTCCAAAATAAGAGCAAAAGCGTTATGAAAAGTAGATACAATGGATACGTATCAACTCCCCCAAGCATAACCCATTGCTTGTCCTCAAGCAATTCAGTTGACAAACTGAAGGTGATAAAGAAAAACTTTTACGAACTCTTTTGTTCTTGTTTACATATACATGCTTAGAGAGCACCCAAGTTTTCAGCATAAACCATGGCTAATCATATCGACAATAACCCTTAGAAACTATATTAGCTCATATCAATGTCATAATCAACTAGCGGGCAATAATAAGATAACTCAAACATCAACACTTTGTCAAAACAATCATGATATAATATGAAAATAACGGTATCTCGCTAGCCCTTTCTGAGACCGCAAAACATAAATGTAGAGCACATCCAAAGTTCAATCAGCGACTAGACATTGTAATTCATGGTAAAAGAGATCCAATCATGCTGCAAACAACGACTAACTAGACACAAAGCATGAGGATGACAGCAGTGCTCTCAGGTTTGGTGCTTATTTGAGAAGGTGATGACTCAAAGTAAAAATAAAATAACATGAAACTAAACAGAAAGTCCCTTCATAGAGGGAAGCACGGATTTGCAGTGGTTTCAGAGCTCATAGCAAAAACAGGAGACAAATTATTTCGGGAGGTGCACCCTTCCTGTCAACGTTACGACCAAGAGTTATCGATATCTTCCATGCTAAACAAATTAGCGGTGATTCCCAGGCGGTAAAAGTAAAGGTTTACTCCCCCTCCACCAACAAACACACTCCATGGCTAGCCGAATCCACGAGTGTCGTCCATACCAACATAAATCCAGGGGTTTTTGTTTAATTATTTTCGATTTATGATTCGGGATTGAGAGTCCCTTTTTACCAGGCCCTCTCGTGCTAGGACGAGTGAATAAACACACATCATGAGAATAACCCGCTTAGCATGGAAGATACTCACCACCCTCTGTCGCTCTATGAGCGGTCCAGGCACACAAAACAGAAGTTCATTTGAAATATTAGAGGTGGCTCATGCAAATTTACTTGGAACAGCACGATAATACCGCATATAGGTAGGTATAGTGGACCCATATGGAATAACTTTGTTTCAAGGATTTTTATGCACAAGCAGTATTCCTATTGGAAATATGCCCTAGAGGCAATAATAAACTAGTTATTATTATAATTCCTTGTTCATGGTAATCGTTTATTATCCATGCTAGAATTGTATTGACTGGAAACTCAAACACATGTGTGGGTACATAGAAAACATTGTGTCCTAGTGAGCCTCTGATGGGCTAGCTCGTTTATGAAAGATGGTCAAGATATCTTGTCCATAGACATGAGTTGTCATTCGATAACGGGATTCATTAGGAGAATGTTGTGATAGACAAGACCCAAACTATGAACATAGCATATGATCGTGTGAGTTTGTTGCTGCTATTTTCTGTATGTCAAGTTTCTGTTGCTATGACCATGAGATCATGCAACTCACTGACGCCGAAGGAGTGCCTTGTGTGTATGAAACATCGCAATGTAATTTGGTGACTATAAAGGTGCTCTACATGTATCTCTTAGGGTGATTGTTGAGTTGGCATGGATCAAGACTGAGATTTGTCCATCGTGTGATGGAGAGGTATCTCGGGGTCCACTCGGTAATACAACATCACAACAAGCTTGCAAGCAATGTGACTAAAGGGTTAGCCACGGGATCTTGTATTACATAATGAGTAAAGAGACTTGTCGGTAACGAGATTGAACTAGGTATAGAGATATCAACGATCGAATCTCGGGCAAGTAACATACCGATGGACAAAGGGAACAATATACAGGATTGATTGAATCCTTGACATCGTGGTTCAACCGATAAAGATCTTCATAGAATATGTAGGAGCCAATATGGGCATCCAGGTCCCACTATTAGTTATTGACCGGAGAGTGTCTCGGTCATGTCTGCATAGTTCTCGAACCCGCAGGGTGTGCACACTTAAGGTTCGGTGACGATTTAGTATTAATGAGTTATGTATGGTGGTAATAGAAAGTATTTTGGAGACCTGGATGAGATCCCGGACATCACGAGGAGCTCCGGAATGGTCCGGAGGTAAAGATTGATATATGCGAAGTTGGTATTCGGGTTCCGAAAAAATTCCGGGATTTACCGGTTTCGTGACGGAGGTTCTGGAAGTGTTCCGGGGGTCCGCCGGGGGGTCCACCTGCCCCGGAGGTCCCCATGGGATGTGAGAGGTGGCGCACCAATGCCTGGTGGGCTGGGTGCCCCTCCCACCTGAAGGCTCATGCGCTCAAAGGGCTAGGGGAACTCAAGGTGGGGCGCCACCCCTTGCCTTGGGTGGCAAGGCACCCCACCCTTGGCCACCGCCCCTCCTAGGGGAAACCCTAGGCCGGACACCTCTCCACCCTCCTCCTATATATATGGGAGGAGAGGGAATGCTGCATTACAAAAGCCACGGCGCAGCCTCTCCCTCTCCCTCTAAATCAGCCTTTCCTCTAGTTCGTCACGGTAGTGCTTGGCGAAGCCGTGTCGGGACAGCTCCACCACCATAGCCGCCACACCGCCGTGCTGCCGAAGAACTCATCTACCTCTCCACCCTCGCTTGCTGGATCAAGGAGGCAGAAACGTCATCGATTTGTACGTGTGCTGAACGCGGAGGTGTCATCCGTTTGATGCTAGATCGGGACGGATCGTGATGGGATCGCGGGACAGATCGTGATTGGATCACGAAGACGTTCGACTACATCAACCGCGTTATATACGCTTCCGCTAAGCGATCTACAGTGCTATGTACATAGAATATCTCCTCTTGTAGATTTGCATCTCCAAGATTGATCTTGGTGAGCGTAGGAAATTTTTTGTTTCCCATGCAATGTTCCCCAACAGTGGCATCATGATCTAAGTCTATGCGTAGATGACATCACGAGTAGAACATAAAGGAGTTTGTGGGCGTTGATATTAACATTGCTTCCCTCCTTAGTCTTTTCTTGATTCACAGGTTTTGTGGGATGAAGCGGCCCAGGCCAACTTTACCCGTCCACGTACGAGAGACCGGTTCCATCGAGTGACATGTAACTTTGTTGCATTAGATGGCTGGTGGGTGTGTGTCTCTCCCACCTTAGTTGAATCGTATTCGACAAAGGTGGTCCTTGTAAAAGGTTAAATAGAAACTTGCATATCACGGTTGTGGTTTTGCATAGGTAAGAAGCGTTCTTGCTAGATACCCAAAGCAGCCACGTAAAACATACAACAACAAATTAGAGGACGTCTAACTTGTTTTTGCATGGTATGTTGTGATATGATATGGCCAAAAACATGATAACATATATTTTATGTATGAGATGATCATGTTGTATAGTTAATATCGACTTGCATGTCGATGTTACGGCGGGCAGGAGCCATAGGGTTGTCTTTAATTATTGTATGACATGTGTGTCAATCATTAAGTGTTGTGTAATGCTTTACTTTATCGCTAAACGGTAGCAATAGTAGTAGAAGCATGATTAGCGCGACAACCCTGACGGCAACACAATGATGGAGATCATGATGATGGAGATCATGGTGTCATGCCGGTGATGATGGAGCTCATGCCCGTGCTTTGGAGATGGAGATCAAAAGCACAAGTTCATGGCCATATCATGTCACTTATGATTTGCATGCGATGTTAATCCTTTTATGCACCTTGTTTTACTTAGGACGACGGTGGAATTATAAGTTGATCCCTCACTAATATTTCAAGATAAATTGTGTTCTCCCCGAGTGCGTACCATTGCAAAAGTTCATCATTTAGAAGCGCCACGTGATGATTGAGTGTGATAGACTCTACGTTCGCATACAACGGGTGCAAGCCAGTTTTGCACATGCGGAACACTCGGGTTAAAATTGACGAGCCTAGCATGTATAGACATGGCCTCGGAACACAAGAGACCGAAAGGTCGAACATGATTCATATAGTAGATATGATCAACATGAAGATGTTCACCATTGAAACCACCTCATCTCACGTGATGATTGGACTTGGCTTGGTGAATTTGGATCATGTAACACTCGAATGACTAGAGGGATGTCAATTTGAGTGGGAGTTTTTAGTGATATAATGAACATAGTCTAAGTTGTCTTTGCAAAATATGTTGTGGAACAATAGCTCGCGTTGTAGCTCCCCTGTATTTTTGATACGTTCCTTGAGAAAACTAAGTTGAAAGATGATAGTAGCAATTATGCGGATTGGGTCCGTAAACTGAGGATTGTCCTCATTGTTGCACAGAAGGCTTATGTCCTTAATGCACCGCTCGTTGTGCTACCCCAAGCGTCATCTGTGGATGTTGTGAACATCTCACATACATGTTTTGATGATTACATGATAGTTCAATGTGTCATGCTTTACGACTTAGAATTGAGGCTCCCAAAACGTTTTGAACGTCACGGAACATATGAGATGTTCCAAGACCTAAAATTAGGAATTCAGACTCATGCCCGTGTTGAGAGGTATGACACCTCCGACAAGATTCTTTGCCTGCAAAGTGAAGGACAAAAGCTCAATCGACGAGCATGTGCTAAGATTGTCTGGGTGCTACAATTGCTTGAATTAAGTGGGAGTTGATCTTCCAGATGAAATAGTAATTGACACAGTTCTCCAAAGTCAGTGCCACCAAGCTACTGAGCTTCGTGATGAACTATAGCATACCAGGGATGGAGAAGATGTGAGCTATTCGCGATGTTTGACACCGCGAAGGTAGGAATCAAGAAGGATCATCAAGTGTTGATGGTTAGTAAAACCACTAGTTTCAAGAAGGGCAAGGGCAAGAAGGGAAACTTCGAGAATGACAAATCAATTGTCGCTCCAATGAAGAAACCCAAGGTTGAACCCAAACCCGAGACTAAGTGCTTCTATTATGAGGGGAACGGTCACTAAAGCGGGACTGCCCTAGATTCTTGGTAGATAAGAAGGCTAGCAACGTTAACGGAAGTATATTAGATATACGTGTTATTGATGTGTGCATTACTGGTACTCCTAGTAGCACCTGGGTATTAGATACCGGTTCAGTTGCTAAATGTTGGTAACTCGAAATAAAAGCTATGGAATAAACAGAGACTAGCTAAAGGCGAGGTGACGATGTGTGTTGGAAGTATATCCATGGTTGATATGATCACCATCGCACGCTCCCTCTACGTTCGGGATTAGTGTCGAACTTAAATAAATATTATTTGGTGTTTGCGTTGAGCATGAACATGATTAGATCATGTTTATTGCAACGCGGTTATTCATTTAAGTCAAAGAATAATGGTTATTCTTTTTACATGAATAATACCTTCAATGGTCATGCACCCTATGTGAATGGTTTATTGAATCTCGATCATAGTAATACACATGTTCATAATAATGATGCCAAAATATACAAAGTTAGTAATGATAGTACCACTTACTTATGGCACTACTGCTTAATTCATATTGGTATAAAATGCATGAAGAAACTCCAAGCTGGTGGATCTTTGGACTCGGTCAATGTTGAATCCTTTGAGACATGTGAACCATGCCTATTGGTCTAAACACATGAAGAAACTCCATGCTAATGGGTGTTTTGGACTCACTTGATTTTGAATTACTTGAGACATGCAAACCATGCCACATGGGTAAGATGACTAAATGCCTCGTTTTCAAGTGAGATGGAACGATCAAGTGACTTATTGGAAATAATACGTTTTGATGTATGTAGTCCAATGAGTGCTGAGGCACGGAGTGGATATCATTATGTTCTTACTTCACAGATGATTTGAGTAGATACGGGTGTATTTACTTGATGAATCACGACTCTGGAATATTGGAAAGTTCAAGCAATTTTAGAGTGAAGTTGAAGATCGTTGTGATAAGAGGATGAAATGTTTACGATATGATCGTATAGCTAAATATCTGAGTTGCGAGTTTGGTATACATTTAAGACAATGTGGAAATTGTTTCATAACTCCTTCCACCTGGAACACCATAGTGTGATGGTGTGTCCGAACATCAAAGCCACGCCCTATTGGATATGATGCGTACTATGATGCTGCTTATCAATTTTCCACTATCGGTTTAGGGTTATGCATTAGAGACAACCAACTTCACTTGAAATAGGGCACCATATAATTCCGTTGAGATGACACCGTGTGAACTATGGTATGGAAAGAAACCTAAGCTATCATTTCCTAAAGTTTGGGGCTACAATGCTTATGTCAAAAGGCTTCAGTCTAATGAGGTCAAACCCAAAGTGGATAAATGCATCTTCATAGCATAACCAAAGGAAAAAAAAAGTAGGGTATATCTCCTATCTCAGATCCAAAGGTAAAATGTTTGTTGCCAAGAATGGGTCATTTCTCGAGAAAGAGTTTCTCTCAAAAGAATTGAGTGGGCGGATGGTGGAACTTGATGAGTTTATTGAACTGTCACTTCAAAGAGAGTGGAGCACGGCACGGGGAGATGTTCCTGTGGAGCCTACACCAATTGAAGAGGAAGCTAATGATGATGATCATGAACCTTTAGATCAAGTTACTACCAAACCTCATAGGTTGACAAGGACAAGTACTGCTCCAGAGTGGTACGTTAATCCTGTCTTAGAGGTCAAGTTGTTGGACAACAATGAACCTACGAGATATGGAGAAGTGATGGTGGGCCCGAATTCTGACAAATGGCTAGAGGCCATGAAATCTGAGATAGGATCCATGTATGGAACAAAAGTGTGGACTTTGGAAGAACTACTTTATGGTCTTAAGGCTATTAAGTACAAATGGATCTTTAAAAGAAGTCAGTTGATGATGCTAAGTGTCACCATTCAGAAAGCTCGACTTGTCGCAAAGAGGTTTTTGGAAATTTCAAGGAGTTGACTATGATGAGACTTACTCAGTCATAGCGATGCTAAAGTCTGTTGGAATTATGTTAGCAGTTTCTGCATTTTTAAATTATGAAATCTGGCAGATGGATGTCAAAACATTGTTTCCTTAATGGTTTCCTTGAGGAAAGGTTGTATGTGATACAACCAGAAGGTTTTCTCAATCCTAAGTATGCTAAAAGGCATGCGAGCTCCAGCAATCCATTTATGGATTGGAGCAAGCATCTCGGAGTAGGAATATACACTTTGATGATATGATCAAAGATTTTGGGTTTATACAAAGTTCATGAGAAACTTGTATTTATAAGAAAGTGAGTGGGAGCACTATAGAATTTCTGATAAGTATATGTGGTTGACATATTGTTTATCGGAATTGATGTAGAATTTCTGGAAAGCATATAGGGTTGTTTGAAAGGAGTTTTTCAAGGAAACCATGGATTAAGCTACTTGAACATTGGGCATCAAGTTCTATAGAAATATATCAAGATGCTTGATAGAACTTTCAATGAATACATACCTTGACAAGATTTCGAAGGAGTTCAAAAGAGATAAATCAAAGAAGGAGTTCTTGGTTGTGTTGTAAGGTGTGAATTTGAGTAAAGACTCAAAGCACAACCACGACAGAAGATAGAGAAAGGACTAAGGTCATCTCCTATGCCTTAGCCGTATGCTCTATAGTATGACATGTTGTGTACCGCACCTGATGTGTGTCTTTCCATGAGTCTGTCAAGGGGTACAAGAGTGATCCAGGAGTGGATCACTAGACAGCGGTCAAAATTATCCTTAGTAACTTGAGGACTAAGGAAATGTTTCTCAATTATGGAAGTGATAAAAGAGTTCGTCGTAAAGGGTTACGTCGATGCAAGCTTTGACACCAATCCGGATGACTCTGAGTAGCAAATCGGATTCGTATAGTGGAGCATTCATTTGGAGTGGCTCCAAGTGGAGCGTGGTAGCAGTATCTACACTGTAACATAGAGATTTGCCAAGTACACATGGATCTGAATGTTTCACACCCATTGACTAAAACCTCTCTCACAAGCAAAACATGATCAAACCCCAGAACTTATTGGGTGTGAATCACATGGTGATGTGAACTAGATTATTGACTCTAGTGCAAGTGGGAGACTATTGGAAATATTCCCTAGAGGCAATAATAAATTGTTTATTATTATATTTCCTTGTTCATGATAATCGTTTATTATCCATGCTAGAATTGTATTGATTGGAAACTCAAATACATGTGTGGGTACATAGACAACAATGTGTCCCTAATGAGCCTCTGATGGGCTAGCTCGTTGACCAAAGATGGTCAAGGTTTCCTAGCCATAGACATGAGTTGTAATTTGATAACGGGATCACATCATTAGGAGAATGATGTGATGGACAAGACCCAAACTATGAACGTAGCATATGATCATGGCAGTTTATTGCTATTGTTTTCTACATGTCAAGTATATGTTCCTATGACCATGAGATCATGCAACTCACTGACACCGGAGGAGTAACTTGTGTGTATCAAACGTCACAACGTAACAGAGTGACTATAAAGGTGCTCTATAGGTATCTCCGAGGGTGTCTGTTGAGTTGGCATGGATCAATACTGAGATTTATCACTCCGTGTGAGGGAGTGGTATCTCAAGGCCCACTCGGTAATACAACATCACAACAAGCTTGCGAGAAATGTGACTAAAGATTTAGCCACGGGATCTTGTATTACATAACGAGTAAAGAGAATTGTCGGTAACGAGATTGAACTAGGTATAGAGGTACCGACAATAAAATCTCGGGCAAGTAACATACCGATAGCGAAAGGGAACCGTATACATGATTGATTGAATACTTGACATCGTGGTTAGACTGATAAAGATCTATGTAGAATATGTAGGAGCCAATATGGGCATCTAGGTCCCACTATTGGTTATTGACCACATAGTGTCTCGGTCATGTCTGCATAGTTCTCGAACCTGCGGGGTTTGCATACTTAAGGTTCGGTGACGATTTAGTATTAATGAGTTATGTGTGGTGGTAATAGAAAGTGAAAGTGCGTTATATCGACTAGAGGGGGGTGAATAGGAGATTTTTACAATTTCATCACTGAGGAAATTCCTCACTGATGACTAACTTACAGCGGAAACAGTAAAGGATCAGAAGTGCAAAGTTTCACAACAGAAGTTTTTCAGAGTGAAGAATGTGAAAACAGATTGCACAGTGAGCAGGCACGCAAAATACAGATGAGGAATAACTAACGTGAAGAATTTCGGGTTGAGGAAATTCAGAGAAAGTCTTCAGCAAATTCTTCAAACAGTCACAGTGAAAGTCATCAACACATAATACGGGGAAAGTAAAGAGTTGAGGAATTAGAACCCGTTTCTCAGTGAAGACAGTCGTTGATGACCCAGTTCCAACTGTTGTGACAGTCGTACATCTGGTTTGGAGCGGCTTGGTATTGAAACCAAAGGACACCCAGTCCCGGGACACACAGTCCCTACCGTATTCTCCTTGAGCTAAGGACACACAGTCCTCGCCCAACACTCGTGGTAAGTCTTCAAGGCAGACTTCCAAACCCTCACAAACTTGGTCACCCGGCGATCCACAATTGACTGCTGGAAAGCTCTAGACCATGACGCCTAACCGTCTGGAGGATGCACAGTCCTCAAAGGTAAAAGGCTTCAGTCCTACACAGGAACAACTTCTTCAGTGATGCTCAATCACTAGGATTGGTTTGTGGTTTCGGTGGGTGGTGTATTTCCTCACTGGTGAATTACTCTCGAAGGCTCTGAGGAATTTGGGTTGCTCTTATGACAAGTGTCAGTTTCTAACGGAGCAGCCAACCAGCTAGTGGTTGTGGGGATGGCTATTTATAGCCTCGGAGCATCCCGACATGATTTGACACTAATGCCCTTAAATAATATGACCGTTAGAGTGGATAAGACCAGTGACTTGGCGTGATTATCAAAACGGTCGGAACCCTCAACTGAGAGAGTCCTCATGTCACTCATATTCCTCACTTGAGGCTTTTGATAGGATTAGGCTTGGGTTGAGCATCATGAGGAAATTCATTCCATAGTGTAACTTCGACCCCCTTTAATAGTACGGTGTTCCTATTACTCAAATGCAAAGAAAGTAAAGCAGAAAGTGTAAATCTTCATGCTTCAAATTCTCCAGAATGATTTTCTTCAGGAACCACCGGACTTCTCAATATCAATATCTTCATGAGGAATATCAATTTCATCGCAGATTCTTCGCGATTCATTTCTTCAGCTTCAGACCAATTTCTTCAACTGAAGACATATAATTTTAGGGGTCGATATTCTTCAAATGTCTCAAACTCCTCAATGACTTATAGATCCTGTGTACACTCACAAACACATTAGATACTTAACCTATAAGTCTTCAGACCACCAAAATCACTAAGGGGCACTAGATGCACTTACAGAAAGTTGTTTGGATTCTCGTATGAGATCCTGAACGTCATGAGGAGCTCCGGAATGGTACGGAGGTAAAGATTGATATATGGGAAGTTGGTATTCGGGTTCCGGGAAAGTTTCGGGATTTACCGATTTTCTGACGGAGATTCCAGAAGTGTTTCGGGAGTCCACCCGGAGGGTTCACCTGCCGTGGAGGGTGCCATGGGTTGTAAGAGGTGGCGTACCATCCTGTGGTTGGTTGGGCACCCCTCCCACTTGAAGGCCCATGCGGTCAAAGGCTTAGGGCAGCCCAAGATGGGGCGCCACCCCTTGCCTTGGGTGGCAAGGCACCCCACCCTTGGCCGCTGCCCCTCCTAGGGGAAACCCTATGCCAGCCACCTCTCCACCCTCCCCCTATATATATGAGAGGATAGGGAGGGCTGCAATACACAAGACACGGCACAACTTCTCTTTCTCCCTCTAAATCGGCATTTCCTCTAGTTCGTCATGGTAGTGCTTGGCGAAGCTGTGCCGGGACAGCTCCACCACCATTGTCGCCACACCGTCGTGCTGCCGGAGAAATCATCTACCTCTCTGCCCACGCTTGCTGGATCAAGGAGGCGGAGACGTCATCCAGTTGTATGTGTGCTGAACGTGGAGGTGTCGTCAGTTCGGCGCTAGATCGGGACGGATCATGATGGGATCGCGGGACAGATCATGATTGGATCACGAAGACGTTCGACTACATCAACCGCATTATATATGCTTCCGCTAAGAGATCTACAAGGGTATGTAGATACAATCTATCCTCTTGTAGATGTGCATCTCCTAGATTGATCTTGGTGAGCATAGGAAATTTTTTGTTTCCCATGCAACGTTCCCCAACAATTCTTGCTTAGTAGAGGCGAAGGCTAGCAAATAGGTTGGGAAGCAACCATCTAGAGAGCAAAGATGGTCATGAACATGCTTTATGAATAATCATCATTGCATACTAGGATGGGTAGGATATAAGCACCACGAACATAAATACTGTGGAGGCTATGTGAACATGTGCCAAGTCAAGCCACTCGGACATTTAGAGGAGGATATCATATCATCATACTACATCACAACCATTTTAATGCATGTTGACATCCAAGATAACTCATTATCCACTCCTAGATACTTAAGCATGGCATGAACAACTATAATCTCTAATTATCATTTCAAACATGTTTGGTCATAATACACTAAATCATGGATACGAGTCTAAACATATTTACAAAAACAAAAACAAGTTGAGTTCATACCCTCTTTTCTCTACCATGGTCACTGATAACCCACAAGTGTAGGGGATCGCAACAATTTTCTAGGGTAGAGTATTCAACCCAAATTTGTTGATTCGCCTCAAAGGGAAGCGAAAGAATATTCTCAAGTATTAGCAGTTGAGTTTGTGAGATTCAACCACACCTGAAAGATTAGTGTATGCAAGCAAAGTATCAGTAGCAAAGTAGTATGATAGCAACGGTGACAGAAACAGATCTGTTGACGGCAGACTATTCCTAACTGTTGTATCAATGGCGCCGGTAGGTTGCACGTGGACGGGGAACTGTAAGTGAATCTAGTGCCCCTTAGTGATTTTGGTGGTTTGAAGACTTATAGGTTAAGTATCTAATGTGTTCATGAGTGTACACAGGATCTATAAGTCACTGAGGAGTTTGAAATATTTGATGAATATCGACCCCTAAAAATGTATATCTTCGGTTGAAGAAATTGGTCTGAAGCTGAAGAATTGAATCGCGAAGAATCTGTGATGAAATTGATATTCCTCATGAAGATATTGAAATTGAGGAATTCGGTGTGTCCTGAAGAAAATCATTTTGAAGACTTTGAAGCATGAAGATCTACTCTTTCTGTTTTGTTTTCTTCACACTTGAGTAATAGGAACACCGTACTGTTAAAGGGGGGTCGAGGTAACACTTTGGAATGAATTTCCTCATGATGCTCAACCCAAGCCTAATCTTACCAAAAGCCTCAAGTGAGGAATACGAGTGACATGAGGACTCTCACAGTTGAGGGTTCCGACCGTGTCGATAGCCACGCCACATCATTGGTCTTATCCACACCAACGGTCATATTATTTAAGGGCATTAGTGTCAAATCATGTCGGGATGCTCCCAGGCTATAAATAGCCGCCCCCACAACCATTAGCTGGTTGGCTGCTCCGTTAGAGACTGACACTTGTCATAAGAGCAACCCAATTCCTCAGTCCTAGAGAGTAATTCATCAACGAGGAAATACCCCAAACATCAAACCACAAACCGAGAACCAAGTGATTGAGCATCACTGAAGAAGTTGTTCCTGTGTGGGACTGAAGCCTTTTACTTTTGAGGACTGTGCATCCTCCAGACGGTTAGGCGTCATGGTCTAGAGCAATCCAGCAGTCAATTGTGGATCGCCGGGTGACCAAGTTTGTGAGGGTTTGGAAGTCTGCCCTGAAGACTTACCACGAGTGTTGGGCGAGGACTGTGTGTTCTTAGCCCAAGAAAAATACCGTAGGGATTGTGTGTCCCGGGACTGTGTGTCTTTTGGTTTCAATACCAAGCCACTCCAAACCAGATGTACAACTGTCACAGCAGTTGGAACTGGGTCATCAACTACTGTCTTCACTGTGAAACGGGTTCTAATTCCTCAACTCTTTATATTCCTCAGATTATGTGTTGATGATTTCCACTGTCACTGTTTGAAGAATTTGCTGAAGACTTTCTATGAAATTCGTCAACCCCAAATTCTTCACGCTAGTTAATCCTCATATGTTTTCTGCGTGCCTGCTTACTGTGCAATCTGTTTTCACATTACTCATACTGAAAATCTGTTGTAGTGAAACTTTGCCCTCCTGATCCTTTACTGTTTCCGCTGTAAGTTAGTCATCAGTGAGGAATTTCCTCAAAAGGAATTTCCTTAGTGATGAAATTCTAAAAATCTCCTATTCACCCCCCCCCCCCCTCTAGTCGATATAACGCACTTTCAATTGGTATCAGAGCAAGGTACTCCCTTGTTCTGCGTGATTTTCATTTAACCACCTGGAGTTTTAGTTATGTCGATGCAGGCATGATTAAGGTTACTGCAGCATGTCCTACTTTCGAAGGAAAGAACTTTCCCTTCTGGAAGACCAAGATGCAGATGCATCTACAAGCTATTGACAATGATCTCTGGCATATTGTGGAACATGGCGTCCCCATTATCTGTGCAAGTGTCTCTGCTGCTGATGTGAAGAAATTCAAGCAACTTGATTCTCAAGCGAAGAATATCATCTGTGGCCATCTGAGCCCAGGCCAGTTTGGAAGAGTGAGTGCTTTGGGCTAAGCAACACTTATCTGGGAGAGACTGTGCAAAGTAAATGAAGGAGTATCAACCCAGCATGATTCTCGAGTTGATGTTCTTCGCAATCTCTTCAATCGCTTCAAGAGGCTTGACAATGAAAGCTGCCAAGATACCTTTGATCGCCTCACTAACATATCAAATGAACTACAAGCATTGGGAGCTCGAGACATTACTGTTCACGAAGTTGTGAAGAAACTGCTAAGATCTTTGGATTCTTCATTTGATACTTTAGTCCTGATGATTCAAGAAAGACCAGACTACAAGATGCTTGATCCAGCTGATATACTCGAAAGACTCAATACTCATGAATTCCAACAAGAAGAAAAGAAAGATCTATATGGACCAAGCTATTCTAGACCACGTGCACTGAAGGCTAGAGAAATTTCCTCATCTAAAGAAGAAGACTCGGATGATAGCATTGGTGACCCTGAAGAATTTGGACAGGAGCTTGCAATGCTCCACACGAAATTCCAGAGGTTTACACAACGTGGCCAGTTCGGTAAATCTTCAAGAAGAGATATGAGGAAATCAGAATCTTCATATGAGGACTACAAGGAAAGAACCTGCCACAAATGCAAGAAATCAGGTCATTACATTGCTGATTGTCCCCGTTGGGGAAAGGAATCAAAGAAGAAGAAATACAAGGATGACAGTTCTGATGACTCGAAGAAGAAGAAGAAATCTTCAAAATCGTCATCTTCAAAGCCCTCATCGCACAAGAAGACTAGTTTCAGAAAGGCTCGGGCACTTATTGGCAAGGAAATGGATTCCGAGGCAGAATCATAGGAATGTGATGAAGAGGAGGGTTCTGATGAAGACTCAGAATCCGGACAGGCCAGTCTTGCACTTGCAACCACTTTCGTCAGCAAGTCAATCTTCAACCTTGAAGAAGATGATAACACCATCCACACTGATGACTATGCTGATGACTTCGCTCCAACCTATTGCTTCATGGCAAAAGGTTCAAAGGTACCGAATGATGCTTCCTCCTCTGATTCAAGTGATTGTGAACCTGATGATTATAAAAAACCCAGTTATAGTAAACTTTCTGTCATTGCCACTAAACAACAAACTGCTCTGAAAAGCTTCAGAAACTGCTAGATAGAAGTGATGATCTGTTGAATGATGAAATGAATCTTACCCAAATCCTCACTGAAGATGTGAAAAGTCTTCAGTCTAGATTTGATAATCTTCAAGATCGTTATGATACACTCCTCGCTGATCATGAGAAACTTTCCTATGAATTTCTTCAAAGGAAGCTTGATCTAGAGAAGCTAAGGATTTCTCATGATGATCTTCGTATGGAAAATGATTCATTGCTAGCTCAACAGATCAACGCTGCTCAAGCTGAATTCATTCCTCCATGTCTTAAATGCATTGAACGTGAAACTGCTAATTCTTCACCAGAATCATCAAATGCTTCTATTGCTACAAATTCCTCAACTGCTCCTGTAGTGTCAAATTCCTCACTTGAGGAAAACACACATGTCACTCATGAAAATGCAGGGCTGAAGGAATTGTATATGACAGGTATATACAAAAGTCTCAAACGACATCAAACCCTTTATGATGTGCTCAAAAAGCAGATCTTGAACAGGAACCCGAGGAAAGAAGGAATTGCCTTTGAGAGGAAATTGAATGCTAATGGATCCTATTGGAAACCTGAGCAGTATCCCAAAACCACATGGGTTGCTGATACTGGGCCTCCTTTTGATCCATCCAATCTAACTAGATTTTCATGTGATTCATCCTATTCCTCAGATGACTCATTTGACTCCAACTATAAACTATTCAAAAATCAAGCTGGTGAAGTATTTGCTCGATATGTTGGAACTAACTACAGGAATGGCCCTCCCCTGAGGAAAATCTGGGTTCCTAAAAAGTTGTCTTGAAAATCTTCAGGTAAATATCCTCATGACATCACCTATGAAGAATTTGAACCCCAGATCAAATTCCTCGGGAGGACCAAAGTCTTCAAGAGGATCAAAATCCTCAACTGGTAAAAACTATGCTCGTACCCGTGCTAATGCTTCTAACATGCAGGGAAACTACAAGGAATATGAATATGAGCGTTACTCTTCAAATCATTTTGTTCATAAATCCTCAAACCAGTTCTCTGCATATTCATATGAGTACTTTAACCCCCCTACTGCTAAGAGAAGTGCATTATCTTCAATGCCTCCTTTCTCATATGGTGCTCGCAGGCTGATGAATGCTTTACCACCCCTTCAAATGTGAAAATCATTGTAGGTTAGGTCTCCAGATGAAAATCATTGTCTGAAGAAGTTGCTGGAGACCTGAGGAAATGCTTGATAGGACGCAAGCTAGTATTGATGAAATAGAAATATTTCACATGTCCTTATAATTCTGTTATGATGAAATTACTATCTGATGAAATTGATATCATATTCTTCAAGTCTGAAGCATATGAGATGGTAAGCTGTAGTAATTCATCTGCAGGATGACAAACCCAAGAGTACTAAGTGGGTTCTTGATAGTGGTTGCACACATCACATGACTGGTGATAAAAGCTTGCTGATGAATATGCCACTAACTCCATCACCCCTGAAGCAAATCACATATGCTGACAAAGGTAAAAGCAAGGTATTGGGACTTGGCAAAGTGGCTATTTCCAAGGATAGGCATATGGGCAAAGTGATGCTTGTTGAATCCCTTGGATTTAACCTCATGTCAGTCTCAATGCTTTGTGATATTGATATGTTCTTATCTTTCGTAGATATAGATGTGTTGTCATCATGGAATCTGACAGATCTAAAGTCTTCGAAGGTGTCAGAAGAGGGGATTTGTACGTTGTTGATTTCTCTACAGGTCCTCAACCAGCCACTTGCTTACTAGCAAAAACCTCAGAAGGATGGCTTTGGCACCGAAGACTAGGTCATGCAGGCATGAGGAATTTGCACACGCTCGCAAAGAAGAAGCATGTCATCGGCATCGAATCAGTCAAATTCCTCAAGGATCATCTCTGTGGTGCATGTGAATCTGGGAAAATGACCAGATCCAAGCATCCCTCGAAGACTATCATGACTACTACTCGTCCATTCGAATTTCTTCACATGGATCTATTTGGACCTACTCATTATGCCACACTAACAAATGCAGCATCTTTATATGGCTTTGTCATAGTTGATGATTATTCTAGATATACATGGGTGCATATCATCTTATATAAAACTGAAGTGCAGGAAATCTTCAAACGATTTTTTTCAAGGGCCTCGACGAACTTCGGCATCAAGATCAAACATATCAAGAGTGATAATGGAATAGAGTTCAAAAACACTGGTCTTGATGATTATCTTGATGAACTTGGTATTACTCACGAATTATCTGCTCCTTATACTCCTCAACAGAATGGTGTCGTCGAAAGGAAGAACAGGACTCTGGTTGAGATGGCAAGAACCATGCTTGAAGAATATCAGACTCCTCGTCGTTTTTGGCCTGAAGCAATCAACAATGCATGCCATATCATCAACAGGGTATATCTTCACAAATTCCTCAAGAAAACCTCATATGAACTCCTCACTGATAAGAAACCCAATGTAAGTTATTTCAAAGTCTTCGGTGCAAAATGTTGGATTAGAGATCCTCACCATAGCTCAAAATTTGCACCTACGGAACATGAGGGTTTTATGCTCGGTTATGGAAAGGACTCGCACACCTACAGAGTCTTCAACAACTATCACAACAAAGTTGTTGAGACTGTACATGTGCGGTTCGATGAAACTAATGACTCGCAAAGAGAGCAATTGCCTTGTGATCCAGATAAGTTGTCTCCTGAGGAAGCAATAAAGCTCAAACCTACTGAAGACATTGTTCCCACTGAGGAAATTGATGAAGAAACCATCCCCATCACTGATGAAAATCAAGAAGGTGCTCCTGAGGAAATTGCTCCAGGACCACTTCCTCAGCCCAGACGAAATCCTCAACCAGCTCATCCGAGGATTGCAAATGAAGTAGAACTTGACAAAATCCTCAATGACATCAATGCGCCAGGTCCTCTCACTCGCTCAAAAGCATCACACTTAGTTAACTTTTGTGGGCATTTCTCCTTTGTATCTATCACAGAACCCTCAAAAGTTGCTAAGGCTTTCCTCGAACCGGAGTGGATCCAAGCTATTCAAGATGAACTTCTTCAATTCAAGCTGAATGATGTATGGGAGCTCGTCAAACGACCAGATCCTCGCAAGCACAAAATCATCGGAACCAAGTGGATTTTCCAAAACAAGCAAGATGAGGATGGTCAAGTGCTGAGGAACAAGGCACGACTTGTAGCCCAAGGCTACACCCAGGTTGAAGGAATAGATTTTGATGAAACTTTTGCACCTGTTGCTAGACTTGAAGCTATTCGAATACTACTTGCTTATGCTAATCATCATAACATCATATTATATCAAATGGATGTGAAAAGTGCATTCCTCAATGGTAAGCTTGAGGAAGAAGTATATGTTGCTCAGCCCCCAGGTTTTGAGGATCCAAAGAATCCAGACAAAGTCTTCAGACTCAAAAAGGCTCT
This sequence comes from Hordeum vulgare subsp. vulgare, assembly GCF_904849725.1. Classification (NCBI taxonomy): domain Eukaryota; kingdom Viridiplantae; phylum Streptophyta; class Magnoliopsida; order Poales; family Poaceae; genus Hordeum; species Hordeum vulgare. Next base: position 43,700,909 of record NC_058520.1, on the reverse strand, counting down.
CTATGGTCTCAAGCAAGCCCCTCGAGCATGGTATGATACATTGAAGGAATTCCTCATGAAGAAAGGCTTCAAACCTGGTTCACTCGATCCAACACTTTTCACTAAATCCTATGATAATGAGCTATTTGTGTGCCAGATATATGTCGATGATATTATATTTGGCTGTACTGACAAACGATACAGTGATGAATTTGCTTACATGATGAGTGAAGAATATCGGATGTCTATGATGGGGGAGCTGAAATTCTTCTTAGGTCTTCAAATTCGTCAACAACGCAATGGAATCTTCATATCACAGGAGAAATACCTCAAGGATGTTCTGAGGAAATTCGACAATCATGAATGCAAAGGTGCCAAGACTCCAATGCCTACCAACGGCCACCTCTGCACTGATGAAAATGGTAAAGAATTCGATCAGCAGGTATATCGCTCTATGATTGGCTCCTTATTGTATCTATGTGCATCTAGGCCAAATATAATGCTTAGTGTTTGCATGTGTGCACGTTTTCAAGCAAAACCAAAGGAATCACACCATAAGGCTGTGAAGCATATTCTTCGATACTTAGCTCACACACCAACACTAGGATTATGGTATCCCAAGGGCTCAAATCTTCATCTGGTAGGGTATTATGATTCTAATTATGCTGGTGACCGTGTGGATCGCAAGTCAACTTCTGGCACATGCCATTTCCTCGGAAGATCACTAGTTTGCTGGTCCTCAAAGAAGCAGAACTGCGTATCACTCTCCACTGCCGAAGCTGAGTACATTGTTGCGGGTTCATGCTGCGCTCAATTGCTGTGGATGAAGCAAACCCTCAAGGACTATGGCATCAACATGAAGAATGTGCCTCTCTACTGCGACAATGAGAGTGCAATCAAGATTGCATACAACCCAGTACAACACTCGAAGACCAAGCACATCCAGATTCGTCATCATTTTCTTCGGGACCATGTCCTCAAGGGCAATATCCTCATCGACCATGTGAAAACTGATGATCAACTGGCAGATATCTTCACTAAGCCCTTGGATGAGAAAAGGTTTTGCAAGTTGCGGTGTGAGCTAAATATCTTAGAATCCTCAAATGTTTTGTAAAAACATGCACACATCCTAACACTTATGCAAAATTGATGACTTAGATGTGCAACACATGATGAATCGATTTTCTTCAATTGATGAAGAATATCACTCTGAATGTGAAGAAATCAACGAAGAAATTGATTCTTAGGGCCCTACGACAATTGTACGCGGCGTCTATAATCAACATTCTTATATGGTGGGTCACGCCACCGCCCAACATGAAATTCCTCAAGATTGATTTTCTTCAAAGTTACATTTCCTCAAAATTTGATTTTCTTCAAAACAGTTGTTCTTCATTCTGACGATTTATAACAAAATCCTCAAGTTAGTCAAAGCTTCAAAAACACTTGATGATTTTCGTTTACCTAGACAGACTGTGATTTCAAGTCCTCAACAGCATTCACTTATAGCTATTTCTTCAAGTTGATATTTCATCTAAGTGAATGTGATCAGACCCTACTTTCCCTCTATGCTATTCTCATCCAGTCTATTCAATTCTTCATATGCGTTCTACTTGGAACTTTGTTCAAAATCCTCACTGTGTCCTTGTCAGCTGATGATTTTGTAATAAAATCCTCAAATCTTCAAAAATGTTTCTTTAATGCACAGTAACTGAACCCCACTTTCCTCGTTCGGATAACCACGATCTCCATGATCTCCACCGCTTTTCTCGGGAGCTACACGTGTCCTGCGGAGACGTAGAGGCACGGGCTATTTGGTCCGATTTCTTCGCGCCAACAGTAACTGCCTGGCTATAAATATGTCCCCATCCCCCTCGGTAAAACACTTCTTCGCTCCATCGCACTCCTGCTATAGCAAAAGCACTGAACCCTAGCGCCACCGCTGGAAGTCTCGTCGCCGGCGAAGAAGAGCTTCACTGCCTCGACTTTTCTGTCGCCGAAACCACGCTGGAGTCGGACCATCCTCGTCCGCCACCGCTGTAGACGTCCTCTGCTGCCGGGTTAGGGCGCAGTGGACACGCACCGACAGAGCTTCTCCCTGCAACTCTTCTCTGGTCTTCGTGCGCGCCATATAGGGTAAATAAAAACCCTATTTTTACAACAAGTTTGATCTACTATTTTACCTCTGAGATGTGAAATCTGTTTTTCCTCAAGAATCCATATGCATCTGATTCCTCAAATACTGCCTATCACCACACTATTGATGAACTTCACTAAGCATCTAATATTTTCACGAGATTCCTCAATTGTGCGAATTTTTGGATTTGTACAACTCTGGAACCCAAGAACAGTATGCTTAGGCAAATTCCTCAACCACTGGTCAAATTCCTCAACTGTCAAAAAATTTCATTTTCTTCAAATCTGAGAACGCGTATGACCTCTCCAAATTCCTCGCAACTATACTCTGTTCACAGGTACACACATGTCAGCTGATGAATCTCTCGGTTCTCATCAAATTAACTCATTTGCAGCATTTCTTGAAGAAAATCTTCAAGTATCATCAGAGTCCTCAATAGTTCAATGTCATCAGCAAAATCCTCAGCTGAAGAAAATGGAGGATGACAGGAAGCAAAAGGGAGGCAAGAAACTGGAGCAGAATATAGCTTTAGACATCCGTGAGGATATATACCTGGATTACTGCACCCCTCATGAACATGAAACTATGGCCAAGAGAAAATTTTGGCTTCAGAAGATAGAACGCCGATGGGCTAAGGAGTGGAAGGAGTACAGATTCGTCACTCCCAAATATGCGAAGAAATTCGTTGTGAAGCCTCCTGGCAAACGGGCTCCACTTGAGGATTATCAAGAAGCACATCCCTCAAGCCTCAAGATGCTTGATGATTATCCTGATGAAAAGGAAAAGCACTTGGCAAAGCTCAAGAAGCAGGCAGAGACTGCTGTGAGGAAATTCAATGAATCATCTGCTGCTGCTTCAACTGCCGCTACTTCCTCTGCTACTGAGACTTCTGGCTCGGTAATTCCTCAAAAAAAGTCCGTGCCATCAAAAGCAAAGGCTGCAAAGCCTCAAGAAAAACCAGCTCGAGCATCAGCTCCAAAACCTTCAGCTCCAAAATCCTCAGCACCACCACAGGCTTCAAAACCTGAACAGAAGCAGATAGTGAAGCCACTGCCAGCTACCTCAAGCTCCTCACTCCCAGTTGCAACCAGCTCGGAGACAAAGTCTTCACCAACTCCTCTGAAGACTAATGTGACTGCTGGGAGAGGAACAAGACCCAGCCCAAGCAAAATCATCACGGTCCCTTCTGCATCAGAGGGTAGTGATGAATATGATGATGAAACCTTGCAAGCTATGATCAGAAACAAGCAGGAGAGGGTAGCTCAAGCTTCTGGTAGCTCCATTCCTCTGGCCATGGACCCAAAAGTCCTCCTAGACTACATCAACATCTGGTATGAGGACCCCAACACTCCGCTTGATGATTTGAAAATTCCCCCTGGCATCAGCCACATGGTGGCCACATTCATCAACGAGGCCAAGTGGAAGGAGCGGCAAGCTAAACAGGCCAAGGTGGCTAAGCTCAAGAAGGAGAAAATCCTCAAGCAGAATCTCCTCAATCTGACGCCTGATGATCTTGTATCAACACAGGCAGAATTGAAGACTTTGACAGATAAGTACTCCAAGCTTTCTGACCGTCAAAGTCTCAAAAGCAATTTCATCAAACTTGCTACTGAAGCTGTTAATAACTACAACAACAAAGTTGCCCCTCCAGTACCAACTCCTCAGCCTCTGATTGAAGAACCAGCTGATGAAACTCCTCAAACTGAGGAAATCCCTCAAGAAAGCCGTGTGGATGAACCGGCAATTAAGGAAATCACCACGGAAAATCCAGCTGATGAATCTGCTACAGCTGGTGAGAGTGCCCCTGATCCAGTTGTTGCTTCAGAGCCAGCTGATGACTCTGCTCCACCTGCTGCTTCAAAGCCAGCTGATGACTCTGCTCCAGCTGGTTCCTCAAAGCCAGCTGATGAATCTGCTGAGAAAACACCTTCACCAAAAGCTTCAAAGGTGAAGAAGATGATTCCGTCTGCATCAGACGTGAAGAAGACAAGGGCTGCTGAAAAGGAAGCCAAGAAGAGAAAGGCTTCTTCAGTAGAAGAACACACTAAGGCCAAGCGCCTCAAGGCACTTGAAGAAAATGCTCCACTAGACCCTGTGCCTCTTAACATCGCTCCCTCTTATGAAATGGTCACCTTTGAAGACCAGGAGAAAGGGCCAGATGAGGAAATGAAGGATGCTGCATCTAAGGAACATACTGACAAAGAAATTTGCATTGACGACAGTCCTCAGCCCTCCATTCCTCATGAAGAAACTACACAAGGATAAGCTCCACCAGCTGATGATTCTGGCTCTCTCACCAAGCAAGCTGAGGAAGAACAAAGCAAAAACCCTCAGGCTGATGAAATTCAGAGCCCTAAGCAAAATCCTCCACCTGAGGATCAGGCTGACCCAACTCCTCCTGAGCAAGATCCTCAAACTGAGGCTCAGGGTGAACCCATTCCTCCTCCGGAGCAAAACCCTCAACAGGATGCTCCAGTTGACGACACTCCTCAGCCTGAGGCTCAGCCAGATCACATTCCTCAGCCTGATGCACAACAAGAGCATGCTCCTCAGCCTGAGGCTCACGCTGATGAAATTCCTCACCCTGAGGACCATGCTGAGGAAAATGCACCAGATCAAGACAATGCTTTCGTCGTGCTCAACCCAGAGTCTGCAATTGTTGTATACCCTCAAGTCCAACAGCAAAATCTTCAGCCAACGCAGCGTCAGCCGTTCTCTAAGCGACCACAGTTTCAAAAGGAGAACTTCTTTGAATAACGCATGTACTTCATTGGAGAGAATCCCTATGACAAACCTCAAATCCGGCATCTGAAGTTTTGGACGAGGACACGACTCAATTACTATGCCTCTGTGTTGTGTGGAAGAAACAAGATTTTCCAGCACAGGCATATTCCTCATGTTGAACTTGAAGAAATACCTTGCCTAGCTCCAGTCCTCAACGTCCTTCATGAAGATGGACTTCTCCCCATGTGCTCTGATATCTGTGACTAGAACAGTGAGCTTATTCTTCAATTTTATGCCACTCTTCACATATCTGGGGATCCAGCAGATATCAACACTTGGGTGTTTGACTGGATGACGCAAACAACACACCACAAGGCTCCTGCCATTGAACTTCTGCGTGAACTGCCAGTATCAATTCCTTCAGAACAAGCCATGAAGCTTTATGATGAACGTGAGCTGCCCAACGGGATGATGGAAGTCCTCATGAAGCCTTTGGCTAAGGGGCAACCACCGAGAAAAACCTTCCTCGTCCATGAGCTCAAATATGAACCAAGATCTGTTTACAGAATCCTCTGCGGCGTCCTTGCACCAATCAAGGGACACGATGATGAAGAAGATGGTGTAGGCCTCATGAAGAATATACTCTTCAACATCATTCATGGTATTCCTATCAACATCCATGATTTCTTCTTGAGGACTGTAGCGACCCGACTCAAAACGAGTCAAGCCTATGTGTTTCTGTGCCATCCCTGGATCAGTATGCTGGCACACACAGTACATCAATGTATATATCAAAGTGCAATCACATGTAAATAGCGTAAAACTGATATATACCTTAATTATTTCAGCGGAAGCAGTCAAGGGAGTGGAGTCCCAATAAACACCAACGGCAAGTTGAGTGTAGGCCGTAACCCTGAATCATATTCTTACTCGTCAAAGAATAATATCTGCAACATAAGACGTTGCAGCCGTGTAGGTCAGCATATTGAATATGCCGGCAAGTCACATAAGAGAGGGGTGAAATGTAATCATCTATACTATATGCATATATGGCAGGTGGGGCTATAAGTTTTTAGCGAAAAGCAAGTTTTCTCCTACAACAAGAGAGGGCTAAAAGCAAAATGTTACTACATTGTTGGTTGTTAACGAGATGGTTCCGCCAACCAATTCTCGTACCCGAGTTGTCAATAATTCCCACATCAAATATATTTAATGGTGTTGAGAAATCCAGATAACTTCAGTTCCTTTGGCTCAAGTTGCCCATGACCGTGGACACGGCTAATCGATTAGGTTTGAGTACTCTACAGAGTTTTGCACACGTTCCCCACAAGATTTGATCGCCTCCGTGTATGTCCTAGCACTTCAGGGTGTTTGAAGACCGGATGATCAAAACATGGTCTTTCAACGGGTCCCTCTGAATCCCTGTCGGTGCCCATCCATTCCTACCGTTCTTCTACATCTGCTAGCACCGCCTGTCTAGAGTCGCCGCGTTGTCCAACCAAGCTAGAGCCCATAATGACTTGTGGCTGTGCAGGTAAGCCTTGGGTCTTGAAAATATCTGTCCGTCTCTTTGAGCCTGGGTGAAGCTTTCCGCAGGATGTCATGGCCGTCCCCAGCATCCCGGGCATCCACTGGGTTCTCCAAGGAGCCGATCAACCGTCCTTCACCCAGAGTTGCATTGCGTCCGAGGTCTTGAAAATCTTGTCTTAACTGGTCTTGATTATTTAATCAACCTCGCATCACTCGTGTTATGCACTCAACCGAAATCCCGTCTACTCAAGCATAGCAATATGAACTTTGTCGTCCCGGGGCCAAGTATCGGGGTTGTTGTGTGCCTACCACATGATACTACAATCTATACTAAAATTTCCAAGTACCTACTTAGCATGCAATTGGGCATAGGATGGTAGAACTACGATGCATAAAACATAGGTGATAGTATGATCAAAGTGACTTGCCTGCTGATGTTGACGAAGAAGAATTTCTCGAGAAAATAACTTGATAGACTACTCGTCACTCTCCGATGAAACCTATATAGCAAACATATCATTCACATAAGCACTCATACTAGCAATCATTCTAACAATCAAAACAAAAGAGAGAGCGAATAGGAATCAGAAAGAAACTTCAAATAAGACTAGGGAGTCTTCTACTACGTCAAACACTAAATAGTTTTTTGTCCAACAGAAAATAATAACAAGGAACTAAGATATAAGTTTAACTAAGATAAAAATAAAGTATTTTTCACAAAACTTTTTGAAAGTATTCCCACACGGGATTTGAAACAGTGGAGAAACCAATTGCAAGTTACTAAGGAACTAGAATTGATTTCATGAAAACAAATAAAAATAAAATAAAAACTTGTTGCAAAACTACTGTTTAACTAACAGAAACAAAACATAATATTTCTGAAATAATAAAGAAAATATTTTAAAACAAAAGTAGAAAAGGAATTAGCCGAAATCCTAAAAGAGGTGAAACAGAAATTGTTTTGCAAGAAACAGTGAGCTAAAATACTCAAATAAATCTGAAATTTTTTACCACTGATAAATAAGATCACTAGTGATCAGTAGCAAAAAGAATCAAATTAAAAGCTATTTTTAAACTCCTGGAATAGGCAAAACAAGGTTTAAACTAAATCTTATCTAACTTAACTTTTATAAATCCAAACACAGACAAATTATATATCTGCAGAAACTACATAAAATTTGTGATCCAACGCAAAAAGAATCATCTAATTTGGAGTTACACACTAATAGATATGAATTTTCTAAGATTGCAATTTTCTAATTTGGAGTTACACACCAAAATAAATACTTGAAAAAAAATGTTTTTTAGGAAATCCCTAAATGCTTTATTTCTTTTTGCAAATATTTTCTCAAATAAATCTTGGGTTTCATAGCTCAAATATTTCAAATAATATCCCCGGGTTTTGGAGGGTCATGTTTCTCCTCTCTTTTTCTTGCTTGACAAGATATGGTTCCGGCATTCCGTGAGTGTGGAAGAAACAAAATGCAAAGCAAAATCGAAAGGAATTCCAATGCCACCTTGATTCAAATTATTTATAGTTGAAGAATTCATGCTATCTCCTCTCGCTGATTTTTTTAAAAAGATGAATTTGAATTCACAGGAAAAAGGGGAAAGTCATTTTATTCCCTCTCATTCAAAAGTTTTGAAAAGTTTCAAATTTCACTCAAGTTTCAATCACTCAAGCAAACAAACAAACAATCTTATAACTTTATTAACATTCCAAAATTTGGGATGTTACAAACCTACCACACTTAAAATGAATCTCGTCCTCGAGATTCTAAGAGGCTAGAAAGAAAGGTTAGGGTTTGGTGGTCTTCTAACAAATCCAACCTCCGGCAAAGTGGGATGCTACCACATTTCAAAATAAGGATTACTGGTCCCTCAAAATGTTTTAACGATCCTCTGGGGGTTTGGCAACTGACTTCTCACAGTCTTCATACTAAATCCTTTGGTGATGCTCTCCCGTTATATTCATAACGTTTCCATCAAAATCGAGGGTTCCTCTGTTGATATAAGCTTCTTCCGTTACTGGGTCTTCTTAACTGACAGTCTCGTGGTCAATTCTAAATAACCTATCGACGATTCTCATGGTGGTCTACCATTTGTGGTTATCCTGCAGAGAGAGGGGTCTTGGTTTCATCCTCACCGTAAAATTTCCTACGCGTGACAACAAATGCCATGTACGTGGGGCTTTCATCATACCATTCTAAGGCTTAAACAAAAGCTTCAAAGAACGTCGTATCTCTATATGGGTAAGTCTCTCTGATTTACCATTCCGAATAGCAAGATAAATGATAAGAGTAAGTCGTCATGGTGATCAATCCATTCCGCACCCAAATCATTTCTCTGTATAAGGTTTAGCGAATCTCGCATTCTAACACTTGGGCATCCTCACAAGCGTTGCAGAATTTCTCTTGTCCACGAACGAAGTTCGGATAATCCATTGGTTCTGCAAGCTGAACGAAACATCTATCGTATCTTCACAACTCTCAGGTTTTCGTATGCTCCTAAGAAAACGTTTGCTGATCCATCATAGCTCCTTCCATAATTCATATTCATTTCATAATCAATCCTTTATTACATCCTTAATTTCTTCTCAAAAACTCCAATTCAAAAGTACTTTATTACAAATGCTGCCATCCACATGGTTCGGTATGGTCGAGCATTTCTGCCAACTTTATTCATCTACCTCTCTTGGAGGTACTTTAGTTCCACTCGAACTTTCTGAGGTGCTCCTTGAAATCATCCATCTTTCACTTCATCATGGTGGTCATGAGCTTCATCTCCATCATCTCCGCATGCACTTCACTCAGGTATTCCTGGGTATGACGGAGTCTTGCTTCAAGTATCTCTCCAATCTGACGTATGGCTTCCATGGAAGCTTCACGAACAGCATCAAAGAAGGTTGCTCGTGGTACACGCGAAATGAAAAAGTATTTCCCCATAGTCTTTGGACAAACTCCTTTCACATGGTGGAGGTGTACTTCCACATACCAAAGTTCCACTCCACTTTCCATGAATGGGTAGCCTTTGTAGACTGCATCCCCTTCAAGATGAATGTGCTTCATCATGTCCTTCAGGATTTTCGGGTAATCATGACCACTGGTCAGGGTCATGATCGTTTCTGGGCCCTTGAAGAATGACTCGTAGAGAGTTGTCATCTGCAGGTGTCAGTAAATAGGTACTCAGAGGGATGTATATGTCTCCTTGGTAGTTATGGTACATTCCTACTAAGTGGATCATGTGGGTTTATCGATTACTACCACACTTAAATGAATTATACTCATGCCTACATAGACTATATTTCTCTTATCCTCATAAATGTTCAGAGATCTTTGCTCGTAGAGAAACAACGCATACCGTTTCAACATAGACAATCATGAGACAATAATTTCCATTTATTCATGATGTTATTACAATCTCAGGGACTTCTGTTACAAAAAATTTCACTCCATGATCTCTTGAAAAACAAGAGTTCTTCAGATTACACTAATTGCCGCGGTCAAAACTTAACTACTCCTTTCTAGCTTTCTTCCTTTGCGGACAATCGCTAGCAAAATGTCCTGCTTCCTTGCAACGAAAGCAAATGAGTTCTGACAAGTCTCGAGGCTTCTTAGCTTTTGCTTTTGCCCCTTGGATTTCCGACTTGCTTCCTGAGCACATGTATTTGTGGTGGCCAAATTCCATACACTTGTAACATCTCACATGACTCACGTCAATGTCTGCAGAGATTTGGCTCTTCCGAGGGTACTTTCTCTTCTTTCCGGACTCCTTTATTTTGGCCAGTTTTTCTATTTCAAGTGGATCAAACTCCACTTTTTCCGTCGGGAAGTTTCCCAGATACTCTTGGCTTCTCTTCGTGCAGTCCTGTGAATAATGTCCTTCTTCTCCACATGAGTAGCATGCATTGGAGAAAAAATCTGGTCAGACCTTGTCCATCAGGGTCTTTAATATTTTCGTTCATCACCGGTCCTTCTAGAATCTTCTTCTTGAGGGTTTCCGTCACTGCATCTTTCTGCTGCTTGACAACTTGTTGCACCTTGGGGTAAATGTGACACTGAGCTGGGTAGTGGGTGGTTCCTTCACACAAGAAACAAGTCACCTGACTACTTGGGCACTCCTCAGCTGGGTGATCTTCTTCACAATGAGTGCATCCATCCTTGTGTTCCTCATCGGTGTGTCCGATTTCTCCACAGATCTAGCATGCACAAGTCTTCTTCTTCGGATTATCATAGCACTTCTGAATAAGTCGGGATCTTAACAGACTGTTCTTGAATTCGTCCCAAGTTTCTGCTCCACTAAATCCTTGTATGGCATGATGCATTTTCCACCAGATTGCAGCACTTTGTGTAAAGTATTGAAGAGCGTGTTCCACTTCATACTTCCTTGAGATCAAGTTGCTCCCGAAGTGGTTCTCCATGTTTTGAATCCATATATCAGCCTCCAGATGGGTCATTGGTCCAGAGACTACAAGTCCAGCTTCATACTCCATCTGGTAGGGTTGAGGTTTTGGGGATGAGACGGGTAAGAGAGGGAGGGAGATACACACAATACAAACAATATTTTTGAGAATAGGTTTTATTTGTGGCCGTCGGAAAACACACACCAATGACGGCTCACAAATCATCGTATCTAACGTGGGTATATAACAGGGGTTTGGACTTCTAATGGTCATATAAACATTCGAACGCTTCAGGGTCTTCGAATTCTTCGGGTCTTGAGAGTCTTCAATTGGTGCAACTTCAATTCTTCAAATGCATGATGAAATCCTCTTTACTTTGAAGTAGAACTCCGTTGATTCTTCATGAGGTCAAAGGGGTAAGGGTATTGTTTAACTATTGGAGGTGAGGGAGAACATTTGATGAAGTCAGAAGAGATGAGAAGTAAAAGGTGTTCTTGAAAATAAAGTTTTTTGAGAGATCCTTTCCTAAGAGATTTCCAATTTCTAGGGTCACGTCCTACAGTCAACATGTGCTCTGATACCATTTCTGTAGCGACCCGACTCAAAACGAGTCAAGCCTCTGTGTTTCTGTGCCATCCCTGGATCAGTATGCTGGCACACATAGTACATCAATGTATATATCAAAGTGCAATCACATGTAAATAGCGTAAAACTGATATATACCTTAATTATTTCAGCGGAAGCAGTCAAGGGAGTGGAGTCCCAATAAACACCAACGGCAAGTTGAGTGTAGACCGTAACCCTGAATCGTACTCTTACTCGTCGAAGAATAATATCTGCAACATAAGACGTTGCAGCCGTGTAGGTCAGCATATTGAATATGCCGGCAAGTCACATAAGAGAGGGGTGAAATGTAATCATCTATACTATATGCATATATGGCAGGTGGGGCTATAAGTTTTTAGCGAAAAGCAAGTTTTCTCCTACAACAAGAGAGGGCTAAAAGCAAAATGTTACTACATTGTTGGTTGTTAACGAGATGGTTCCGCCAACCAATTCTCGTACCCGAGTTGTCAATAATTCCCACATCAAATATATTTAATGGTGTTGAGAAATCCAGATAACTTCAGTTCCTTCGGCTCAAGTTGTCCATGACCGTGGACACGGCTAATCGATTAGGTTTGAGTACTCTGCAGAGTTTTGCACACGTTCCCCACAAGGTTTGATCGCCTCCATGTATGTCCTCGCACTTCAGGGTGTTTGAAGACCGGATGATCAAAACATGGTCTTTCAACGGGTCCCTCTGAATCCCTGTCGGTGCCCATCCATTCCTACCGTTCTTCTACATCTGCTAGCACCGCTTGTCTAGAGTCGCCGCGTTGTCCAACCAAGCCAGAGCCCATAATGACTTGTGGTTGTGCAGGTAAGCCTTGGGTCTTGAAAATATCTGTCTGTCTCTTTGAGCCTGGGTGAAGCTTTCCGCAGGATGTCATGGCCGTCCCCAGCATCCCGGGCATCCACTGGGTTCTCCAAGGAGCCGATCAACCGTCCTTCACCCAGAGTTGCATTGCGTCCGAGGTCTTGAAAATCTTGTCTTAACCGGTCTTGATTATTTAATCAACCTCGCATCACTCGTGTTATGCACTCAACCGAAATCCCGTCTACTCAAGCATAGCAATATGAACTTTGCCGTCCCGGGGCCAAGTATCGGGGTTGTTGTGTGCCTACCACATGATACTACAATCTATACTAAAATTTCCAAGTACCTACTTAGCATGCAATTGGGCATAGGATGGTAGAACTACGATGCATAAAACATAGGTGATAGTATGATCAAAGTGACTTGCCTGCTGATGTTGACGAAGAAGAATTTCTCGAGAAAATAACTTGATAGACTACTCGTCACTCTCCGATGAAACCTATATAGCAAACATATCATTCACATAAGCACTCATACTAGCAATCATTCTAACAATCAAAACAAAAGAGAGAGCGAATAGGAATCCGAAAGAAACTTCAAATAAGACTAGGGAGTCTTCTACTACGTCAAACACTAAATAGTTTTTTGTCCAACAGAAAATAATAACAAGGAACTAAGATATAAGTTTAACTAAGATAAAAATAAAGTATTTTTCACAAAACATTTTGAAAGTATTCCCACACGGGATTTGAAACAGTGGAGAAACCAATTGCAAGTTACTAAGGAACTAGAATTGATTTCATGAAAACAAATAAAAATAAAGTAAAAACTTGTTGCAAAACTACTGTTTAACTAACACAAAAAAAACATAATATTTCTGAAATAATAAAGAAAATATTTTAAAACAAAAGTAGAAAAGGAATTAGCCGAAATCCTAAAAGAGGTGAAACAGAAATTGTTTTGCAAGAAACAGTGAGCTAAAATACTCAAATAAATCTGAAATTTTTTACCACTGATAAATAAGATCACTAGTGATCAGTAGCAAAAAGAATCAAATTAAAATCTATTTTTAAACTCCTGGAATAGGCAAAACAAGGTTTAAACTAAATCTTATCTAACTTAATTTTTATAAATCCAAACACAGACAAATTATATATCTACAGAAACTACATAAAATTTGTGATCCAACACAAAAAGAATCATCTAATTTGGAGTTACACACTAATAGATATGAATTTTCTAAGATTGCAATTTTCTGAAAAAACTGCAATACGGGATTTCGTGAATCTCACCATGGGTGACAAAGAGGAAGAACTCCGGCGAGGTAGCTGCTCCGGCGAGGTGGGGAGATCGCCGGCAGGGAGGGGGGACGGCAGAGGGGGTCCCGGAGGCGAGGAAGGGGCGTCAGGGGCTCCTGGGCGTTCTTCTGTTCGGCTCCTTGCAGGAACAACAATGGTGGGGGCGTCGTGGCTACGGGCAGGGAGAGGGCGAGCTGATGGGGAAAATGGAACGAGGAGAGGAGGGGCGTTCTTATAGGGGTGGTGGTAGGCTCGGGAAGGAAGTGTAGCCCGCGAATCGGGGGAGGGAAGCTTCCTGGGAAGCTTCTGCCATGGCCACAGAAGGAAGCTCGTGAGGAGGAAGAAGAAGGTGGGATTGGGCCAGATTGGTTTCCTAACGTGGCCCAAGTACATTCCTAAAATAAGAGATCTCTTTCCCTTTTTATTAAAACAGGAATTAATACGATTAAAAGGAAATAGAATATCCTCGGAATATAGGGGTATAATATATTAAAATTTTCAGAAAAATAAATCCAAAAAGATGGGCATTTTTCCACTACCAAAATAAATACTTGAAAATAAATGTTTTTTAGGAAATCCCTAAATGCTTTATTTCTTTTTGCAAATATTTTCTCAACTAAATCTTGGGTTTCATAGCTCAAATATTTCAAAGAATATCCCCGGGTTTTGGAGGGTCATGTTTCTCCTCTCTTTTTCTTGCTTGACAAGATATGGTTCCGGCATTCCATGAGTGTGGAAGAAACAAAATGCAAAGAAAAATCGAAAGGAATTCCAATGCCACGTTGATTCAAATTCTTTATAGTTGAAGAAGTCATGCTATCTCCTCTCGCTGATTTTTAAAAAAAGATGAATTTGAATTCACAGGAAAAAGGGGAAATTCATTTTATTCCCTCTCATTCAGAAGTTTTGAAAAGTTTCAAATTTCACTCAAGTTTCAATCACTCAAGCAAACAAACAAACAAATCTTATAATTTTATTAACATTCCAAAATTTGGGATGTTACAAGGACTTTGGCCGACAATGCAATGTGTCCTTTTGACCACAAGATCTATGCTCCATGGATCATGAGATTCATCAGGAAAAGGACAGGCATCAACTTTCACGCTGATTGCAACAACCATGTTGGTTACATGCCTCCTATCAGGTTCAACAAGAAGACTTTCGAGCCTGTTGAAGGAAAAGGCAAGTCTATTATTGATGAAGGCAGTAGGCCCTTGATGGCCAGTTCAGAGAGCCTGAGTCATATTCTTCATGGGATGATACTGAGACTCATCCTCCAAGCCATGTTGCTCCTCGCGTGCTGAATACCAGAGAGCTTCTCCTCAGTCTTCACCAGAAGGTGGATCGGAATCACAAGTGGGTCAAACGCCAGTTTGGTGCCATTGTGAAAACCCTCACTGAAACACAGAATTATGTGAAGCTTAACCATCACTATCTTCATGAGGTTTTTGATCGCACCTCGGCTACACTTGCTCATCTGAAGACTCCGACAGAACTTGAAGAAGTGGAGTTTGAGCGAGACTTTGACTGGTCATGGCCGCCCAAGAAGAAGTTCAGGCCAATTCCAGTTCCAGACCTTGAAGACGGTTCTTTTTCTTCATTCCTCACTGCTGAATCTGATGAAGAACAATAATACACTGCCACTGGTCCAAGGAAGAAGACTACTCCCAAGAATCCTCACGCGTCTTCATCAACTGCCAAGAAGTGAAGTCTTCACGGGTGTTAGTCCTCAGTTTGTCCCTTTTGTCACTTGATGACAAAGGGGGAGAAACTTGAGATTTAGTCTTCAAGCGGGATATTTTGGGGCTTATGAACTATATTTAAGTTACAAACTCTTGGCTTTTCTGAAGTGTTTATGTAATGAGTTGTAACTTAAGCCCGATGGTACTCTCATGCTTTTGAACGTTTTTCTTCGCATGCTTATTCCTCAAATTTTTAATGCACGCATGCTGAAATTTGTCAGATACCATTTGTCATCATGCATCCTCAATTTCTTCATACTATATGTCATATGTATGCATGATTTACAAGACTCAGGGGGAGATCTCCATGATATAAATCATCAATGTGCATTTGCTGTGAAAAGCGAAATCCTCAAGATATGCACATCTTCAGGGGGAGTCTCTCTGAATCTTGATTTCAAATTCCTCAAATGAGTATTTACACTTCATATTTTTATCCCTGTTGAAGACTTAACCTAATTGTCATCAACCACCAAAAAGCGGGAGATTGTAAGTGCATCTAGTGCCCCTTAGTGATTTTGGTGGTTTCAAGACTTATAGGTTAAGTATCTAATGTGTTCATGAGTGTACACAGGATCTATAAGTCACTGAGGAGTTTGAAATATTTGATGAATATCGACCCCTAAAAATGTATATCTTTGGTTGAAGAAATTGGTCTGAAGCTGAAGAATTGAATCACGAAGAATCTGTGATGAAATTGATATTCCTCATGAAGATATTGAAATTGAGGAATTCGGTGTGTCGTAAAGAAAATCATCCTGAAGACTTTGAAGCATGAAGATTTACTCTTTCTGTTTTGTTTTCTTCACACTTGAGTAATAGGAACACCGTACTGTTAAAGGGGGTCGAGGTAACACTTTGGAATGAATTTCCTCATGATGCTCAACCCAAGCCTAATGTTACCAAAAGCCTCAAGTGAGGAATACGAGTGACATGAGGACTCTCACGGTTGAGGATGCCGACCGTGTCGATAGCCACGCCACATCATTGGTCTTATCCACACCAACGGTCATATTATTTAAGGGCATTAGTGTCAAATCATGTCGGGATGCTCCCAGGCTATAAATAGCCGCCCCCCACAACCTTTAGCTGGTTGGCTTCTCCGTTAGAAACTGACACTTGTCATAAGAGCAACCCAATTCCTCGGAGTCCTAGAGAGTAATTCATCAGTGAGGAAATACCCCAAACACCAAACCACAAACCGAGAACCAAGTGATTGAGCATCACTGAAGAAGTTGTTCCTGTGTGGGACTGAAGCCTTTTACCTTTGAGGACTGTGCATCCTCTAGACGGTTAGGCTTCATGGTCTAGAGCAATCCAGCAGTCAATTGTGGATCACCGGGTGACCAAGTTTGTGAGGGTTTGGAAGTCTGCCTGAAGACTTACCACGAGTGATGGGCGAGGACTGTGTGTACTTAGCCCAAGGAGAATACGGTAGGGACTGTGGGTCCCGGGACTGTGTGTCTTTTGGTTTCAATACCAAGCCGCTCCAAACCAGATGTACAACTGTCACAGCAGTTGGAACTGGGTCATCAACTATTGTCTTCGCTGTGAAACGGGTTTTAATTCCTCAACTCTTTATATTCCTCAGATTATGTGTTGATGATTTCCACTGTCACTGTTTGAAGAATTTGCTGAAGACTTTCTCTGAAATTCCTCAACCCTAAATTCTTCACGCTAGTTAATCCTCATCTGTTTTCTGTGTGCCTGCTTACTGTGCAATCTGTTTTCACATTCCTCATACTGAAAATCTGCTGTAGTGAAACTTTGCACTCTTGATCCTTTAGTATTTCCGCTGTAAGTTAGTCATCAGTGAGGAATTTCCTTGGTGATGAAATTATAAAAATCTCCTATTCACCCCCCCCCCCTCTAGTCGATATAACGCACTTTCAGGAACTATTCTTCCCCGGCAACGGTGTCGGAAAAGGGTCTTGCAACAAGTAACAACAAAGTGGCAAGGAATAGCAGTAGCAGCAGCAGCAGAGTAACAGCAGTAGCAACAGTAGTAGCAAAGTGGCCCAATCCCTTTTGTAGCAAGGTACAAGCCTGGACAAAGTAACGTAGCAAGGACCAGTAGTAAAAGACTCGTAGGCAGTGGATCGGTGATGGATGAGTATGACGGATGTGATTCATCATGTAACAGCTATAACACGGAGAGATAAGTAACTAGCTCCCGTTCGTCGATCTAATGTAAGCATGTATTCCGTATGTAGTCATACGTGCTTAGGGAAAAGAACTTGCATGACATTTATTGTCCATCCCTCCCGTGGCAGTGGGGTCCTAATGGAAACTACGGGATATTAAGGTTCTCCTTTTAATAAAGAACCGGACCAACGCATTAACACTTGGTGAATACATGAACTCCTCATACTATGGTCATCTCCGGGAGTGGTTCCGGCTATTGTCACTCCGGGGTTGCCGGGTCATAACACATAGTAGGTGACTACAACTTGCAAGATAGGATCTAAAACACACATATATTGGCGACAACATAATAGGTTTAGATCTGAAATCATGGCACTCGGGCCCTAGTGACAAGCATTAAACATAGCCAAGTAGTAGCAACATCAATCTAGAACATAGTGGATACTAGGGATCAATCCCCGTCAAAACTAACTCGATTACATGATAGATCTCATCCAACTCATCACCGTCCAGCAAGCCTACGATGAGATTACTCACGAACGATGAAGAGCATCATAGAATTGGCGATGGAGGAAGGTTGATGATGACGATGGCGACGATTTCCCCTCTCCGGAGCCCAAAACGGACTCCAGATCTGCCCTCCAGATGAAGAACAGGGGGTGGCGGCGCCTCCGTATCGTAAAACGCGATGAATCCTTCTCCATGTTTTTTTTTCGGGCAAGACGAAAGATATAGAGCTGAGTTTGGGGGCGGTGGTGCCACATGGGCCCCACAAGCCCTCACGGCGCGGCCTAGGGGGTGGGGCCAGGGGCTTGTGGCCCACTGGCACGCCCCCTCCGGTGGATCTTTACGCAGGTATTTTTCTTTTATTCCAGAAAAATTCTCCGTAAATTTTTAGGACATTCTGAGAACTTTTATTTCTGCACAAAAACAACACCATGGCAATTCTGCTGAAAACAGCATTAGCCCGGGTTAGTTCCATTCAAATCATGCAAATTAGAGTCCAAAACAAGGGCAAAAGAGTTTGGAAAAGTAGATACGATGGAGACGTATCAGTCACTTCATCAGATATCGTCATTATTGCCCTTCACTTGCACGATCGAATGATATGAAAATAATAATAGTGCAAGAGTGCCATGGACTAAGCTGGAATCTACAACATTTCATTCAAAAGGAGAAGACAAAGTAATATAGGCCCTTTATTAGATTTATTATTAAACATTAGTTTGTAGTTATAATAATTAGCGATGGACTTTATGAACTTGTGGCGCTTCATGGCCTCAAAGTCTAAATACTGAGTAGGAAGAATAGGGTCACTAGACAGTGGTGCCACGCCGCATTTCTTAGCTAAATGGGAGGCATAAATACCGCCATAAAAATTGCGAGTGTCAGAATTACGTTGCAATCTACGTGCTACGGTTGCTCCAATACTATAGCATTTAATTCTAGTTAATGGAGTATGCAGGAGACTCAAGTTTGGGGCACATAAAGTATTGTAATCTTGCTTGCCCACCATGCATTTTCCATTAAAGAGTGCTAGGTAACGAATTGAAGGGAATTTATACTATTTATTCTACCTTGAGTTACTCCCCTATCTTCGCCAAAACAAAGACTAGTCAAAAATGCCTCATATTCAGATTTTGGTGGCTCGTCTAATGAACCCCAACACGGAATTTTACATGCATCAGAGAAATCACCTAGAGACATGGTGAAGGCATTTTCGTAGAGGTTAAAGGCGAATCTGAATTCTCGAGGATAAAATTTAAATTCCTTAGTGAAAGTTTCTGTAAGATGATAATGTTGTGTGCACTTATCTGAGATGAAGGGTGTGAGCTCAGCATTATGAATGTATCGCTCAAATTCTTCCTTAAAGCATGCACCCAACATGAAGTCGTCACTTGGCCAAAGGCACGTTTTGGTGTGGGCTTCTCGCACTGAACTTTCACTTGGCTCAACATAAGACTGTCATATCAGAGTCTTACTCGATGATGCCTCCGAGGACTTCGTCCCCGAAGAACTCCTCTTGAACCAGCTCATTATTCCTACATATAAATTTCTGAATATTTTTGGGTCAAAACTAAAGTTAACAAAACTTCACACGAATGGTAGAAACTACTCATAGGGATGCCTAGAGCCTAAAAAAGAATTCAAAATACTTGGAAATTAAAGAATTCAACATGCAAGCTCATCTACAGCAGCACCTAGAGTAGCTAATTACTTCTAAGATAAAAAATCTAATAAAAATTATTTGAGGAGTGGGAGAGTTACATACAAAGGAGCAATCCCCAAAACAGTTTCAGAAATGGTGTTTCGAGCAAAGAGATCAAAATCCACGGGTTTGAGAGCAAGAACACAAGAGAGAGTTGTAGGGATTTTTTTCTGGAGGTGAGTGATACGTCCATTTTGCATCATGCTTTCATGTTGATATTTATCGCTTTATGGGCTGTTATATTACTTTGTGGTACCATATTTATGCCTTTTCTCTCTTATTTTGCAAGCTTTATTTGAAGAGGGAGAATTCAGGCCGCTGGAATTCTGGACTGGAAAAGGAGCAAATCTTAGTCCACTATTCTGCACAACTCCAAATGCCCTGAAAATTTACGTGGAATTTTTTGGGATTATATAAAAAATACTGGGCGAAAGAAGTACCAGAGGGGAGCTAGCAGGGTGCCACAAGCCTGGTAGCCGCCACCCCCCTGGTGGCGGCTACAGGGCTTGTGGGGTCCCTGGCGGCCCATTGGCCCCCCTCTTTTGCTATATGAAGGGTTTCGTTCCAGAAAAAATCAATCGGGAGCTTTTTCGTGGTTTCGCCTCCGCCACAAGGCGGAACTTGAGCAGATCCAATCTAGAGCTCCGGCAGGACGATCCTGCCGGGGAAATTTCCCTCCCGGAGGGGGAAATCGTCGCCATCGTCATCACCAAATTTCCCTCACTCTATGTCAGCACAAGATTAAAACCGATCCTGATTCTAAACCAGTTGCTGATCATCAAAGGAGATTAAGTCCTAAGATGAAAGAGGTCGTTAGAAAAGAAATATTAAAGCTTCTGGAAGTAGGAATCATTTATCCAGTTGCTCATAGTGATTGGGTGAGTCCAGTACATTGCGTACCTAAGAAGGGAGGTATCACCGTCGTTCCTAATGATAAGGATGAACTAATCCCACAAAGGATTATTACTGGCTATAGGATGGTGATAGACTTCCGGAAACTAAACAAGGCAACCAGGAAAGATCATTATCCTTTGCCGTTTATCGACCAAATGCTAGAAAGGCTATCCAAACACACACACTTTTGCTTTCTAGACGCTTATTCAGGTTTCTCGCAAATACCTGTTGCACAATCTGATCAGGAGAAAACCACTTTCACCTGCCCCTTCGGTACCTTTGCTTATAGACGTATGCCTTTTGGCTTATGCAATGCACCTGCCACCTTTCAAAGATGCATGATGGCTATATTCTCTAACTTTTGTGAAAAGATTGTCGAGGTTTTCATGGATGACTTCTCCGTTTACGGGTCTTCCTTTGATGATTGCCTCAGCAACCTTTATCAAGTCTTACAGAGATGCAAAAATACCAACCTCGTCTTGAATTGGGAGATGTGCCACTTTATGGTTAATGAAGGCATCGTCTTAGGACACAAAATCTCTGAGAGAGGCATTGAAGTTGATAAGGCTAAGGTTGATGCAATTGAGAAAATGCCTTTCCCCACAGATATCAGAGGTATACGAAGTTTCCTAGGTCATGATGGTTTCTATAGAAGGTTCATTAAAGACTTCTCTAAGATTTCAAGGCCTCTTACCAACCTCTTGCAGAAGGATGTTCCTTTTGTTTTTGATGAGGATTGTGAGGAAGCTTTCGAAATACTTAAGAAGGCTTTAATAACTGCACCTATTGTTCAACCACCTAACTAGAACTTGCCCTTTGAAATCATGTGCGACGCCAGTGATTATGCTGTTGGTGTTGTTCTAGGACAAAGAGTTGACAAGAAGTTGAATGTTATTCACTATGCTAGTAAAACTCTAGACAGTGCCCAAAGAAACTATGCCACTACGGAAAAGGAGTTTTTAGCAATCGTGTTTGCATGTGAAAAGTTCATATCTTATATAGTTGACTCCAGAGTCACTATTCACATTGATCATGCTGCTATTAAGTACCTTATGGAGAAGAAGGACGCTAAGCCTAGGCTGATCAGATAGGTTCTCCTGCTACAGGAATTTGATTTGCACGTCGTTGACCGAAAGGGTGCTGATAACCCTGTAGCAGATAACTTGTCCAGGCTAGAGAATGTCCTTGATGACCCGCTACCTATTGATGACAGCTTCCCTGATGAGCAGTTAAATGTCATCCGCACTTCACATAGCGCATTGTGGTATGCTGATTACGCAAACTATATCGTAGCCAAATACATACCACCCAGTTTCACCTATCAGCAAAAGAAGAAATTCTTCTTTGATTTGAGGCACTACTTTTGGGGTGATCCTCATCTTTATAAGGAAGGAGTACATGGTGTTATTAGACGTTGTGTGACGGAACATGAACAGGGACAGATCTTGCAGAAGTTTCATTTCGAAGCCTACGGAGGACACCGTGCTGGAGATAGAACTGCTCATAAGGTATTGCAATCAGGTTTCTATTGGCCCACTCTCTTCAAGGATGCCCGTAAGTTTGTCTTGTCTTGTGACGAATGCCAAAGAATAGGGAACATCAGTAAACGTCAGGAAATGCCTATGAACTATTCACTTGTCATTGAACCATTTGATGTCTGGGGCTTTGATTATATGGGGCCCTTCCCGAGTTCCAATGGGTATACTCACATCTTAGTTGCTGTGGATTACGTCACTAACTGGGTAGAAGCTATCCCCACTAAAAATGCTGATCACCACACCTCTATTAAGATGCTTAAAGAAGTCATTTTCCCAAGATTTGGAGTCCCTAGATATTTGATGACTGATGGCGGTTCACAGTTCATTCATGGTGTTTTCCGCAAGATGCTCGCTAAGTATGATGTCAACCATAGAGTTGCATCTCCTTATCATCCTCAGTCTAGTGGTCAAGTGGAGTTGAGTAATAGGGAGATCAAATTGATCCTACAAAAGACTGTCAATAGATCTCGAAACAATTGGTCTAGCAAACTTGATGATGCACTATGGGCTTATAGGACTGCTTATAATAATCCCATGGGCATGTCACCGTATAAAATGGTTTACGGTAAGGCCTATCATTTACCTCTTGAGTTGGAACATAAAGCTTATTGGGCAATCAAAGAGCTCAACTTCGATTTCAAACTTGCCGGTGAGAAGCGGTTGTTTGATATCAGCTCATTAGATGAATGGAGGGCCCAGGCATATGAGAATGCCAAGTTGTTCAAGGAAAAGGTTAAGAGATGGCATGATAAACGAATATAGAAACGAGAATTCAATGTAGGTGATTATGTCCTGCTATACAATTCTCGCTTAAGATTCTTCGCAGGCAAGCTTCTCTCTAAATGGGAAGGTCCATATGTTATCGAGGAAGTATATCGTTCC
The DNA here is from genome assembly GCF_904849725.1 of Hordeum vulgare subsp. vulgare. Taxonomy (NCBI): domain Eukaryota; kingdom Viridiplantae; phylum Streptophyta; class Magnoliopsida; order Poales; family Poaceae; genus Hordeum; species Hordeum vulgare. The sequence goes on along the minus strand of NC_058520.1, from coordinate 43,678,009 downwards.
GGTGCCATCAAAATCAATAGCACGGAAGGAAATTTTCCTAGAGTGGTAAATGGGCAAAGAATCAAGCATTACATCTGCGGTACTCCCATAAATGTTGAGACCAATATCATCAACATCATAACTCCACAGGAGTACATAAGGGATGTTTATCAGCCTGTTTCAGACCCTGAAAACGAAGAGGTATCTGTTTCGGTAAGAAATTGGACTCCGAAGCTTTTCCAATAGGAAATTTCCTCCGTTTTGGATTTTTTGGAAAATTAGAAAAATAAAAAGCAGTCCGAAGAGCGCACGAGGCGGCCACAAGCTTGGTAGCCGCCACCTACCCCCGTGGTGGCGGCTAGGGGGCTTGTGGGCACCTCGTGTGCCTCCCGGACTCCATTTTCTTCCGGAGCACTCCTTCTGGTCCAGAAAAAATCATTATATATTCGCCCGAAGGTTTTGACCTCCGTATCGCGCAGTTTTCCTCTGTTTTCGTTTCGAGCCTGTTTCTGTGGCAGATCTAGATCATCATGACTTCCCCAAACGCTCCTAAGGACAAGATCTTCGAGAAGGTCATCAATCCCTACCTCACGGAAGTGCTGAAACACCCTCAATCTATCAAGATGAGCGAGGGGATGTTGCACATCCGTGATGTTGAGGGGCCTAAGAATACCGGAAGCATGGAGACGAGGCTCGAAGCAATGGAGCAACAAGTCTTCAAGTGCCAAGGGATGGTAGAGCGTGGACTCAACGCCAACCACATGATGATCACGGAGTTCACCAGCAAGCACAAGATGGATGCCATTGACATTGGGAAACACCTCTCCAGGCTCTATGACATGGTTGATCAACTTCAAGGCCAGATCTATGACCTGCAGAACCAAAACTGTGAGTATGAGTACAGATTTAAATCAATAAGGTTGGCTGCAGATTTGAGGATTCCGACGACTCGTTCATCCTGCCATGATGGAGCACCTATGCCTTGGAAGATGGAGGATCATACTACTCCAACAACTCTACCACCATCACCACCAAAGGAAGACAACTAAGCATTGGTATGGGCAATCCCCTTGGCTTTTGTCAAGCTTGGGGGAGTTTCCCTGGTATCGTATCACCTTTATATATTTTGCTTTTACCTTTGTTTTAGTTCTTTCCTTTTCAGTTCTTATTTCTTCTCTTAGAGGAATAAGTCTTTAGTGTTTAGTTTGAGTCTTTTGCTTTTGTCTCTCCCCCGTTGTATTCGAGCTTACGAGCTATAAAGAGTATCTTAGTCAAGGGCTTTGCTTTGTGTCGTGATCAAAAGTATGAAAAGAACGATAGCATGAAAGATCATGAGATGATCTTATGGAAAGTGATAGCTTCACATATGACAAGTATGATGATTGAAACTTGTTGAGAATAAATCAACATAGACCTCAGTTATTGTTGCAATTAATAATAAGTAATAAGGAAAGAGAGGTTCACATATAAATATATCATCTTAGACACTTTTTACAATTGTGAGCACTCACCAAACTATTACATGCTTAGGAGTAGATGTTGGACAAGGAAGACAACATAATGAATTGTGTTTGCTTGGTTCCAAACAATGTTATATGATTAGAGATCCCTTAGCATGTGACGATCGCTTCCACCTCATATTAGCCAAAACTCCCGCACCAAGTAGAGATACCACTTGTGCATCCATAAACCTTCAACCCAGTTTTGCCATGAGAGTCCACCATACCTACCTACGGATTGAATAAGATCCTTCAAGTAAGTTGTCATCGGTGCAAGCAATAAAAATTGCTCTCTAATATGTATGATCTATTAGTGTGTGGAAAATAAGCTTTGTACGAACCTGTGATGAGGAAGACATAAAAGCGACAGACTGCATAATAAAGTTCTTTATCACAGGAGGAAATATGAAGTGGCGTTCCTCCGCACTAAGAGGACACGCATCCAAACCCCAAAAGCGCATGACAACCTCTGCTTCCCTCTACGAAGGGCCTATCTTGTACCTTTACTTTTTTCCCTTGTAAGAGTCATGGTGATCTTCACCAATTCCCTATTTTTGCCTTTGTCTTGGCTACCATCACATGCTTGGGAAAGATCTATATTCATATATCAACTTGGAGTTGAGTACTTATGCTTTATTATTGTTGACTTTACCCTTGAGGTAAATAGTTGGGAGGCAAAACTATAAGCCCCTATCTTCCTCTGTGTCTGGATGAAACTTTGATACCATGAGTACCACGTGAGTTGTAACAATTGTGGAAAACAAAAGAGATGATTGAGTATGCGGGTTTGCTTTACAAGCTCTTATTTGACTCTTTCTGATGTTATGATCAATTGCAATTGCTTCAGTGACTTTGGACTATTGTTCGTTACTTCTCGGTAAGGTTTTTGCTTCATACTTTGTTTTGTGAAGGAATTGTTACTTTCCCATAAGAATATTTATGATGTATTGTTGTTCTATGTGTGATCATGATGCCCTCATGTCCGTATTATGTATTATCGACACCTTCGTCCCTAAACATGTGGACATGTTTGTGAAACTTGGTTTTCGCTTGAGGACAAGCAAGGTCTAAGCTTGGGGGAGTTGATACGTCCATTTTGCATCATGCTTTCATGTTGATATTTATCGCTTTATGGGCTGTTATATTACTTTGTGGTACCATATTTATGCCTTTTCTCTCTTATTTTGCAAGGTTTATTTGAAGAGGGAGAATTCAGGCAGTTGGAATTCTGGATTGGAAAAGGAGCAAATCTTAGTCCACTATTCTGCACAACTCCAAATGCCCTGAAAATTTACATGGAATTTTTTGGGATTATATAAAAAATATTGGGCGAAAGAAGTACCAAAGGGGAGCTACCAGGGCGCCACAAGCCTGGTAGCAGCCACCCCCTGGTGGCGGCTACACGGCTTGTGGGCTCCCTGACGGCCCACTAGCCCCCTCTTTTGCTATATGAAGGGTTTCGTTCCAGAAAAAATCAATCGGGAGCTTTTTCGTGGTTTCGCTGCCGAGCAGATCCAATCTAGAGCTCCGGCAGGACGATCCTGCCGGGGAAATTTCCCTCCCGGAGGGGGAAATCGTCCCCATCGTCATCACCAACACTCCTCTCGTCGGAGGGGAGGCATCTTCATCAACATCTTCATCAGCACCATCTCCTCTCCAATCCCTAGTTCATCTCTTGTAACCAATCTCTGTCTCGCGACTCCGATTGGTACTTGTAAGGTTGCTAGTAGTGTTGATTACTCTTTGTAGTTGATGCTAGTTGGATTACTTGGTGGAAGAGTTTATGTTAAGATCCTTGATGCTATTCATTACACCTCTGATCATTATTATGATTATGCTTTGTGAGTAGTTACTTTTGTTCCTGAGGACATGGGATAAGTCATGCTGATAGTAGTCATGTGAATTTGATATTCGTTCGGTATTTTGATATGATGTATGTTGTCTTTTCCTCTAGTGGTGTTATGTGAATGTCAACTACATAACACTTCACCATATTTGGGCCTAGAGGAAGGCATTGGGGAGTAGTAAGTACATGATGGGTTGCTGGAGTGACAAAAGCTTAAACCCCAGTCTATGCGTCGCTTCGTAAGGGGCTGATTTGGATCCACTAGTTTAATGCTATGGTTAGACGTTGTCTTAATTCTTCTTTCATAGTTGCGGATGCTTGCGAGAGGGGTTAATCATAAGTGGGATGCTTTTCCAAGTAAGGGAAGTACCAAAGCGCCGGTCCACCCACATGTCGAACTATCAAAGTAACGAACGCGAATCACATGAACATGATGAAACTAGCATGACAGAAATCCCCGTGTGTCCTCGGGAGCGTTTTTCCTCCTATAAGACTTTGTACAAGCTTGTCCCTTGCTACAAAAGGGATTGGGACACTTGCTACACCGTTGCTATTACTTGTTACTTTTCGCTTGCTACGTTTCACCTCACTACACCATCACGTGTTACCGCTACTTTCAGTGCTTGCAGTTATTACCTTGCTGAAAACCGTTTATCAGAGCCTTCTGCTCCTCGTTGGGTTCGACACTCTTATTTATCAAAAGGACTACGATTTATCCCCTATACTTGTGGGTCATCAGTGAGTGACGAAGTGAGCTAAAAGAAAAAGTGAGGGAATCCCCAAGGGGCCCACTAGACACCTCGTCGCGCTAGGGGGGCTCGCACGCCCTGGTGTCTAGTGGCCACCTGGGACACCCTCCCTATAGTATTTTCAGTGCCAGATATTATCAAATATTCAAAAAAAAATCATGTAAAAGTTTCAGGTGATTTGGAGAACTTTTATTTTTGGGCACTTTTTTATTGCGCGGAAAAATGAGTAAACGGGATAATCATGACATTTATTGCTTTAAAATAAAAAATAACAGGAAAAGTAAAATGGATACATAGAGTTGTGCCTACTGAATTTGTCGACCTCATGCTTCTTTGTGACGCCCTCGGTTTAATCGTATGCTAATCATACACGCAAATGCGTACGATCAAACCCAAGGACTCGCGGGAAGATATCACAACACAACTCTAGACACAAATAAAACAATATCAGCTTCATATTACAAGTCAGGGGCCTTGAGGGCTAGAATATGAAAGCTTGATAAACACACGAGTCAGCAGAAGCAACAATATCTGAGTACAGACATAAAACATGGGGTGCCTTAGAGAAGGCTAGCACAAAAGATACAACGATCGAATGAGGCGAAGCCTCCTGCCTAGGAACCTCCTAACTACTCCTGGTCATCAGCGGCCTCCACGTAGTAGTAGGCACCGTTGGGGTAGCAGTCATCGTCGACGGGGACCTCCATCTCCTGGGCTCCATCATTTGGTCGCAGCAAACGGATCAAGGGGACAAGGGGGGAGCAAAGCAGCGGTGAGTACTCATCCAAAGTACTCGCAAGTCTTACATCAGAATTATTCTAAGTATGCATCAGTATCAAAGAAGGGGGTGGTTATATGTGCACTGACTCCACCAATGCGAGAATAGAGAGAGAAAGCCTAGTCCTATCGAAGACTAGCATCTTCAGGGTCTTGCAGCGATAGACGAGAGTAGAACAGGGTAACACAAATTAATAGTCATATTGTTGCAGCAATATTAAAGTGAGGTCACGCCCAGAGATCCTCCCTCGACTCCGTGCGAGGAAGCAATCCCGAGGCAACTACTTCCAGTTAAGTAACAATTGTAGTTGTATAAGATCAGGGCACAACTCCAAGTCGTCATGTAACCGTGGACACGGCTATTCGAATAGTTAATTTCCATCCCTGCAGGGGTGCACCACATGTCCCGACGCGCTCGATAACTCTGGCCGAACACACTTTTCTGGGTACTTCCCGGCCTCGGAATATCGACAGGTCGCAGCCCCACCTAAGACTAATCAGAGAGGCCAGCCCGCCGGTCTAAATCCTAAGCGCAAAGGGTTCATGGGCCCAGTTCCCCTCCGCGCTCCTGCTTGATGCGAGGGCGGCCGACGTCAGTCCTAGCATCCCTTAATCACAAGCGCGATGCATCTCGGGACCACTCGGGCGCGTGCCACTACGTTGCTGACATCTGAAAAGCTTCGGTTGATACCGCGATGCCGAGTACCCATAATTCTTCCCATGCACACGGTTAGTGCGAAAAGGTCTCCAACCAACCCAAATCAAATACCCAAATCCATTAACATTTTAATTAGGCCATCGACACAGTCTCGCGAGAATCAACCCGTCTTACATATAATCACCAAGATCCCAGTAACATGGTCGAGTAACTGTGTGGTTGTAACATCGGGGGGAATCCGAGGTATCACCCTCGTTGGATTCCGAACGATGTATCCGTCAAGGTGGGCTTAGAGGAATCACCCTCGGGGGTCCAACACTTGAGGGGTTGCACGACACAGACATCGACGGGAATGGTGAAAGAGGAATCACCCTCGATAACCACGACCGACTAGCTATACTACAGAGATATCATCAGGAGTACTTAGCGAGGTGTCACCCTCGGTACCCGATAGTATCTCTGTAGCGTACAACTAAGGGGGTGTATGTGCGGTGTCGAGTCTGGATCGTCGATCAGAGATCGAGATTTGAAAACAAGCGGGGAAACTGGACTACGGGGTTAGAGGGGAAGACTGCTCCACCTATACTAAGCATATTAAAGGTACAATGCTGAAAGTAGCAGTTCATCAAAAACAGGTTATGCATCAGATATAGGAGCTAACTACAACAGTAGCAAAATACTAATGCAAGCAGTAGGAAGAAAGACATAGGCGATATAGCAATGATCAAGGGGGGTTTGCTTGCCTTGATGCTCTGTGGCAAAAGGCTGGTCGGCAGGGTCGTAGATGTACCCGGCAGCAGTGTCAGTCTCGGGGTCTACCGGTAAGAAGAGGGGGAAGAAATAATAAATAATAGCAATGGTGCAACACAAAGCATGACATGGCAAGATGCAGGCTAGACATGAGCTAACGCAACAACATCCGTCATAGACGGGTCAGAAGAATATGTGATGATATTTTCTGGGTCTCGGGCTACTACGGGTCAAACGGAAAACGATGGAAATGTTCCATGTTTGCTATGCTAGGGACGCGTGACACACGAATGGACCGTGTATCCGGGTTCGTCTCATTCTGCTGATCAACTTTCATGTTGAAAATATTTTGATCTGACTTACGGATTATTTTATATTAATTTTTAAAATTTATTCAATAATTAGGAATTAAAAACAGATTTAATTAATTTAATTAAATGCTATTATGACATCAGCATGATGTCATGCTGACATCAGCAGTTGACTGGTCAACTGACTAGTGGGTCCCCAGCGTCATAGAGACAAGTTTTTAATTAAGATTAAATAATAATTAATCAGATAAATTTAGTGGGGGACCCACGTGTCATACTCTAATTATTCTAATTACCCAATTAATTAATTAAATAATATATCTATTTATTTATTTAATAAAAACATACTTTTATTTTTATATTTCTAATTTTTACTTTTCTAAAAAGAGGGTGTGGGGCCTCCGTGTCATAGACAGCGGGGTGAGTTGGCCCCACCGGTAAGTGGCTTAGGCCACATACACATTTTACCTACAAATACATATCCACACAATTAACGTATTCTGCCATATACCGACATACATAAATACATACATACGTGCATCTCATACATACAAAATACATACGACATCTAATACCTACATACATACGCAATACATCATTTATTTTTATTTCTTTTCTCATCCCACAACTCCAACCTCTGTGTTAACATACACTCAACATCACAAAGAGAGAAGAGAGAGATATCCAACATCGCCTAATCGATCCTAATGGCGCCGGATCAGAGCGCCGTTCGCCGGAACGGAACCGGGACGGCACGAGGAAGGAGATGGTGGGAGGAGCCCGAAGAGGGGCTCACCAACATTGACGAGAGGGCCCGGTGAAGCCGGAGTTTTCGGGAGGCGGAGGTGATGGCGAGGAGGTGGACGAGGCGGTGACAGTGATGGCGCGGTTCCGGTGAAGACGGTCGCCGGAGAGGCCTCCCGGAGGGGGCCGGCCGGCGTGACAAGGAGGGGGGGAACCTCCCTGCCCGATCCCTCCCCGATCGAGCAGGAGGAAAGGGCCGGCGTGACGTGGAGGGGCTCGGCCGGCGGTAGGTGACGCGGGGGCTGCTACTGCGACAACAGACCTTCCCTCGTAACGGCACCAGGAATCATGTTGTTGCGGCTACGCCTATAGGGACTTCCTTGGCAAATATGCAAAGGATTTCCCCACGGCCTTGGAGCCTTGCGTTGGTGTTCCCTTGAAGAGGAAAGGGTGATGTAGCATAGCGGCGGTAAGTATTTCCCTCGTTTTGAGAACCAAGGTATCAATCCAGTAGAAGGAGAGTTCAAGTACCTGCACAAACACAAAGAGCTTGCACCCAACGCTATGAAGGGGTTGTCAATCCCTTATAGATTGTTTGCAAAGTGAGAAATGAAAGCAAAGAGTAAACAAAGCAAAGTAAAAGTGAAAGTGGAGACGATAGTTGTGAATAGACCCGGGGGCCGTAGTGTTCACTAGTGGCTTCCCTCATGAAAGCAAGTAGACGGTGGGTGAACGAATTACTGTCGAGCAATTGATAGAACCGCGCAAAGTCGTGACGTTATCTAAGGCAATGATTATATCTATAGGCATCACGCCCAAAACAAGTAGACTGATACTTTCTGCATCTACTACTATTACTCCACACGTCGACCGCTATCCAGCATGCATCTAGTGTATTAAGTCCAAAAGAATAGAGTAACGCCTTAAGCAAGATGACATGATGTAGATGGACAATCTCATATCTATGATAAAAGCCCATCTTGTTACCCTTGGTGGCAACAACATGATGTGTGCCTTGCTGCCCCTTCTGTCACTGGGAAAGGTCACCACACGGTATGAACCCAAAACCAAGCACTTCTCCCATTGCAAGAATCATAGATCTAGTTGGCCAAACAAAACCCAAGGCTCGGAGAGACTTACAAGGATATCAAATCATGCATATAAGAAATCAGCAAACACTCAAATATAATTCATAGATAATCTGATCACAAATCCACAATTCATCGGATCTCGACAAACACACCGCCAAAGAGGATTACATCGGATAGATCTCCATGAAGATCATGGAGAACTTTGTATTGAAGATCCAAGAGAGAGAAGAAGCCATCTAGCTACTAACTACGGACCCGTAGGTCTGAAGTGGACTACTCACGAGTCATTGGAGAGGCGATGATGTTGATGTAGAAGCCCTCCAACTCCAAACTCCCCTCCGGTAGGGCACCGGGAAGGGTCTCTAGATGAGATATCGCGGAAACGGAAGCTTGCGGCGGCGGAAAAGTGTTTTCGTGGATGCCCTGATTTTTTCTGGATTTTTAGAGAATTTATAGGCCAAAGAGCTAGGGCAGGGGAGCGCCAGGGAGGCCACAAGCCTGGTTGCCCCCCCTGGCCGCGGCAACAGGGCTTGTGGGCTCCCTGTGGGCCCACTGCCTTGGCCCTCAAGCCTCCCGATCCTCTTCTATTCTGGAAAAATTTATTTCGGGGATTTTATTCCGTTTGGACTCCGTTCCAAAATTAGATCTGAAAAGAGTCAAAACACAGAAAAAACAGGAACTGGCACTTGGCACTGAATTAATAAGTTAGTCCCAAAAAATATATAAAAGATAAACAAAACATCCAAAGTTGACAAGATAACAACGTGAAACCATCAAAAATTATAGATACATTTGAGACGTATCAAGCATCCCCAAGCTTAACTCCTGCTCGTCCTCGAGTAGGGAAGTGATAAAGAATGAATTTTTGATGCTTTCATGCTACCTAGCATAGATGTCCTTTGTAACTCCTCTTATGTGACGTGAATGTTCAGATCCATTAGATTCAAAACAATAGTTTGCTATTGGCATGGAGACAATAATAATTCAAGCAGACTAGCAAGGTAATCATGAACTTTCAAAATAACTAGGCCAAAAGAAAGTTATCCATACAAAATCATATAGTCTGGATATGCTCTATCATCCTTTCACAGCGAATTTAAATCATGCACAACCCCGGTATTGGCCAACTAATTGTTTTCACACCTTTACTTTCTCAAACTTTTTCGACTCTCGCGCAATACATGAGCGTGAGCCATGGTTTTAGCACTATAAGTGGTGTGGAGTGTGGTGGAGGTTGCAAGGAAAACAAGGAGAAGATGGTCACATTGACTAGGCATATCAATGAGCTATGGAGATGCTCATCAATAGATATAACGTGAATGAGTAGGGATTGTCATACAATTGATGCACTAGTGCTAAGAGTATGTGAAAGCTCTTAAAGAAAACTAGAGGGTGTGCATCCAACTTGCTTGCTCACGAAGACCTAAGGCAATTTTGAGGAAGCCTATCATTGGAATATACAAGCCAAGTTATATAATGAAAATTTCCCACTAGCTATATGGTGGTGAAAAAACGAGAGACTCTCAATCATGAAGATCATGGTGCTTAATATGCACAAGTGTGGAAAGGTAGTAGCATTGTCCCTTCTCTCTTTTTCTCTCATTTTTTGTGGTGGGCTATTTGGCCTCTTTTTTTGGTGGGCATCTTTGGCCTCTTTTATTTACTCACATGGGACAATGCTCCATCAATGATGATCGTCACACTTACAACTCAAAACTTAGAGCAATGATGACTCTATATAGAATGTCTTCGGTAGTATACTGTGACAATGATATAGCATGGCATAGACATCAATGGAAACATCATGCTAGCTATCTTATGATCATTCAATGGCAATGTAGAAGTGGTGGCACATGTCATGGTGGTAGTCGTATGGCAATATATCTCGAAATAGCTTTGAAAAAGCCATAGTAGGTAGGTATGGTGGCTGTTTTGAGGGAGGCTATATGGGTGGTTTTGTGCACTGGCGAAAGTTGCACGACACTAAAGAAGATAGTGATGGTGGAAGGTAAAAGTGCATCTAAACCATGGACTCAACATTAGTCATGAAGAACTCATATACTTGTTGCAAAAGTTTTAGTAGTAATCGAAACAAAGCATTCAACGCATACTCCTAGGGGAAGGGTTGGTAGGTATAAACCATCGCGCGATCCCAACCGCCACACAAAGGATGACAATCAATAGACTAATCATGCTCAGACTTCATCACACAGCGGTTCACCATACGTGCATGCTACGGGAATCACTAACTTCAACGCAAGTATTTCTAGATCCACAACACCTTACTAATATAACTTCAATATTACCACAACCACAACTCAAAACTAATTGAGATGAATCAAACTTCTCTAACTATTCAATGCACATGAAGGTGGAAGTTTTCATATCCCTATGGATAACTACCCTTTTTGAGACTACTATCATAGCATAGATCAACTACCAAGCCACGCACCATTGTGCTCTAAAAGATATAAGTGAAGCACATAGAGCAAAATCAACTAGCTCAAAAGATATAAGTGAAGCACATGTGAGCTAAATTGTCTAACCAAAGGATATAAGTGAAGCTCGACAAAATCACGGTGAGTGAATGTCTCTCTCTCTAGGTGTGCAACAAGGATGATTGTGACACAACAAAAATAAAAAAACTCTTACGATACAAGACGCTCCAAGCAAAACACATAACATGTGGTGAATAAAAATATAGCCCCAAGTAACGTTACCGATGGATTGAAGACGAAAGAGGGGATGCCTTCCCGGGGCATCCCCAAGCTTAGGCATTTAGGGCATCCTTGAATCAACTTGGGGTGCCTTGGGCATCCCCAAGCTTGAGCTCTTGCCACTCTTCATCTTTTTGTCCATAAGAACTTCACCCAAAACTTGAAAACTTCACAACACGGAACTTAAACAGAAACTCGTGATAACGTTAGTATAAGAAAGCAAACCACCACTTCCTTAGATACTGTATCAAACTTAAATTCTACTTATGTTGATGTTGGGTTATTGTATTTTCAATCTTCCATGTCTAATACCCCCCGATACTATCCATAGTTTCATCAAAATAAGCAACCAACTCAACAAAAACAGAATCTGTTACCAGCAGACCAGTCTGTAGAAATCTGTATACTTCGTATACTTCTGGTACTTCAAAAATTCTGAAAACTTACGATAGTCTGAAGAATTTGCGTAGCAATCAGCATAAAAAAGAATCAACTCAAAAGCTCTTACAGGAAAAAAAACTTTTTGTGAGCAAAAAGTTTCTGTCTTTTCCAGCATGACCAAACGATCATCCCCAAGACTAATCATAACGGTTTTACTTGGCACAAACGCAAAAGAAACACAAAAAACACAATCATAACAGAATTATGAAAGTGTGGAAAACACAAAGCAGAAATAAAAAGGTAAATTCATTGGGTTGCCTCCCAACAAGCGCTATTGTTTAACGCCCTTAGCCACGCATTGATAAATCAATGATGCTCACACAAAAGACAAGAATTGAAGCACAACAAGAGCATCATAAAGCATGTGAAAATCACATCTAAGTCTAACATACTTCCTATGCATAGGCATTTTATAGGAAAACAGATTGTCAAGACAACCGATAGTTGCCATATGCAAGGAAGAAGAAAGAGACAATAGCAATCTCCACATAACGAGAGGTGATTTAGTGATATGAAAGTTTCTACCACCATATTTTCCTCTCTCATAATAATTACATGTGGGATCATATTCGAATTCAACAATGTAACTATTACATAGGATATTCTTTTCATGATCCACATGCATGCAAAGTTGACGCTCTTCAAAAATAGTGGGATTATCATCAACTAAAGTCATGACTTCTCCAAACCCACTTTCAATAATATTGCAAATATCATATTCATCATGAGGCTTAAACAAATTTTTAAGATCATAAGAAAAATCATCGCCCCACTCATGATCATTGCAACAAGTAGTGGACATAGCAAAACAAGCATCCCCAAGCTTAGGGTTTTGCATATTTTTAGCATGATTGTCACTAATAGAATTTATAGTGAAACCATTGCAATCATGCTTTTCATCCAAGGAGCCCTCGTGAATCACTTCATAAATTTCTTCCTCACAATTTTCAGATTCACGCATCTCAAACAAAACTCCATAAAGATAGTCAAGTGCACTCAACTCACTAGCAATTGGATCAACATAGTTGGATCTCTTAAAGAGATTAGCAATTGGATGAGGATCCATATCACTAGATTTTCAGCAAGCGAAGATGCAAGCATATTAAAGGCACATGGCACACAAGAAAACAGAAGGCAAGCGAGAGAAAAGGGCGAACAAAAAAGGCAAACGAAAAAGGCAAAAAGGCAAATGAAAATGGCAAGGGAGAAAGGCAAATGAAAACGGCAAATGTAAAGTGGGGGAGAGGAAAACGAGAGGCAACTGGCAAAAAGGTAAACGCAAGAGATGAGTTTGTGACACCTACTTGGATAGATCTCCTCCCCGGCAACGGCGCCAGAAATCCTTCTGCTACTGCGACAACAAACCTTCCCTGGTAACGGCGCCAGGAATCCTGCTGTTGCGGCTACGCCTATAGGGACTTCCTTGGAAAATATGCAAAGGATTTCCCCGCGGCCTTGGAGCCTTGCGTTGGTGTTCCCTTGAAGAGGAAAGGGTGATGTAGCACAGCGGCGGTAAGTATTTCCCTCAGTTTTGAGAACCAAGGTATCAATCCAGTAGGAGGAGAGTTCAAGTACCTGCACAAACACAAAGAGCTTGCACCCAACACTATAAAGGGGTTGTCAATCCCTTATAGATTGTTTGCAAAGTGAGAAATGAAAGCAAAGAGTAAACAAAGCAAAGTAAAAGTGAAAGTGGAGATGATAGTTGTGAATAGACCCGGGGGCCGTAGTGTTCACTAGTGGCTTCCCTCATGAAAGCAAGTAGACGGTGCGTGAACGAATTACTGTCGAGCAATTGATAGAACCGCGCAAAGTCATGACGTTATCTAAGGCAATGATTATATCTATAGGCATCACGTCCAAAACAAGTAGACCGATACTTTCTGCATCTACTACTATTACTCCACACATCGACCGCTATCCAGCATGCATCTAGTGTATTAAGTCCAAAAGAACAGAGTAACGCCTTAAGCAAGATGACATGATGTAGATGGACAATCTCATATCTAGGATAAAAGCCCATCTTGTTACCCTTGACGGCAACAACACGATGCGTGCCTTGCTGACCCTTCTGTCACTGGGAAAGGTGACCACACGGTATGAACCCAAAACCAAGCACTTCTCCCATTGCAAGAATCATATATCTAGTTGGCCAAACAAAACCCAAGACTCGGAGAGATTTACAAGGATATCAAATCATGCATATAAGAAATCAGCAAAGACTCAAATATAATTCATAGATAATCTGATCACAAATCCACAATTCATCGGATCTCGACAAACACACCGCCAAAGAGGATTACATCGGATAGATCTCCATGAAGATAATGGAGAACTTTGTATTGAAGATCCAAGAGAGAGAAGAAGCCATCTAGCTACTAACTACGGACCCATAGGTCTGAAGTGGACTACTCATGAGTCATTGGAGAGGCGATGATGTTGATGTAGAAGCCCTCCAACTCCAAAGTCCCCTCCGACAGGGCACCGGGAAGGGTCTCTAGATGAGATCTCACGGAAACGGAAGCTTGCGGCGGCGGAAAAGTGTTTTCGTGGATGCCCTCATTTTTTCTGGATTTTTAGGGAATTTATAGGCCAAATAGCTAGGGCAGGGGAGCTCCAGGGAGGCCACAAGCCTGGTTGCCATGGGCCCCCCCTGGCCGCGGCAACAGGGCTTGTGGGCTCCCTGTGGGCCCACTGCCTTGGCCCTCAAGCCTCCCGATCTTCTTCTGTTCTGGAAAAATTTATTTTAGGGATTTTATTCCGTTTGGACTCCGTTCCAAAATCAGATCTGAAAAGAGTCAAAAACACAGAAAAAACAGGAACTGGCACTTGGCACTGAATTAATAAGTTAGTCCCAAAAAAGATATAAAAGATAAACAAAACATCCAAAGTTGACAAGATAACAGCGTGAAACCATCAAAAATTATAGATACGTTTGAGACGTATCAGGGGCCGCCGGAGTGAGGTGAGCAGGGTGGCCTCGGCCGGATCGGGAGTGGGCTTGGGCTCGGTGGGAGACGAGGTGGGGTGCTCTCGGCTGGGTGGGAGGAGGGAGGTGCTCGATCTGGGTGGGAGGGAGAGAGCCGAGGGGAGGGGCCCGGCGGGAGGAGGTAGGGGCCGTGGGAGGGAGGCCGACGGGGTCAGGGAGCTGGGGCTCTCGGTCTGGGGTGGGTGACCGAGAGGGGAGGGAGCGAAGGGGATGGAGGGATCGGTGGGGAGGTAGGTGCGGGAGAGGGAGGGGCCTCGCAGGGGAAAGGGGTAGTGGAGGGAGGCCCTGGCGAGCGAGGTGGGTGCGGTAGGTGGGGCGTGGGGTTAGGTGAGAGGTGGGTTGCGGGGGTTGGTGGTTTCCTCGTGGGAAAACCCCTGGCAGCGGCAGGGAGGACTGGGAGAGGCGAGGGACCTCGCTAGGATTTGGGTGGGTGTGGCCGGGTGGGCCACTTTGGCCCAGTCGGCCAAGGGCTCGATTGCTTTTTTTCTTTTTTTTATTATGATTTTTTTCTCTTTTATTTTCTGTTATTCTATTATTATTATTATTTTATATATATCTTTCTCTTCTAATTATATAGGACTTTTAATATCATTAAAAATGTCCGATTCACTTTTATAACTTATTAGGGAATTTCAATAACTCTCTCGACATTTTTAATTAACATCACAAAATGTTTCTTGTTCGACTTTATTTTTAAATTTCGAACTCGACTTGGTTTTCGACTAACACGAGATCAACGATAGAGTTTATGATGACGTGGCTTCATTAGCGTGGGATTACTGTCGCTTGACTATAGGGGTTACTGTAGCACAAATCTCGGGATGTCACAACTCTCCCCTACTAACAAGAATTCTCGTCCCGAGAATTAAGAGATAGAAGGAAAGAGCTCGGGGTATTCATCACAAAGATGATCCTCGCGTTCTCAAGTGGCATCATCTTCAGAATGATTGGACCACTGTATTTTAAGGAACTTGGTGACTTTGAGACGAGTCAGGCGTTCAGCCTGGTCGAAAATGTGGACCGGATGTTCTTTGTAAGAAAGGTCTTGTTGCAGCTCAAGCATATCATGATCCACTGCTCGAATATGATCCTTGACGCAGCGTCGGAGCTGGGACACATGGAAGACATCGTGAACCTGAGAAAGGTTCGCCGACAGTTCCAATTGATAAGCCACTTTTCCATGCTTTTCGAGAACAATGAAAGGACCAATATAGCAAGGAGCTAACTTGCCCTTAATTCCAAAATGATGTGCACCTCTCATTGGTGTGACACAGAGATAAGCCTTTTCGCCAGGTTGATAGACCATATCTTGATGATGACGGTCATACTAACTCTTCTGACAAGACTGAGCAGCCTTCAGATTCTCATGAATGATGCGGACTTGATCTTAAGTATGTTGGATAATATCCAGACCGAAGAGTGATCGCCCCATTGGACGGTGGCTCGCGAATTTCATACGAAGCCAAGTGCAAAGGATACTTTGGAGTCAAAGATGTATAGGAGAGCCAGGTTTCAATCCTGTGGAACTTTGGGTTATGGGTCCACCATGTGGGCCGAGAGTAGACGGAGGGGTGACATATTATACGGTCTTGGTAGCAAGACTAGTCAGAGGATAACCTGTCATTTATGTTGCAACAACATCGGTACCAAGGGCGGGGGACGAATAGAACCATTTTCCTGCTCGTTGCAACGAGGCGGACCAATAGGCAAGGCTCTCGTCCACCGGCGGCTACCGGGATGTTATCCACAATAGTAACAGGGTCTTATTGACAGAGTCGTATACCGAGATTTTTACCTAAGCAGGGAATTAACACTGCTTAGATAAGTTATTGCCACAACAAAGGTCAAACAAACCAATGGGAAGGAAAATGTGTTCACACACACCAACTTTAGAGTATACCATTCCCGAGAAAAACATAGAGTATGGCATACATGATAGTTCATCCAGTACATAACCTTTTTGACAAAGAGGCAAGAAGAATCATGATGTTTACCCATGCCATAAGGTTTGGGATAATTGATCAGGAACAATTTAGCATTGCGCTTCCAATGTTCCTGTTGAAATTTGGAGTACCACATCCATGCTTCGAGGTAGCATCGACATGGTCATCCGATAAAGGTCGGACCAATGAGCACACAAAGAGGATTCATGAGGGTCAACTTATGAAATAAGTCATATAGTTTCCGCATGAAAGGATGGTGAATCTTACATATGGGAGAATTTATAACAATAGGTCCTTCGGCCCCGTGTGCCAGACAAAACATCATCGTACCGGTTACATAAAGACCAAAGTTATAATTATTGGGAAAATATTCCAACCATCATATCTGCCCGAGATTCAGATCTGATTGGTGTCGGGATACCTCAGACTCAAGATGCCTGAGAAGAAAAATGAAGACACAAGATTCTCATGATATGAACTACACAAGCAATTCTTGAAATATGAGTGCGATGGTAAGGCACATGAACACCATGTCAACACATTCGTGCCCACGTGAAATTATTATCTCAAAACGCAACTGGGTTCTCATTTGGGAACCATCATCGAGGATGACAAGGTTCCATGTGTAAGTCTGGATCAGCTCTTATGAAGGAACTTCTTTTCCTTAATCAAATCAGTTAGTGCTAGGCGTGCCAAGAGAAGTTATACGAAGTGAAGATAACAAATCTTCAAAACATATAACACTACGCAAACACGTGAAAGAATTGGGATGACCAGCAAGGAAGTGAAACAAAACTTTCACATATTCACAACGGCAAGGGTGCACGTGAACTTTGGGAAAAACACTTCTTTTATCAACATATCCTTCATGAGCTAGGCACAAGGCTAATTCTTTCAAGAGCTTCATCGTCGCACCATGAATAAGTTAAGGGTGTGGCCGATGGGCTTGACAACAATCCCACAAGATTTTGATAGGGATGAATTTTCAAATTTTACAAGATCAAGGAGATAGCATTTCTCAAGTCAAATTGTATAATGTCGTATGCTCAAGGGAACAACAACAATTAAACATTGGTCAAATAGTGCACTCGGGGATACTGAATGAGTAGCACGAACAATGTCAAAATTGATGAGTCAACACCCCACTCACTAAGAATGAAACAATCAGTTGTTAAACTCAAGGCAACAGGGTTGCTAGAAATATTGGAATCACACATCAGAGTTTACTTGTTGGTGTTCTGGTTTGAAACAACACGGAACCAAGAAATGAATGGTGATGGCGAGAAGTATTGATATATCAAGAATTCTTAAGAGGCGTGCAATCCTCACGACATTCTTGACAGAAAAGATAGTAATACTTCAAGGTAGAATATAACATAAGCTGAAAAGAAAGGAACTTAAGGGACAACACCAAACACGAACATGTTTGTGTTGGCGGGGAGGCAAAAAGGTTGTTGATGAAAACACAAATCATCGAGGGGCAAGGATGGCATTTCTCATCATGCATTCGATTAATACCCTGTAAGAGCTCGGAATGCTAATGATGATCACGACACAATTGCCGAGAACTTCACGAAGATGTAATCGATCAGCGACGACATCAAACAAGGGAATGGTGAAGCTACAGGTTGCCGGAAGCACAGTTAAGGCTGCTAGCTTAGAATTGAGATTGCCTTTCAGGACCACCAACATGATGTGGAAAGCTCGATGCAAGCTTAACGCACAGTTGGAATTGTGTTCCAGGGAAGAAGGGTATAGATAGTATGGTCGAGCTCCAACATGACGATGATGATGTAGCTTAACATCTTGGAACGACATGATCGAGTACAAACTCATAGACAAGGAAGGTTACCAAACATTGTTGAATCACAATGCGTACTCGATCCAGTTATCGATGTGCTCGCGTGTCCAACAACTCAAACATGAGGAAACTGGAATTAATGAAAATATCATAGTTGATGTGGAGCTCACAAGAAGTTATATAGCTCCGTGATACCCTCGAGCTACAAGGAATAATACTAGGAGGTAGATCAACTTTAAGGTTTGGACTGGTGTGTTGGTCTAAAGAAGACAAGTACTTTAACTTGTCTGAGAATGAAATCAAGGTAGGACAACATGGTCGGAACCATGATTGCAAGGGAGAAGATCACCGATACCAGATTTAAACTACAGAATGAATGATTATTGATACGAGAAGTTTCTATGATAGGATCAACGTCGTTTCCATGGGCATGAACACAAAGTTCAAGGTCGACTCCCACTTCATCAATGCATCACCTGCCATTTACTCCTCGCCTCTGTTTAGGTTGTAGCTTTGAAAGGATATTCGGCAAAGCACCAGAAGAGTAAGACTCATGAAAACTTTTTGAGTCATATTGATTTTAGGAAGGCATAGGTTCAACCCGTCGGGGCATCTTAGGAACATATACCATACACTCCAAGAGTAATTAACACATGCTTGAAGAGTAAGGCTGACAGGGGCATTGGATACAATTCTATCAGAGGGAGAAGACACAATTTACCAGTGGCATCATGTGTCAGGGAAAGCAATCACAAGAATTTCCGAAAGCAAAGGATGCCGTCTGATAATAACCCAGAATGAGTCCGGCAGTCCACAAAGAATCTGATGTGAGTATCGGTACTCAATCAGAGGGAGATAGGATGCAATGCATCGGATTATAGAACATATGAAAAATACCGATACTTAATTACCAAAGGAAACAGGATTTCCAGGTTGGTGCATCATAATCAGACGCTCCGATCAATTACAAGTAAGTAGAATGGACTTAGATGGACAACCAATCATAGTTGACTTGTCGAGAACTAGCTCTGCCTGGAAGGACGTCTGAGTCGGAAAGATAATTTATGAGTATCAACAGGTGATTGTGTGCAATTACACAAAGGTAGAATCAATAAGATCAGAGGAAAATCACAAAGGATTTCAACGCATGTTGCTAGACATATGGATTTATCCATAATGCAAGCATGTGAGAAAAGCTCATGAACAATAGGCTAGGGAGGATTTCAGAAGATCGAATAGTAGTTCGAAGAACTCTCGAAACCCATGAGAACTGATGATGGACGAATCCCCGATAAGATAATTCGTTGCATCTCGTAAAACAAGAGCAACTGGAAAGAAAAATATGAATGCCATTTATATGTAGTCGTCCATAGGGGCTGACGGAGGAAGGGAACTCGCAAAAGCGATGAGCACAAGTTCTCAAGAAAACATGAGATAATATCTGTGGAGTCTTCTGACGGATCAAGTCATCGTCTGGAATACGGGGCTCTCCGGGAGAAAGTATTTACGAGAACCTAATGTTAGAGTTAGCAAAATATTTAACCCGAAAGAGAAGATAGAGTAGAGCCCAGAGTATAGGAAAGGAGTAAAAGATACTAATACCACCCAATTGAGATGTGGGCCCGTAAGCCACAACATTAGTGTTAGTAAAGTTTTTCAAACACTAGACTCAACTGCGACCAAGGAGTTGGAAAGGGGGCTACCTACAGTCAGTTGGCTCTGATACCAACTTGTGACGCCCTCGGTTTAATCATACACTAATCATACACGCAAATGCGTACGATCAAACCCAAGGACTCACGGGAAGATATCACAACACAACTCTAGACACAAACAAAACAATATCAGCTTCATATTACAAGCCAGGGGCCTCGAGGGCTAAAATACGGAAGCTCGATAAACACACGAGTCAGCGGAAGCAACAATATCTGAGTACAGACATAAAACATGGGGTGCCTTAGAGAAGGCTAGCACAAAAGATACAACAATCGAACGAGGCGAGGCCTCCTGCCTGGGAACCTCCTAACTACTCCTGGTTATCAGCGGCCTCCACGTAGTAGTAGGCACCGTCGGGGTAGCAGTCGTCGTCGGCAGGGACCTCCATCTCCTGGGATCCATCATCTGGTCGCAGCAAACGGATCAAGGGGACAAGGGGGAGCAAAGCAGCGGTGAGTACTCATCCAAAGTACTCGCAAGTCTTACATTAGAACTATTCTAAGTATGCATCGGTATCCAAGAAGGGGGTGGTTATATGTGGACTGACTGCAGCAATGAGAGAATAGAGAGAGAAAGCCTAGTCCTATCGAAGACTAGCATCTTCAGGGTCTTGCAGCGATAGACGAGGGTAGAACAGGGTAACACAAACTAATAGTCATATTGTTGCAGCAATATTAAAGTGAGGTCACGCCTAGAGATCCTCCCTCGACTCCCTACGAGGAAGCAATCCCGAGGCAACTACTTCCAGTTAAGTAACAATTGTAGTTGTATAAGATCAGGGCACAACTCCAAGTCGTCATGTAACCGTGGACACAGCTATTCGAATAGTTAATTTTCATCCCTGCAGGGGTGCACCACATGTCCCGACGCGCTCGATAACACTCTGGCCGGACACACTTTTCTGGGTCCTGCCCGGCCTCGGAATATCGACACGTCGCAGCCCCACCTAAGACTAATCAGAGAGGCCAGCCCGTCGGTCTAAATCCTAAGCGCAAAGGGTTCATGGGCCCAGTTCCCCTCCGCGCTCCTGCACGATGCGAGGGCAGCTGACGTCAGTCCTAGCATCCCTTAATCACAAGTGCGATGCATCTCGGGACCACTCGGGCGCGCGCCACTACGTTGCTGACATCTGAAAAGCTTCGGCCGATACCGCGTCGCCGAGTACCCATAATTCTTCCCACGCAGACGGTTAGTGCGAAAAGGTCTTCGACCAATCCAGATCAAATACCCAAATCCATTAACATTTTAATTAGGTCATCGACACAGTCTCGCGGGAATCCACCCGTCTTACATCTAATCACCAAGATCCCAGTAACATGGTCGAGTAACTGTGTGGTTGTAACATCGGGGGGGATCCGAGGTATCACCCTCATTGGATTCCGAACGATGTATCCGTCTAGGTGGGCTTAGAGGAATCACCCTCGGGGGTCCAACACTTGAGGGGTTGCACGACAGAGGCATCGTCGGGAATGGTGAAAGAGGAATCACCCTCGATAACCACGACCGACTAGCTATACTACAGATATATCATTAGGAGTACTTAGAGAGATGTCACCCTCGGTACCCGATAGTATCTCTGTAGCGTCGTACAACTAAGGGGGGTGTTTGTGCGGTGTCGGGTCTGGCTCGTCGATTAGAGATCGAGATTTGAAAACAAGCGGGGCAACTGGACTACAGGGTCAGAGGGGAAGACTGCTCCATCTATACTAAGCATATTAAAGGTACACTGCTGAAAGTAGCAGTTCATCAAAAACAGGTTATGCATCAGATATAGGAGCTAACTACAACAATAGCAAAATACTAATGCAAGCAGTAGTAAGAAAGACATAGGCGATATAGGAATGATCAAGGGAGGGTTTGCTTGCCTTGATGCTCTACAACAAAAGGCTCGTCGGCAGGGTCGTAGATGTACCCGGCAGCAGTGTCAGTCTCGGGGTCGACCGGTAAGAAGAGGGGGAAGAAACAATAAATAATAGCAACGGTGCAACACAAAGCATGACATGGCAAGATGCACGCTAGACATGAGCTAACGCAGCAACATCCGTCATAGACGGGTCGGAAGAATATCTGACGATATTTTCCGGGTCTCGGGCTACTACCGGTCAGACGGAAAACGATGGAAATGTTCCATGTTTACTATGCTAGGGACGCGTGACACACGAATGGACCGTGTATCCGGATTTGTCTCGTTCTGCTGATCAACTTTCATGTTGAAAATATTTTGATCTGACTTACGGATTAAGATTAAATAATAACTAATCAGATTAATTTAGTGGGGGACCCACGTGTCATACTCTAATTATTCTAATTACCCAATTAATTAAATAAATAATATTTATTTATTTATTTAATAAAAACATATTTTTATTTTTATATTTTTAATTTTCACTTTTCTAAAAAGAGGGTGTGGGGCCTCCCTGTCATAGACAGCGGGGTGAGTTGGCCCCACCGGTAAGTGGCTTAGGCCACATACACATTTTACCTACAGATACATATCCACACAATTAACGTATTCCGCCATATACCGACATACATAAATACATACATACGTGCATCTCATACATACAAAATACGTACGACATCTAATACCTACATACATACGCAATACATCATTTATTTTTATTTCTTTTCTCATCCCACAACTCCAACCTGTGTGTTAACAGAGACTCAACATCACAGAGAGAGAGATATTTATCTCCAACATCGCCTAATCGATCCTAACGGCGCCGGATCGGAGCGTCGTTCGCCGGAACGGAACCGGGACGGCGCGAGGAAGGAGATGGTGGGAGGAGTCCGAAGAGGGGCTCACCGACGTTGACGAGAGGGCCCGGTGAAGCCGGAGTTCTCGAGAGGCGGAGGTGACGGCGAGGAGGAGGACGAGGCGGTGATGGTGATGGTGTGGTTCCGGTGAGGTCGATCGCCGAAGAGGCCTCTCGGAGGGGGCCGGCCGGCGTGACGAGGAGTGGGGGGCCTCCCTGCCCGATCCCTCCTGGACCGAGCGGGAGGAAGGGGCGGCGTGACGTGGAGGGGCTCGGCCGACGGTAGGTGACGCGGGGGCCGCCGGAGTGAGGTGAGCAGGGAGGCCTCGGCCGGATCGGGAGTGGGGCTGGGCTCGGTGGGAGACGAGGTGGGGTGCTCTCGGCTGGGTGGGAGGAGGGAAGTGCTCGGTCTGGGTGGGGAGGGAGAGAGCCGAGGGGAGGGGCCCGGCGGGAGGAGGCAGGGGCCGTGGGAGGGAGGCCGACGGGGTCACGGAGCTGGGGCTCTTGGTCTGGGGAGGGTGACCGAGAGGGGAGGGAGCGAAGGGGAGGGAGGGATCGATGGGGAGGCAGGTGCGGGAGAGGGAGGGGCCTCACGGGAGAAAGGGGGGTGGAGGGAGGCCCTGGCGAGCGAGGTGGGTGCGGTAGGTGGGGGCGCCCGTGGGATTACGTGAGAGGTGGGTTGCGGGGGTTGGTGGTTCCCTCGTGGGAAAACCCCCTCGCGACGGCATGGAGGACTGGGTCGCTAGGGTTTGGGTGGGTTGCTTTTTTTTCTTTTCTTTTTTTTTATTATCATTTTTTCTCTCTTTTATTTTTTGTTATCCTATTATTATTTATTATATATATATATATATATATATATATATATATATATATCTTTCTGTTCTAATTATATAGGACTTTAATATCATTAAAAATGTCCGATTCACTTTTATAACTTATTAGGGAATTTCAATAACTCTCCCGACATTTTTACTTAACATCACAAAACGTTTCTCGTTCGACTTTATTTTTAAATTTTGAACTCGACTTGGTTTTCTACTAACACGAGATCAACGATAGAATTTATGATGACGTGGCTTCATTAGCGTGGGATTACTGTCGCTTGACTACAGGGGTTACTGTAGCACAAATCCGGGGATGTCACATTCTTGAAAATGATTCATTAATACGGTTGATCAAGTCTTATTAACAATCACTTCCAATTATCATGATCCCCAAGAATTTTCGTAAACACTAAGTTACCTCAATGGGGATGTGCATATCCCTAACAATAAGTATCTCATATTTATTTTTGGCTGTAGGTAAAGGTAGTTGAAAACTTTCATTGCTGGTAGTTGGAGATTTTTCAATAATATTAACACCAATCACTTGAAATTGTTTCCTCGGAAAATGCACCCTATGTTCTTTACCATTAACATGAAAAGTGACCTTGCTTTTGTTGCAATCAATAACAACCCCTACAGTATTCAAGAAGGGTCTACCAAGGATAATTGACTTGTTGTCATCTTCGGGCATATCAAGTATAATAAAGTTTGCCAAAATAGTAACATTTGCAACAACAACGGGAACATCCTCACAAATACCGATAAGTATGGCAGTTGATTTGTCAGCCATTTGCAATGAAATTTCAGTAGGTGTGAGTTTATTCAAGTCAAGTCTTTTGTATAAAGAGAAAGGCATAACACTAACACCAGCTCCTAGGTCACATAAAGCAGTTTTCACTAGTTATTTTTATGGAACATGGCATAGTTGGTATTCCTAGATCTCCTAGTTTTTTAGGTACTCCATCCTTAAAAGTATAATTAGCAAGCATGGTAGATATTTCAGCTTCAGATATTTTTCTTTTATTAGTGACGATGTCTTTCACGTACTTAGCATAAGGGGCCATCTTTAAAACATCAGTTAAACGAGTACGCAAAAAAGACTGGCCTAAGCATTTCAGCAAAGCGTTCAAATTCTTCATCATCTTTTTTCTTAGTTGGTTTAGGTGGATAAGGCATGGGTTTTTGAACCCATGGCTCTTTTTATTTACCATGCTTTCTAGCAACAAAATCTCTTTTATTATAACGTTTATTCTTAGGTTGTGGGTTATCAAGATCAACAGCAAGTTCTATCTCAACATCATTATCTGGTTCTTTATCATTGTCAGGTTGAGCTTCTACATGAGTATTATCATTATCATTATCATTATCACTAGGTGAATTCTCACTCCCATATTGAGTTTCAGCATCAGATATAAAGATATCATTAGCATTGGCAGAAGGTTTTTCTACTTCAGGTTCACTAGAAGTATGCAAGGTCCTATCATTTTTCTTTTTATTTTTCTTAATAGAAATACTAGGTGGATCAATATTAATTCTTTGTGAATCTTGTTTAGTTATTTTAGGATGACCTTCTAGATATAGGGGATCTTGAGTCATTGTTCCTCCTCTAGTCATTGCTTTGACACCATGATCATTCATATTATTAGTCATTTCATGAAGTAGCTCACTTTGAGATTTAGCAACTTGTTCTAGTTGGGTTTGTACCATAGAAGCATGTTTTCCTACACCTCTTACATCATTGGTGATTCTATATAACAAGTCACTTAAGTGAGCAATCATATCAGAGTTTTGTTTCAATTGTTTCATCACATAGGAGTTGAAATGATCTTGATTTACAATATAATTATCGAATTCATATAAGCATTGACTAGGATGTTTATTGTAAGGGATGTCACCTTCATCAAACTTTAAAAGAGAATTTACCTCCGCCACGTGGGGTGGTGTTTTGAGACCATGGATTTCTTTGATAGGTAGTACATTCTTAACATCTTCAGCTTTAATGCCTTTTTCCTTCATACATTTCTTTGCATCTTGCATAGCTTCACGACTAAGGAATAGCATACCCCTCTTATTTGGAGTGGGTTTAGGCGGTGGTTCAGGAAGTGTCAATTCATAATAATTCTTCAATATATTAGTCAATAATTCCTCAGCTTGTTCGACACTTTGTTTACTAAAAACACAACCAGCACAACTATTTAGGTGGTCCCTAGAAGCATCGGTTAGTCCATTATAAAATATATCAAGTATTTCATTTTTCTTAAGAGGATGATCAGGCAAAGCATTAAGTAATTGGAGGAGCCTCCTCCAAGCTTGTGGGAGACTCTCTTCTTCAATTTGCACAAGTTAAATATTTTCCGTAAGGCAACTTCTTTCTTATGAGTAGGAAAATATTTTTCAGATAAGTAGTATATCATATCCTGGGGACTATGCACACAACCAGGAGCAAGAGTATTGTACCAAATCCTAGCATCACCCTTTAATGAGAACGAAAATAATATGAGGATATAGTAGTAGCGAATTTTATCATCATTAGTTAATAGGGTGTCTATATCATTTAGCTTAGTGAGATGTGCCACAACAATTTCATTTTCATAGCCATGAAAAGGATTATATTCAACCAAAGTATTTATCTCTGGGTCCACAGATAATTCATAATCCTTATCAGTAACAAAGGTAGGTGAAGTAGCAAGCTTATGATCATATTTCATTCTAGCATTCAAGGATTTTTCTTTCAACTTGCATAGTACTCCCTCTGTTTCTAAATATAAGTCTTTTTAGATATTTCACTACAGGACAACATACAAAACAAAATGAGTGAATATACACTCTAAAGCATGTCTATATACATCCATATGTAGCCTTCTAGTGAAACCTCTAAAAAGACATATATTTAGGAATGAAGGAAGTAGTTTCTTAAGATCTTCTCTATCCTTACAACCAAGAAAGTCTCTAGCAATTTCTTCACCCATAACATAACCTTCAAGTATTTGAGGCATTTTAGTTCTAGGATAGTCGTGCGTAATAGGTATTTCAATATTTTCAATAGCGAAGACTTCATAATTTTCAATAGTATCATCAGTTTCAACATGCTCAATTTCTTTAGCTCTAGCAAGTTGTTCATCAAGAAATTCACCTAGTGGCACATTATCATCAAGCAAGGTACTAGCATCACCATAAGCATCATTCATCGCAGAGTTAGCGTCATCAATTACTTGTGACATATCAGGATTAATAGCATGTGGTGGTGGTGTTGCAAGTCTATTCAAAACAGATGGTGAACCAAGTGTAGAGCTAGATGGCAGTTCCTTACCTCCCCTCGTCTTAGAAGGAACAATCTTGGTTCTTGGATCTTTTAGACTCATCACAGTTATCAATAAATAGATATCCCAAGTGACTCAACAAATATAGCTATGCTCCCCGACAACGGCGCTAGAAAATGTTCTTGATAACCCACAAGTATATGGGACCGCGATAGTTTTCGAGGGTAGAGTATTCAACCCAAACTTATAGATTCAACATAAGGGGAGCCAAAGAATATTTGCAGGTATTAGCAGTTGAGTTGTCAATTCAACCACACTTGGAGATTTAGTATCTGCAACACGGTGATCACTAGCACAATAATATGATAGTTTTGATAGCAGTGGTAACAGTGGCAGCAATAACGGTAACAGTGGTAGTAGTTGTAACAGCAGTAGCAATAGTAGTAAGTTAGCAAGCACAATATGTGGAAAACTCATAGGCAATGGATCGATGATATTGCTGGATAATATTCATCATATAACAGTCACAACATAGGACGACACAGAACTAACTCCCATTCATAGATATAATGTAGGCATGTATTCCGTAAATAGTCATATGTGCTTATGGAAAAGAACTTGCATGGCATCTTTTGTCCTACCCTACCGTGGCAGCGGGGTCCATAGGGAAACTAAGGGATATTAAGTTCTCCTTTTAATAGAGAACCAGAACAAAGCATTAACACATAGTGAATACATGAACTCCTCATACTACGGTAGTCACCGGAAAGAATCCCAATTATTGTCACTTTGGGGTATGCGGATCCTAACATGTAGTAGGTGCATATAACTTGCAAGATCGGATCAAGAACGTAGATATAATGGTGAAAACATAAACGGTTCAGATCTGAAATCATGGCACTCAGGCCCTAGTGACAAGCATTAAGCATAACAAAGTCATAACAACATATATCTCCCAACATAGTGGATACTAGGGATAAAGCCATAACAAAGCTAACTCGATTACATGATGAATCTCATCCAGATCTTCACCAACCAGCAACCCTATGAAGGGATTACTCACTCCCGGTGGCGAGCATCATGGAATTGGCATTGGAGGGGGGTTGGTGATGACGAAGACCGAAGATCCCCCTCTCCGGAGCCCGAAACGGACTCCAGATTAGGCCTCCTCATGAAGAACATGAGGTGGTGGCGGCTCCATATTGTGAAACGCGATGAAACTTCCTCTCTAATTTTTTCTACGAAAATAGGATTTTATAGCGCTGGAATTAGGGTCAGCGGAGCCACGTGGGACCCACTAGACACCAGGTCGAGCGAGGTGTGCCTGGCGCGCTCTAATGTCTAGTGGGTGCTTGTGGCCTCCCCTTTGGTGGGTCTTGGCTTCAGTATTTTCCATATATTCCAGAAAAAATCTCTAAAAAGTTTCGTTCCATTCCGAGAACTTTTATTTCTGCACAAAAACAACACCATGGTAGTTGTGTTGAAAACATCATCAGTCCGGGTTAGTTTCATTCAAATCATGCAAATTAGAGTCCAAAACAAGAGCAAAAGCTTTGGGAAAAGTAGATACGATGGTGACGTATCACTCCTCAACACTCAATCACTCTCTCACAGAAGTTGGCTTGGTAGAAGAGATTGATTGGGTGCAAATCAACTTGGGGAGGTTAGAAATCAAGATTCATATGGTTAGGGTGGAAGATCTTGATCTCAACACATGAGTAAGTGGTTCTCTCTCAGAAAATGAATGGTGGGAGTGTTTGCTTGTTCTGAGTGCTCTCTCTATGAATGAGAGGGAGGTGGAGGGGTATATATTGTCATCTAAAAAAACGGTTACAACTTCTCGATGGAACCAAAGTAAAAACTCGGTTGCACCGACTAGTGCGAAATGCTCTAACTTTAGGCTATTTGGTGAGACCGATATACGTCAACTCGGTGAGTCCGATTTGATTGGCCTAGGCAGCTCCAGTTACTCGATGGCTCCGAGATACAAAACTCGGAAACTCCAAAGTTGAATATCTCGTATCCAAAGAGTTGGTTACTACTTTTTGGTTGGACCGAAGCGAAACTCGGTTGCATCGAATTGCTAGGGTTTTGCTTTGAAATGTGTCTAAGAAAAACTCGATAGGGCCGATTGTGGAAAGTTGGTGGCACCGAATTTGACTTTAGGATTTTTGAGAGAATATATTATGAGAGAATTCTGGAGGATTTTTGGTGGCTAATCTCTAAGCACTTGAGCAACCAGATCATCATAGATACCTCATCTCTTTTTAATAGTATTGGCTTTCCTATGGACTCAAAATGTGATTTCTCACATAAATATAAAATGTAGAATCTTGAAGCTTTTGCATATAGATGATCCAAGCATCTAGGGAATCTCCTCACAATCCTAGCCAATCCATTCATTGAACTTTTCCTGAAATATACTTGATAGATTCATTAGTCCAATGAAATATATGTTATTATTAATTACCAAAACCACCTAGGGAGAAGTTGTGCTTTCATCAGTGAGGGTAATACTTATCTCTACTCTTATGCATCTCCCATCCTTTTCAGGGAAAATCCCAACGCGGCTTACAAGTAGTACGGATGCTTGCAAGAGGGATTAATCACAAGAGGGTTGTTTGTTCAAGTAAGAACAACACCCTAGCACTGGTCCACCCACGTATCAAATTATCAAAGTAACAAATGTGAATCCACCAAACATGATGAATGTGACTAGATGAGAATTCACATGTGTCCTCTAAGAACTCTTTCCTTACTGTAAGAGAACTTTTCAGCTTGTACTTTGCTATAAAAAGGATTGGGCCACCTTTCCGCACATTTGTTACTATTGTTACTTGTTACTTATTATGAATTATCTTGCTACAAAACTATTTGTCACTGCTACTTTGAATATTTGCACAGAATACCTTGCTGAAAACCACTTGTTATTTTCTTTTGTTCCTCGTTGGGTTCGACACTCTTATTTATCGAAATGACTACGATTAATCCCTATACTTGTGGGTCAGTTTTTATTTTCTAATCTTTTAGGGAGGGACGCTCGAGCCTGTCGAAGCTCCCCTGCTAGATTCGCCAATGCGTTGGAGGGCTCCCGCAAGCCGTAAGATTTTTGGCTTGGGAACATGTCAAATGGTGCATTCAGCCATCACCATGTGTCACATGCTGAACGCTTCCTCTAAATTTTTTATTTTTATTTTTATAAGCGTTTACGAGATATATATGACTTTTGGAGGGGGCGGGTTTTCGTTTGGTTTTTCCTAGATTCTAGAGAGAAAAAAATATTTTTTTAACATAACAAGGAAAAAGTACTTCCCTGAAAAATATGGATTGGCTTCCGAAAAAAACACGGTTGTGCTTCATGAAAAAAGCTGATGTGCGCGTCAAATGAGCCCTAGTCCAAGAGACATTGCATCATGTTCTGAGAAAAAAAGATTCGTTGCATCGGGGCCGAGATCCATGCACCATAAAGACTAGCAGCTCAAAAAGAGGTTGTGCACTACCACGGAAATGCATTGGAGCCCAGTTGTGCCACACACCCCTACATGAAAATAGCCTTAAAAGTAATATCAAATTTTTTTAAAAAAAACTAAAATTTTAGGATATGAAACTTGGGTGCCCATTGTATACCCGTGTTTATTTTCATGGAAAATGGGTGTCTGTGGTATCCGAGACATGGGAATTATGGTCAAACATATGTTACATTCAGTTTTTTTTTTCTACACATACGATTTTTTTGACTTTTTACTAACATTATCACAAGCACCCATTTCCCACGAAACTAAACACGATATACAACGGGCATCCAGGTTTCATATCCTAAAATTTTAGATTTTTTTAAATTTACTAATATGTTTTATAATGCTATATTCATATAGGGATGTGTGGCACCTAAGAGCCACAAACCCTCTTCCTGTAGTACGACCAGTAAAAACAAATAGTTGCTACTCCCTTTGTTCAAAATTACTTGTCACACAAATGAATAAAAATAGATGTATCTAGAACTAAAATACATCTAGATACATCTCTTTCTATGACAAGTATTTCCGGACAGAGGGAGTATAATCTTATTCATGCTAAAAATCCTTAGAGATAATTTATAAAACAAATATTTATTAAACATGTTGCCAATATAGCTTGCTTAACTTTCTAGCTGTAGCTGGTCTTTAGGCCAATGGTGCAACGGGTCATCTAGTAACGATGGATGATTGATTAATGCACATGATCCTTTCCAAACATGAACCAATATTCGGTCAAACAAATCGCGAATCACAATTCAGCTTCAGCTATGAGGGGGGCCAAGGATGTTATGGAAGCAAAAATTAAATTCGAACATCAAGAAATCCACGTGTATCGCCTGCTGCGGTGAACGTCAATAACTGTGAAGATTTCCCCAGAGTCTTCTGTTATCCTAAGGTGCGTGTAGCTCCAACGCTTCAACCACCACACAGTGGAGAAAGCCACATTCGCATTGGGTACCTCTTCTGCTTGAGATCTGCTAACTGAACAACACATTCAGCAATCAGCGTGCCTGGTTAGCTTCGAAATGGCTCCAGTAAACCACTGCGTGTGATATGCCTGATTATTCATAGAAAAAGGAACATCTTCCTCAGTTATGCATGCACACAAAGCAGATAAAACAATATTGAAAATGTTAAATCAAACAACTCACCGCGTGCATATCTACATCAAAAATAGGTGTACCCCGTTTCAGAATATGAATCTCTGAACCATGAGTAGGAAGATGGTTACAACTTATAAGAGCAGAATAATAAGTTATTATGCAGGATAAGGAAGCAAATGAAACCTTCTGGTGGCTCTAGCTGAACAGAACTGAAAATCAGCACAGCTCCAATAAGCACACACACTCAATATGAGGAGTGTGGGGAAACATATCGACAGGTATTACATGCTTCAACTCGTAGCACCCGCTCAGGCCTTTCTCCTCCTGCAGGCAAATCCATTGAAGAAGCAGCTAAGCATTGCAACAGACCCAAAATATGAGAAAGCTGGTAACAGTAGCAGCAAACATACCACACCATGACATAGATAGTCAAGATCCCGTGCACAAGTAGCTGGATTACACGAGACATACACTATTCGAGGGGCTTTAACTTCCAGCAGCCACTTGATTAATTTCATGTGCATCCCAGGACGATTAGGATCTGAAGAATTCATCGACATAAATTAGGTCTTAACAAAACAGACTAGAATTTCACCTGATTGGTCATAACTCCCTAAATTCCAAAATATTTCACACATGTCGGTTGCATAAGTTCAGCAAACAAGCAAAAAATCTATATCTAGAGGTGATATTAGCAGCTAGTGAATATTTTGAGACGAAATTCAGAAAGAATTGTGGTTTTCAAACAAAATTTCTGAGGAGAATCAGGAGAGTAGTGAATTTTGGTGCCGAGGAGTTACAGCAAATTTTAAGAAACACAAACCTGATATGATTATGTCGGGCTTTGGAAATTCCTTCCCAAATGTTACATTGATTTTGTTAAGGTCTCCCTGAACAAATGTAGCATTACTGATACCATTCAACTGAGCATTCTTTTGGGCATCCGCAATGGCTTCAGGGACAACTTCATATCCATAAACATGCTTTGCACTGGGCAAAAGAAGAATGCTTAGTAACTGTAGTTTTATGTTAACCAGATATAGAAGTTAGCCAGTGGTTGGTAGCAGTAACTAACGTGCCATCTCACAATAACTACCACTACAAGGAAGCCTACCTTCTAGCAAGAGTCAGCCCAATGGTACCAGTTCCACAAAACAAATCAAGAACAATCTCAGAGCCATCTCCTTTAAGCCCAGCAGAATCTTCAATAAGCTTATAAAGAACATCAGCCTGCAGGAAAACCACACTACTTTCAAATGCAGACATGGGGAATGTATTGATAAAATTAAAAGTACTAGACATCCAGCTATTACACCACCAGAAAATGACTTCATTCCAACAATCATATTTCTGAAATTCAGTACGTAGTTTCTTCAGCTGAGTAAATGTGCCACCTCCTCAGGGTATGCTATTTTTCAAAAGCTATTTGCATGCTTCCATTGAACTAAACGGCAAAAAAACATAGGAGACACATGACATGACATGACATGACATGCTGCAATGGTGACTGGAAAAATATGCTACCATGCTCTGATCATGCATTTATAACATAAACAAACCTGTTTTGTATTAGTCTGGAAAAAGGAGTTGGCAGATATCTGGAATGTAAGTCCTCTCAACATCTCTGTAATGGTTGGTTTCCCGTACAAGGTATATTCTTGTTCACCCACGGATGTATTGCCAACAGATGTATTCACGTTATTTACAACACTTACCTACATTAGCAGTAGATGCATATCAATACCGGTGTGGCATAAAAGAGTTCTACTGAGATATATGATTAGCAAAGTAGATTAAACAACATGTCAGGAAAGATTCAATTATGTACCACTTCAGATATTTTTGTGATTCTATCCACAAGAGGAACCAGTAGCTCAGGTTTATAACATGATGTCACAAAATTGACCATCACTTCTGGAGCTCCAGTGCTGACATTTCTGAAATAAAAAAAATGGAGTCTTTAAAGCATCCATCAGACAAAAAGATTGTTCAAAAAGTAACAAAAAGGTTGAATGGCGACTTTGTTTGGTGGGAAACAACATGACCTGTCCCTGCCTTAACAACTATACTTTCTTAACTGGAAGATTTGTAAATAATGCCTTTCTAGATATCAATATATGGCCAAGCAGCTAATGAGGCCAAAGATAAAAACGTAATTCACAGTTTATCAATTTAATTTGTTATTGTATACTAGTTTATTTGAGTGCATTGTATTAGTACCATTCTGTTTATTTGAGTAGCAATAATATTAGTATGTCTGGAACTATACCAAGCATGAAATTTGCATGCAGTAAACAGTACTCCCTCTGTTCCTAAATATAAGACTTTTTAGAGATTCCACAAAGGGACTACATACAAAATAAAATGAGTGAATCTATACTTTAAAGTGTGTGTATATACATTCGTATGTAGTCCTCTAGTGAAAACTCTAAAAAGACTTATATTTAGGAACGGAGGGAGTAGATATGATGACATACTACGAATCAGAAATGCACATCCGGATTCATGGAAAGTGAGATATACATCATCAGCTGCATTACTGTTGAATCAAGTGGGGGAAAAAACAATCAGATGGGTCACTATACCTTCCCGTTCGTATCATTAAATGCTTGAGAAACCCAGTGTGCTTGTAGACATCGTAAGGCGTGAGGCCAAGAGCCGGATCCGTCCAACTTCCTTGAACAACTGCAAGAACCTATGGAAATTAGCAATTAATCAATTCAACATTCCCTGTAATCAAACATCAAGAACGAATATGCTATGTGCTCACCAATTCAACGATAGTACGATAACATAATCACACACCCAAAAGAAAGTGAACGAACAAACAAAATCAAACCAAACTACACCAGACCGCTACCACCACCAGGTAACATGATGGTCCCAGAAATATAGCCAAGCTCAGTAATTCCCCAGCAACATAGCATTTGCATTGCAAATATGGCACAAACAGTCTAGCTTTGACACAATCAGCATAGTAGACTTCAAGTGAAGAATGATCCTAAGAG
Source organism: Hordeum vulgare subsp. vulgare (assembly GCF_904849725.1). Classification (NCBI taxonomy): domain Eukaryota; kingdom Viridiplantae; phylum Streptophyta; class Magnoliopsida; order Poales; family Poaceae; genus Hordeum; species Hordeum vulgare. Next base: position 43,643,526 of record NC_058520.1, on the reverse strand, counting down.
TTGAACAGATAGATCTAAGAAATATACTTCAGTATGTAAGCAAAATCATCTTAGCAATGCATGTGTGTATTTTATCTGATATAGCAATACATTACTTACATTCAGAGAATTAAAAGCCTAGCTTTAGAGTGTCAAGCTAATCAACCGGAACAGTATGTATGATGCTACCACCAAGCTAACAATATAAGTTATATATCTCTACCATCCGACATCAACAACCAATCAAAAAAAAAAAAAAAGTTGGTACTGACACACTGAATTTGATACTCTTTTTTCAGGAAGCAAATCCAGTGCATTCTCATCAACCAGTTCATTACCTTATCTGCCGGATCACTATGCAGCAAGCACGTCTCGACATGAAGCACCTTGTCAAAGAACCCCGGTGCATGCAGGCCAAGCGAATAACCATCAGTCTCCAGCTCTTCCCCCTTTGACACCTCCTCTTTCTCCTCCTTCCACTCCCTTTTCATCCACCTCTTCGTCCCAAACGAGAACTCCATCTACAAACATGGCAGCAAATGCATCACCACCCACACCCCAAACCCTTCCTAAACCCCCAAAGGCCCAAACCCAAACCTCACCTTGTTCCTGTACCGAAAAATCTCGTCGCACGGCACGATGGGCTTGAGTATGGCATCGGAATCCGAGCTCTCCAACTTCCTGGGATCAAACTTGCCGAAATTTACCAGCAAGTCGCGGACCTGAACGTACTTGTGGTGGATTTGCGCAGAGTAGGCGAGGGACTGGCTCTTGCAGCCGCCACAGTCGGCGGCGAGGGGGCAGGGGGCCTCGACGGCGTCGTGGTGCGGCGAGAGGGTCTTGAGCTTGGCGGCCTCGGCGAAGGCGCCGCGGCGGAGCCGACGGACGCGGGCGACGAGGCGCTCGCCGGGGAGAGCGCCGTCGCAGAGCAGGACGAAGGAGGAGCCGTCGACCTTGCAGACGCCCTTCCCCTTGAAGGCGAGCCCCTCGCAGGTAAGCTCGAGGATCTCGTTCTTCTTGGGGAAGTACCCCTTCCCGCGTGGACGCGGCGGCGGCGGTGGCGGCTGGGACGGGGTGGGAGCAGGCGCGGGGGCTTCCGAGGCAGCGGCCGCGATGGAGAGGAAACGGCGGTGATGGTGGAGGGGTATGCGGCGGCGGAGGAGGGTGCCGGAGAGGGGGGAGAAGGCGCCGGCGGCGGCCATCTGGGCGGTGGGTGTGGCGCGGTGAGGATTGACGGCGGACGGTGGAGATGGCGCGGCCGAGGATGGTGGTAACCACTCTGTCACGACGGGCCCACTGTTCAGTTAGCAAACCACCACACCGGTGGGCAATTTGCAGTGCGGACCCTTCAGAATCACAATATCTGATCATTTTTGGGAAAGTTGTGCACTACCCAAAAGCTATGTAATTGCCGGGTTGCATTAATATTCTAGTGAATTAATACGATCCAGCAATTGCATGCTAAAGATGGATTTGCTGATTGAATTGACATTTATTAGCTTACTATAAAAACATATTTTATTTGATAACCTAGTAGGATATGGAAGAGTTAAGATCAGTTTGAAAACCCAATATCAATTAGGGCCCGTTATGTAGCCCGGTAGCTTCCCCTCCCCCCCCCCTTACAACCCATGATGCGGAACCCACTAGTAAAAGGAAACCCGTCAACGCATTTGGTTGTTGATGGTTTTTCGGCCCGATACGCGTTAACAGGGGAGGGGGGTCCACGTCTCTAGAGGTCAAAGAGAACCATCGGGTCTCCTCTCACTCTCCCTCCCTCCCTCTCTCGCTCGCTCGCCCCCTCTCTCTCTCTCTCTCTCTTTCTCTCTCCCTCACTTTATCTATCTCTATATCTCTCTCTCTCGATTGACCGATCGAGAGGCGACGGCGCACGCCTCAACCTCCTTCACCTACCGACTAAGAGTAGCACCTCCATCTTCCTCCCACAACATCCTTAAGCGCTAGCCTTCGATTTTCTTTGCCCTTCGGCGATGGAAGTGGTTGTATCCTTCCCCAAGCTCCACTCAGATGAGTTTTTCCAAGTGGATGCCTTTCCCCTACCATTCAGATGAGTTCTTTGCAGATCCACAAATGTCGTCCATTGTGGTAGCCTCTTCAAATGTAGGACACATCTTGATATGTACTCATAGTTTACTTTGCCACACATCTGGTTTGCACCTAGAGCTATTGTTTGTTTCAATGTTTTTTAAAACATGTCACACTTCATTAGAAGCCCGCCCTAACGTTGCAATATACCCGCCATTTTTTAAAACTTTGTAACGGCTTTGCTAATCAAATTATTCCAGAGATTATTATAGCTTCATGAATCGTATTGCATGTTTGGTTCTACCCATGTCTTATTCGCCCATACATTTAAGGGATATCTACTGTTACTAGTTGTTCCCTGGTTTTGTCGTCACGTGTCACACTTTATTAGCATATTGCCTCACTTTGGCATAGGCACGTCATTCTTTCAAACAATGTAACGGATACTAATAACTGAAATATTAATGGAACGTTATATAGCTTGTCGCGCTTTATAGTGGTAGAAAGCGCGGGAAAGCTTTGCTCGGCCATGAACCAAATATGCCCCCCAAATTCCCAAGTAACATAATAACCATCTAGCACGAGGGCATCACTGCAAAAAGAAAATATACACAGATCGCCTTGTGCTTGCTCCCCACCAGACCCTCCGAAGGCAATACGACGACCCAACAAGTGTTCCCGAAACTAAAACAAGACCTCCATTCCCGCCCCTAGTTTTTAAATGGACACACTTACATTTACCCCACGGAACCTTACCCACCTCGCATATCCACCCTCACACCCGCCCTTCCCTGCTCGCCTCCTCATGCCCCCTCTTCTTCTTGTATCCTACACCCGTCAAGCCGCATGGACCACAATCGACAATCTCACCACCATCGCCTCCTCCTCCCTCGCCCCCGATGAACCTCATCCGCGGGGCCCCCAGGTCAGATGCAAATATATGGGAGAAAGATGGCCTCTTCCCAACACATAAGATGGTGAAGAAAATATCGATGGGAGGGACCGAGCCCTAAGCCATGTAATAATAAAGGAAATCATCCAAAGGGTCTCAAGCCATCCTTGTTGGATCTCAAGGGGAGTAGTGAGAGAACATAACATGATAGATGCTAGAGAGATGTAGCTAAGAGGCTAGCAACATACATGAACCTAATTGGAGAAAAGGATAGGGGATAAAAGGGATAAGAAAGAAAAGAACATGAAGTTAGGCCTCAGACCCAGTAACTCTCCACCTCCGAAAATGCTACCACCACGATGACATTCAGATTGCAGAGAACATGAATACGAATATGAGAATCAACAACAACACCAACCCAAGCCCGGCGCAGGGCCCGGATCTGCTTCCTCCCGGCCTTGCCGAATCCTTCTCCAACCACCATGGATGAGATGAGTGGAGGAAGGAAGAAAGATACACGATCCGGTTCATTATTTGAGATAGGTAAAACACAACCACTTGGGATGCAGAAAACATGGTGAGTATAGGCATGGCGGGGTCAGGGGATTGATCCCCTCTCCCGCCTCCTCGTCGGTCGACGAAGCCAACATGGAAGAGAGGAGGAGGAGCATGTTGAGGAAACGAGGAAAGAAAACTCAAACGCAAGAGAAGATAGATAAGTGAGAAAAGAGGAATGGCTCCCCCATGTCGATGAAGTTTTAGGAAGTGTTTGAATCCCAACTCAATGTCCTAATAACGTAATAAGTTTGTAGTTTTTACACAACCTCTTGAATTGTAGGACACATTTGGTCTATAGTCATGTTTTACTTTGCCACACGCATTGGCTGAGCATTGTTTGTTTTATGGGTCATTGTCGCGAATGTGTCATACTTTATTAGACCACTTCCTCACATTGTTGTATACTCTCGTATTTTCAAAACCATGTAACGGCTCTGGCAACGGAATTGTCTTTGAAACGTCGTGCGGCTTCCCGCGGTTTAGCGCTAGAAAAAGCGCGGCAAACTCTATTCGGCCAAGAACCAAACGCGTCCTCAAACTTTCCACGTAACATAATAACCATCTAGCATGGGGGCATCGCTGCAAAAAAAAAAACAATTGCCATGTGTTTTTCTTTCTTCCCCACCAACCAAAACACACCTTCGAAGCCGAAGCGGCGGCCCAACAAGGCCCAGGCCGCACGGCGTCCCTGAAACCGAAACAACAAGCACTTCCGTCGCAGACCCTAATTTTCAAACGGGCAAACTTGCGTTTACCCCCCCGAAGCCCCACCCACCTCGCACATCCGCCCTCCCACCCGGGCTTCCCTTCCCTGCTCGGCTCCTCCTCCTCTACTTGTATCCTGCGCCCGCCAAGCCAAGCCAAGCCTTCCCCACAGGCAAACACAACCGACCACCTCGCCCACTCGCCGCCTCCTCCCTCGCCCCCGATCAGCCTCCGCCGCGGGGACCCCCAGCGGCGCGTCTCCTCCCCGGTGGACGCGGCGAGGCCGAGGGCAGCAGGCGCTACGTCCCCGGCCGTCGGTCGTCGTCCACGCGCGCGGTGCAGGGGCGTCCGAGCTGCGCGTGAGGCGCTGCCCGGGCGCGCTTCTCCCCAGATCCGAGGCAGGTGAGCTTCGCCCGCGGATTGGTTGGTTGAATTTCGCAGGGTGTCGGCGTAATCTCCGGTGAGATGGGTTTTCCGTCGGCGGCCGAGGCTTCCCGGCTGGGATTTCCGCCGTGGGCTTTGGGGCGATTTTGCGGGCAATCTGTCGTGTTTTTGCTGTTCGGTTCGTCATATCCTGGCGTGTTTTCGCTTCATCCTTCACGGATTTCTCCTCTCTCTCTCTCTCTCTCTCTCGGTGGTTCGGTCGCGTCTGGGAGGTCTGTGGGGGCGTTTTTGGGCTGCTCTTGGGGAAGACGCGATGGGGAATTTTGCGGGGCTCTGACTTGCACGTTTTAGATGGTCTCTTCTCTACGAGCAGATGTGTGCTTCGGCCGTTTAGAATTTTTTAGAACCAGTTCCCGTGGAAGATTTGATTGCGAGGTTTGCCTGGGCGCTTGGAACTCTGAGATTTATGGGTCCAAGTCGTTTCGTTTGTTGAGGTTCTGAGGGGATTTCACCCGTGATTTTTGTGCGCCCCGATCTCTGATGAGATGTCCCCTCGGTTGCGCTCTGCTGTTACGATTTTGGCTTGGATTTTTGCCACATGTTTCCCCTTGCCTCTCCGATTAGTATCTGCGAATTTATTTATTTTTACCAATTTTCTTCTTCGTTTCCAGTCATGGATTAATTCTGTCATCGACTTGCAGATCTTATCTAACTCGCTATTGCTTACATTGCTATGGACAACCAAGGGTTTTGGCTACGGGCCATCAAAATTCACCCTTTTTTGGGTACTAACATGGCTAGGAGATTCAAAGTCTGTGTGATTCCCTGATTAAAGCTTGCGAAGCGTGGATTTCCTAAATGAAATCCTCTTCAGCTTTGGTTCTTAAGTAGGTCTAGATGATGTGGTTGAACTCTTCATTATGGTCTCCTTCCCTGAAGCTGATAACTTCGTTGCCCAAATCTGACTAGTGAATACTGTTTAATTGCATATGTATTAAGTATATGCATTATAAACTACTGCATACTGAGGTTGCTTTTCTGGCTTGCAGCAATATTGGGTGGGTCTCTGTTCAAAGACGATTTCAATGGGTCCAGCAAAAGGTTCTCGGACAATCCACAAGATCACAATAAAAAGACATGAGGATCAACAGCATCATGAGGATCCAACTAGTTCAAGCAATGTGAAACTTAAAGTAAGGCATAGCAAGACTTGATGATGGATTCATTTATGATGACCAGTAGTTGTAGCACGAGTACACCACATTTCCCCTTTCTTAAGATACCGCTGCACTCTAAAATAATATGTTATTCACCTGTTATTTCTATTGCACCCAAATGTTAGATTTCTCATAAGAGGAAGAGGTCAGACTTAGATCCCGTTTGGAGCAAGGATGAGCTGATGCACTTTTATGAAGCCTACCGACGGCATGGAAAGAATTGGAAAAAGGTTTGGTTCTCATATTTCCATCTCTCTGATTTTCTTCTCCCCTAGGTACCTTTTGAGGCATAACAGAAAGCTGTTTGCTGAGTCTTTTCAGATCAGTGCAGTAGTTGGCAGCAAATCGGCAGACACTGTAGAAGCTCTTTACTATGTGCATCGGGTGAGTATTTGTTCTAATGGTATTAATGTCCTAGTTGCAGAGTCTATGATCTTGCATCTTCTACAGTTTCTGGGTTTGGCAAACCAAGACAATAATTTACTTACAGAGAACATGGTATTACTAAATATCTGGAGGTTCATGTTCCAATGAACACTGAAATTTTGGTTGTAGTATAGTTCAGCGTGCAGTGATGTTTCACACTATGGTTATTGTTTAAATTGGCATGATTTAATTTGATAAGATAACCTTAATAAAATAGTTATAGACTGACGTTTCTTGTTGTAGACTTTCTTATCTCTTCCGGAGCGTGAAGGTACTGCCGGGGGATTTATTGCATTGGTTGCTGGTCATGACAATGCTTTGGTAAGATTTTGATGTTTTACTTGTTGGATATTTGAACTGCTGTGTACTTATGTCTCTGGTTATGGGAAATACCTGTACTTTATCTCTCTTTTTGGTTGGTTCCATAACATGTGAAGGTTTGTACCATATAGTTATTCTGGTTCATCATAGTTCAGTTCTAGTGTTGCCTGTAGGGCTCTACAATATCTATTCAACTAAAAATGAAATGTACAATCAACTAAGTGCAAAAGGTGGTAATGGTAAGACAAGTTTCAAACTGATGATGATTATTACTAACCTTAAGTGCTAATCTTAACTTCTGGAGTGACTTTTGACATTGCATCCATTGAACCGCGCTTTGCACTTAGTAGGCTCTGAAGTATGATTTTCTACAAATGGATGTTCATCCATCAAACATGTGGGTAGCAAAGGAAATACAGCACAGAAAATAAGTGTTAAAGCGAGGCAAATGATAGAACTTTATAAGGAATTCAACCTACTTCTGAATTTGACTAGCATATAACTTAATAAAACTCTCCCACTGGCAGGAATCTCCAAGTCATAGAGAAACTGATCAGATGGTTAGATCATCTGGGAAGGGACGGAGACGTGGAGAAGCTGCGTGGCAAAAAGAGAATGCTGCACCTCATCCTCACAATGCCTTCACAAATCAGGAAATGAGAATTTCTGGCTTTACATCTTCTTTCAAGAAAAGATACCATGGAGGCAAGTATTGCAAGACAAATATGTCATGTCCTTTTGTTTCCCCTAAAACCTAGTTTTGATAGTTTCATGTTCTTTTTATTTTCAGAACTTGTCAGGTACATCAGAAGAAATCCTGTTCGGAAACGTACTCCTCGTGTACCAGTTTTACTCCCTTTGGACATCAATGCTACGGACAACAGCACACCACAAATTAAAAATACTGTCAGTGCTACAAACAAGGCTAATGAAGAGATAAATAATGATGGAAGCTCTCCTGATGGAAGTTCAGGAATCACTGAAGCAAAGGTTGTTCAGGGTCAGACTTTCTTGGAAATCAAAGGAACTGAAGACACTGAGATATCTCAGTCCCAGCAACATTTGAATTTGAAGAAGAGAAGAATTCAGCAAAGCATGGACGAAGGCCAGACCAGTAATGTTGAGCCTGGTACCAAGATGGTGGCTGAAAAAGAAGGACATAACTTATCTGATTATGACAGGCTTAGTCAGTTATTTTCTCCAGGTATTCTTTGAAACAAATTGTTGCTCTGCCTTGTCATTGACAACAAACAGAGAGCTTCTTTCTGGAATTAACAATCATGTGTCATGTGAGTCGTGAATACTGTGATATGGTGCATTTCATGCATAAAATGGTCTGATTTATGTGTACTTATTTGGAGATGGAGACTCAAAACTCTCAGTTCAGATGCATATATAGAAACCAAACAAAATAGTATGGCAACCACTCTAGCTTATTGTCCGAACCGCAGAGTCATGAGCTAGCCAAGGAAACACATTCTAAATGAGCAACAACTTAATTTTTGCTGCTGCCTAATTGCTTTTCAGCAGAGCTTCCTTGTCACATGTGATTAACCCTCATTAGAAATGCTTAGTACTACTAATAATTATCAGCAGTGTAACATTCTGACTACTGTTTTTTTTTCAGAGGAGATGATGGTCTTAGACGTGTTGGAGAGTCTGGTGAGCGTGCCCAATGAAACGTCACAGGCCAAGATTAATATTCCTTCAGGTTTGCCAAATTTCTCCTAGTTCATCTTTTCAACTACATTATCTCAGGAATGTTGTTAATGGCCTATCCTTCCCCTTTTCCATCTAATGATGCAGGTACATGTGGAAAGAGAATTTCTGCATCATCTAACACAGAGGAGGAAGGGCTTTCTCCTGTCGATCAATCTGAACAAACGAAGCAAGATAGTGATTCCAGTGCTTCAGAGGAAAGGAAAAAAAGGAGAAAGAAGTTACCAGATGAAGAGGTAAGATATTGTGCATATTTAACTATGTTGTATGCATGCTGTGAATCCAAATTTTAGAAGGCCCCTTTCCGACTCATACAGAAGTAACAAAACACAAAATTAAGTTGGTTCATTGTTTTTCCTAATTTGAGCTAGCTGTCTTCTGTGGCAGCTTCCAGTAGTTGTACCTGTGTTCATGTTGTCGGCATTTACAGTTTGAAAGATGTTTTGATTCTTCAATCAGATGCTAACCATTCTGTATTTCAACTTTATTACGCAATTGATCAATACATTCATAAAATTTTATGCTTGTTATTCATGGGAAGTCATCCCTTATGGGTTTCCAATTGGGCATTCATTTGTTATCGATTCCTACTATTTCCTTGCGGTTATTCCTTCGAAGTGCACCTTAAAAAACTGTAAACATTTATGTGTTCTTCACTATCACTCCAGTTAGTCTAATGGCAGTTCCATTTTGTCATACTTTCCCCACAGGTGCTGGCTGAAGAACAAATCAGTTCTGGTAATACTTCAGTTATACCACAAGCATGTCAGCTTTATACCACCGAGTGGCCCTCCTTGAATTCCGACTTTGAGAAAGAAGCAGCAATAGATATACCTGAATCAACTTCAAATATTTCTGCTGAAGTTTCCCCTGATGCACCGATGGAAATTGATCCTCAAATAAATATGTCAAGGAAGAGCAAAAGAAAATTCAAAGGACATTGCAAAAAAAACTATTTGTTTTGCAATGAAGGTGCCGATAATTTACAGGTACATTACAATTTATCAATGCTGCAGATTCATATATTATTATGGGAGACATGTCTCTTAAGTTGCAAGTTTTCACTATTTTCAGGCAAAGAAATTGCTGCATTGCTTGTCATCTGAATCACTTCGTAGATGGTGTACATACGAGTGGTTCTACAGTGCAGTTGATTATCCATGGTTTATGGATAATGAATTTGTGAACTACTTAAATTTTGCAAAGCTGAGCCATCTTTCAAGGCTCACTCGATCTGAATGGAGCACAATCCGAAGGTATTAACTTGCAAACCGTCGAAGCTGTAGCATTTTTTCTTTGTCTGTTTGCATATATGTTGAAAGATTTTTTATCTGCAGTTCTCTTGGCAAGCCCCGCCGCTTTTCCAATCATTTCCTGGAAGCAGAAAAGGAAAAACTTGAGGATTATCGGCAAAACGTTAGGAAATACTATGCTGAATTAAGTGATGGTTTGCGGGATTCTCTACCAACAGACCTAGCTCAGCCTTTTTCAGTTGGCCAGCATGTCATTGTTCGTCACCCGACTACCAGAGAACTTGCTGATGGTAAAGTGGTAATCATGGAGCGGGATTGTTACAAGGTCCAGTTTGACAGCCCTTATCTAGGTGTTGATATAATTAAGGTATCTATTGTTATTTTTATTTTCTTCAACAATCATCAGTATACTTGTTACATTTTGTAGGCAATTAGACATTTAGAAATTAAGCATGCCGTCTATCTATGTCGCAGAAGAGGTCAGCTATTAGTTTTTCACTGTAGAAAGGAAGAATAAGCTTTCCTAGTCGTAAGCATTTACCCTTGCAATCAGGGTTTTATCTTGAGTTTTCCTGTGAAATGTGGGCTGAAGCTTTTGGTCCTTGACATACAAGGACTATGATAAGCAGTTTCCGTTGAAAAGTACTAATTTGGCAACAGCCTTCAGTAGATGTGGTTTTAATACATACCAATTACTATTTTTGTTATTTGGCATGCAACCATTTGTGCACTTTTGCTACATGTCCATGCATTCCTATTTGTTATTCTTATCATGGGAAGCACATGTACTTCCTTGATGTAGTCATTCAAGTATCTCAAGGTGAATGATAAATTTTTATATCCAGAAATGCATAACTGAACTTGTTCTTTTCCAGGACACTGATTGCATGCCTGTAAACTGGTTGGATAATCTGCCTGACGATCTCAAGAAGAGGAGCTCCCTCTCAAATAATGCACACCGCAAACCGGATTTTGAGCACATTCCGGAGCTTACTTCAAAGGAGAGCTGGGGTAATATCATGAATGACATTTCCGTACCTGAGCCATCCAGTAGTCGACAGGTAACATCAGATGAACAGCATAAGGTTTTATTCTGTCAAAAATCATTTCTGAGGAGCGTAGTTATTAGTCAAAGTTGAATATGCAGTGCTTATATGCAAGTTAAGGCTAATATGTAGGAGTATTTATTATGATCATGGACATCAAATACTGCTCGGTCCTTCCTGTTTTATACTAGAATCCAATTGCTTTTGATTGTAGTAGTACCTCGGGGCTAGGTCTGATTAATCTATTTATCGACAGGCTGCATATTCTGTGGGCAGTGAAATGCTACCCAGCAACACCATTTGTAGATCTACACTGCCACCATTGCATCCACTTCAGTCCGTAGACAACAGTTTACAATCTAAGGGTCGCTCAAACCACAGCAGTGGTCAGAGTGATGAACTGGATTCTTGTGTTACTGCATTTATCCAGAAATCGCTTTCACAAGCCAAACAGGTGGTTGATGAAGTCATGCAGGTAAGTCCAAATCCTTCTGGCAACTCTCAACTTCTGTGCAATCCAGGTATCATTGCATTTTTCAGCTCAATATATGTCGTTGATTTGTGTTGCTTAGGCAAGCTATGGAAATGGTAGCGAATCTGGGGATGAAGCAACACCATGTATAAGCCTGGATTCCGAAGCTGCTCTTGATGATGCCCAGCTTCCATCCACCCTGATAGAGAACTGTGTTGCTACAGTTATTGCAATCAAGGTAAAATGTCCAGAGATCCCGTCTTCTACCATATAAACTATGGTTACTATCGTTTATATCTCACTTCATCGTGCTTCTCCGATTATGCGCAGGACCTGAGCGAGTATCGGCACCCGCCTGCCAAGATAGCAGGTGTGCTGGAGCGTGCTTTCTCGATGCTGCGCCCAAGCTGTCCACAGAACCTCTCAATCTACGCCGATATAGAGAGCTGCATCGGCATGATCAAGAGCCAGATACTAGCACTTGTGCCAACAACAGCTGGCAATGCAGCTCTGGCAATGTAGTCCCAGCCGCCGCCGGAGGCACACCCAGGGCCCAGGGCCCTCCGCCGCGGGCCTTGGGTTCAAAAGGCGCTGCTGGTTTTGCAGCCGGCCCTAGGTGATTCTGGGCGATTTACCAAGACTTGTGACGGCAAATCAGGGCATCTAGAGTACAGCTCAACTCTCTGCCCTGCCGACATTAGCTTAGAAATGCAGCGTTTTGAGTAGAAAAACGTAGCATAGATGCGCGTTGCTGGACCAATTGTCCAGCTCGCTTGTAATCTCTGTATATAGTCGAATAAACCCTTCAGGGTAGGTCTGCTTGGCATGCAGACCTGAACAGTTCATTACTCACAGGAACAATAAGAGATACCTGTAATTCCAACTGGGCCTCTGTTTTTTTTTACCTCAATACAAATTTGGACGGCTGGATTTTGTTATAATTGTTTATCTAAATCTTTCTCGGCTGTCTTGAGATCTTACACGGAGATCCGTGATTATTTTTCCTTTTTTATGTTATTTGTACCTATAATATTAGGGTGTGGCTAGGTCTCAATTGATTGGGATTTTGACCAAGTCTCAGTCAAGTGACATAACATGCAAGAGAGAAAAATAATAAAAAACATTCAGATAGTCCGGCTGCTCGCGTGCTACGTCGTCTCGTCTCTCGTGGTCCATGATGCCTCTGTCCTTCCCTATCCTTTCTTTCGGATCCAAATCAAGCCCATTCTCTCTTTTTTTTCCCACACTTCTCTATACGAGATGCGGCGTGGTTGTTGGCGGCTGCTGCAACTAGAACACCCCGTCTCCCCTCCCCCTTCATGTAGCCTATCGGCGGCTGCTGCAACTAGAACACCCCGTCCCCCCCCCTTCATGTAGCATGTCCTTTCTCTTCTTCGCCGAATCGACCACTGCTAGCGTTGCGTAGACGTTGCGATCCATGGTCGAGACTCGAGATGAAGGGAGAAGTTTGGTGATGGTGCTGCAACGGAGCGTCCATGGCGCCGATCGTCGGTGACGGTGCTGCAATGCAACATCCATGGTGCTGCTCGCCGACGACAGTGCTGCAACGGAGCATCCATGGCGCTGCTCGCGAGCGAGGGTGCTGCACCACAACATCCATGGCAACGCTCGTCAGCAACGGTGCTACAACGTCGGTGCTTCAATGGGGGCGTGGTTGGGACATCGGCGTTGCGATGAAGCACCATCGAGAGCCATCGGTGCTTCAATGGAGCATCACCGGGGTCCGCTGGTGTTGCATTGACACATCATCGAGCCGCTGGTTTTTCAATGGATCATCGTCAGACCACGGGGTGCTTCAGTGGAGCGTCGTTGTGACCGAGAATCGGTACTCCGACGAAGGGAGCTGCTACCGGGCTGCTGCTCCGACGAGTGGGAGGAAGACGAGCACGTCCAACGAGAGGAGAAAGACACAAGGCGTTGTGTTGCGAGCATGCGATCGAACGGCCACGCACAGTACATCGGATGGCTAACCAGGTAGTTGATATTTTCCTAGGATCAACCGGCTGATTTGTAGTGGTGTTTAAATAAGAAAGAAAAAAGAATTTTTTGCACAAATCTTAATGTGAAATCTCATGGATATAGCATCGACCGAGACTTCGCAAGACCGATAATATTATCTTGACTGAGAGTTTTAAATCTCAGTCTATTGAATCTCATTTGATTGAAACCTACCCACACCCTTGCACTATACTGCAATTCAGAGTGACAAGAAGTATCCGTCCTACCAAAAAAACATAAGAAAACCCAAGGGCTCCTATTCAAAAACTTGAGAAACTCCGTGTATATTTTACAATCTCTGTCTGCCTATTTCACTGTATATAGAAACATATTCTGTATTCCCTGTGCCTACTACACTCGCCACTATACAAAAATCTTGCAACTCGTAACGATAATGCTGTCATTCATGTTTCTATTCATGTGTGCCGAATATGAATGTACATTGATCATGTTAGTGCAGAGCTCAGTCACGCAGCAAGCACACCCCGGAGATCATCTGCTGCAGCACGGTGAAGTGGAACTCGATCTGCAGCCGCCGGTGGGGCGCGCCGGCGTCGGCGCACCCGCTCTGCTCGATGTGCAGCTCCTCCCTCAGCGGGATGGCGGCCAGGAACCTCTTGATGAACTCCCCGCAGCACTCCTTGCCGGTGGCGACCACCGCCTCCTCCGACGATGGCGACGACTCCGGCGACGGCACGGCCCGCATCTCCGACGTGGCGTCGAACCTTAGCATGTAGGCCCTGTCGCAGCCCTCGTGGAGCCGCTCGCCGAGCGTGTCGACGACGTAGTAGCAGTCGCTCTCGGCCTTGAGCACGAAGAAGTGGTCGTTCCAGCTGACGATGTACACGTCGGCGTGGCCCGGCGCGCGGTCGGCGGCGCTGATCTCGCGCCAGATGTCGTCGAACGACATGGCGCCCGACAGCGACGCGAAGCTCTCCGGCTGGAAGAAGCCGACGAAGGCCCTGTCGTGCTCCACGGCGATGGGCCGCGTCCGCGCCGCCAGCACCGTCTCCAGGTCGAAGTGCCGGTTGGGGAACTGCGCCATGTGCGCCTCGTCGTCGCAGAGCCGCCTCCACTCCGACGAGCCGTCCCGGATGAGCGCGTCCAGCTCCGCCCGGGTCGGCATCAGCGGGTGGTTGGCGTGGAGCGCCGCCGCCAGCACGGCCACCAGCGCCGTGCACGCGCTCTCGCCGCCGGCGCTGTCGTCGCGCTGGTCAATGGACGCGAAGAAGACGGGCGTCCGGAGCCTCGTCTCCGAGTCCCGGCTCGTGAACTCGCGCGTCTCCCAGGCATCATCGTTGACAACGGGCATCTCCTGGGACAGCGACTCCCGGCTCCGCCGCCGCCACGGGAGGAACCGGCGCTTGGACGTGGACCCGGGCTCCGGGCTGGCGCCGCCGCTGGTGCTGGTGCTGGCGCTGCTCAGGCTGACGGTGCTGCTGCTGCTGCTCATGCCGCCGCTGCTGACGCTGCTGGTGTCCGAGTTGCGCTTGTTCCGGTACACCGCCACCCTGCCCTGCTTGTCGGCGAGGTCGAGCAGCTGCTTCAGGTCGAGAACCTCGTGGTACGTGGAGCTGCCCCTGTGGATCTCCCTCATCGTCGGCACCGCCGGCGGGTTCGCCCTCGGCTTCTCCCTGAACGACACGCTCCTCTCCGCCTCCGACGGCGTGCTCAGATCCACCAGCTCCACGTTCACCTGTCGTTCGTTAAACACAAGCACACGATTTTCAGAAACCAGGGCTCCATTGACGTATGTATGTATAACCCAGAGCAGTACACACGGGAGCACAGTAGGATTCGGACTCCTATCCTAGGTCGGAACCAACATGATATATACTGAAACCTAAAGCAATTCAGTACTTATATCTAGAATCCGAATTCAAAAGCAATCGCACTGGAGATGTAATTGGCCGACAATTATATTGGAGGGCAAGAGAGGATGTGAGATACAGTATATGTTTGGTTGCTTACATAAAGCATGGCATCGCTTGCCCACCCGTCCTTCTTCACCCGGATGGGGACAACCACCAGCTGCTGCAGAGGAGCGGCACCAACTTTCTGCCGCTGCTGCTGCAGCTGCATCTCCCAGCAGCACTCCTCCAGGCTGATCATGGCTGTCCCGATCTCGTCCAGCCTCACCAGGTCCTTGCCCCTCCCTTGTTCCTGGAATCCCTGCACCACAACAGCAAGCCATGCTCGTTACTTGCCAGCTCCGATGACCAAAAGCCCACGCATACACAAAGAGAATGATTTATACGGCCCCTAAAGAAAGCAGAGATGCCTTTGATTCGGTGCCCTTGATTCCGCCCTAAGTTTCATGATTGGTTGATCGATTGATTATATACCCTCAAATGGCTGCCAAAAGGTTGATCATCCCTCAAGGAACAACAATTCACTGCCCAAGGAACAAACAATTACTACTACAAGCTTGCACTCCTATGCGTCTTTTTTGCTTAAAAAGGAAGTTTCCTGCTTTGGGACGATCCTAGAATATGCTTTGGTTTCCTAATACTTTGGTGTTTCCGTTCTGTTCTGTTCCGTTCCATTCCATTGGAGCTGAAAATCTCGACATTTTTATGTTAAGAAGATGTTGTTGTAATGTACGGCGAAGGGAGATTAACACTAACACTAATTACTGCAATAGCCTTTTTTTTGTGATGCTCAAGTTTAGCCAACCACCGATTAAACCGGAACGGAACGAAAAGGTGACACCACATTGAAGCCAACCATCCGTCCAGGCATGCACACATCAACGCCGAAAGATACATAACGCAAGGCGCCATCCAACTATCAACCAAATGCATCTTTAACGTACACGAAAGCGACTTCCGGTACTACTGTTAAAACATAACGCTCAGGCATAAATGCCATGGCTCAGCACCTCATGTCATAGATCATGCTATGCTACCTAAATACAAAAGCATGACAGCCAAAAAAAGTCAAACATAATTGCCGGGCCAATAGGAGCGCCCCGCCCCACCCGGTGCTGCCGCTGCCGCCGTGCGCAGTTTCAAACCTCGTGGTGGCAGCATTATCATGCCTTTTTTTGACGAAATCGCCCGACAGGCAAGTAAAAAAAGATGTCAGGAGAACGCTTCCTGTTCAAGGTGATGGTGGATTATGATGTGGATTTTGGAGCCATGCGGTTAACGCGGCCATTGACTTCTTCTCTCCCCCAAATGCTGAATTTGCTGACTGCTAGTACTTATTACTTACTTGGCAAAAGGTATGTGTTGACCTGAGGCCTTGTAAACTACGGTCGGTCGTCAGAGACTTGCGGGTTGCAAGAAATGCTGTCCGCGCATTCGGCTTACCCCGTCGTAATGGTAATACATCATCAACGCTATCATCATTGAGGAAAAATAATGCAAGATTTGGACGCATTGGTAAAGCATGCTCGTTTATTTATAATATTATTAGAGCGTAAAGTAAAGTTAATTAGACGGACGCCTTAAACAAACCATGTTCCTGTGTTTGCTTGTTTGTCTCTCTCTGATGAGAACAGAGCTACGCCTTAGTAAGTAATTACTGTCGCAAAGGTAAAAGAAACCGTGTGTTGTTTTCAGCATAGATGGAAATCTTGCGGTATGAAATGTGCAGGAAAAACCGCGGCTTTGGAAAGGAAGACGGAGAGATTGTATTGGAGGAGGATAATTAAGCCGGCCGATTGATCTGATGTGTGTAAAAATCAAGGAGCACTCACGTATAGGATGGAGAAGAAGACGCCGCGGTCCGGCCGGCAGGGGCCGCCGGCCCCCGGGCCTGCGCCTGCGCCGCGCGGGCTGGCGCCCGGGTCGACGTCGACGCGGAAGCGGTTGGCGTCGGCGGCGGCGTCCCAGCGGACGGCGCCGTCGCCGCCGACGGGCTCGACGGCGGTGACCCCGCGGCCGCCGCGCCGGCCCGTGAGCATCTGCGAGAGCGCCCCGCCGGCGCCGGGCCACTTGACCTTGACGGCGGCGACGGCGGGGGCGGACCACGCGGCCGGCAGGCCCTCGAGCTTGGTCGGGCCGACCCGCACGCCCCGCCGCCGCGCCGGCGAGCGCCTGACCACCATGCCGCCCTCCACCTCCGCCCGCCTTTCCTTCCTCGAGCCTCCGTCCGCCTTTCCTTCCTCGAGCGTCGGTCGGCCGGAAGCTGGATGCGTCTGTGCGCGTGCGTGTGCGTGGTACGCGTTGTCGCTGGCTGGCCAGGCGCCGCTCCCAGCCGTTGGCCTCGGTGCGGGGTTGGCTTTTATTAGGCAGCGCGGCCGCAGGCGATCCCGCCATGCGCTGGGCGCGCACGTGGGGCCCGGGTGGCAGCCGGCGAGCCCGGTGGTGCCGGGAACCAGGAAGATCGGATGTGGACGGGGCGGGCCGTGGGCCCGGACGGCGCACTGCGACCAACCGCTCTGCTCGTCGACGCGCCAAAGAAAAACAGATGGGTCGAGCCCAAGCCCGACGCGGGAAGCCGCACATGCACGTTTTTCTTCCGGCCCTCCGGCCGTCCGGCGCGTTTAGTTTTTTTCCCTCTCGTCCCCATGATTGGTGGTTTCTTTTTTAGGCCCTTTTTTCGTATCATTGATGTTGTTGTTGGTGGGCAGTGTTCGCTTGGATTTGCTCCTGCGTTGCGGATCGCGCGCGATACGATCCTCCATCATTCGTTCATGCTGAATTATTGTGCGTAATGTAATGCGTGCTTTGGTGGTGGTTACAGTGCCTCTCCGCTAATCACTTGCAATTATATGGCACTACATGGTACACTTAAGAAACCTAAGAAGTGTGGGAGTAGTAGTACGATTTCTAGGAGTACTGATTACCTAACAAGTAGTGGTATTTCGATAATCAGATTTCAAATACTGGCTATGATTATTCGTTTTTTTCCAGGGGATGGTAGTTGATCATTTTATATGATAGTGTGCGGGTTGTGTTGAAGGGAATTGTACTTTGCAGGTTGTGATCATTTTTATGTGATAGTGTGCAGCGTGTGTACATTTAAATTAAATTTCGCATTATTGCAGTTTCGTAACCCTTGGCATTTTTTTACTTTTAATGGTCAGATCAGGGCAACCAAAAGACAAGACAACACATTTTTGTCGAGACGGTACGCAAGATGTATATTTGAAAAGAAAGTGTGAACTGTCTAGATACGTCGCGATTAGTGTATAGTTTCGTCGTGGCTTGACATCCTGTGTGTCTTGTTACTGTGGATTTTTTTTCCGGTTCAAGAGTTAAGACGACGTGTTCACTCGAAATTGGGATCGGATGTAATGCCAATCTCAGAGCCCCGAGAGTCGAAAAACTGCACTAGGTCGTAAATGTTGCATGGGTGTGTGATTGTGGTCATTGCCCACGCTGAAATTGGTACTGCACGAGCAAGGTATGTGTTTGGAGTTAATTATGACTAGTTAAATGCGCGTGTGTTGCCACGTATAACAAACTTATTTATCGGAACATTGATTAGCGAAACCTTATCTAGCGAAGGCAGACTTATTGAAGTCAATGGTGTACTGTCGCACATTCCATCCTATTATATATCAATATTTTTTTATTAAGAAAACTACTTTGAAAAGATGGGACACGCCTAGGAGGAACAAATTTTGGCATCGTAATGAAAGGAAATGTTATCATATGGTGAAATTGACTCGTGTTTGTAGATCCAAGATGAAAGGGGGGCTGGGGGTAAAGGATTTGAGGAAACAAAATATTAGCCTGCTCGCAAAATGGTGGTGGAAACTAGAAAAAAAGGAAGGACTGTGGCAGGATATTGTGAAAGCTAAATATCTTAAAAAATCCTCACTGGCTAGGGTCAAATAGAAAGCTAATGACTCCCCATGTTGGAAAGCAATATTAAAAGTCAAAGAACACTATATGGCTGGTAGAGGGATCCAGCTGAACAAGAGAAATATAGCTAGCCTTTGGCTAGATGACCTGGGGGATAATTTCCTTCTAAAAGACAAATACCATGATTTGTTTGAAATATGTATGGATAAGGAATGTACTGTGGACAAGATGAATAATATGAACCATCTTTCTTCATTTAGAAGAAGATTGTCTAGTGAAATGCTTCAAAAATGGGATGAGATGAAGGGGTACGTGCTGAAAAAGATTGATAAAGATAAGGATGATGAAATATACTGGAAGTTGGACAACTCCAGAGAATACTCAACTAAATCTATGTACAGGTGGTTGGAAAAAACCCTTGTTGGATCCTGTTATAAATGGATTTGGGGGGCCAAGATTCCTCTAAAGATACAAATTTTCATATGACAACTTTGCCAAGATTCTATTCTTACTAGAGACAACATGAAGAAACGACAATGGCAGGGGGATCCCAAATAAGGATGGCAATTTTACCCACGGGTACGGGTACACGCGGGTACCGTACCCGCATGGGCAGGGTATGGGCACACTTTTATACCCATAGGTAGTACCCATACCTTACCTGTTAAATCATGGGTAGGGTACGAGTATAACCTTGTACCTGTGGGTACACCCATACCCTACCCATTTGTGAACTAATGTGATGTTATCACCAATTAATCATTAATTTGTCATGTGACTCATCTACTCCTATTAACTTATGAGTATGTTGTGATTTCTTAATTTTTCTCATCGTCATGTACTCATCTACCTCTTACCGAGCCAAGATAATTCAATTTTGTATCAGATGTGCTATCAGTGAGTGTAAATTGCGAACAACTTGTGTAGAATTTTATACCCATTAACTATACAGGTATGGGTATGGTATTACTCTACCCTGCCCATACCCTACCCATTGCCATCCTTAATCCCAAATGTTCATTCCGTGAACGGCCAGAATCGGCACAAGACTTAATTTTTGTGTGTCCAGTAGCCAGGGTAGTTTGGAGGACTGTGGGGCTATGTTTGGAACTAGTTATGTTTCAAATTATGTATGGCAGTTTTATGCATGGATGTATGCTTTTTTACCTGGCTTTTGTGATGTTTATACTATTGGCTTAGCTGCGATCTGCTGGGCGATGTGGTTGACCCAAAATCATGCTGTTGGGGAACGTCGCATGGGAAACAAAAATTTTCCTACGCGCACGAAGACCTATCATGGTGATGTCCATCTACGAGAGGGGATGAGTGATCTACGTACCCTCGTAGACCGTACAACAGAAGCATTAGAGAACGCGGTTGATGTAGTGGAACGTCCTCACGTCCCTCGATCCGCCCCGCGAACAATCCCGCGACCAGTCCCACGATCTAGTACCGAACGGGCGGCACCTCCGCGTTCAACACACGTACAACTCGACGATGATCTCGGCCTTCTTGATCCAGCAAGAGAGACGGAGAGGTAGAAGAGTTCTCCGGCAGTTTGACGGTGCTCCGGAGGTTGGTGATGACCTTGTCTCAGCAGGGCTCCGCCCGAGCTCCGCAGAAACGCGATCTAGAGGAAAAACCGTGGAGGTATGTGGTTGGGCTGCCATGGAAAAGTCGTCTCAAATCAGCTCTAAAACCTCCGTATATATAGGTGGGAGGGAGGGGACCTTGCCTTGGGGCTCAAGGAGCCCCAAGGGGGTCGCCCGAGTCCAAGGGGGAGGACTCTCCCCCCCCCTCCCCAAACCGAGTTGGACTAGGTTTGGTGGGAGGGAGTCCCCCTTCCTTCCCACCTCCTCCTTTTTTTTTTCTTTCTCTCTTGATTTTCTTCTCCTTGGCGCATAGGGCACTTGTGGGCTGTGCCACCAGACCACTAAGGGCTGGTGTGTCTCCCCCAAGGCCTATGGGCTTCCCCGGGGTGGGTTGCCCCCCCCGGTGAACTCCCGGAAGCCATTCGTCATTCCCGGTACATTCCCGGTAACTCCGAAAACCTTCCGGTAATCAAATGAGGTCATCCTATATATCAATCTTCGTTTCCGGACCATTCCGGAAACCCTCGTGACGTCCGTGATCTCATCCGGGACTCCGAACAACATTCGGTAACCAACCATATAACTCAAATACGCATAAAACAACGTCGAACCTTAAGTGTGCAAACCCTGCGGGTTCGAGAACTATGTAGACATGACCCGAGAGACTCCTCGGTCAATATCCAATAGCGGGACCTGTATGCCCATATTGGATCCTACATATTCTACGAAGATCTTATCGTTTGAACCTCAGTGCCAAGGATTCATATAATCCCGTATGTCATTCCCTTTGTCCTTCGGTATGTTACTTGCCCGAGATTCGATCGTCAGTATCCGCATACCTATTTCAATCTCGTTTACCGGCAAGTCTCTTTACTCGTTCCGTAATACAAGATCCCGCAACTTACACTAAGTTACATTGCTTGCAAGGCTTGTGTGTGATGTTGTATTACCGAGTGGGCCCCGAGATACCTCTCCGTCACACGGAGTGACAAATCCCAGTCTTGATCCATACTAACTCAACTAACACCTTCGGAGATACCTGTAGAGCACCTTTATAGTCACCCAGTTACGTTGCGACGTTTGATACACACAAAGCATTCCTCCAGTGTCAGTGAGTTATATGATCTCATGGTCATAGGAACAAATACTTGACACGCAGAAAACACTAGCAACAAAATGACACGATCAACATGCTACGTCTATTAGTTTGGGTCTAGTCCATCACGTGATTCTCCTAATGACGTGATCCATTTATCAAGCAACAACACCTTGTTCATAATCAGAAGACACTGACTATCATCGATCAACTGGCTAGCCAACTAGAGGCATGCTAGGGACGGTGTTTTGTCTATGTATCCACACATGTAAATGAGTCTTCATTCAATACAATTATAGCATGGATAATAAACGATTATCTTGATACAGGAATTATAATAATAACTATATTTATTATTGCCTCTAGGGCATAATTCCAACACATGCCACCTTCGAGAGGAAATGGATCTATACCCCTTTTGAGATTGTTTTTACAGCTTGTGCATTTTTTAACTACTGGGTAGGCTTACAGAAACCTGTGATGATGGAGGTGGTCAAAAAAGGTGCCGAAATGCTAAAAGAGAATGCATCTCGGATGTTGTTGTTGTGCGGGCCTCCGATGCCGGAAGCTACTGAACAAGCTAATGAAGAAGAAGATTGGGAGAAGTGGTGATACAGGTGAAGCTGGCAGGAGATCTGATGGCGTTGCTGGATGGGCTGGTGGCAACCAAAATAGCTATCTCTCTCTGTGATCTCAGTTTGGTCATTGCACTTTTGCACTTTTGAGTCTGGTTGGCGATGTGTTGTATGGGGATGTTTCAGTGGTACTTTTTAAGTTGGTAGGCTAGTTTGTTTGGCGTGGTTTTTGATGATACCAGGTTTTCGCCCCATAGCCTACGTTCCTGATGACAGGCGTAGACGGTGGGTTTCCTGGTATTGTCACGAGCTCGCTTCTTTCCTTTCCCTTCTTTCTCTGGTTCTGGTCCGAAAGACATTGTATTTTCGTTATGATATAATAGAAAGGGGAGGAGCCCGTTCGAAAAAAAACTATTAGCACCTTATTCTATTTCTTTATTCCAATTTGGTTTAGTAAAATAATCTTGTAATATACAATATCTCGTTGTCATGAAAACTCTATCTTATATAACTAAAAGAAAATACCTTGTCACTTCTAATTGCACAGGAGGCATCAAACTTATTACCCTTAAGAGAAATGTAATTGACATTTCAGTTTCATCAAAGTATTCTGATGGCACCTACATAGTATATTTTACTTGAGTTTAGCTAGCAGAACATCTATCTTTCTCATTGTTATTTTGCTCAGAATTGCTAGAGTAGTTGGTACATTAAGTTGATTATATAAGAAGACATGGTGGTATATTTTCGGAAGAATATGTTACTCTAAGAATCCATCAGCGGTCCATAGTGCGCCGGTGCCCATTTTGTACTAATATTTTTCTATCTGTAGTTTCTTGAACTTCATCAGCGATCTATAGTACGGTGGTGCCAAATCCATCACAACGAAGAATCTTCCAAATCATACATGAATAAGAAAAAATTCCATTAGCAGGAGGAAGATCAGCTTCATGACGTAGAGCAATACAAAAGGCATAGCAAGTAAGCTCCTATTAATTCAGTTTCTACTGTAAACACCAAGAAGTAAAACAAAGCTGATGTTCACTATGACATTGGATTGGAAACATTGAAGTACAAGTACAACCCACAGTAAGGGGCGAAGGGGCATGTCGTGCAGCTCCCCTTCGATGAAGATATGCCACTATGCCACATGTTTCCCATCCTATCCATTAGGGAACAAAGGGGAACCTCCTCGGTCACCCTATTCTGCACCAATGCCCCAAAGAAAGAACTCAAATTGCAGATAAAAAAGGATGCACGGAGTACACAAAGCATAAAGTACTCATGAAGCAAGCCTTACCTGCCTTGAGATCGGTAGGTGTGAAGAGGAAGATCTCACCAGGGGTGGCGCGACTGGATTAGATGGCGATATTGACCCCATCGAGGAGCACGGTGACACCAATTGGCATGGGCATCCAGCGAGCACCCTGCACACACTGTCGAGCGCGTACCTCTCATCCTCCTCCTCCTCGACCTCCGCCACCGACTCCACCACTGCGGCTCACATACTTCTATTCCTCCTTCTCGACCTCCGCAATAGCTTAGAATCACCAGTTCACCACAATTAATGGGAAGACGGATATGGTAGAGGGAGCAAACGGGGTAGTCATGGGAGAGGAGAACAACGATGGGCGTGGGGCGACGTGAAGAGTGTAGGACGGAGCGGGGAGATTTCTCGAAAGAGACGCCAATAAGAGCGAGGGGGTCGGCGAAGATTGGATCGTGGGATCGTGGGTGTTTCTTTTTCCTTTTTTTCTCTTCTTTTTACGTTGGATGAAAAGGAGCGAGTCAGGGAACGAGGTGGGGAGGTAGATGGGCTTCTTATCGTATGGTTTTTTTTATTGAACCATTGGTTTTTAGATGGTTAAAGAAAAATCTATGGAAGGACGTAGGTGGGGGAAAAGCTAGCATTAGAAGGGGGAGAACGAAGGAGGTTCACGATGACGACACATTCCTCTCTAATAGTAGAGATATTATGAGAAACACTATCTCCCTAAGAAACGAAAGGAAAAGTTACGGTCTCTGGCGCGGCCTGGCATATTTTACGATCCGGACCGATTCTTCCCGGGCAGAAGACGACACGGCCGCACGAAAGTCAGCCTGTGGAACATGGGCATGTATGTATGCACCAGATAAAGTCAATCCGCTGAACGTGGTTAACAAACAGCCTGCTGCCTGCACCGGCGCTTGGGCAGAGGGAGGCGCACACAGACACAGGTAGCCGGATCCAGGATCCGGCTGGCCGGTTGGCGGTGGGCACAATCGATCGTCCGTGTGCGCTGCGCTGGTGGGCGCATGTGTACAGCTGGGGCTGGGGCACGTACCCGCGACCACCCCGCGAATGCGGAGCCGCTCGTTCCCACGCCACACGGGCCACCCAACCCAGCCCAGCCCGGGGCCGGGTACAAATACAGCGTCGGTTGGCTGGTCGGGGTCCCGGTGGTTGCCCGGCTCCATTCATCGCGCTACGCTCCGTCTATGTAGCTGGCTGACTGGCTCGGTGCTCTTCGACAATCGACACCGCGTACGCGCATGTGACCACGATCTTCTCGTTCGTTCGTACGTATACTACGTGTAACAGGTGAGTGAAATCGCCTGAGCCGGTCGTGCCAACGTACGGACGGACGGCCAGTAAGAGAAACCCAGGTTGGTTATTTTGGTCTGCCTGGCAGCGAGACCGGACATGGCTGGTTAGCATAGCAGACCACAGGGGCTGCCGTGACGCGGTCAGCTGTGTGGTCAGATCGGAACCGTGGAACGGACGGCGTACGCTCTGCCAATACTATGGTGGTCAATTCGGTGCCCGCCCGTCATGCACGGAACTTGTCAAATATTATTACGGTACATACGGTGGTGGTACTGGATTATGTTATGTGCTCGTCCGCGATTTGACCGTTCGGAACTTCGCCGCCGTATGCGTACGTGTTCTAGTATGTTTTTCTTCTTCTTTTTTTTGAACGCTTCTTAGTTTGTTTGTTTGGTCAGTAGTCGGGGTCCTGCAGAAATACGGTGGGTACGGGCGGGGGGATTTTATTTTTACTACGCCGACCAATGAAAACACATATGTTTCCTGCATGATTGATTGATCATAGGTTTATAACAGCATTCCAAACGCTGATCGACACCGCATCTGTTCACACGCACACAGGGGATTAGTCTATGCACACGAATGCCAAAGGCGTCCATCCACTTCTATCCGTGCGCATTTCAAAACAATTTTTTTATTCTGAATAATTTAGGTTGCTCATCACATATGTCATGTGGTATTTCGAAATAAGTTTAAACAAATCAGATGAATTAGACGCAAAAGGGGATGATTTCATTTAAATTGGACAAAAGCTTTTACATTTTAGATATGTTTTAATTAAATTATACCAGACTAGGCTAAACTAGCCTAATGCTGGCCATGGCGGATCTCCACTAAAACGACATGTCTTCTTCATGTCCCACAGCCCGCCCGTCGGATCGTCGGTAGCCTTGGAGGATGAGAGCGAGAGGAAAAGAATAGCCTCCATTCGTCTCCATGAAGCACGAACCAAAGTTGGTTTTCGGGCGAGGAAAACGATTGCCGTGGTCTAAGCCCTAGCTCTTCGGGCAAGACACGTGTTGTGTACCCCGACGACGCAGTGGCCTTCTTGAGATCTGAGCGACGGCGTACTCCCATGATCTACTTTTTTCCTTTATCCACAGTGACCGCACACGTGTCAACTTGGGCGGGCGACGAGGGGGTGGGATGGCGATGGCAGTAGCATCGGGTTCGAAGGGTTTAACGTCAAGCTAACCTCTATAATGTTGCATGGCACTTAGTGCATTCGTTGCATGACAATCCCTACTCCTTGCATTGTTTATACTTGTGTTAGGGAGACAGAGTCATGCCATGCTTACATATTAAATGTGTAGGGACAACGTGTTGGAAATGTGCCCTAGAGGCAATAATAAAGTGGTTATTATTATGTTTATTTGTTCATGATAACTGTTTATTATCCCTGCTATAATTGAATTGATTGAAAACTCAAATACATGTGTGGATATATAGACAACAAAGTGTCCCTAGTAAGCCTTTACTGGACTAGCTCAACGATCTAAGGTTTCCTAGCCATAGACATGAGTTGTCATTTGATAACGGAGTCACATCATTAGGAGAATGATGTGATGGACAAGACCCAAAACTTAAGCATAATGTTTGATCGTATCTAGTTTACTGCTATTGCTGTGTGCATGTAAGTGTATCTCTTCCTATGACCATGCGATCATGCAAATCACTGACACCAGAGAAATGGATTGTGTGTATCAAACGTCACAACGTATCTAGGTGGTTATAAATGTGCTCTACACGTATCTCCAAGGGCGTCTGTTGAGTTGGCATGGATCAAGACTGGATTTATCATTCCGTGTGACAGAGAGGTATCTCAGGGCCCACTCGGTAATATAGCATCATAGTAAGCTTGCAAGCAATATGACTAAGGAGTTAGTCACGAGATCTTATATTATCGAATGAGTAAAGAGACTTACCGGTAACGAGATTGAATTAGGTACGGAGATACCGACGATCGAATCTCGGGCAAGTAACACACCCATGGACAAAGGGAACTGCATACGGGATTAATTGTATCCTTGACATCGTGGTTCGACCAATAAAGGTCTTCATAGAATATGTAGGAACTAATATGGCCATCCAGGTCCCGCTATTGGTTATTGACCGTAGAGGTGTCTCCGTCATGTCTACATACTTCTCGAACCCGCAGGGTGTGCACACTTAACGTTCAATGACGATATAGACATAGTTGAGTTATTGTGTTGGTGACCGAAGGTTGTTCGGAATCCTGGATGAGATCCCAGACATGACGAGGAGGTTCAGAATGACCTGGAGGTAATGATTGATATATGGGAATTTGGTATTCGAGTTCCGGAAAGGTTCCGGAAGGTTACCGGTTTTGTGACAGAGGTTCTGCAAGAGTTTCGGGAGTCCACGGGGAGGGTCCACCTATCTCGGGGGGCGCCATGGATGTGAGAGGTGGCGCACCAGCCCGTGGTAGGCTGGCCGCCCCTTCATGTGAGGCCCATGCGGCCAAGGGGCTGAGTTGGCCCACGGGCGGCCTCCCCCCACTCTCCTTGGGGGCCAAGGCACCCTTGTTAACATGGAAAGGGGTGAAGCAAAATTAAACTACCTATCTAGACATTTTAAATGAGTCCGGAAACATCATATAGCATCTCCGAAATGACCGCACGTGTTAAATTCTAAATCTGTCTAGATTTGTCCTAATCACCTTTTATGTTTGTTAAACGGCAAAACAAAGTGGTTCACATGAAACTATATGTCGTTCTAGTCCATTTACATATATGGTTCATCTTCAACGGAGCTACGAATAAATAACTACAAACTAACTCGTTTCTATCACATCGACACGCAAATCGATGCAAACAAAACGCTAAACAGTTTTAAATATGCATGAGAATTGGAAAATATTAATCTACGTGAAATTCTAGCCGAGTTACATATATAACTTGCTGTGATCCGACACGCGGATTAAAAACTACATGCGTTTGAAATATGCTTTTTCCTGAAATTTAGAAATCCGAAAAACCCAAATAAAAACTAAACGGGCCGAATATGATTTGGGCCTAACGGGGCAGCGAGCGGCATTTAATTAAAACATGCTCGGGGCTCGCACGCTGGCTCAGGTCGCTGGCGGGAAGGCGGCCGGCGCGGCTAGGACGCACGCGGGAGCCGGCCCACACGGGCGCTAGCGAGCGATGGGGTTCTCCCCTCGTCCCGATCCCACTCGGGACCGAGAGATGAGGCAGCGGCGCTGCGTGCGAAACTCCGACGGTAGGCGACGAGGGAGGTCGAGGTGGCAGCGGGATCCGGTGGCGGGGCGATTGATCCGTCGATTCCCGAGGGGCGGCGGCGGACGACGCTCGTGGAGCGTCCATATCAGGGCCTCCGCTGGCTGCATGACGGAGCTCCGGCCTCAGTGCAGCGACGCAGAAATCCGGTGGCCGGCCGACGGGGTGCAGGCCGGGAGGTGCGAGGCAGCGGCGCTGGGGCCGACGGGGCTGCCGCGCGGGACTTGGGGCGGTTCAGAGGAGCTGGCGCCGCTGTTGCTCCTCGGGAGCTCAGGCAAGGGAGATGGAGCGATCGATCCGGGCCGGGAGGGCAGTTGCGGTCTCGGGCGGGCCCTGGTCGTTGGGAGGGGCAAGAGAGGAGGAGCTGGGTGGCGGCTGGCTAGGGTTAGGACGCAGAAATCGAGGCAAGGGAGAGAGAGGGGACATATTAGGCAGGTGGGGCTCTCTATTTAAAGAAAATGGGCTAGGGTTATCTATTTTGCTTCGTTTTCGGCGATTCAACGGCTCCAATCGGAGGGGGTTGGCTCGATGGGTACGGTGGGTTGTGTAAAGGGGGCTTGGTGGGTACGGTGGGTTGTGTAAAGGGGGCTAGGTGGAGATGAGAGGGAAACAAGCATCCGGTGACAGAGTTTAAAACAACGAAAACGTCCGACGTTGGACCGGCTATAGTGCCGCTATAGGTTTAACGGTTCGGGCTTCAAACGAACTCCGATTGCGATGAAATTTGGCAGGCGGCCTACCTACACTAGAATAAGACCGCATGCCAAGTTTCAACCCAATCCGAGAATATTTTATACACACTTTTGAAAACAAGATTTAACGATGTCGCAGGCGCGTGCGTGTGTGGTTGGTCACAAAACGGTAAACGACAAACACGGGGAGAACCGGCAACTAATAACGGATGCAAGTTTTGAAAACTGACAGCAATGGAGTGCGGATGCAATGCAGATGATGCGCATGATGCGATGATGAATGCGACAGACAATCTAATCACACGACGGCGACAGAATAAAAGGGAAACTTCTGGAGCGTCAGTCTCGGGCTGTCACAGCCATGCCCTGGGGGTAGTGCACGCCCCTTGAGCTTATGTCCACCTTGGAGGTTGGTTTGGGGTGCCCTTCGCTCGCAAGGAAGCTAATATCCAGATAAAATCCCCTTCAAATTTCAGCCCGATCAGAGTTACGGATCTCCAGGAATATAAGAAATGGTGAAACGAGAGGAAACAGAAGCATGAAATAAAAGAGAAACGGAGAGAGAGAGAGAGAGAGAGAGAGAGAGAGAGAGAGAGAGAGAGATCCAATCTTGGAGGGGCTCCTGCCCACCGAAACCATGGCGAGCATGGAACGGATGGTAAACCCTCCTCCCACCTATGGGGAAGGCCAAGGAAGAATAATAAGGAGGGGGGCTCTCTCCCCCTCTCTTTCGGTGGCACCAGAGCGCCCGAGGGGAATCATCGTGGTGGCGATCTACACCAACAACTCCTCCGCATTCCTGAACACCACAATCACCTTCCTGTTGGAAATATGCCCTTGAGGCAATAATAAAATGGTTATTATCATATTTCCTTGTTCATGATAATCGTCTATTGTTCATGCTATAATTGTATTAACAGGAAACAGTAATACATGTGTGAATAAATAGATCACAATGTGTCCCTAGCAAGCCTCTAGTTGGCTAGCTCGTTAGTCAATAGATGATCATCATTTCCTGGTCATGGGCATTAGATGTCATTGATAACGGGATCACATCATTGGGAGAATGATGTGATGGACAAGACCCAATCCCAAGCGTAGCACTAGATCGTATTGTTCGTATGCTAAAGCTTTTCTAATGTCAAGTGTCTTTTCCTTCGACCGTGAGATTGTGCAACTCCCGGATGCCGTAGGAGTGCGTTGGGTGTATCAAACGTCACAACGTAACTGGGTGACTATAAAGGTGCACTTCGGGTACCTCTGAAAGTGTCTGTTGGGTTGGTACGAATCGAGATCGGGATTTGTCACTCCGCGTGACGGAGAGGTATCTCTGGGCCCACTCGGTAGAACGTCATCATGAGCTCAATGTGACTAAGGAGTTAGTCACACGATGACGTGCTACGGAACGAGTAAAGAGACTTACCGGTAACGGGATTGAACAAGGTATAGGTATACCGACGATCGAATCTCGGGCAAGTTCTATACCGACAGACAAAGGGAATTGTATACGGGATTGATTGAATCCTTGACATCGTGGTTCATCCGATGAGATCATCGTGGAGCAAGTGGGATCCAGCATGGGTATTCAGACCCCGCTGATGGTTATTGGCCAGAGAGGTGTCTCGGTCATATCTACCTGTCTCCCGAACCCGTAGGGTCTACACACTTAAGGTTCGATGTGTTGGAGTTATTCCCTAGAGGCAATAATAAATATAGTTATTATTATAATTCCTGTATCAAGATAATAGTTTATTATCCATGCTATAATTGTATTGAATGAAGACTCATTTACATGTGTGGATACATAGACAAAACACCGTCCCTAGCATGCCTCTAGTTGGCTAGCCAGTTGATCGATGATAGTCAGTGTCTTCTGATTATGAACAAGGTGTTGTTGCTTGATAACTGGATCACGTCATTGGGAGAATCACGTGATGGACTAGACCCAAACTAATAGAAGTAGCATGTTGATCGTGTCATTTTGTTGCTACTGTTTTCTGCGTGTCAAGTATTTATTCCTATGACCATGAGATCATATAACTCACTGACACCGGAGGAATGCTTTGTGTGTATCAAACGTCGCAACGTAATTGGGTGACTATAAAGATGCTCTACAGGTATCTCCGAAGGTGTTAGTTGAGTTAGTATGGATGAAGACTGGGATTTGCACTCCGTGTGACGGAGAGGTATCTCAGGGCCCACTCGGTAATACAACATCACACACAAGCCTTGCAAGCAATGTAACTTAGTGTAAGTTGCGGGATCTTGTATTACGGAACGAGTAAAGAGACTTGCCGGTAAACGAGATTGAAATAGGTATGCGGATACTGACGATCGAATCTCGGGCAAGTAACATACCGAAGGACAAAGGGAATGACATACGGGATTATACGAATCCTTGGCACTGAGGTTCAAACGATAAGATCTTCGTAGAATATGTAGGATCCAATATGGGCATCCAGGTCCCGCTATTGGATATTGACCGAGGAGTCTCTCGGGTCATGTCTACATAGTTCTCGAACCCGCAGGGTCTGCACACTTAAGGTTCGACGTTGTTTTATGCGTATTTGAGTTATATGGTTGGTTACCGAATGTTGTTCGGAGTTCCGGATGAGATCACGGACATCACGAGGGTTTCCGGAATGGTTTGGAAACGAAGATTGATATATAGGATGACCTCATTTGATTACTGGAAGGTTTTCGGAGTTACCGGGAATGTACCGGGAATGACGAATGGGTTCCGGGAGTTCACCGGGGGGGGGGGGGCAACCCACCCCGGGGAAGCCCATAGGCCATAAGGGTGGCGCACCAGCCCTTAGTGGGCTGGTGGGACAGCCCAAAAGGGCCCTATGCGCCAAGGATAAGAAATCAAAGGAAAAAGAAAAAAAAAAGGAGGAGGTGGCAAGGGAGGGGGACTCCCTCCCACCAAACCTATTCCAACTCGGTTTGGGGGGGGAGAGTCCTCCCCCTTGGCTCGGCCGACCCCTTGAGGGTCCTTGGACCCCAAGGCAAGGCCCCCCTCCCTCCCACCTATATATACGGAGGTTTTAGGGCTGATTTGAGACGACTTTTCCACGGCAGCCCGACCACATACCTCCACGGTTTTTCCTCTAGATCGCGTTTCTGCGGAGCTCGGGCGGAGCCCTGCTGAGACAAGGTCATCACCAACCTCCGGAGCACCGTCACGCTGCCAGAGAACTCTTCTACCTCTCCGTCTCTCTTGCTGGATCAAGAAGGCCGAGATCATCGTCGAGCTGTACGTGTGCTGAACGCGGAGGTGCCGTCCGTTCGGTACTAGATCGTGGGACTGATCGCGGGATTGTTCGCGGGGCGGATCGAGGGACGTGAGGACGTTCCACTACATCAACCGCGTTCTCTAACGCTTCTGTTGTACGATCTACAAGGGTACGTAGATCACTCATCCCCTCTCGTAGATGGACATCACCATGATAGGTCTTCGTGCGCGTAGGAAATTTTTTGTTTCCCATGCGACGTTCCCAACAGTGGCATCATGAGCTAGGTTCATGCGTAGATGTCTTCTCGAGTAGAACACAAAAGGTTTTGTGGGCGGTGATGTGCGCTTTGCTGCCCTCCTTAGTCTTTTCTTGATTCCGCGGTATTGTTGGATTGAAGCGGCTTGGACCGACATTACTCGTACGCTTACGAGAGACTGGTTTCATCGTTACGAGTAACCCCCTTTGCTCAAAGATGACTGGCAAGTGACGGTTTCTCCAACTTTAGTTGAATCGGATTTGACCGAGGAGGTCCTTGGATGAGGTTAAATAGCAACTCATATATCTCCGTTGTGGTGTTTGCGTAAGTAAGATGCGATCCTACTAGATACCCTTGGTCACCACGTAAAACATGCAACAACAAAATAAGAGGACGTCTAACTTGTTTTTGCAGGGTATGATTGTGATGTGATATGGCCAACGATGTGATGTGATATATTGGATGTATGAGATGATCATGTTGTAATAGAAATATCGACTTGCATGTCGATGGTACGGCAACCGGCAGGAGCCATAGGGTTGTCTTTATACTAACGTTTGTGCTTGCAGATGCGTTTACTATTTTGCTAGGATGTAGCTTTAGTAGTAATAGCATAAGTAGCACGACAACCCCGATGGCAACACGTTGATGGATGATCATGGTGTGGCGCCGGTGACAAGAAGATCGTGCCGGTGCTTTGGTGATGGAGATCAAGAAGCACGTGATGATGGCCATATCATGTCACTTATGAATTGCATGTGATGTTAATCCTTTTATGTACCTTATTTTTCTTAGAACGACGGTAGCATTATAAGGTGATCTCTCACTAAAATTTCAAGACGAAATTGTGTTCTCCCCGACTGTGCACCGTTGCTACAGTTCGTCGTTTCGAGATACCACGTGATGATCGGGTGTGATAGACTCAACGTTCACATACAACGGGTGCAAAACAGTTGCGCACGCGGAACACTCGGGTTAAGATTGACGAGCCTAGCATGTGCAGACATGGCCTCGGAACACATGAGACCGAAAGGTCGATCATGAATCATATAGTTGATATGATTAGCATAGGGATGCTTACCACTGAAACTACTCTCGACTCACGTGATGATCGGACTTGGGATAGTGTAAGTGGATCATTAACCACTCAAATGACTAGAGAGATGTACTTTTTGAGTGGGAGTTTAGCATATAATTTGATTAAGTTGAACTCTAATTATCTTGAACATAGTCTATGTCCACTTTGAATATATTTGTGTTGTAGATCATGGCTCACGCGACAGTCATCCTGAATTTTAATACGTTCCTAGAGAAAGCTAAGTTGAAAGATGATGGAAGCAACTTTGTAGACTGGGCTCGTAATCTTAAGCTAATCTTACAAGCTGGGAAGAAGGATTATGTCCTTAATGCTGCGCTAGGAGATGAACCACCCGCTACGGCTGATCAGGATGTTAAGAACGCTTGGTTAGCACGTAAGGAGGACTACTCAATAGTTCAATGTGCAGTCTTGTATGGCTTAGAACCGGGACTTCAACGTCCCTTTGAGCGTCATGGAGAATTTGAGATGTTCCAGGAGTTGGAGTTTATCTTTCAGAAGAATGCCCGGATCGAGAGGTATGAGACCTCCGATAAATTCTATGCTTGCAAGATGGAGGAAAACTCGTCTGTCAGTGAACATGTGCTCAAAATGTCTGGGTACTCAAACCGTCTAGCTGAACTGGGGATTGTACTCCCGCAAGAAGCTATCACTGACAGAATCCTTCAATCACTGCCGCCAAGCTATAAAGTCTTTGTGTTGAACTACAACATGCAAGGGATGTGTTGGGAACGTCGCATGGGAAACAAAAAATTTCCTACGCGCACGAAGACCTATCATGGTGATGTCCATCTACGAGAGGGGATGAGTGATCTACGTACCCTTGTAGATCGTACAGCAGAAGCGTTTAGAGAACGCGGTTGATGTAGTGGAACGTCCTCACGTCCCTCGATCCGCCCCGCGAACAATCCCGCGATCAGTCCCACGATCTAGTACCGAACGGACGGCACCTCCGCGTTCAGCACACGTACAACTCGACGATGATCTCGGCCTTCTTGATCCAGCAAGAGAGACGGAGAGGTAGAAGAGTTCTCCGGCAGCGTGACGGCGCTCCAGAGGTTGGTGATGATCTTGTCTCGGCAGCGCTCCGCCCGAGCTCCGCAGAAACGCGATCTAGAGGAAAAACTATGGAGATATGTGGTCGGGCAACCGTGAGAAAGTCGTCTCAAATCTGCCCTAAAAGCTCCATATATATAGGAGGAGGGAGGGGGACCTTGCCTTGGGGTCCAAGGGACCCTCAAGGGGTCGGCCGAGCCAAGGGGGGGGAGGATTCCCCCCCCCAAACCGAGTTGGACTTGGTTTGGTGGGAGGAGTCCCCCTCCCTTCCCACTTCCTCCCTCTTTTTTTTTCTTTTCCTTTGATTTTCTTTTCTTGGCGCATAGGCCCCTTGGGGCTGTCCCACCAGCCCACTAAGGGCTGGTGCACCACCCTTATGGCCAATGGGCTTCCCCGGGGTGGGTTGCCCCCCGGTGAACTCCCGGAACCCATTCGTCATTCCCGGTACATTCTCGGTAACTCCGAAAACCTTCCGGTAATCAAATGAGGTCATCCTATATATCAATCTTCGTTTCCGGACCATTCCGGAAACCCTCGTGACGTCCGTGATCTCATCCGGGACTCCGAACAACATTCGGTAACCAACCATATAACTCAAATACGCATAAAACAACGTCGAACCTTAAGTGTGCAGACCCTGCGGGTTCGAGAACTATGTAGACATGACCCGAGAGACTCCTCGGTCAATATCCAATAGCGGGACCTGGATGCCCATATTGGATCCTACATATTCTACGAAGATCTTATCGTTTGAACCTCAGTGCCAAGGATTCGTATAATCCCGTATGTCATTCCCTTTGTCCTTCGGTATGTTACTTGCCCGAGATTCGATCGTCAGTATCCGCATACCTATTTCAATCTCGTTTACCGGCAAGTCTCTTTACTCGTTCCGTAATACAAGATCCCGCAACTTACACTAAGTTACATTGCTTGCAAGGCTTGTGTGTGATGTTGTATTACCGAGTGGGCCCCGAGATACCTCTCCGTCACACGGAGTGACAAATCCCAGTCTTGATCCATACTAACTCAACTAACACCTTCGGAGATACCTGTAGAGCATCTTTATAGTCACCCAGTTATGTTGCGACGTTTGATACACACAAAGCATTCCTCCGGTGTCAGTGAGTTATATGATCTCATGGTCATAGGAATAAATACTTGACACGCAGAAAACAGTAGCAACAAAATGACACGATCAACATGCTACGTCTATTAGTTTGGGTCTAATCCATCACGTGATTCTCCCAATGACGTGATCCAGTTATCAAGCAACAACACCTTGTTCATAATCAGAAGACACTGACTATCATCGATCAACTGGCTAGCCAACTAGAGGCATGCTAGGGACGGTGTTTTGTCTATGTATCCACACATGTAAATGAGTCTTCATTCAATACAATTATAGCATGGATAATAAACTATTATCTTGATACAGGAATTATAATAATAACTATACATTTATTATTGCCTCTAGGGCATAATTCCAACAGTCTCCCACTTGCACTAGAGTCAATAATCTAGCCCTCACATCACCATGTGAATTACATTGTAATAAATCTAACACCCATACAGTTCTGGTGTCGATCATGTTTTGGCCGTGGAAGAGGTTTAGTCAGCGGGTCTGCTACATTCAGATCCGTGTGCACTTTGCATATATTTACGTCCTCCTCCTCGACGTAGTCGCGGATGAGGTTGAAGCGTCGTTTGATGTGTCTGGTCTTCTTGTGAAACCTTGGTTCCTTTGCTAAGGCAATGGCACCAGTGTTGTTACAGAACAAGGTTATCGGATCCAGTGCACTTGGCACCACTCCAAGATCCGTCATGAACTGCTTCATCCAGACACCCTCCTTAGCTGCCTCCGAGGCAGCCATGTACTCCGCTTCACATGTAGAATCTGCTACGACGCTTTGCTTGGAACTGCACCAGCTTACTGCACCCCCATTAAGAATAAATACGTATCCGGTTTGCGACTTAGAGTCGTCCGGATCTGTGTCAAAGCTTGCATCGACGTAACCTTTTACGGCGAGCTCTTCGTCACCTCCATACACGAGAAACATCTCCTTAGTCCTTTTCAGGTACTTCAGGATATTCTTGACCGCTGTCCAGTGATCCACTCCTGGATTACTCTGGAACCTACCTGCCATACTTATGGCCAGGCTAACATCCGGTCTGGTGCACAGCATCGCATACATGATAGAACCTATGGCTGAAGCATAGGGGACGGAGCGCATATGCTCTCTATCTTCATCAGTTGCTGGGCACTGAGTCTTACTCAATCTCGTACCTTGTAAAACTGGCAAGAACCCTTTCTTGGACTGTTCCATTTTGAACCTCTTCAAAACTTTATCAAGGTATGTGCTTTGTGAAAGTCCTATCAAGTGTTTCGATCTATCCCTATAGATCTTAATGCCTAGAATGTAAGCAGCTTCTCCTAGGTCCTTCATAGAGAAACTTTTATTCAAGTAACCTTTTATGCTCTCCAAAAGCTCCACGTTGTTTCCAATCAGTAATATGTCATCCACATATAATATTAGAAACGCCACAGAGCTCCCACTCACTTTCTTGTAAATACAAGATTCTCCAACCACTTGTATAAACCCAAATGCTTTAATCACCTCATCAAAGCGTTTGTTCCAACTCCGAGATGCTTGCACCAGTCCATAAATGGATCGCTGGAGCTTGCACACCCTGTCAGCATTTTTAGGATCGACAAAACCTTCGGGTTGCATCATATACAACTCTTCCTTAAGGAAACCGTTAAGGAACGCCGTTTTGACATCCATCTGCCAGATTTCATAATCGAAAAATGCAGCTATTGCTAACATGATTTTGACGGACTTAAGCATCGCTACGGGTGAGAAGGTCTCATCGTAGTCAACTCCTGGAACTTGTGAAAAACCCTTTGCCACAAGTCGAGCTTTATAAACGGTCACATTACCGTCAGCGTCCGTCTTCTTCTTAAAGATCCATTTGTTCTGAATAGCCTTGCGGCCCTCAGGTAGTATCTCCAAAGTCCACACTTTGTTCTCATACATGGATCCTATCTCGGATTTCATGGCTTCTAGCCATTTGTTGGAATCTGGGCCCACCATTGCTTCTTCATAATTTGCAGGTTCATTGTTGTCTAACAACATGATTGATAAGACGGGATTACCGTACCACTCTGGAGCAGCGCGTGATCTCGTCGACCTGCGTGGTTCAACAGAAACTTGAACTGGAGTTTCATGATCATCATCGTTAACTTCCTCCTCAACCGGCGTCGCAACGACAGAGGATTCCCCTTGCCCTGCGCCACCATCCAGAGGGATGAGAGGTTCGACAACCTCGTCAAGTTCTATCTTCCTCCCACTCAATTCTCTCGAGAGAAACTCCTTCTCGAGAAAAGTTCCGTTCTTAGCAACAAACACTTTGCCCTCGGATTTGAGATAGAAGGTGTACCCAATTGTCTCTTTTGGGTAACCTATGAAGACGCATTTTTCCGCTTTGGGTTCCAGCTTTTCAGGCTGAAGCTTTTTGACATAAGCATCACATCCCCAAACTTTAAGAAACGACAACTTTGTTCTTTTGCCATACCACAGTTCGTATGGTGTCGTCTCAACGGATTTTGATGGTGCCCTATTTAAAGTGAATGCAGCTGTTTCTAATGCATAACCCCAAAATGATAACGGCAAATCAGTAAGAGACATCATAGATCGCACCATCTCTAACAAAGTACGATTACGACGTTCGGACACACCATTACGCTGTGGTGTTCCAGGCGGTGTTAACTGCGAAACAATTCCACATTGTCTTAAGTGAGCACCAAACTCGAAACTCAGATATTCACCCCCACGATCAGACCGCAGGAACTTGATCTTCTTGTTACGATGATTTTCCACTTCACTCTGAAATTGCTTGAACTTTTCAAATGTTTCAGACTTGTGCTTCATCAAGTAGACATAACCATATCTACTTAAATCGTCAGTGAAGGTGAGAAAATAACGATATCCGCCGCGTGCCTCCACGCTCATTGGACCACACACATCGGTATGTATGATTTCCAACAAGTCACTTGCACGCTCCATTGTTCCGGAGAACGGAGTCTTAGTCATCTTGCCCATGAGGCATGGTTCGCACGTGTCAAGTGAATCAAAGTCAAGTGACTCCAAAAGTCCATCAGCATGGAGTTTCTTCATGCGCTTTACACCAATATGACCCAAGTGGCACTGCCACAAAAATATGGCGCTATCATTGTTTACTCTAACTCTTTTGGTCTCAATGTTATGTATATGCGTATCGCTATCAAGATTCAATATGAACAATCCTCTCACATTCGGTGCATGACCATAAAAGATGTTACTCATAGAAATAGAACAACCATTATTCTCAGACTTAAAAGGGTAACCGTCTCGCAATAAACAAGATCCAGATATAATGTTCATGCTCAACGCACGCACTAAATAACAATGATTTAAGTTCATCACTAATCCCGATGGTAGTTGAAGTGACACTGTGCCGACGGCGATTGCATCAACCTTGGAACCGTTTCCTACGCGCATCGTCACTTCGTCTTTCGCCAGCCTTCATCTATTCCGCAGTTCCTGCTTCGAGTTGCAAATGTGAGCAACAGAACCGGTATCGAATACCCAGGCGCTACTACGAGAGCCGGTTAAGTACACATCAATAACATGTATATCAAATATACCTGATTTCTCTTTGCTCGCCTTCTTATCTGCCAGATACTTGGGGCAATTGCGCTTCTAGTGACCCATACCCTTGCAATAGAAGCACTCTGTTTCAAGCTTAGGTCCAGCTTTGGGCTTCTTCGGCGGATTGGCAACAGGCTTGCCGCTCTTCTTCGAATTGCCCTTCTTTCCTTTGCCGTTTCTCTTGAAACTAGTGGTCTTGCTTACCATCAACACTTGATGCTCTTTACGGAGTTCAGACTCTGCGACTTTCAGCATCGTGAACAACTCGCCGGGAGACTTGTTCATCCCTTGCATGTTGTAGTTCAACACAAAGCCTTTATAGCTTGGCGACAGTGATTGAAGGATTCTGTCAGTGATAGCTTCTTGCGGGAGTTCAATCCCCAGTTCAGCTAGACGGTTTGAGTACCCAGACATTTTGAGCACATGTTCACTGATAGACGAGTTTTCCTCCATCTTGCAAGCATAGAATTTATCGGAGGTCTTATACCTCTCGATCCGGGCGTTCTTCTGAAAGATAAACTTCAACTCCTGGAACATCTCAAATGCTCCATGACGCTCAAAGCGACGTTGAAGTCCCGGTTCTAAGCCATACAAGACTGCACATTGAACTATTGAGTAGTCCTCCTTACGCGCCAACCAAGCGTTCTTAACATCCTGATCAGCCGTAGCGGGTGGTTCATCTCCTAGCGCAGCATTAAGGACATAATCCTTCTTTCCAGCTTGTAAGATTAGCTTAAGATTACGAGCCCAGTCTACAAAGTTGCTTCCATCATCTTTCAACTTAGCTTTCTCTAGGAATGTATTAAAATTCAGGATGACACTTGCGTGAGCCATGATCTACAACACAAATATATTCAAAGTGGACTTAGACTATGTTCAAGATAATTAGAGTTCAACTTAATCAAATTATATGCTAAAATCCCACTCAAAAAGTACATCTCTCTAGTCATTTGAGTGGTTCATGATCCACTTACACTATCCCAAGTCCGATCATCACGTGAGTTGAGTATAGTTTCAGTGGTAAGCATCCCTATGCTAATCATATCAACTATATGATTCATGATCGACCTTTCGGTCTCATGTGTTCCGAGGCCATGTCTGCACATGCTAGGCTCGTCAAGCTTAACCCGAGTGTTTCGTGTGCGCAACTGTTTTGCACCCGTTGTATGTGAACGTTGAGTCTATCACACCCGATCATCACGTGGTGTCTCGAAACGACGAACTGTAGCAACGGTGCACAGTTGGGGAGAACACAATTTCGTCTTGAAATTTTAGTGAGAGATCACCTCATAATGCTACCGTCGTTCTAAGCAAAATAAGGTGCATAAAAGGATTAACATCACATGCAATTCATAAGTGACATGATATGGCCATCATCACGTGCTTCTTGATCTCCATCACCAAAGCACCGGCACGATCTTCTTGTCACCGGCGCCACACCATGATCATCCATCAACGTGTTGCCATCGGGGTTGTCGTGCTACTTATGCTATTACTACTAAAGCTACATCCTTAGCAAAATAGTAAACGCATCTGCAAGCACATATGTTAGTATAAAGACAACCCTATGGCTCCTGCCGGTTCCCGTACCATCGACGCGCAAGTCGATATTTCTATTACAACATGATCATCTCATACATCCAATATATCACATCACATCGTTGGCCATATCACATCACAATCATACCCTGCAAAAACAAGTTAGACGTCCTCTAATTTTGTTGTTGCATGTTTTACGTGGTGACCAAGGGTATCTAGTAGGATCGCATCTTACTTACGCAAACACCACAACGGAGATATATGAGTTGCTATTTAACCTCATCCAAGGACCTCCTCGGTCAAATCCGATTCAACTAAAGTTGGAGAAACCGTCACTTGCCAGTCATCTTTGAGCAAAGGGGGTTACTCGTAACGATGAAACCAGTCTCTCGTAAGCGTACGAGTAATGTCGGTCCAAGCCGCTTCAATCCAACAATACCACGGAATCAAGAAAAGACTAAGGAGGGCAGAAAAACGCACATCACCGCCCACAAAACCTTTTGTGTTCTACTCGAGAAGACATCTACGCATGAACCTAGCTCATGATGCCACTGTTGGGAACGTCGCATGGGAAACAAAAATTTTCCTA
The DNA here is from genome assembly GCF_904849725.1 of Hordeum vulgare subsp. vulgare. NCBI lineage: Eukaryota > Viridiplantae > Streptophyta > Magnoliopsida > Poales > Poaceae > Hordeum > Hordeum vulgare. The sequence goes on along the minus strand of NC_058520.1, from coordinate 43,602,468 downwards.
CGCGCACGAAGACCTATCATGGTGATGTCCATCTACGAGAGGGGATGAGTGATCTACGTACCCTTGTAGATCGTACAGCAGAAGCGTTTAGAGAACGCGGTTGATGTAGTGGAACGTCCTCACGTCCCTCGATCCGCCCCGCGAACAATCCCGCGATCAGTCCCACGATCTAGTACCGAACGGACGGCACCTCCGTGTTCAGCACACGTACAGCTCGACGATGATCTCGGCCTTCTTGATCCAGCAAGAGAGACGGAGAGGTAGAAGAGTTCTCCGGCAGGGTGATGGCGCTCCGGAGGTTGGTGATGATCTTGTCTCAGCAGGGCTCCGCCCGAGCTCCGCAGAAACGCGATCTAGAGGAAAAACTATGGAGATATGTGGTCGGGCAACCGTGAGAAAGTCGTCTCAAATCTGCCCTAAAAGCTCCATATATATAGGAGGAGGGAGGGGGACCTTGCCTTGGGGTCCAAGGGACTCTCAAGGGGTCGGCCGAGCCAAGGGGGGGAGGACTCCCCCCCCAAACCGAGTTGGACTTGGTTTGGTGGGAGGAGTCCCCCTCCCTTCCCACTTCCTCCCTCTTTTTTTTTTCTTTTCCTTTGATTTTCTTTTCTTGGCGCATAGGCCCCTTTGGGGCTGTCCCACCAAACCAAATGAGTTGCCCCCCCCGGTGAACTCCCGGAACCCATTCGTCATTCCCGGTACATTCCCGGTAACTCCGAAAACCTTCCGGTAATCAAATGAGGTCATCCTATATATCAATCTTCGTTTCCGGACCATTCCGGAAACCCTCGTGACGTCCGTGATCTCATCCGGGACTCCGAACAACATTCGGTAACCAACCATATAACTCAAATACGCATAAAACAACGTCGAACCTTAAGTGTGCAGACCCCTGCGGGTTCGAGAACTATGTAGACATGACCCGAGAGACTCCTCGGTCAATATCCAATAGCGGGACCTGGATGCCCATATTGGATCCTACATATTCTACGAAGATCTTATCGTTTGAACCTCAGTGCCAAGGATTTGTATAATCCCGTATGTCATTCCCTTTGTCCTTCGGTATGTTACTTGCCCGAGATTCGATCGTCAGTATCCGCATACCTATTTCAATCTCGTTTACCGGCAAGTCTCTTTACTCGTTCCGTAATACAAGATCCCGCAACTTACACTAAGTTACATTGCTTGCAAGGCTTGTGTGTGATGTTGTATTACCGAGTGGGCCCCGAGATACCTCTCCGTCACACGGAGTGACAAATCCCAGTCTTGATCCATACTAACTCAACTAACACCTTCGGAGATACCCGTAGAGCATCTTTATAGTCACCCAGTTACGTTGCGACGTTTGATACACACAAAGCATTCCTCCGGTGTCAGTGAGTTATATGATCTCATGGTCATAGGAATAAATACTTGACACGCAGAAAACAGTAGCAATAAAATGACACGATCAACATGCTACGTCTATTAGTTTGGGTCTAATCCATCACGTGATTCTCCCAATGACGTGATCCAGTTATCAAGCAACAACACCTTGTTCATAATCAGAAGACACTGACTATCATCGATCAACTGGCTAGCCAACTAGAGGCATGCTAGGGACGGTGTTTTGTCTATGTATCCACACATGTAAATGAGTCTTCATTCAATACAATTATAGCATGGATAATAAAATATTATCTTGATACAGGAATTATAATAATAACTATACATTTATTATTGCCTCTAGGGCATAATTCCAACAGGATGAACAAGTCTCCCGGCGAGTTGTTTGCGATGCTGAAAGTCGCAGAGTTTGAACTCCGTAAAGAACATCAAGTGTTGATGGTGAGCAAGACCACTAGTTTCAAGAGAAACGACAAAGGCAAGATGGGCAATTCGAAGAAGAGCGGCAAACCTGTTGCCAATCCGCCGAAGGAATCCAAGGCTGGACCTAAGCCTGAAACAGAGTGCTTCTATTGCAAGGGTATGGGTCACTGGAAGCGCAATGGCCCCAAGTATCTGGCAGATAAGAAGGCGGGCAAAGAAAAATCAGGTATATTTGATATACATGTTATTGATGTGTACTTAACCGGCTCTCGTAGTAGTGCCTGGGTATTCGATACCGGTTCTTTTGCTCACATTTGCAACTCGAAGCAGGAACTGCGGAATAGACGAAGGCTGGCGAAAGACGAAGTGACGATGCGCGTAGGAAATGGTTCCAAGGTTGATGCAATCGCCGTCGGCACAGTGTCACTTCAACTACCATAGGGAATAATGATGAACTTAAATCGTTGTTATTTAGTGCCTGCGTTGAGCATGAACATTATATCTGGATCTTGTTTATTGCGAGACGGTTACTCTTTTAAGTCTGAGAATAATGGTTGTTCTATTTCTATGAGTAACATCTTTTATGGTCATGCACCGAATGTGAGAGGATTGTTCATATTGAATCTTGATAGCGATACGCATATACATAACATTGAGACCAAAAGAGTTAGAGTAAACAATGATAGCGCCATATTTTTGTGGCACTGCCGCTTGGGTCATATTGGTGTAAAGCGCATGAAGAAACTCCATGCTGATGGACTTTTGGAGTCACTTGACTTTGATTCACTTGACACGTGCGAACCATGCCTCATGGGCAAGATGACTAAGACTCCGTTCTCCGGAACAATGGAGCGTGCAAGTGACTTGTTGGAAATCATACATACCGATGTGTGTGGTCCGATGAGCGTAGAGGCACGCGGCGGATATCGTTATTTTCTCACCTTCACTGACGATTTAAGTAGATATGGTTATGTTTACTTGATGAAGCACAAGTCTGAAACATTTGAAAAGTTCAAGCAATTTCAGAGTGAAGTGGAAAATCATCGTAACAAGAAGATCAAGTTCCTACGGTCTGATCGTGGGGGTGAATATCTGAGTTTCGAGTTTGGTGCTCACTTAAGACAATGTGGAATTGTTTCGCAGTTAACACCGCCTGGAACACCACAGCGTAATGGTGTGTCCGAACGTCGTAATCGTACTTTGTTAGAGATGGTGCGATCTATGATGTCTCTTACTGATTTGCCGTTATCATTTTGGGGTTATGCATTAGAAACAGCTGCATTCACTTTAAATAGGGCACCATCAAAAACCGTTGAGACGACACCATACGAACTGTGGTATGGCAAAAGGCCAAAGTTGTCGTTTCTTAAAGTTTGGGGATGTGATGCTTATGTCAAAAAGCTTCAGCCTGAAAAGCTGGAACACAAAGCGGAAAAGTGCGTCTTCATAGGTTACCCAAAAGAGACAGTTGGGTACACCTTCTATCTCAAATCCGAGGGCAAAGTGTTTGTTGCTAAAAACGGAGCTTTTCTCGAGAAGGAGTTTCTCTCGAGAGAATTGAGTGGGAGGAAGATAGAACTTGACGAGGTTGTCGAACCTCTCATCCCTCTAGATGATGGCGCAGGGCAAGGGGAAACCTCTGTCGTTGCGACGCCGGTTGAGGAGGAAGTTAATGATGATGATCATGAAACTCCAGTTCAAGTTTCTGTTGAACCACGCAGGTCGACGAGATCACGCGCTGCTCCAGAGTGGTACGGTAATCCCGTCTTATCAATCATGTTGTTAGACAACAATGAACCTGCAAATTATGAAGAAGCAATGGTGGGCCCAGATTCCAACAAATGGCTAGAAGCCATGAAATCCGAGATAGGATCCATGTATGAAAACAAAGTGTGGACTTTGGAGATACTACCTGAGGGCCGCAAGGCTATTCAGAACAAATGGATCTTTAAGAAGAAGACGGACGCTGACGGTAATGTGACCGTTTATAAAGCTCGACTTGTGGAAAAGGGTTTTTCACAAGTTCCATGAGTTGACTACGATGAGACTTTCTCACCCGTAGCGATGCTTAAGTCTGTCAGAATCATGTTAGCAATAGCTGCATTTTTCGATTATGAAATCTGGCAGATGGATGTCAAAACGGCGTTCCTTAACGGTTTCCTTAAGGAAGAGTTGTATATGATGCAACCCGAAGGTTTTGTCGATCCTAAAAATGCTGACAAGGTGTGCAAGCTCCAGCGATCCATTTATGGACTGGTGCAAGCATCTCGGAGTTGGAACAAACGCTTTGATGAGGTGATCAAAGCATTTGGGTTTATACAAGTGGTTGGAGAATCTTGTATTTACAAGAAAGTGAGTGGGAGCTCTGTGGCGTTTCTAATATTATATGTGGATGACATATTACTGATTGGAAACAACGTAGAGCTTTTGGAGAGCATAAAAGGTTACTTGAATAAAAGTTTCTCTATGAAGGACCTAGGAGAAGCTGCTTATATTCTAGGCATTAAGATCTATAGGGATAGATCAAAACGCTTGATAGGACTTTCACAAAGCACATACCTTGATAAAGTTTTGAAGAGGTTCAAAATGGAACAGTCCAAGAAAGGGTTCTTGCCAGTTTTACAAGGTACGAGATTGAGTAAGACTCAGTGCCCAGCAACTGATGAAGATAGAGAGCATATGCGCTCCGTCCCCTATGCTTCAGCCATAGGTTCTATCATGTATGCGATGCTGTGCACTAGACCAGATGTTAGCCTGGCCATAAGTATGGCAGGTAGGTACCAGAGTAATTCAGGAGTGGATCACTGGACATCGGTCAAGAATATCCTGAAGTACCTGAAAAGGACTAAGGAGATGTTTCTCGTGTATGGAGGTGACGAAGAGCTCGCCGTAAAAGGTTACGTCGATGCAAGCTTTGACACAGATCCGGATGACTCTAAGTCGCAAACCGGATACGTATTTATTCTTAATGGGGGTGCAGTAAGCTGGTGCAGTTCCAAGCAAAGCGTCGTAGCAGATTCTACATGTGAAGCGGAGTACATGGCTGCCTCGGAGGCGGCTAAGGAGGGTGTCTGGATGAAGCAGTTCATGACGGATCTTGGAGTGGTGCCAAGCGCACTGAATCCAATAACCTTGTTCTGTGACAACACTGGTGCCATTGCCTTATCCAAGGAACCACGGTTTCACAAGAAGACCAGACACATCAAACGACGCTTCAACCTCATCCGCGACTACGTCGAGGAAGAGGACGTAAATATATGCAAAGTGCACACGGATTTGAATGTAGCAGACCCGCTGACTAAACCTCTTCCACGGCCAAAACATGATCGACACCAGAACTGTATGGGTGTTAGATTTATTACAATGTAATTCACATGGTGATGTGAGGGCTAGATTATTGACTCTAGTGCAAGTGGGAGACTGTTGGAATTATGCCCTAGAGGCAATAATAAATATAGTTATTATTATAATTCCTGTATCAAGATAATATTTTATTATCCATGCTATAATTGTATTGAATGAAGACTCATTTACATGTGTGGATACATAGACAAAACACCGTCCCTAGCATGCCTCTAGTTGGCTAGCCAGTTGATCGATGATAGTCAGTGTCTTCTGATTATGAACAAGGTGTTGTTGCTTGATAACTGGATCACGTCATTGGGAGAATCACGTGATGGACTAGACCCAAACTAATAGACGTAGCATGTTGATCGTGTCATTTTGTTGCTACTGTTTTCTGCGTGTCAAGTATTTATTCCTATGACCATGAGATCATATAACTCACTGACACCGGAGAAATGCTTTGTGTGTATCAAACGTCGCAACGTAACTGGGTGACTATAAAGATGCTCTACAGGTATCTCCGAAGGTGTTAGTTGAGTTAGTATGGATCAAGACTGGGATTTGTCACTCCGTGTGACGGAGAGGTATCTCAGGGCCCACTCGGTAATACAACATCACACACAAGCCTTGCAAGCAATGTAACTTAGTGTAAGTTGCGGGATCTTGTATTACGGAACGAGTAAAGAGACTTGCCGGTAAACGAGATTGAAATAGGTATGCGGATACTGACGATCGAATCTCGGGCAAGTAACATACCGAAGGACAAAGGGAATGACATACGGGATTATACGAATCCTTGGCACTGAGGTTCAAACGATAAGATCTTCGTAGAATATGTAGGATCCAATATGGGCATCCAGGTCCCGCTATTGGATATTGACCGAGGAGTCTCTCGGGTCATGTCTACATAGTTCTCGAACCCGCAGGGTCTGCACACTTAAGGTTCGACGTTGTTTTATGCGTATTTGAGTTATATGGTTGGTTACCGAATGTTGTTCGGAGTCCCGGATGAGATCACGGACGTCACGAGGGTTTCCGGAATGGTCCGGAAACGAAGATTGATATATAGGATGACCTCATTTGATTACCGGAAGGTTTTCGGAGTTACCGGGAATGTACCGGGAATGACGAATGGGTTCCGGGAGTTCACCGGGGGGGGGGGGGCAACCCACCCCGGGGAAGCCCATAGGCCATAAGGGTGGCGCACCAGCCCTTAGTGGGCTGGTGGGACAGCCCAAAAGGGCCCTATGCGCCAAGGATAAGAAATCAAAGGAAAAAGGAAAAAAAAAGGAGGAGGTGGGAAGGGAGGGGGACTCCCTCCCACCAAACCTAGTCCAACTCGGTTTGGGGGGGGGGGAGAGTCCTCCCCCTTGGCTCGGCCGACCCCTTGAGGGTCCTTGGACCGCAAGGCAAGGCCCCCCTCCCTCCCACCTATATATATGGAGGTTTTAGGGCTGATTTGAGACGACTTTTCCACGGCAGCCCGACCACATACCTCCACGGTTTTTCCTCTAGATCGCGTTTCTGCGGAGCTCGGGCGGAGCCCTGCTGAGACAAGGTCATCACCAACCTCCGGAGCGCCGTCACGCTGCCGGAGAACTCTTCTACCTCTCCGTCTCTCTTGCTGGATCAAGAAGGCCGAGATCATCGTCGAGCTGTACGTGTGCTGAACGCGGAGGTGCCGTCCGTTCGGTACTAGATCGTGGGACTGATCGCGGGATTGTTCGCGGGGCGGATCGAGGGACGTGAGGACGTTCCACTACATCAACCGCGTTCTCTAACGCTTCTGCTGTACGATCTACAAGGGTACGTAGATCACTCATCCCCTCTCGTAGATGGACATCACCATGATAGGTCTTCGTGCGCGTAGGAAAATTTTTGTTTCCCATGCGACGTTCCCAACACGATGACACTAGGGTTATAGGGAATTGTTATACGAGGTTATCAGAAGTTGTTCGGAGTCCCGTATGAGATACTGGACGTCACGAGGAGCTCCGGAATGGTCCGGAGGTAAAGATTGATATATAGGACGGATGGTTTCGGACACCGGAAGTGTTTTGCGCGTCACCGGTAACGTACCGGGACCACCGGGACCACCGGAGGTGGCCCCAGGGTCCACCGAAAGGGGGTAACGACCCCAGGAGGCTAGATGGGCCAAGTGCGGGAGGGAACCAGCCCCTAGGTGGGCTGGTGCGCCCCCCACACTCAGCCCAAGGCACATGAGGTGGAGAAGGTGGGAAACCCTAGGCGCTGGTGGGCCTAAGGCCCACCTAGGGGTGCGCCACCCCCTCCCCTTGCCATGGCTGCCGCACCTCCCATCTGGGGGGCCTGCCGCACCACCTAGGGTGGGAACCCTAGGGGTGGCACCCCCTCCCCTCCTCCTATATATAGTGGGCACTTTTGGGCTTTTGGAGACATAGTTTTTCCTCTCCCTCGGCGGATCCTCCTCTTCTTTCTCCTCCTGTCTGCGAGTGCTTGGCGAAGCCCTGCCGGGAGACCTCGTCTCTCCATCGACACCACGCCGTCGTGCTGCTGGAGATCTTCCCCAACCTCTCCCTCCTCTTTGCTGGATCAAGGTGCGGGAGACGTCATCGGGTTGCACGTGTGTTGAACGCGTAGGTGCCGTAGTTCGGCGCTAGATCGGAATCACACCGCGATCTGAATTGCCGCGAGTACGACTCCATCAACCGCGTTCTAGCAACGCTTCCGCTTAGCGATCTTCAAAGGTATGAAGATGCACTCACCCTCTCTCGTTGCAGGTCTCTCCATAGGAAGATCTGAATATGCGTAGGAAAATTTTGAATTCATGCTACATTACCCAACAGTGGCATCCGAGCCAGGTTTTCTATGCGTAGATTATATGCACGAGTAGAACACAAAAGGTTGTGGGCGATGATTTGTCAATTGCTTGCCGCTACTAGTCTTATTCTTTTCCGGCGGTATTGTGGGATGAAGCGGCCCGGACCGACATTACACGTACGCTTACATGAGACTGGTTCCACCGACAGACATGCACACCGTGCATAAAGGTGGCTAGCGGGTGTCTGTCTCTCCTACTTTAGTCGGATTGGATTTGATGACAAGGGTCCTTATGAAGGGTAAATAGCTTTGGCATATCATCGTTGTGGCTGTCATGTAGGTAAGAAAGCGTTCTTGCTATAAACCCAAATCAGCCACGTAAAACTTGCAACAACAATTAGAGGACGTCTAACTTGTTTTTGCAGGGTTTGACATGTGATGTGATATGGCCAAAGTTGTGATGTTGCATGTATGATGTATGAGATGATCATGTTATTGTAATAGGTTTCACGACTTGCATGTCGATGAGTATGACAACCGGCAGGAGCCATATGAGTTGTCTTAATTTATTGTATGAGATGCAACGCCATGTGCTTACTACTTTTACTTCACTGCTAACGGTTAGCTATAGTAGTAGTGATAGTAGTAGTTGGCGTGACGACTTCACAGAGACACGATGATGGAGATCATTATGATGGATATCATGGTGTCACGCCGGTGACGATGATGATCATGTGATGCGTGAAGATGGAGATCGAAAGAGCAAAGATGATAATGGCCATATCATGTCACTATATGATTGCATTGTGATGTTTATCATGTTTTTCAACTTATTACTTAGAACGACGGTAGCATAATAAGATGATCCCTCTTAAAATTTCGAGAACGTATTCCCCTAAGTGTGCACCGTTGCGAAGGATCGTTGTCTCGAAGCACCACGTGATGACCCGGTGTGATAGATTCTAACGTTCGCATACAACGAGTGTAAGCCAGATTTACACACGTGAAACACCTAGGTTGACTCAACGAGCTTAGCATGTACATACATGACCTCGAATACAAGAGACCGAAAGGTCGAACATGAGTCGTATGGTTTAATACGATCAGCATGAAGTTGCTCACCATGGTGACTAGTCCGTTTCACGTGATGATCGGACACGGGTTAGTCAACATGGATCATGTATCACTTAGATGACTAGAAGGATGTCGATTTAAGTGAGAGTTCATACTTAATTTGATTAAATGAACTTAATTGTCATGAACTTAGTCTAAAAGTTGTCTTTATAAATATTGTAGATGGCCAACGTCAACCTCAATTTCAACGCATTCCTAGAGAAAAACAAGCTGAAAGATGATGGTAGCAACTATGCGGACTGGGTTCGCAACTTGAAGCTCATCCTTGAAGCAGCTAAAAAAGCTTATGTCCTTGATGTGCCACTAGGTGACCCTCCCGCTCCTGCAACAACCCAAGACATTCTGAACGTCTGGCAAACGCGGAGTGATGACTACTCTCTGGTTAGGTGTGGCATGTTATACAGTTTAGAAACGGGGCTCCAAAGGCGTTTTGAGCAACACGGTGCATATGAGATGTTCCAAGAGCTGAAGCTAGTTTTTCAAGCTCATGCCCGTGTCGAGAGATATGAAGTCTCCGACAAGTTCTTTAGCTGTAAGATGGAGGAGAACAGTTCTGTCAGTGAGCACATACTCAAAATGTCTGGGTTACACGGTCGTCTGACTTCACTTGGAGTCGAACTTCCGAATGATGCTATAATTGACAGAATCCTCCAGTCTCTCCCACCAAGCTACAAAGGCTTTGTGCTTAACTACAACATGCAAGGGATGGATAAGACCATTCCCGAGTTGTACTCGATGCTCAAGTCTGCAGAAGTAGAAATCAAGAAAGAGCATCAAGTGTTTATGGTCAACAAGACCACTAGTTTCAAGAAGGGCAAGGGTAAGAAGAACTTCAAGAAAGACGACAAAGCTGTTGCCGCGCCCGGTAAGCCAGATGCCGGGAAGAAGAAAAAGAATGGACCCAAGCCTGAGACTGAGTGCTTCTATTGCAAGGGAAAGGGTCACTGGAAGCGGAACTGCCCCAAATACTTAGCGGACAAGAAGGCCGGCAACGTTAAAGGTATATGTGATATACATGTTATTGATGTGTACCTTACCAGCGCTTGTAGTAGCTCCTGGGTATTTGATACCGGTGTTGTTGCTCATATTTGCAACTCAAAGCATGAACTGCGGAATAAGCGGAGACTGGCCAAGGACGAGGTGACGATGCGCGTCGGGAATGGCTCCAAGGTCAATGTGATCGCCGTCGGCACGCTACCTCTACATATACCGTCGGGATTAGTTTTAAACCTTAATAATTGTTATTTAGTACCAGCTTTGAGCATGAATATTGTATCAGGGTCTTGCTTAATGCGAGACGGCTACTCATTTAAGTCAGAGAATAATGGTTGTTCTATTTATATGAGTGATATGTTTTATGGTCATGCTCCGCTGGTGAATGGTTTATTCTTGATGAAATATCGATCGTGATGTTACACATGTTCATAGTGTGAGTACCAAAAGATGTAAAGTTGATAATGATAGTCCCACATACTTGTGGCACTGCCGCCTTGGTCATATCGGCGTTAAGCGCATGAAGAAGCTCCATACTGATGGACTATTAGAGTCTCTTGATTTTGAATCATTTGACACATGCGAACCGTGCCTCATGGGCAAGATGACTAAGACTCTATTCTCCGATATAACGGAGAGAGCAACCGACTTATTGGAAATAATACATACTGATGTGTGTGGTCCAATGAACGTTGAAGCTCGCGGTGGCTATCGTTATGTTCTCACTCTCACCGATGATTTGAGTACGTATGGGTATATCTACTTAATAAAGCACAAATCTGAGACATTTGAAAAGTTCAAGGAATTTCAGAGTGAGGTCGAGAATCAACGTGACAGAAAAATGAAGTGTCTACGATCTGATCGTGGAGGAGAGTATTTGAGTCACGAGTTTGGCACACACCTAAGGAAGTGTGGAATCGTTTCACAACTAACGCCGCCTGGCACACCGCAACGCAACGGAGTGTTTGAACGTCGAAATCGCACTTTACTAGAGATGGTACGATCCATGATGTCTCTTACTGACTTACCGCTATCATTTTGGGGATACACATTAGAAACTGCAGCATTCACTTTAAATAGGGCACCGTCTAAATCCGTTGAGACGACACCGTATGAACTATGGTTTGGCAAGAAACCTAAGTTGTCATTTCTTAAAGTTTGGGGCTGCGATGCTTATGTGAAGAAACTTCAACCAGAAAAGCTCGAACCCAAAGCGGAGAAATGCGTATTCATAGGATACCCTAAGGAAACTATTGGGTATACCTTCTATCTTAGATCCGAAGGTGTGACGCCCTCGATTTAATCGTACGCTAACCATACACGCAAATGCGTACGATCAAACCCAAGGACTCACGGGAAGATATCACAACACAACTCTAGACACAAATAAAATAACATCAGCTTCATATTACAAGCCAGGGGCCTCGAGGGCTAGAATACGAAAGCTCGATAAACACACGAGTCAGCGGAAGCAACAAATATCTGAGTACAGACATAAAACATGGGGTGCCTTAGAGAAGGCTAGCACAAAAGATACAACGATCGAATGAGGCGAGGCCTCCTGCCTGGGAACCTCCTAACTACTCTTGATCATCAGCGGCCTCCATGTAGTAGTAGGCACCGTCGGGGTAGCAGTCGTCGGTGGCGGGGATCTCCATCTCCTGGGCTCCAACATCTGGTCGCAGCAAACGGATCAAGGGGACAAGGGGGGAGCAAAGCAGCGGTGAGTACTCATCCAAAGTACTCGCAAGTCTTACATCAGAACTATTCTAAATATGCATCAGTATCAAAGAAGTGGGTTATAAGTGGACTGACTGCAGCAATGCGAGAATAGAGAGAGAAGGCCTAGTCCTATCGGAGACTAGCATCTTCAGGGGTCTTGCAGCAATAGACGAGAGTAGAACAGGGGGGTAAAACATTAATAGTCATATTGTTGCAACAATATTAAAGTGAGGTCATGCCTAAAGATCCTCCCTCGACTCCCTACGAGGAAGCAATCCCGAGGCAAACTAATGATCCAGTTAAGTAACAATTGTAGTTGTAAAAGATCGGGGCACAACTCCAAGTCGTCCTGTAACCGTGGACACGGCTATCCGAATAGTTAATTTTCATCCCTGCAGAGGTGCACCACATGTCCCGTCATGCTCGATAACACTCTGGCCGGACATACTTTTCTGGGTCCTGCCCGGCCTCGGAATATCGACACGTCGCAGCCCCACCTAAGACTAATCAGAGAGGCCAGCCCGCCGGTCTAACTCCTAAGCACAAAGGGTTCGTGGGCCCAGTTCCCCTTCGCGCTCCTGCACGTGGCGTGGGCGGCCGACGTCAGTCCTAGCATCCCTTAATCACAAGCGCGATGCATCTCGGGACCACTCGGGCGCGCGCCGCTACATTGCTGGCATCTGAAAAGCTTCGGCTGATACCGCGACGCCGAGTACCCATAATTCTTCCCGCGTAGCCGGTTAGTGCGAAAAGGTCTCCGACCAACCCAGATCAAATACCCAAATCCATTAGCATTTTAATTAGGCCAGCAACACAGTCTCACGGGAATCCACCCGTCTTACAACTAATCACCAATGATCCCAGTAACATGGTCGAGTAACTCTGTGGTTGTAACATCGGGGGGAACCCGAGGTATCACCCTCGTTGGATTCCGAACGATGTACCCGTCAAGGTGGGCTTAGAGGAATCACCCTCGGGGGTCCCACACTTGAGGGGTTGCACGGCAGGGGCGTCATCGGGAATGGTGAAAGAGGAATCACCCTCGATAACCACGACCGACTAGCTATACTACAGAGATATCATCAGGAGTACTTAGCGAGGTGTCACCCTCGGTACCCGATAGTATCTTTGTAGCGTCGTACAACGAAGGGGGGGTGTATGTGTTGTGTCGGGCCTGGCTCGTCGATCAGAGATCGAGATTGAAAAACAAGCGGGGCAACTGAACTACGGGGTCAGAGGGGATGACTGCTCCACCTATACTAAGCAGATTAAAGGTACATGACTGAAAGTAGCAATTCATCAAAAATAGGCTATGCATCAGATATAGGAGTTGACTGGTCAACTGACCAGTGGGTCCCGAACGTCATAGGCACAAGTTTTAATCAAAATTAAATATTAATTAATCAGATTAATTTAGTGGGGGACCCACGTGTCATTCTCTCATTCTGCTAATTAATTAATTTAACTAATATATCTATTTATTTATTTGATAAAAACATTAACATTATTTTTATTATTATTATCTTTAGGGACATGGGCCCCGCATGTCATCGGGACAACGAGCACACAAACACTACACGCACACGCATACACAACACACAAACTCACACATCCAGTAATATCTATTATACGTATATACATGCATAAATTCATACATACATAATTTTTTATATACATACACATGCATTTTATTATTAACTTTCTCTCTTCTGCATCTCTGTGTACAACTCTCTGTGCTCCTCTCTCAACAGAGAGGAGGAAGGTGACAACCTCATCTCCACCTGCACGACCCTAACGGCATCGGAATGCGGCGAAGTTCGTCGGAATGGATCCGGAGGGCAGAGAGGAGAAGAGGGGTTGTTCTCACCGAGCCCGTAGAGGTGCAAAGCGGGCTCGAGGGAGGTGATGGCCGACGTGGTGTTGCAGTCCGGCGAGGCCGATCCGGCAGTGGTGAAGTTCCGGCGACGGAGGCGATCGACGCGGGTACAACATGGGGCCGGTGCGGTTCCAGCGCGAGGGGGAGCGGAGGCGTCGCCGGAGTGGTGGGGCACAGGCCGGAGGCATGCGGCCGTATGGGGGTGAGGGCGCCGGAGGGGCACCGCGGTGTAGGGGCCGGCAGGCGCGGGCTTCGGCCTGGGCGAGCGAAGGGAGGCTGAGGCAGGGCCGCCGTGGCCGGTGGGGAGAGGCGGCCAGTGAGGGCGGCCCTAGCGACGGGGGTGCTCGGCGAGGGAGCAGGAGGCGACGGGAACGGGAGGTCGCCGGCATGGGGTGAGCAGGGAAGGCGAGATGGGGGCCGCCGGAGTGGAGAACGGAGGGAGAGAGCCGGAGGGGGAGGGTGCCGGCGGGAGGAGCGCAGGGGGGGTGAGCTCGGCAAGGATCTGGGAGGGAGGAGGCGACGTGGGAGAGGAGGCCTCGGTGGGGGAGAGGGAGATCGTGGGGCAGGGGGGTCGTGGGGAGAGCCTGGGGAGGTAGAGGGAGTTACGGGAGAGAGAGAGATTCGGTGGGGGGTGGGGGTTACGAGAGGTGGAGCGTGGGGGGCGCTGTCGGTGGGGGTGGGGCCCCCCCACGAGGGGTGACGCTGGCGGCGCTAAGGGGAGGGAGGGAGCGAGGCACAGGGAGCTCCCTCGCCAGGGGGGGGGCTAGGGTTCGGGTGGGCTGGCGAGTTGGGCCTCTTGGCCCAGCTCGGCCAGGGGGGTGGGGGGTTGCTTTTTCTTTTTCTTTTTTTTCTTTTTGGTTTTATTTTTCTATTATTTATTTTACTATTTGATTTTTCTTTTTAAATATATTTTTTATACTTTTTTTATCATTATTATTTTTAATACTTTCCCTTTTATATATATTCTTTTAATATTTGTAATGAACTTATAAAGTACTTTTCTTTTGTTTTCAAATTTTGAATCCAGATAGACTTGAATCAACGCGGGTCTGAGATGGGAATTCTCGATGATGTGGCATCATTAGCGGGTGATCATTGTAGCTTAATTACAATAATTACTATAGCAAAAGTCGAGGATGTCACAATTCTCCCCTACTAACAAGAATTCTCGTCCCGAGAATTAAGAGGTAGAGGGAAAGAGCCCGGGGTATTCATCACGAAGATGATCCTCGCGTTCCCAAGTGGCTTCATCTTCAGAGTGATTTGACCACTCCACCTTAAGGAACTTGGTGACCTTGCGACGAGTCTTACGTTCAGCTTGGTCGAGAATGTGGACCCGATGCTCTTTATAAGAGAGGTCTTGTTGTAGCTCAAGCATACCATGATCCACTGCTCGAATAGGATCCTTGAAGCAGCAACGGAGCTGAGAAACACGGAAGACATCGTGAACCTGAGAAAGGTTCGCCAGCAGTTCCAATTGATAAGCTATTTTCCACGCCTTTCGAGAATAGCGAAAGGACCAATATAGCGAGGAGCTAACTTGCCCTTGATCCCAAAACGGTGTGCACCTCTCATTGGTGTGACGCGGAGATAAGCCTTTTCGTCAGGTTGATAGACCATACCCTGATGATGACGGTCATACTGACTCTTCTGACGAGACTGAGCAACCTTCAGATTCGCATGAATAATGCGGACTAGATCTTCAGCGTGTTGGAAATCATACGAGCCGAAGAGTGATCGGTCCATTGAACGGTGGCTTGAGAATTCCATATGAGCCAAGTGCAAAGGATACTTTGGAGTCAAAGATGTACAGGAGAGCCAGGTTTCAATCCTGTGGAACTTTGGGTTATGGGTCCACCATGTGGGCCGGGAGTAGGAAGAGGGGTGACATACTATACGGTCTTGGTAGCAAGACATGTCAGAGGATAGCCTGTCAGTTATGTTGGAACAACAGCGGTACCAAGGGCGGGGAACGAATAGAACCATTTTCCTGCTCGTTGAAACGAGGCGGACCAATAGGCAAGGTTCTCGTCCACCGGCGGCTACCGAAATGTTATCCACAATAGTAACACGATCTTACTGACAGAGTTGTACAACAAGGTTTATACCTAAACAGGGAATTAACACTGCTTAGATAAGTTATGCCACAAGAAAGGTCAAAAAGGTCAATGGGAATGAGAATGTGTTCACACACACAAGTATTAAAGTATACCATTCCCGAGGTAAACATAGAGTATGATATACATGATAGGTCATCAAGTACATAGCCATTTCGATAAAGAGGCAAGAAGAATCAAGATGTTTACCCATACCACGTGGTCTGGATAATTGATCAGGAACAATTTAGCACTGCGCTTCCAATGTTCCTGTTGAAATTTGAAGTACCACATCCGCGCTTTGAGGTAGTATCGACATGGTCATCAGGTAAGGGTTGGACCTATGGGTATACGAAGAGGATCCATGAGGAACAACTTATGAAATAAGTCATATAGTTTCCGCATGAAAGGATGGCGAATCTTACATATGGGAGAATTTATAACAATAGGTCCTTCAGCCCGGTGTGCCAGACAAGACATCACCGTACCGGGTTACATAAGACCAAAGTTATAATTATTGGAAAATGTTCCAACCATCATATCTGCCCGAGGTTCAGATCTGGTTGGTGTTAGCATTCCTCAGACTCAAGATACCTGAGAAGAAAAGATGATGATGCCGGATTCTCAGTGTATGAACTTCACAAGTAATCCTTGAATCGTGAGTTTGATTGTAAGACATATGAACACAATGTCAAGACATTCGTGCCCACAAAGAATTCTTACGCCAAAATGTAACTGAGTTCTGATTTTGGGAACCATCATCGAGGATGTCAAGGTTCCATGTGTAAGTCTGGATTAGCTCTTATGAAGGAACTTCTTTTCCCTTGATCAAATCAGTCAGTGGCTTCGCGTGCTAGGAAAAATTATATGTAGTGAAGATAACAAATCTTCAAAACATATAACACTTCGCACATGCGTGAATGATTTGGTATTTCCCAAGAGGAAGCGAAACAAAACTTTCACGTATTCACGGTGGAAAGAGTGCACGTGAACTTTGGGAAAATACACTTCTACTATCCACATATTCTTCATGAGCTAGGCACAAGGATAATGATTTCAAGAGCTTCATCGTGGAACATAGAGAAGTTGAGGGCGTGGCCGATGTGCTCAACAACAATCCCTCAAAATTTTGACAGCCAAAATTATAATATCAAAGAGATAGCATTTGTCAAATCAAATGGTATAATGTCGTATGCTCGAGGGAACAACAACAATTAAACATTGGTAAAAGGGTGCACTCGGAAATACTTAGTGAGTAGCATGACCAATGCTAAAATGATGAGTCAATACCCAA
This sequence comes from Hordeum vulgare subsp. vulgare, assembly GCF_904849725.1. Lineage (NCBI taxonomy): Eukaryota > Viridiplantae > Streptophyta > Magnoliopsida > Poales > Poaceae > Hordeum > Hordeum vulgare. The sequence continues at coordinate 43,585,400 of NC_058520.1, read as the reverse complement.
CACACTAAGGAGGAAACAATCAGTTATTAACCTCAAGGTGATAGGGTTGACAAAAGTATTGGAATCACACATCAGAGTTCACTTGTCGGTATACCGGTTAGAAACAACTTGGGACCAAGAAATCAATGGTGATGGTGAGAGGTATTACTATGTCAAGGATTCTTAAGAGGTGCAATGATGCTCACAACATTCTTGACAGAAAGGATGGTAATACTTCAAGGCAGAGGATAACATAAGCTGAAAAGCAAGGAACTTAAGGGACAACACCAAACACGAACATGTTTGTGTTGGCGGGGAGGCAAAAAGGTTGTTGATGAAAACACAAATCATCAAGGGGCAAGGATGGCATTTCTCATCATGCATTCGATCGATACCCTGCAAGAGCTCGAATGCTGACAATGACCACGGCACAATTGTCGAGAACTTCACGAAGATGTAATCGATCAGCGACGACATCAAGCAAGGGAATGGTGAAGCTACAGGTTGCCGGAAACACAGTTAAGACTGCTAGCCTAGAATTGAGATTGCCTTTTAGGACCACTAACATGATGCAAAAAGCTCGATGCAAGCTTAACGCACAGTTGGAATTGTGTTCCAGGGATGAAGGGTATAGATAGCATGGTCGAGCTCCAACATGACGATGATGATGTAGCGTGACGGCTTGGAACAACATGATCGATTACAACCTCATTAACAAGGGAGATTGCTAAAAGTTGTTGAATCGCAATGCATACTCGATTCAGTTATCAATGTACTCGCGTGTCCAACAACTCAAACACGAGGAAGCTGGAATTGATGAAAATATCATGGTTGATGAGGAGTTCACAAGAAGTTATATAGCTCTGTGATATCCTCGAGCTACAAGGAATAATACTCGGAGGTAGATCAACTTTAAGGTTTGGACCGGTGTGTTGATCTGAAGAAGACAAGTACTTTAACTCGTTTGAGAATGATATTAAGGTAGGACAACATGGTCAGAACCACGATTACCAAGGACAAGATCACCGATACTAGATTAAACCACAGAATGAATGATTATTGATACGAGAAGTTGTTTATGATAGGATCAATGTTGCTTCCATGGGCATGAACACAAAGTTCAAGGTCGACTCCCACTTCATCAATGCATCGCCTGCCATTTACTCCTCGCCTCTGATCAGGTTGTAGCTTTGAAAGAACATTCGGCAAAACACCAGAAGAGCAAGACTCGTGAAAACTCTTCGGATCATATTGATTTAGTAAGGCATAGGTTCAACCCATAGGGGCATCTTAGGAACATATACCACAAACTTCAAGAGTAATTAATACATGCTTGAAGGGCATGGCTAACAAATCGTATGGTACAACTTATCAAAGGGAGAAGACACAATTTACCAATGGCATCATGTGTCAGGGGAAACAGGCACAAGAATTTTCAAAAGCAAAGGATGCCGTCGGATAATAACTCAAATGAGTTTGGCAATCCACAAATGATCTGATGTGAGTATCGGTACTCAATCAGAGGGAGACAGGATGCAATGCATTAGTTAATAGAACGTTTGAAAAATATTGATATTTAATTACCAACGGAATTAGGATTTCCAGGTTGCTGTATCATAATTAGATGCTCCGATCAAATACAAGTAAGTTGAACAGATTTAGATGGAGAATCAATAAAAATTGATTTGTCGGGAACCAGTTCTGTTTGAAAGGACGTCTGAGTCGGAAAGAAAATTCATAAGTATCGTCAGATGATTGTGTTCATTCACACAGAGGATGAGTCAATAAGATCATAGGAAAATCACAAAGGATTTTAATGAATGCTGCTAGACATATGGATTTAACCATAATACAAGTAGGTGAGAAAAGCCAAGAGCAATAGGCTACGGAGGATTTCGGAAGACCGAATAGTAAGTCGAAGAACTTTCGAAACCCATGACAACTGATGATGGACGAATCCCCGGTAAGATAATTCGTTGCATCTCGTAAAACAAGAGCAATTGGAGAAGAAAGTATGAATGACCTTTGTATGTAATCATCCGTAGTGGTTGACGAAGGAAGGGAAAATTGCAGAAGCAATGAGCACAACAGCTCAAGAGAACATCGAAGAGTAACTGCAGTTCTTCGGAGGGATAAAGCCATCGTCTGGAATACGAGACTCTTCGGGAAGAAATGTTTACGAGAACCTAATGTTAGAGTGAGCAAAATCTTTAACCCGAAAGAGAAGAGAGAGTAGAACCCAGAGTATAGGAAAGGAGTAAAAGATACTAATACCACCCAATTGAGATGTGGGCCCGTAAGCCACAACATCAGTGTTAGTAAAGTTTTTCAAACACTAGACTCAACTTCGGCCAAGGAGTTGGAAAGGGGGCTACCTACAGGCAGTCGGCTCTGATACCAACCTGTGACGCCCTCGATTTAATCGTACGCTAACCATACACGCAAATGCGTACGATCAAACCCAAGGACTCACGGGAAGATATCACAACACAACTCTAGACACAAATAAAATAACATCAGCTTCATATTACAAGCCAGGGGCCTCGAGGGCTAGAATACGAAAGCTCGATAAACACACGAGTCAGCGGAAGCAACAAATATCTGAGTACAGACATAAAACATGGGGTGCCTTAGAGAAGGCTAGCACAAAAGATACAACGATCAAACGAGGCGAGGCCTCCTGCCTAGGAACCTCCTAACTACTCCTGATCATCAGCGGCCTCCACGTAGTAGTAGTCACCGTCGGGGTAGCAGTCGTCGGTGGCGGGGATCTCCATCTCCTGGGCTCCAACATCTGGTCGCAGCAAACAGATCAAGGGGACAAGGGGGGAGCAAAGCAGCGGTGAGTACTCATCCAAAGTACTCGCAAGTCTTACATCAGAACTATTCTAAATATGCATCAGTATCAAAGAAGGGGGTTATAAGTGGACTGACTGCAGCAATGCGAGAATAGAGAGAGAAGGCCTAGTCCTATCGAAGACTAGCATCTTCAGGGGTCTTGCAGCAATAGACGAGAGTAGAACAGGGGGTAAAACATTAATAGTCATATTGTTGCAGCAATATTAAAGTGAGGTCATGCCTAAAGATCCTCCCTCGACTCCCTACGAGGAAGCAATCCCGAGGCAAACTAATGATCCAGTTAAGTAAAAATTGTAGTTGTAAAAGATCGAGGCACAACTCCAAGTCGTCCTGTAACCGTGGACACGGCTACCCGAATAGTTAATTTTCATCCCTGCAGGGGTGCACCACATGTCCCGTCACGCTCGATAACACTCTGGCCGGACATACTTTTCTGGGTCCTGCCCGGCCTCGGTATATCGACACGTCGCAGCCCCACCTAAGACTAATCAGAGAGGCCAGCCCGCCGGTCTAACTCCTAAGCACAAAGGGTTCGTGGGCCCAGTTCCCCTTCGCGCTCCTGCACGTGGCGTGGGCGGCCGACGTCAGTCCTAGCATCCCTTAATCACAAGCGCGATGCATCTCGGGACCACTCGGGCGCGCGCCGCTACATTGCTGGCATCTGAAAAGCTTCGGCTGATACCGCGACGCCGAGTACCCATAATTCTTCCCGTGTAGCCGTTTAGTGCGAAAAGGTCTCCGACCAACCCAGATCAAATACCCAAATCCATTAGCATTTTAATTAGGCCAGCAACACAGTCTCACGGGAATCCACCCTCCTTACAACTAATCACCAATGATCCCAGTAACATGGTCGAGTAACTATGTGGTTGTAACATCGGGGGGAACCCGAGGTATCACCCTCGTTGGATTCCGAACGATGTACCCGTCAAGGTGGGCTTAGAGGAATCACCCTCGGGGGTCCCACACTTGAGGGGTTGCACGAGAGGGGCGTCATCGGGAATGGTGAAAGAGGAATCACCCTCGATAACCACGACCGACTAGCTATACTACAGAGATATCATCAGGTGTACTTAGCGAGGTGTCACCCTCGGTACCCGATAATATCTTTGTAGCGTCGTACAACGAAGGGGGGGTGTATGTGTTGTGTCGGGCCTGGCTCGTCGATCAGAGATCGAGATTGAAAAACAAGCGGGGCAACTGAACTACGGGGTCAGAGGGGATGACTGCTCCACCTATACTAAGCAGATCAAAGGTACAGGACTGAAAGTAGCAGTTCATCAAAAATAGGCTATGCATCAGATATAGGAGCTAACTACAACAGTAGCAGAATACTAATGCAAGTAGTAGGAAGAAAGACATAGGCGATATAGGAATGATCAAGGGGAGTTTGCTTGCCTTGCTGCTCTGCGGCAAAGGACTGATCAGCAGGGTCGTAGATGTACCCGGCAGCAGCGTCAATCTCGGGGTCTACCGGGAAGAAGAGGGGGAAGAAACAATAAATAATAGCAACGGTGCAAGACAAAGCATGACATGGCAAGATGCACGCTAGACATGAGCTAACGCAGCAACATCCGTCATAGACGGGTCGGAAGAATATCTGACGATATTTTCCGGGTCTCGGGCTACTACCGGTTATACTGGAAACGATGGAAATGTTCCATGTTTGCTATGCTAGGGACGCGTGACACACGAATGGACCGTGTATCCGGGTTCGTCTCGTTTTGCTGATCAACTTTCATGTTGAAATTATTTCGATCTGACTTACGGATTATTTTATATTAATTTTCAAAGTTTTATTAATTATTTAAGAATTAAAAACAGATTTAATTATTTTAATAAAATCCTATTATGACATCATCGCGATGTCATGCTGACATCAGCAGTTGACTGGTCAACTGACCAGTGGGTCCCGAACGTTAGAGGCACAAGTTTTAATCAAGATTAAATATTAATTAATCAGATTAATTTAGTGGGGGACCCACGTGTCATTCTCTCATTCTGCTAATTAATTAATTTAACTAATATATCTATTTATTTATTTGATAAAAACATTAACATTATTTTTATTATTATTATCTTTAGGGACATGGGCCCCGCATGTCATCGGGACAACGAGCACACAAACACTACACGCACACGCATACACAACACACAAACTCACACATCCAGTAATATCTATTATACGTATATACATGCATAAATTCATACATACATAATTTTTTTATATACATACATATGCATTTTATTATTAATTTTCTCTCTTCTGCATCTCTCTGTACAACTCTCTCTGCTCCTCTCTCAACAGAGAGGAGGAAGGTGACAACCTCATCTCCACCTGCACGACCCTAACGGCGTCGGAATGCGGCGACGTTCGTCGGAATGGATCCGGAGGGCAGAGAGGAGAAGAGGGGTTGTTCTCACCGAGCCCGTAGAGGTGCAAAGCGGGCTCGAGGGAGGTGATGGCCGACGTGGTGTTGCAGTCCGGCGAGGCCGATCCGGCGGTGGTGAAGTTCCGGCGACGGAGGCGGTCGATGCGGGTACAGCATGGGGCCATTGCGGTTCCAGCGCGAGGGGGAGCGGAGGCGTCGCCAGAGTGGTGGGGCCCGGGCCGGAGGCATGCGGCCGTATGGGGGTGAGGGCGCCGGAGGGGCACCGCGGTGTAGGGGCCGGCCGACGCGGGCTTCGGCCTGGGCGAGCGGAGGGAGGCTGAGGCAGGGCCGCCGTGGCCGGTGGGGAGAGGCGGCCAGTGAGGGCGGCCCTAGCGACGGGGGTGCTCGGCGAGGGAGCAGGAGGCGACGGGAACGGGAGGTCGCCGGCGTGGGGTGAGCTGGGAAGGCGAGATGGGGGCCGCCGGAGTGGAGAACGGAGGGAGAGAGCCGGAGGGGGAGGGTGCCGGCGGGAGGAGCGCAGGGGGGGTGAGCTCGGCGAGGATCTGGGAGGAAGGAGGCGACGTGGGAGAGGATGCCTCGGTGGGGGAGAGGGAGATCGTGGGGCAGGGGGGTCGTGGGGAGAGCCTCGGGAGGTAGAGGGAGTTACGGAAGAGAGAGAGAATCGGTGGGGGGTGGGGGATACGAGAGGTGGAGCATGGGGGGCGCTGTCGGTGGGGGTGGGGCCCCCCACGAGGGGTGAGGCTGGCGGCGCTAAGGGGAGGGAGGGAGCGAGGCACAGGGAGCTCCCTCGCCAGGGGGGGGGCGCTAGGGTTCGGGTGGGCTGGCCAGTTGGGCCTCTTGGCCCAGCTCGGCCAGGGGGGTGGGGGTTGCTTTTTTTTCTTTTTTTTTCTTTTTGGTTTTCTTTTTCTATTATTTATTTTACTATTTGATTTTTCTTTTTAAATATTTGTTTATACTTTTTTTATCATTATTATTTTTAATACTTTTCTTTTTATATATATTCTTTTAATATTTGTAATGAACTTATAAAGTACTTTTCTTTTGTTTTCAAATTTTGAATCCGGATAGACTTGATTCAACGCGGGTCTGAGATGAGAATTCTCGATGATGTGGCATCATTAGCGGGTGATCATTGTAGCTTAATTACAATAATTACTATAGCAAAAGTCGAGGATGTCACAGAAGGTAAAACCTTTGTTGCCAAGAACGGATCCTTTCTAGAGAAAGAGTTTCTCTCGAAAGAAGTAAGTGGGAGGAAGGTAGAACTTGATGAGATAATTACACCCCCTCTCGAACAGGATAGCAGCGGAGCGCGGGAAGTTGTTCCTGTGGCGCCTACACCAACTGAAGAGGAAGTTAATGATAATGATCATGAAGCTTCGGATCAAGTTACTACTGAGCCGCGAAGGTCCACAAGGGTACGCTCTGCACCAGAGTGGTACGGCAACACTGTAATGGAAATCATGTTGTTAGACAACGGTGAACCTTCGAACTATGAAGAAGCAATGGCGGGCCCGGATTCCAACAAATGGCTTGAAGCTATGAAATCCGAGATATGATCCATGTATGAGAACAAAGTATGGACTTTGGTGGACTTGCTCGATGACCGGCGAGCCATAGAAAATAAATGGATCTTCAAGAAGAAGACTGATGCAAACGGTAATGTAACCGTTTATAAAGCTCGACTTGTCGCAAAGGGGTTTCGACAAATTCAAGGAATTAACTACGAGGAGACTTTCTCTCCCGTAGCGAAGCTGAAATCAGTTCGAATCATGTTCGCAATTGCCGCCTTTTATGATTATGAAATTTGGCAAATGGACGTCAAAACAGCGTTCCTTAACGGGAATCTTAAGGAAGAGTTGTATATGATGCAATCAGAAGGTTTTGTCGACCCTAAGGGTGCTAACAAAGTGTGCAAGCTCCAGCGCTCCATCTATGGGCTGGTCCAAGCATCTCGGAGTTGGAACATTCGCTTTAATGAGGTGATTAAAGCGTTTGGGTTCATACAGGTTTATGAAGAAGCCTGTCTGTACAAGAAAGTGAGTGGGAGCTCTGTATCTTTCCTCATACTGTATGTGGATGACATATTATTGATGGGGAATGACATAGAGATGTTGGAGAGCATAAAGGCCTATTTGAACAAGAGTTTTTCAATGAAGGACCTTGGAGAAGCTGCATACATATTAGGCATCAAGATCTATAGAGATAGATCGAGACGCCTCATAGGTCTTTCGCAAAGTACATACCTTGACAATATATTGAAGAAGTTCAATATGGAAAACTCAAAGAAAGGGTTCTTGCCAGTTTTGCAAGGTATGAGATTGAGTAAGACTCAGTCGCCGACCACGGCAGCAGATAGAGAGAAGATGAGTTCTGTCCCCTACGCTTCAGCCGTAGGCTCTCTTATGTATGCCATGTTGTGTACCAGACCTGATATAAACCTTGCCATAAGTTTGGTAGGGAGGTACCAAAGTGATCCCGGTATGGAACACTGGACAGCGGTCAAGAATATCCTTAAGTACGTGAAAAGGACTAAGGAAATGTTTCTCGTTTATGGAGGTGACGAAGAGCTCGTCGTAAAGGGTTACATCGACGCTAGCTTCGACACAGATCCGGATGACTCTAAGTCACAGACCGGATACGTATATGTTTTGAATGGTGGGGCAGTGAGTTGGTGCAGCAGCAAGCAAGAAGTCGTGGCAGCATCTACATGTGAAGCGGAGTACATAGCTGCTTCAGAAGCAACTCATGAAGGAATTTGGATGAAGGAGCTCATCACCGACCTTGGAGTGGTTCCAAGCGCGTCGGGTCCAATGACACTCTTATGTGATAACACTCGGGCCATTGCCATAGCCAAGGAGCCCAGGTTTCACCGGAAGACGAAGCACATCAAACGCCGCTACAACTCCATCCAGGACCATGTCCAGAGTGGAGTAATAGAGATTTGTAAAGTACACACGGATCTGAATGTTGCAGACCCGTTGACTAAACCTCTTCCACGAGCAAAACATGATCAACACCATAATGCTATGGGTGTTCGATACATCACAATGTAACTAGATTATTGACTCTAGTGCAAGTGGGAGACTCATGGAAATATGCCCTAGAGGCAATAATAAAATGGTTATTATCATATTTCCTTGTTCATGATAATCGTCTATTGTTCATGCTATAATTGTATTAACAGGAAGCGGTAATACATGTGTGAATAAATAGATCACAATGTGTCCCTAGCAAGCCTCTAGTTGGCTAGCTCGTTAGTCAATAGATGATCATGGTTTCCTGGTCATGGTCATTAGATGTCATTGATAACGGGATCACATCATTGGGAGAATGATGTGATGGACAAGACCCAATCCTAAGCGTAGCACTAGATCGTATTGTTCGTATGCTAAAGCTTTTCTAATGTCAAGTGTCTTTTCCTTCGACCGTGAGATTGTGCAACTCCCGGATGCCGTAGGAGTGCTTTGGGTGTATCAAACGTCACAACGTAACTGGGTGACTATAAAGGTGCACTTCGGGTACCTCTGAAAGTGTCTGTTGGGTTGGTACGAATCGAGATCGGGATTTGTCACTCCGCGTGACGGAGAGGTATCTCTGGGCCCACTCGGTAGAACATCATCATGAGCTCAATGTGACTAAGGAGTTAGGCACACGATGACGTGCTACGGAACGAGTAAAGAGACTTACCGGTAACGAGATTGAACAAGGTATAGGTATACCGACAATCGATTCTCGGGCAAGTTCTATACCGACAGACAAAGGGAATTGTATACGGGATTGATTGAATCCTTGACATCGTGGTTCATCCGATGAGATCATCCTGGAGCAAGTGGGAGCCACCATGGGTATCCAGACCTCGCTGATGGTTATTGGCCAGAGAGGTGTCTCAGTCATGTCTACCTGTCTCCCAAACCCGTAGGGTCTACACACTTAAGGTTCGATGACACTAGGGTTATAGGGAATTGTTATACGAGGTTATCAAAAGTTGTTTGGAGTCCCAGATGAGATCCAGGACGTCACGAGGAGCTCCGGAATGGTCCGGAGGTAAAGATTGATATATAGGACGGATGGTTTCGGACACCAGAAGTGTTTCGGGCGTCACCGGTAACGTACCGGGACCACCGGAGGTGGCCCCGGGGGTCCACCGGAAGGGGGCAACGACCCCGGGAGGCTAGATGGGCCAAGTGCGGGAGGGAACCAGCCCCTAGGTGGGCTGGTGCGCCCCCCGCACTCAGCCCAAGGCACAAGAGGTGGAGAAGGGGGGAAACCCTAGGCACTGGTGGGCCTAAGGCCCACCTAGGGGTGCGCCACCCCCTCCCCTTGCCCTGGCCGCCGCACCTCCCATCTGGGGGGGCTGCCGCACCACCTAGGGTGGGAACCCTAGGGGTGGCACCCCCCTCCCCTCCTCCTATATATAGTGGGCACTTTTGGGCTTTTGGAGACACAGTTTTTCCTCTCCCTCGGCGCAGCCTGCTCTTCTTTCTCCTCCTGTCTGCCAGTGCTTGGCGAAGCCCTGCCGGGATACCTCGTCTCTCCATCGACACCACGCCGTCTAGCTGCTGGAGATCTTCCCCAACCTCTCCCTCCTCCTTGCTGGATCAAGGTGCGGGAGACGTCACCGGGCTGCACGTGTGTTGAACGCGGAGGTGCCGTAGTTCAGCACTAGATCGGAATCACACAGCGATCTGAATCGCCGCGAGTAAGACTCCATCAACCGCGTTCTAGAAACGCTTACGTTTAGCGATCTTCAAAGGTATGAAGATACACTCACCCCTCTCTCGTTGCTGGTCTCTCCGTAGGAAGATCTGAATATGTGTAGGAAAATTTTGAATTTATGCTACGTTACCCAACACTTCCCTCATCTATTTATAGCGGTCCACTCTCCCCCAACCCGTTATACCCCCTTGAACATGATGCTTTATGCTTTCATATTATCATCTAATGATGTGTTGCCATCCTATGTTGTTTGAGCAGATTACTTTTGTCCTATGGGTTGATTGATGATCTTCATTTGTTTGTGTTGGAGATATTCCCCACAGCTTGACCCGACCAGGAGGTATAACCTGGCCCATCGCTTGGCTGCTCATGGGTCACCTTGCTTATTAGGTCGACCTAGATGACAAGGACTAAGGCCCAATGTGCAACCCGGTTGAAGGCGAGCTCACAAAGAGGCCTGGAGGGCCGGCTCGCACAGAAGATCTAAGAAGAGGAAAGGTTCCCTGACAAGGGAAACAAGATCCAAACTAGGGTTTAGTTTGTAATACAAAAGAGGCTAGTTATAGTCCTACTAGGAATCTACATGTAAGCGTGCCCCTTCAACTTATATAAGGAGGGGCAATGCACCCCAAGATGGACAAGTTAAGTCTGGACAAACATACAAGTCATAGACGAGATCAAAGTAGAATCTCTCGAGACTAGAGGTAGAGAAATATCACCCTTGTGATCGAGATCTTCATCATCAGTAGCAATCAAGCAAGATGTAGGCTTTTACCTCCACCGCGAGGGGCCAAACCTGGGTAAAAACTCGCGTCTCTCGATTTTAACCAACCCCGTTCAAGCTACCACCTAGTTGCAATGGCCTCACATCTATGTTCGCTCACGAGGACATATGTCGTGACAAAACCACGACAATTTAAGTTGTATGTTTTGTTATGGTGTTGTCCTATCATGCCTTCTGTGCTACGCACATGTGGGGGATTACCGTTGTAGGATATTGCAATACATTCATGATTCACTTATAGTGACCCGCGAGAGTGACAAAAACTTACACCCGAGTAAAGGGGTTGTTGCGTATGGAATAAAGTGGACTTGATGTTATGGTTGAGTTTTACTTTAATGCTTGCTAGAATTCCAACCGTAAGTGCGTATGATCCAAATATAGAATTACAATAATGATTACCGACCTTGTTATCAATTGCATATGACAATCTCGCAAATTCTATCATCACTTTTCCACACTCGCTAAACTAACTTAATTAATATTTATCTAAACAACACGTAACTTTTCTTTACATGTTCTTTTATCATCTTGCAAACCTATCTTACTACAGCTACCAAGTAATTTTAATTTTATTTTCGCAAAATAGTTTATTTTTTGTAGTAGGTAAAGTGAACATTGTTGCGCGTAGAGTTGTATCGTTGAGTGATAGGACTTGAGATAATATTAATTCTACATTTAGCTCCTTGTTGGTTTGACACTCTTACTTATCGAAAAAAGGCTACAAAAGATCACGTATACTTGGGACAAGAAGCTCGGGCTCGAAGAAAGAAGGACCATGATCGAAGAGAGGAAGGCCGCGCTTGAGGAAAAGAGGATGAAGAACGCTGCCAATGCGGAGGATGCCAATTTGTTGACCTTGAATGTCGACTCGTTGGATGTCGACGCAAGAGTCATCGTGCAATGCTATCGGTACGAGATGTTGCAACGGCAGAAAGGTGAGTTGGCGGCGGTAGCGGCAGAAAGGTACGAGATGTTGCAAAGGCGGAAGAAGAGGCTGCGACGACGCCTCCTTGTTCGTGGAGTAGCTAGCTGGGATTGTCGGTCCGCCGGGGCAGAAATGCACGGACTGTCGGACTGATGTTCTTTTAAATTTCGAGATGTAAAATCTAACCATATTTGACTTTGTTGTGATCGGACGTGTGATCCTGCGCGCAGCGTGCTGTATGGATCGGATAGAAGCACGTTTGAATTCAAATTTACCAACGAACGTATATAGGCTGATGTTGGATGTCGTTTTCCCGGATACATGCCCGTAGACTGATTTTTCTATGTCCGCGAAACGAATACAGGGAAAACAATTTACGGATTACCTTTGAAGATGACGTAAGTTGATCTAAAATATTACAACACGATAGCATGTTGGACCTTGGTACATGAAGGTTCATTTGGACGACGAAGGTTTTCCCTTGTGTAAAAGAAAACGAGCACGAGCTAACTCGCTATCTAGTATACCGGCCTAGCGTTTACTTGCAGTTGCAGGGAAAACATGCACACGTGCGTGTGCATATAGATACAGGTGCAGATCAATGGACGGGTCACGTGTGACGTGAACGTCTCCAAGAAGCAAATTTAACCAGCAGATCACTTTGCGGACATTCCTCCTGTGATGATCTCACGGGGACGCCAAATCAGCTCGCGTGGGAGACCAGATCGGGACCCTGCGTACGAAGAAACGTACGGGGCAGGATGCTTTTACTTCCAGAAGCCATATGCACACGTGGAGTCTGCTTTGCAAGGAAGGTAACTACTACGACAACGATGACGACGACGGCACAGTCCGAATTCCGCAGCGGCGTGCACAGTCACGGATTACACGAAGAAGCCCGGGATATGCTTCGGACCCAAGCAAGTTACGGCGAGTCTAGGCCAGGTGGTTTCTTCCGGCCGTGGATAAAACGAAAGCTTCCGGCTAAGCTAGCCACGCACGGGAGCGCTCGTCGTAGACAGCTAGCTTGCCGTGGTTGACATGGTGACCACGAGGGGCTCGAGAAAGCGTGGCGGGTTTCCTGCACGCGGCACCGGCAGCGGCAGCAGCAGGTCCGCGACGCCACGGCACGCCGGCGCGCGCGCACACACGGTTACGATCGATGCTTCGTCGCCACGCATATGCACGGACGAACGAACGTCATTTACATAGATCAGCTCAGGATCACGGGCCAAACACTTGAGCTGGCGTCGTGCACGTGGCGGGCGAATCGGGCATGGTAATGACGTGCAGCAAGCAAGGAGCTCACGGTTCGGCTGGCATCGTGTTGATCTGTATGGCCTCCAGCGGCCGCACGTTTCGACCTGAATGAACTCGTCGTCGGTCCATGGCTTGTGGAGCTGAGGTTTGGCAGAAGCGTGACGCAGGTGTTCCTCGCGTTTTCTTTCTTGCTTTGGGGGCCGATGCCGAATGGTATTTTTAAGGGGGGCGACTGATGGCCCGCTGCCGGGAGAATGATTTTCAGGCAGGCCCGTTTTGGTTTTGTAATCATGCAGGTTGGAGCTCCTGCTGGCTGTCGGTGATGGGCAGTAGCTTGTGTCTGTTCGGCTCATCTCGTCTCGTCTTCCTTGTACTAGTAAAAGCCAACGGCGTGTCATCGTGCCCATTTCTTTTCTCAATAATGGAGTTGCCCTATTTCTGTTTCTGTCTCTGTCTCGTGATAACCTCTGCATTATGTTCCCTCGTTTCAGCAGGGAAAAACCGTTTTCTTTTTTGCACAAGCAAACATTCGTTGCAGGTTAACAGAAGCGATGATGCTGCCAACTTGGAACAGAGTTTCAGGGATGCTCGTATAACAAAAAAAGACCGGTCATGTAAACAGACGAGAAAGTCATACTGAAACTCTGAATTGACATGGTGTTCGAACCACAGTTTAAAAAGCCCGGACCGGACCGAAAAAACCTGGAACCGACGGCCTCAACGGTTTTTTAAGCTAATAAGACCGCTCTACAATCGGACCGGAGAACACCGGTCGAACCGGTCGATTTTTAAAAAAGCCCGATAAAAAACCGGGCCATTGAATCGGAAAATCCAGGAAAATATTTTAATGAAAATTAGGAGAAGTGGTGGGCCAATAACTAACTCGGATGTGCTATTTTATTGTTCATTACATGTGAATAATTTTATTTGACCATTATTTCGCATCATATTAGCATATATATTATTCAACACATATTATTCTATTGCTTAAAAAACCGACAATCGAACCAATGAATCAGCGGTCCGACCAATAAAAACCTAAACCGACAACCTTTTCGGTTTGGTTTTTTAAACTCTGGTTCAAACTGCCCTTCTAAGCTCCGGTTTAAGTACCTCATTTACCTTTTTTGGTGAAAATAGTCGAACCATTCATCATCTGAATGGCAGTACAAAGAGCCGTGAAAGTATCAAAAATTATACTCAAGTCCGAAGACCACTAGCGACAACTATAATCACTAAGTATCAAAAGTTATACTCAAGTCCAAAGACCACTAGGGACAGCTATAATCACTCGAACAAGCCAAAGAGATATTTTTATCAATAGGGATATTTGGGATATTTTTATAGTAACCCCGTCAGTTTTGAAGTCTTGACTATTAGAGTAAAGAAAACATGCATACCTTGTGAGGTCTTTGCCTATACCGTGCTTCTAATAAAAAAAGTAAAATAAAGTAAAAGACGGTTCACAATTCAAAACAGTGTCTAGGCTCATCTGCATTTGTTCAACTAAGTCATCTTGCAACTACTTATGAGTGTCTCGATGGAATTGAACGAACGGTTGAAAAGTGGCAGGAGATGGGTGCTCAGGCTCAACATTCTCACCCTGGAAATCAACCCCTTGGTCGTAAATGCTGTCATCATGTTCATCCTCAACAACCATGTTGTGCATGATCACACAAGTTGTCATCATCTCCCAAAGCTTGTGAGTACTCCATGTCAATCGAGGGTTTCGAACGATACCCCAACGAGATTGAAGCACACCAAACGCACTTCACATCTTCTCTAACACTCTCCTTTTGGACAAACCTTTGTCTTTTCTCTTCTGGTGGATTGGGTATGGTCTTCATAAGAGTTGACCACTGAGGATAAATACCATCAGCAAGGTAATATCCTTTGTTGTAGTAGTGACCATTGATCTCAAAGTTGACCTTTGGGCAGTGGCCTTCGGCAAGCCTAGCAAACACTGGAGAATATTGAAGAATGCTAATATCATTGTATTGATCGTCACCAACCTCTCTGTATCTGCGACATTTGGCTCTCTCAGGTATTCGGGGCCAAACAGAGCCACCACGGCCTTGCAGAAACTATACATTAATTGTAAACACGTGGACTCGAGTATTCATCCACAAGATCGCCATGAATTCCTTATGCAAGAAATGCGAATAGCCGCAGTGCATTTTTGATAAAAAGAGAAGCCAAGTTTTTCAAGGGCGTCCTCTTTGCATTCAAAGTAAGGATCGTATGCTACAACTGCCTCCCGGATACGATTGAACACATGCCTCCTCATTCGGAAACAACGATGAAATTGACGCGGTTTATAAAGTGTGGTTCTCTCAAAGTAATCGGAATAGAAAAGGTGGTGCCCTTTCTCCCTATTGCGGTTCAAGGCCGGAGCATGGCCGGGAATTGAACCCCTGAATCGAGGACGCATCCTACTGATGTGATCATGGACAACCAATGATGCCACCACCATGTCCTAATCGTTCGAGGACGAGTCATCCAATGGACAAACAAAGTTGTGAAAGAAATATTCATCCGCTCTATCCATGGTACCTTGCGAGCAAAGCGTCGAACACCTTGTGGTCGTGGTGGAGACACAACGGAAAAGGAGACCTTGTGGTCATGGTGGAGACGCGACAACAAAGCAAGGTGGGGGAAGAACAAGTGGCAGGAAGAAAAGGGGTCGTGCCGCCGTCGGGCAAGGTGGAGATCCAGAAAATAAACGAGGAGATTTGCTTAGGAATTTCCTTTAGTCTAGGTAACGGGGAGGGATGAAATTCTGGCTCGACCCTTGGGCCGGGGACGATCCTCTTCGGGTCAGCTTTTCGGCACTGTTCTCCATCTGTCTGGACCCTTCCCTTCTCGTCGCCTCCGCCCGACGACACGGGTTGTGTGAGATTAGGTTCAGATGATCCCTCAGACTGATAGAGACGGCCGAATGTGATCGCCTATTATCCGTCCTGCCCCAAGCCCTGCAGGCGCACCCAGGCACTGTGGAGTGGCTCCTATCCCCCTAAGGAATTCACGGTTAGTTCGGCTTATCACGCACTATGTCGCTCACCAGGTGTCCCCTGGATCACGCACCTATGGAAGGCTCCCCTTCCCCTAAAGATAAATTCGTGTGGCAGGCGCTCCGCAACCGTATCCCCTCGGTTACTGAGGTGCGGAAGCGGCATGGGACGGGAGACGGGTTGTGCCCCCTCTTTGCAGGCGAGGGGACGACATCTCATATTCTCTCCTCCTGCTTCGCGGCACGAGCCATGTGGGAATTCGTCCGGGAAACTCTTGGGCTCGACTGGGCGGCCTAGGACCTTGCGGAATTCCTGCATCTTAGGGCCAACCACCCAGGCCGTAGTCGCATGTTATTTTGGTTGATGGCATGGATCCTATGGACGACCCGCAGTAAAATGATGATTGAGCAGATTTTTCCTAGACGCGCGTCTGATTCATTCGTTAAATTCTTGGCTTTTATGCAACACTTGCATACATTGTCTAGACAGAGAGACTGGACGCGCCTGTACACCATGCTGGAAGTTCTCATCTCCACGACGCGCCGACTGGATTCCGCGTAGGCCCGATGCTCATGAACCACTAGGTGGCGTTTTTTCTCATTTCTTTTAGTTTCTTTGGACGAGATTGTACCGTTGTCCCGACATCTGATTGCACTTGACCTTGTGGGATGTATGGACGATTGCTTTATTTATAAATCAGGGTGAAAAACTATTTCAAGAGATGTCACAAGTGCACTAAATTTTGCACTCCAAAAAAGTTCAGAATCTGTGACTTGTTTTTTGCTCCTTTTGCTAATTTACTGGTTTACCATTTATGCTTGTTTCAACTGTGTCGGGGCTCCTTGCATTGCATGCATGCATGAACTAGCAAGACTCCAAATCACCGGGAGAGAGAACCATATCATAACTCGTGTTGAGTACCTTTTATATTTAGGGTCTGTTTACGACTCCTCTACCCCGTAAAATTCACTTCCGCTCTAAATTCACTTTAGAACGGTTTCATAAAGAAGCTGTAACTCTTTTAGTGAGCGTGTTTAGCTTTCTTTTAGCTCCAGCTTTAAGAATGAAAAATAGATGAAAACGATATATTTGATTGGATGAGTAAAAAACGGAGGGGTATCCACTTATTAGTGGTAGTGCTGGATAATTTTCTTTCAACTTCAGCTTCTACATATTTTTGAAGCACCTTCCGAAGAGCTTCACAAACAACATGAAGTTGTATCCTAGATTATAGTTTTTTTGTGGAACGACATGTCTTCGTTTGACTTGCATTTTCATGAACGGAACTGAATTTTAAGGAGCGAAGTAGTACCAAACAACCCCTTAGGACCCATTCGGATCCTCTCCACTCCCAGTTGCGGCTCCAGGAGCGGAGGGAGCGCCAACCTAATTTCAAGTAGTAGCTAAAACAAGGCTCCTCGTTTCCTCTAGAGCACGGAGTGGAATTTTAAATGGGAGAGATCCCGAACAGAATCTTAGAGCACCTACATCGGATCCCTTATATTTTCTTCAAACAACCAGACAAGCAGCACGGTTACAAAAAATTGACCGAGACGGGCCTCTCAAACCGACCTCAAATGCTCGGGCTCACCGGCATCCCTCATTTCCAACCTAAATATGGGACTGGTATAGGGGAGCCCGGGCGCGCCAGGGCACGCCTGCCTGGCCCGCACTGGCCCGCATCAACCCCACGTATATTTGTCCCCGCTCGCCGGACCAAACCCTAGACACTTCACTTCACCCCCTCCACTCCCATCCGCCACCCCTTGCTCACCTCCGAAGATCTTCGACCGTCTCCGGCATAGCGGGCAGCGGATCTGACTCCGACCAGTCTGAATCCATCGATTGGGGGGGGGGGGGTCGTCTCGTGCGGATTGGAGGAGGCAATGTCGGTTCGCATTGCACTCCGTCGCTCCCGCGAGGACATTGCCCGATCGATGGCAGGATCTATCCGCCGCGACTCCATAGAATCTGCTCAACGGGCGCTCGGTTCCTTCGGAGGATCGTCAAAGTCTCGGCTGGTGGATCCGGAGGCCTTCGAGTGCCACTGAGAACGGTCTGCTCGCCGTGGGAATGAGCGGATAAGGATCTACGAGGCCTTTCTAACGGAGGAAATAGCGAAGGCGGAGGCGGCTGATGCGGCGGCGCGGATGGCAACAAAAGAGGAAGCCATCCGCGCGCGCATTTTGAAGAAACGACAATCGGAGGAAAACGCGTGCCCTCGTCCGCGAACAAAATCGGGCGGTCCATGAAATGGCCGGACTACCACCAAAGGAGGAGAAGGAGGTGACTGATGGCGAGAACAGCTCCAATGACGAGCAGAACCGGCTCGATCCGTACTGCGTCTTCGGTCGGTACTTCCACGACAAGGACGACAAGGGCGTTGGGAAGGACAAGGGCAGCTATGGATGATCTCCACCATAGCCAGACATGTTAAATTTTGGCAGTCCGATAGCATGTTAGTTGCGATGGAGTGGCCGAACGATGTGTGTAATGCATCGACGTAGTAGTTGTATGAGTTTGTATGAATTTGAGGTGTCGGGACTTGGAATGCATTATTTGAGGCATGGCACGTCAGTGTTTGTGCATGCGCTCGGGCGTGTCCGTGGGCGTTTGAGGGCGTGGATTTGCAAGATCCGTTTGTAGATGCTCTTATATTTTAAGAAAATAAACAAAAAACTGGAGTTCGTTTTGTAAGAGTGATATGGCCATAGTATAACTAAGTGATGTGTGCATGCGCTCGCCGTGCGGTCCGTCCCCGGTCCACGACGACGGATACGGCCGATGAGAGACCACTCTCCGACGGCAACGGGCCGCTTGTACTCTGTCCCGAGATACATACACGAGGGGCTGCTGGGCCGTGACAGGGGGAGAACGCATCATCGCGCCTCGTATTCTAGTCCGTCTGCCTTGTCCTTTTCCCGCTCGCGTTCATGAACGGAGCCGAGCACCGACCGATCACGCACGTACCGGTATCTGTATGCCCAACAACCGACGGCGACGCCGCGCCCCCCGCCCTGGCCGTGACGTTTAGCGCCGTCTCTCTCCGACGATCAATCGCACAGGGGGACGCACACGTCCGTGGCTTTGGGATGGGTCGATGGGTGAAATACACCGAAGGTTACTGAATTTGCGTGTGTTCACTGTATGTATTTTGGAATATCATGTTTATATACTGTCACTAAGGTGTCATAGTGGACGCCCACAGTCACGAGATATGTATTCTGTCGAGGTGGCATATAGTTCAAGAGAGAATTCCTTACTTGACACTCTCTTAAAATTGTGTTTCTTATTTGGTACTAGAAAAAAAATTCTTCCCTATATGACCTCTAGTCTTAATTTTTTTCCCTATATGACACTCTAGTGCATTTTGTACACGTGAAAAGACCATTTTGTCCATATGTATAATGTGACCACAAATATGTATAAGATAATAGTTGTTTCAAGATAATATGACCCAGAGGTATTTTAATATACACATATGCAAGCTACTAGCAGGCTGCTGGATCGATATGCAACATACTCCCTCCGTTCCTAAATATAAGACCTTTTAGAGATTGCACTATGAACTACATACTGATGTATATAGACACATTTTAGAGTATAAATTCACTCATTTTGCTCCGTATGTAGTCTCCTAGTAAAATCTCTAAAAGGTCTTATATTTTGGAACGGAGGGAGTAGTTATTATTACTAGTTAGGATATCTAAATCTCCGTGACAGAAAAAGGAATAAAATTGATTGATTCCATTATACTGGTAGCAGATTGCTAATTTCCTAACTTGAATGTAGGTAAGTCCGTTATCCACGTTACGTCGTTACCTTACATGTCTGTCACAACCGAGGTCATATACTACTACTGCTGCTTTTTTCAGGCTCAATGCTACTATTAGGATATCTAAATTTCCGTGACAGATTAGTAGTAGTATTTACTAAGCATAAAAATACGACTACTGCTTTTTTAGGCTCAATGCTATATATTTCTGGTCACATTATGTATATGGGTAAAAAGGTCTTTTTACGTGTATAAAATGAACTAGAGTGTCATATAAGGAAAGAAATTATGACTATTGGTCATATAAGGAAGAATTTTTTTTTCAGTGTCAAATAAGGAACATGATTTTAAGGGAGTGTTAAATAAGGAATTCTCTCATAGTTCAACCCTTTGACCAGCTTCCGGGCGATAGCATTATGAATACATTTCTGTTTTTACCCCCTTCATTCTTAAATATAAGTTTTTTTTAGAGATTTTACTAAAGGGTTACATATGAAACAAAATAAATGAATCTATGCTCCAAAATATATGTCTATATACATTCGTATGTAGTCCTTCTAATAAAACCTTTTAAAAGAGTTATATTTAGGAACATAGGGAGTATTAAATTAAATAGTAATAATATGATGATATCTCAAAGATATACATGTTATCACATGGAATCATCTGCACATCTGTAACTAACAACGCTATAAGAAGGGTTGAACAAACGGTAACATAGCCAAATAATGGTTTGTTGGGAAGGTGAAAGGTTAGAGGCTTATCATGACATTTTAGGAGGTTTGACAAACAAGTGGGTTCTTCACACTGAAGAAGCGCTCATGGCTATGAAAGTTGAAGATGGAATGATTCCTTTATTAAAAAGGGCAGGAATCTTTGTAGAACCAAATAGCAGGCTGCCATCACCACCAGTTGTGTGTGAAGAGTGGTGGGAACAAGCAGAGAATTAAATTAGGAAAGGAAGTACAATGCAACAAAAGTATGATGACGATGAGGGTTTATGCATGATACAACGAGTTAATAGTTGTGTGACCTCTTTGCCTATAAAAGGAGATTATTTTGGATTGGAGGAAACGTCGTGAGACGACGACGGGCTTATGCCAATATATTCATGTCCGCACCAACCATGCTCCTTTGTTGTTGTGGCAAATGCTTGTGGAGGTTTGAGAAATTAACAATATATATCTCCTCTCTAGGATGCATGAGGCCATGCCGGTGGTCCATGGAGAAGTTGTTTGCTGCTCCTGCTCCCCAGCAACTCAAAGATGACGTTCAACTTACTATTGATGAGTTAATTGAGGTCAATTTAGGCACCGAGGAAGGCCCCTGAGCTACATATGTCAGTGCGTCCCTTACTCACGAAGAGCGAGAGAGTATAGAACACTCCTAATGGAATATCAATATTGTTTTGCTTGGTCATATAAGGAAATGCCTGCACTCGACCCTCAAGTTGCTACACACAAATTAGCAATCGATCCACAATTTCGGCCAGTAAAGCAATTACCAAGGCGCTTTCGTCCTCAGGTGCAGGGTCACATAGTGGATGAGGTGGATAAACTGATTGCTGCAGGCTTCATAAAAGAAGCACGATATCCTAGATGGATGGGCAATATTGTGCGAGTAGAAAAGAAAAATGGACAAATACGAATATGTGTATATTTATTTTCGTGAACTCAATCGTGCTTGCCGTAAGGATGACTTCCCCATTCCATTGACGGAGATGGTGATTGAATTAGCTACAGGATATCGTGCTCTTTCGTTTATGGATGGATTTTTCGGATATAATCAAATTAAGAACACAACATTTAGAATGCATAGGGGAAACTTCTTTTATACAGTAATGCCGGTTTAGAAAAATGTTGGTTCTACCTACCAGAGGGCCATGACACACATGCTTGGTGACCTCATACATCAGTCAGTTGAGTGTTACATTGACGATATGGTATTAAAATGAGAGAAGTAGGAAGACACATGGATGATCTTCGGGTCGTGTTGTTTGAAAGATTGAGGAAACATCACATCAAGATGAACCCCCTCAAATGTGCATTCGTTGGGCAGTCAGGTGTGTTTCTTGGCTTTATTGTTCACCATCGATCGTGGCATAGAGATCCAGCCAAAAAGAATTAAGGCAATTGTTCCCACAAAATGTAAAGGAGTTGAAATCTTTGTAGGGAAAGCTGGCATATATTCGACGTTTCATATCAAATCTTTCAGGTCGAATCCAGCGGTTCTCCAAACGCATGAAGAAGGGTGCACCATTAATTCGTCTGGGACGAGCAGTGTCAAAATGCCATTGAAAGCATTAAACGGTACTTACTGAATCCCCCTATTCTAGCAACACCTGTTAAAGGGCGGCCACTTATACTTTACTCCCTTTGTTCTTAAATATTTGTCTTTTTAGAGATTTCATCATGAACTATATATGGATGTATATAGACATAATTTAAATGTAGATTCATTCATTTTGTTTTGTATGTAGTCCATAGTTGAATCTCTAAAATGACAAATATTTAGAAACGGAGGGAGTACATCGCAGCTCAAGATTCAGCTCAAGGTTCTTGTGCAGGTGCCCTCCTCGCACAACAGAATGATGAAGAGAAGGAGGGAGCATGCTACTACCTCATTCGTACCATGGTGGGAGCACATCAAAATTATACATGTATTGAGAAACTATGCCTTGCTTTAATTTTCGCCGTAAAGAAAGTAAGGCATTACACACTAGCCCTTGAAATTCAACTAGTTGCTAGCGCTGATCCCGTGAAGTATGTTCTCAACCAACCTGCACTCTTAGGAAGACTTGAAAAATGGGCGGTTCTAGTGATGGAGTTCGACATCACTTACATACCACAAAAAGCGGTCAAGGGTCAAGTGCTGACGATTCACTTTCGTTGCAGCACACCCTATGCCCGATGATTCATTATTGGTGACTAATCTCCCTGACGGAGAAATATTCAACGTCACCTCAAATACATGAGAGTTTTATTTTGATGGTGACGCCCGCACAGAGAAAGATCTTGACGGAGCACCTAGAAGGAGAGCAAGGGCACGCGTGGTGTTTAAAGGCCCCATGGGTGAGATGTTTTACCATTCATTTGCTCTTCTTAAAGAGGAATGTTCAAATAATGAAGCAGAGTATAAAGCTCTTATCTTTGGTTTGCTTTTAGCACTCTCAATGAATATTTAAACTCTTCATGTTTATGGTGACTCGCAGCTAATTGGCAGGCATATTAGATTAATGGTATTTATGAAGTACGCAAGCAAGAGTTGGTATCTTATTGTCTTGCTGCGCAAAGACTCATGAGAAACTTTGAATCTGTACAGGTTAATCACATCCCACGAGGTCAAAATGCATCGCCCGATGCCTTGGCAAAACTGGCAGCCGCACTAGTTTTTCTTGATAATGAGTCCACTCATGTTAGAGTAGAAGAAAGATGGCTCCTTCCTGCTGTCCTTGAACTCATACAAGAGGAACATGAAGTAAATGCCATCGTTGTCACTAACGTTGAAGAAGATGATTGGCGGAGACCTTTTTCTAGATTACTTCAATCATGGCATACATCCCAATGATCGTGTGGCAAGATGACAACTTTTGTTGTTGTCGACCTCCCTCCTATTTGTTGAAAGTCGGCATTCTGTTTAAGAGAACTTTTGATGGGATCCTCCTTCGTTGCGTATCACGGGATGAAGCCAATAGTATATTGAAGGAAGTGCACTCTGGAGTATGTGGCGGACACCAAAGCGGAGCTAAGATGTACCATAGCATCGGGCTAAATGGGTACTATTGGCCAAAGATAATGACTAACTGCTTACATGCTGCCAAAGCATGTCACCTGTGTCAAATACATGGAGACTTCAAACACCGGACACCTGTTCCATTACATCCTACTGTTCATTCTTGCCCATTCGATGCTTGGGGCATCGATGTAATTGGTCCCTTTGATCCGCCACCTGCTGAAGGTCATCGTCTCATATTGACAGCTCCAGATTACTTCTCAAGGTGGGCCGAAGCAATGCCGTTGCGTGAGGTAAAAACCACTAATGTCATCAATTTTATCGAGTGAAATATCATTTACCGCTTTGGAGTTCCTCATTGTATCACCTCTTATAACGGGTTTGGCTTTCAAATCACATAAGATGTACAAGTCTATCTATCTATCTATCTTCTATTCTATTCTATCTATCTATCTATCTATCTATTCTATCTATTATCTATTATCTACTAAGAACAAAATACGGGTCAAAAATAGAGAAAATAAACTACAAAATTCCACAATAATCATAAACATCGGACCGCTTAGTTGATATATCATTAAATCATGACCATTGGATATTCTTTTACTAACATGATTTGGATAAATTATCCACCTTTGCTATTATGTAAATAATAATAAAGCGCGCAGCGCTTCTGCCGTCCGTCGTGGCGGTTTTGCAAAAAAAACCTCACATTTTGTGTATTCAACCCGCACTCCATTTTTAAGTGGAGAAAACGAAAAACGGTTCGTTTAATCTGGTATATATAAATTGTCACCTCTATTTCAACGCAGTCATCTACCTAGCCAAGTGGCAGACGCACCGACGGCTTGCTGCACCATAGGAGACCTGAGTTCGACTCCAGCGCTGGCCTGTTTTTCCTTTCCTATTGCTTCATTTTTTGTGTAAATTCAAATGCTTTTAAAACATTCATATCTTTTAAATCCTAACTCCAAATCTAACATGTTATATATGAAAATCGCTCAGAAAAAAGTGAAGATTTCAAATATGCTATTATTTTGCATGTTACTTTCATGTTTTTCCTTTCCTATTGCTTCATTTTTTGTGTAAATTCAAATGCTTTTAAAACATTCATATCTTTTAAATCCTAACTCCAAATCTAACATGTTATATATGAAAATCGATGAGAAAAAAGTGAATATTTCAAATATGCTATTATTTTGCATGTTACTTTCTTGTTTTTCCTTTCCTATTGCTTCATTTTTTGTGTAAATCCAAATGCCTTTAAACATTCATATCTTTTAAATCCTAACTCTAAATCTAACATGTTATATATGAAAATCGCTCAGAAAAAAGTGAAGATTTCAAATATGCTATTATTTTGCATGTTACTTTCCACAATAAAGCTTCTTGTGCAATATTAATTAATACCTTCTCTATATTGGTTATTTTGAAAATGCCTATTACACATGTTTCTTGTCCCATTTAACTTGAGTAGATATAACAGTTTAATGCTTTCACAAAAGATAGAGTTGACACTATAGCGGATGTTGATTCCTACTAGCTATCATATGCTAAAGGTTACAATATGTACATAGTCATCATATTTTTCATCGTGCATAATAACCAATCAATATACAATGATGTATGCTAAACTGTTGATATGAGGTTTATGTAAACAAGTGAATTAACATTGACCTTCATATTTATTTAAATCGTGCCCATAAATATTTTTAAAAACACATTGAGTACACTAAAAAATCATACAGCCATTACATTTTTATGTAACACATTATTTATCATGTTGTTCGTTGTCAAAGGATTTACAAATATCATCCAATATATATAAGGGGGTGATTTTTTTTTCCGTTGCAACGCACGGACATGAAGCTTATTGTGCAATATTAATTAATACCTTTTCTATATTGGTTATTTTGAAAATGCATGTTACACATGTTTCTTGTCCCATTTAACTTGGGTAGATATAACAGTTTAATGCTCTCACAAAAGATAGAGTTGACACTATAGCGGATGTTGATTCCTACTAACTACCATATGCTAAAGGTTACAATATTACACAGTCATCATATTTTCCATCGTGCATAATAACCAATCAATATACAATGATGTATGCTAAAATGTTGATACGAGGTTCGCCAATTCAAAAGAAAATATTTAAACCCGTTTGAAATATAAAAAATATTCACGATTTTTAGTAAATGTTTGTAAATTGTAAAAAATGTCCTTGATTTTGAAATTGTTCTCATATTTGTAAAATTGTTTATGAAAGATCTAATGTATGTAGTTAAACATTAATGCTTCTAAGTCTTTGTGAAAATATACCCGTGTGATTTTTGAAGAATTAACTGTTGGATGGATCGGATTATTATTGTATGTTTTTTAAAAACAATTCTTGAAATTAAGAATAATTCTTTGAGTTACCAAGATTTTTGACAACAATGATATATTTTTTAAAATGTAAATATTGCTTCAACTTGTGAATAAATTTAAAAAAAGAAACATTTTATTACATTTGTGCACACAATTTCAAAATCAAGCGATGATGTGTAAACATAATGTGGTCATCATCATCGAAGATTATATTTTCTTTCTTCCGTCGTAACGCACGGACCATTTTGCTAGTATGTAAATAAAATCCTGTATATGTTCCTCTTCATGTGGAACAAAACCTTTCCTTAAAAAACATGCCCTCGTCCTTCCTCTTTCACGCCGTGGCAAGATCTCCACGGGATGCCGACCTATGCTCAGCTACGGCAATTTGCCCTATAGATCTTGAGCCAGTCCACATAGACTCTGTGTACTCTATTGGATTTAAGCACCATGTACGCATGTGGTGAGCTTGCCGCGTACGGACATGGATCAATCACCAACTAGGACCGAGGATTGCGTTTCCAGCCGGCGGCGAATTGATCAGAAAATTTCCCAGTCGGCGGACACGAGGACGCCGATTTTCGTCGGTTGGGTCTTTTTTGGGACCGACGATCCCAGGTCAAACCCAGCCCGCTGGGGTTGCGTGTGGCACCGGCTGAAGCGAAAAGCCGTGTGAGGCCTAGCTGTCGGTGACACCTGCTGCTACTTTCCACCGTTCCCTCCCTTTTCCTCCCCCTTCTTGTCGTTTCCCCGCCACTCTCTACATTTCTCTCCATATCTCTCTCGTCCGCCATGCCGTCGAAGAAGTATGCCGCCCCTCACCAAGCCGCCTCCGCCGTCACCGCCAAGCCTCGCAAGGCGCATGCGTTGATGCCAAGGCTGACGGTTTTGACAAACGCGTAGTGGAAGGCTAACGTCAACCGAAGGGAGGCGGTGACCGCCGATCACCGTAACAGGCTTCTCATGAAGAAATCAAGGGATGTTGCCACTGCAATAGTGGAGCAGCAGGCGTCGTCGCAACAGACGACCTTCCCGGGGCAGCAGCAGGCGGACGCGTGGGGAAGCTAGGAGAGCGTCTCGTCGCCGGCCAACCCCAACTCCTCATCGCAGGCCAACCCCAACTTCCCGTGACCAGCGGGGTGGGGGTGGGGGTGGATTACGCACCTTCGATGGAGTACGACGACGACGACGTGTTGGAAATATGCCCTAGAGGCAATGATAAAATAGTTATTATTATATTTCCTGTTTCAAGATAATCGTTTATTATCCATGCTATAATTGTATTGAAGGAAAACATCGATACATGTGTGGATACATAGACAAAACAATGTCCCTAGCAAGCCTCTAGTTGGCTAGCCAGTTGATCAAGGATGATCAAGGTTTTCTGACCATATGCAAGTGTTGTCACTTGATAACTGGATCACATCATTAGGAGAATCATGTGATGGACTAGACCCAAACTATGAACGTAGCATGTGAACGTAGCTCGTAAAAGGCTTGTTATGGAGGATGTGGCGCCTGTTTATGAGAATATAGCAGGTACAAAAACGGGTGGTGTGTTGGCGCTTACTGAGGGGAAGGGGAGGATGATGAACCAGCCTCACCTACTAGCTGTAGTAACAACAAGAGAGCCCGTGTTGATTCAAGTGGTGTATCAGGTGAGATATCGGCGGCCTCCCACGAGGAGGACCGTCGGGAGCCATGAATCTCTTATTATGGAACTGTCGGGGGGGGGGGGGGGACTGCCAGACAGTTCGTGAGGTGTTGGCCCTCTCTAAGGCCAATTCCCCGGGGCTTGTTTTTCTGTCAGAAACAAGACAAGCCTGTACAAAGATGGAGAAACTAAAATGGAGGTTACAAATGAAGGGTTTTGCGGGTGTGTCAAGTGATGGGCTCAGTGGAGGGCTTGCACTCTATTGGGATGAGAAGCTGCAAGTGATAGTGTTGGATTCCCGTGTACGGTACATAGACATGCGGATTGAAGATCGGTCAATCGACAAGAGTTGGAGAACGACGTTTGTCTATGGCAAACCTCGTGTGGAGAACCGTCATCACATGTGGAGCGCACTGTCCCAGCTCCGCGCGGTCTCCTTGGAGCCGTGGTTAGTGTGTGGTGATTTTAACGAGGCGATGTGGCATTACGAGCATCTGTCTTGAACCCAGCGAGCTGAGAATCAAATGATAATGTTCCGTGATTGCTTGATGGCATGTGAGCTGTGGGATCTTGGCTTTTCGGGGTTTCCTTTCACATACGATAATGGGCAAACAGGTGAAAGGAACGTTCGATTCCGCCTCGATAGAGCGCGTGCGGATGATAACTGGAGGGAACTCTTCCCCGCAGCGCAAGTCTCTCATCTAGCCTCATCGTGCTCTGATCATAGCCCGATCTTGATTCAACTGAATCTTGTGGATCCGAAGAGGAATAGGACCTCGCCCAGATATGAAATTATGTGGGAACGTCACCCGACGCTGTCAGAAGTAGTGGCTAGAAGATGGGAGAAGAGTAAGCCCGCCAACAACCTTGCGGCTGTGCGGGACGCCTTGCATGAAATGATGATTGGCCTTCGGGCATGGAGTAAAAAGAATTTTGGACATGTCGCTAAAGAGCTTGAGAAGCCGTGGGCTGAGTTAGCTGATCTACAACTAAGAGATGCCGATAGGGCGTTGATCCGCTAGAAGATGAGCCAGCTTGACGAACTATTGTATCGGGAAGAGATGATGTGGTTGCAGAGGTCGCGCATTACGTGGCTGAAAGAAGGAGAGCGGAACACGGCTTACTTGCATAGGCGGGCAATGTGGCATGCGCGCAGGAATCATATCCAAGAGTTACGCCAGTCCGATCGGTCGTGGTGCTCCTCTCCGACGGACATGGAACTCATGGCGACGTCCTACTTCAAGGAGGTATATACTAAAGACCCAACGCTAACACCGGATGTTGTGCTTGATGGTATTGTGCCAAAAGTTACTGAACAAATAAATGCCACCTTGAGCGCCCCTTTTTCGTAGGAGGAAGTGTCCGATGCGTTGTTTCAGATTGGGCCGCTGAAAGCCCTTGGAACAGATGGTTTTCCGGCAAGGTTCTACCAACGGAACTGGCCAGCCCTAAAGTCAGAAATTACTGCAGCAGTGTTGGAGTTTTTTTATCTCTCGAGCTATGCCGGAAGGTGTGAATGATACAGCGATTGTACTCACCCCAAAAGTTCCCCACCCCAAGGAACTCAAGGATTTCAGGTCGATCAACTTATGCAATGTTATCTACAAAATTGTGTCTAAATGCTTGGTAAATCGTCTCCGTCCTTTGCTTTCAGAGTTGATATCTGAGAACCAAAGCGCTTTTATTTCGGGCCGAGTCATTTTGGATAATGCCATCATTGCTTTTGAGTGCATTCACCACATACAATCCCTGAAGAGCAATAGTAATTCAGCATGCGCGTACCATTTGGACCTCTCGAAGGCGTATGATCGGGTCGATTGGGATTTCTTGGAGAAGGCCCTTAGCAAATGGGGGTTTTCAAATCGGTGGATTGCGTGGATCATGACGTGTGTTAAATCAGTCCGATATTCAGTCAAATTTAATGGGAAGCTATTTGATGTTTTTTCACCTTCGAGAGGCCTTCGGCAAGGTGACCCATTGTCTCCGTTCCTTTTTCTCTTTGTGGCCGACACTTTATCTTCTCTTCTATCTAAATTAGTTAACGAGGGGAGCTTGAACGGGGTGACCATATGCCATGGTGCACCGGAGATATCTGACCTCTTATTTGCGGATGATACCATGCTGTTTTTTGAAGCTTTTGGCCAGCAAGCGGATGTTGTTAAAGGCTTGTTTAACACTTGCTCATCGGCGACGGGTCAACTCATAAACCCCGAGAAGTGTTCGATCCTTTTCTATGAAAATTGCAGTGGGTTAGTGGCAGAGGTGATCATGACTATATTGGAGGTAACGCAACAGGTTTTCGAACCGAAATACCTTGGTCTCCCGGTTCCTGAAGAAAGAGTCCACAAAGGGCAATTCGAAACCCGACAAGATGGGATGAGGAAAAGACTAATCGATTGGAGTGAACAATATGTGTCGGTTGAAAATAAAGAAATTCTCATCAAGGCTGTGGCGCAAGCAATACCCACGTACGTTATGAGTGTGTTTCGACTACCTGCTTTAGTTTGTGATGATATAACCAAGATGATGCGGCAGTACTGGTGGGGGGTTGAAAATGGCAAGAGGAAAATGGCATGGCTTAGCTGGGAGAGGATGATGCAACCAAATGCTATGGGGGTCATGGGCTTCCGTGACATGAGGGCCTTTAATCAGGATCTGTTGGCCAAGCAAGCCTGACGCCTCCTGGATTGCCCTAAGAGCTTATGTGCGTGATTGTTGAAAGCTAAGTACTACCCGAGGGGGAACTTGTTAGATATTGTCTTCTCATCAAGCTCCTCAGCGGTGTGGAAAGGTATTGTTTACGGGCTTGAGTTGGTGAAGAAAGGCATTATTTGGCGTGTTGGCAATGGCACATTGATAAAGACCTAGAGGGATGCTTGGATCCCGAGAGGACACAATTTCAGACCAGTCACTCATAAGGGGAACTGTCGCTTCAATTGGGTGGCTGAATTCTTGAATGAGCATGGTGCATGGAATGTTGATCGGCTAAGGGAGCATTTTTGGGACTTGGATGTAAGGGAGATGCTGAAGATTCACACATCTCCGAGGAATGGACATGACTTCTTCGCTTGGTTTCCAGAGCGGAATGGGCATTTTACTGTCCGGAGCGCGTATCACCTTGCCACAGAAGTCCAATATTCGCTGCAGCTCTGCTCCTCTAGTAGCAATCCCTCAGGCTGGAGACCCATATGGCAGCGGATCTGGAGTTCACAAGTTCCTTTAAAGATGAAGATCATGGTGTGGAAGCCAGTCTCGGGTGCTCTGGCTACAAATGAATGCAAGAAGTACCGACATATCTCAACTCGAGATGGAAGTCAGGTGTGCGGCCGAGAGAAGGAGACTAGCTTCCATGCTCTTGTGTCCTGCGAGCATGCGAGGAGAGTCTGTACTCAGTTGAGATCGGTGTGGAGGCTCCCTAACCACGATATTCTTCAGGATACAGGGAAGGATTGGCTCCTCGATGTTTCTTGCCAACTGTGATGATCACATGCAGGACTGCACGCTCGTGCTGATATGAAGGGTCTGGTCATTGTGCTCGGACCTAATACATGGGAAGGAGGTGCCCCCGGTGTCTGCTACGTCCGACTTTCTACAAAGCTATATGAATTCTCTGAACTTGTGTAATAGCTTCTCCACGGAAGAAATACTCAAAGGAAAGATGTCAATGGTGCGGGAAGCAACTGTGGAGATCCCTAGCCCTAGCACCCCTCTTCCATGGCCGCGGCCGCCGGTGGACTGTGCTGCTCTTTCGGTGGATGGAGCTTTCAGGCAAGAGGACGGGTCTGCGGCGGCAGGTATGATACTACGGTGTCATGATAGAAGTGTGATCTTCGCGGCATACGTGTGCATTTTTAATTGTAACGATGCATTGGAAGCGGAACTACATTGCCATTATGCATGGTATGGCCTTAGCCTTGAAGCATTGTCCCTGCCAATTGTCGTTTAGTCAGACTCATTTGTGGCACTGGCGGCAATGACCGGGGAAAGCTTATCCAGATCAGCCTATGGACACTTGGTAGTGGAGATTCGGCATCATATGGAGGCTCGAGAGTTTGTTCCTTTTAAAATCAAGCGTAAGCAAAATAGGGTAGCACATCGGTATAGTTTGTATAGTCGTACAAAATTCTACTGCTCTATGGCTTGGGAGGAGCCCATCTTGTATTGAGGAGTTGGTGCCTCTTGATTGTAACCCTATATATATATATATATATATATATGAAATAAAACTCTCATTCTGTCGCAAAAAAAAACAAAATAATAATAATGCTATCCATTGGACTCAAACAACCACGCCTAGTGAGATGGACGTCCCTTTGTCTCGTATTAAGCGAGACAGAAGCGAACCCCTTGTTGACGGGAACGGCTAGTCATGCTAGCTCATGCGCGTGCGAAACAACATATTGTATTCTATTTTTTTCATGTTTTTTGTTTTCGTTAATTCTCCATTTTTTAATTTTTGTTTATAGTTTGAAATATTCTAAATATATATATTAGAAAAAACTCTTTCAGTGTTGAATAAGTAACTGAAAAATTGTTGATCATGTATTTAAAAATGTTGAACAAGTATTTGAAAAAATAGTGATCATGTAGTTGAAAAATGTTGAACAAGTATTTTAACAAATGTTGATCATGTATATAAGAATGTGGAATAAAAACAAAAGGGAACAAAAAAAACCCGAAAAGAAACAAAATAAACCAAAGGGAAAATGTTGATCATGTATTAAAAAAATGTTAATCTTAAATTTAAAAATGTTAATCAAGCATTTTAAAACTGTTTAAAAGCGTGTATAGAAAAAGTGTTGACCATATATTAGAAAAATATTAAATTTATGTTGAAAAATGGTAAACTTGTATTAGAAAAATATTGTTCGCATATACATAAAATGTAGAATGAAAACCAAAAAAACAAAAGAAATGGAAAACGAAAAAGAAACAAAATAATCCAAAGAAACGGAGAAGAGAATTAGAAAACGAAACAAAAGGAAATGAAAAAACATGAAGAAAACTGAATAAAAAGGAAAGAATGTTGAGAAAATCGGCTCTTTTACATTAAGTAGGTTGCGCCCTATAGTACATCATGTACTCAACACTGAGTGGGCTGCGCTTAATTTTATCCCATTTCCTGTGTCATTTTTACTAGCCACGCACGCACGAGTGGGCTAGCCCAGTACGATGTGATGAAAGGAAAACCTTCAGCTAGAGCTAACTACTGTCTCGCTTTCGCTCAAAAAAAAAAAAAAAAACTACCGTCTCGCTTAAAGCAAGAACTAGTCGCCGGGTAGTGGGATCTCCTCCTATACATGTATTTAAGAGGAAATATATTGTTTTTGCCACTCTAGCTTTTGCTAATTTTCCTTGTACGCTCCAGATTTTGACATTTTACTTTTGTCATTTTTAGCTTTGGAAATTATCACAGTTGCCATTCTATGGCAAATGCAATAATTTTATTGTACTTTTGCCACTATTAGCTTTAAAAATGTATCACAATTGTCATTTTAAAAATTTGTTCATGCTACAGAATGACAATTATGATAATTGTCAAAAGCTAAGAGTAACAAAAGTAAAATGTTAAAATCTAGAGTGGCATAAGATAAATTGGTAAAAACTAGAATGGCAAAAATAAATTTTTCTCTATATTTAACTAGACCTCGCGTCGCATAGGGGAGCCCGACTGAGCCAACCCATTGGCCACCGGTATTGTGGCGCGCGACATTTCAGTTTCTGCCTGCAACACTAGAACCCCTGTTGCGGCGGTTTAATGTAAGGGCGATGCTTTGTGTCGGCGCGCCGGCCAAAAGATTTGGTCGGCCGCGCGCGGATTGCCCGATCTGTCAGCTATAGGCGGACCGCGCCGTTAGATTTTCATGCAACATTTTTTTTTCTTGATGTAATAAATTTTGACGCTATGCAGCAATTTTCATCAACGGTTGCAATAAAAAAAAATTGTAGCAAACAAATATTTATGTGACCGTAGCAAAAAAACGAAGAAGATGATGCGTGCTTGCAAAAGTCAAACGCCGGTTGTAGCAAATATCTACGTGACGTGTATGCAACTTTTTTATTTAACGGTTGCAGCAAAAAATGATGCCGGTTATAGCAAAAAATAACACGGTTGTACCAAAAGTCAAAACGCCGGTTGTAGCAAAAATCTAACAAACTCGAGTTGCAACCAAACGTAGATGCAACTTTTTTACTGGACAAATATAATAAATAAAAAACGCTTGTAGCAAATATGAACGCTGGTTGCAACAAATTTAGACAAAAGAAAAGCTGCATGAAAAACGTTTGTATCAAAAAACACATGGTTGCAGCAAATTTAACGAAAAAATGTTGCATGCACTTGCCAGCGAGGCGCGCGGCCCGCGCGCGACCGTCCGAACGATTCGGCCGGCGCGCCGGGTGGAAGCGTTTACCTTAATGTAATGAGCAGTTCAAAAATTTGCAATCATTTTTAAATATATATATTTTGAACAAACAAACATTTTTCAAGTTTGTGAACATCTTTCGATAACACTTTTTTAAATGTTTTTCTTTGAAACAAACAAACACTTTATGATAATGGAAATATTTTATTGAATGTCTTGAATAATTTTTGCAAAATCTGAACAAAATTTTTAATTCCAAACAAATTTTGAGTTCTTAAATAGTTGTTTGAAAATTACGAACAGTTTTGAAAAGCATGAGCAATGAACAATATTAGAAATTGTGGACTATTTTGAAAAACTGAATACTTTTTGAAAAATGCAAACAATTCTAAAAGGATGAACACAAATTTGAAATTCGGACATTTTTCAAAACATTTTCGAAGTTTTTTGAAATTTAAGCATTTATTGGAAACAGGGGAAAACGAAAGTAAAACGTAAAAAAATAACCAAGTAAAGTGACTTCGCCCATGTGCGATTTGCTTGGTTGGGCGCATGTGCACACTTACGCTAAATCATAGCAGCGAGCAACAAATAAGATGTGTTCCGTAGTTAGACTCTCTCACATGTACCACACACTTAAAAGCATCTTTAGCCGATCCCGCAAAAGAGCGACCTGTAAAATGGGTTTATAGCTCGCCGTGGAATGATATTGTGGGGTCATTTCGTGCGCCGAAGATCAGACTCCGTATATAAAACTGTAAAATTTAAAAAAAATGTTCGCGGCAAGCAACTACTACATCATTCATCAAACTATAGTTTTGCAAAAACTACATTAGTTTTTCATCAAACTACATTAGTTCTTCATACTTCTACTAGATAAGGGGGATCTGCGGACCATGCAACGTACCCGAGCTAATGCTACAAAAAACGAAGGGTGCGGCGGCAACGACGCGGCGGAGGAGCCGGAGGAGCTTTGTCGGTGAATACTCACAACATAAGCCATGGGTAGGCTAAAGAAGGTAGGAACCGAAGTGGCACCGGAGGGCACTGGGGGCAAGGTTGGTAAAAGCATGGAACGCACGATGTACCCAGGTTCAGGGCTCTCCATAGAGATAATACCCCTAGTCCTGCCGGAGTGTATGATATGTATGGATGGGATTACAGGTTGCTCCTGAAGCTATATTGCGGAGGAGGAGGAAGGAGCAACCTGCTCGTCTCTGCCTCTCCTATGTGGTTGGTGTGTGTGTGTGTGTGATCAGTTTACCGACCCTTTGCATGGGGGCCCGGAGGGTCTTGTCTTGTCGCTTGAGGGGCCCGCCGACTGCGAGGCCCCGTCTGGCTGTGGGACCCGTCGGCTAGCCAATGAGGCTCTCGCGTAAGGTTGATGCAGGACAGGTGCGGTACGTCCGGCGTCGACCAACGAGATTCATCATGGGCACACAGTACGGCCGCCTCCACTGTTCCCACACCGAGTGTAGTAATGGAGTGGGAGTTTGACGGGTCGACACTGTGCTGGATGATGGATCAGAGCCGGGGGAGGTCAGCGGTGTGGCCGCCGACGCTGGTACACTTCGTGCACTCCGGTCCAGTACCTTTGCTCATGCATAGCCACCTTTAATCATAGGGTCTCATCATGACCTACGATCTGATGTGACTTGAGATCCCCGGCCGGCTAGCCTATTTGACTAGCCGCCCTGGGCACGGCCGCCTCGTCCCTAGCCGGCTGGCTTGGCCTAGGCGGCCAGGAAGAGGTAGCCATCTTGCCTCTAGCCGGCAGGTGTTGCCTGGCCGGCCAGAGAGTTGGCCGTCTCGCCCCCCAGCCGGTAGGTGTCGCCTAGCCGGCCAGGGGACTTGGGCCTTGTAGAATTGTTTTTGGTCATTCCTTTTGGGCCGAAGAAAAAGGAGCAGGCTCGTTGAGCCTTCCCCGGGGTTATCCCCCCGACAGTAGTCCCCGAAGCTGGAGAGGCCGCCGCTTGGTTGCGGGTGGCCTCACCGGCTTGATTGTTTGCCGTTGTATTCTTGCCGCCACCTGCGGCAGGGGACGCCGGCTCGAAAGCCGGCTGGCTTCCAACCGACGCCTCGGCTTTGTCGTAGGCTGCGCAAATCGTGCCACGTGCCAGGCCCGGCCTGACATGATGATGATTTACGCAGGTGACGGGACCGGGCCTGGGCCCCGGGTCCCGTCACGACGCCCCCTCGACCGCCGCGCGGAGGATCCTCTGCGGATTTACTCCGCGACGGTTGGGTTTCGGGAAAAGTTACCGCCCGTAATACACGGGATTAGTGGGGTTCCGCGCGCACCAGATCCCCTCCCCACGATCCTTCGTGGGGTTTAAATGGGGTGCGGGGGTACCGAGGAGGCCATTCGCCCCCCTTCTCGCCACGCATCGACGCCCTCTTCCTTCCTGAGCCCAGAGAGAAAGAGTCCGTCAGCCTTCGTCTTCTTCCTCTGTGTCGCCGTCGCGCCACCAGTCTTCCCGAGCATCCACCGCCCGTAGCCGTGGCGAGCGGCTCCTCTTCGAATAAGACCTCGTCCCACGGAGCATGGCTAGGCAACGAGATTTGCGACGGCCACATCGAGGTGCTCCGACACCGCCGGATGTTGCCTCTGGCCTCTCTCGTGACGGTGCGGATTCCTGACGCCGAGACCGCCCCGATGCCGCGGGAAGGAGAGATCGTCGTATTCGGTGAGCACTTCTACAGGGGCTTCGGGCTCCCGGCGAGCACCTTCTTCTCCAACTGGCTCATCTTCTTTGGCCTGCAGCCGCACCACCTGGCGCCAAACGCCATTCTCCAGTTGTCTGCCTTCGTCGTCCTGTGCGAGGGCTTTCTGGGGATTGAGCCTCGCCTCGACCTCTAACATAGCTTATTCTTCCTCAAGCAGCAGTCCAGAAAGATGGAGAAGGCCGAGCTGGAGAAGCTCGACGGGCCTCGCCCGATGACACTGTGCGGAGCCGCACTGGTGCACCATTGCTCGAAGTCCGGCTTCCCCCAGATGCCACTGCAAGAATCCATCAAGCAATGGCAGAAAGGTGTGGCACCCCGATTAAAAGAATCGGATTACCAGTGTTTCCAACCCAGAGATCATGTCTTCTGGAAACACTCAACAACATGGCACAGAACAGAACTGACTTTATTGATAGCATAATGTTACAAGAGCATATCTTACAATGATAGCGAGGCCAAAGTCACCCTTGGTGCAACACAATATCTACATTATTTATGAGACATAGCGGGGCCTCGATACTACTAAGTACTTCTACGGCGTAGCGGAACATAGCGGCAACTCCATACACAAGGACACTGCTGTGGACACTTCCTACTACGCATCATCAGGACCTCCGTCCTCAGCTTCTCCTGCATCTGGCATGATACGCCAGGTGAGTACTTGGAATATACTCGCAAGCTCATAATAACCAAGCAATGCAACAAACAATAGCATGGCAACAAATTAAGAATAATACCACTTGTCTTTATAACATCCACTTACTCATGTCCGGGGTTGTCTCACAACCACCGGAATGCTTATCAAGCATCTCCACTCACTGGAGAGTTCTTCCATCATTACTAACATCCACACGGGTGACCATCTACGGAGGTCTGGTCGGGCAGTCCATTATCGTGGACACGGCTATTCGAATAGGTTTTGACACTCTGCACATCTTGCACACTTTACCCACACTCTAGAGCACTGACGTCGTGATCCCAATCGGGTGGACCAGCATTGCTCCAACGCAACTTGCCTGACTCGTGACTCTCTCATCATATCCGCGGCAACCACTCCCTTCCGGAGTCCTGCCCTGGGTGGCCCTGTGTCCTCATGACACCTGCCACTGTCGTGGCCAAACAAACTGTCCCAAACGGGGACGGGCCCAACTCAACTTAACTGGGCTCACAGGATTATCACCGCCCATCGGTCCAAGGTGGCACGCGTGCATAACCCTCCCTCTTTGGGGCATATTGGTGAGAGATCACGCGGACAACCCAAGTCACGACCTTCCCATACCGGCAAGAGGTGGTTGTACGATTATGCCCGGTCAGGTGATTCATGATCATCAACCATATCATAGTGACCATAGTAATTCATAATCATAAACATATATCTCTATATGATTACTTATTAAATCATTATTTTCTTAGTAAGTCAAGCAAGTTAATGCATGAGGATGTGAGCTATGCTATGCAAAACTACATCACATGGATATGATGGCTTGCCTTGATCAGTGGGGTTGTGCAAACACTCCTGGTCTTCAAAGTTTCCCTCTGAAAAATGTGTTTGAAATAGCAAAAGAAAAGGAAAAGCATTAGATACTATTTTATTAACCAGAAATTCTATGAGTGTGGGAAAAATACCAAAATTTATCAGATTGTAAAGAATTTCAATACCAACCCAATACAAAAAGAATCAAGTGATTTGGACTTGTAAATAAAAAGATTTAAATGTTCAAAGTTTCTGTTTGAAACTGGAATTAATAAAAGAAATAGAAAATCCAGAGGGGGGCCACGTCGAAGGCGTAAAGTGGACGGGCGCCTCCACTTAACGCTTCGGCCGCAGGCCGCAGCCACTGGCAGGTGGGGCCTGCCCTTTTAAAACAGAGAGGGGGAGGGGAACACAGGAGGGCGGCTCACTGATGACTCACAAGTATAGGGGATCAATCGTAGTCCTTTCGATAAGTAAGAGTGTTGAACCCAACGAGGAGCAGAAGGATCTGACAAGTGGTTTTCAGCAAGGTAAAATGTGCAGGCACTGAAATTGTCGGTAACAATGATTGTGTAGTGAGATGATTCGTAGCAATCAACAAGTAACAAAAGTAGCAGCGATGCAGCAAAGTGGCCCAATCCCTTTTGTAGCAAGGGACAAGCCTGGACAAATTCTTATAGGAGGAAAAACGCTCCCGAGGACACACGGGAATTTCTGTCATGCTAGTTTTCATCATGTTCATATGATTCGCGTTCTTTACTTTGATAGTTTGATATGTGGGTGGACCGGAGCTTGGGTAGTGCCCTTACTTGGATAAGCATCCCACTTATGATTAACCCCTCTCACAAGCATCCGCAACTACGAAAGAAGAATTAAGACAAAGTCTAACCATAGCATTAAACTAGTGGATCCAAATCAGCCCCTTGCGAAGAAACGCATAAACTAGGGTTTAAGCTTCTGTCACTCTAGCAACCCATCATCTACTTACTACTTCCCAATGCCTTCCTCTAGGCCCA
Organism: Hordeum vulgare subsp. vulgare; assembly: GCF_904849725.1. Classification (NCBI taxonomy): domain Eukaryota; kingdom Viridiplantae; phylum Streptophyta; class Magnoliopsida; order Poales; family Poaceae; genus Hordeum; species Hordeum vulgare. The sequence goes on along the minus strand of NC_058520.1, from coordinate 43,546,357 downwards.
AATAATGGTGAAGTGTTATGTAGTCGACGTTCACATAACACCACTAGAGGAAAAACAACATACAACATATCAAATTACCGAACGAATACCAAATTCACATGACTACTATTAGCATGACTTATCCCATGTCCTCAGGAACAAGAGTAACTACTCACAAAGCATAATCATATTCATGACCAGAGAGGTAATGAGTAGCATCAAGGATCTGAACATAAACTCTTCCACCAAGTAATCCAACTAGCATCAACTACAAAGAGTAATCAACACTACTAGCAACCTTACAAGTACCAATCGGAGTCGCGAGACGGAGATTGGTTACAAGTGATGAACTAGGGTTTGGAGATGAGATGGTGCTGATGAAGATGTTGATGGTGATGAGTCCCCTCCGATGAGAGGAGTGTTGGTGATGACAATGGCGACGATTTCCCCCTCCAGGAGGGAAGTTTCCCCAGCAGGATCGTCCTGTCGGAGCTCTAGATTGGTTCTGCTCAAGTTCCGCCTTGTGGCGGCGGCGAAACCACGAAAAAGCTCCTCCCTGATTTTTTCTTGGACGAAACCCTCCATATAGCAATAGAGGGGAGCTAGTGGGCCAGTGGGCTGCCCACAAGCCCTCATGGCGCGACCAGGGGGGTGGCCGCGCCGTGCAGGCTTGTGGGCACCCCCTGGTGCCCCTCTGGCACTTCTTCGACCCAGTATTTTTGTTAAATCAGAAAAAATCCTCGTTGATTTTTACGGCGTTTGGAGTTGCACAAAATAGGTATCTCAAACTTGCTCCACTTTCATGCCAGAATTCCTGTTGCCGGTATTCTCCCTCTTCATGTAAACCTTGCAAAATAAGAGAGAAAAGGCATAAGAATTGTACCGTGAAGTGAAATAACAGCCCAAGAAGCGATAAATATCAACATGAAAACTTGATGCAAAATGGACATATCAACTCCCCCAAGCTTAGACCTCGCTTGTCCTCAAGCGAAAGCCTAGCTCAATAAATATGTCCACATGTTTAGGGAGAGAGGTGTCGACAAAACAAGATACGAACATGCATGCATCATGATCATTCTCAGAACAGCAATACCAACATATAATCTCTCATGCTAAAGTGATAATTCCTTTACAAATTAAAGCATGGATCAAGAACCTTATCGAGAAGTAACAACCGATAGCCTTTCGTCATGGAAGAAATTGCAATTTATCACAACACCAGAAAGAGTCAAATAAGAGCTTGTAAAGAAAATCCACATACTCAATCATTCTTTCGTTCTCTACAATTGCTACAACTCATGTGGTACTCATGAGATCAAAGTTTCAGCTGGACACACAGAAAGATAGGGGCCTATAGTTTTGCCTCCCAACTGCTTACCTCAAGGGTAATGTCAACAATAATAATTCATGAGTACTTACTTCCAAGTTGACATATGAATATAGATTTTTCCCAAGCATATGACGTTAGCCAAGATAAAGGCGAAATAAGGAATTGGTGAAGATCACCATGACTATTTCAAGGGCAAAAGGTAAAGGTACAAGATAGGCCATTCGCAGAGGGAAGCAGAGGTTGTCATGCGCTTTTGAGGTTTGGATGCGTGTCCTCTTAGTGCGGAGGAACGTCACTTTGTATTGCCCCTGTGATACAGAACTTTATTATGCAGTCTGTCGCTTTTATGTCTTCCTCATCACAGGTTCGTACAAAGCTTATTTTCCACACACTAATAGATCATACATATTAGAGAGCAATTTTTATTGCTTGCACCGATGACAACTTACTTGAGGGATCTTATTCAATCCATAGGTACGTATGGTGGACACTCATGGCAAAACTGGGTTGAAGGTTTGTGGATGCACAAGTAGTATCTCTACTTGGTGCGGGAGGTTTGGCTAATATGAGGTGGGAGCAATCGTCACATGCTAAGGGATCTCTAATCATATAACATTGTTCGGAACCAAGCAAACACAATTCATTATGTTGTCTTCCTTGTCCAACATCTACTTCTATGCATGCAATAGTTTAGTGAGTGTTCACAATCATAGATGGTGTCAAAGATGATATATTTATATGTGAACCTCTCCTTCTTTATCACTTCCTATTAATTGCAACAATGACCAAGGTCTACGTTTTCCTACCCTCAACAAGTTTCAATCCTCATTCTTTTCATATGTGAAGCCATCACTTCCCATAAGATCATTACATGATCTTCCATGCTTTTGTTCTATTCTCACTCTTTTGATCATGGCAAGAGGCAAAGCCCTTCAACTAAGACACTCTTTATTATATGGCTCACGAGCTCGAATACATCAGGGGTGACACAAAGCAAAACCCAAGACTTAAAAGACTAAGACTTTTAAACTACTAGAGAAAAAGAAAACTGAAAAGGAAAACTAAAACAAAGGTAAAGGCAAAAGATGTGATGGTGATACGATACCGGGGCAACTCCCCCAAGCTTGGCACAAGCCAAGGGGATTGCCCATACCAATGCTCAGTTGTTTTCCTTTGGTGGTGATGGTGGACTTGTTGCAACATGGGTTTGATCCTCCGTCTTCTAAGGCATAGGTGCTCCATCATGGAAAGATGAACGAGTCTCCGGAATCCTCAAATCTACAGCCAACCTTATTGATTTAAATCTATACTCATACTCACAATTTTGGTTCTGCAGGTCATCGATCTAGCCTTGGAGTTGATCAACCCTGTCATAGAGCCTGGAGAGGTGCTTCCCAATGTCATTGGCATCAATCCTGTGCTTGTTGGTGAACTCCGTGATCATCATGTGGTTGGCGTTGAGTCCATGCTTCACCATCCCTTGGCACTTGAAGACTTGTTGCTCCACTGCTTCGAGCCTCGTCTCCACGCTTCCGGTCTTCTTGGGCCCCTCAACATCACGGATGTGCAACATCCCTCACGCATCTCGATAGATTGAGGGTGTTGCAGCACTCCCGTGAGGTAGGGATTGATGACCTTCTCGAAGATCTTGTCTTTCGGAGCTTTTGGGGAAGTCATGGCGATCTAGATCTGCAACAGAAACATGCTCAAAACAAAAACAGAGGAAATCTGCATGATGCAGGGGTCAGACCAAATGGAAGTATATATAATGATTTTTTCCGACCAGAAGGAGTCCCGTACACGAAAACGGAGTCCGGGAGGCGCACGAGGTGACCACAAGCCCTCATGGAGTGGCCAGGGGGTGGGCCCACGCCGTGCAGGCTTGTCGCCTCCTCGCGCACTTTCCGGACTACTTCCAATTTTTGTATTTTTTCAAAAATTCCAGAACGGAGAAAATTTCCTAGTGAAAATTTCCAGAACGGACTACTTTCCGGACTCTGTTTTCTTACCGAATCACATACCTCTTCGTTTTCGGAGTGTGAAACAGGCTGATAAATGTCCCTTAGGTATTCTTCTGGAGTTATGGTATTGATAATATTGCTTTCAACATTTATGGGAGTACCTGAGATATAATGCTTGTTTCTGTGCCCATTTACCACTCTCGGACAATTACCTTCCGTGTTGTTGATCTTGATAGCACCAGAACGATATACTTCCTCAACAACATAGGGACCTTCCCATTTAGAGAGAAGCTTGCCTGCAAAGAATCTTAAACGGGAGTTATATAGCAAGACATAATCACCTACATTGAACTCACGCTTTTGTATCCTCTTATCATGCCACCTCTTAACCTTTTCTTTGAACAACTTGGCATTCTCATATGCCTGAGCTCTCCATTCATCAAGCGAGCTAATATCAAATAACCTCTTCTCACCGGCAAGTTTGAAATCAAAGTTGAGCTCTTTGATTGCCCAATAAGCTTTATGCTCTAGCTCAAGAGTTAAATGACATGCTTTACCATACACCATTTTGTACGGAGACATGCCCATGGGATTCTTATAGGCAGTTCTATAAGCCCATAGTGCATCATCGAGCTTCTTAGACCAATTCTTTCTAGACCTGTTGACAGTCTTTTGCAGAATCAATTTAATCTCTCTATTACTTAGCTCTACTTGACCACTGGACTGAGGGTGATAGGGAGACACAATTCTATGGTTGACGTCGTACTTAGCAAGCGTTTTACGGAAAGCACCATGAATGAAGTGTGAACCACCGTGGGTCATTAGATATCTAGGGACTCCAAATCTAGGGAAGATAACTTCTTTAAGCATCCTGATAGAAGCGTTGTGATCAGCACTACTAGTGGGGATAGCTTGTACCCACTTAGTGACGTAATCAACAGCAACTAAGATGTGAGTATACCCATTGGATTTTGGAAAGGTCCCATATAATCAAAGCCCCAGACACCAAATGATTCAATGACAAGTGAATAGTTCATAGGCATTTCCTGACGTTTACTAATATTACCTATTCTTTGACATTCGTCACAAGACAAGGCAAACTTACGGGCATCCTTGAAGAGAGTGGGCCAATAGAAACCTGATTGCAATACCTTGTGTGCAGTTCTATCTCCCGCATGGTGTCCTCCGTAGGCCTCGGAGTGACACTTCTGTAGGATCTGTCCCTGATCATATTCAGGTACACAACATCTAATAACACCATCTACTCCTTCCTTATAAAGGTGAGGATCATCCCAAAAGTAATGTCTCAAGTCAAAGAAGAATTTCTTCTTTTGCTGGTACGTGAAACTAGGTGGTATATATTTGGCAACGATACAGTTTGCATAATCTGCATACCACGGTGCACTACGTGAAGCATTGGTGCCATTCAATTGCTCATGGGGAAAGCTATCATCAATAGGTTGTGGGTCATCAAGAACGTTCTCCAACCTAGACAAGTTATCTGCTACTGGGTCATCAACACCCTTTCTGTTGACAATGTGCAAATCAAATTCTTGTAGCAAGAGAACCCATCTGATAAGTCTAGGTTTAGCGTCCTTCTTCTCCATGAGGTACTTAATAGCAGCATGATCAGTGTGAATAGTGACTTTGGAATCAACTATGTAAGACCTGAACTTTTCACATGCAAACACGAGTGCTAAAAATTCCTTCTCCGTAGTAGCATAGTTTCTTTGGGCACTGTCTAGAGTTTAACTAGCGTAGTGAATAACATTCAGCTTCTTATCAACTCTTTGCCCTAGAACAACACCAACAGTATAATCACTAGCGTCACACATGATTTCAAAAGGTAAGTTCCAATCAGGTGGTTGAACAATAGGTGCAGTTATCAAAGCCCTCTTAAGTATTTCGAAGGCTTCCTCACAATCATCGTCAAAAACAAAAGGAATATCCTTTTGCAAGAGATTGGTTAGAGGCCTAGAAATCTTAGAGACGTCTTTAATGAACCTTCTATAGAAACCAGCATGACCAAGGAAACTTCTTATACCCTTGATATCTGTGGGGTATGGAATTTTATCGATTGCATCAACCTTAGCCTTATCGACTTCAATACCTCTTTCAGAAATTTTATGTCCTAAGACGATGCCTTCATTAACCATAAAGTGGCACTTCTCCCAATTCAATACAAGATTGGTATCTTTACATCTCTGCAAGACCCGATCAAGGTTGCTGAGGCAATCATCAAAACAAGACCCGTAAACGGAGAAGTCATCCATGAAAACCTCAACAATCTTTTCACTAAAGTAAGAGAATATAGCCATCATACATCTTTGAAAGGTGGCAGGTGCATTACATAAGCCAAAAGGCATACGTTTATAAGCAAAGGTACCGAAAGGGCAGGTGAAAGTGGTTTTCTCCTGATCATATTGTGCAACTGGTATTTGGGAGAAACCAGAATTACCGTCTCGAAAGCAGAAGTGTGTGTGTTTGGACAACCTTTCTAGCATTTGGTCGATAAAAGGCAAAGGGTAATGATCTTTCCTAGTGGCTTTATTCAACTTCCTAAAATCAATCACCATACTATAGCCAGTAATAATCCTCTGTGGGATCAATTCATCCTTATCATTAGGGACAACGGTAATGGCTCCCTTCTTAGGGACGCAATGCACCGGACTCACCCAATCGCTATGAGCAACAGGATAGATAATACCCGCTTCCAGGAGTTTTAGTATTTCCTTTCTTACTACTTCTTTCATCTTAGGATTCAATCTCCTTTGATGATCAGCAATTGGTTTGAAATCAGGATCGGTTTTAATCTTGTGCTGGCATAGAGTGGGACTAATGCCCTTAAGATCATCAAGAGTATATCCAATAGCAGCACGGTGCTTCCTCAGAGTTTTTAGCAACTTCTTTTCTTCATGCTCTGAGAGGCTAGCACTAATAATGACAGGATATATCTCCTTTTCATCAAGATAGGCATACTTAAGAGTATCAGGCAACTGTTTAAGCTCGAACACAGGATCACCCTTTGGCGGGGGTGGATCCCCAAGCAGTTCAACAGGCAAGTTATTCTTAAGGATAGGATATTCTTCTAAGACAACTCTATCTATTTCATCCCTTTCATCCATATGCATATCATTTTCATGCTCAAGCAAGTATTGCTCTAAGGGATCAGTAGGAGGCACAACAATAGAAGCTAAGGCAATAGTTTCATCCTTACTAGGCAACTCCTTTTCATGAGGTTGTCTTCCAAACTTGGAGAAATTGAACTCATGTGGTACACCTTCAAAGCCAAAGTGACAGTTTGCTTCTCACAATCAATATGAGCATTGACGGTATTGAGAAAATGTCTACCAAATATGATGGGACAGAAGCTATCTTGTGCGGTAGCAAGAACGAGGAAATCAGCAGGAGACTTTGTTTTACCACACAAGACTTCAACATCCCTAACAATTCCCACAGGGCAGATAGTATCTCTATTGGCAAGCTGAATAGTGACATCTATAGGTTCTATCTCTACAGGTGCAATCTCATCTTTGATTTCATCGTATAATGATTGAGGTATTGCACTAACACTAGCACCCAGGTCACATAAACCATGGTAACAATGATCTCCTATCTTAGCAGAAACCACACGCATGCCAACAACAAGCCTATGTTTGTCTCTAACGTGAGGTTTAGCAATTCTAGCAGCATCTTCACAGAAGTGAATATTATGTCCCTCAACTTCTTCAGACAAAAGATCTTTGATAATGGCAATGCTAGGTTCAACTCTAATTTTCTCAGGGGGTGTAGGTGTTCTAATATAGCCTCTACGTATCAGAATTGAAGCTTTAGAATGATCCTTTATCCTAACAGGGAAAGGTGGTTTCTCAATGTAAGCACTGGGAACCACAGGATCATTATAGGCAACGACTTTCTCTTCAACTGGAGTGGGTTTAACTACATTGACTTCTAAAGAAGGATGATATTTAGACCACCTCTCTTTGGGGAGATCAATATGATCAGCAAAGGATTCACACAATGAAGCTACTATCTCAAAGTCAAGTCCATACTTAGCGCTAAAGTCACAAAAAGCATTTGTCTCAACAAAGGATTTAACGCAATCAAAAGTGAAATTCATACCTGACTCCTTACCTTCTTCAAGCTCCCAATCTTCAGAGTTGCATTTAATTATCTCCAATAAATTCCATTTGAAGTCAATATCTCTCTTCATAAAAGAACCAGTACAAGAAGTGTCAAGCATGGTGCGATCATCATGAGAAAGCCGAGCATAGAAGTTATGAATGATAATTTCTCTTGAGAGCTCATGATTGGGGCATGAATATAGCATTGATTTAAGCCTCCCCAAGCTTGAGCGATGCTTTCTCTATCACGAGTCCAAAAATTGTAAATATAATTCTGATCATGATGTACCAAATGCATAGGATAAAACTTTTGATGAAATTCCAATTTCAACCGATTGTAGTCCCATGATCCAGTATCATCACATAGCCTATACCATGTCAACGCCTTATCCTTCAAAGATAAAGGAAAGACCTTCTTATTGACCTCATCCTCGGGCACACCTGCAAGCTTAAATAAACCACAAACTTCATCTACATAGATTAGATGCAAGTCTGGATGTGATGTTCCATCTCCTGTAAAAGGATTAACCAGCAGTTTCTCAAGCATACCCGAAGGAAATTCAAAGCAAATATTTTCAGTAGGTGCAGCAGGTTGAGGAGCAACTCTTTGTGCTTCCGTTCGAGGTGAAGATACCCTGAACAAGCCCCTCAAAGTATTAGTATCCATAGTGACAAGTGACAACAAATTTCAGCACACTATATGAATGTTTCCTTACCAAGTTCCACTTACCAAAGGCGCTTCACTCCCCGGCAACGGCGCCAGAAAAGAGTCTTGATGACCTACAAGTATAGGGGATCAATCGTAGTCCTTTCTATAATAAGAGTGTCGAACCCAACGAGGAGCAGAAGGATCTGACAAGTGGTTTTCAGCAAGGTAAAATCTGCACGCACTGAAATTGTCGGTAACAAGTGATTGTGTGGTGAGATGATTCGTAGCAAGCAACAAGTAACAAAAGTAGCAGCGGTGCAGCAAAGTGGCCCAATCCCTTTTGTTGCAAGGGACAAGCCTGGACAAAGTCTTATAGGAGGAAAAACGCTCCCGAGGACACACGGGAATTTCTGTCATGCTAGTTTTCATCATGTTCATATGATTCACGTTCGTTACTTTGATAGTTTGATATGTGGGTGGACCGGAGCTTGGGTACTACCCTTACTTGGATAAGCATCCCACTTATGATTAACCCCTCTCACAAGCATCCGCAACTACGAAAGAAGAATTAAGACAAAGTCTAACCATAGCATTAAACTAGTGGATCCAAATCAGCCCCTTGCGAAGCAACGCATAAACTAGGGTTTAAGCTTCTGTCACTCTAGCAACCCATCATCTACTTACTACTTCCCAATGCCTTCCTCTAGGCCCAACTAATGGTGAAGTGTTATGTAGTCGACGTTCACATAACACCACTAGAGGAAAAACAACATACAACATATCAAATTACCGAACGAATACCAAATTTTCACATGACTACTATTAGCATGACTTATCCCATGTCCTCAGGAACAAAAGTAACTACTCACAAAGCATAATCATATTCATGACCAGAGAGGTAATGAGTAGCATCAAGGATCTGAACATAAACTCTTCCACCAAGTAATCCAACTAGCATCAACTACAAAGAGTAATCAACACTACTAGCAACCTTACAAGTACCAATCGGAGTCACGAGACGGAGATTGGTTACAAGTGATGAACTAGGGTTTGGAGATGAGATGGTGCTGATGAATATGTTGATGGTGACGAGTCCCCTCCGATGAGAGGAGTGTTGGTGATGACGATGGCGACGATTTCCCCCTCCGGGTGGGAAGTTTCCCCGGGAGGATCGTCTTGCCGGAGCTCTAGATTGGTTCTGCTCAAGTTCCGCCTCGTGGCGGCGGCGAAACCACGAAAAAGCTCCTCCCTGATTTTTTCCTGGACGAAACCCTCCATATAGCCAAAGAGGGGAGCAAGTGGGCCAGTGGGCTGCCACAAGCCCTCATGGCGCGGCCAGGCGGTGGCTGCGCCGTGCAGGCTTGTGGGCACCCGCTGGTGCCCCTGTGGCACTTCTTCGGCCCAGTATTTTTGATAAATCAGGAAAAATATCCTCGTTGATTTTTATTTGCTCGCTAGCTAATTATGCCATTGATATTAGTTTACCGTGAGACCTATGTGTCACTTGCTTATGTGGTTAACTTGTGATCTTGCTGAAATTCTGGTTATGAGTTAGACATAGTTGCAACAACAAGATCAAACAGAGTTTGTCAAAGTTTTTCTTTTTCTTTCAGTTTGTCAACTGAGTTGCTTGAGGACAAGCAAGGTTCTAAGCTTGGGGGAGTTGATACGTCTCCATCGTATCTACTTTTCCAAAATCTTTTGCCCTTGTTTTGGATTCTAATTTGCATGATTTGAATGGAACTAACCCGGAGTGACGCTGTTTTCAGCAGAATTGCCATGGTGTTGTTTTTGTGCAGAAATGAAAGTTCTCGGAATGTCCTGAAAATTTACGGAGAATATTTCTGGAAAATATGAAAAATACCTGTGCAAAGATCCACCAGAGGGGACGGGCCAGTGGGCCACAAGCACTGTAGCCGCGGCCTCCCCCTGGCCGCGGCTACCAGGCTTGTGGGGCCCACGTGGCTCTGCCGCCCCCAATTCCAGCGCTATTTATTCCCTTTCGTCCCGGAAAAAAATCAAGAGAGAAGAGTTCATCGCGTTTCACGATCCAGAGGCGCCGCCACATCCCGTTCTTGCCCCGGAGGGCAGATCTGGAGGCCGTTTTGGGCTCCGGATCAAGGAGATCGTCGCCATCGTCATCATCAACCTTCTTCCCTCTCCAATTCCATGAAGCTCTTCATCGTTCGTGAGTAATCTATACGTAGGCTCTCTGGGCGGTGATGAGTAGGATGAGATCTATCATGTAATCGAGTTAGTTTTAACGGGGATTGATCCCTAGTATCCACTATGTTCTGAGATTGATGTTGCTACTACTTTGCCATGCTTAATGCTTGTCACTAGGGCCCGAGTGCCATGAATTCAGATATGAAATTATTATGTTGTCACCAATATATGTGTGTTTCAGATTTGATCTTGCAAGTTGTAGTTACCTACTATGTGTTATGATCCGGCAACCCCGGAGTGACAATAACCGGAACCACTCCCGGTGATGACCATAGTTTGAGGAGTTCATGTGTTCAGCAAGTGTTAACGCGTTGGTCCGGTTCTTTATTAAAAGGAGAACCTTAATATCCCGTAGTATCCATTTGGACCCCGCTGCCACGGGAGGGATAGACAATAGATGTCATGCACGTTCTTTTCCCTAAGCACGTATGACTACACACGGAATGCATGCCTACATCACATTGACGAACGGGAGCTAGCCACATATCTCTCCGTGTTATAACTGTTGCATGATGAATGTAATCCAACAAATCACCGATCCATTGCCTACGAGTTTGTCACACTGCTATTGTTACTTGCTGCTGCTGTTACTTGCTTTGCTCTGCTGCTGTTACTACTGTTGCTGCTATTGTTACTTGCTGCTACTGTTACTTGCTTTGTCCTGCTGCTACTGCCACTACTGTTGCTACTACTGTTACTTGATGTTGTTGTTACTTGCTACTGTTGCTACTTGCTACTGCTTTTACTCTTGTTGTTGCTTGCTACTGCTGTTACTCGTTACAGTGCTACTACCTGCTACAATACTTTTCTGGCGTCATTGATACTTCAGTTAGGAATAATCTGCCGTCAACAGATTCTCTCCTAGCACCGTTGCTATCATACTACCTTTGCTGCTTATATCCTGCTTGCAGATACTAATCTTTCAGGTGTGGTTGAGCCGACAACTCAACTGCTAATACTGGAGAATATCCTTTCACTCCCATCGTGTCGAACCAACAAATTTGGGTTGAATACTCTACCCTCAAAGACTGCCGCGATCCCACACGCTGGTGGGCCATTGCAAGATAATTGCTAATTGTTGAGCAACTCGAAGCAACAGGCTGCTAAGGTCCACCACCTCGAACCATATGGACTCGCGGCGGAAGTGAACCTTGTCACCGAAGAGTACGTCCAGCTGGATTTTGCCGATAGGTGAGCAGGAATGCCCCGGTACGATGCCGTGGAAGACAGTGCTGGTCGGCAAGACGTCCGTCTCCTTGAGCCCGAGCTTGAGGAGGGTGTTGAGGTAGAGGATGTTGATGCTGTTGTCGTCGTCGACCAACACCTGGGAGAACCGGCAGGTGAGCCTCTTGGAGGCGAAGGTGGGGTCAAGGACGAGCGCGTATGAGCCCGGGTTGGGCATCACCCCAGGATGGTCGACCCAGATCCATGTGATGGGCTTTTCAGACCAGTGCATGTATTGAGGAACCGGGTGACCGTGGCATTCACCTCACGCTGTCGCTGGCGCAGGCTATGCTTGTCGTCGTCTTCACTGGTGAAGACGACGAATGCTCCGTCTTAATGGGGGTAGTCGTCGTGGAGACGGCCGTCATCGTGAGGCGGCGGCGGTGGAGCCGGAGTAGGACCGAGAGCCGGAGCTTGAGGCGCAACCTGTGCACCTGGGGCAGCCGGCAAGCCCTCCCCTTGCGACAGCTGTCATGCAAAGCTGCACTGTCGAAGGGTGTGGGTAGAAGGGTGTGCCCCAGAATGTATTTTGCAGGGTGCGTCAAGCATCTCCTCAAAGGTCTGCTGGGCAACCAGTTGCCCTTGTTAGACCGCTTCCGTTGGGAGCCGACCTGAGTAGCCGACGCCTCACCCTCCACGTTGGCTACCAACTTGCTATTGGAGCGCGAATCTAGCTGATCCGCCTTGTGCTTGTTGTTGTTCTGGCCGCCTCGATTGTCTCCAACCGGCTTAGGAGTAGCCGACGTGGGGATAGCCTTGTCCGAGGCGGTCACCTTGAATCGCATCGCGGAGTCGGCCGTGGCGTACTTGTCCGCCTTGGCCATGAGAACCGCCAGAGAGGTGGGCTCAGAGCACATGAGCTTGTGCTTGAGGAGAGTGTCGTCTCGGCAACCGTGAATGAAGTACTGGATGGCCTGTACCTCATGCACTCCCTCACAGGAGTTGCGAAGCTCCGTCCAGCGTGTGACGTAGTCGCGAAGGGGTTTGCCGGGCCTTTGGACGCACATGGCCAGCTTGCGGGGCCGACCAGTACGCTTGTAAGTGCCAGTGAAGTGGCGGACAAACGCCTCCTCGAAGTCCACCCATGAGTTGACACTACCGACTCGAAGGCTGTTAAGCCATGTCCGAGCCGAGCCAACCAACATGAGTGGCACGTAGCGGACTGCTACGCGCTTGTTGCCCCTGGCAATGCCAACGGCGGTGGTGTAGTCGATCAGCTAGTCCTCTGGCTTGGCGGTGCCGTTGTACTTGGGAGTATCCCAAGGCAAGGTGACGCCTCGGGGAAACGGCTCCCCTCGGGACCGGGGCCGAAGCAGGCCGGACCGATGGGACCATCCTCCTCCAGAAGAGCTGACTGTGCCAGGGCGTTAAGACGCGTGCGGGCGTCGTGGTCGCCCTAGGGAGCACGAGCGCCGATCCGAGCTGCAATCGGAAGGGCACCTTGCGAACCGGTGGCATGGGTCCTCCCCTGACGAGGAACCTCATACATCGAGTCGCTCTCGTCATCTCCACGACGCCGACTCGAAGTATGCTCGCTCTGGCGCTGGGAGCGCCTGTCATGGCTTCCCTCGCCCTTCCGGCCGGAAGTGCGATGCGAGGAAGATCCCTCATCATGCTGATGACTGCTGGGGTTGCGGTGCGCTCTGGGGTTGGCTCCCGGAGACTCTGATTGGGCTTGACCGGGGTCAAGCTGTGTTTGCTGCTCGTTGGAGGCGTCAAGGAGATCCTTGACCCGCTTCTCCTGGAAGGCGCGCTCCTCGCCCTCCAAACTCGGCATTTCTGCCATGGGCTCCTAGGCCGCCCGCAAGTTGGCTGCAGGAGTCTCGTAGATGGGGTGCTTGCCGCCTAGAATCTCGACGATGACCCAGCCGCGACCGCGGATCGAGCCACGCCGGCTAGGGGCCTCGGAGACCGGAGTGAGGCCATATGCAGAGTTATACTCGCGTTGTGTGGCCTCCATCCGGCGTTTCGCCGATGCAATGGTTATGCCCTCCTCCAAGATCTGCATGCGAACCTCCTCCAGCAAGGCTCGCGCGTCGTTAGGGTTTGTGGAGGCGGCGATGGGTGTCTTTAGGCCCGTAAGCATAGCCTGAAGAGTGTCAGCGGCGGGAGCAGCAGGCTCACCAGCGTCTGCTGACGCCTTGCCCTGAGTCGTGCTGGTGCCAGCGTCGATGACCATCACCTCCACGATGTTGGAGACGGTGGCGACATGGTATGGGGTGAAGAACCCCACAGACAGCGGAGGGCCGTCGAAGACGAGTACGTTGCTGGGGTACACGTCATGTGTAGGCGTCTCAACGATACAGAGCCTACTGAAGCTGGCGCATAACGCCTCGACATCGAAGTCCTCGCCAAAGTAGCGAGGACCATCGTTGAGGCGCAGGTCGCTAAAGAGAACGCTGAGGTTCTCCATAGCAGCGACGACGACGCGGGGAGGCACCTCGTCATCGGACTACTCGTCTGAATTCGCATGGCAGACAGGTACGTCGATCATCATCAGTGTTTCCTTAGCGAAGGCAGTCTCCACGGGCATGCAGATCGGTCCGGACGCGATGCATCCGGTGGTGTAGGTGCGGGGCCCCGCCCAGCGCGTAAAGCCAGCCGATGCCGTGATCGGCCCCACGGTGGGCGCCAAATGTGAGTGAATACTCACAACAAAAGCCATGGGTAGGCTAAAGAAGGTAGGAACCGAAGTGGCACCGGAGGCCGCTGGGGCGAGGTTGGTACAAGCATGGAACGCACAATGTACCAGGTTCAGGGCACTCCTAGAGATAATACCCCTAGTCCTGCCGGAGTGTATGATATGTATGAATGGGATTACAGGTTGCTCTGGGAGCTTTATTGCGAAGGAGGAGGAAGGAGCAGCCGGCTCGTCTCTGCCTCTCCTATGTGGTTGGTATGTGTGTGTGTCTGATCAGTTGACCGACCCTCCGCATGGAGGGGGGCGGGGGGGGGGGGTGAAAAGACCTCGATGACTCCTAGAGGGGGGGGTGAATAGGCTATTTAAAAACTTCTTCGGATTTGGCTTAAACCTAATGCGGAAATAAACTAAGAGGATACTTGTCAAGCACAAATCCTAGATGCACTAGACACTGCAACGTGTATCAACAACACGATCTACCAAGATGGACACAATACAGTTACTAACAAGCACAAGTAAGTTACACAAACTTACTTGAGCTATATCACACGACAAGTAGGTGAACGACACAAGATACTAGATTACAGTATAGCACACGATATATCATAAGCTGCAAGTGTGAACGTGTGGATATAGAGGGTATGCTTGAATGATTAATCTTGTACAAGAAATAGCCAACACAATATAATGAGCACAAACAATATGCAATGTGTGTATGCTCAAGTAACACAAGTAAACCACAAGTAAGGAGTTAGGGTTAAGGATAACCAAGGTCACTGAGACGAAGATGTACCCCGATGTTCACTTCCTTGGAGGGAAGCTAGTCACCGTTAGAGAGGTGGATGTTACTTCGAAGGCACACCAACGCCACGAAGTCTCACCCTATTCTCCCTTTGAGATAACACCACGAAGGCGTTTCTCAACCACTAGTGGTAAGCCTTTGAGGTGGCTTCCAAACCCTCACAAACTTTTCCGAGGGTAATCACACGGATTGATTCCTCTCCGAAGAACTCCTACCGCCTAGGAGTCTCCAACCTCCAAGAGTAACAAGATCACGGGGAATGCTCAAAACTTGCTCAAATCTCAAATAGCTTGGGTTGAGAGAAGGAGAGGGAGACGATCTATCTTTTGATTGGAACAACTCTCAAAGGGGCTCACAAATGCTCTTGGGATCTAAGATTTGGTGTGAGCAAATGTATGTGGGGTAGAAATGTGTTCTTATGAGGATATGGCTGTGTTGGGCACCCTCTCACGAAGTGGGAGGGGGGTATATATAGTGGGGAGAGTAAAACAACCGTTGGGGGCACTTAAGTCTGGCAATGGTTGGACATCCGGAAGTTTCTCGGATGTCCGGACGCCCACAAGGTGTCGGACGTCCGACAGGGGTCGGTCGTCCGAGAGATGTATATATATCTAGAATCACTGCGTAGTTGAACAGGGACCGGACGTCCGGAGGAAGCCGGAAGTCCGAGTTATTCGACTCAAACTTCTCTAGTGTGAGATTCCGGATTTCCGAAGGAGGTCGGACGTCCGGCTCTCGAACGTCCGGAGGGAGCCGGAAGTCCGAGTTATATGGCTCAAGTTTCTATGGTGCAAAGCTCCGGATTTCCGAAGCTGGCCGGACGTCCGACCCTCGGACGTCCGGAGGGAGCCGGAAGTCCAAGTTATATGGCTCTGATTTCTGTGGTATAGGATTCCGGATTTCCGAAGCAGTCGGTCGTCCGGCCCTCGGACGTCCGGAGGAAGCCGGATATCCGAGGCATTTGTTCTGTTTTCAGATAACAGCAGAGCAGTGGACATGTGGTCTGAGCAGAACAGTGGAGATGTAGTTTGAGCAAGTTCATCGCAAAACCTGTGATCCCCTCTTAATAGTGCGGGATCCCTAAAGACTCAAGAATTATAAAAGGGGTACCGATGATCCATACTTGAGTGTATACTTTTATTCGCTGATCATCACTCCGCACCACTAACGTCAAAGGGACTGATACCTTTGAGTTAGCCCTTTCACTTGAGCTTGATGTTGTTGTTCCTTCTTGGCTCAAGTTGAAAGCAAGACATGATGAAGTCTTCAAGTAGCTCTCCCATACAATGTGGAAAGCCTAGCTTATGTATTCATCTTCATTTGTCCACCATGTGAACATCCACAAGAATCAAGCATGTAGTGCTCAGGAATGCTTATCTTGATCTTGTCCTTGTTCGCACATGAGCTTGTCCTTATCAACACATGATCATTCACAATAGCTTAAAGAGGATTAGTGATTAGTTATCTATATGTGTGTTGTCAGCAACACCAAAACATGATTAAGGGCATGACTGCACTTTCAATCTCCCCCTTTTTGGTAGTTGATGACAACATACATATAGCTCTCAAAAATAGTAATAAACATGTGTGGCTTAGGAGAGATTTGTTACGATGCTTATGAAGGCCCCCCTGATTATATGGATAGTAAAATAGGTAAGTGCGGGAGCTCCCCCTTAGTGTGTGCATTGAAGATAATAGCATGATATAACACCATAATAGTTCAACAATACATAGCATATCATAAGAATCAATAATTAATAGCATATCATATGAATCAAGGCATATCATATGAATCAATAGGATAGCATAAAACTCATCATCATATGACACAACGATAATATCATGATATCTCATCACCACATGATAGTTCAACAATACATCATCCATAAGTGATGGCATAGCACATCATCCATAAGTATCGTTACATGGCACTGCATTAAGTTCGACATAATAATACATCATACCATACATTATGAGAGGAACTAAAATCGAAACTAAGATAAGATAATGTTCTCCCCCTTTGGCATCAAGGACCAAAAAGGAGGGAAACCCGGGAATGCTACCACATACTCAAATATCACCCTCATCAATATCATCATCATCAGGCATCATCCTCATCATCCTCATCCTCAGGCAAGCCACCGCCACCAGCCTCGTCAAGGAAATCAGCCCACTCAGGACCAGATGGGAAGCCAAAGTCAGAAGGAGGAGCAGCAGGGAGATCCTCATCGTCACTCACATCAAGAGCTCCCGAGTCTCTCAGACGAGCCTTGAGGGCATTCTTGGAGGAGACGAGGCGAGAAACCACATCATGAGTTTGACCGCACTAGAAAGAGAAGGCCTTCATCATAGCAGAATGTGCCTTGCCAATGAATTTGGCAAAGCGACCAAGAGGAGCTGAGCTGGATGAAGGGGTTGTTGACCGGGCAGCAGTGCGGCGAGTGGAGGTGGTGGATGGGGTTTTCTTGGGAGCATAGTTATCCGCCATGTGAGCGGGAATGACCCACTTGTGATGCGTGTGAGTGGGAGCAACAGTGAATTCAGCAACATGGTGAATAAAAGCCTGGATGAAGGGGGCATGAGGGAAGGCGCGCTTGTATTGAAAACTAGCAAGCCGAATCTCATGCCATAGAAAGTGAGGCACATTAATCTTGCACGTGGGGGACTCGTGTAAATGTGACATGATGTCAATACAGTAGCCACTGCAGGATCCCCTATCACCCATCTTGGGATAGATGGTGCGGATAAGACACTGAAAAATGATAAAGTAGGGAGAGCGCGAGATGGATACTTGGTTAAGATCCTTCATCCGTTCATCTGCATCAAGTTCACGAAGTGGTTTTAGGAGAAACCCACACGCCTCAATTGGCTTATGTGCATGGTTAGGATCATTCTTATGGATTTTGAAGCCGGAGTCAGGGAAACCGAGTGCGGCAACAAACTCATCATAAGTGGCTGTGAACTGAACATCACAAGTCATCCATCTAACAGTGTTGTTTGAGCCAAAGAAACATGTGGCATAGAATTGATGAATAGCTGCACCGTTAAAATCATACCTAAAAGCAAAAGGGGGCAGCGAGCCCCGATGACTCAATGAGCTCAATGGCACCCGGGTATTTCACCGGGTGCGTGCGAATATGCTCAAGATCAATAAAGTGATGGACAGAGAGACCCTTAGGAACAATGACAGTAGTAAAGATGTCGGCTTGGACGTTTGTGAGGAAATGTGAGTCCATAGAGTCACGTACAACAGAAAATTGGTCAACGTTGCGGCGGAAAGTGAAGTAGGAAGACTTAGGAACCATGGTGAAGTCTTTGACTTCACGACCTAAAGTAGGAGGAGGTTCAAGAGAGATGTGACGAGCTTCACCTTCGGGCTGTTCAGGAGGAGGCGGTGGCATATAGGAGGGCCTGCGAGTCCCAGGCTTTGGCATAGTCTTCCGCACGGCGGGCTGTTCAGCACGGTCCTCAGCTGCAAGCTCATCCTCGAAGTCAGAGCCATTAGACGAGGAGGGGAGCTGTTTAGGAGGACGCCGGGCGATCCGTTTGAAGGGACGGCGTTGCCCATCGGAGTCATCCGACCCCGTGCCAGTAGGGGCACGAGCGGATGAGCCAGCAGTGTTCTTCCGGGCAGTGTGCTTAATCTTGGGCGTGATGGAACAAGGCCTGCAGATCGAGACCACAGAGGAAGGGAAGACGGATCCCGTGGACGAGATCGGATCCCGCAGAGGAGATCAGCCAGAACCGGGGAGCAGGGCCACCGGTGGTGGCGCGGGCGAGCTCCTCTGGCGCTGGCAGCGGCGGCTGTGGTGGCAGCTGGGAGAAAAGGAGGCGCCTGGGGGCTAGGGTATGGCCCAGCCCGCGCCCTTCTATTTATAGAGCTCCCGATGTGTCGGACGTCCGACAGACGTCGGACGTCCGGAGAGTATTTAGCCGTCGGACGACCGACATGGGCCGGACGTCCGGAGTGTGTTTAGCCGCCGGACATCCGAGACTCGTCGGACGACCGAGAGTACCAATAGGCAGAGGCAATTTCTGGGATTTGGATGATGAGGTGATAAGGAGTATCTCGCATGTGTAGTAACCAAAGGGGCCTCTCAACTAACATATTTTGGACATGGTATGATGTAAATCTTTTAATTTGATTACTATGATAAGTGTGGGTCCAAAATACCGTCAAACACATGAGTGCATAGAATCATGCACAAGTTATCCTATTATAAGAGCAAGGCACATGACACAGGGGCCATGTCACAAATTTGTCTCATTCATATGACCATGAAGTGCTAAGAGAACACCAACACTAAGCATTTCATCAATGTGATTGACAAGGACATAGAGGAAATTACAAAGTGGAAAAAGTATTATGTTCATGCCATGATGCAACCTACACAGGGTTGACTCTAATGTTGTACATGCATGAAGTAAATACTTGTTACCGGAAAAGCATTGGTATGGCGTAGAAGTAGCCGAGTCCTGTCTTGACTCTAATTTCTTCGTGACCAGCACCATCTTCTTCTGAGAATAAGTCAAGATAACAATGCTTCTCCAAAGTACCTAAACCACCAATTAAGCACAATATGGTCCCCAAACTTATTGGGTCCGAAGTATTTAGCCCAACTACAATATATATAGGGTAAGATCACTCAATTATGTGCATATAGATATAAGTTTTACTTTCAAGCACACCTTAACCTTTTAATGGATACGTCTGATTTACCATATACATATATTGGATCAAAGATACGATAGACACGGCATGTGCATCTACACATAGTAGATATGCCTACACAAGCCTATCAAAATCCAAGGATATACAATTTGGACAAATGAACACATAATTTTCTATTACAGAACATTCATGTCGTCCAAAATGGATTAGGGTGACAAATCAACATATGGTAGCACCCCAAGTTCAACACATGAACCGGTCAAGGCATTAAACCATGTAAGGTATTCATTTTGCACAACCTTACATGCATGTCTCACCCTAGTAGATGTATAAGTGTAGGTAATATGATTATAACTCCCACAGCATTATGAAATAAATAGTGCGAGCTCAAAAGACATGCATGGGAGATTACCGGGAGAGACATGAATTTCTCGGCAAGTTAAGTAGGTCAAATGAGGACAAAGCCGAAATAAAATGACCATGGAAAACACTACCAAGCCAGAGATACTATGTGTGAGAGAACACAATGGCATTTAGAATTATCAGTGGTGGTAGGTGCCAAACGAGCACAAAGATCGTTTTATACTCACACAAGTGTGATATGGGAGTTCAACCATAAGCATAATGTTTAGATGTCATACGTTAACATCCCAATTAGTTAGATCATGGTGTGGAGAAAATAATTCGAAAGGCATGCATCAACTATGCCCTTCTTTTAGATACGATCTAGCGGCTAAGCCATGAGTATTGGTGTAGTAGGACGTCATACTCACGCACATCTAAGGGATTTAGACACCAACAGGGTTATAATGCGAATTAAGACATGTGGAGCATGACACGCCACACCGTTATAGAATAACCCCATGTCGTATATTCTTAGTGGCATACATCGGATGTTTTATCTTACCAGGGGATGTGACGTGCACAAAGCATATCACACTCCCATAATGTGATAATCCATGTATTTATCATACAAGGCAATCAATCATCCAACTAAGCTGATAAGTGGATGCCAATTTGACCTTCGGATGGCTTTGACATCAAACGAATTGATTGGATAATCTTGCACCGTGAATACCATATGGAGTCCAATACATATATACACATTTTGGGTTAGTGATGTGCGTAGAGCAGAACACTCCCCCTTAATGTGATGAGCTATTAACGTCTCAAAAGACCCACACATCGGTGCAGCTAGGATGCAAGTAATGATCAGGACTACACACAACTATATGATATACATAACGACCTACACATGATATATAACACATAACAATCATACTAGTAGGCGCAACATGTCAAAGTACATGCTAGGTACCAAACCTACACATGAGAAGGAGTGGGGCAGGCAACTTTCAATGTAAACAATTTAAGTACAAGTTACCGCAAAGAGGCACATTGGATATGGGATATGGGCTCGATAATCCAAATGACTTGGCTTGAGATAATACGAATGATGAAGAGTCCTTAAATCTTCATTGTGTATCCAAGTCTCCAATGTCCTCCAAAACCACCTATTGATCAAGTTTGAGCTTGTTGGTCCCCAACTACGTTGGGTCCTAAGAGGTTAGTCACAATAGGCTTGGAAACCCAAATGGTTCTTTTCTTGACACCATTTTGAGTACCAACAAACTTGGCAAACACATTGCCAACCTTATCCTTCCCAAGGGAATAGCTATCATCAATAGTGATTGGGTTGGATATGTTACCTCTCGTGCAAGACAAAGCGACGTGACCCTTCTCATGACATAAGTAGCAACATCTACCCTTTGTTTTCTTCCCAGTTGATTTCTCACCTCGGGGAGTGTTGGCTTGGGTCTTATTGGGAAGAGACCTTCCTTCAACTTGTAGCTGAGTGTGTGATTGAGTTTGTGGCCGCTTCCCTTGTTGCTTGTGACTTTGAGACTTCGTCTTCAGAGGGCAAGATCTAACATGGTGCCCTTTAACTTTGCACTTGAAGCAAATGATTTTGGCCGAATTCTTAACTTGTTCTAGGTCACTCTTGTTCTTGTTTGAGTTTACTCCAACATCATTTTTGTCATTCAGAGTTGTTTGCTCACACATGACGTTGTTGAGTGTGGACATCCCTTCATGATACTGTTCCAAGTCTTTCTTCAAACAAGTGAATTGGGCCTTGAGGTCTTCGATTTCCTCTGCACGGTTAGTGTCAATGCAAGTACTAGAGGAAGTGTAGGCTTCAATGTTAGAGCAACAAGGCAAGGAAAGTAATTCATCACACGAGGTAGCAACATTATGAGTAGACGAATTACGAGGACTAGCACATGGAAATGTAGTACTTTGATTAGAAGTGGTGCCATTGTCCACATGAGGCTCACTTGATGTTACCTTGGTGATGATAGCCTCATGAGCTAACTTTTGTACATTATGGGATGTTAGAAGATCGGCATGAGAGCTTGTGAGCATTACATGGTTTTCTTCCAACTTCCCATAATTGCTAGTTAGTAAATCAAGTTGAGCACGTAGCTCAACATTCTCCTTCAATGTTGATACTTCAAAAGAGATAGGGTTAGTTGTACAAGTATCATCAACAATATGAGAGGAGTAAGTAGCGATTAGAGACTTCTCATGAGTAGATTGAAGCTCCTCATATATCTTAGAGGTTTTGATGAGCTCTCCCTTGACATTCTTGCATTCAAGGAGAAGGACCTCAAAATCCTTTTTAAGTTTATCATGAGCAACTTCAATCTCTCCTTTTGTAGATCTTAAGTCTCTACATGCTTGATGACTCTTCTCAAGTTCATGTTCAAGTTGTTCACTTTTAGCTTGTTCATGATTAAGTGAATCATTACAATTTTCAAAGTAAGCAAGAACATCTTGGAATCTTTGAAGAGCGTTATTTTTAGCTTTATGAAGAATTTTACTGATCACATAGATATTTTCAGTCAAGTCATCATCATCATCCTCATCGCAAATATCATCGTTATTGCATGGGGAAGATGATACCTCATTATTACCTCTTGCCATGAGGCACATGTGAACTGGAGGAGTTGATGATGATTCTTTTGGTGAATCAGATTCTTCATTAGTCAAAGGTACTTCATATTTCTTGATTTTCCCTAAATGATTAGTCATAGAACAACTAGGGAGAAACAAGATATTTTGATCAAGAGGACACGGGAAAGCAGACATATCACCACAAACATTTGTCGAGGGATCTTTAGGTGAAATGCATGACCTATCAGCACAATAATTTACACTACGTGTGGTGCTAGATATGCTCGTGTCCATAGAGGCTATGACATTTTCATCAACATATATTTCTTCACTCACCATGTCATTACCTTGTGAGATTGAAGATGCTAAGGTGTGCAAGCAATCAGATATGGAAGTAGTGGTGGACTCTTTATGATCGAAAAGAGTGAAGAGCTCATGCACCAACTCCTTCATCATAATATCGTCTTCATCAAGATTGGACCCACCATATATATCTTCAAGTTTAGTCCAAACTTCATGAGGTGACTTGCAAGTCGAGATAGACTTAAACACTTCAGGACTTATGGTTCGATGAATGGCAAGAAAAGCCTCACAATCAAGATACATTTCATTAGTAGATGAAGATGCATCATCCTTTTTGTCGGCAATCCCTACAAGAACAATTCGTAAAGTATTTGGGCCCATGGCCCGAAAGTGATGAAGCATACAAATTATCCATAGGGTATAATTTCTGCCATCAAAGTCAAAGGTGTCATTGTGCACTAATCCAATAGTCGACATCGATACTCTCTAGGTCGTGAAACCTAATTAAAGACAAACCTTGCTCTGATACCAATTGAAAAGACCTCGATGACGCCTAGGGGGGGCGGTGAATAGGCTATTTAAAAACTTCTTCGGGTTTGGCTTAAACCTAATGCGGAAATAAACTAAGAGGATACTTGTCAAGCACAAATCTTAAATTTACTAGGCACTGCAACGTGTATCAACAACACGATCTACCAAGATGGACACAATACAGTTACTAACAAGCACAAGTAAGTTACACAAACTTACTTGAGCTATATCACACGACAAGTAGGTGAACGACACAAGATACTAGATCACACTATAGCACACGATATATCATAAGCTGCAAGTGTGAACGTGTGGATATAGAGGGTATGCTTGAATGATTAATATTGTACAAGAAATAGCCAACACAATATAATGAGCACAAACAATATGCAATGTATGTATGCTCAAGTAACACAAGTAAACCACAAGTAAGGAGTTAGGGTTAAGGATAACCAAGGTCACTGAGACGAAGATGTATCCCGATGTTCACTTCCTTGGAGGGAAGCTAGTCACCGTTAGAGAGGTGGATGTTACGACGAAGGCACACCAATGCCACGAAGGCTCACCCTATTCTCCCTTTGAGATAACACCACGAAGGCGTTTCTCAACCACTAGTGGTAAGCCTTTGAGGTGGCTTCCAAACCCTCACAAACTTTTCCGGGGGTAATCACACGGATTGATTCCTCTTCGAAGAACTCCTACCACCTAGGAGTCTCCAACCTCCAAGAGTAACAAGATCACGGGGAATGCTCAAAACTTTCTCAAATCTCAAATAGCTTGGGTTGAGAGAAGGAGAGGGAGACGATCTATCTTTTGATTGGAACAACTCTCAAAGGGGCTCACAAATGCTCTCGGGATCTAAGATTTGGTGTGAGCAAATGTATGTGGGGGTAGAAATGTGTTCTTATGAGGATATGGCTGTGTTGGGCACCCTCTCACGAAGTGGGAGGGGGGGGTATATATAGTGGGGAGAGTAAAACAGCCGTTGGGGGCACTTAAGTCTGGCAGTGGTCGAACATCCGACAGTTTCTCGGATGTCCGGACGCCCACAAGGTGTCGGACGTCCGACAGGGGTCGGTCGTCCGAGAGATGTATATATATCTAGAATCACTGTGTAGTTGAACAGGGACCGGACGTCCGGAGGAAGCCGGAAGTCCGAGTTATTCGAATCAAACTTCTCTGGTGTGAGATTCCGGCCGAAGGAGGTCAGACGTCCGGCCCTCGGACGTCCGGAGGGAGCCGGAAGTCCGAGTTATATGGCTCAAGTTTCTCTGGTGCAAAGCTCGTGATTTTCGAAGCTGGTCGGACGTCCGGCCCTCGGACGTCCCGAGGGAGCCGGAAGTCCGAGTTATATGGCTCTGATTTCTCTGGTATAGGATTCCGGATTTCCGAAGCAGTCGGTCGTCCGGCCCTCGGACGTCCGGAGGAAGCCGGATGTCCAAGGCATTTGTTCTGTTTTCAGATAACAGCAGAGCAGTGGAGATGTGGTCTGAGCAGAATAGTGGAGATGTAGTTTGACCAAGTTCATCGCAAAACCTGTGATCCCCTCTTAATAGTGCGGGATCCCTAAAGACTAAAGAATTATAAAAGGGGTACCGATGATCCATACTTGAGTGTATACTCTTATTCGCTGATCATCACTCCGCACCACTAACGTCAAAGGGACTGATACCTTTGAGTTAGCCCTTTCACTTGACCTTGATGTTGTTGTTCCTTCTTGGCTCAATTTGAAAGCAAGACATGATGAAGTCTTCAAGTAGCTCTCCCATACACAATGTGGAAAGCCTAGCTTATGTATTCATCTTCATTTGTCCACCATGTGAACATCCACAAGAATCAAGCATGTAGTCCTCAGGAATGCTTATCTTGATCTTGTCCTTGTTCGCACATGAGCTTGTCCTTATCAACACATGATCATTCACAATAGCTTAAAGAGGATTATTGATTAGTTATCTATATTTGTGTTGTGGGCAACACCAAAACATGATTAAGGGTATGACTGCACTTTCAGGGGGTTTATAGACGAACCCACCGGACTACAATATGGATAAAGGGTACAAGAGTGCGACCCGGCTCGTAGCCTCGCCGGCTGGCCACGGGGCCCGCGGTGGTCTTATCTTGTCGCTTGAGGGCCCCGCCGGCTGAAAGGTCCCATCTGGCTGTTGGACCCGCCGGCTAGAAAATGAGGCTCTCGCGTGAGGTTGACACAGGACACGTGCGGCATGTCCGGCTCGTCCAGCGAGATTTGTCATGGGCACACAGTACGGACGCCTCCATTGTTCCCACGCCGAGTGCAGTAATGGAGTGGGAGTTTGACGGGCCGACATTGTGCTGGGTGATGGATGATGACCCACAAGTGTAGGGGATCTATCGTAGTCCTTTCGGTAAGTAAGAGTGTCGAACCCAACGAGGAGCAGAAGGCTCTAATAAATGGATTTCAGCAAGGTAATAACTGCAAGCACTGAAAGTAGCGGTAACAAGTGATTGTGTAGCGAGGTGAAATGTAGCAAGCAAAGAGTAACAAGTAACAAGTAGTAGCAACGGTGCAGCAAGTGGCCCAATCCCTTTTGTAGCAAGGGACAAGCCTGAACAAAGTCTTATAGGAGGAAAAACGCTACCGAGGACACACGTGAATTTCTGTCATGCTAGTTTCATCATGTTCATATGATTCACGTTCGTTACTTTGATAGTTTGATATGTGGGTGGACTGGCGCTTGGGTACTGCCCTTAATTGGACAAGCATCCAACTTATGATTAACCTCTCCCGCAAGCATCCGCAACTACAAAAGAAGAATTAAGACAAAGTCTAACCATAGCTTTAAACTAGTGGATCCAAATCAGCCCCTTACAAAGCAACACATAGACTGGGGTTTAAGCTTCTGTCACTCCAGCAACCCATCATCTACTTACTACTTCCCAATGCCTTCCTCTAGGCCCAAATATGGTGAAGTGTTATGTAGTCGACGTTCACATAACACCACTAGAGGAAAAGACAACATACAACATATGAAAATAACGAACGAATATCAAATTCACATGACTATTATTAACATGACTTATCCCATGTCCTCAGGAAAAAAAGTAACTACTCACAAAACATAATCATAATCATGATCAGAGGTGTAATGAATAGCATCAAGGATCTGAACATAAACTCTTCCACCAAGTAATCCAACTAGCATCAACTACAAAGAGTAATCAACACTACTAGCAACCTTACAAGTAACAATCGGAGTTGCGAGACGAAGATTGGTTACAAGAGATGAACTAGGGATTGGAGAGGAGATGGTGCTGATGAAGATGTTGATGAAGATGCCTCCCCTCCTACGAGAGGAGTGTTGGTGATGAAGATGCCTCCCCTCCCAACGAGGAGCAGAAGGATCTGACAAGTGGTTTTCAGCATGGTATTCAGTGCAAGCACTGAAATTATCGGTAACAGATGGTTGTGTGAAAGATGATTCGTAGCAAGTAGCAAGTAACAATAGTAACAACGGTGCAGCAAAGTGGCCGAATCCCTTTTTTAGCAAGGGACAAGCCTGGACAAACTCTTATAGGAGGTAAAGCGCTCCCGAGGACACATGGGAATTTCTGTCAAGCTAGTTTTCATCATGTTCATACGATTCGTGTTCACTACTTTGATAGTTTGATATGTGGGTGGACCGGTGCTTGGGTACTGCCATTACTTGGACAAACATCCCACTTATGATTAACCCCTCTCGCAAGCATGCGCAACTAAGAAAGAAGAATTAAGACAAAGTCTAACCATAGCATTAAACTAGTGGATCCAAATCAGCCCCTTACGAAGCAACGCATAAACTAGGGTTTAAGCTTCTGTCACTCTAGCAACCCATCATCTACTTACTACTTCCCAATGCCTTCCTCTAGGACCAAATAATGGTTAAGTGTTATGTAGTCGACGTTCACATAAAACCACTAGAGGAAAAACAATATACAACGCATCAAAATATCGAACGAATACCAAATTCACATGACTATTTATAGCATGACTTATCCCATGTCCTCAGGAACAAAAGTGACTACTCACAAAGCATAATAATATTCATGACCAGAGAGGTATTGAATAGCATAAAGGATCTGAACATATAATATTCCACCGAGTAATCCAACTAGCATCAACTATAAAGAGTAATTAACATGACTAGCAACCTTACAAGTACCAATCGGAGTCGCGAGACGGAGATTGGTTACAAGAGATGAACTAGGGTTTGGAGATGAGATGGTGCTGATGAAGATGTTGATGGTGGTGAGTCCCCTCCGATGAGAGGAGTGTTGGTGATGACGATGGCGACGATTTCTCCCTCCTGGAGGGAAGTTTCCCCGGCAGGACGACCCTGCCGGAGCTCTAGATTGGTTCTGCTCAAGTTCCATGTCGTGGCGGCGGTGATTCCTCATGAAAGCCTCCTCTTGATTTTTTCTGGAACGAAATCCTCCTTATAGCAAAAGAGGGGGGCCAAAGGGGGTAGGCCGCGCCTAGCAGGCTTGTGGCCTCCTAGTGGCTCCTCTCTGGTACTTCTTCTGCCCAGTACTTTTTATAAATTCCAAAATAATTCCTCGTTGATTTTCACCACTTTTGGAGTTGTGTAGAATAGGTATCTCAAACTTGCTCCTTTTTCAGGCCAGAATTCCAGCTGTCGGCATTCTCCCTCTTCATGTAAACCTTGTAAAAGAAGAGAGAAAAGGCATAATTATTGTACCATGAAGTGTAATAACAGCCCATAAAGCGATAAATATCAACATAAAAGTATGATGCAAAATGGACGTATCAATGGAACAACGCCGAACGGACGACACCTCCGTGTTCAACACAACACGGTTTATGCCCGAAAACCTTCCAGAAGCCAAATGGACACTTCCTATATATCAATCTTTGTCTCCAGACCATTCCGGAAACCCTCGTGACATTCGGGCTCTCATCCGGGACTCCGAACAACATTCGGGCACCAACATCAATAATTCAACTATACTGAAAACGTCACAGAACCTTAAGTGTGCAGACCCTCCGGGTTCGAGAACTATGTAGACATGACCGCGACATTCTTAGGTCAATATCCAATAGCGGGACGTGGATGTCCATATTGGATCCTACATATTCTATGAAGATCTTTATCGGTTGAACCTCTATGTCAATGATTTAGTTAATCCCTTATAATATTCCCTTTGTCCTTCGGTATGTTACTTGCCCGAGATTCGATCGTCGGTATCTCTATAACTATTTCAATCTCGTTGCCGGAAAGTCTCTTTACTCGTTCTGTGATACAAAATATCGTGGATAACTCTTTAGTCACATTGCTTGGAAGGCTTGTTTGTGATCTTGTATTACCGAGTGGGCCCCGAGTTACCTCTCCGTCATACGGAGTGACAAATCCCAGTCTTGATACATGCTAACTCAACGGACACCTTTGGAGATACCTGTAGCGCCTTTATAGTCACCTAGTTACGTTGTGACATCTGATACACACAACGCATTCCTCCGGTGTCAGTGAGTTACTTGATCTCATGGTCATAGGAATGTGTACTTGAGATGCAGAAAACAGTAGCAATAAAATAACACGATCACATGCTATGTTCATAGTTTGGGTCTTATCCATCATATCATTCTCCTAATGATGTGATCCCGTTATAAAGTGACAACACTTGTCTATGGCTAGGAAACCATAACCATCTTTGATCAACGAGCTGGTCAACTAGAGGCTTACTAGGGACAGTATTTTGTCTATGTATCCACACATGTATTTGTGTTTCCATTCAATACAATTCCAGCATGGATAATAAACGATTGTCTTGAAACATGAAATATAATAATAACTATTTTATTATTGCATCTACGGCATATTTCCAACAGTCTCCCACTTACACTAGAGTCAATGATCTAGCTTCACATCACTATGTGATTTACAATGTAACGAATCTAACATCCATACAGTTCTGGTGTTGATCATGTTTTGCTCATGGAAGAGGTTTAGTTAGCAGGTCTACAATAATCAGATCCGTGTGCACTTTACAAATATTTATGTCCTCCTCCTTGATGTAATCGCGAATGGCATTGAAGCGTTTTTTATGTGTCTGGTCCTCGTGTGAAACCTTGGTTCCTTGGCTAGAGCAATGGCAGCAGTGTTAACACATAACAGATTTATTGGATCCAATGCACTTGGCACAACTCCAAGATCTATCATGAACTGCTTCATCCAAACAACCTCTTTATCCGCTTCCGAGGCAGCTTTGTACTCCGCTTCGCATGTAGAATCAGCTACGACACTTTGCTTGGAAATGCACCAGCTTACCGCACCCGCATTGAGAATAAATATGTATCCGGTTTGTGACTTAGAGTCATCCGGATCAGTGTCAAAGCTTGCATCGACGTAACCCTTTACGATGAGCTCTTCGTCACCTCCATAAACGAGAAACATTTCCTTAGTCCTTCTTAGGTACTTCATAATATTCTTGACCGTTGTTCAGTACACCATTCCTGGATTACTTTGAAACCTTCCCTCCATACTTATGGAAAGGATGACATCAGGTCTTGTGCACAACATTGCATACATGATAGACCCTATGGCTGAAGCATAGGGGACGACACTCATCGTTTCTCTATCTTCTGCAGTCACTCGGCATTGAGTCTTACTCAACTTTATACCTTGCAACACATGCAAGAACCCATTCTTGGATTGTTCCATTTTGAACTTGTTCAAAATCTTATCTAGGTATGTGCTTTGTGAAAGTCCTATCACGCGTCTTAATCTATCTATATAGATCTTGATTACCAATATATAAGCAGCTTCTCCCAGGTCCTTCATTGAAAAACTTTTATTCAAGTAGTCCTTTACGCTTCCCAAAAGTTCTATATTGTTTCCAATCAGCAATATGTCATCCACATATAATATTAGAAAGGCTATAGAGCCCCCACTCACTTTCTTGTAAATACAAGCTTCTCCAAAAACTTGTATAAACCCAAACGCCTTGATCACCTCATCAAAACGTTGATTCCAACTCCGAGATGCTTGCACCAGTCCATAAATGTATCGTTGGAGCTTGCATACTTTGTCAGCATTCTCTGGATCGACAGAACCTTCTGGTTGCATCATATACAACTCTTCCTTAAGAAACCCGTTAAGGAACGCTGTTTTAACATCCATCTGCCAAATTTCATAATTGAAAAATGCAGCTATTACTAACATGATTCCGACGGACTTACGGGTTAGAAAGTCACATCGTAGTCAACTACTTGAACTTGTGAAAAAACCTTTGCCACAAGTGGAGCTTTATAGACGGTCACATTACCGTCCGCGTCCGTCTTCTTCTTAAAGATCCATTTGTTCTCAATGGCCTTTCGCCCTTCAGGTAGTACTTCCAAAGTCCATACTTTGTTTTCATACATAGATCCTATCTCGAATTTCATGGCCTCTAACCAATTGTTGGAACCCGTGCCCACCATTGCTTCTCCATAGCTCGTAGGTTCATTGTTGTCCAACAACATGATTGATAACACAGGATTCCCGTACCACTCAGGAGCAGTACGTGCCCTTGTCGACCTACGAGGTCCGACAACAACTTGATCTGAAGTTTCATGATCATCATCATTAGCTTCCTCTTAAACTAGTGTAGCTTTGACAGAAACTTCTTTCTGTTCCGCGCAACCATCTGGTTGAAGCAACGGTTCTACAACCTCATCAAATTCCATCTTCCTCCCACTCAATTCTTTCGAGAGAAACTCTTTCTCAAGAAATGCTCTATTTTTAGTGACAAACACTTTGCCTTCGGATGCGAGATAGAAGGTGTAACCAACTATCTCTTTTGGGTATCCTATGAATATGCACTTTTCCTCTTTGGGTTCCAGCTTTTCAGGCTGAAGCTTTTTGACATAAGCATCACATCCCCAAACTTTAAGAAACGACAACTTTGGCTTCTTGCTATACCACGGTTCATATGGCGTCGTCTCAATGGATTTTGATGGTGCCCTATTTAAAGTGAATGCGGTTGTCTCGAATGCATACCCCAAAACGATAGAGGCAAATCGGTAAGAGACATCATAGAATGCGCCATATATAACAAAGTTCGAT
This sequence comes from Hordeum vulgare subsp. vulgare, assembly GCF_904849725.1. Taxonomy (NCBI): domain Eukaryota; kingdom Viridiplantae; phylum Streptophyta; class Magnoliopsida; order Poales; family Poaceae; genus Hordeum; species Hordeum vulgare. Next base: position 43,514,882 of record NC_058520.1, on the reverse strand, counting down.
TACAACATTCAAACACACCATTACGTCGTGCTGTTTGAGGCGGTGTCAACTCTGAAACAATTCCACATTGTCTTAAGTGAGCACCAAACTCGTAACTGAGGTACTCACCTGCTCGATCAGATCATAGGAATTTGATCTTCTTGTTACGATGGTTTTCAACTTCACTCTGAAATTGCTTGAACTTTTCAAACGTTTAGAACTTGTGCTTCATCAAGTAAATATAACCGTATCTACTCAAATCATCAGTGAATATGAGAAAATAACGATATCCACCACGCGTCTCTATGCTCATTGGTCCGCACACATCAGTATTTATGATCTCCAACAAGTCACTTGCACGCTCCATTGTTTCGGAGAATGGAGTCTTAGTCATCTTGCCCACGAGGCATGGTTCACATGTGTCAAGTGATTCAAAATCAAGTGACTCCAAAGGTCCATCAGCATGGAGTTTCTTCATGCGTTTTATACCAATATGACCTAAGCGGCAGTGCCACAAGAAAGTGGCGATATCATCATTAACTCTACATCTTTTGGCCTCAATGTTATGGATATGAGTGTCATCACTATCGAGTTTCAACATGAACAAATCCCTCACATTGGGTGCATGACTATAAAAGATATTACTCATATAAATAGAACAACCATTATTCTCTGACTTAAATGAGTAACCATCTCGCAATAAACAAGATCCAGATATAATGTTCATGCTTAACGCAGGCACTAAATAACACTTATTTAGGTTCATCAATAATACCGACGGTAATTGAAGTGAGAGCGTGCCAACGGCGATCGCGTCAACCTTGGAACCATTTCCCACATGCATCGTCACATCGTCCTTCGCCACCCTTCGTTTATTCTGCATTTCCCGTTTCGAGTTGCAAATGTGAGCAATAGAACTGGTATCAAATACCCACACACTACTAGGAGAGTTGGTGAGGTACACATCAATAACATGTATAACAAATATGACTTGTTTGGCGTTGGACGCCTTCTTATAGGCCAAATACTTGGGGCAGTCCCGCTTCCAGTGACCAGTCCCCTTGCAATGATAACACTCAGTTTCTGGATTAGGTCCAGACTTGGCTTTCCTCGTCGGAGGGGCAACAACTTTGCAACTCTTATTGGAGTTACCCTTCTTGCCCTTGCCGTTTTTCTTGAAACTAGTAGTCTTATTGACCATCATCACTTGATGTTCTTTCTGGATTTCTAACTCTGCGACTTTTAGCATCGCAAACAGCTCGACAAGTGATTTATTCATACCTTGTATGTTATAGTTCAACACAAAGCCTTTCTAGCTTGGTGGTAGTGATTGAAGAACTCTACAGTGATAGCCTCCGGTGTGGGAGAGCAATTCCCAGCTCAGCCAGACGGTTAGAGTACCCACACATTCTGAGCACATGTTCACTGACAGACCCGTTCTCCTCCATTTTTCAAGCATAGAACTTATCAGAGGTCTCATACCTATCATCCGGGCATTCTTCTCAAAGATAAACTTCAACTCCTGGAACATCTCATATGGTCCATGACGTTCAAAACATATTTGAAGTCCCGGTCCTAAGCCATACAAAACTGCACACTGAACTAATGAGTAGTTATCCTTGTGTGTTTCCCAGACGTTCATAACTTCTAGCAACATAGGTTGGGGTGGTTCATCACCGAGCGGCGCATCAAGGACATATTGCTTTTGGGAAGTCGTGAGGATAAGCCTCATATTACGGGCCCAGTCAACGAAGTTGCTTCCATCATCTTTCAGCTTAGCTTTCTCTAGGAACGCATTAAAATTCAGGGTTGCTAGCCATTGATCTACAACATAAAATTTTGCAAAGGTTACTTATGTTGGGTTATGTAGCAAAATTCAAAAAAATTCCTACGTGATATTCATATCTTCTTATGAAGAGACCAGCAATGAGTGAGGGTGAGAGCATCTTCATACCTTTGAAGATCACTAAACGGAAGCGTTGCTAGAACGCGGTTGATGGAGTCGTACTCGCTGCGATTCAGATCGCGGTGTGATTCCGATCTAGTGACAAACCACGACACCTCCGCGTTCAACACACGTGCAACCCGATGACTTCTCCCGCACCTTGATCCAGCAAGGAGGAGCGAGACATTGGGGAAGAGCTCTGGCAGCACGACGGCGTGGTGGCGATGGAGCGATGAGGTCTCCCGGCAGGGCTTCGCCAAGCACCGTGGGAGAGGAGGAAGAAGAGAGACACGCCTGCGCCGAGAGAGAGAGAAATTCCCGTCTCTCCAATGGACAAAACCCCCACTATATATAGGGGGAAGGGGAGGGTGGCACCCCCTAGGGTTCCCACCCATAAGGGGTGCGGCAGCCCTAGATGGGGCTGGAGGTGGCGACAAGGAGGGGAGAGGGGGAGGTGGCGCACCCCTGGTGGGCCTTAGGCCCACCTGACTTAGGGTTTCCCCCCTTCCCTCTCTAGGCACCTTGGGCTGGATGTGGGGGCGCACTAGCCCTCCCAGGAGTTGGTTCCCTCTCACACTTGGCCCATGTATCCTCCTGGTGGGCCTCCGGAACCCTTCCGATGGTCCCCGCACTTTGCCGGTGGTGCCCGAAACATTTCCGGCGTCCAAACCCATCCATCCTATATATCAATCTTTACCTCCGGACCATTCCGGAGCTCCTCATGACGCCCGTGATCTCATCCGGGACTCCGAACAACCTTCGGTAACCTCGTATAACAATTCCCTATAACCCTAGCATCATCGAACCTTAAGTGTGTAGACCCTACGGGTTCGGGAGGCGTGCGGACATGACCGAGACACCTCTCCGGCCAATAACCATCAGCGGGGCCTGGATACCCATGGTGGCTCCCACATGTTCCACGATGATCTCATCGGATGAACCACGATGTCAAGGATTCAATCAATCCCGTATACAATTCCCTTTGTGTGTCGGTATAGAACTTGCCCGAGATTCGATCGTCGGTATCCCATACCTTGTTCAATCTCGTTACCGGTAAGTCTCTTTACTCGTTCCGTAGCACATCATCCCGTGACTAACTACTTAGTCACACTGAGCTCATTATGATGATGTTCTACCGAGTGGGCCCAGAGATACCTCTCCGTCACACGGAGTGACAAATCCCGATCTTGATTCATACCAACCCAACAGACACTTCCGGAGATACCCGTAGTGCACCTTTATAGTCACTCAGTTACGTTGTGACGTTTGATACACCCAAAGAACTCCTACGATATCCGGGAGTTGCACAATCTCACGGTCGAAGGAAAAGACACTTGACATTAGAAAAGCTTTAGCATACGAACAACACGATCTAGTGCTATGCTTAGGATTGGGTCTTGTCCATCACATCATTCTCCTAATGATATGACCCCGTTATCAATGACATCTAATGTCCATGATCAGGAAACCATGATCATCTATTGATTAACGAGCTAGCCAACTAGAGGCTTGCTAGGGATACATTGTCATCTAATTATTCACACATGTATTACTGTTTCCTGTTAATACAATTATAGCATGAACAATAGACGATTATCATGAACAAGGAAATATGATAAAAACAATTTTATTATTGCCTCTAGGGCATATTTCCAACAGTCTCCCACTTGCACTAGAGTTAATAATCTAGTTACATTGTGATGTATCGAACACCCATAGCATTGTGGTGTTGATCATGTTTTGCTCCAGGAAGAGGTTTAGTCAACGGGTCTGCAATATTCAGATCCATGTGTACTTTACAAATATCTATGACTCTTCTCTGGACCTGGTCCTGGATGGAGTTGTAGCGGCGTTGGATGTGCTTGGTCTTCCGGTGAAATCTGGGCTCCTTGGCTATGGCAATGGCTCCAGTGTTATCACAGAAGAGTGTCATCGTACCTGACGCGCTTGGAACCACTCCAAGGTCGATGATGAACTCATTCATCCAGATCCCTTCATGAGCCGCTTCCGAAGCAGCTATGTACTCCGCTTCACATGTAGATGCTGCCACGACCTCTTGCTTGCTGCTGCACCAGCTCACTGCCCCACCATTCAAAAAATACACGTATCCGGTTTGTGACTTAGAGTCATCTCGATCCGTGTCGAAGCTAGCATCGGCGTAACCTTTTACGGTGAGCTCTTCGTCACCTCCATAAACGAGAAACATCTCCTTAGTCCTTTTCAGGTACTTAAGGATATTCTTGACCGCTGTCCAGTGTTCCATACCGGGATCACTTTGGTACCTCCCCAACAAACTTATGTCAAGGTTTATACCAGGTCTGGTACACAGCATGGCATACATTAGAGAGCTCACGGCTGAAGCGTAGGGGACAATACTCATCTTCTCTCTATCTAATGTCGTGGTCGGTGGCTGAGTCTTACTCAATCTCTTACCTTGCAAAACTGGCAAGAACCCCTTCTTCGAGTTTTCCATATTGAACTTCTTCAATATTTTGTCAAGGTATATACTTTGTGAAAGACCTATGAGGCGTCTCGATCTATCTCTATAGATCTTGATGCCTAATATGTATGCAACTTCTCCGAGGTCCTTCATTGAAAAACTCTTGTATTGCAGCTCTCCAATAAATCTATATTATTCCCCATCAATAGTATGCCATTCACATACAGTACGAGGAAAGCTACAGAGCTCCCACTCACTTTGTTGTACAGACACGCTTCTCCATAAACCTGTATGAACCCAAACGCTTTAATCACCTCATTAAAGCGAATGTTCAGACTCCGAGATGCTTGCACCAGCCCATAGATGGAGCAATGGAGCTTGCATACCTTTTTAGCACTCTTAGGATCGATAAAACCTTCTGGTTGCATCATATACAAGTCTTCCTTAAGATACCCGTTAAGGAACGCTGTTTTGACGTCCATTTGCCAAATTTCATAATCATGGAAAGCGACAATTGCTAACATGATTCGGACTGACTTTAGCTTTGCTACGGGAGAGAAAATCTCATCGTAGTCAACTCCTTGAATTTTTCGAAATCCCTTTGCGACAAGTCGAGCTTTGTAAACGGTCACATTACCGTTTGCGTCAGTCTTCTTCTTGAAGAAACATTTATTTTCTATGGCTCACTGATCATCGGGAAAGTCCACCAAAGTCCATACTTTGTTCTCAGACATGGATCCTATCTCGTATTTCATAGCCTCAAGCAATTTGTTGGAATCCGGGCCCGCCATTGCTTCTTCATAGTTCGAAGGTTCACCATTGTCTAACAACATGATTTCCATCACAGAGTTGCCATACCACTCTGGTGCGGAACGTGCCCTTGTGGACCTTCGTGGTTTAGTAGAAACTTGATCCGAAGCTTCATGATCATCATCATTAACTTCCTCTCCAGTTGGCGTAGGCGCCACAGGAACAGTTTCCCGCGCTGCGCTACTCTCCGGTTCAAGAGGGGGTGTGATTACCTCATCAAGTTCTACTTTCCTCCCACTTACTTCTTTTGAGAGAAACTCTTTCTCTAGAAAGGATCCGTTCTTGGCAACAAAGATTTTGCCTTCGGATCTGAGATAGGAGGTATACCCAATAGTTTCCTTAGGGTATCCTATGAATACGCATTTCTCCGCTTTGGGTTCGAGTTTTTCTGGTTGAAGTTTCTTCACATAAGCATCGCATCCCCAAACTTTTAGAAACGATAACTTAGGTTTCTTGCAAAACCACAATTCATACGGTGTCGTCTCAACGGATTTATACGGTGCCCTATTTAAAGTGAATGCTGTAGTTTCCAATGCGTATCCCCAAAATGATAGCGACAAGTCGGTAAGAGACATCATAGATCGTACCATATCTAATAAAGTGTAATTACGACGTTCAGACACTCCATTACGTTGCGGTGTGCCACGCGGCGTTAGTTGTGAAACAATTCCACACTTCCTTAGGTGTGTGCCAAACACATGATTCAAATATTCTCCTCCACGATCAGATCGTAGACATTTTATTTTTCTGTCACGTTGATTCTCAACCTCACTCTGAAATTCCTTGAAATTTTCAAATGTTTCAGATTTGTGCTTCATCAAGTAGATATACCCATACCTACTCAAATCATCGGTGAGAGTGAGAACATAACGATAGCCACCGCGAGCTTCAACGTTCATTGGACCATACACATCAGTATGTATTATTTCCAATAAGTCGGTTGCTCTCTCCATTATTCATGAGAATGGTGTCTTAGTCATCTTGCCCATGAGGCACGGCTCGCATGTGTCAAATGATTCAAAGTCAAGAGACTCTAACAGTCCATTAGTATGGAGTTTCTTCATGCGCTTAACACTGATATGACCAAGGCGACAGTGCCACAAGTATGTGGGACTATCATTATCAACTTTGCATCTTTTGGTATTCACACTATGAATATGTGTAACATCATGATGGAGATTCATCAAGAATAAACCATTCACCAGCGGAGCATGACCATAAAACATATCACTCATATAAATAGAACAACCATTATTCTCTGACTTAAATGAGTAGCCGTCTCGCATTAAGCAAGACCGTGATACAATGTTCATGCTCAAAGCTGGAACTAAATAACAATTATTAAGGTTTAAAACTAATCCCGAAGGTAGATGTAGAGGCACCGTGCCGACGGCGATCACATCGACCTTAGAGCCATTCCCGACGCGCATCGTCACCTCGTCCTTGGCCAGCCTCCGTTTATTACGCAGTTCCTGCTTTGAGTTGCAAATGTGAGCAACAACACCGGTATCAAATACCCAGGATCTATTACGAGCGTTGGTAAGGTACGCATCAATAACATGTATATCATATATACCTTTAACGTTCTCGGCCTTCTTATCTGCTAAGTACTTGGGGCAGTTCCGCTTTGAGTGACCTTTTCCCTTGCAATAGAAGCATTCAGTCTCAGGCTTGGGTCCATTCTTTTTCTTCTTCCCGGCATCTGGCTTACCCGACGCGGCAACGACTTTGTCATCTTTCTTGAAGTTCTTCTTACCCTTGCCTTTCTTGAAACTGGTGGTCTTATTGACCATCAACACTTGATGCCCTTTCTTGACTTCTACTTCTGCAAATTTCAGCATCGAGTACAACTCGAGAATGGTTTTCTCCATCCCTTGCATGTTGTAGTTCAGCACAAAACCCTTGTAGCTTGGTGGGAGAGACTAGAGGATTCTGTCATTTACAGCGTCATCCGGAAGTTCGACTCCAAGCTGAGTTAGACGTCCGTGCAACCGAGACATTATGAGAATTTGCTCAGTAACAGAACCATTCTCCTCCATCTTGCAGCTAAAGAACTTGAAGGAGACTTCATATCTCTCGACCCGGGCATGAGCTTGAAAAACTAGCTTCAGCTCCTGGAACATCTCATATGCTCTGTGTTGCTCAAAACGCCTTTGGAGCCCCGGTTCTAAACTGTATAGCATGCCACACCTAACCAGAGAGTTGTCATCACTCCATGTTTGCCAGACGTTCTAAACATCTTTGGCTGCTGCGGGAACAAGGGGGTCACCTAGCGGCGCATAAAGGACATAAGCCTTCTTGGATGCAATGGGGATGAGCTTCAAGTTGCGGACCCAGTCCGCATAGTTGCTACCATCATCTTTCAGCTTGTTTTTCTCTAGGAACGCGTTGAAATTGAGGTTGACAGATGCGTTGGCCATTGGATCTACAATATTTGTAAAGACAACTTTTAGACTAAGTTCATGATAATTAAGTTCATTTAATCAAATTAAGTATGAACTCCCACTTAAATCCACATCCCTCTAGTCATCTAAGTGATACATGATCCATGTCGACTAACTCGTGTCCGATCATCATGTGAGACGGACTAGTCGTAATGGTGAGCAACTTCATGCTGATCGTATTCAACCATACGAATCATGTTCGAACTTTCGGTATCTTGTATTTGAGGTCATGTCTGTACATGCTAAGCTCGTCGAGTCAACCTAAGTGTTTCGCGTGTGTAAATCTGGCTTACACCCGTTGTATGCGAACATTAGAATCTTTACCTCCGGACCATTCCGGAGCTCCTTGATGACCCACAAGTATGGGGTACCAATCGTAGTCCTTTCAAGAAGTAAGAGTGTCGAACCCAAGGAGGAGCAGAAGGCTCTGATAAACGGATTTCAGCAAGGTAATAACTGCAAGCACTGAAAGTAGCGGTAACGAGTGATTGTGTAGCGAGGTGAAACGTAGCAAGCAAAAAGTAACAAGTAACAAGTAGTAGCAATGGTGCAGCAAGTGGCTCAATCCCTTTTGTAGCAAGGGACAAGCCTGAACAAAGTCTTATAGGAGGAAAAACGCTCCCGAGGACACACGGGAATTTCTGTCATGCTAGTTTCATCATGTTCATATGATTCACATTCGTTACTTTGATAGTTTGATATGTGGGTGGACCGGCGCTTGGGTACTGCCCTTACTTGGACAAGCATCCCACTTATGATTAACCTCTCTCGCAAGCATCCGCAACTACAAAATAAGAATTAAGACAACGTCTAACCATAACATTAAACTAGTGGATCCAAATCAACCCCTTACGAAGCAACGCATAGACTGGGATTTAAGCTTATGTCACTCCAGCAACCCACCATCTACTTACTACTCCCCAATGCCTTCCTCAAGGCCCAAATATGGTGAAGTGTTATGTAGTCGACGTTCACATAACACCACTACAGGAAAAGACAACATACAACATATCAAAATACCGAACGAATATCAAATTCACATGACTATTATCAGCATGACTTATCCCATGTCCTCGGGAACAAAAGTAACTACTCACAAAGCATAATCATAATCATGATCAGAGGTGTAATGAATAGCATCAAGGATCTGAACATAAACTCTTCCACCAAGTAATCCAACTAGCATCAACTACAAAGAGTAATCAACACTACTAGCAACCTTACAAGTACCAATCGGAGTCGTTAGTCGGAGATTGGTTACAAGAGATGAACTAGGGATTGGAGAGGAGATGGTGCTGATGAAGATGTTGATGAAGATGCGTCCCCTCCAACGAGAGGAGTGTTGGTGATGATGATGGTGACGATTTCCCCCTCCAGGAGGGAAGTTTCCCCGGCAGGATCGTCCTGCCGGAGCTCTAGATTGGATCTGCTCAAGTTCCGCCTCATGGCGGCGGCGAAACCACGAAAAATCTCCCGTATGATTTTTTCTGGACCAAGACCCTTCATATAGCAAAAGAGGGGGGCTAGTGGGCCGTCAGGGAGCCCACAAGCCCCCACTCCGCCACCAGGGGGTGGCGGTGTCAGGGCTTGTGGCGCCCTGACAGCCCCCCTCCGGTAGTTCTTTCGCCTAGTATTTTTTATATAATCCCAAAAAAATCCACCTAACTTGTCAGGGCATTTGGAGCTGTGCAGAATAGTGGACTAAGATTTGCTCCTTTTCCAGTCCATAATTCCAGCTGCCTGAATTCTCCCTCTTCAAATAAACCTTGCAAAATAAGAGAGAAAAGGCATAAATATGGTACCACAAGTAATATAACAGCCCAAAAAGCAATAAATATCAACATGAAAGCATGGTGCAAAATGGACGTATCAACTCCCCCAAGCTTAGACCTCGCTTGTCCTCAAGCAAAAACCAAGTTCCATAAACATGTCCACATGTTGAAGGACGAAGGTGTCAATAAAACATAATACGAACATGAGGGCATCATGATCACACACAGAACAGTAATACATCATAAAGATTCTTATGGGAAAGTAACAATTCCTTCACAAAGCAAAGCATGAAGCAAAAACCTTACTGAGAAGTAACCAACAATAAACCATAGTCATTGAAGCAATTGAAATTTATCACAACATCAGAAAGAGTCAAATAAGAGCTTGTAAGGCAAATCCACATACTCAATCATATTTTTTTCCCACAATTTCTACAACTCACGTGGTACTCATGGTGTCAAAGTTTCAGCTAGACATAGAGGAAGATAGGGGGTTATAGTTTTTGCCTCCCAACGGTTTACCTCAAGGGTAAAGTCAACAACAATAAAGCATAAGTACTCAACTCCAAGTTGATATATGAATATAGATCTTTCCCAAACATGTGACGGTAGCCAAGACAAAGGCAAAAATAGGGAATTGGTGAAGATCACCATGACTCTTACAAGGACAAAAAGTAAAGGTACAAGATAGACCCTTCGTAGAGGGAAGCAGAGGTTGTCATGCGCTTTTAAGGATTGAATGTGTGTCCTCTTAGTGCGGAGGAACGTCACTTTATATTGCCTCCTGTGATAAAGAACTTTATTATGCAGTCTGTCGCTTTTATGTCTTCCTCATCACAGGTTCGTACAAAGCTTATTTTCCACACACTAATAGATCATACATATTAGAAAGCAATTTTTATTGCTTGCACCGATGACAACTTACTTGAAGGATCTTAGTCAATCCATAGGTAGGTATGGTGGACTCTCATGGCAAAACTGGTTGGAGGTTTATGGATGCACAAGTAGTATCTCTACTTGGTGCAGGAGTTTTGGCTAATATGAGGTGGAAGCAATCGTCACATGCTAAGGGATCTCTAATCATATAACATTGTTTGCAACCAAGCAAACACAATTCATTATGTTGTCTTCCTTGTCCAACATCTACTCCTAAGCATGTAATAGTTTGGTGAGTGCTCACAATTGTAAAGAGTGTCTAAGATGATATATTTATATGTGAACCTCTCTTTCCTTATTACTTATTATTATTTGCAACAATGACTGAGGTCTATGTTGATCTATTCTCAACAAGTTTCAATCATCATACGTGTCATAAGTGAAGTTATCACTTTCCATAAGATCGTCTCATGATCTTTCATGTTATCGTTCTTTTCATACTTTTGATCATGGCACAAAGCAAAGCCCTTGACTAAGATACTCTTTATTATATAGCTTGTAAGCTCAAATACATCCGGGGAGAGACAAAAGCAAAAGACTCAAACTAAATACTAAAGACTTATTTCTCTAAGAGAAGAAATAAAAACTGAAAAGGAAAGAACTAAAACAAAGGTAAAACCAAAAGATATAAAGGTGATACGATACCAGGGCAACTCCCCCAAGCTTGGCAGAAGCCAAGGGGATTGCCCATACCAATGCTTAGTTGTCTTCCTTCGGTGGTGATGGTGGTGGAGTTGTTGGAGTAGTCTGATCCTCCGTCTTCCATGGCATAGGTGCTCCATCATGGCAGGATGAACGAGTCGCTGGAATCCTCAACTCTGCAGCCAACCCTATCGATTTAAATCTGTACTCATACTCACAGTTTTGGTTCTGCTGGTCATAGATCTGGCCCTGAAGTTGATCAACCTTGTCATAGAGCCTAGAAAGGTGTTTCCCAATATCAATGGCATCCATCTTGTGATTGCTAGTGAACTCCGTGATCATTGTGTGGTTGGCGTTGAGTCCACGCTCCACCATCCCTTGGCACTTGAAGACTTGTTGCTCCATTGCTTCGAGCCCCGTCTCCATGCTTCCGGTCTTCTTAGGCCCCTCAACATCATGTTTGTGCAACATCCCCTCGCTCATCTTGATAGATTGAGGGTGTTTCAGCACTTCCGTGAGGCAGGGATTGATGACCTTCTCGAAGATCTTGTCCTTAGGAGTGTTTGGGAAGTCATGATGATCTAGATCTGTCATAGAAACAGGCTCGAAATGAAAACAGAGGAAAACTACGCGATACGAAGATCAAAACCTTCGGGCGACTATATATTGATTTTTTCTGGGCCAAAAGGAGTCCTCCGCAAGAAAACGGAGTCCGGGAGGCACACGAGGTGCCCACAAGCTTGCCCTTCGCCACCAGGGGGTAGGGGCGGTGGCAGGGCATGTGGCCGCCTCATTCGCTCTCTGGACTGCTTTTTATTTTTCTAATTTTCCAAAAAATCCAAAACGGAGGTCTGAAACAGGCTGATAAACATCCCTTATGTACTCCTCTGGAGTTATGACATTGATGATATTGGTCTCAACATTTATGGGAGTACCAGAGATGTAATGCTTGATTCTTTGCCCATTTACCACTCTAGGAAAATTTCCTTCCGTGTTATTGATTTTGATGGCACCAGAACGATATACTTCCTCGATAATATAGGGACCTTCCCATTTAGAGAGAAGCTTGCCTGCAAAGAATCTCAAACGAGAATTGTATAGCAAGACATAATCACCTACATTGAACTCTCGTTTCTGTATTCGTTTGTCGTGCCATCTCTTAACCTTTTCCTTGAATAACCTGGCATTCTCATATGCCTGGGCTCTCCATTCATCTAGCGAGCTGATATCAAACAACCGCTTCTCACCAGCAAGTTTGAAATCAAAGTTGACCTCTTTGATTTCCCAATAAGCTTTGTGTTCCAGCTCAAGAGGTAAATGACAAGCCTTACCGTAAACCATTTTATACAGTGACATGCCCATGGGATTCTTATAAGCAGTCCTATAAGCCCATAGTGCATCGTCAAGTTTGCTAGACCAATTCTTTCGAGATCTATTGACGGTCTTTTGTAAGATCAATAAGATCTCCCTATTACTCAACTCCACTTGACCAGTAGACTGAGGATGATAAGGAGATGCAACTCTATGGTTGACATCATACTTAGTGAGCATCTTGCGGAAAACACCATGAATGAAGTGTGAACCGCCATCAGTCATCAAATATCTAGGGACTCCAAATCTTGGGAATATGACTTCTTTAAGCATCTTAATAGAGGTGTGGTGATCAACATTTTTAGTGGGGATAGCTTCTACCTACTTAGTGACGTAATCCACAGCAACTAAAATGTGAGTGTACCCATTGGAACTTGGGAAGGGTCCCATATAATCAAAGCCCCAGACATCAAATGGTTCTATGACAAGTGAATAGTTCATAGGCATTTCCTGACGTTTACTGATGTTCCCTATTCTTTGGCATTCGTCACAAGACAAGACAAACTTACGGGCATCCTTGAAGAGAGTGGGCCAATAGAAACCTGATTGCAATACCTTATGAGCAGTTCTATCTCCAGTGTGGTGTCCTCCGTAGGCTTCGGAATCGCACTTCTACAAGATATGTCCCTATTCATGTTCAGGTACACAACGTCTAATAACACCATCTACTCCTTCCTTATAAAGGTGAAGATCATCCCAAAAGTAGTGTCTCAAATCAAAGAAGAATTTCTTCTTTTGCTGATAGGTGAAACTGGGTGGTATGTATTTGGCTACGATATAATTTGCATAATCTGCATACCACGGTGCACTATGAGAAGTGCGGATGACACTTAGTTGCTCATCAGGAAAGCTGTCATCAATTGGTAGTGGGTCATCAAGGACATTCTCTAGCCTAGACAAGTTATCTGCTATAGGGTTATCAGCACCCTTTCGTTCAACGACGTGCAAATCAAACTCCTGTAACAGGAGAACCCATCTAATCAGCCTAGGCTTACCATCCTTCTTATCCATAAGGTACTTAATAGCAGCCTGATCAGAGTGAATAGTGACTTTTGAGTCAACTATATAAGATCTGAACTTCTCATATGCAAACACGACTGGTAAAAATTCCTTCTGTGTAGTGGCATAGTTTCTTTGGGCACTGTCTAGAGTTTTACTAGTGTATTGAATAACATTCAACTTCTTGTCAACTCTTTGTCCTAGAACAACACCAACAACATAATCACTAGCATCACACATGATTTCAAAGGGCAAGTTCCAGTCAGGTGGTTGAACAATAGGTGTGGTTATCAAAGCCTTCTTAAGTATTTCAAAGGCTTCCTCACAATCCTCATCAAAAACAAAAGGAACATCCTTCTGCAAGAGGTTTGTAAGAGGCCCAGAAATCTTAGAGAATTCTTTAATGAACCTTCTATAGAAACCAGCATGACCTAGGAAACTTCGTATACCTCTGATATCTATGGGGCAAGGCATTTTCTCAATTGCATCAACCTTAGCCTTATCAACTTCAATGCCTCTCTCAGAAATTTTGTGTCCTAAGACGATGCCTTCATTAACCGTAAAGTGGCACTTCTCCCAATTCAAGATGAGGTTGGTTTCTTCGCATCTCTGTACGACTCGATCAAGGTTGTTGAGGCAATCATCAAAGGAAGACCCGTAAATGGAGAAGTCATCCATGAAAACCTCAACAATCTTTTCACAAAAGTCAGAGAATATAGCCATCATACATCTTTGGAAGGTGGCAGGTGCATTGCATAAGCCAAAAGGCATACGTCTATAGGCAAAGGTACCGAAAGGGCAGGTGAAAGTGGTTTTCTCTTGATGAGATTGTGCAACAGGTATTTGCGAGAAACCTGAATAACCGTCTAGAAAGCAGAAGTGTGTGTGTTTTGATAGCCTTTCTAGCATTTGGTCGATGAACGACAAAGCATAATGATCTTTCCTGGTTGCCTTGTTCAGTTTCCGGAAGTCTATCACCATCCTATAGCCGGTAATAATCCTTTGTGGGATTAGTTCATCCTTATCATTAGGAACGACGGTGATACCTCCCTTCTTAGGTACGCAATGTACTAGACTTACCCAATCACTATGAGCAACAGGATACATGATTCCTACTTCCAGAAGCTTTAATATTTCTTTTCTAACGACCTCTTTCATCTTAGGATTTAATCTCCTTTGATGATCAACAACTGGTTTAAAGTCAGGATCGGTTTTAGTCTTATGCTGACATAGAGTAGGACTAATACCCTTAAGATCATCAAGAGTATATCCAATAGCAGCACGGTGCTTCCTGAGAGTCCTTAGTAACTTCTTTTCTTCGTGCTCTGAGAGGAGAGCACTAATAATGATAGGATATATCTCCTTCTCATCAAGATAGGCATACTTAAGAGTATCAGCAACTGTTTAAGCTCGAAAACAGGATCACCCTTTGGTGGGGGAGGATCCCCAAGCAGTTCAACATGCAGATTATTCTTCAGAATATGATATTGTTCTAAGACAATTTTATCTATCTCATCTCTCTCCCCCATATGCATATCATTTTCATGCTCAAGCATATATTTCTCTAAAGGATCCGTAGGAGGTACGGCAATAGAGGCAAGAGCAATGATTTCATCTCTACCAGACGACTCTCTTTCATGGGGTTGTCTTCCAAACTTGGAGAAGTTAAATTCATGAGACACAACCTCGAAACTAACTATGACAGTTTGCTTAATGCAATCAATGTGAGCATTGACAGTGTTGAGAAAGGGTCTACCAAATATGATGGGACAAAAGCTATCTTGTGCAGTACCAAGGACGAGGAAATCAGTAGGATACTTCGTCTTACCACACAGGACTTCTACGTCTCTCACAATTCCTAGAGGGCAGATAGTGTCTATATTAGCTAGTGTAATAGTGACATCAGTGGGTTCTAACTCAGCATGTGCAATCTCATCATTGATTTCATCATATAGAGAACAAGGTATTGCACTAACACTAGCTCCCATATCACATAAACCATGGTAACAGTGATCTCCTATCTTAACAGAAACAACGGGCAGGCCAACTACAGGTCTGTATTTGTCTTTCGCGTGAGGTTTAGCAATTGTAGCGGAGTCCTCACATAATTTGATAACATGCCCATCTATGTCTTCGGCTAAGAGATCTTTGATAATAGCAAAACTAGGTTCAACTCTAATCTCCTCAGGGGGTGCAAGTGGTCTAATGTAACCCCTACGTATCACAGTTGGAGCTTTAGAATAATCCTTTATCCTAGCAGGGTATGGTGGTTTCTTAGTGTAAGCACAAGGAACAACAGGATCACTAAAAGCAATGATTTTCTCCTCAACTAGATTGGTTTTGGCTATGTTGCTTTCTACATGAGGATGATATTTAAACCACTTCTCTTTGGGAAGTTCGACATGAGCAGCAAAAGATTCACATAGAGAAGCTACTATCTCAGAGTCAAGTCCATACTTAGCGCTAAAATCTCTAGAAGTGTTTGTCTCAACAAAAGATTTAACGCAATCAAACTAGAAATTCATACCTGACTCCTTACCTTCCTCCAGCTCCCAATCTTTAGAGTTGCGTTTGATTCTCTCCAATAAATTCCACCTGTGATCAATATCCTTCTTCATAAAAGAACCGGTGCAAGAAGTGTCAAGCATGGTACGATCTTCATGAGAAAACCGAGCATAAAAGTTTTGAGTGATGATTTCTCTCGAGAGCTCATGATTGGGGCATGAATATAGCATTGATTTAAGCCTCCCCCAAGCTTGAGCTATGCTTTCGGTGTCACGAGGCCAAAAGTTATAAGTAAAGTTCCGATCATGATGTACTAAATGCATAGGATAGAACTTTTGATGAAATTCCAATTTCAACCGATTGTAGCCCCATGATCCAGTATCATCACATATCCTATACCATGTCAATGCCTTATCATTCAAAGAAAAAGGAAAGACTTTCTTCTTTACCTCATCCTCGGGAAACCTACAAGCTTAAATAAACCACAAACTTCATCTACATAGATTAGATGCAAGTCTGGATGTGAAGATCCATCTCTTGTAAAAGGATTAGCCAGCAGTTTCTCAAGCATACCCGAAGGAATTTCATAAAAGATATTTTCAGTAGGTACCTCAGGTTGAGGAACAACTCCTCGTGCTTCCATTCGTGGTGAAGATACTCCGAACAAACTCCTCAAAGGAACAGTTTCCATAGTGACAAGTGACAATAAATTTCAGCACAGTATATAAATGTTTCCTTACCAATTTCCACTTACCAAAGGCGCTTCACTCCCCGGCAACGGCACCAGAAAAGAGTCTTGATGACCCACAAGTATAGGGGATCAATCGTAGTCCTTTCGATAACTAAGAGTGTCAAACCCAACGAGGAGCAGAAGTCTCTGATAAAAGGATTTCAGCAAGGTAATAACAGCAAGCACTGAAAGTAGCGGTAACGAGTGATTGTGTAGCGAGGTGAAACGTAGCAAGCAAAAAGTAACAAGTAACAAGTAGTAGCAACGGTGCAGCAAGTGGCCCAATCCCTTTTGTAGAAAGGGACAAGCCTGAACAAAGTCTTATAGGAGGAAAAACACTCCCGAGGACACACGGGAATTTCTGTCATGCTAGTTTCATCATGTTCATATGATCCGCGTTCGTTACTTTGATTGTTTGATATGTGGGTGGACCTGCGCTTGGGTACTGCCCTTACTTGGACAAGCATCCCACTTATGATTAACCTCTCTCGCAAGCATCCACAACTAGAAAAGAAGAATTAAGACAACGTCTAACCATAGCATTAAACTAGTAGATCCAAATCAGCCCCTTACGAAGCAATGCATAGACTCGGGTTTAAGCTTCTGTCACTCCAGCAACCCACCATCTACTTACTACTCCCCAATGCCATCCTCTAGTCCCAAATATGGTGAAGTGTTATGTAGTCGACGTTCACATAACACCACTAGAGGAAAAGACAACATACAACATTTCAAAATACCGAACGAATATCAAATTCACATGACTATTATCAGCATGACTTATCCCATGTCCCCGGGAACAAAAGTAACTACTCACAAAGCATAATCAGAATCATGATCAGAGGTGTAATGAATAGCATCAAGGATCTGAACATAAACTCTTCCACCAAGTAATCCAACTATCATCAACTACAAAGAGTAATCAACACTACTAGCAACCTTACAAGTACCAATCGGAGTCGTTAGATAGAGATTGGTTACACGAGATGAACTAGGGATTGGAGAGGAGATAGTGCTGATGAAGATGTTGATGAACATGCCTCCCCTCCGGCGAGAGGAGTGTTGGTGATGACGATGGCGACGATTTCCCCCTCCAGGAGGGAAGTTTCCCCGGCAAGATCGTCCTGCCGGAGCTCTAGATTGGATCTGCTCAAGTTCCGCCTCGTGGCGGCGGCGAAACCACGAAAAAGCTCCCGTATGATTTTTTCTGGACCAAGACCCTTCATATAGAAAAAGAGGGGGGCTAGTGGGCCATCAGGGAGCCCACAAGCCCCCACTCCGCCACCAGGGGGGTGGCGGTGTCAGGGCTTGTGGCGCCGTGGCAGCCCCCCTCCGGTAGTTCTTTCGCCCAGTATTTTTTATATAATCCCAAAAAAATCCACGTAACTTTTCAGGGCATTTGGAGATGTGCAGAATAGTGGACTAAGATTTGCTCCTTTTCCAGTCCAGAATTCCAGCTGCCTGAATGCTCCCTCTTCAAATAAACCTTGCAAAATAAGAGAGAAAAGGCATAAATATGGTACCACAAGTAATATAACAGCCCAAAAAACAATAAATATCAACATGAAAGCATGGTGCAAAATGGACGTATCACTCCTCGTGACGTCCAGGATCTCATCCACGACTCCAAACAACCTTCGGTAACCTCGTATAACAATTCCCTATAACCCTAGCGTCATCGAACCTTAAGTGTGTAGACCCTACGGGTTCGGGAGCCATGCATACATGACCGAGACACCTCTCCAACCAATAACCATCAGCGGGGTCTGGTTACCTGCTACTGCGATAACAGACCTTCCCTGGCAACGGCGCGAGGAATCCTTCTGCTACGGGCTACGCCTATAGGGACTTCCTTGGCAAATATGCAAAGGATTTCCCCGCGGCCTTGGAGCCTTGCATTGGTGTTCCCTTGAAGAGGAAAGGGTGATGTAGCACAACGACGGTAAGTATTCCCCTCAGTTTGAGAACCAAGGTATCGATCCAGTAGGAGGATCGCGTCAAGTCACAAGTACCTGCACAAACACAAAGAGCTTGCACCCAACGCTATGAAGGGGTTGTCAATCCCTTATAGATTGTTTGCAAAGTGAGAACTCAAAGCAAAAAGTGAACAAAGCAAACTAAAAGTAAAGGTGGAGACGGTAGTTGTGAATAGACCTGGGGGCCGTAGTGTTCACTAGTGGCTTCTCTCATGAAAGCAAGTAGACTGTGGGTGAACGAATTACTGTCGAGCAATTGATAGAACCGCGCAAATTCATGACGTCATCTATGGCAATGATCATATCTATAGGCATCACGTCCAAAACAAGTAGACCGATACTTTCTGCATCTACTACTATTACTCCACACGTCGACCGCTATCCAGCATGCATCTAGTGTATTAAGTTCATAAGAACAGAGTAACGCCTTAAGCAAGATGACATGATGTAGATGGACAATCTCAAATTTATGATGAAAGCCCATCTTGTTACCCTTCATGGCAACAACATGATGCGTGCCTTGCTGCCCCTTCTGTCACTGGGAAAGGTCACCACACGGTATGAATCCAAAACCAAGCACTTCTCCCATTGCAAGAATCATAGATCTAGTTGGCCAAACAAAACCCAAGACTCGGAGAGACTTACAAGGATATCAAATCATGCATATAAGAAATCAGCAAAGACTGAAATATAAATCAGAGATAATCTGATCACAAATACACAATTCATCGGATCTCGACAGACACACCACCAAAGAGGATTACATCGGACAGATCTCCATGAAGATCATGGAGAACTTTGTATTGAAGATCCAAGAGAGAGAAGAAGCCATCTAGCTACTAACTACGGACCTGTAGGTCTGAAGTGGACTACTCACGAGTCATTGGAGAGGCGATGATGTTGATGTAGAAGCCCTCCAACTCCAAAGTCCCCTCTGGCAGGGCACCGGGAAGGGTCTCCAGATGAGATCTCGCGGAAACAGAAGCTTGCGGCGGCGGAAAAGTGTTTTCGTGGATGCCTTGATTTTTCTGGGATTTTAGGGAATTTATTGGCCAAAGAGCTAGGGCAGGGGAGCGCCAGGGAGGCCACAAGCCTGGTTGCCGCGACCCCCCTGGCCGCGACAACAGGGCTTGTGGGCTCCCTGTGGGCCCCCTGCCTTGGCCCTCAAGTCCCCCGATCTTCTTCTGTTCTGGAAAATTTATTTCGGGGATTTTATTCCGTTTGGACTCCGTTCCAAAATCAGATCTGAAAAGAGTCAAAAACACCGAAAAAACAGGAACTGGCACTTGGTACTGAATTAATAAGTTAGTCCCAAAAAAAGATATAAAAGGTATATAAAACATCCAAAGTTGACAAGATAACAGCGTGAAACCATCAAAAATTATAGATACGTTTGAGACGTATCAATACCCATGGTGGCTCCCACATGTTCCACGATGATCTCATTGAATGAACCACGATGTCAAGGATTCAATCAACCCCGTATACAATTCCCTTTGTCTGTCGGTATATAACTTGCCTGAGACTCGATCGTCGGTATCCCATACCTTGTTCAATCTCGTTACCGGTAAGTATCTCTACTCGTTCTATAGCACATCATCCCGTGACTAACTACTTAGTCACACTGATCTCATTATGATGATGTTCTACCGAGTGGGCCCAGAGATACCTCTCCGTCACACGGAGTGAAAAATCCCAATCTCGATTCGTTCCAACCCAACAGACACTTTCAAAGATACCCGTAGTGCACCTTTATAGTCACCGAGTTACGTTGTGACGTTTGATACACCCAAAGCACTCAAGCGGTATCCGGGAGTTGCACAATCTCACGGTTGAAGGAAAAGACACTTGACATTAGAAAAGCTTTAGCATACGAACAACATGATCTACTGCTATGCTTAGGATTGGGTCTTGTCCATCGCATCATTCTCCTAATGATGTGACCCCGCTATCAATGACATCTAATGTCCATGATCAGGAAAGCATGATCATCTATTGATTAACGAGCTAGCCAACTAGAGGCTTGCTAGGGACACATTGTGATCTATTTATTCACACATGTATTACTGTTTCCTGTTAATACAATTATAGCATGAACAATAGACGATTATCATGAACAAGGAAATATGATAATAACCATTTTATTATTGCCTCTAGGGCATATTTCCAACAACTTAGATTATGTTCAAGATAGTTGAGTTTAGCTAATCATATTACTAATAAACTCCCACTCAAACTGACATCCCTCTAGACATTCGAGTGTCACATGATCCAAATTCACTAAGTCAAGTCCCATCATCATGTGAGTTGAGTTAGCTTCAAAGGTGAACATCTCCATGTTGATCATATCAACTATATGACTCATGCTCGACCTTTCGGTCTCTTGTGTTCCGAGGCCATGTCTGCACATGCTAGACTCGTCAAGTTTAACCCGAGTGTTCCGCGTGTGCAACTGTTTTTCACCCGTTGTATGTGAACGTAGAGTCTATCACACCCGATCACCACGTGGTGTCTTGAAACGATGAACTATCACAACGGTGCACACTCGGGGAGAACACAATTTTATTTTGATATTTTAATGAGGGATCACCTTATAATGCTACTGTCGTCCTAAGCAAAATAAGGTGCATAAAAGGATTAACATCACATGCAAATCATAAGTGACATGATATGGCCATGAACTTGTGCTTCTTGATCTCCATCACCAAAGCACCGACATGATCTCCATCGTCACCGGTGCCACACCATGATCTCCATCATTGTGCTGCCATTGAGGTTGTCGCGCTAACTATGATGTTACTACTAAAGCTACTGATTAGCGATAAAGCAAAGTGATACGTCCATTTTGCATCATGTTTTCATGTTGATATTTATCGCTTCTTGGGCTGTTATTTCACTTCACGGTACAATTCTTATCCCTTTTCTCTCTTATTTTGCAAGGTTTACATGAAGAGGGAGAATGCCGACAACTGAAATTCTGGCCTGAAAGTGGAGCAAAGTTGAGATACCTATTCTGTGCAACACCAAACGCCTAAAAATCAACGAGGATTTTTTCTGGATTTATAAAAAATACTAGGCCGAAGAAGCGCGAGAGGGGCGCGTGCAGGTGGCCACAAGCCTGCACGGCGCGGCCACCCCCCAGGCCGCGCCATGAGGGCTTGTGGGCAGCCTGCTGGCCCACTGCCCCCCTCTTCTGCTATATAAAGGGTTTCGCCCAGAAAAAAAAATCAAGAAGGAGATTTTTCGTGGATTCGCCGCCTCCACGAGGCGGAACTTGAGCAGAACCAATCTAGAGCTCCGGCAGGACGATCCTGACGGAGGGGGAAATCGCCGCCATCGTCATCACCAACACTCCTCTCATCGGAGGGGACTCGTCACCATCAACATCTTCATCAGCACCATCTCATCTCCAAACCCTAGTTCATCACTTGTAGCCAATCTCCGTCTCGTGACTCCGATTGGTACTTGTAAGGTTGCTTTTAGTGTTGATTACTCTTTGTAGTTGATGCTAGTTGGATTATTTGGTGGAAGAGGTTATGTCAGATCCTTGATGCTACTCATTACCTCTCTGGTCATGTATATGATTATGCTTTGTGAGTAGTCACTTTTGTTCCCGAGGACATGGGATAAGTCATGCTAATAGTAGTCATGTGAATTTGGTATTCGTTCGGTAATTTGATGTGTTGTATGTTGTTTTTCCTCTAGCGGTGTTATGTGAACGTCGACTACATAACACTTCACCATTATTTGGGCCTAGAGGAAGGCATTGGGAAGTAGTAAGTAGATGATGGGTTGCTAGAGTGACAGAAGCTTGAACCCTAGTTTATGTGTTGCTTCGTAAGGGGCTGATTTGGATCCACTAGTTTAATGCTATGGTTAGGCTTTGTCTTCATTCTTCTTTCGTAGTTGCGGATGCTTGCGAGAGGATTTAATCATAAGTGGGATGCTTGTCCAAGTAAGGGCAGTACCCGAGCGCCGGCCCACCCACATATCAAACTATCAAAGTAACGAACGCGAATCATATGAACATGATGAAAACTAGCATGACAGAAATTCCCGTGTGTCCTCGGGAGCAGTTTTCCTCCTATAGGACTTTGTCCAGGCTTGTCCCTTGCTACAAAAGGGATTGGGCCACTTTGCTGCACTGGTGCTACTTTTGTTACTTGTTGCTTGCTACGAATCATCTCACCACACAATCACTTGTTACCGACAATTTCAGTGCTTGCAGATTTTACCTTGCTGAAAACCACTTGTCAGATCCTTGTGCTCCTCGTTGGGTTCGACACTCTTACTTATCGAAAGGACTATGATTGATCCCCTATACGTGTGGGTCATCAAGACTCTTTTCTGGCGTCGTTGCCGGGGAGTGAAGAGCCTTTGGTAAGTGGAACTTGGTATGGAAACATTCATATAGTGTGCTGAAATTTATTGTCACTTGTCACTATGGATACTAATCCTTTGAGGGGCTTGTTCGGGGTATCTTCATATCGAACGGAAGCACAAAGAGTTTCTCCTCAACCTGTTGCATCTACTGAAAATATTTTCTTTGAATTTCCTTCGGGTATGCTTGAGAAACTGCTGGCTAATCCTTTTACACGAGATGGAACATCACATCCAGACTTGCATCTACTCTATGTAGATGAAGTTTGTGGTTTATTTAAGCTTGCATGTTTGCCTGGGGATGAGGTCAAGAAGAAGGTCTTTCCTTTATCTTTGAAGGATAAGGCGTTGACATGGTATAGGCTATGTGATGATAATGGATCATGGGACTATAATCGGTTGAAATTGGAGTTTCATCAAAAGTTTATCATATGCATTTAGTACATCGTGATCGAAATTATATTTATAATTTTTGGCCTCGTGACAGAGAAAGCATCTCTCAAGCTTGGGGGAGGCTTAAATCAATGCTATATTCATGCCCCAATCATGAGCTCTCGAGAGAAATTATCATTCAGAACTTCTATGCTCGGCTTTCTCATCATGATCGCACCATGCTTGGCACTTCTTGTATGAGTTCTTTTATGAAGAGAGATATTGACTTCAAATGGAATTTATTGGAGAGAATTAAATGCAACTCTGAAGATTGGGAGCTTGAAGAAGGTAAGGAGTCAGGTATGAGTTTCACGTTTGATTGCGTTAAATCCTTTATTGAGACAAATACTTTGTGTGACTTTAGCGCTAAGTATGGACTTGACTCTGAGATAGTAGCTTCATTGTGTGAATCTTTTGCTGCTCATATTGATCTCCCCGAAGAGAAGTGGTTCAAATATCCTCCTCCTTTAGAAGTCAATGTAGTTAAACCCACTCTAGTTGAAGAGAGAGTCATTGCCTATAATGATCCTGTTGTTCCCAGTGCTTACATTGAGAAACCACCTTTCCCTGTTAGGATAAAGGATCATTCTAAAGCTTCAACTGTGATACGTAGAGGCTACATTAGAACACCTACACCCCCTGAGCAAATTAGAGTTGAACCTAGCATTGCTATCATCAAAGATCTTCTGTCTGACGATGTTGAGGGACATAATATTCACTTCTGTGAAGATGCTGCTAGACTTGCTAAACCTCACGCTAGAGACAAACATAGGCATGTTGTTGGCACGCCTGTGGTTTCTGTTAAGATAGGAGATCATTGCTACCATGGTTTATGTGACGTGGCTGCTAGTGTTAGTGCAATACCTCAATCCTTATACGATGAAATGAAAGATGAGATTGCACCTGTTGAGATAGAGCCTATTGATGTCACTATTCAGCTTGCCAATAGAGATACTATCTGCCCTGTGGGAATTGTTAGGGATGTTGAAGTCTTGTGTGGTAAAACGAAGTATCCTGCTGATTTCCTTGTTCTTGCTACTGCACAAGATAGCTTTTGTCTCATCATATTTGGCAGACCCTTCCTCAATACCGTCAATGCTCATATTGACTGTGAGAAGCAAACTATCACTGTTGGTTTTGAAGGTGTGTCACATGAGTTCAATTTCTTCAAGTTTGGTAGACAACCTCATGAAAAGGAGTTGCCTAGTAGGGATGAAACTATTGCCTTAGCTTCTATTGTTGTGCCTCCTACTGACCCCTTAGAGCAATACTTGCTTGAGCATGAAAATGATATTCATATGGATGAAAGGGATGAAATAGATAGAGTTGTCTTAGAACAATATCCTATCCTTAAGAATAACTTGCCTGTTGAACTGCTTGGGGATCCACCCCCACCAAAGGGTGATCCTGTGTTCGAGCTTAAACAGTTGCCAGATACTCTTAAGTATGCTTATCTTGTTGAAAAAGAGATATATCCTGTTATTATTAGTGCCAGCCTCTCAGAGCATGAAGAAAAGAAGTTGCTAAAAACTCTGAGGAAGCACCGTGCTGCTATTGGATATACTCTTGATGATCTTAAGGGCACCAGTCCTACTCTATGTCAGCACAAGATTAAAACGGATCCTGATTTCAAACCAGTTGTTGATCGTCAAAGGAGATTGAATCCTAAGATGAAAGAAGTAGTAAGAAAAGAAATACTAAAGCTCCTGGAAGCGGGTATTATCTATCCTGTTGCTCATAGCGATTGGGTGAGTCCGGTGCATTGCGTTCCTAAGAAGGGAGGCATTACCATTGTCCCTAATGATAAGGATGAATTGATCCCACACTGGATTATTACGTGCTATAGGATGGTGATCGACTTTAGGAAATTGAATAAAGCCACTAGGAAAGATCATTATGCTTTCCCTTTTATCGACCAAATGCTAGAAAGGTTGTCTAAACACACACACTTTTGCTTTCTAGACGGTTATTCTGGTTTCTCCCAAATACCAGTTGCACAACCTGATCAGGCGAAAACCACTTTCACCTGCCCTTTCGGTACCTTTGCCTATAGACGTATGCCTTTTGGCTTATGTAATGCACCCGCTACCTTTCAAAGATGTATGATGGCTATATTCTCTGACTTTTTTGAAAAGATTGTTGAGGTTTTCATGGATGACTTCTCCGTTTACGGGTCTTCCTTTGATGATTGCCTCAGGAACCTTGATCGAGTCTTACAGAGATGTAAAGACACCAATCTTGTCTTGAATTGGGAGAAGTGCCACTTTATGGTTAATGAAGGCATCGTCTTAGGACATAAAATTTCTTAAAGAGGTATTGAAGTCGATAAGGCTAAGGTTGATGCAATCGAGAAAATGCAATACCCCACAGATATCGAAGGTATAAAAAGTTTCCTTGGTCATGTTGGTTTCTATAGAAGGTTCATTAAAGACTTCTCTAAGATTACTAGGCCTCTTACCAATCTCTTGAAAGAGGATATTCCTTTTTTTTGACGATGATTGTGAGGAAGCCTTCGAAATACTTAAGAGGGCTTTGATAACTGCACCTAT
This sequence comes from Hordeum vulgare subsp. vulgare, assembly GCF_904849725.1. Taxonomy (NCBI): domain Eukaryota; kingdom Viridiplantae; phylum Streptophyta; class Magnoliopsida; order Poales; family Poaceae; genus Hordeum; species Hordeum vulgare. Next base: position 43,488,972 of record NC_058520.1, on the reverse strand, counting down.
TGTTCAACCACCTGATTGGAACCTACCTTTTCAGATCATGTGTGATGCTAGTGATTATGCTGATGGTGCTGTTCTAGGGCAAAGAGTCGATAAGAAGTTGAATTTTATTCACTACGCTAGTAAAACTCTAGACAGTGCCCAGAGAAACTATGCTACTACGGAGAAGGAAGTTTTAGCAGTCGTGTTTGCATGTGAAAAGTTCAGGTCTTACATAGTTGATTCCAAAGTCACTATTCACACTGATCATGCTGCTATTAAGTACGTCATGGAGAAGAAGGACGCTAAACCTAGACTTATCAGATGGGTTCTCTTGCTACAAGAATTTGATTTGCACGTTGTCGACAGAAAGGGTGCTGATAACCCCGTAGCAGATCACTTGTCTAGGTTGGAGAACGTTCTTGATGACCCACAACTTATTGATGATAGCTTTCCTGATGAGCAATTGAATGTCATCAATGCTTCACGTAGTGCACCATGGTATGCTGATTATGCAAACTATATCGTTGCCAAATATATAGCACCTAGTTTCACGTACCAGCAAAATAAGAAATTCTTCTTTGACTTGAGACACTACTTTTGGGATGATCCTCACCTTTATAAAGAAGGAGTAGATGATGTTATCAGACGTTGTGTACCTGAACATGAGCAGGGATAGATCCTACAGAAGTGTCACTCCGAGGCTTACGGAGGGCACCATGCGGGAGATAGAACTGCACACAAGGTATTGCAATCAGGTTTCTATTGGCCAACTCTCTTCAAGGATGCCCGTAAGTTTGTCTTGTCTTGTGATGAATGTCAAAGAATAGGTAATATTAGTAAACGTCAGGAAATGCCTATGAACTATTCACTTGTCATTGAACAATTTGATGTCTGGGGCTTTGATTATATGGGACCTTTTCCCAAATCCAATGGGTATACTCATATCCTAGTTGTTGTTGATTACGTCACTAAGTCGGTAGAAGCTATCCCCACTAGTAGTGTTGATCACAACACTTCTATCAGGATGCTTAAAGAGGTTATTTTCCCTAGATTTGGAGTCCCTAGATATCTAATGACCGACGGTGGTTCACACTTCATTCATGGTGCTTTCCATAAAACGCTTGCTAAGTACGATGTCAACCATAGTATTGCGTCTCCCTACCACCCTCGGTCCAGTGGTCAAGTAGAGCTAAGCAATAAAGAGATTAAACTAATTCTACAAAAGACCGTCAACAGGTCTAGAAATAATTGGTCTAAGAAGCTCGATGATGCATTGTGGGCTTATAGAACTGCCTATAAGAATCCCATGGGCATGTCTCCGTACAAAATGGTGTACGGTAAAGCATGTCATTTACCTCTTGAGCTAGAGCATAAAGCTTATTGGGCAATCAAAGAGCTCAACTTTGATTTCAAACTTGCCGGTGAGAAGAGGTTATTTTATATTAGCTCGCTTGATGAATGGAGAACTTGGGCATATGAGAATGCCAAGTTGTTCAAAGAAAAGGTTAAGAGGTGGCATGATAAGAGGATACAAAAGCGTGAGTTCAATGTAGGTGATTATGTCTTGCTATATAACTCTCGTTTAAGATTCTTTGCAGGCAAGCTTCTCTCTAAATGGGAAGGTCCCTATGTTGTTGAGGAAGTATATCGTTCCGGTGCTATCAAGATCAACAACACGGAAGGTAATTGTCCGAGAGTTGTAAATGGGTAGAGAATCAAGCATTATATCTCATGTACTCCCATAAATGTTGAAAGCAATACCATTAATACCATAACTCCGGAAGAATACCTAAGGGATATTTATCAGCCTGTTTGAGACTCCAAAAACAAAGAGGTATGTGATTCGGTAAGAAAACAGAGTCCAAAATTTTTCCAGTAGGAAATTTTCTCCATTTTGGAATATTTGAAAAAATACAAAAATTGGAAGTAGTCCGAAAAGTGCGCGAGGAGGCGACAAGCCTGCACGGCGCGGGCCCACCCCCTGGCCGCGCCGTGAGGGCTTGTGGCCACCTCGTGCACCTCCTAGACTCCGTTTTCGTGCAGGGTACTCCTTCTGGTCTGAAAAAAAATCATTATATATACTTCCGTTTGGTTTGACCCCTACATCACGCAGATTTCCTCTGTTTTTCATTTCGAGCATGTTTCTGTTGCAGATCTAGATCGCTATGACTTCCCCAAAAGCTCCGAAGGACAAGATCTTCGAGAAGGTCATCAATCCCTACCTCACGTGAGTGCTGCAACACCCTCAATCTATCGAGATGCGTGAGGGTATGTTGCACATCCGTGATGTTGAGGGGCCCAAGAAGACCGGAAGCGTGGAGACGAGGCTCGAAGCAGTGGAGCAACAAGTCTTCAAGTGCCAAGGGATGGTGGAGCGTGGACTCAACGCCAACCACATGATGATCACGGAGTTCACCAGCAAGCACATGATTGATGCCAATGACATTGGGAAGCACCTCTCCAGGCTCTATGACAGGGTTGATCAACTCCACGCCCAGATCTATGACCTGCAGAACCAAAACTGTGAGTATGAGTATAGATTTAAATCAATACGGTTGGCTGTAGATTTGAGGATTCCGGAGACTCGTTCATCTTTCCATGATGGAGCACCTATGCCTTGGAAGATGGAGGATCAAGCCCATGTTGCAACAACTCCACCACCATCACCTCCAAAGGAAGACAACTAAACATGGGTATGGGCAATCCCCTTGGCTTGTGCCAAGCTTGGGGGAGTTGCCCCGGTATCGTATCACCATCACATCTTTTCCCTTTACCTTTGTTTTAGTTTTCCTTTTCAGTTTTCTCTTTCTCTAGTAGATTAAAAGTCTTAGTGGTTTAGTCTTGAGTTTTGCTTTGTGTCACCCCCGATGTATTCAAGCTCGTGAGCCATATAATAAAGAGTGTCTTAATTTAAGGGCTTTGCCTCTTGCCATGATCAAAAGAGTGAGAATAGAACAAAAGCCTGAAAGATCATGTAATGATCTTATGGGAAGTGATGGCTTCACATACAAAAAAATGAGGATTGAAACTTGTTGAGGGTAGGCAAACGTAGACCTTGGTCATGGTTGCAATTAATAGGAAGTGATAAAGAAGGAGAGGCTCACATATAAATATATCATCTCTGACACCATCTATGATTGTGAACACTCACTAAACTATTGCATGCCTAGAAGTAGATGTTGGACAATGAAGACAACATAATGAATTGTGTTTGCTTGGCTCTGAACAATGTTATATGCTTAGAGATCCCTTAGCATGTGACGATTGCTTCCACCTCAAATTAGCCAAACCTCCCACACTAAGTAGAGATACTACTTGTGCATCCATAAACCATCAACCCAATTTTGCCATGTGAGTCCACCATACCTACCTATGGATTGAATAAGATCCCTCAAGTAAGTTGTCATCGGTGCAAGCAATAAAAATTGCTCTCTAATATGTATGATCTATTAGTGTGTGGAAAATAAGCTTTGAACGAACCTGTGATGAGGAAGACATAAAAGCGACAAACTGCATAATAAAGTTCTTTATCACAGGAGGCAATATAAAGTGTCGTTCCTCCGCACAAAGAGGACACACATCCAAACCTCAAAAGCGCATGACAACCTCTGCTTCCCTCTGCGAAGGGCCTATCTTGTACCTTTACTTTTTGCCCTTGAAAGAGTCATGGTGATCTTCACCAATTCCCTATTTCGCCTTTATCTTGGCTAACGTCATATGCTTGGGAAAGATCTATATTCATATGTCAACTTGGAGGTAAGTATTCATGAATTATTACTGTTGATATTGCCCTTGAGGTAAGCAGTTGGGAGGCAAAACTATAAGCCCCTATCTTTCTCTGTGTCCAGCTGAAACTTTGATCTCATGAGTACCACGTGAGTTCTAGCAGTTGTAGAGAACGAGAGAATGATTGAGTATGTGGATTTGCTTTACAAGCTCTTATTTGACTCTTTCTGATGTTGTGATAATCTGCAATTGCTTCAATGACTAAAGGCTATCGGTTGTTACTTCTCTGTAAGGTTCTTGATCCATGCTTTACTTTGTGAAGGAATTATCACTTTAGCATGAGAGATTATATGTTGGTATTGTTGTTCTGATCATGACCATGATGCATGCATGTTCGTATCTTGTTTTCTCGACACCTCTCTCCCTAAACATGTGGACATATTTATTGAGCTAGGCTTTCGCTTGAGGACAAGCGAGGTCTAAGCTTGGGGGAGTTGATACGTCCATTTTGCATCATGTTTTCATGTTGATATTTATCGCTTCTTGGGCTGTTATTTCACTTCACGGTACAATTCTTATGCCTTTTCTCTCTTATTTTGCAAGGTTTACATGAAGAGGGAGAATGCCGGCAGCTGGAATTCTGGCCTGAAAGTGGAGTAAAGTGTTGGCGAACGTCGCATGGGAAACAAAAAATTTCCTACGCGCACGAAGACCTATCATGGTGATGTCCATCTACGAGAGGAGATTTGGATCTACGTACCCTTGTAGATCGCACAGCAAGAAGCATTAAGAAACGCGGTTGATGTAGTGGAACGTCCTCACGTCCCTCCATCCGCCCCGCGAACCGTCCCACGAACCGTCCCACGATCCGTCCCACGATCCGCTCTGATCTAGTGACGAACGGACGGCACCTCCGCGCTCAGCACACGTAGATCCCAACGATGATCTCGGCCTTCTTGATCCAGCAAGAGAGACTGAGAGGTAGATGAGTTCTCCGGCAGCGTGACGGCGCTCCGGAGGTTGGTGGTGATCTATCCCAGCAGGGCTCCGCCCGAGCTCCGCAGAAATACGATCTAGAGGAAAAACCATGGAGGTATGTGGTCGGGCTGCCGTGGCAAAGTTGTCTCAAATCAGCCCTAATACCCCAGTATATATAGGAGGGAGGGGGAGGGACCTATCTTGAGGCTCATGAGAGCCCCAAGGGGTCGGCCGAACCAAGGGGAGGAGTCCTCCTCCAATCCTACTCCAACTAGGATTGGAAAGTGGAGTCTTTCTCCACCTTCCCACTTCCCTTTTTTTCCTTTGATTTCTTTATCTCCTGCGCATAGGGCCTCTTGGGCTGTCCCACCAGCCCACTAAGGGATGGTGCGGCACCCCTAAGGCCTATGGGCTTCCCCTGGGTGGGCTGCCCCCCTCGTGAACATCCGGAACCCATTCGTCACTCCTCGTACATTCCCGGTAATGTCCGAAAACTTTCCCGTAATCAAATGAGGTCATCCTATATATCAATATTCGTTTACGGACCATTCCGGAAACCCTCGTGACGTCCGTGATCCCATCCGGGACTCCGAACAACATTCGATAACCAACCATATAACTCAAATACGCATAAAACATCGTCAAACCTTAAGTGTGCAGACCCTGCGGGTTCGAGAACTATGTAGACATGACCCGAGGGACTCCTCGGTCAATATTCAATAGCGGGACCTGGATGCCCATATTGGATCCTACATATTCTACGAAGATCTTATCGGTTGAACCTCAGTGCCAAGGATTCATATAATCCCGTATATCATTCCCTTTGTCCTTCGGTATGTTACTTGCCCGAGATTCGATCGTCATTATCCGCATACCTATTTCAATCTCGTTTACCGGCAAGTATCTTTACTCATTCCGTAATACAAGATCTCGTGACTTACATTAAGTCACATTGCTTGCAAGGCTTGTGTGTGATGTTGTATTACCGAGTGGGCCCCGGGATACCTCTCCGTCACACGGAGTGACAAATCCCAGTCTTGATCCATACTAACTCAACGACACCTTCGTAGATACCTGTAGATCCACCCATTTACGTTGTGACGTTTGATACACACAAGGCATTCCTCCGGTGCCAGTGAGTTATATGATCTCATGGTCATAGGAATAAATACTTGACACGCAGAAAACAGTAGCAACAAAATGACACGATGAACATGCTACGTTCATTAGTTTGGGTCTAGTCCATCACATGATTCACCCAATGATGTGATCCAGTTATCTAGCAAAAACATCTTGTACATAGTCAGAAGACCTTGACTATCCTTTATCAACTGGCTAGCCAACTAGAGGCTTGCTAGGGACAGTGTTTTGTCTATGTATCCACACATGTATCTAAGTCTTCATTTAATACAATTATAGCATGGATAATAAACGATTATCTTGGTAGAGGAATTATAATAATATCTTATTTATCATTTCCTCTAGGGCATAATTCCAACAGTCTCCCACTTGCACTAGAGTCATTAATCTAGTCCTTACATCGTCATGCGAATTACATTGTAATAAATCTAACACCCATACAGTTCTCGTGTTGATCATGCTTTGCCCGTGGAAGAGGTTTAGTCAGTGGGTCTGCCACATTCAGATCCGTGTGCACTTTGCAGATATTCACGTCCTCCTCCTCGACGTAGTCGCGGATGAGGTTGAAGCGTCGTTTGATGTGTCTGGTCTTCTTGTGAAACCGTGGTTTCTTTGCTAAGGCAATGGAACCCGTGTTGTCACAAAACAGGGTTATTGGATTTAGTGCGCTCGGCACCACTCCAAGATCCGTCATAAACTGCTTCATCCAGACACCCTCCTTAGCTGCCTCCGATGCAGCCATGTACTCCGCTTCACATGTAGAATATGCTACGACGCTTTGCTTGGAACTGCACCAGCTTACCGCACCCCCATTAAGAATAAATACGTATCCGGTCTGCGACTTAGAGTCGTCTGGATCTGTGTCAAAGCTTGCATCGACGTAACCTTTTACGGCGAGCTCTTTGTCACCTCCATATACGAGAAACATCTCCTTAGTCCTTTTCACGTACTTCAGGATATTCTTGACCACCGTCCAGTGATCCACTCCTGGATTACTCTGGAATATGCCTGCCATACTTATGGCCAGGCTAACGTCTGGTCTAGTGCGGAGCATTGCATACATGATAGAACCTATGGCTGAAGCATAGGGGACGGTACTCATATGCTCTCTATCTTTATCAGTTGTTGTGCACTGAGTCTTACTCAATCTCGTACCTTGTAAAACTGGCAAGAACCCCTTCTTGGACTGTTCCATTTTGAACCTCTTCAAAACTTTATCAAGATACATGCTTTGCGAAAGTCCTATCAGGTGTTTTGATCTTTCCCTCTAGATCTTTATGCCTAGAATGTAAGCAGCTTCTCCTAGGTCCTTCATAGAGAAACTTTTATTTAATTAATCCTTTATGCTCTCCAAAAGCTCTACGCCGTTTCCAATCAGTAATATGTCATCCACATATAGTATTAGGAACGCCACAGAGCTCCCACTCACTTTCTTGTAAATACAGGATTCTCCAACCACCTGTATAAACCCAAATGCTTTGATCACCTCATCAAAGCGTTTATTCCAACTCCGAGATGCTTGCACCAGTCCATAAATGGATCGCTGGAGCTTGCACCTTTGTTAGCATTTTTAGGATCGACAAAACCTTCGGGTTGCATCATATACAACTCTTCCTTAAGGAAACCGTTAAGGAATGCCGTTTTGACATCCATCTGCCAAATTTCATAATCGAAAAATGCAGTTATTGCTAACATGATTCGGACGGACTTAAGCATCGCTACGGGTGAGAAAGTCTCATCGTAGTCAATTCCTTGAACTTGTGAAAAACCTTTTGCCACAAGTCGAGCTTTATAAACGGTCACATTACCATCAGCGTCCGTCTTCTTCTTAAAGATCCATTTGTTCTGAATAGCCTTGCGGCCTTCAGGTAGTACTTCCAAAGTCCACACTTTGTTTTCATACATAGATCCTATCTCGGACTTCATGGCCTCTAGCCATTTGTTCAAATCAGGGCCCACCATTTCTTCTTCATAATTCGTAGGCTCATTGTTGTCCAACAACATAATTGATAAGACGGGATTACCGTACCACTCTGGAGCAGTACGCAGTCTCGTCGACCTACGAGGTCTGACAGGAACTTGATCCGGAGTTTCATGATCATCATCATTAACTTCCTCCTCAACCGGCGTCACAACGACAGGGGTTTCCCCTTGCCCTGCGCCACCATCCACAGGGATGAGAGGTTCGACAACCTCATCAAGTTGTATCTTCCTCCTACTCAATTCTCTCGAGAGAAACTCCTTCTCGAGAAAAGCTCCGTTCTTAGCAAAAAACACTTTGCCCTCAGATTTGAGATAGAAGGTATACCCAACTGTCTCTTTTGGGTAACCTATGAAGACGCACTTTTCCGCTTTGGGTTCCAGCTTTTCAGGCTGAAGCTTTTTGACATAAGCATCACATTCCAAAACTTTAAGAAACAACAACTTTGGCCTTTTGCCATACCACAGTTCGTATGGTGTCATCTCAACGGATTTTGATGGTGCCCTATTTAAAGTGAATGCAGCTGTTTCTAATGCATAACCCCAAAACGATAACGGCAAATCGGTAAGAGACATCATAGATCGCACCATCTCTAATAAAGTACGATTACGACGTTCGGACACACCATTACGTTCTGGTGTTCCACGCGGTGTCAACTGTGAAACAATTCCACATTGTCTTAATTGAGCACCAAACTCGAAACTCAGATATTCACCCCCACGATGAGACCGTAGGAACTTGATCTTCTTGTTACGATGATTTTCGACTTCACTCTGAAATTGTTTGAACTTTTCAAATGTTTCAGACTTGTGCTTCATCAAGTAGACATAATCATATCTACTCAAATCGTTAGTGAAGGTGAGAAAATAACGATATCCGCCGCGTGCCTCCACACTCATCGGACCACACACATCGGTATGTATGATTTCCAACAAGTCAGTTGCACGCTCCGCTGTTCCGGAGAACGGGGTTTTAGTCATCTTGCCCATGAGGCATGGTTCGCACGTGTCAAGTGAATCAAAATCAAGTGACTCCAAAAGTCCATCGGTATGGAGTTTCTTCATGCGATTTACACCAATATGACCTAAGCGGAAGTGCCATAAAAACATGGCGCTATCATTGTTAACTCTCTCTGTTTTGGTCTCAATGTTTTGTATATGTGTATTATCACTATCAAGATTCAATATGAACAATCCTCTCACATTGGGTGCATGACCATAAAAGATATTACTCATAGAAATAGAACAACCATTATTCTCTGACTTAAACGAGTAACCGTCTCGCAATAAACAAGATCCAGATATAATGTTCATGCTTAACACATGCACTAAATAACATTTATTTAAGTTCATAACTAATCCTGATGGTAACTGAAGTGAATCTGTGCCGATGGTGATTGCATCAACCTTGGAACCATTTCCCACGCGCATCGTCACTTCATCATTCACCAGTCTTCGTTTATTCCGCAGTTCCTGTTTCGAGTTGCAAATATGAGAAACAGAACCGGTATCGAATACCCAGGAACTACTACGAGAGCTGGTTAAGTACACATCAATAGCATGTATATCAAATATACCTGATTTTTCCTTGGCCGCCTTCTTATCCGCCAGATACTTGGGGCAGTTGCGCTTCCAGTGACCCATACCCTTGCAATAATAGCACTCCGTTTCAGGCTTAGGTCCAGCTTTGGGCTTCTTCGTCGGATTGGAAACAGGCTTGCCGCTCTTCTTTGAATTACTCTTCTTTCCTTTGCCGTTTCTCTTGAAACTAGTGGTCTTATTCACCATCAACACTTGATCCTCTTTATATAGTTCTGACTCTGCGACTTTCAGCATCGCGAATAACTCGCCGGGTGACTTGTTGATCCCTTGCATGTTATAGTTCAACACAAAGCTCTTATAGCTTGGTGGCAGTGATTGAAGAATTCTGTCAGTGATATCCTCTTGCGGGAGTCCAATCCCCAGCTCAGCTAGACGGTTTGAGTACCCAGACATTTTGAGCACATGTTCACTGACAGACGAGTTCTCCTCCATTTTGCAAGCATAGAATTTATCGCAGGTCTCATACCTCTCGTTCCGGGCGTTCTTCTGAAAGATAAACTTCAACTCCTAGAACATCTCATATGCTCCATGATGCTCAAAGCGACGTTGAAGTCCGGGCTCTAAGCCATACAAGACTACGCATTGAACTACTGAGTAGTCCTCCTTGCGTGTTAACCAAGTGTTCTTAACATCTTGGTCAGCCGCGGCGGGTGGTTCATCTCCTAGCGCAGCATTAAGGACATTATCCTTCTTCCCAGCTTGCAGGAGCAACTTAAGATTATGAGCCTAGCCTACAAAGTTGCTTCCATCATCTTTCAACTTAGCTTTCTCTAGGAACGTATTAAAATTCATGGTGACTGTCGCGTGTGCCATTGATCTACAACACAAATATTTTCAAAGTGGACTTAGACTATGTTCAAGATAATTAGAGTTTAACTAATCAAATTACTTGCTAAACACCCACTCAAAAAGTACATCTCTCTAGTCATTTGAGTGGGTCATGATCCATCCACTAGCTCAAGTCCGATCATCACGTGAGTTGAGGATAGTTTCAGTGGTAAGCATCCCTATGCTAATCATATCAACTATATGATTCATGATCGACCTTTCGGTCTCATGTGTTCCGAGGCCATGTGTGCACATGCTAGGCTCGTCAAACATAACCAGAGTGTTCTGCGTGTGCATCTGTTTTAGACCCATTGTATGTGAACGTTGAGTCTATCACACCCGATCATCATGTGGTGTCTCGAAACGAAGAACTATAGCAACGGTGCACAGTCGGGGAGAACACAATTTCGTCTTGAAATTTTAGTGAGAGATCACCTCATAATGCTACCGTCGTTCTAAGCAAAATAAGGTGCATGAAAGGATTAACATCACATGCAATTCATAAGTGACAAGGTATGTCCATCATCTTGTGCTTCTTGATCTCCATCACCAAAGCACCGACATGATCTTCTTGTCACCGGCGCCACACCATGATCTCCATCAACGTGTCACCATCGGGGTTGTCGTGCTATTCATGCTATTACTACTAAAGCTACGTCCTAGCAATATAGTAAACGCATATGCAAGCACAAACATTAGTTTAAAGACAACCCGATGGCTCCTGCCGGTTGCCGTACTATGGATATGCAGGTCAATATTAACTATTACAACATGATCATCTCATACATCCAATATATCACATCACCTCATCGGCCATATCACATCACAAGCATACCCTGCAAAAACAAGTTAGACGTCCTCTAATTGTTGTTGCATGTTTTACGTGGTGGCCATGGGTACCTAGTAGGACCGCATCTTACTTACGCAAACACCACAACGGTGATGTATGAATTGCTATTTAACCTCTCTCCAAGGACCTCCTTGGTCAAATCCGATTCAACTAAAGTTGGAGAAACCGACACTCGCTAGTCATCTTTGAGAAACGGGGTTGCTCGTAGCGATGAAACCAGTCTCTCGTAAGCGTACGAGTAATGTCGGTCCGAGCCGCTTCGATCCAACAATACCGTGGAATCAAGAAAAGACTAAGGAGGGCAGCAAATCGCACATCACCGCCCACAAAACATTTTGTGTTCTACTCGAGATGACATCTACGCATGAACCTAGCTCATGATGCCACTGTTGGGGAACGTCGCATGGGAAACAAAAAATTTCCTACGCGCACGAAGACCTATCATGATGATGTCCATCTACGAGAGGAGATTTGGATCTACGTACCCTTGTAGATCGCACAGCAGGAAGCGTTAAGAAACGCGGTTGATGTAGTGGAACGTCCTCACGTCCCTCGATCCGCCCCACGAACCGTCCCACGATCCGTCCCACGATCCGCTCCGATCTAGTGCCGAACGGACGGCACCTCCGCGTTCAGCACACGTATAGCTCGACGATGATATCGGCCTTCTTGATCCAGCAAGAGAGACGGAGAGGTAGATGAGTTCTCCGGCAGCGTGACGGCGCTCCGGAGGTTGGTGGTGATCTATCCCAGCAGGGCTCCGCCCGAGCTCCGTAGAAATACGATCTAGAGGAAAAACCATGGAGGTATGTGGTCGGGCTGCCGTGGCAAAGTTGTCTCAAATCAGCCCTAATACCCCAGTATATATAGGAGGGAGGGGAAGGGACCTGCCTTGAGGCTCAAAAGAGCCACAAGGGGTCGGCCGAACCAAGGGGAGGAGTCCTCCTCCTCCAATCCTAGTCCAACTAGGATTGGAAACTGGAGTCCTTCTCCACCTTCCCACTTCCCTTTTTTTCTTTTCCCTTTGATTTCTTTATCTCCTGTGCATAGGGCCTCTTGGGCTGTCCCACCAGCCCACTAAGGGCTGGTGCATCACCCCTAAGGCCTATGGGCTTCCCCCGGGTGGGATCCCCACCCCGGTGAACATCCGGAACCCATTCGTCACTCCTCGTACATTCCCGGTAATGTCCGAAAACTTTCCGGTAATCAAATGAGGTCATCCTATATATCAATCTTCATTTTCGGACCATTACGGAAACCCTCCTGACGTCCGTGATCCCATCCGGGACTCCGAAAAACATTCGGTAACCAACCATATAACTGAAATACGCATAAAACATCGCCGAACCTTAAGTGTGCACACCCTGCGGGTTCGAGAACTATGTAGACATGAACCGAGGGACTCCTCGGTCCATATCCAATAGAGGGACCTGGATGCCCATATTGGATCCTACATATTCTACGAAGATCTTGTCGATTGAACCTTAGTGCCAAGGATTCATATAATCCCGTATGTCATTCCCTTTGTCCTTCGGTATGTTACTTGCCCGAGATTCGATCGTCAGTATCCGCATACCTATTTCAATCTCGTTTACCGACAAGTCTCTTTACTCGTTCCGTAATACAAGATCCCCTGACTTCATTAAGTCACATTGCTTGCAAGGCTTGTGTGTGATGTTGTATTACCGAGTGGGCCCCGAGATACCTCTCCGTCACACGGAGTGACAAATCCCAGTCTTGATCAATACTAACTCAATGGACACCTTCGGAGATACCTGTAGAGCATCTTTATAGTCACCCAGTTACGTTGTGACGTTTGATACACACAAGGCATTCCTCCGGTGCCAGTGAGTTATATGATCTCATGATCATAGGAATAAATACTTGACACGCAGAATGCAGTAGCAAAAAAATGACACGATCAACATGATACGTTCATTAGTTTGGGTCTAGTCCATCACATGATTCACCCAATGATGTGATCCAGTTATTAAGCAACAACATCTTGTACATAGTCAGAAGACCTTGACTATCCTTGATCAACTGGCTAGCCAACTAGAGGCTTGCTAGGGACAGTGTTTTGTCTATGTATCCACCCATGTATCTAAGTCTTCATTTCATACAATTATAGCATAGATAATAAACGATTATCTTGATACAGGAATTATAATAATATCTTATTTATCATTGCCTCTAGGGCATAATTCCAACACTAAATTGAGATACCTATTCTGCGAAACTCCAAACGCCGTAAAAATCAACGAGAATTTTTTTTCCGGGTTCATAAAAAATACTAGGCCGAAGAAGCGCCAGAGGGGCGCGTGTAGGTGGCCACAAGCCTGCACGGTGTGACCCCCCCAGGCCACGCCATGAGGGCTTGTGGGCAGCCTGCTGGCCCACTGGCCCCCCTCTTTTGCTATAAAGGGTTTCGTGAAGAAAAAAAATCAAGGAGAAGCTTTTTCGTGGATTCGCCGCCGCCACGAGGCGGAACTTGAGCCGAACCAACCTAGAGCTCCGGCAGGACGATCCTGCCAGGGAAACTTCCCTCCCGGAGGGGGACATCGTCGCCATCGTCATCACCAACACTCCTCTCATCGGAGGGGACTCGTCACCATCAGCATCTTCATCAGCACCATCTCATCTACAAACCCTAGTTCATTACTTGTAACCAATCGCCGTCTCGCGACTGCGATTGGTACTTGTAAGGTTGCTAGTTGTGTTGATTACTGTTTGTAGTTGATGCTAGTTGGATTAATTGGTGGAAGAGTTTATGTTCAGATCGTTGATGCTACTCATTACCTCTCTGGTCATGAATATGATTATGCTTTGTGATTAGTTACTTTTGTTCCTGAGGATATGGGATAAGTCATGCTAATAGTAGTCATGTGAATTTGGTATTCGTTTGGTAATTTGATGTGTTGTTTGTTGTTTTTCCTCTACTGGTGTTATGTGAACATCGACTACATAACACTTCACCATAATTTGGGCCTAGAGGAAGGCATTGGGAAGTAGTAAGTAGATGATGGGTTGCTAGAGTGACAGAAGCTTAAACCCTAGTTTATGCGTTGCTTCGTAAGGGGCTGATTTGGATCCACTAGTTTAATGATATGGTTAGACTTTGTCTTAATTCTTATTTCATAGTTGAGGATGCTTGCGAGAGGGGTTAATCATAAGTGGGATGCTTGTCCAAGTAAGGGCATTACCCAAGCGCCAGTCCACCCACATATCAACCTATCAAAGTAACGAACGCGAATCATATGAACATGATGAAAACTAGCATGACAGAAATTCCCGTGTGTCCTCGGGAGTGTTTTTCCGCCTGTAAGACTTTGTCCAGGCTTGTCCCTTTCTACAAAAGGGATTGGGACACTTTGCTGCACCGTTGCTACTTTTGTTACTTGTTGCTTGCTATGAATCATCTCACCACACAATCACTTGTTATCGACAATTTCAATGCCAGCAGATTTTACCTTGCTGAAAACCACTTGTCAGATCCTTCTGCTCCTCGTTGGGTTCGACACTCTTACTTATCGAAAGGACTACGATTGATCCCCTATACTTGTGGGTCATCACAAAGCATCACCAAACGACAAATAATTAAAGACAACCCTATGGCTCCTGCCGGTTGCCGTAGCATCAACGTGCAAGTCGATATTTAACTATTACAACATCATCATCTCATACATCCAATATATCATATCATGTCTTTGGCCATATCACATCACATGCATACCCTGCAAAAACATGTTAGAATTCCTCTAATTTGTTGTTGCTTATTTTACGTGGCTGCTATGGGTATCTAGTATGATCGCATCTTACTTACGCAAAACCACAACGGTGATATACAAGTTTGTATTTAACCTTCTCCAAGGATTGCCTCGATCAAAACTAATTCAACTAAAGTTGGAGAAACAGACACTCGCGGGTCATCCTTATGAAACAAGTTGCATGTCAGTCGATGAAACCAGTCTCTCGTAAGCGTACGAGTAATGTTGGTCCGGGCCGCTTCATCCAACAATACTGTCGAATCAAGAAAAGACCAAGGAGGGCAGCAAATTGAACATCAACACCCACAAACTCCTTTATGTTCCACTCGAGATATCATCTACGCATAGACCTAGCTCTGATACCACTATTGGGGAACGTTGCATGGGAAAAAAAAATCCTACGCACACGCAAGACCTATCCATGGTGATGATCATTTATGGGAGGGGAGATCGGATCCACATAACCTTGTAGATAGCTAAGCGAGAAGCATTAAGAAACACATTTGGTGTACTCGAACGTCTTCGCGATCTACATCACAAGCGTCCCACGAACTCCGTCCCGATCTAGCGTCGAACGGACAACACCTCCGCGTTCAGCACATGTGCAGCTCGATGACGATCTCCGCCTTCTTGATGCAGCAAGAGGGACGAAGAGGAAACTGAATTCTCCGGCATCACGACGGCGTGGTGGTGATGATGGTGGAGCTACTCCGGCAGGGCTCCAGCGTACCGTACCGAACTAGCTATGGGGTGTCACGAAGTGGTGGAGGGAGAGAGGGTTGCGCCTTGGCATGAGGTGCCAAAAGCCTCTCTCACCTCCACTATATATAGGAGGGAGGGGAGGGGTGGCACCCTAGGGACAAGACCTAGGGTTCGGCCGGCGCAAGAGAGGAGGAGGAGTCCTCCTCCAATACAACTTGGAAGGAGGAGCCCTCCTTCCCTATTTCAGGTTGGCCCACCCTCCTTTCCTTTCTCCCTGCAGCTGAATAGGCCTCTTTGGGCTGGCCACCAGCCCACTAGGGGCTGGTGCGCCACCCTTGGGCCTCTTTGGTTCTCTCCCGGGTTGGTGACCCCTCCCGGTCGAAGTTCAGAACCCATTCGTCACTCCCGGTACTTTATCGGTAATGCCTGAAAACCTTCCGGAAGCCAAATGGATACTTCGTATATATCAATCTTCGTCTATGGACCATTACGGAAACCCTCGTGACGTGCGGGATCTCATTTGGGACTCCGAACAACATTAGGTTACCAACATCAATAATTCAACTATACCGAAAATGTCACTGAACCTGAAGTATGCAGACCCTGCGGGTTCAAGAACTATGTAGACATGACCGAGACACTATCGGGTCAATATCCAATAGCGGGACCTGGATGTCCATATTGGATCCTACATATTCTACGAAGATCTTTATCGGTTGAACCTCTATGTCAAGGATTCAATTAATCCCGTATAACATTCCCTTTGTCCTTCCGTATGTTACTTGCCCGAGATTCAATTGTTGATATCTCTATACCTATTTCAATCTCGTTACCGACAAGTCTCTTTACTCGTTCCATAATACAAAATACCGTGGCTTACTCTTTAGTCACATTGCTTGCAAGGCTTGTTTGTGATGTTGTATTAGTGAGTGGGCCCCGAGATACCTCTCCGTCATACGGAGTGAAAAATCCCGATCTTGATCCATGCTAACACAACGGACACCGAGATTCCTGTATAGCACCTTTATAGTCACCCAGTTACATTGCGACGTTTGATACACACAAGGCATTCCTCCGGTGTTAGTGAGTTACATGATCTCATGGTCATAGGAATGTATACTTGATATGCAGAAAACAGTAGCAATAAAATAACACGATCACATGCTATGTTCATAGTTTGGGTCTTATCCATCATATCATTCTCCTAATGATGTGATCCCATTATCAAGTGACAACACTTGTCTATGGCTAGGAAACCTTAACCATCTTTGATCAACGATCTAGTCAACTAGAGGCTTACTAGGGACAATGTTTTGTCTATGTATCCACTAATGTATTTGTGTTTCCATTCAATACAATTCCAGCATGGATAATAAACAATTATCTTGAAACAAGAAATATAATAATAACTATTTTATTATTGCCTCTAGGGCATATTTCCAACATAGGATTGACCCACCTCCGTGATCCCGGCTCGTGTGCGGCGTCGGAGAGGTGGCGACGACGGTGCTCGGCGACATTCGCTCTATTTCTATGGCCGTCCATGGTCGGGATGGCCTGCTGGTGGGTTTTTTGTCTCGCCGGCGGCGAGAAATCAGGGTGGAGCGGGAGTTGAATCGCGGCAGAGCTGCGGCGGCGGAGGATAGGGTTTGACCCATAAACACATTGTAAAACCACATATATGCCAGCTCGAGGGTTCTTTTTGCGGGCCGCGGTAAAAAAAATTACGGGCCAGATGCACGATACGGGTATGTTCTGGCCATTAAAATGGGCCGAACCCGTATACTCGCCGGAATTTTGCGGGTTCGACCGTTTTACGGGGTCTGCAAGAGATGCTCTTACACCGTCTAAAAAACATGTACCACAAACTTAACCTTGCAAAATGAAACAAAACCATAGCATGCGCGAGGAACTTTCACCACCTCACCTCTAAGCGTGCACATATCTTCAAGAATTTTGTGGTCTTGGTTAGTATTTGGTTCTTTGAGGTGCCATAGAACATCAGAGGTATGTGCCCGTGTAAGCTATTCATATATTATGAGTATGCGTTAGTGCATCATGTTGTTTTTGTTGGTTTTATTCTTTGCGGGATTGGAATCTTTCCTTGATATTATGATGACACACTACTAGGGAAAAGCCTAGCAGTAGCGCTGGTTTCTGAGCCAGCAGTAATGCAGGTGGCTGCGCTACTACTACGACACTACAACTAATTTGTAGCAGTAGCGCGGGTATGTCACGCGCTGCTGCTATCACTACTTAGCAGTAGCGTGGGTTGGACTAGCGTTGTAGGTAGTTATTCGTAGCGCGGGCTGGACCAATGCTATTGCTAATATTACATGTATTCTTTTGCTGCGTATTTGCGGTGTAATACAGGTTTTATACAGTAGCCTAATTAGATCATAAACATACGATATGCCCATCATATCATACACATAATAGTCTCGTCATATCATCACATCATTCAACACAAATGATGTCATCTCATCATAATCTCGATATTACAATACAAGTTAGGTGACATGTCTCGAATACAAGCAACTGCATGTTCATCACATACACATGTTTCATCATCTATATATACATGTCTAAAGAAAGATATAGAAAATAACACAGATCACTATGAGCAAGAGCACGATAATGTAGTAGTTCTTCAGGCGCTAATTCCTTTCCCTCTCTCGCGCTAGCGTGAACCTCAAGTAACTATCTTTCGCTTCGGCTCTGCTATTGAACCCTCTCTGGCTGCCGCCCGGGAACCAATACACATGGGCCTGACACTCACGCCAGTCGTCGTACACTCATGGAACCTTCCCTATGAACACGATGTAGCACTTCTTCGCCAACGATGATCTATATAACTGCATTGTCACATGATGATAAATCATCGATACTATGCAACATAATACATAGTTTAGCACCACAAAGAAACAAAGTTAGCAAAAATGTAAGTAACATATCATAAACATAAATAAGAAAGTTTGCCGTACCCAAACTAATTAACTAGAGTGATCTACGCTAGTTGAGGACGACGGTTTAATTACATCACAAAGTTTCATCGTGCATAAATTCTAAGTTAATTTAGCCACATATAAAATAGTGACTAAACGAACACATTGTCTTCATCAATCACTCCAACATATCGTGCCATCCTTCCAAATTAGGAAGGAAGGACCCGAGATCTGTGAAAGGCTTCAGGTTCAGACGCTGAGCGGCTACACGTGTTCGGACGTCTTCCCCCGACATTTTCACTTCTTCATAGAACATCCTAGTTTTTTCCATGACATCCTTAATGATGACATGGGCAAGTTCACGCTGGATGAGATAGAACTCAGCTCGTAGTTGATGATCTGGTACATTTCCTAGTTTCTTGGCCCATTGCAGAATATCGGCATCGCCGGATTTAGCTGACATAGAGAGTTCCTGGCAATCCCTTCTATACTCTAGCATGTTGTGGATGACATAGAATCCATCACTAAGACTACCATTGGGTTGCTGGATGCAGCATAAGTCGGTCTTATGGTCGAAGAAGGGCGCATGATTCTTTGTGCTCTTGACTATGATCCCTCCACCCCGTTTGTAGCGACCCGACTCAAAACGAGTCAAGCCTCTGTGTTTCTGTGCCATCCCTGGATCAGTATGCTGGCACACACAGTACATCAATGTATATATCAAAGTGCAATCACATGTAAATAGCATAAAACTGATATATACCTTAAATATCTCAGCGGAAACAGTCAAGGGAGTGGAGTCCCAATAAACACCAACGGCAAGTTGAGTGTAGACCGTAACCCTGAATCGTACTCTTACTCGTTGAAGAAAAATATCTGCAACATAAGACTTCGCAGCCGTGTAGGTCAGCATATTGAATATGCCGGCAAGTCACATAAGAGAGGGGTGAAAAGTAATCATCTATACTATATGCATATATGGCAGGTGGGGCTATAAGTTTTTTTTGCGAAAAAGCAACTTTTCTCCTACATCAAGAGAGGCTTAAAAGCAAAATGTTACTACGTTGTTTGTTGTTAACGAGATGGTTCCGCCAACCAATTCTCGTACCCGAGTTGTCAATAATCCCCACATCAATATTATTATTTGTGTTGAGAATTTCAGATAACTTCAGTTCCTTTGGCTCAAGTTGTCCATGACCGTGGACACGGCTAATCGATTAGGTTCGAGTACTCTGCAGAGTTTTGCACACGTTCCCCACAAGATTTGATCGCCTCCGTGTATGTCCTCACACTTCAGGGTGTTTGAAGACCGGATGATCAAAACATGGTCTTTCAACGGGTCCCTCTGAATCCTTGTGGGTGCCCATCCAATCCTACCGTTCTTCTACATGTGCTAGCACCGCCTGTCCAGAGTCGCCGCGTTGTCCAACCAAGGCAGAGCCCATAATGACTTGTGGCTGTGCAGGTAAGCCTTGGGTCTTGAAAATATCCGTCTGTCTCTTTGAGCCTGGGTGAAGCTTTCCGCAAGATGTCATGGCCGTCTCCAGCATCCCGGGTCATCCACTGGTTTCTCCAGGGAGCCGATCAACCGTCCTTCACCCAGATTTGCATTGCATCACGTGGTCTTGAAAATCTTGTCTTAACCGGTCTTGGTTATTTAATCAACCTCGCATCACTCGTGTTATGCACTCAACCGAAATCCCGTCTACTCAAGCATAGCAATATGAAATTTGTCGTCCCGGGCCAAGTATCGGGGTTGTTGGGTGCCTACCACATGATACTACAATATGTAACCATAATCTCCAAGTACCTAGTGAGCATGCAATTGTGCATAGGATGGTAGAACTACGATGCATAAAACATAGGTGATACATGATCAAATGACTTGCCTGGCGATGTTGACGACGAAGAATTTCTCGAGAAATAACTTGATAGACTACTCGTCACTCTCCGATGAAATCTATATAACAAACATATCATTCACATAAGCACTCATACTAGCAATCATCCTAGCAATCAAAACAAAAGAGAGAGCGAATAGGAATCCGAAGGAAACTTCAAATAAGACTAGGGAGTCTTCTACTACGTCAAACACTAAATAGTTTTTGTCTAACAGAAAATAATAACAGGGAACTAAGATATAAATTTAACTAAGATAAAATAAAGTATTTTTCACAAAACTATTTGAAAGTATTTCCAAACGGGATTTGAAACAATGGAGAAACCAATTGCAAGTTATTAGAGAACTAGAATTGATTTCATGATAACATATAAAAATAAAAATAAAAACTTGTTGCAAACCTACTGTTAACTAACAGAAACAAAACATAATCTTTCTGAAATATAAAAGAAAATAATTTAAAAACAATTATAGAAAAGGAAATAGCCATAATCCTAAAAGAGGTGAAACAGAAATTGTTTCACAAGAAACAATCAGCTAAAATACTCAAATAATTCTGAAATTTTTACCACTGATAACTAAGATCACTAGTGATCAGTAGCAAAAAGAATCAAATTAAAATATATTTTTAAACTCCTGGAATAAGCAAAACAAGGTTTAAACTAAATCTGATCTAATTCAAATTTGAAAATTTCAAACATATACAAATTATATGTTTTTAAAAACTACAGAAAATTTTTGATCTACTTGAAAAATAATCAACCTCATTGGAGTTGTGGATCAAAAGTTATGATCAAAAGAAAATTGAATCTGTCTCTGTTTTTGAACTAAAACTGAAAAATAAAACAAACAGGGAATCCACGTGGCGGCTTCTGATTGGCTGATGGGTGTTTTCTGTGAGGGAATCTAACAAACGGCCGAAAACTATCTAAAACCTCTTCGGCTAAAGTTACTAATAAAAACAACCGCCGGTTCTTTTAAAAAACCGAAGGGGTATTCTAGATCTAATCTAGCACGTTGCTTAAAGATCTAACGGTAGGAAGTAAAACAAAAGAAAAGAAAAAAAGAAAAAAAAGAAAGGAGAGGGAGTTACCTCGTGCACGATGGCAGGGAGGAGTAGTGGCGAGGAGGAGGCACTCCGGCGAGGGGGACTACGCCGGCGAGGTGGGGAGGGCGGCTTCGGCGTGGGGAGGGGTCGGTGGAGGAGGGGGGCGCTTGGGGAAGGGGGGGCGCTCCTGGGAGGGGCGAGGGAGTCCCTGGGGGGCGAGGCTCTCCTGGCAGGGGGGCTCGGCGGCGGAGGCCGCAGCTCCGGCGAGGCTGCATGGCGAGGGGTTGGGGAGGAGCGGTGGTGGGGAGGTGGCGGCGAGGTAGGGAAGGCTTGGCAGGGAGGGGAGGGACCTGTAGGGGGGCGACGGGGTGTAGCTCCTACAGAGCTCGGTTATGGCAGGGAAGGTGGAGATGGTGGCGAGATGGCTACGGGTAGGGAAACGAGGATTTCTCTAGGGGAATGGAAAGAGTAGAGACGGGGCGTTCTTATAGTGGTGACGGGAGGTGCCGGGAGGGGGTATAGCTCGCGAATCCCGGAGGGGAAACTTCCAGGAGGCTTCTGCCATGGCTAGAGAAGGCAAGTGGCGAGAGGAGGAAGAAGACGGTGAGATTGGGCCTGATGCGTTTCCTAAAGTGGCCCAGTGACCTTCCTAAATAAAAGATCACTTTCCATTTTTATTAAAACGGGAATTAAAACAATTAAAAGGAGAAGGAATATTCCTCCGAATATAGGGTAATATATATTAAAATTTTCAGAAAAACAAATCCAAAAAGATGGGCATTTTTCCATGGCCAGAATGAAAAACTTAAAAAAAATGTTTTTCAAAAAATCCCCTAAGGCTTTATTTTCTTTTGGCAAAATACTTTCTCCATAAAACTTGGGTCTTCTTGGCTCAAAATAATTCAGAAATGCCTCACATTTTGGAGGGTCATTCTCCTCCGCTCTTTCTTGCGTGCAAGAATTTTGTCGGTGCATTTTCTCGGGGAAGAAAAATAAAGAAGCAAGGTCAAAAGTTTGAAAGAATTCAAATGCAAAACTCCGTTCAAATTCTTTATAGTTGAAGAAGTCATGTCATCTTCTCTCATTGCTTTTAATTGGATGAATTTGAATTTATCGGAGATGGGGAAAGTCATTTTATTCCCTCTCATCCGAAAGTTTTTGAAAAGTTTCTAATTTCACTCAAGTTTCAATCACTCAAACAAACAAACAAACAATCTAATAATTATATTAACATTCCAAAATTTGGGATGTTACACCGTTGGCTGTCGATTAAGATAGCACTGTTGGGAACACCCTTGATGTGTGTGTAATCCTTCTTCTTTATGTTCTTCGACGAGTCCAAGTAAAGAGCATGGGAGAATCGGGGGTAAAGAATGATGAGGACGGCGTGCCCCTCGCTACATAAAATAAGTACACCTCAAATTATCCTCCACGTCTACAAATTAATGATTGAAATTAAGGAAAATATGTATGTGTCACAAATGATATATACGTGGATGACTTACATGGGATGATAAGGCAGGAGAATCGTCTCCCTGTGCTTATTGACGACCATGAAATTGGCGACGTAGTTCCTCGCATATTCACTGTGCTCCGCACAGAGTGCCAAGAAGCCCTCGTGCATAAAGTACGGGTCCGCGACTGATATGTGAGATATTTGCTTGCGTGTGACGATGTAGTTCATGTACAAGGCATAAAGGCGGACGAACATAAAATCCAGCTTTGTCATGTGAAACATGTCGAATACGTAATCAAATCGAAGGAAGAACTTCTCCGTAGGGAATGTGTGGATGTACAACCTTTGTTGTGGCGCGTTAACCACATAGAGCAGATATCCTGGATTTTTTGCGACAATAAGGCTTTTCTCTCTTGACAACACATCATCATGAAGCCTCCTTAGATCTTCGTCTATGGCCTCTAGCGTCGAGCTTAACAAAAGATGAAGCCCCGCCGAGCACGTCAAAGACGGAGTACGGGCTACTATGAGCAAGTGCGGGAGCAGGTGCTGGTGCGATGTTCATCGAGTTTCTCTCGATGAAGCTGATAAGGGGAAAGTCTGCTGCCTCTTTATATGTATTTTGCTTCATCCATTCGAAAAATGCCGAAACAAATGAATGAAGCGAAGCTACAACTTCTTCTGTACCGGCAAGTACCGTTGCGTTGACTAACTCTCTCACCAACTGAGGTTGTATTGCTTCTTTGGTCTCAGTTGTTTTCTTATCAACCGCAATCTCAACCTTCTTGTCGATGTTCATTTCATTTAACTTCCATCTCTACTTTCTCTCCTCGGCGTTCTCATGGTAGTAGTACTTCAACGTGGCGCTGTCTTCGATGGCATGCACACGTCCATACGATGGCCGCTTGTCCAATGTGAGTTCCTTCATTATATTCAAGGCTCGGTTGACAGGGGTGTTGTAACGCCCCGGACACACCCGCCGGCGGTCGTTACTCCTGGCGGTATCTAGACTGGCCCTACATATCAATACTAGTCTTTTCTGCGCACTTTTTCCTCACTCATGCGCACCCAGGGTCAACTTCCCGGTCGATCACCCATCCTAGAACTACTCCAAGCCGAGCATGCTTAACCTGGGAGTTCTGTTTGAATGGGTTCTCGGAAAAGAAGGAATTCCTTATTGATATGAGTAGTCAATCATCCCTAATATGCCAGGCTATCACATACACCACCACTCAGAGGAACCGACATCCTCGTCGGACCACAGGAGCGTTCCCTCTTGGTACAGAGGTCTATGCATCCAGTCCAGTACATGTGCCATGCCGTGTGCCACGACGGGTCACAAACGTCATGAACAACATGACCGCACACCTATCCGCAAACATCCGTGTAACCGCGAGGGTCGGCTTTGATACCAAACTTGTAACACCTCGGACACACCCGCCGGCGGTCGTTACTCCTGGCGGGATCTAGACTGGCCCCACATATCAATACTAGTCTTTTCTACGCACTTTGTCCTCACTAATGCGCACCCGGGATCAACTTCCCGGTCGATCACCCATCCTAGAACTACTCCAAGCCGAGCATGCTTAACCTGGGAGTTCTGTTCGAATGGGTTCCGTGAAAAGAAGGAATTCCTTATTGATATGAGTAGTCTATCATCCCTAATATGCCAGGCTATCACAGGTGTCCCACTTAGGCCTCGCTGATAACTCAGACAACGAGTCACTATCAGCCACAATCTTGAGCTGCTCTTTCTGCAAAAGGAATGTGGATCATTTACAAATGTGACTAAACGTGTAGTTCAATTGATCAGAAGCTAAAATAAGGTGGTAAAATGATAATTACCACGAGTCTCATGAACTCCCACATGGGTGTGTCCATTTCAAAAACCTTATTTACAGGGTCCCAAGTGTACCGGGCCATGATGAAGTCATACTCCTGCGGGACGGTGAACTCTGCCAAGGGGTCTCGGAGCCCCAGACTTTCATGTTGCGCATCCTTCTTCGCCCATATATGCCTCTTGCCCAAGTATCCACGGCTTCTGAGGCGGTGCTCCCCATGTTCCTTTCCTGAAGCCCCTTCATGTATTCTGACTTTTCTTTGGTAGCTTAGGCAATGCTAGCCACCTTGAAGAATTTGAACTGCTTTTCCGTAATTGTCGGATTATCCTTTACAATCTTAGAGTAGGGTTCCTTTTTGGCGATTTTTCACCCTTACTTTCCAGGCGGACAACGCGTTGCTAAACTTGCCCATGGCTTTGTTGCCTATCTTCTTCATTCCCTTGTCTAGCCACGGTGATGGATATTTAATTTCCTCCTAGCAAGGGAACACGAATGTCTGGTGCAACTTCGTTAGGAGGAAGTGCTCCATATTTGGTATCTTCCTTAAGTTTTCATCATTGATGGTGGCGGTTTCCCGTAGGATGCATCCTATTTTATTGTCCTAGCACCTTCACACTTCCTGAGGCTCATTTGGCTCAAAATTGTCGGGGTCCACCTCCGTGACCACCAGTCATCCTATTATGATCAAAATATATATACATCCTCACTTTTCTCTCTCTCTCCCTCTCGCTTTCCCTCTCCCTCTCTCTCCGTCTCAAACTCCCTCTCTCTCCCTCTCCCTCTTAATACGTCTCCAACGTATCTATAATTTTTTGTTGTTCCATGCTATTATATTATCTATTTTGGATGTTTTATATGCATTAATATGTTGTTTTATATTATTTTTGGGACTAACTATTAATCTAGAGCCTAGTGCCAGTTTCTGTTTTTCCACGTTTTTGAGTATTGCACATAAGGAATATTAAACGGAGTCCAAACGGAATAAAATATCAGGAATATTTTTTTCTTGGACCAGAAGACTTGGAGTAGGGGGGCAGGGCACCTGCCGGTTCGCCACAAGCCTGTAGGGCGCGCCCTAGGGGGGTGGCTGATGGGGAACGTTGCATGGGAAACAAAAAATTTCCTACGCACATGAAGACCTATCATGGTGATGTCCATCTACGACAGGAGATTTGGATCTACGTACCCTTGTAGATCGCACAGCAGGAAGCGTTAAGAAACGCGGTTTATGTAGTGGAACGTCCTCACGTCCCTCGATCCGCCACGCGAACCGTCCCACGATCCGTTCTGATCTAGTGCCGAACGGACGACACCTCCGCGTTCAGAACACGTACAGCTCGACAATGATCTCGGCCTTCTTGATCCAGTAAGCAAGATGGAGAATTAGATGAGGTCTTCGGCAGCGTGACAGCGCTCCGGTGGTGGTGAGGATCTACTCCTGCAGGGATCCGCCCGAGCTGCGCAGAAATACGATCTAGAGGTAAAACTGTGGTGTCTAGATCTGAGTTGCGCATGGTAAAAGTTGTCTCAAATCAGCCCTAGACCACCACTACATATAGGAGGGAGGGGGAGGAGGCTTGCCTTGAGGGCCAAGCCCTCAAGAGTGCGCCGACCAAGGGAGAGGAGGGGTCCTACTCCAATCCTTTTTTTTGAGGGAGTCCTACTCCAATTAGGATTGGAAAGTGGAGTCCTTCTCTTCCTTCCCACCTCTTTTTTTGTTTTTCTTTCCTTGGCGCCAAAGCCCTCTTAGGCTGCTCACCAGACCACTAAGGGCTGGTGCGCCACCGCTAGGGCCATTGGGCTTCCCCCGGGTGGGTTGCCCCACTCCTGGTGAACTTCCAGAACCCATTCGTCACTCCCGGTACATTACGTGTAATGCCCGAAAACCTTCCGGTAACCAAATGAAGCTATCCTATATATCAATCTTTGTTTCCGGACCATTCCGGAAACCCTCGTGATGTCCGTGATCTCATCCGGGACTACGAACAACATTCGGTAACCACACATATAACTCAACTATACTAAAACATCGTCGAACCTTAAGTGTGCAGACCCTGCGGGTTCGAGAACTATGTAGACATCCCCCGAGGCACTCCTCGGTCAATATCCAATAGCAGGACCTGGATGCCCATATTGGATCCTACATATTCTCCGAAGATCTTATCTGTTGAACCTGAGTGTCAAGGATTCATATAATCCCGTATGTCATTCCCTTTGTCCTTCGGTATGTTACTTGCCCGAGATTCGATCGTCGGTATCCGCATACCTATTTCAATCTCGTTACCAGCAAGTCTGTTTACTCGTTCCGTAATACAAGATCCCGTGACTTACACTTAGTTACATTGCTTGCAAGGCTTGTGTGTGATGTTCTATTACCGAGTGGGCCCCGAGATACCTCTCCGTCACACGGAGTAACAAATCCCAGTGTTGATCCATACTAACTCAACGGACACCTTCAAAGATACCTGTAGAGCACCTTTATAGTCACCCAGTTACGTAGTGACGTTTGATGCACACAATGTATTCCTCCAGTGCCACCGAGTTATATGATCTCATGGTCATAGGAACAAATACTTGACACGCAGAAAACTATAGCAATAAAACGACACGATCAATATACTACGTTCATAGTTTGGGTCTAGCCATCACATGATTCTCCTAACGGTGTGATCTAGTTATCAAGCAACAACACTTTGCACATAGTGAGAAAACCTTGACTATCCTTGATCAACTGGCTAGCCAACTAGAGGCTTGCTAGGGACATTGTTTTAACTATGTATCCACACATGTATCTATGTTTTCATTCAATACAATTATAGCATGGATAATAAACGATTATCTTTAAACAATAAATATAATAATAACTATTTATCATTGCCTCTAGGGCATATTTCCAACAGTCTCCCACTTGCACTAGAGTCAATAATCTAGTCCTCACATCGCCATGCGATTTACATTGTAATAAATCGAACACTGATAACCCACAAGTATAGGGGGTCTATTGTAGCCTTTCTTGATAAGTAAGAGTGTCAAACCCAACGAGGAGCTAAAGGTAGGACAAATATTCCCTCAAGTTCTATTGACCACCGATACAACTCTACGCACACTTTACGTTCGCTTTACCTAGAACAAGTATGAAACTAGAAGTACTTTCTAGGAGTGATAGGATAGGCTTGCAAGAAAGTAACGAACACGTAAATAAAACTAGGGGCTGGTTAGAAAAAGAAACAAATACGTTAGTCTAACGAGTGTGGAAAAGTGGTGGTAGGAGTTGAGGAATTGTCCCTAAGCAATTGACTACGTTACTAGATCGATAGCAAGTATCATGTGGGAGAGGCCTCTACTAGCATGTCATCCCTTACTTGGAATTCTATGCACTTATGATTGGAACTATTAGCAAGCGTCCGCAACTACTAACGTTCATTAAGGTAAAACCCAACCATAGCAATAAGATATATTGGCCCCCCTTCAATCCCATATGCATCAATTTCTATGCTAGGTTTGAAGCTTCTGTCACTCTAGCCTGCCAATACATAGTCCTATCAACATACAACTAACCCTATGGTGTGATCCACGCGCGCGATCATATGATGGGCACCAAAGGATAGCAACATAACCACAAGCAAATTAAACCAATCATAGCAATTCATCAATCACCGATAGGACAACGATAATCTACTCAAACATCATAGGATAGCAACACATCATTGGATAATAATATGTAGCATAAAGCACCATGTTAAAGTAAAGGGTACAGCGGGTTGTGGGAGAGTGAAACGCTGAATATAGATGGGGGAAGATGATGGAGATGTTGGTGAAGATGATAGAGGTGTTGCTGTAGATTGCCGTCACACGATGATGTCGGGGGCGGCGTTTTGGCGCCGCCGGCAGAGAGGGGGAGAGAGCCCCCCTTCTTCTTCTTCTTCCTTGACCTCCTCCCTAGATGGGAGAAGGGTTTCCCCTTTGGTCCATGGTCTCCATGGTGGCGGAGGGCGAGAGCCCCTCCTAGATTGGATCTCTCTTTGTGTGTCCTTCTGTTTCTGCGCTCCCAGATTCTGCGTTTCACCGTTTCTTAAATTCCCGGAGATCCGTAACTCCGATGGGGCTGAAATTTTGACACGATTTTCTTCAGGATATTATATTTCTTGCGGAGAAAGAAGGGCGCCAACAGCATTAAGGAGTGGCCACAAGACTGCCAGCCGCCGCCGTACCTCCTGGTGGCGGCTACACGGCTTGTGGGCCCTCCGTGCATCCCCTCGCGTTGATTCTTCTTCCCAAAAATCATAAATATTCCAAAAAAATCCCCGTAAGTTTTTATTACGTTTGGAATTCGTTTGGTATGGATATTCTGTGAAACAAAAAACATGCAATAAACAGGAACTGGCACTGGGCACTAGATCAATATGTTAGCCCCAAAAATAGTATAAAAAGTTGCCAAAAGTATATGTAAGTTGTAGAATATTGGCATGAAACAATAAAAAATTATAGATACGACGGAGACGTATCAAACACCCATACAGTTCTGGTATTGATCATGTTTTGCCCGTGGAAGAGGTTTAGTCAGCGGGTCTGCGACATTCAGATCCGTGTGCACTTTGCAAATATTCACGTCCTCTCCTTCGACGTAGTCGCGGATGAGGTTAAAGCATTGTTTGATGTGTGTGGTCTTCTTGTGAAACCTTGGTTCCTTTTATAAGGCGATGGCACCAGTTTTGCCACATAACAGAGTTAATGGATCTAGTGCGCTCGGCACAACTCCAAGATCTGTCATGAACTGCTTCATCCAGACACCATCCTTTGCTGCCTCCAAGGCAGCCATGTACTCCGCTTCACATGTAGAATCTACTACGACGCTCTGCTTGGAACTGCACCAGCTTACCGCACCCCCATTAAGAATAAATACGTATCCGGTTTGTGACTTAGAGTCATACGGATCGGTGTCAAAACTTGCCTCGACGTAACCCTTTACGGCGAGCTCTTTGTCACCTCCATAAACGAGAAACATTTCCTTAGACCTTTTCAGGTACTTCAGAATATTCTTGACCGCCGTCGAGTGATCCACACCTGGATTACTTTGAAACCTGCCTGGCATACTGATGGCCAAGCTGACGTCTGGTCTAGTGCACAGCATTGCATACATGATAGAACCTACGGCTGAAGCGCAAGGGACGGAACTCATTTGTTCTCTATCTTCCGCACTTGCTGGACACTGTGTCTTACTCAATTGTATACCTTGTAATACTGGCAAGAACCCTTTCTAGGGCTGATCCATTTTGAACTTCTTCAAAACTTTATCAAGGTATGTGCTTTGTGAAAGTCCTATCAAACGTTTCGATCTATCCCTATAGATCTTAATGCCTAGAATGTAAGCAGCTTCTCCTAGGTCCTTCATAGAGAAACTTTTATTCAAGTAGTCCTTTATGCTCTCCAAAAGCTCCAATTGTTTCCAATGAGCAATATGTCATCCACATATAATATTAGAAACGCCACAGAGCTCCCACTCACTTTCTTGTAAATACAAGATTCTCCAACCACTTGTATAAACCCAAATGCTTTGATCACCTCATCAAAGCGCTTATTCCAACTTCGAGATGCTTGCACCAGTCCATAAATGGATCGCTGGAGCTTGCATACTTTGTTAGCATTCTTCGGGTTGCATCATATACAACTCTTCCTTAAGAAAACCGTTGAGGAACGTCGTTTTGACATCCATCTTCCAAATTTCATAATCGTAAAAGGCAGCTATTGCTAACATGATTCGGACGGACTTAAGCATCGCTACCGGTGAGAAAGTATCATCATAGTCAACTCCTTGAACTTGTGAAAAACCCTTTGACACAAGTCGAGCTTTATAAACGGTCACATTACCGTATGCGTCTGTCTTCTTCTTATAGATCCATTTGTTCTCAATAGCCTTGCGGCCTTCAGGTAGTACTTCCAAAGTCCACACTTTGTTCTCGTACATGGATCCTATCTCGGACTTCATGGCCTCCAGCCATTTGTTGGAATCCAGGCCCACCATTTCTTCTTCATAATTCGCAGGTTCAATGTTGTCCAACAACATAATTGTCAAGACAGGATTACCGTACCACTAAGTGGCAGTACGTGATCTTGTCGACCTGCGAGGTCCGATAGCAACTTGATCCGAAGTTTCGTGATCATCATAATAAACTTGCTCCTCAACTGGCGCCGCAACAACAGAGGTTTCCCCTTGCCATGTGCCACCATCTAGAGGGCTTAGAGGTTCGACAAACTCATCAAGTTCTATCTTCCTCCCACTCAATTCTTTCGAGAGAAACCTCTTCTCAAGAAAAGCTCCGTTTTCAGCAACAAACACTTTGCCCTCGGATTTGAGATAGAAGGTATACCCAACTGTCTCTTTCGAGTAAGACACACTTTTCCGCTTTGGGTTCCAGCTTTTCAGGCTGAAGCTCTTTTACATAAGAATCACATCCCCAAACTTTAAGAAACGACAATTTTGGTCTTTTGCCATACCATAGTTCATATGGTGTCGTCTCAACGGATTTTGATGGTGCCCTATTTAAAGTGAATGCAGCTGTCTTTAATGCATAACCCCAAAACGATAACGGCAAATCGGTAAGAGACATCATAGATCGCGCCATCTCTAATAAAATACGATTACGACGTTCGTACACACCATTACGCTGTGGTGTTCCAGGCGGTGTCAACTGTGAAACAATTCCACATTGTCTTAAGTGAGCACCAAACTCGAAACTTAGATATTCACCCCCACGATCAGACCGTAGGAACTTGATCTTCTTGTTACGATTATTTTTAACTTCACTCTGAAATTGCTTGAACTTCTCAAACGTTTCAGACTTTTGTTTCATCAAGTAGACATAACCATATCTACTCAAATCGTTAGTGAAGGTGAGAAAATAACGATATCCGCCGCGTGCCTCCACACTCATCGGACCGCATACATCGGTATGTATGATTTCCAACAAGTCACTTGCCCGCTCGATTGTTCCGGAGAACGGAGTCTTAGTCATCTTGCCCATGAGGCATGGTTCACACGTGTCAAGTGAATCAAAGTCAAGTGACTCCAAAAGTCCATCGGTATGGAGTTTCTTCATACGCTTTACACCAATATGACCTAAGCGGCAGTGCCATAAAATCATGGCACTATCATTGTTAACTCTAACTCTTTTGGTCTCAATGTTATGTATATGTGTATCATCGCTATCAAGATTCAATATGAACAATCCTCTCACATTGGGTGCATGACAATAAAAGATATTACTCATAGAAATAGAACAACCATTATTCTCTGACTTAAACGAGTAACCGTCTCGCAATAAACAAGATCCAGATATAATGTTCATGCTTAACGCAGGCACTAAATAACAATTATTTAAATTCATAACTAATCCTGATGGTAACTGAAGTGAAACTGTGCCGACGACGATTGCACCAACCATGTAACCATTTCCCACGTGCATCGTCACTTCATCTTTCGCCAGCCTTCGCTTATTCCGTAGTTCCTGTTTCGAGTTGCAAATATGAGCAACAGAAACGGTATCGAATACCCAGGCACTACTACGAGAGTTGGTTATGTACACATCAATAACATGTATATCGAATGTACCTGATTTTTTCTTGGCCGCCTTCTTATCAGCCAAATACTTGGGGCAGTTGCACTTCGAGTGACCCATACCCTTGCAATAATAACACTCCGTTTCAGGCTTAGGTCCAGCTTTAGGTTTCTTCGTCCGATTGGCAACAGGTTTGCCGCTCTTCTTGGAATTACCCTTCTTTCCTTTGTCGTTTCTCTTGAAACTAGTGGTCTTACTCACCATCAACACTTGATGCTCTTTACGGAGTTCTGACTCTGCGACTTTCAGCATCGCGAATAACTCACCGGGTGAGTTCTTCATCCCTTGCATGTTATAGTTCAACACAAAGCTCTTGCAGCTTGGTGGCAATGATTGAAGAATTCTGTCAGTGATAGCCTCTTGTGGGAGTTCAATCCCCAGCTCAGCTAGACGGTTTGAGTACCCAGACATTTTGAGCACATGTTCACTGACAGACGAATTCTCCTCCATCTTGCAAGCATAGAATTTATCGGAGGTCTCATACCTCTCGATACGGGCGTTCTTCTGAAAGATAAAATTCAACTCCTGGAACATCTCAAATGCTCCATGACGCTCAAAGAGACGTCGAAGTCCCGGCTCTAAGCCATACAAGACTGCACATTGAACTACGGAGTAGTCCTCCTTACGGGTTAACCAAGTGTTCTTAACATCTTGGTCATCCGTAGCGGGTGGTTCATGTCCTAGCGCAGCATTAAGGACATAATCCTTCTTGCCAGCTTGCAGGAGCGCTCAATCTACAAAGTTGCGTCCATCATCTTTTAACTTAGCTTTCTCTAGGAACGTATTAAAATTCAGGGTGACTGTCGCGTCAGCCATTGATCTACAACACAAATATTTTCAAAGTGGACTTAGACTATGTTCAAGATATTTAGAGTTTAACTAACCAAATTACTTGCTAAACTCCCACTCAAAAAGTACATCTCTCTAGTCATTTGAATGGTACATGATCCAAATTCACTAACTCAAGTCCGATCATCACGTGAGTTGAGAATAGTTTCAGTGGTAAGCATCTCTATGCTAATCATATCAACTATACGATTCATGCTCGACCTTTCGGTCTCATGTGTTCCGAGGCCATGTCTGCACATGCTAGGCTCGTCAAGCTTAACCCCAGTGTTCCACGTGTGCAACTGTTTTGCACCCGTTGTATGTGACCGTTGAGTCTATCACACCCGATCATCATGTGGTGTCTCGAAACGATGAACTGTCGCAATGGTGCACAGTCGGGGAGTACACAATTTCGTCTTGAAATTTTAGTGAGAGAACACCTTATAATCCTACCGTCGTTCTAAGCAAAATAAGGTGCATAAAAGGACTAACATCACATGCAATTCATAAGTGACATGATATGGCCATTGATAACCCACAACTATAGGGGGTCAATTGTAGCCTTTCTCGATAAGTAAGAGTGTCGAACCCAAAGAGGAGCTACAGGTAGGACAAATATGTAGTGCCCCAGATGTAAACCTTGCCATATTTGGAACCTATTGCATGTGAGTCCAACTTTTCAGAGTTTTGATGATATCAATTATGCCATGACTTCTTGTGATGAGTCCTGATTGTTTCTCTTCCTTCGCATGCATGCATGCATAACATATCATTGCTTGCCCTTGTCTTGTGTTGTTGCCATGTGATCTTGGCATTTCATGTGGTGGTGGTGATCTTGTGGTTGCACCTTGTGATGCCTTGTGATGATGTGCATGTGATGTATAGTTTATGTGGGGTGTGCATGTGATAGTATATGCTTAGGTTTCAAAACCATCTCCACCCCTCCTCTCTGTTTCTCCTATGTCAAGATTCTCTTCTCCCTTCCCTGTTTTAAAAATGCCCATGTATTAGTGTATTTTGTGGAGGATGCCAAGATGTGTTTTTGCTGTTTTGTATCTTAGTTTTAAGGGTGAAAATAAATCCAAACCAGTAAATAAATTGTTGTTTTGCATTTATTCAAATTGCTCCAAATATTTATTTTCTATTTTATTCAAATAGGTCATAATTCCTTATGACCACGGGCATTTTGTTATGTTTTTAACCCCAACAGTATTGCCATTTGTTTTTAAATCCTTTCTGTGTTTGTTTAAATAAATAAAACCCCCCTGAGGGCCCCCCTCCTCTATCTGTCGCCAGTAGCGCAGCCTTCCGACGGCCCACCCATTTCCTCTCCTCGCTCACGCGCGCGGCGCGTCTTCCTCCTCCCTTCCAGCGAGGCAGGCGGCCCCACCTATCATCCTCTCTTTCCCCTCCCCTCTGCTCCACCGAGAGGAGCGACAACACATGGCCGACGTTACGTTCTCGCCTCCTCCTCCCTCGCTATTTAATCCCTTGGCGTCCATGCAGACGTGTTAGGGTTCCTCCCCGCTGCCGCACCGTCCAGATCTCGATCCCCTATCTCTCTCTCGTCGTAGCAAGGTGAGGAGCGCTCGGGTCCGCCATTGCCGACGGGTAGAAGGTCGTCGCCGCCGTCGACCTACTTCCTCTACCTCCTCTACGACGGCACTAGCAGCTCGAGGACCCCTCCAGGAGCCCGTTCCCGACGCTAGATCGACCTCCCCCGCGCTGCGTCCACTGCTTCCCGGCGGCGCTTCCCCTCCGACGAGAAGCTTCCCCGACGGCCTTCTTCCTCTACTTCCTCTATGAGCCGCTCCCTCCTCGACTCGTACGCGAGGTACTGGTCCTCCTCCCTCCTCCCTGTCCCAGATCGGGTGCAGTAGCACTAGGTTCGATGCGCGCATGCTCTCTGTTGCCGGAGCCGCCGCTCGCCGTCGTCACGTCGTTGTAGAGTCCCTCGGGTGTAGTTAGCTTGTGAAATGAGCACGTGCGTGTGTGGGCTTCCTCCCCTCCACGAGCCATTGGCCGATTTAGCCTGTGTCGCCGACGAGCACCTCCCCTGTTCCGGCCATTCGTCGGGCAGCAGAGATGCAGAGGGGATTGCTCTTCAGAGTTTCCCCCTCTTACGTGTCAGACTCCCGATCCGTAGCGTAGTGGTAGCGTTATGTTGTGCCTGATGAGAGGGTGTGGGTTCGATCCCCCCTCGGCACCTTTTATTTTTCCTCGTATGCTTTGGCACAGTAGCCAGCAGGGACTTGTTACCCTATACACACCCTCTGTTCTGTCGATAAGATGACAGTAGCAGAGTGGTGTGGCTCTGTTGTTGCAACCAGTGGGTTCTGGGTTCGAATCCCAAGGAGCCCCTTTTTTTCCTTCATGTTATTTTGTTCTTGCCTTCTTTGCTTGATGCCATACTTGTGCCACAATCCATAGATGGCTTGGTATTTATTTTAATCCTTTGCTACAATAAGTAGTGACATATCATGTGTGCATGTGTATGTTCATTGGAGTGGTGTGTGTGATGTGTGTGCATACACATGATGTTGGTCACATGAGAGTGATTGTGTGTATGGTTATGCTTCTTATTAGTTGATCCTAGGGATATGATAGCAAGTGTAGATATAGCATGTGTAGGTTCTTCTTTGTTGTAGGTGCTAGCACTTGATGTTTGCACTAGGTTGTGTGTGCATAAATATAGTTGGTCTTGTTCTAGTTGGTTGCCATGATAACATGTGTAGGTATGTGTGTTGATCTAGAGTATGATGTACTTTCGAGTGATGTGGAGTAGATGTGTGTGTGAGTAGCATCCCACCTTTGCAAGCAAGCTTTGCACCTTCACATGACCATATGTGAGAGGGCATGCTGTGTTGTTTGTGTGGGAAACTTAGTAGTAGGGGTTGTGAAGTTGATGTGCATGACACAAACATGGGGTTCAAACCCCCATGTCACTTTGTCATTGTGCACATGAGCTCAACCTTGTAGTTGTGGATATAGTGGAACCACATGAAATGATGCCCTATTCACTAGGCATGATTTGGAGTAGTTCCCTCTTCCTTAATTTGTGGTCACTTGTTCCAAGTAAGTGCCCACATGTTATATATGATTTTGGGGTAGAATCTCCCAAGGAATCCAGTGGTGAAGTTAGTTTTTCCATTAGGATACTTTATGGAGTTTACATATTCAGATTTGTTGCAAGTTTGCTCTTTGTTTCCATGGAATAGGTGGAGCCTAAGGGCATGAGCTTTTGTGTGATAGTAGTAGGGGTTTTGCTCTACACCATAGTGGTGTCATTTATCACTTGGTGTTATTTGTGTGCAAGCTATGCCTAGACAAAGTGGGCATGTGGCTGAAAATTCCATCTTAGTGAAATCTGGAATTTCACAAAGTCTGGGAATCTGGAAACATTTTCTTCTCCTGTAGATGAGGTTGTGCTGGTCATTGTGTTGTGATCTAGCCTTAGTTCAGTGCTAGGAATTTGGACCTGGTATGTTTGTGAAGCTCCCTGTCAAATTGCATATCATTTGGAGTCCTTTAGGTTATGTTTTGTTTGCTGTCAAAAAGCTTCAAAACAAAGACAGAAAGTCAGGTGCAGGAATTTTCACTAAGTCCCTGAGATCTGATGGTTTTGGGAACGTTTGTGGCCTTGTATCTTCTTGTGTTTAATTCCTATTGGAGTGATTATTGATGGTGCTTGTAGTGTTCTTGGTTGGCTAAAGCCACATATATTATTTGTCATGTTTGAAGGGCTGTAGCTATGTTGGATGTAGCTCACAAAGAGCTAAGATGCAGATTATGGCAGATTGAGTAGTATAGTCATTTTGATGATTGTGTGTGCTTTGTTGATGTTGTGGTGTTCTCCCTTGCTCCAATCCATTCATGTTGGGTTGTTATATGTCTTGGCAACCTGGGAATACCAGATTTGTGCCAATTGTGGGTGTGGTGTTGATTCTTACACGTAGGGCTTCATATCTTGTTTCGTTGATTCCCGTTGACCCGTAGCTCCGATTGTAATGTTCTTCATATGGTTTTGCATCGTTTTCACGAGACGAATCTGTTCATGACATTCTCATGCATGTGGAAATAGCTTAGTGTACAATTCTGTCCAGAAACTTGTAGTAGTTTCTTTTGCTTGTGCTAGTGATAGAAATAGTGATGCATGCTCATTTTTCATCTCATGCATCATGTGGTTGTTGAATCTTGTGGTGCTGCCATTCATTGGTTGTTATTCTTATGTTGGGTAGCACCAGGATCGGAGAACGAATACATGGAGTCAGGAGAGTACGTGCAGGACGAACCAGAACCATTCCAAGCTGAGGATATCACAGGCAAGATGATATGAACTTGATTCCATCTCTAGACTTGTTATGCTAGTTTGCGTTTCCATGTCATATTGCTCGCTGCCTACCACTGAATTAAATTGCCTCTTGATATGCCATGAACCCAAACACTGATCCCTTCCTAGCAAAACTTGTATGGCTAAGTAGGCTTTGCTCAGCTACTAATGTTAGTGTTGCTAGATGCAGGTGCTTTGACTCATGTGATATCATGAGCTTGATATCATTATCTTAGATTCTGTTATTTTAATTAATGCACCTATATACTTGGTAAATGACGGAAGGCCTAGCCTTTTGTCGGGTGCTTTGTTCCGTTATTGTCGCCTTAGTTATCGGTTACCGGTGTTTGATTCCATAATTATCGCTCCTAACACGTTCGGGGTTGTTATGGGGACCCCCTCGATAAATCGCGTAGTGCTAAGGCTTGTCCGGCAGGACCCAACATTGGTGTCAATTTGCTAATCACTTAATAATGAACTGCATAGGGAATAGCTACCCCGAGGATTTTAAACAACAACCCGGGCCAGTGCTCCTCATGAGTGTTGGTCCAAACTAGAGTCGTGTGCGGGGCCAACCCGGGGCAACTCGGGAGATGTCTATCAGGCCACTGTACGCTGTGCTCATCCGGCGTGTCCTGAGACTGAGATACGTAGCTCTTATCGGGGTCGTCGACATGTCGGGAGGTCCTGCTAGCCTTGTCTTACCTTAGCGGTATATCTTGCGTATAGGAATCCAAGTGAAGCTTTGGTTTCCCCCAGAGTTGAGGTTTTCCTCTAAGGAATTCGACGAGATCATGAGCTTCGTGGTAGAGGATGCCTTTGCGGCCTGTGTACATTTGTGATGGACTAGTTGGAGCACCCCTGCAGGGTTTAATCTTTCGGAAAGCCGTGCCCGCGGTTATGTGGCAACTTGGAATATTTTGTTAACATCCGGTATTAGATAACTCAAACATAAGCTAATAAAATTGCCAAATGTGTGCGTAACCGTGACTGTCCCCCTCGAAGATCTCTCTTCGATCGGGAACACGGTGGGGTTATGAATGCCATAGGTAGGTGATCAGGTTCACTTAGTGATCAAGTAATCACGACCGCTAGTGTAGACCACCTTCACAATTGCTTTGCGTAAGTTAGCCACTAAATCAAGCTTAGGATGCTGCAGGCTCATACACTTCACCTTACTCTACCTAATAACATGACTAGTTCTGGCACCAAGGTCTTAGATTGCTGAGTCCCCGTGGCTCACGGATTCCTCCGAAACTCCCAACAGGTACAGGTACCCCAGAGACAGATGATCCCGACGGCACTCAGCTGGCGTGGCAGTACGACAAGGAGACAGACCACCTCTACGTGAACTATACAGAGGATTGAGGCATGGTCGTGATCGTGGGCCTGCAGGGAGGGTAGCATAGCATTTCCATGTTTTGTAGTCCGTAGCGGAACTACCTTGTTTGTATCTGTGATGTACTCTGAGTTATTAATGAGAAGACAACTGAATCCCGGATTGTCTGATTTTATTATTATTTGTGCTGTGTTATCTGCTTGCGAAACGCTTAGATGCGCTTCTTTCCTATTCAGGGCCTCGACCCCCAGATCGAAAAGGAACGCATCTTGGTCGTTACAAGTTGGTAATCAGAGCCTTACGACCATAGGATCCTCTGTGTGATCGTACTTGGCCGAGTCGAGTCTAGAAAATGTTTTGAGTCTTAGTTATATCGGAGAGTAGGATTCTTTTTTCTCCTCTTCTAATCTCTGGTGTGGTTCCCTTCTTAGGAAATCTTTAACTCTACTCCTTTTCTCGCTCAAAAAAATTTTAGGATCACGCGGGTATTTGTGAAATCTATATGATTTCGATGTGACGAATCTTGTCCTGGTGCATCCTATCTGCTCTAAGTATCAGGGGAGTTGAGCTCTGGGGGATTCTTGCGCACATCACCATCATTCAGATTTCTGAGTATCTAAGAATGGAGGGTGTTCGTTATTGCTTCAATACTGGTAGTGGTGAGATAACCCCGATGTCCCCGGTACTGGTGTAGATTGTTCGGGGGTATTACCACACTTGGTATTGTTGTGATCATGAGGATCTGTTGTAGATGAAGGTCCGAGATGCTGGTTGTGTGTTGAAGGATGTGATACAGGTGATGGGTTAGTTTAGGAGTTGTGTGAAATACTCCTTGTATCCGTGTACTAGATTGGATGACCAGTTATTTCGGGAATTCGTAGGTGGGATATCTAGTAGTATCTTATAGGACTATCTTCCTACAGACGCTTGATTGAGGTTTGGGAAATCTCGGTCATATGTTTGTTTCGAGCAGTTCTAGCTCACACTTGTTTGCAGTGGTCCTTATCGGAATTTTGTCGTCCGTCACTTTGAGGATGCATTCTTGCTATGTTGTTCGAGTACAATGCTAAATTCTGTTCAGATATTCTGTCTTTTGATTCAGCAATATCTTCAATTATTCTGTGGACTAATATGTTGTCCGTCTTCAGGATGGCTCCACCGACTCGTCACACCCCAGGGCGTGAGGATATGCCACCTCCACCACCTCCTCCTCCGCCTCCGCCGCCGCCTCCTCCTGCAGAGGCCTGGCAGGCAATGATGGCAGCTACTAATGCAAACACTCAGATGCTGTTGCAATTGATCCAGGAGAGAGCCAATCATCAGTAGGGCAATTTCCAGCAGGGTGGCAATCACTTCGCCAATATGAGTCAGTTCCTGTCAAACCAGCCTAAGACGTTCACTTCTTGCGATCAGCCATTTGATGCAGAAGATTGGATCCGTGATATGAACAAGCGTTTCGAGTGTAGCAATGTGCGTCCGGAGGACTATGTCAAGTTTGCAACGTTTCAGTTGAAGGGACAGGCTTCTATACGGTGGCAGCAGCTCAAGGACTCCAGAGGCGACAGGGTGATGTCTTGGGACGAGTTTTGTCGTGACTTCAGGTCCCACTACATCCCTTCCAGTTTTGTGGAGGAGATGCGTGAGAAGTTCAGGCGTTTGAAGCAGGGCAGCAATTCTGTGTACAAGTACAGTGTCGAGTTCCACGAGCTAGCCCGTTACGCGCTGCAGGATGTCCCGGATCAGAAGAGCAAGATCTACCAGTTCAGGGGTGGCTTGAAGGAAGACTTGCAGTTAGCTCTTGCTTTGCACGACCCTGAGGAGTTTGACAAGTTCTACAACCTAGCTCTCACAGCAGAGGCAGCCTTGCTCAGGGTGGAAAATTCCAAGAAGCGCTTCAGAGATTCCAGCTCTTCCTCGACTCACGTGGTTCAGAAGCAACAGAGGTTTTGGGTTTCTCCTCCTCCTCCTCGGCACTCACAGCAGCTAAAGCACTCAGGTGGATGTGGTTCTTCCCACCCACCCAACCCTGGCTTCCAGCAGAGATACTAGCATCAGAAGCAAGGGCCTCCTTAGACTCAGTTCCGACACCCAGCAGATGTCACTTGTCACAAATGTGGGCAGAAGGGTCACTATGCCAACAAATGTACTTCTCAGCTCCGTCTGACGCCTCCTCCTCCAGGCAAACCTCCAAGCAACACTCTTGTCAAATTCAACCCCAGATCAGCTCGAGTCAACATGGTGAACGCAGCTGAAGCAGACAACTCCTCTGATGTGATCATGGGTAACCTCCTCGTCAATGATATTCCTGCTAAAGTGTTAGTTGATTCTGGTGCATCACAATGCTTCATGTCCCGTCCTTTCTTTGCAAAGTATGAGTTTGTTTGTCAAGATTTGGTTAAGCCTATGTCTATAGTGTCTCCTGGTAGATTGATGAATTCCAATTGTCTGGTTTCAGAAGTTTCTGTCAAGATGGGCGCTTATGCTTTTCTGGCATCTCCTATTGTCTTGGGCAATTCCGACATCAACTTGATTCTTGGTATGGACTGGTTGGCCATGAACAAGGCATCAATTGATTGTGAAGACAAAGAAGTGAAGCTTACCCACTCTTCGGAGGATGTGATTATATTCGCGGCGCGCGATGATACAATCCGTC
Source organism: Hordeum vulgare subsp. vulgare (assembly GCF_904849725.1). NCBI lineage: Eukaryota > Viridiplantae > Streptophyta > Magnoliopsida > Poales > Poaceae > Hordeum > Hordeum vulgare. The sequence continues at coordinate 43,447,464 of NC_058520.1, read as the reverse complement.
TATTCTCCTTGAATGAAAAGGGCGAGATCAATCCTATTGAGCAAGTCCGAGTGGTCTGCGAATATCAAGATGTGTTTCCCGAAGAGCCGCCAGGCATGCCTCCGCACCGTGAAGTTGAGTTTGTCATTGAGCTTGAGCCAGGCACAGAGCCAGTGTGCAAACGGCCGTACAAGCTTGGTCCAGAAGAATTGAAGGAACTTAAGAGGCAACTCGATGAGCAGGAGCGTTTGGGTTTGATCAGACCAAGCTCATCTCCGTGGGGATGTGGTGTTTTGTTTGTCAAGAAGAAGGATGGCCGGGACCGACTGTGTGTTCATTACCGTCCATTGAACAAGAAGACAATCAAGAACAAATATCCACTTCCGAACATAGCTGAGTTGTTCGAACAGTTGAAAGGTGCTAAAGTATTCTCCAAGCTTGATCTCAGAATGGGCTATCATCAGATTTGCATTCGCAAGGAAGACATTCCGAAGACGACATTCAGGACTAGTTTTGGCTCGTATGAGTATACGGTCATGTCTTTTGGTCTGGCTAATGCTCCTCCGACATTTTGTCGATGGATGAACTATATTTTCTCCCCATACAAGAATGAATTTGTCTTCCTCTATCTCGACGACATTCTGGTCTTTTTTGAGACCGAGGAAGAACATGAGAAACATCTCAGGTTGGTGCTTGATAAACTGAGAGAGTACAAGCTGTATGCCAAGTTTTCCAAGTGCGAGTTCTGGCTGAAAGAAGTGGTTTATCTCTGCCGAGGGCATTAAGGTTGGCCCGTCCAAGGTTCAAGCCATTGTTGAATGGGAACCTCCGCAGAATGTGAAGCAGCTTCAAAGTTTTCTCGGGCTTGCTGGATATTGCAGAAGGTTCGTTGACAACTTCTCTAAAATCGCCAAGCCGCTCTCTAGTCTTCTTCAGAAGGGTGTTAAGTATGTTTGGTCTCCAGAGTGTCAACTGGCTTTCGATACACTCAAAGAGAAGCTTATCTCCACTCCGGTGTTGGCCCCTCCGGATGATTCCAAGCCGTACCAGGTCTTCTGCGACGCTTCTCTCCAGGGTCTTGGTGCAGTCTTGATGCAAGATAGGAAGGTGGTTGCTTATACCTCCAGGCAGTTGAAGCATGCGGAGAAGAACTATCCTGTGCACGATCTCGAGCTAGCAGCTGTTGTGCACGCCTTGATGACTTGGAGACATCTCTTGTTAGAACGTAAGGTTGAAGTTTTCACCGATCACAAGAGTCTCAAGTATATCTTCACTCAGCCTAACTTGAATCTTCGGCAAACACGTTGGGTGGAAATGCTCTAGGATTTTAATCCGAGTGTTGAGTACACGCCAGGCAAGGCAAATGTTGTGGCAGATGCATTGAGCGGGAAGGCATATTGCAACAGTCTGCTTCTGCAACCTCTCCAGCCGGGTCTTTCTGAGTCTTTCATGAAGCTTAATCTTCATCTAGTACCTCAGGGTTTTCTTGCGAACCTTCAGATCTCTCCTACCTTGGAAGATCAGGTCAGAGCAGCTCAGCTTCTTGACGCTATGGTGAAGAAGGTCAAGATTGGCGTGGAAAAGAGTCTCCCCAAGTATAAGTGTTTCACTATTGATGCCAGGGACACGTTGTTTTTCGAGGATCGCCTTGTCGTCCCAAAAGGTGATCTCAGGAAGGTGATCATGGAAGAAGCTCATAACTCTGTGCTCTCTATTCATCCTGGAAGTTCCAAAATGTACCATGACTTGAAGCAGACTTTCTGGTGGACTCGTATGAAATGTGAAATTGCTCAGTTCGTAAACGAGTGTGATGTATGTCGAAGGGTGAAAGCAGAACATCAACGCCCAGCAGGCCTCTTGCGGCCTTTGTCGATTCCCGAGTGGAAGTTTGATCACATTGAGATGGATTTCGTCACCGGGTTTCCGAAGTCCAAGAAGGTCAATGATGTTATCTTCGTCGTCATCGACAAGTTGAGTAAAGTGGCTCATTTCCTTCCAGTCAAGGAGTCCATTTCAGCAGCTCAGCTGGCAGAGTTGTACACCTCCAGGATTGTCTCTTTGCACGGCGTACCCATGATGATCTCTTCAGATCGCGGAAGTATCTTCACTTCCAAGTTCTGGGACTCCTTTCAGTCTGCTATGGGCACGAAGATCCGCTTCAGCACAGCGTTCCATCCTCAGACTAGTGGTCAAGTGGAGAGAGTGAATCAAGTTCTTGAGGATATGCTGAGAGCCTGTGTTATCTCTTTTGGCATGAAGTGGGAAGATTGTCTGCCTTTCGCGGAGTTCTCGTATAACAAAAGTTATCAAGCTAGTTCTGGCAAGGCTCCGTTTGAAATTCTCTATGGCAGGAAGTGTCCTACTCCGCTCAACGGATCCGAGACCGGCGAGCGTCAGATTCTTGGGAATGATATGATCGAAGAAGCTGAGGAGATGTGTCGGATCATTCGCGACAACCTCAGAGCAGCTCAGTCCCGTCAGAAGAGCTATTACGATATCAAGCACCGTGACATGTCTTATGAGCTTGGTGACTTTGTCTATCTCAAGGTGTCGCCTATGAAGGGTATGCAGCGATTTGGCATCAAAGGCAAGCTTGCGCCTCGTTTCGTTGGTCCGTTCAGAGTGGTTGGCAAGAGGGGTGACCTTGCGTACCAGCTCGAGCTTCCATCAACCTTTGCAAATGTCCATGATGTGTTCCATGTTTCTCAGCTTCGGAGGTGTTTCAAGACCCCCAAGCGCACTGTGCATCTTCAAGATATTGACCTTCAGCCTGACCTTTCTTATCGTGAGCATGCAGTTGCGGTTCTCGAGGCGACTGAGCGCAAGACCCGTAACAAGACTGTCAAATTTCTCAAAGTGCAGTGGTCTCACCATCCCGATAAAGAGGCTACATGGGAACGCGAGGATCACCTCCGTTCCGAATTTCCTGATTTCTTTCAGTCTTAGATCTCGAGGGCGAGATCTTGTTTGTAGTGTGGGAGAGTTTGTAGTGCCCCAGATGTAAACCTTGCCATATTTGGAACCTATTGCATGTGGGTCCAACTTGTCATAGTTTTGATGTTATCAATTGTTCCATGACTTCTTGTGATGACTCCTGATTGTTTCTCTTCCTTCGCATGCATGCATGCATAACATATCATTGCTTTCCCTTGTCTTGTGTTGTTGCCATGTGATCTTGGCATTTCATGTGGTGGTGGTGATCTTGTGGTTGCACCTTGTGATGCCTTGTGATGATGTGCATGTGATGTATAGTTTATGTGGGGTGTGCATGTGATAGTATATGCTTAGGTTTCAAAACCATCTCCAACCCTCCTCTCTATTTCTCCTATGTCAAGATTCTCTTCTCCCTTCCTTCTTTTAAAAATGCCCATGTATTAGTGTATTTTGTGGAGGATGCCAAGATGTGTTTTTGCTGTTTTGTATCTTAGTTTTAAGGGTGAAAATAAATCAAAAACAGTAAATAAATTGCTGTTTTGCATTTATTCAAATTGCTCCAAATATTTCTTTTCTATTTTATTCAAATAGGTCATAATTCTTTATGACCAGGGGCATTTTGTTATGTTTTTAACCCCAACAGTATTGCCATTTGTTTTTAAATCCTTTATGTGTTTGTTTAAATAAATAAAACCCCCCTCAGGCCCCCCTCCTCTATCTGTCGCCAGCAGCGCAGCCTTCCGACGGCCCAGCCCATTTCCTGCCCTCGCACACGCGCGCGGCGCGTCTTCCTCCTCCCTTTCCAGCGAGGCAGGCGGCCCCACCCGCCATCCTCTCTTTCCCCTCCCCTCTGCTCCACCGAGAGGAGTGATAGCACATGGCCGACGGCACGCTCTCGCCTCCTCCTCCCTCGCTATTTAATCTCTTGGCGTCCGTGCAGACGTGTTAGGGTTCCTCCCCGCCGCCGCACCGTCCAGATCTCGATACCCTCTCTCTCTCTCTCTCGTCGCAGCAAGGTGAGGAGCGCTCGGGTCCGCCATGGCCGATGGGTAGAAGGTCGTCACCGCCGTCGATCTACTTCCTCTACCTCATCTACGACGGCACCAGCAGGTCGAGGACGCCTCCAGGAGCCCGTTCCCGGCGCTAGATCGACCTCCCCCGCGCTGCGTCCACTGCTTCCCGGTGGCGCTTCCCCTCCGACGAGAAGCTTCCCCGACGGCCTTCTTCCTCTACTTCCTCTACGAGCTGCTCCCTCCTCGACTCGTACGCGAGGTAGTTCTCCTCCTCCCTCCTCCCTTTCCAAGATCGGGTGCAGTAGCAGTAGGTTCGATGCGCGCATGCTCTCTGTCGCCGGAGCCGCCGCTCGCCATCGTCACGTCGTTGTAGAGTCCCTCGGGTGTACTTAGCTTGTGAAATGAGCTCGTGCGTGTGTGAGCTTCCTCCCCTCCACGACCCGTTGGCCGATTTAGCCTATGTCGCTGACGAGCACCTCCCCTGTTCCGGCCGTTCGTCGGGCAGCAGAGATGCAGAGGGGATTGCTCTTCAGAGTTTCCCCCTCTTACCTATCAGACTCCCGATCTGTAGCATAGTAGTAGCATTTTGTTGTGCCTGATGAGAGGGCGTGGGTTCGATCCCCCCTCGGCACCTTTTATTTTTCCTTATATGCTTCGGCACAGTAGCCAGCAGGGACTTGTTACCCTGTACACACCCTCTGTTCTGTCGATAAGATGACAGTAGCAGAGTGGTGTGGCTCTGTTGTTGCAACCAGTGGGTTCTGGGTTCGAATCCCAAGGAGCCCCTTTTACTTTTTTTTCCTTCATGTTATTTTGTTCTTGCCTTCTTTGCTTGATGCCATACTTGTGCCACAATCCATAGATGGGTTGGCATTTATTTTAATCCTTTGCTGCAATAAGTAGTGACATATCATGTGTGCATGTGTGTGTTCATTGGAGTGGTGTGTGTGATGTGTGTGCATACACATGATGTTGGTCACATGAGAGTGATTGTGTGTATGGTGATGCTTCTTATTAGTTGATCCTAGGGATATGATAGCAAGTTTAGATATAGCATGTGTAGGTTCTTCTTTGTTGTAGGTGCTAGCACTTGATGTTTGCACCAGGTTGTGTGTGCATAAATATAGTTGGTCTTGTTCTAGTTGGTTGCCATGATAACATGTGTAGGTATGTGTTGATCTAGAGTATGATGTGCTTGTGGGTGATGTGGAGTAGATGTGTGTGTGAGTAGCATCCCACCTTTGCAAGCAAGCTTTGCACCTTCACATGACCATATGTGAGAGGGCATGGTGTGTTTTTTATGTTGGAAGCTTAGTAGTAGGGGTTGTGAAGTTGATGTGCATGACACAAACATGGGGTTCAAACCCCCATGTCACTTTGTCATTGTGCACATGAGCTCAACCTTGTAGTTGTGGATATAGTGGAACTACATGAAATGATGCCCTATTCACTAGGCATGATTTGGAGTAGTTTCCTCTTCCTTAATTAGTGATCACTTGTTCCAAGTAAGTGCCTACATGTTATATACGATTTTGGGGTAGAATCTCCCAAGTAATCAAGTGGTGAAGTTAGTTTTTCCATTAGGATACTTTATGGAGTTGACATATTCAGATTTGTTGCAAATTTGCTCTTTGTTTCCATGGAATAGGTGGAACCCAAGGGCATGAGCTTTTGTGTGATAGTAGTAGGGGTTTTGCTCTACTCCATAGTGGTGTCATTTATCACTTGGTGTTATTTGTGTGCAAGATATGCCTAGACAAAGTGGGCATGTGGCTGAAAATTCCATCTTAGTGAAATCTGGAATTTCACCAAGTCTGGGAATGTGGAAACATTTTCTTCTCCTGTAGATGAGGTTGTGCTGGTCATTGTGTTGTGATCTAGCCTTAGTTCAGTGCTAGGAATTTGGATCTAGTATGTTTTTGAAGCTCCCTGTCAAATTGCATCTCATTTGGAGTCCTGTAGGTTATGTTTTGGTTGCTGTAAAAAAGCTTCAGAACAAAGACAGAAAGTCAGGTGCAGGAATTTTCACTAAGTCCCTGAGATCTGATGGTTTTGGGAACGTTTGTGGCCTTGTATCTTCTTGTGTTTAATTCCTATTGGAGTGATTCTTGCTGGTGCTTGTAGTGTTCTTGGTTGGCTACACCCACATATATTATTTGTCATATTTGAAGGGGTGTAGCTATGTTGCATGTAGCTCACAAAGAGCTAAGATGCAGATTATGGCAGATTGAGTATAGTCATTTTGACGATTGTGTGTGCCTAGTTGATGTTGTGGTGTTCTCCCTTGCTCCAATCCATTCATGTTGGGTTGTTATATGTCTTGGAAACCTGGGAATACCAGATTTGTGCCAATTGTGGGTGTGGTGTTTATTCTTACACGTAGGGCTTCATATCTTGTTTCGTTGATTCCCGTTGACCCGTAGCTCCGATTGTAATGTTCTTCATATGGTTTTGCATTGTTTTCACGAGACGCATCTGTTCATGCCATTCTCATGCATGTCAAAATAGCTTAGTGTACAGTTCTTTCCAGAAACTTGTAGTAGTTTCTTTTGCTTGTGCTAGTGATAGAAATAGTGATGCTTGCTCATTTTCCATCTGAGGCATCATGTGCTTGTTGCATCTTGTGGTGCTGCCGTTCATTGGTTGTTATTCTTATGTTGGGTAGCACCGGGATGGGAGAACGAATACGTGGAGTCAGGAGAGTACGTGCAGGACGAACCAGAACCATTCCAAGCTGAGGATATCACAGGCAAGATGATATGACCTTGATTCCATCTCTAGACTTGTTATGCTAGTTTGCGTTTCCATGTCATATTGCTCGCTGCCTACCACTGAATTAAATTTCCTCTTGATATGCCATGAACCCAAACACTGATCCCTTCCTAGCAAAACTTGTATGGCTAAGTAGGCTTTGCTCAGCTACTAATGTTAGTGTTGCTAGATGCAGGTGCTTTGACTCATGTGATATCATGAGCTTGATATCATTATCTTAGATTCTGTTATTTTAATTAATGCACCTATATACTTGGTAAATGACGGAAGGCCTAGCCTTTTGTCGGGTGCTTTGATCCGTTATTGCCGCCTTAGTTACCGGTTACCGGTGTTTGATTCCATAATGATCGCTCCTAACACGTTCGGGGTTGTTATGGGGACCCCCTCGATAAATCGCGTAGTGCTAAGGCTTGTCCGGCAGGACCCAACAATGGTGTCAATTTGCTAATCACTTAATAATGAACTGCATAGGGAATAGCTACCCCGAGGATTTTAAACAACAACCCGGGCCAGTGCTCCTCATGAGTGTTGGTCCAAACTAGAGTCATGTGCGGGGCCAACCCGGGGCAACTCGGGAGATGTCTATTAGGCCACTGTACGTTGTGCTCATCCGGCGTGTCCTGAGACTGAGATACGAGGCTCTTATCGGGTTCATTGACACGTCGGGAGGTCCTGCTAGCCTTGTCTTACCTTAGCGGTATATCTTGCGTATAGGAATCCCAGTGAAGCTTTGGTTTCCCCCAGAGTTGAGGTTTTCCTCTAAGGAATCCGAATAGATCACGAGCTTCGTGATAGAGGATGCCTTTGCGGCCTGTGTACGTTTGTGATGGACTAGTTGGAGCACCCCTCCATGGTTTAATCTTTTGGAAAGCCGTGCCCGCAGTTATGTGGCAACTTGGAATATTTTGTTAACATCCGGTATTAGATAACTCAAACATAAGCTAATAAAATTGCCAACTGTGTGCGTAACCGTGACTGTCCCCCTCGAAGATCTCTCTTCAATTGGGAACACGGTGGGGTTATGAATGCCATAGGTAGGTGATCAGGATCACTTTGTGATCAGGTAATCACGACCGCTAGTTGAGACCACCTCCACAATTGCTTTGCGTAAGTTAGCCACTAAATCAAGCTTAGGATGTTGCAGCCTCATACACTTCACCTTACTCTACCTAATAACAAGACTAGTTCTGGCACCAAGGTCTTAGATTGCTGAATCCCCGTGGCTCACGGATTCCTCCCAAACTCCCAACAGGTACAGGTACCCCAGAGACAAATGATCCCGACGGCACTTAGCTGGCGTGGCACTACGACGAGGAGACACACCGCCTCTACGTGAACTATCCAGAGGATTGAGGCGTGGTCGTGATCGTGGGCCTGTAGGCAGGGTAGCATAGCATTTCCATGTTTTGTAGTCCGTAGCGGAACTACCTTGTTTGTATCTGTGATGTACTCTGAGTTATTAATGAGAAGACAATTGAATCCCGGATTGTCTACTTTTATTATTATTTGTGTTGTGTTATCTCCTTGCGAAACGCTTAGATGCGCTTCTTTCCTATTCGAGTCCTCGACCCCCAGATCGGAAAGGACCGCATCTTGGTTGTTACAAAATATTCCCTCAATTTCTATCGACCACCGATACAACTCTACGCACACTTTACGTTCGCTTTACCTAGAACAAGTATGCAACTAGAAGTACTTCGTAGGAGTGATAGGATAGGCTTGCAAGATAGCAAAGAACACGTAAATAAAACTAGGGGCTGGTTAGATAAAGAAAAAACTACGAGTGTCTAACGAGTGTGGAAAAGTGGTGGTAGGAGTTGCGGAATTGTCCCTAAGCAATTGACTATGTTACTAGATCGGTAGCAAGTATCATGTGAGAGAGGCCTTTGCTAGCATGTCATCCCTTACTTGGAATTCTACGCACTTATGATTGGAACTATTAGCAAGCGTCCGCAACTACTAACGTACATTAAGGTAAAACCCAACCATAGCAATAAGATATATTGGTCCCCCTTCAATCCCATATGCATCAATTTCTATGCTAGGTTTGAAGCTTCTGTCACTCTAGCCTGCCAATACATAGTCCTATCAACATACAACTAACCCTATGGTGTGATCCACGTGCGCGATCATATGATGGGCACCAAAGGACAGCAACATAACCACAAGCAAATTAAACCAATCATAGCAATTCATCAATCACCGATAGGACAACGATAATCTACTCAAACATCATAGGATAGCAACACATCATTGGATAATAATATGTAGCATAAAGCACCATGTTCAAGTAGAGGGTACAGCGGGTTGCGGGAGAGTGAACCGCTGAATATAGAAGGGGGAAGATGATGGAGATGTTGGTGAAGATGACGGAGGTGTTGGTGTAGATCGCCGTCACACAATGATGTCCCGGGCGGCGTTCCGGCGCCGCCGGGAGAGAGGGGGAGAGAGCCCCCCTCCTTCTTCTTCCTTGACCTCCTCCCTAGATGGAAGAAGGGTTTCCCCTCTGGTCCATGGTCTCCATGGCGGCGGAGGGGCGAGAGCCCCTCCGAGATTGGATCTCTCTCTTTGTGTCCTTGTGTTCCTGCGCTCCCAGATTCTGCGTTTCACCGTTTCTTAAATTCCAGGAGATCCGTAACTCTGATTGGGATGAAATTTTAACACAATTTTCTTTCGGATATTATATTTCTTGCGGCGAAAGAACGGAACCAACCGCCTTAAGGACTGGCCACAAGCCTGCCAGCCGTGGGCCCACCCCCTGGTCGCGGCTCGTGGGCTTGTGGGCACTCCGTGCACCGTCTCGCGTTGACTCTTCTTCCCAAAAATCATAAATATTCCAAAAAAATCCCCATAAATTTTTATTGCGTTTGGACTTTGTTTGGTATGGATATTCTGCGAAACAAAAAACATGCAACAAACAGGAACTGGCACTGGGCACCGGATCAATATGTTAGTCCCAAAAATAGTATAAAAAGTTGTCAAAAGTATATGAAAGTTGTAGAATATTGGCATGAAACAATCAAAAATTATAGATACGACGGAGACGTGTGAGCATGCCCAAGCTTAATTCCTACTCGTCCTCGAGTAGGTAAATGATAAAAAAGATAATTTTTGATGTGGAATGCTACCTAGCATAATCTTGATCATATAATCTAATCATGGCATGAATACTAAAACACGAGTGATTCGAAGCAATAGTCTATCATTTGACATAAAGACAATAATATTTCAAGCATACTAACAAAGCAATCATATCTTCTGAAAATATCATGGCCAAAGAAAGTTATCCCTACAAAATCATATAGTCTGACTATGCTCCATCTTCCCCACACAACGTATTTAAATCATGCACAACCCCGATTTTAGCCAAGCAATCGTTTCATACTTTAGTGTTCTCAAACCTTTTCAACTTTCACGCAATACATGAGCGTGAGCCATGGTCATAGCACTATAGGTGGAATAGAATATGGTGGTCGTGGAGAAGACAAAAAAGGAGGAGATAGTCTCACATCAACTAGGCGTATCAACGGGCTATGGAGATGCCCATCAATAGATATCAATGTGAGTGAGTAGGGATTGCCACGCAACGGATGCACTAGAGCTTATAAGTGTATGAAAGCTCACAAAAGAAACTAGTGGGTGTGCACCCAACTTGCTTGCTCACGAAGACCTAGGGCAATTTTGAGGAAGCCCATCATTGGAATATACAAGCCAAGTTATATAATGAAAATTTCCCACTAGTATATGGAAGTGACAACATAGGAGACTCTATGTCATGAAGATCATAGTGCTATTTGAAGCACAAGTGTGGAAAGAGGATAGCAGCAATTGTCCCTTCTCTCTTTTCTCTCATTTTTTTGTGGGCTCTTTGGCCTCTTTTTTTATTTTTATATATATTTTTATTTTGGTGGGCATCTTTGGCCTCTTTTTTGTAAATGGGTTTCACTGGCCTCTTTTATTTCCTCACATGGGACAATGCTCTATTAATAATGATCATCACACTTACAACTGAATACTTAGAGCAATGATGACTCTATATGAAATGCCTTCGGTAGTGTACCGTGACAATGATCTAGCATAGCAATGACATCAAAAAACGGACAAGCCATGGAAACATCATGCTAGCTATCTTACAATCATGCAATGGCAATATGGAAGTGGTGGCACATGTCATGAGACGGAATGGTGGTAGTTGCATGGCAATATATCTCGGAATGGCTATGAAAATGCCATAATAGGTAGGTATGGTGGCTGTTTTGAGGGAGGCTATATGGTGGGTGTAATGCACCGGCGAAAGTTGCGCGGTACTAGAGAGGCTAGCAATGGTGGAAGGGTAAGAGTGCTTATAATCCATGGACTCAACATTAGTCATAATGAACTCACATACTTATTGCAAAAGTCTATTAGTCATCGAAACAAGGTACTACACGCATGCTCCTAGGGGAAAGGTTGGTAGGAGTTAACCATCGCGCGATGCCGACCTCCACACAAAGGATGACAATCAATAAATAAATCATGCTCCGACTTCATCACATAACGGTTCACCATACGTGCATGCTACGGGAATCACAAACCTTAACACAAGTATTTCTTAAAAAAATACAATTACTCGCTAGCATGACTCTAATATCACATATTCATGTCGCAAAACTGTTGCAAGGAATCAAACATATCATATTCAGTGATCTACAAGTTTTATGTAGGATTTTATGACTAACCATGTGAATGACCAACTCATGTTAACTCTCTAAATAGGTATAAGTGAAGCATGAGAGTTTAATTCTTTCTACAAAAGATATGCCCCACTCTAACAAATATAAGTGAAGCAAAAGAGCATTCTACAAATGGCGGTTTTCTATGTGTAGGGAAACAGTCAATCCATACTTCAAAAGATATAAGTGAAGCACAAGAAGTATTCTATAAAGCCAACCAAGGACTATCTCATACCAGCATGGTGCATAAAAGAAAAAGGAAAAATAAACACAAAAGATGCTCCAAGCATTTGCACATATCATGTGACGAATTAAAATATAGCTCCGAGTAAAATTACCGACAGATTGTAGACGAAAGAGGGGATGCCTTCCGGGGCATCCCCAAGCTTAGACGGTTGAGTCTTCCTTGAATATTACCTTCGGGTGCATCTGGCATCCCCAAGATTAGGCTCTTGGCTCTCCTTATTCCTTCATCCATCGTGCTCTCACCCAAAACTTGAAAACTTCAATCACACAAAACTCAACAAAACTTCGTGAGATCCGTTAGTATAATAAAATAAATCACCACTTCAAGTATTGTTGTGAACTCATTCTAAATTCATATTAGCATTATATCTACTGTAATCCAACTTCACCATGGTTCATACCCCCCGATACTACCCATAGATTCATCAAAATAAGAGAACAATGCATAGAAAACAGAATCTGTCAAAACAGAACAGTCTGTAGCAATCTGTATATTCCATATACTTCTGATATCTCAAAAAATCTGAAAAATTACGAACGTCTGGAAAATTTTCATATCAATCAGCAGCAAAAATAATCAACTCAAAATATCTTCCAAAATAAAAATGAAAATTAATTTCGTGAGCAGAAAGTTTCTGTCTTTTCTCAGCGTGATCAAACAACTATCACCCAAACTAATCGTAAAGGCTTTACTTGGCACATTATTTTTAAAAACACAAAGGAATTGTACAAGGGGATAATTATTTTTTGACAAACTTCCATGAAAAATTCTACATTGTTTCCATGAGCATGAACACAAGTGTTCAAGGTCGACCCTCACTTCCGCAATGCATCACCTTTCAATCGCTTCTCTTTTTGAAAAAGTTTTAAGTTCCCCTCCATATTTTTTTTGTTTTTAAACTAAATAAAAGCACTCAACAGAAATAAATGACTCTTTAAAACTTCTGGGTTGTCTACCAGGCAACGCTTTCTTTAAATCCATTAAGCTAGGCATAAAGTGCTCAAGTAATGGATCCACCCGGATCCCAAGGTATATCAAAGCCAATTTTAATTAGCAATGATTTGAAATTTAGTAGTGAGCATAAGGTAACATATATTAAGCAATGAAGAAGTCTAACTCTCTTCCTATGCATTGGCATGTCATAAAAGAACAATGCATGCACACCAAGTAAAGGCCAATACATAGCATAAGCAGTTTCTTGCAATTTTATTGTATTGGAAACATAGAGAGGTGGACATGTAGTTACTCTCTCATAATAACTGCAAGTAGGAGCAGCGAGCACATGCATATTGTATTCATCAAAATCATCATGTTTAACATAAGGGACTATAGCTAGCTCATCTTCATAAGCATAATTCATATTGGCAACATGGCCACAAGCATAGCATGCATCAAGTTCATCAAAAAGGGATATTTCAAACGAATCCAAGGGATCATAGCATTCATCCTTCGGTAAGAACAAAAGGAAATTAAATAATGTATGATTAGAAGAGTTACTCTCATTATAAGGTGGACACAGGTAGCTAGTCCGCTCTTCCTCCTTTTGTTCTTCGCTCTCCTCTTCATCTTTTTCATCTAATGAGCTCACAATTTCGGCATTTTCTTCTTCCATAGTTTCCTGCAAAATAATAGTCTCCTCTTGGGAAGCATAGAATTTCTCCTTAAATCATTCAATATGGGCATTATATTCATAATTAGTATAACAATAACGAAGCATAGCCAAATTTTCAGATCGGTAAGGAGCATCATCATTATCATCACATCCTTTAAACACAGCCTCAATTTCATAAGCACCCATAAAAGCAACAAACTCTTCTATTTGCTCCACATCATAGTAAACATATATACCATTAGCATAAGAAGCCAAGTTTCTATGATCATTAAATTCACAAGAAAAGGGAAGGTGTGGAGCCTTCATCCTAGAGCAACAAGTAACACCATATCTCTTGCATAGTTCCCAAGCATACCATTTCAACAAATGGATTTGATCCCATAAAAGTTCCCCTTTTTGAGTCAAGCGATAATCCCTAAATTATTCACATTGATCCAACGTGTATCCCATTATATAATTGAATCGGGCTTTCTCAGGATTATTAAAGAAGTACATAATATTTTCCACATAACGAGCCTCGAGGGTTTTAGGAGGTTCCCCATCTCCATGAGTAGCAAGTACACCTAATTTTTTTGGTATTTCATGTTCCATATCCATAACTAAAGATAGGGAACAACTTAGAACATCAAATAGATCTACTTAGTGATAAATCAAATAAGCACACACGAGGATATTCACCCCCACGCTATCTCTCCCTGGCAACGACGCCGGAAAAAGGTCTTGATAACCCACAAGTATAGGGGATCAATTGTAGCCTTTCTCGATAAGTAAGAGTGTCGAACCCACCGAGGAGCTAAAGCTAGGACAAATATTCCCTCAAGTTCTATCGACCACCGATACAACTCTACGCACACTTTACGTTCGCTTTACCTAAAACTGTTGGGGAACGTCGCATGGGAAACAAAAAAAATTCCTACGCGCACGAAGACCTATCATGGTGATGTCCATCTACGAGAGGGGATGTTCTATCTACGTACCCTTGTAGACCGCACAGCAGAAGCATTAAGAAACGCGGTTGATGCAGTGGAACATCCTCACGTCCCTCGATCCGCCCCGCGAACCGTCCCGCGATCAGTCCCACGATCTAGTGCCGAACGGACGACACCTCCGCGTTCAGCACACGTACAGCTCGACGATGATCTCGGCCTACTTGATCCAGCAAGAGAGACGGAGAGGTAGATGAGTTCTCCGGCAGCGTGACAGCGCTCCGGAGGTTGGTGGTGATCTTATCTCAGCAGGGCTCCGCCCGAGCTCCGCAGAAACGCGATCTAGAGGTAAAACCGTGGAGATATGTGGTCGGGCTGCCGTGGAAAAGTTGTGTCAAATCAGCCCTAAAACCTCCGTATATATAGGGGGAAGAGGGGGAGCCTTGCCTTGGGGTACAAGGACCCCCAAGTACTTCGGCCGAGCCAAGGGGGGCAACCCTCCCCTTCCAAACCGAGTCCAACTAGGTTTGGAAGGAGGAGTCCTTCCCCCTTTTCCCACCTCCTCTTTTTTTTCTCTTTGATTTTCTTCCTATGGCGCATAGGTCCTTCTTGGGCTGTCCCACCAGCCCACTAAGGGCTGGTGCGCCTCCCCCAAGGCCTATGGGCTTCCCCGGGGTGGGTTTCCCCCCCCCCCCCCCCGGTGAACACCCGGAACCCATTCGTCATTCCCGGTACATTCCCGGTAACTCCGAAAACCTTCCGGTAATCAAATGAGGTCATACTATATATCAATCTTCGTTTTCGGACCATTCCGGAAACCCTCGTGACGTCCGTGATCTCATCCGGGACTCCAAACAACATTCGGTAACCAACCATATAACTCAAATACGCATAAAACAACGTCCAACCTTAAGTGTGCATACCCTGCGGGTTCGAGAACTATGTAGACATGACCCGAGAGACTCCTCGGTCAATATCCAATAGCGGGACCTGGATGCCCATATTGGATCCTACATATTCTACGAAGATCTTATCGTTTGAACCTCAGTGCCAAGGATTCATATAATCCCTTATGTCATTCCCTTTGTCCTTCGGTATGTTACTTGCCCGAGATTCGATCGTCAGTATCCGCATACCTATTTCAATCTCGTTTACCGTCAAGTCTCTTTACTCGTTCTGTAATACAAGATCCCACAACTTACACTAAGTCACATTGCTTGCAAGGCTTGTCTGTGATGTTGTATTACCGAGTGGGCCCCGAGATACCTCTCCGTCACACGGAGTGACAAATCCCAGTCTCGATCCATACTAACTCAACGAACACCTTCGGAGATACTTGTAGAGCATCTTTATAGTCACCCAGTTACGTTGCAACGTTTGATACACACAAAGTATTCCTCCGGTGTCAGTGAGTTATATGATCTCATGGTCATAGGAACAAATACTTGACACGCAGAAAACAGTAGCAACAAAATGACACGATCAACATGCTACGTCTATTAGTTTGGGTCTAGTCCATCACGTGATTCTCCTAATGACGTGATCCAGTTATCAAGCAACAACACCTTGTTCATAATCAGAAGACACTGACTATCTTTGATCAACTGGCTAGCCAACTAGAGGCTTGCTAGGGACAGTGTTTTGTCTATGTATCCACACATGTATATAAGTCTTCATTCAATACAATTATAGCATGGATAATAAACGATTATCTTGATACAGGAATTATAATAATAACTATATTTATTATTGCCTCTAGGGCATAATTCCAACAAAAACAAGTATGAAACTAGAAGTACTTTGTAGGAGTGATAGGATAGGCTTGCAAGAAAGAAAAGAACACGTAAATAAAACTAGGGGCTGGTTAGATAAAGAAACAACTATGAGTGTCTAACGAGTGTGGAAAAGTGGTGGTAGGAGTTGCAGAATTGTCCCTAAGCAATTGACTACGTTACTAGATCGATAGCAAGTATCATGTGGGAGAGGCCTGTGCTAGCATGTCATCCCTTACTTTGAATTGTATGCACTTATGATTGGAACTATTAGCAAGCGTCCGCAACTGCTAACGTTCATTAAGGTAAAACCCAACCATAGCAATAAGATATATTGGTCCCCCTTCAAATCCATATGCATCAATTTCTATGCTAGGTTTGAAGCTTCTGTCACTCTAGCCTGCCAATACATAGTCCTATCAACATACAACTAACCCTATGGTGTGATCCACGTGCACAATCATATGATGGGCACCAAAGGACAGCAACATAACCACAAGAAAATTAAACCAATCATAGCAATTCATCAATAACCGATAGGACAACGATAATCTACTCAAACATCAAAGGATGGCAACACATTATTGGATAATAATATGTAGCATAAAGCACCATGTTCAAGTAGATGGTACAGCGGGTTGGAGGAGAGTGAACCGCTGAATATAGATGGGGGAAGATGATGGAGATGTTGGTGAAGATGACGGAGGTGTTGGTGTAGATCGCCGTCACACGATGATGTCCCGGGCGGCGTTCCGGCGCCGCTGGGAGAGGGGGGAGAGAGCCCCCCTCCTTCTTCTTCTTCCTTGACCTCCTCCCTAGATGCGAGAAGGATTTCCCCTCTGGTCCATGGTCTCCATGGTGGTGGAGGGGCGAGAGCCCCTCCGAGATTGGATCTCTCTCTTTGTGTCCTTCTATTTCTGCGCTTCCAGATTCTGCGTTTCACCGTTTCTTAAATTCCCAGAGATCCGTAACTCCAATTGGGCTGAAATTTTAACACGATTTTCTTCCGGACATTATCTTTCTTGCAGCGAAAGCAGGTCACCAACCGCCTTAAGGAGTGGCCACAAGCCTGTCAGCCGCGGGCCCACCCCCTGGTCGCGGCTGGTGGGCTTGTGGGCACTCTGTGCACCGTCTCGCGTTGATTCCTCTTCCCAAAAATCATAAATATTCCAAAAAAATCCCCGTAAATTTTTATTGCGTTTGGACTTCGTTTTGTATGGATATTCTGCGAAACAAAAAACATGCAACAAACAGGAACTGGCACTGGGCACTAGATCAATATGTTAGTCCCAAAAATAGTATAAAAAGTTGCCAAAAGTATATGAAAGTTGTAGAATATTGGCATGAAACAATCAAAAATTATAGATATGACGGAGACGTATCATCCATCATCTTGTGCTTCTTGATCTCCATCACCAAAGCACCGACACGATCTTCTTGTCACCAGCGCCACACCATGATCTCCATCAACGTGTCGCCATCGGGGTTGTCGTGCTACTTATGCTATTACTACTAAAGCTTCGTCCTAGCAATATAGTAAACGCATCTGCAAACACAAACGTTAGTTTAAAGACAACCCTATGGCTCCTACCGGTTGCCGTACCATCGACGTGCAAGTCGATATTTACTATTACAACATGATCATCTCATACATCCAATATATCACATCACGTCATTGGCCATATCATATCACATGCATATCCTGCAGAAAAAGTTAGACGTCCTCTAATTTGTTATTGCATGTTTTACGTGGCTGCTATGGGTATCTAGCATGATCACATCTTACTTATGCAAAAACCACAACGAAGATGTGCAAATTGCTATTTAACCTCTCCAAGGACCGTCTCGGTCAAAACCAATTCAACTAAAGTTGAAGAAACCGACACCCGCCAATCATCTTTATGCAACGAGGTTGCACGCCAATCAATGAAACCAGTCTTTCGTAAGCGTACGAATAATGTCTATCGGGGCCGCTTCAATCCAACAATACCGCTGAATCGAGAAAAGACTAAGGAGGGCAGCAAATCGAACATCACCGTCCACAAAACCCTTTGTGTTCTACTCAAGATAACATCTACGCATGAACCTAGCTCATGATGCCACTGATGGGGAACGTTGCATGGGAAACAAAAACTTTCCTACGCACACGAAGACCTATCATGGTGATGTCCATCTACGAGAGGAGATTTGGATCTACGTACCCTTGTAGATCGCACAGCAGGAAGCGTTAAGAAACGCGGTTGATGTAGTGGAACGTCCTCACGTCCCTCGATCCGCCCCGCGAATCGTCCCACGAACCGTCCCGCGATCCATCCCACGATCCGTTCCGATCTAGTGCCGAACAGACGGCACCTCAGCGGTCAACACACGTATAGGTCGGCGATGATCTCGGCCTTCTTGATCCAGCAAGCAAGACAGAGAAGTAGATGAGTTCTCCGGCAGCATGACGGCACTCCGGTGGTGGTGAGGATCTACTCCTGCAGGGCTCCGCCCGAGCTCCGCAGAAATACGATCTAGATGTAAAACTATGGTGTCTAGATCTGAGTTGCACGTGGAAAAAGTTGTCTCAAATCAACCCTAGACCGCCACTATATATAGGAGGGAGGGGGAGGACGCTTGCCTTGAGGGCCAAGTGTTAGGTAATGTAGCAAAAATAAAAAAAAATCCTACGCCATATTCAGATCTTCCTATGGAGAGACCAGCAACAAGAGAGGGGTGAGTGGATCTTCATACCATTGAAGATCACTAAGCGGAAGCGTTGCTAGAACGCGGTTGATGGAGTCGTACTCGCGGCGATTCAGATCGCGGTGTGATTCCGATCTAGTGTCGAACCACGGCACCTCCGCGTTCAACACATGTGCTGCCCGGTGACGTCTCCTGCACCTTGATCCAGCAGCACGATGGCGTGGTGTCGATGGAGAGACGAGGTCTCCCGCCAGGGCTTCGCCGAGCACCATGGGAGAGGAGGAAGAAGAGCAGGGCTGCACCGAGAGAGAGATGGAATTCCGTGTCTCCACTGGCCAAAACACCCGCCATATACAGGGGGAAGGGAGGGTGGCGCCCCCTTTAGGGTTTCCACCCCTAAGGAGGGCGGCAGCCCTATATGGGGGGAGGGGCGGCGGCCAGGATGGGAGGGGGGTGGCGCACCCCCTCGTGGGCCTTAGCCCCACATGCGCTAGGGTTCTCCCCCTTCCCCCTCTTAGGTTCCATGGGCTGGGTGTGGGGGGCGCACTGATACGTCTCCAACGTATGTATAATTTTTGATGGTTTCATGTTATTATCTTGTCAAACTTTGGATGTTTTGCATGCCTTTTATATATTTTTTGGGACTAACTTATTAACTCAGTGCCAAGTGCCAATTCCTATTTTTTCCATGTTTTTGACCCATTTCAGAGGAGATTTTGAAACGGAGTCCAAACGGAATAAAATCCCCGAAAAGATTTTTTCCGTAACGGAAGAAGATCAGGAGACTTGAGAGGCAAGGCAGGGGGCCCAGGGGCCCCACAAGCCCCCACCCCGCAGCCAGGGGGGAGGCCGCGGCCCTCAGGCTTGTGGGCCCTCTGGACCTCCTTTGCCCTAGGTTTTGCGCCTATATATCCCCAAAAATTGCATAGAAAATCAGGAGATCATCGAAAGTACTTTTCCGCCGCCGCAAGCTTCTGTCTTCGCGATATCCCATCTGGGGCACGTTCCCGTGCCCTGCCAGAGGGGGGATTCGGATACGGAGGGCTTCTTCATCAACACCATGACCTCTCCGAGGATGCGTGAGTAGTTTACCATAGACCTACGGGTCCATAGCTAGTAACTAGATGGCTTATTCTCTCTCTTGGATCTTCAATACAAAGTTCTCCATGATCTTCATGGAGATCTATCCGATGTAATCTTCTTTTGCGGTGTGTTTGTCGAGATCTGATGAATTGTGGATTTATGAACAGATTATCTATGAATCTTATTTGAGTTTCTTCTGATCTCTCTTATGCATGATTTCATATCCTTGTAATTCTCTTCGAGTTGTGGGTTTTGTTTCGCCAACTAGATCAATGATTCTTGCAATGGGAGAAGTGATTGGTTTTGGGTTCATACCGTGCGGTAACCTCACCCAGTGAGAGAAGGGGTAGCGAGGCACACATCGTGTTGTTGCCATCAAGGGTAAAAAGATGGGGTTTTCATCATTGGTTTGAGTTTATCCCTCTACATCATGTCATCTTGCTTAAGGCATTACTATGTTCGTCATGAACTCAGTACACTAGATACATGCTGGATAGCGGTCGATGTGTGGAGTAATATTAGTAGATGCAGAAAGTATCGGTCTACTTTTCTCGGACGTGATGCCCATATGTATGATCATTGCTTTTGATGAACACTATAGCCCCCGGGTCTACTCCACACCATATTTTCAGCCTTACACCTTTTACTTTGTTGCACTTTCCGCCTTCAGATCTCACTTTGCACACAATCTTGAAGGGATTGACAACCCCTTTGAAGCGTTGGGTGCAAGCTCAGTTGTGTTTGTGCAGGTACTCTCGACTTGACGAGACCCTCCTACTGGATCGATACCTTGGTTCTCAAACTGAGGGAAATACTTACTGCTCCTGTGCTGCATCACCCTTTCCTCTTCAAGGGAAAAACCGACGCAAACAAGAGAAGTAGCAAGAAGAATTCCTGGCATTGCCGGGGAAGGACTTTTGTTGCCGTAGCAGAAGAATTTCTGGCGCCGTTGCCGGGGAGGATCAAGTCAAGAACTCATCCAAGTTGGTGTTGCAAACTCATCTCTTGCATTTACTTTGTTTGCCAGTTGCCTCTCGTTTTCCTCTCCCCCACATCACAAATCTTTCCCTTTTTCGTTTTCCTTTTTTGTTCGCCCTTTCCTTTCGCTTGCTTTCTGTTCGCTTGTGTGTTATGTGCCTTCAATATGCTTGCATCTTCGCTTGCTAAAAATCTAGTGATATGGATCCTCATCCACTTGCTAATCTCTTTAAGAGATCCAATTATGTTGATCCAATTGTTAGTGAGTTGAGTGCACTTGACTTTCTCTATGGAGTTTTGCTTGAGATGCGTTGATACGTCTCCAACGTATCTACTTTTCCAAACTCTTTTGCCCTTGTTTTGGACTATAATTTCCATGATTTGAATGGAACTAACCTGGACTGACGCTGTTTTCAGCAGAATTGTCTTGGTGTTATTTTTGTGCAGAAATCAAAGTTCTCCAAACGTCCTGAAAATTTACGGGGAGCAGTTTTGGAAAATATCAAAAATATTTGCGCCAAGTTCCACCTCAGGGGGTGGGCCAGTGGGCCACAAGCCCCTGCTCCGCCACCACCCCCTGGTGGCGGTGGGCAGGCTTGTGGGGCCGACATGCACCTGCCGCCCCCAATTCCAGCTCTATAAGTTGCCTTTCGTCCCAGAAAAAATAAAAAGAGAAGTTTTCGTCGCGTTTTCGACACGGAGGCGCCGCCACCACCTATTCTTCATCTGGAGGGCAGATCTGGAGTCCGTCTTGGGCTCTGGAGAGGGGAAATCGTCGCCATCGTCATCATCAACCTTCTTCCCTCTCCAATTCCATGAAGCTCTTCGTCGTTCGTGAGTAATCTATCCGTAGGCTCGCTGGGCGGTGATGAGTAGGATGAGATTTATCATGTAATCGAGTTAGTTTTGATGGGGATTGATCCCTAGTGTCCACTATGTTCTTAGATTTGATGTTGCTACTACTTTTCCATGCTTAATGCTTGTCACTAGGGCCCGAGTGCCGTGATTTCAGATCTGAAATTATTATGTTGTCACCAATATATGTGTGTTTTATATCTGATCTTGCAAGTTGTAGTTACCTACTATGTGTTATGATCCGGCAACCCGGAGTGACAATAACCGGAACCACTCCCGGTGATGACCATAGTTTGAGGAGTTCATGTGTTCACCAAGTGCTAATGCGTTGGTCCGGTTCTTTATTAAAAGGAGAACCTTAATATCTCGTAGTTTCCTTTTGGACCCCGTTGCCAAGGGAGGGATGGACAATAGATGTCATGCAAGTTCTTTTCCCTAAGCACGTATGACGACACACGGAATGCATGCCTACATCACATTGACGAACGGGAGCTAGCCACATATCTCTCCGTGTTATAGTTGTTTCATGATGAATATCATCCAAACAAATCACCGACCCATTGCCTACGAGTTTGTCCTACTGTTGCTACTGCTGTTACTTGTCTTGCTCTGCTTCTGCTGCTACTACTGTTGCTACTGCTGTTACTTGTCTTGCTCTGCTGCTACTATTGTTGCTACTGTTGTTACTTGTCTTGCTCTGCTTCTACTACTGTTGCTACTATTGTTACTTGTCTTGCTCTGCTGCTACTGTTGCTACTACTGTGCTTGCAGATACTAATCTTTCAGGTGTGGTTGAATCCGACAAATTCAGCTGCTAATACTCGAGAGTATTCTCTCACCTCCTTAGGCGATCTACAAATTTGGGTCGAATACTCTACCCTCGAAAACTGTTGCGAACCCACGCGCTGGTGGGCCGTCAACAACATTCTTCTAGTTTCATTACCGAGGAGTGCTATCAGCATTCTTCTGGTGCCGTTGCAGGAGAAGGTTCGTTGTCATAAGCATTCGTCTAGCTAACGCCCGAGATTGCACGATCATGCGTGAATCTAAAAATCATGATGAGGAAATTTATGAAGTGATTCACGACGGCTCCTTGAATGAAAAGCATGATTGCAATGGTTTCACTATAAATCCTATTAGTGTCAATCATGCTAAAAATATGCAAAATCCTAAGCTTGGGGATGCTAGTTTTGCTATGTCCCCTACTTGCTGCAATGATCATGATTGGGGTGATGATTTTTCTTATGATCTTGAAAATTTGTTTAAGCCTCATGATGAGTATCATATTTGCAACAATATTGAAAGTGGGATTGGAGAAGTCATGACTTCATTTGATGATAATCCCACTATTTTTGAAGAGCGTCAACTTTGCATGCATGTGGATCATGAAAAGAATATCCTATGTGATAGTTACATTGTTGAATTCGAATATGATCCCACATGTAATTGCTATGAGAGAGGAAAATATTGTGGTAGAAACTTTCATGTTACCAAATTACCTCTCGTTATGTTGAGATTGCTATTGTCTCTTTCTTCTTCCTTGCATTTGGCAACTATTGGTTGTCTTGACAATCTGTTTTTCTATAAAATGCCTATGCATAGGAAGTATGTTAGACTTAGATGTGATTTTCACATGCTTTATGATGCTCTCGTTGTGCTTCAATTCTTGTCTTTTGTGTGAGCATCATTGATTTATCAATGCCTAGCTAAGGGCCTTAAACAATAGCGCTTGTTGGGAGGCAACCCAATGAATTTATCTTTTTCTTTCTGTTTTGTTGCGTCCACACCATCATAATTCTGTTGTGATTGTGTTTTTTGTGTTTCTTTTTGTGTTTGAGCCAAGCAAAACCTTTATGACTAGTCTTGGTAATGGTTGTTTGATCCTGCTGGAAAAAGACAGAAACTTTTCGCTCACGAGATGATTTTTCATTTTTATTCAGAAAGAGATTTTGAGTTGATTCTTTTGTCTGCTGGTTGATATGCCTTTTTCCCAGGCAGTCGTAACTTTTCGGATTTTTGAGGTACCATAAGTATACGAAGTATACAGATTGCTACAGACTGGTCTGTTTTTGACACATTCTATTTTTGTTGAGTTCGTTACTTGTTTTGATGAAACTATGGTTAGTATCGGGGGGGTACTATCCATGGAAAAGTGAGAATATAGTAGCCCAACACCAATATAGATAGAATTCAAGTTTGCTACAGTACCAAAAGAGGTGGTAGTTTGTTTTCTTGTGCTAATGTTATCACGAGTTTCTATTTAAGTTTTGTGTTGTGAAGTTTTCAAGTTTTGGGTGATGTTCTCATGGACAAAGAGATAAGGAGTGGAAAGAGCTCAAGCTTGGAGAATCCCAAGGCATCCCAAGCCAAATTCAAGGACACCAAAAATCCTAATCTTGGGGATGCCCCGGGAAGGCATCCCCTCTTTCGTCTCCAATCCATTGGTAACATTACTTGGAGCTATATTTTTATTCACCACATGATATGTGTCTTGCTTGGAGCGTCGTGTATCGTAGGAGTCTTTTCTTTTTGTTGTGTCACAATCATCCTTGCTGCACACCTTTTTGAGAGAGAGAGAGACATGCACTCATCGTGATTTTTCTAGAATGCTCATAGTGCTTCACTTATATCTTTTGAGCTAGATAGTTTTGCTCATAGTGCTTCACTTATATCTTTTGAGCTAGATACTTTTCCTCTATGTGCTTCACTTATATCTTTTAGAGCACGGCGGTGCGTGACTTGGTAGTTGGCTTATGCTATGAAAGTAGTCCCAAAAGTGATAGGTACCCAAAGAGGATACAAAAACCTCCATCTTCATGTGCATTGAGTAGAAAGAGAAGTCTTAATTCCTCTCAATTAGTTTTGAGACGTGGATTTGGTAATATTAAGAGCTATGTTAGTAGGGTGTTGTGAATCTAGAAATACTTGTGTTGAAGTTAGTGATTCCCGTAGCATGCACGTATGGTGAACCGCTATGTTAGGAAGTCAGAGCATAATTGATTTATTGATTGTAATCCTTTGTGTTGAGGTCGGGATCGCGCGATGGTTAAACACCTACCAACCCTTACCCTAGGAGCATGCGTTTAGCACTTTGTTTTTATTACTAATAAAAACTTTCACAACAAGTATGTGAGTTCTTCATGACTAATGTGAGTCCATGGTATAGATGCACTTTCACCTTCCAGCATTGCTAGCCTCTCTAGTGCCACGCAACTCTCACCGGTACTCACCATATGCCTTCCTCAAAACAGCCACCATACCTACCTACTATGGCATTTTCATAGCCATTCCGAGATATATTGACATGAAACTCCCACCGTTCCGTCTCATGACTTGTGCCGTCACTCTCATATTGCCATTGCATGATCGTAAGATAGCTAGCGAGATGTTTCAACGTCATACGCCATGCTAGATCGTTGCACATCCCGGTACACTGTCGGAGGCATTTCCTATAGTGTCATTATCATTTTGAGCTTTGAGCTGTGAGTAAATCAAAGTGTGATAATCATCATTATTAGAGCATTGTCCCATGTGAGGAAATAAAGAAAATGAGGCCAAAGAGCCCAAAAATAAAAGAAAAAAAAGAGGCCAAGACCCCAAACCAAAAAAGGAGAGAAAAAGAGAGAAGGGACAATGCTACTATCTTTTTCCACACTTGTGCTTCATAATAGCACCATGTTCTTCATGATTGAGAGCTTCTTGCTTTTTCACTACCATATTCTAGTGGGAATCTTCATTATATAACTTGGCTTGTATATTCCAATGATGGGCTTCCTCAAAATTGCCCTAGGTCTTCGTGAGCAAGCAAGTTGGATGCACACCCACTAGTTCTCCTTTTCTGCTTTCACATACTTATAGCTCTAGTGCATCCCTTGTATGGCAATCCCTACTCATTCACATTGATATCTATTAATGGGCATCTCCATATCCCTTTGATACGTCGAGTCAATGTGACCATCTTCTCCTTTTTTGTCTCACAACCACCACCACACTCTATTCCACCTACAGTGCTATATCCATGGCTCGCGCTCATGTATTGCGTGATAGTTATAAAAGGTTTGAGAAAGTAAGAGTGCGAAAACAATTACTTGGCCAATACCGGGGTTGTACATGATTTACATTAGTTGTGTGAGGATGATGGAGCATAGCCACACTATATGATTTTGTAGGGATAACTTTCCTTGGCCTTGTTATTTTGAAAGTTCATGATTACTTTGCTAGTTTGCTTGAAGTATTATTGTTTTCATGTCAATAGCAAACTATTGTTTCGAATCTTATGGATCTGAACATTCATGTTACATGAAAGAAGTTGCAAAGGACAACTATGCTAGGTAGCATTCCACATCAAAAATTCATTCTTTATCACTTCCCTACTCGAGCACGAGCAGGAGTTAAGCTTGGGGATGCTTGATACGTCTCCAACGTATCTATAATTTTTGATGGTTTCATGCTATTATCTTGTCAAACTTTGGATGTTTTGCATTCCTTTTATATATTTTTTGCGACTAACTTATTAACTCAGTGCCAAGTGCCAGTTCCTGTTTTTTCCATGTTTTTGACCCCTTTCAGAGGAGATTTTGAAACGGAGTCCAAACGGAATAAAATCCCCGAAAAGATTTTTTCCGTAAGGGAAGAAGATCACGAGACTTGAGAGCCAAGGCAGGGGGGCCGAGGGGCCTGCTACGGCAACAAAAGTCCTTCCCTCGCGCGTAGGAATTCTTCTTGTTACTTCTCTGGTTTGCGTCGGTTTTTCCCTTGAAGAGGAAAGGGTGATGCAGCACAGGAGCAGTAAGTATTTCCCTCAGTTTGAGAACCAAGGTATCGATCCAGAAGGAGGGCCTCGTCAAGTCCAAAGTACCTGCGCAAACACAAACAAGCTTGCACCCAACGCTTCAAAGGGGTTGTCAATCCCTTCAAGATTGTTTGCCAAGTGAGATCTGAAGGCGGAAAGAGCAATGAAGTAAAACGTGTAAGGCTGAAAATATGGTGTGGAGTAGACCCTGGGGGGCATAGTGTTCACTAGAGGCTTCTCTCATAATAGCAAATATCACGGTGGGTGAACAAATTACTGTCGAGCAATTGATAGAACCGCGCATAGTCATGACGATATCTAAGGCAATGATCATGCATATAGGCATCACGTCCGAGACAAGTAGACCGATACTTTCTGCATCTACTACTATTACTCCACACATCGACCGCTATCCAGCATGCATCTAGTGTATTGAATTCATGACGAACAGAGTAACGCTTTAAGCAAGATGACATGATGTAGAGGGATAATCTCAAACCAATGATGAAAACCCCTTCTTTTTACCCTTGATGGCAACAACATGATGCGTGCCTCACTACCCCTTCTCTCACTCGGTGAGGTCACCGCACGGTATGAACCCAAAACCAAGCACTTCTCCCATTGCAAGAATCATAGATCTAGTTGGCCAAACAAAACCCACAACTCAGAGAGAATTACAAGGATATGAAATCATGCATAAGAGAGATTAGAAGAAACTCAAATAAGATTCATAGATAATCTGATCATAAATCCACAATTCATCTGATCTCGACAAACACACCACAAAAGAAGATTACATCGGATAGATCTCCATAAAGATCATGGAGAACTTTGTATTGAAGACCCAAGAGAGAGAAGAAGCCATCTAGTTACTAGCTATGGACCTGTAGGTCTATGGTAAACTACTCACGCATCATCGGAGAGGTCATGGTGTTGATGAAGAAACCCTCCGTATCCGAATCCCCCCTCTGGTAGGGCACCAGGACGTGCCCCAGATGGGATCTTGCGGAGACAAAAGCTTGCGGCGGTGGAAAAGTGATTGCGATCGTCTCTTGATTTTTTTGGGAATATTTGGGAATATATAGGCGCAAGATCTAGGTCAGGGGACCTCCACGGGGGCCACAAGCCTGGATGGCTCGTCCCCCTGGCCGCGGGGTGGGGGCTTGTGGGGCCCCTGGCGCTCCTCTGGCTTGGCTCCCAAGTTCTCCGATCTTCTTCAGTTCCAAAAAAAAATCTTTTCGGGGATTTTCTTCCGTTTGGAATCCATTTCAAAATCTCCTCTGAAAGGGGTCAAAAACATGAAAAAATAGGAACTCGCACTTGGCACTGAGTTAATAAGTTAGTCCCAGAAAATAAATAAAAAGCATGCAAAACATCCAAAGTTTGAGAAGATAATAGCATGAAACCATCAAAAAATAGAGATGCGTTGCAGACGTATCAATCATCCCCAAGCTTAACTCATGCTCGTCCTCGAGTAGGGAAGTGATAAAGAATGAATTTTTGATGTGGAATGCTACCTAGCATAGTTGTCCTTTGCAACTTCTTTCACGTGGCATGAATGTTCAGATTCGTAAGATTCAAAACAATAATTTGTTATTGACATGAAAACAGTAATACTTCAAGCAAACTAGCAAAGTAATCATGAACTTTCAAAATAACAAGGCCAAAGAAAGTTATCCCTACAAAATCATATAGTCTGGCTATGCTCCATCATCCTCACACAACTAATGTAAATCATGTTGGGGAACGTCGCATGGGAAACAAAAATTTTCCTACGCGCACGAAGACCTATCATGGTGATGTCCATCTACGAGAGGGGATGAGTGATCTACGTACCCTTGTAGATCGTACAGCAGAAGCGTTAGTGAACGCGGTTGATGTAGTGGAACATCCTCACGTCCCTCGATCCGCCCCGCGAACAATCACGCGATCAGTCCCACGATCTAGTTCCGAACGGACGGCACCTCCGCGTTCAGCACACGTACAGCTCGACGATGATCTCGGCCTTCTTGATCCTGCAAGAGAGACGGAGAGGTAGAAGAGTTCTCCGGCAGCGTGACGGCGCTCCGGAGGTTGGTGATGACCTTGTCTCAGCAGGGCTCCGCCCGAGCTCCGCAGAAACGCGATCTAGAGGAAAAACCGTGGAGGTATGTGGTCGGGCTGCCGTGGAAAAGTCGTCTCAAATCAGCCCTAAAACCTCCGTATATATAGGTGGGAGGGAGGGGAGGAGGCAGCCTCAAAACCTAAAGGTTTGGCCAAAATTGGAGGTGGAGGAGTCCTACTCCAATCCTACTTGGAGTAGGATTCCACCTTCCCACTTGGAAACTCTTTCCACCTTGTGTTTTTTCCTTCTCAAACCTTATGGGCCTTAGTGGGAACTTATTCCAGCCCACTAGGGACTGGTTTATCTCTTCCCATAGCCCATGAGACCCCTTGGGGCGTGACACCCCTCCCGATGGTCCCCGGCACCCCTCCCGGCACTCCCGGTACACTACCGATGAGCCCGAAACTTTTCCGGTAATGCACGAAAACCTTCCGGTAACCAAATGAGGTCATCCTATATATCAATCTTCGTTTCCGAACCATTCCGGAAACCCTCGTGACGTCCGTGATCTCATCCGGGACTCCGAACAACATTCGGTAACCAACCATATAACTCAAATACGCATAAAACAACGTCCAACCTTAAGTGTGCAGACCCTGCGGGTTCGAGAACTATGTAGACATGACCCGAGAGACTCCTCGGTCAATATCCAATAGCGGGACCTGGATGCCCATATTGGATCCTACATATTCTACGAAGATCTTATCGTTTGAACCTCAGTGCCAAGGATTCATATAATCCCGTATGTCATTCCCTTTGTCCTTCGGTATGTTACTTGCCCGAGATTCGATCGTTAGTATCCGCATACCTATTTCAATCTCGTTTACCGGCTAGTCTCTTTACTCGTTCCGTATACAAGATCCCGCAACTTACATTAAGTTACATTGCTTGCAAGGCTTGTGTGTGATGTTGTATTACCGAGTGGGCCCCGAGATACCTCTCCGTCACACGGAGTGACAAATCCCAGTCTCGATCTATACTAACTCAACGAACACCTTTGGAGATACCTGTAGAGCATATTTATAGTCACCCAGTTACGTTGCGACGTTTGATACACACAAAGCATTCCTCCGGTGTCCGTGAGTTATATGATCTCATGGTCATAGGAACAAATACTTGACACGCAGAAAACAGTAGCAACAAAATGACACGTTCAACATGCTACGTCTATTAGTTTGGGTCTAGTCCATCACATGATTCTCCTAATGATGTGATCCCGTTATCAAGTGACAACACTTGCCTATGGCCAGGAAACCTTGACCATCTTTGATCAACGAGCTAGTCAACTAGAGGCTTACTAGGGACAGTGTTTTGTCTATGTATCCACACAAGTATTGTGTTTCCAATCAATACAATTATAGCATGGATAATAAACGATTATCATGAACTAAGAAATATAATAATAACTAATTTATTATTGCCTCTAGGGCATATTTCCAACAGTCTCCCACTTGCACTAGAGTCAATAATCTAGTTCACATCACCATGTGATTCCAACGAATCCAACACCCATATAGTTATGGGGTCTGATCACGTCTTGCTCGTGAGAGAGGTTTTAGTCAACGGTTCTGAAACATTCAGATTCGTGCGTTCTTTACAAATCTTTATGTCATCTTATAGATTCTGCTACTACGTGCTATTCGGAAATGCTCCAAATATCTACTCTACTATACGAATCCGTTTCACTACTCATAGTTATCCGGATTAGTGTCAAAGCTTGCATTGACGTAACCCTTTACGACAAACTCTTTAACCACCTCCATAATCGAGAAAAATTCCTTAGTCCATTAGTTACTAAGGATAAATTTCGACCGCTGCTAGTGATTCAATCATGGATCACTCTCTGTACCTCTCAACATACTTTGAGTCAAGGCACACTTCAGGTGCGGTACACAGCATGGCATACTTTAGATTCTACGGCTAAGGCGTAGAAGACGACCTTCGTCTATTCTCTTTATTCTGCCGTGGTCGGGTTTTGAGTCTTACTCAAATTCACACCTCACAACGCAACCAAGAACTCCTTCTTTGCTGGTCTATTTTGAACTCTTTCAAAAACTTGTCAAGGCATGCATCTTGTTGAAACTTCTATTAAGCGCTTTCGATCTATCTCCATAGATCTTTGATGCTCAACGTTCAAGTAGCGTAATCCAGGTACTCCTTTGAAAACTTCTTTCAAACAACCTTGTATGCTTTATAGAAATTCTACATTACTTCTGATCCACAATATGTCAACCACATATACCTATCAGAAATTCTATAGTGCTCCCACTCACTTCTTTGGAAATACAAGTTTCTCATAAACCTTGTACAAACCCAAAATCTTTGATCATCTCATCAAAGTGTATATTCCAACTCCGAGATGCTTGCACCAGTCCATTGAAGGATCACTGGAGCTTGCATACTTGCTAGTATCTTTAGGATCGACAAAACCTTCTGGTTGTATCACATACAATGTTTGCTCAAGGAAACCGTCGAGAAAACAATGTTTTGACATCCTACGTGCAATATTTCATAAATAATGCATCAACAACTAACATAATTCTAACAGACTTTTAGCATCGCTACGAGTGAGAAAGTCTCATCATAGTCAACTGTTTGATCTTATCGAAAACATCTTTGCGACAAGTCGAGCTTTTCTTAATAGTGACTTATCACCATCATCGTCTGTCTTCTTTTAAAGATCCATTTTTACTCAATAGTCCTATGACCATCAAGTAGTTCTACCAAAGTCTACACTTTGTTTTCACACATGGATCCTCTCTCGGATTTCATGGCTTCCAGCCATTTGTCGGAATCTGGGCCCACCATCGCTTTCTCCATAACTCGTAGGTTCACTGTTGCTCAACAACATGACCTCCAAGACAGGGTAACCGTACTACTCTGCAGCAGTACGCGACCTTGTCGACCTACGAGGTTTGTAGTAACTTGATTCGAAGCTCAATGATCATCATCATCAGCTTCCACTTCAATTGGTGTAGGCGCCACATGAACAACTTCCTGCGCCCTGCTACACACTGGTTGAAGTGATGGTTCAATAACCTCATTAAGTTCTACTACCCTCCCACTCAATTCTTTCGAGAGAAACCTTTCCTCGAGAAAGGATCCGTTTCTTGAAACAAACACTTTGCTTTCGGATCTGAGATAGGAGATGTACCCAACTGTTTTGGATATCCTATGAAGATGCATTTATCCGCTTTGGGTTCGAGCTTATCATACTGAAACTTTTTCACATAAGTGTCGAAACCCCAAACTTTCAAGAAACGACAGTTTAGATTTCTCTAAACCTCAGTCTATACTGTGTCATCTCAACGGAAATACGCGGTGCCCTATTTAAAGTGAGTGCGGTTGTCTCTAATGCATAACCCATAAACGATAGTGGTAATTCGATAAGAGACATCATAGTATGCACCATACCAAATAGTGCGTGGCTATGACGTTCAGACACATCATCACACTATGATGTTCCAGGTGGCATGAACTGCGAAACAATGTCCACATTGTCTTAACTGTGTACCAAAACTCGTAACTCAGATATTCATTTCCATGATCATATCGTAGACAGTTTATCCTCTTGTTACGACGAACTTCACTCTGAAACGGAATTGAACTTTTCAACATTTTAGACTTGTGATTCATTAAGTAAATACTCCTGTATCTACTCAAATCATGAGTGAAGTAAGAACATATGATATCCACTGCGTGCCTCAGCACCCATTGGACTGCATACATCAAAATGTATCACTTCCAACAAGTTACTATCTTATTTCATCTCAATGGAAACAAGGCCTTGCTCATGTGGTATGATTCGCATGTCACTAGTGATTCGAAATCAGGTGAGTACAAAGATCCATCAGCATGGAGCCTCTTCATGCAATTTATACTAACATGACTCAAGCGGCAGTGCCACAAGTAAGTGGTACTATCATCATCAACTCGTATCTTTTGGCACCAATATCATGAACATGTGTAACACTACGATCGAGATTCAATAAACCATTGAAGGTGATTATTCAAGAAAATAGAGTAACCATTATTCTCTTTAAATGAATAATCGTATTGCAATAAACATGATCCAATCATGTTCATGCTTAACGCAAGCACGAAATAACAATTATTTAGGTTTAACACCAATCCCGATGGTAGAGGGAGCGTGCGACGTTTGATCATATCAATCTTGGAAACACTTCCAACACGTATCGTCACCTCGCCTTTAGCTAGTCTCCGTTTATGCCGTAGCTTTCATTTCGCGTCACTAATCACTTAGCAACCGAACCGGTATCCAATACCCTCGTGCTACTAGGAGTACTAGTAAAGTACACATCAACATCATGTATATCAAATACACTTCTTTCGACTTTTGCCAGCCTTCTTATCTACCAAGTATCTTGAGTTGCTCCGCTTCAGTGATTGTTCCCCTCATTACAGAAGCACTTAGTCTCGGGTTTGGGTTTAATCTTGGGTCTCTTCATTAGTGCAGCAACTGTTTTGCCGTTTCACGAAGTATCCCTTCTAGCCCTTGCCTTTCTTGAAACTTAGTGGTTTTACAAACCATCAACTATTGATGCTCCTTCTTGATTTCTACTTTCGCAGTGTCAAACATCGCGAATCGCTCAAGGATCATTGTATGTATCCTTGATATGTTATAGTTCATCACGAAGCTCTCACAGCTTGGTGGCAGTGACTTTGGAGAACTATCACTATCTCATCTGGAAGATTAACTCCCACTTGATTCAAGCGATTGTCGTACTCAGACAATCTGAGCACATGCTCAACGATTGAGCCTTTTCTCCTGTGCTTTGTGGACAAAGAATCTTGTCGGAGGTCTCGTACCTCTTAACAAGGGCACAAGAATGAAATCACAATTTCATCTCTTTAGAACATCACTTATGTTCCGTGACGTTTTACAACGTTTTAGGCGCCTTGCTTCTAAGCCATTAAGTATTTTTGTACTGAACTATCGTGTAGTCATCAGAAACGTGTATGTCGGATGTTCACAGCATCCACAGATGACGCTCGAGGTGCAGCACACCGAGTAGTGCATTAAGGACATAAGCCTTCTATGCAGCAACGAGGACAATCCTCGGTTTTACAGACTCAGTCTGCAAAGTTTGCTACTATCAACTTTCAACTAAATTTTCTCTAGGAACATATAAAACAGTAGAGCTATAGCGCAAGCTACATCGTAATTCGCAAAGACCATTAGACTATGTTTATGACAATTAGTTCAATTAATCATATTACTTAAGAACTCCCACTCAAAAAGTACATCTCTCTAGTCATTTGAGTGGTACATGATCCAAATCCACTATCTCAAGTCCGATCATCACGTGAGTCGAGAATAGTTTCAGTGGTAAGCATCTCTATGCTAATCATATCAACTATACGATTCATGCTCGACCTTTCGGTCTCATGTGTTCCGAGGCCATGTCTGCACATGCTAGGCTCGTCAAGCTTAACCCGAGTGTTCCGCGTGCGCAACTGTTTTGCACCCGTTGTATGTGAACGTTGAGTCTATCACACCCGATCATCACGTGGTGTCTCGAAACGACGAACTGTAGCAACGGTGCACAGTCGGGGAGAACACAATTTCGTCTTGAAATTTTAGTGAGAGATCACCTCATAATGCTATCGTCATTCTAAGCAAAATAAGGTGCATAAAAGGATTAACATCACATGCAATTTATAAGTGACATGATATGGCCATCATCACGTGCTTCTTGATCTCCATCACCAAAGCACCGGCACGATCTTCTTGTCACCGGTGTCACACCATGATCTCCATCATCATGATCTCCATCAACGTGTCGCCATCGGGGTTGTCGTGCTACTCGTGCTATTACTACTAAAGCTATGTCCTAGCAAAATAGGAAACGCATCTGCAAGCACAAACGTTAGTTATAAAGACAACCCTATGGCTCCTGCCGGTTGCCGTACCATCGACGTGCAAGTCGATATTATCTATTACAACATGATCATCTCATAAATCCAATATATCACATCACATCGTTGGCCATATCACATCACAAGCATACCCTGCAAAAACAAGTTAGACGTCCTCTAATTTTGTTGTTGCAAGTTTTACGTGGTCACCATGGGTATCTAGTAGGATCGCATCTTACTTACGCAAACACCACAAAGGAGATATATGAGTTGCTATTTAACCTCATCCAAGGACCTCCTCGGTCAAATCCGATTCAACTAAAGTTGGAGAAACCGACACTTGCCAGTCATCTTTGAGCAACGGGGTTACTCGTAGCGATGAAACCAGTCTCTCGTAAGCGTACGAGTAATGTCGGTCCAAGCCGCTTCAATCCAACAATACCGCGGAATCAAGAAAAGACTAAGGAGGGCAGCAAAACGCACATCACCGCCCACAAAAACTTTTGTGTTCTACTCGAGAAGACATCTACGCATGAACCTAGCTCGTGATGCCACTGTTGGGGAACGTCGCATGGGAAATAAAAAATTTCCTGCGCGCACGAAGACCTATCATGGTGATGTCCATCTACGAGAGGGGATGAGTGATCTACGTACCCTTGTAGATCATACAGCAGAAGCGTTAGTGAACGCGGTTGATGTAGTGGAACGTCCTCACGTCCCTCGATCCGCCCCGCGAACAATCCCGCGATCAGCCCCACGATCTAGTACCGAACGGACGGCACCTCCGCGTTCAGCACACGTACAGCTCGACGATGATCTCGGCCTTCTTGATCCAGCAAGAGAGACGGAGAGGTAGAAGAGTTCTCCGGCAGCGTGACGGCGCTCCGGAGGTTGGTGATGACCTTGTCTCAGTAGGGCTCCGCCCGAGCTCCGCAGAAACGCGATCTAGAGGAAAAACCGTGGAGGTATGTGGTCGGGCTGTCGTGGAAAAGTCGTCTCAAATCAGCCCTAAAACCTCCGTATATATAGGTGGGAGGGAGGGGAGGAGGCAGCCTCAAAACCTAAAGGTTTGGCCGAAATTGGAAGTGGAGGAGTCCTACTCCAATCCTACTTGGAGTAGGATTCCACCTTCCCACTTGGAAACTCTTTCCACCTTGTGTTTTTTCCTTTTCAAACCTTATGGGCCTTAGTGGGAACTTATTCCAACCCACTAGGGGCTGGTTTATCTCTTCCCATAGCCCATGAGACCCCTTGGGGCGTGACACCCCTCCCGATGGTCCCCGGCACCCCTCCCGGCACTCCCGGTACACTACCGATGAGCCCGAAACATTTCCGGTAATGCACGAAAACCTTCCGGTAACCAAATGAGGTCATCCTATATATCAATCTTCATTTACGGACCATTCCGGAAACCCTCGTGAGGTCCGTGATCTCATCCGGGACTCCGAACAACATTCGGTAACCAACCATATAACTCAAATACGCATAAAACAATGTCGAACCTTAAGTGTGCAGACCCTGCGGGTTCGAGAACTATGTAGACATGACCCGAGAGACTCCTCGGTCAATATCCAATAGCGGGACCTGGATGCCCATATTGTATCCTACATATTCTACGAAGATCTTATCATTTGAACCTCAGTGCCAAGGATTCATATAATCCCGTATGTCACTCCCTTTGTCCTTCGGTATGTTACTTGCCCGATATTCGATCGTTAGTATCCGCATACCTATTTCAATCTCGTTTACCGGCAAGTCTCTTTACTCGTTCCGTAATACAAGATCCCGCAACTTACATTAAGTTACATTGCTTGCAAGGCTTGTGTGTGATGTTGTATTACCGAGTGGGCCCCGAGATACCTCTCCGTCACACGGAGTGACAAATCCCAGTCTTGATCTATACTAACTCAACGAACACCTTCGGAGATACCTGTAGAGCATCTTTATAGTCACCCAGTTACGTTGCGACGTTTGATACACACAAAGCATTCCTCCGGTGTCCGTGAGTTATATGATCTCATGGTCATAGGAACAAATACTTGACACGCCGAAAACAGTAGCAACAAAATGACACGATCAACATGCTACGTCTATTAGTTTGGGTCTAGTCCATCACATGATTCTCCTAATGATGTGATCCCGTTATCAAGTGACAATACTTGCCTATGGCCAGGAAACCTTGACCATCTTTGATCAACGAGCTAGTCAACTAGAGGCTTACTAGGGACAGTGTTTTGTCTATGTATCCACACAAGTATTGTGTTTCCAATCAATACAATTATAGCATGGATAATAAAAGATTATCATGAACTAAGAAATATAATAATAACTAATTTATTATTGCCTCTAGGGCATATTTCCAACAAATCATGCACAACCCCGTAATTGGCCAAGTAATTGTTTTTGCACTCTTACTTTCTCAAACCTTTTATAACTATCATGCAATACATGAGCCCGAGCCATGGATATAGCACTATAGGTGGAATAGAGTGTGGTGGTGGTTGTGAGACAAAAAGGAGGAGATGGTCACATTGACTCGGCGTATCAATAGGCTATGAAGATGCCCATTAATAGATATCAATGTGAATGAGTAGGGATTGCCATACAAGAGATGCACTAGAGCTATAAGTATGTGAAAGCTCGAGAGGAAAACTAGTGGGTGTGCATCAACCTTGCTTGCTCACGAAGACCTAGGGCAATTTTGAGCAAGCCCATCATTCGAATATACAAGCCAAGTTATAAAACGAAGATTCCCACTAGCATATGGTAGTTACAAAGCAAGAAGCTCTCAATCATGAAGAACATGGTGCTAACATGAAGCACAAGTGTGGAAAAAGATAGTAGCATTGTCCCTTCTCTCTTTTTCTCTCATTTATTTTTTTATTTGGGGTATTAGGACTCTTTTTTATTTTCTGTTTTTTGCTGGGCTCTTTGGCCTCTTTTTTTTTAATTTCCTCACATGGGACAATGCTCTAATAATGATGATCATCACACTTTTATTTACTCACAGCACAAAGATCACAATGATGATGACTCCATAGGAAATGCCTCCGGTAGTGTATCGGGATGTGCAACGATCTAGTACGATCATGCAATGGCAATATGAGAGTGACGGCACAACTCATGAGATGGAACGGTGGGAGTTGCATGGCAATATATCTCGGAATGGCTATGAAAATGCCATAGTAGGTAGGTATGGTGGCTGTTTTGAGGAAGGAATTTGGTGGGTTTGTGCACCGGCGAGAATTGCGCGGCACTAGAGAGGCTAGCAATGGTGGAAGGTGAAAGTGCATCTATACCATGGCTCACATTAGTCATGAACAACTCACATACTTGTTGCAAAAGTTTTTGTTAGTAGTCGAAACAAAGTGCTAAACGCATACTCCGAGGGGAAGGGTTGGTAGGTGTAAACCATCGCGCGATCCCGACCTCAACACAAAGGATGACAATCAATAGATCAATTATGCTCTGACTTCCTAACATAGCGGTTCACCATATGTGCATGCTACGGGAATCACTAACTTCAACACAAGTATTTCTAGATTCAAAACACCCTACTAACATAACTCTCAATATTACAGAATCCACGTCTCAAAACTAATTGAGATGAATCAAAACTTCTCTTTCTACTCAATGCACATGAAGATGGAGGTTTTTTGCATCCTCTTTGGGTACCTAGCACATTTGGGACTACTTTCATAGCATAAGCCAACTACCAAATCACGCACCGCCGTGCTCTAAAGATATAAGTGAAGCACAAGAGCAAAAGTATCTAGCTCAAAAGATATAAGTGAAGCACTATGAGTGCATGTCTCTCTCTCTCAAAAAAGGTATGCAGCAAGGATGATTGTGACACAAAAAAAAGACTCCTAAGATACAAGACGCTCCAAGCAAAACACATATCATGTGGTGAATAAAAATATAGCTCCAAGTAACGTTACCAATGGAGTGAAGACGAAAGAGGGCATGCCTTCCCGGGGCATCCCCAAGCTTAGGCTTTTTGGTGTACTTGATTTTGGCTTGGGATGCCTTGGGATTCCCCAAGCTTGAGCTCTTTCCACTCCTTATCTCTTTGTCCATGAGAACGTTACCCAAAACTAGAAAACTTCACAACACAAAACTTAAGCAGAAACTTGTGATAACATTAGTACAAGAAAACAAACTACCACTTCTTTTGGTACTGTAGCAAACTTGAATTCCATCTATATTGATAATGGGCTAGTGCATTCTCACTTTTCCATGGCTAGTACCCCCCGATACAAACCATAGTTTCATCAAAACAAGCAACCAACTCAACAAAAAACAGAATCTGTCAAAAACAGACCAGTCTGTAGCAATCTGTATACTTCGTATACTTCTCGTAGCTCAAAAAATCTGAAAAATTCCGACGGTCTGGGGAAAAAGCATATCAATCAGCAGAAAAAAGAATGAACTCAAAATATCTTTCTGAATAAAACTGAAAAATCATCTCGTGAGCGAAAATTTTCTGTCTTTTTCCAGCAAGATCAAACAACCATTACCAAGACTAGTCATAAAGGTTTTGCTTGGCTCAAACACAAAAAACACAATCACAACGGAATAGTGAAAGTGTGGATGCAACAAAACAGAAAGAAAAAGATAAATTCATTGGGTTGCCTCCCAACAAGCGCTATTGTTTAACGCCCTTAGCTAGGCATAGAAGCGATAGAATCACGTATCGTCGTCTTTGGTGCTCAAACCATAAGTGGCCCTCATCATGGATTCATAAGGCAATCTTATTTTCTTTTTAGGAAAGTGTTACATGCCCTTCCTTAAAGGAAATTGAAATCTAATATTCCCTTCCTTCATATCGATGATAGCACCAATAGTCCTTAGGAAAGGTTTACCAAGAATAATAGGGCATGTAGGATTGCAATCAATGTCAAGCACAATGAAATCCATGGGTACATAGTTCCTATTTGCAATAATAAGAACATCATGATCCTTCCCATGGGTTTCTTGATAGTAGAATCAGCAAGATGCAAATTAAGAGAACACTCTTCAATCTCATTAAAACCCAGAACATCACATAAAGTCTTTGGAATCGCGGAAACACTAGCACCAAAATCACACAAAGCATTGCACTCATAATTTTTGATTTTGATTTTGATGGTAGGTTCCCACTTATCATGAAGCTTTCTAGGGATAGAGACTTCCAATTCAAGTTTCTCTTCAAGAGCTTTTATCATAGTTTCGACGATATGATCGGTAAAGGCTTTGTTTTGGCTATAACCGTGTGGAGAGTTCAGCATGGATTGCATCAAAGAAATGCATTCAATCAAGGAGCAACTATCATAATTGAATTCCTTGAAATCCATGGTAGTAATTTCTCAAAGTTTTAACGTCTTCTACTCCACTTTTAATGCTTTTAGCATCAAGATAGATGGACTCCAAATCGTTGGGGCACCTTTCAACCAAAGTGGATTCATATCCAGCCCCATAATCATTAGGTTTGACACAAGAAAACAAAGATTCAATGGGAGTCACACCAAGCACTTTAAGATCTTCGTGATTCTCATCACGAGAACACGCCTTTTTAAGCCATTGCTACGGCTACAAAAGACCTTCCCCGGCAACGGCGCCAGAAATCCTTCTGCTACGGCTACAAAAGACCTTCCCTGGCAACGACGCCGGAAATCCTTCTGCTGCTGGTTATGCCTATAGGGACTTCCTTGGCAAATATGCAAAGGATTCCCTCGCGGCCTTGGAGCCTTGCGTTGGTGTTCCCTTGAAGAGGAAAGGGTGATGTAGCACAGCGGCGGTAAGTATTTCCCTTAGTTTGAGAACCAAGGTATCAATCCAGTAGGAGGATCGCGTCAAGTCACAAGTACATGCACAAACACAAAGAGCTTGCACCCAACGCTATGAAGGGGTTGTCAATCCCTTATAGATTGTTTGCAAAGTGAGAACTGAAAGCAAAAAGTAAACAAAGCAAAGTAAAAGTAAAAGTTGAGATGATAGTTGTGAATAGACCCGGGGGCCGTAGTGTTCACTACTGGCTTCTCTCATGAAAGCAAGTAGACAGTGGGTGAACGAATTACTGTCGAGCAATTGATAGAACCGCGCGAAGTCATGACGTTATCTATGGCAATGATCATACATATAGGCATCACGTCCAAAACAAGTAGACCGATACTTTCTGCATCTACTACTATTACTCCACATGTCGACCGTTATCCACCATGCATCTAGTGTATTGAGTTTATAAGAACAGAGTAACGCCTTAAGCAAGATGACATGATGTAGATGGACAATCTCAAATCTATGATGAAAGCCCATGTTGTTACCCTTGATGGCAACAACACGATGCGTGCCTTGCTGCCCCTTCTGTCACTGGGAAAGGTCACCGCACGGTATGAACCCAAAACCAAGCACTTCTCCCATTGCAAGAATCATAGATCTAGTTGGCCAAACAAAACCCAAGACTCGGAGAGACTTACAAGGATATCAAATCATGCATATAAGAAATCAGCAAAGACTCAAATATAATTCATAGATAATCTAATCACAAATCCATAATTCATCGGATCTCGACAAACACACCGCCAAAGAGGATTACATCGGATAGATCTCCATGAAGATCATGGAGAACTTTGTATTGAAGATCCAAGAGAGAGAAGAAGCCATCTAGCTACTAACTACGGACCCGTAGGTCTGAAGTAGACTACTCATGAGTCATTGGAGAGGCGATGATGTTGATGTAGAAGCCCTGGAGCTCCAAAGTCCCCTCCGGTAGGGCACCGGGAAGGGTCTCCAGATGAGATCTCGCGGAAGCGGAAACTTGCGGCGGCGGAAAAGTGGTTTCGTGGACGCCCTCATTTTTTCTGGGATTTTAGGGGATATATAGGCCAAAGAGCTAGGGCAGGGGAGCTCCACGGAGGCCACAAGCCTGGTGGCCGTGCCCCCCCCCCCCTAGCCGCGGCGACAAGGATTGTGGGCCTCCTGCCTTGGCCCTCAAGTCCCCCGATCTTCTTCTGTTCTGGAAAAATTCATTTCGGGGATTTTATTCCATTTGGACTCGGTTCCAAAATCAGATCTGAAAAGAGTCAAAAACACAGAAAAAACAGGAACTCGCACTTGGCACTGAATTAATAAGTTAGTCCCAAAAAAGATATAAAAGGTATATAAAACATCCAAAGTTGAGAAGATAACAGCATGAAACCATAAAAAATTATAGATACGTTTGAGACGTATCAAGCATCCCCAAGCTTAACTCCTGCTCGTCCTCGAGTAGGGAAGTGATAAAGAATGAATTTTTGATGCTTTCATGCTACCTAGCATAGATGTCCTTTGTAACTCCTCTGATGTGACGTGAATGTTCAGATCCGTTAGATTTAAAACAATAGTTTGCTATTGACGTGGAGACAATAATACTTCAAGTAAACTAGCAAGGTAATCATGAACTTTCAAAATAACAAGGCCAAAAGAAAGTTATCCCTACAAAATCATATACTCTGGCTATGCTCTATCATCCTTGCACAACGAATTTAAATCATGCACAACCTCGGTATTGGCCAAGTAATTGTTTTCACACCTTTACTTTCTCAAACCTTTTCAAATCTCACGCAATACATGAGCGTGAGCCATGGTTTTAGCACTATAAGTGGAATGGAGTGTGGTGGAGGTTGCAAGGCAAACAAGGAGAAGATGGTCACATTGACTAGGCATATCAATGAGCTATGGAGATGCTCATCAATAGATATCAATGTGAATGAGTATGGATTGCCATACAAATGATGCACTAGAGCTAAGAGTATGTGAAATCTCTTAAAGAAAACTAGTGGGTGTGCATCCAACTTGCTTGCTCACGAAGACCTAAGGCAATTTTGAGGAAGCCTATCATTGGAATATACAAGCCAAGTTATATAATGAAAAATTCCCACTAGCTATATGGTGGTGACAAAACGAGAGACTCTCAATCATGAAGATCATGGTGCTTAATATGAAGCACAAGTGTGCAAAGGAGATAGTAGCATTGTCCCTTCTCTCTTTTTCTCTCATTTTTTCATGGGCTCTTTGGCCTCTATTTTTATTTTTATTTTTTTATTTTTGTGGGCGTCTTTGGCCTCTTTTTGTAAATGGGCTTCGATGGCCTCTTTTATTTGCTCACATGGGACAATGCTCTATCAATGATGATCATCACACTTACAACTCAAAACTTAGAGCAATGATGACTCTATATGGAATGCCTTCGGTAGTGTACCGTGACAATGATCTAGCATGGCATAGACATAATGGAAACATCATGCTAGCTATCTTATGATCATGCAATGGCAATGTAGAAGTGGTGGCACAAGTCATGGTGGTAGTTGCATGGCAATATATCTCGGAATGGCTTTGAAAAAGCCATAGTAGGTAGGTATGGTGGCTGTTTTGAGGGAGGCTAATGGTGGGTTTTATGCAACGGCGAAAATTGCATGGCACTAAAGAAGATAGTGATGGTGGAAGGTGAAAGTGCATCTAAACCATGGACTCAACATTAGTCATGAAGAACTCATATGCTTGTTGCAAAAGTTTTAGTAGTAATCGAAACAAAGCATTCAACACATACTCCTAGGGGAAGAGTTGGTAGGTATAAACCATCGCGCGATCCCGACCGCCACACAAAGGATGACAATCAATAAACTAATCATGCTCAGACTTCATCACATAGCGGTTCACCATACGTGCATGCTACGGGAATCACTAACTTCAACACAAGTATTTCTAGATCCACAACACCTTACTAGTATAACTTCAATATTACCACAACCACAACTCAAAACTAATTGAGATGAATCAAACTTCTCTAACTACTCAATGCACATGAAGGTGGAAGTTTTCATATCCCTTTGGATAACTACCCCTTTTGAGACTACTTTCATAGCATAGATCAACTACCACGCCACGCGCTTCCGTGCTCTAAAAGATAGAAGTGAAACACACAGAACAAAATCAATTAGCTCAAAAGATATAAGTGAAACACATGTGAGCTGAATTGCCTAACCAAAGGATATAAGTGAAGCTCGACAAAATCACGGTGAGTGCATGTCTCTCTCTCTAGGTGTGCAGCAAGGAAGACTGTGACACAACAAAAATAAAAGACTCCTACGGTACAAGACGCTCCAAGCAAAACACATAAGATGTGGTGAATAAAAATATAGCCCCAAGTAACGTTACCGATGGATTGAAAACGAAAGAGGGGATGCCTTCTCGGGGCATCCCCAAGCTTAGGCTTTTTCGGCATCCTTGAATCAACTTGGGGTGCCTTGGGCATCCCCAAGCTTGAGCTCTTGCCATTCTTTATCTCTTTGTCCATAAGAACTTCACCCAAAACTTGAAAACTTCACAACATGAAACTTAAACAGAAACTCGTGATATCATTAGTATAAGAAAGCAAATCACCACTTCCTTAGGTACTGTATCAAACTTAAATTCTACTTATGTTGATGTTGGGTTACTGTATTTTCAATCTTCCATGGCTAATACCCCCCGATACTATCCATAGTTTCATCAAAATAAGCAACCAACTCAACAAAAACAGAATCTGTTAACAGCAGACCAGTATGTAGCAATCTGTATACTTCGTATACTTCTGGTACTTGAAAAATTCTGAAAAATTACAACAGTCTCAAGAATTTGCGTAGCAATTAGTAGCAAAAAGAATCAACTCAAAAGATCTTACAGAAAAAAAATGAAAATTCTTTTCGTGAGCAGAAAGTTTCTGTCTTTTCCAGCACGACCAAACGATCATCCCCAAGACTAATCATAACGGTTTTACTTGGCACAAACGCAAAAGAAACACACAAAACACAATCATAACCGAATTATGGAAGTGTGGAAAACACAAAACAGAAAGAAAAAGGACAGATTCGTTGGGTTGCCTCCCAACAAGCGCTATTTTTTAACGCCCTTAGCTAGGCATAAGGTGATGGAATCACGTATAGTCATCTTTGGTGCTCAAACCATAAGTAGCCCTCATCATAGATTCATAAGGCAATCTTATTTTCTTTCTAGGAAAATGCTCCATGCCTTCTTTAGAGGAAATTGAAATCTAATATTCCCTTCCTTCATATCGATGATAGCACCAATAGT
Source organism: Hordeum vulgare subsp. vulgare (assembly GCF_904849725.1). Taxonomy (NCBI): domain Eukaryota; kingdom Viridiplantae; phylum Streptophyta; class Magnoliopsida; order Poales; family Poaceae; genus Hordeum; species Hordeum vulgare. The sequence continues at coordinate 43,403,028 of NC_058520.1, read as the reverse complement.
CCTTAGGAAAGGTCTACCAAGAATAATGGGACATGAAGGATTGCAATCTATGTCAAGTACAATTAATTCCACGGGTACATAGTTCTTATTTGCAACAATAAGAACATCATTGATCCTTCCCGTGGGTTTCTTGACACTAGAATCCGTAAGATGCAAATTAAGAGAACACTCTTCAATCTCATGAAAACCAAGAATATCACATAAAGACTTTGGAATCGCGGAAACACTAGCACCCAAATCACACAAAGCATTGCATTCATAGTTATTGATTTTGATTTGATAGTAGGTTCCCACTCATCATGAAGTTTTCTAGGTATAGAGACTTCTAGTTCGAGTTTCGCTTCAAGAGATTTCATCATAGCATCTATGATATGTGCGGTAAGGCTTTGCTTTGGCTATAAGCATGTGGAGAGTTTGCAATGGATTGCATCAAGGAAATGCATTAAAACAACGAGCAACTATCATAATTGAATTCCTCGAAATCCGAAGTGGGAGTTTCATTACTACCCAATATTTTGATTTCTTCTACTCCACTCTCCACACCTTTATCATCAAGATAGGTGGGCTCCGAATCATTGGGGCATTTTTCAACCAAAGTGGATTCATATCCAACCCCTTCATCAATAGGTTTGACACGCGAAAACAAAGATTCAAGAGGAGTCACACCAGCACTTTAAGATCTTCGTAATTTGCATCACTAGAACGCACCTTTTAAACCATTCATGCTTAGCGCGAATTTGGGCGGTTCTTTCTTTGCTCTCATTCATGGAGACACGCATAGCTTTTAAAGTTTCATCCAAGTTAACCTTGGGAGGAGCATATCTAACTTTCAAAGCATCAATATCACAAGACATCCTATCAACGCTCTTAGCCAAATCATCTATTTTGAGTAGTTATTCCTCTATGGATGCATTGAAAATCTTTTAAGAGTTGATGAACTCTTTGATATTACTCTCTAAATCAGAGGGTAATTTGTTATGATTTCCATAAGTGTTGTTGTAGGAATTGCCATAATTGTTAGAGGAGTTACTAGGAAAGGGCCTAGAAACATAGTTTCCTCTAAAAGCATTGTTGTTGCCAAAATTGTTCCTACCAACAAAATTAACGTCCAAACTAGCGTTGCTACTCTCAATCAAGGAAGATAGTAGCATGACATTAGGATCTAAAGGAGCATTTCTACTAGTAACCAAATTCATCAACTCGTCCATCTTAGCACTAAGCGAGTTAATTTCTTCTATAGTGTGTACCTTTTTGCTAGCAGGTGACCTTTCAGTGTGCCACTAAGAGTAGTTGGTCATGATATTGTCTAGGAGTTTTGTAGCTTCTCCTAACGTGATTTCCATGAGCGTTCCACCTGAGGCGGAGTCCAAGATATTTTGAGAGGCAAAATTCAAACCAGCGTAAAAGATTTGTATAATCATCCACAAACTCAAGCCATGAGCGGGACAATTTCTAATCATTAACTTCATCCTCTCCCAAGATTGTGCAACGTGTTCATGATCAAGTTGCTTGAAATTCATGATATCGTTATGGAGAGAGATAATCTTAGCCGGCGGAAAATACTTGGATATGTAAGCATCTTTGCACTTATTCCAAGAATCGATACTATTTTTAGGCAAAGAAGAAAACCAAGTTTTTGCACGATCTCGCAAGGAGAACGGAAAAAGCTTGAACTTAACAACATCATTATCCACATCTTTCTTCTTTTGCATATCGCAAAGTTCAATGAAAGTATTGAGATGGGATGCGGCATCTTCACTAGGAAGCACAAAAATTGCTCTTTCATAACAAGATTCAGCAAGGCAGTGTTGATTTCATATGATTCCGCACTAGTGGCGGGAGCAATCGGAGTACTAATAAAATCATTATTATTAGTATTCGAGAAGTCGCAAAGTTTGGTGTTTTCAGCCACGATGACTTCAACAAACAAACAAGAACACAAGCAAGCAAGAAAACTGGCAAAGGAAAACGGCAAAAGGCAAATGAAAACGGCAAAGGAGAAAGGCAAATGAAAACGGCAAATGTGAAGTGGGGGAGAGGAAAACGAGAGGCAATTGGCAAAAAAGGTAAATGCAAGAGATGAGTTTGTGACACCTACTTGGATAGATCTTGACTTGATCACTCCCCGGCAACGGCGCCAGAAATCCTTCTGCTACGGCTACAAAAGACCTTCCCCGGCAACGGCGCCAGAAATCCTTCTGCTACGGCTACAAAAGACCTTCGTGCGCAACGACGCCAGAAATCCTTCTGCTGCTGGTTATGCCTATAGGGACTTCCTTGGCAAATATGCAAAGGATTCCCCCGCGTCCTTGGAGCCTTGCGTTGGTGTTCCCTTAAAGAGGAAAGGGTGATGCAGCACAGCGGCGGTAAGTATTTCCCTCAGTTTGAGAACCAAGGTATCAATCTAGTAGGAGGATCGCGTCAAGTCACAAGTACCTGCACAAACACAAAGAGCTTGCACCCAACGCTATTAAGGGGTTGTCAATCCCTTATACATTGTTTGTGAAGTGAGAAATGAAAGCAAAAAAGTAAACAAAGCAAAGTAGAAGTAAAAGCTGAGATGATAGTTGTGAATAGACCCGGGGGCCGTAGTGTTCACTAGTGGCTTCTCTCATGAAAGCAAATAGACGGTGGGTGAATGAATTACTGTCGAGCAATTGATAGAACCGCGCAAAGTCATGACGTTATCTATGGCAATGATCATACATATAGGAATCACGCCCAAAAAAAGTAGACTGATACTTTCTGCATCTACTACTATTACTCCACACGACGACCGCTATCCAGCATGCATCTAGTGTATTGAGTTCATAAGAACAGAGTAACGCCTTAAGCAAGATGACATGATGTAGATGGACAATCTCAAATCTATGATGAAAGCTCATCTTGTTACCCTTGACAGCAACAACATGATGCGTGCCTTGCTGCCCCTTCTGTCACTGGGAAACGTCACCGCATGGTATGAACCCAAAACCAAGCACTTCTCCCATTGCAAGAATTCTAGATCTAGTTGGCCAAACAAGACCCAAGACTCGGAGAGACTTACAAGGATATCAAATCATGCATATAAGAAATCAGCAAAGACTCAAATATAATTCATAGATAATCTGATCACAAATCCACAATTCATGGGATCTCGATAAAACACCGCCAAAGAGGATTACATCGGATAGATCTCCATGAAGATCATGGAGAACCTTGTATTGAAGATCCAAGAGAGAGAAGAAGCCATCTAGCTACTAACTACGGACCCGTAGGTCTGAAGTAGACTACTCATGAGTCATTGGAGAGGCGATGATGTTGATGTAGAAGCCCTCCAGCTCCAAAGTCCCCTCCGGCAGGGCACTGGGAAGGGTCTCCAGATGAGATCTCGCGGAAATGAGAACTTGTGGCGGCGGAAAAGTGGTTTTGTGGACGCCCTGATTTTTTCTGGGATTTTCGAGAATATATAGGCCAAAGAGCTAGGGCAGGGGAGCTCCAGGGAGGCCACAACCCTGGTGGTTGCGGCCCCCCTGGCCACGGCGACAGGGCTTGTGGGCTCCCTGTGGGCCTCCTGCCTTGGCCCCCAAGTCCCCCGATCTTCTTCTGTTCAGGAAAAATTCATTTCGGGGATTTTATTCCGTTTGGACTCCGTTCCAAAATCAGATATGAAAAGAGTCAAAAACATAGAAAAGACAGGAACTGGCACTTGGCACTGAATTAATAAGTTAGTCCCAAAAAAGATATAAAAGGTATATAAAACATCCAAAGTAGACAAGATAACAGCATGAAACCATCAAAAATTATTGATACGTTTGAGACGTATCAGCCATTCATGTCTAGCACGAATTTGGGCGGTTCTTTCTTGGCTCTCAGTCATGGAAACACGCATAGCTTTCAAGGTTTCATCCATGTTGATTTTGGGAGGACCACATCTAGATTTCAAAGCATCAACATCACAAGAAATCCTATCAACGCTCTTAGCCAAATCGTCAATTTTGAGTAGTTTTTCCTCTATGGACGCATTGAAAATCTTTTGAGAGTTGATGAACTCTTTGATATTACTCTCTAGATCAGAGGGTAATCTATTGTAATTTCCATGAGTATTGTTGTAGGAGTTGCCAAAGTTATTAGAGGAGTTACTAGGAAAAGGCCTAGGAACATAGTTTCCTCTAAAGGCATTGTTGTTGCCAAAGTTATTCCTACCAACAAAATTAACGTCCAAGCTAGCATTGCTGCTCTCAATCAAAGAAGACAAAGGCATATCATTAGGATCCAAAGGAGAACTTCTACTAGCAACCAAATTCATTAACTCATCCATCTTAGCACTCAACGAGTTAATTTCTTCTATAGCGTGTACCTTCTTACTAGTAGGTGACCTTTTAGTGTGCCACTGAGAGTAGTTTGTCATGATGTTGTCTAAGAGATTTGTGGCTTCTCCTAACGTGATTTCCATGAACGTTCCACATGAGGCGGAGTCCAAGATATTTCTAGAAGCGAAATTCAAGCCAGCGTAAAAGATTTGGATAATCATCCAAAGACTCAAGCCATGAGCGGGACAATTTCTAATCATTAATTTCATTCTCTCCCAAGCTTGTGCAACATGTTCATGATGAAGTTGCTTGAAATTCATGATATGATTACAGAGAGAGATGATCTTAGCCGGCCGAAAATACTTGGATATATAAGCATCATTGCACTTATCCCAAGAATCGACACTATTTTTGGGCAAACAAGAAAACCAAGTTTTTGCGCGATCTCGCAACAAGAAAGGAAAAAAGCTTCAATTTAATCACGTCATTATCCACATCCCTTTTCTTTTGCATATCACAAAGCTCAATGAAGGTATTGAGATGGGATGTGGCATCTTCACTAGGAAGGCCAGAGAATTGCTCTTTCATAACAAGATTCAGCAAAGCGGCATGGATTTCGTATGACTCCGCACTAGTGGCGGGAGCAATCGGAGTACTAATAAAATCATTATTATTAGTATTCGAGAAGTCACAAAGTTTGGTGTTTTCGTTCATGGTGACTTCAGCAAGGAAGCAAGCACACGAGCAAACAAAGAGTAGGCGAGAAAAAGGGCGAACGAAAAGGCGAACGAGAAGGCGAACGAAAAAGGCAAATTGGTGAAGTGGGGGAGAGGAAAACGAGAGCCAACTGGCAAACAAAGTAAATGCAAGAGATGAGTTTGCGACACCTACTTGGATGAGTTCTTGAATTGATCTTCCTCCCCGGCAACGGCGCCAGAAATTCTTCTGCTACGGCAACAAAAGTCCTTCCCTGGCGCATAGGAATTCTTCTTGTTACTTCTATGGTTTGCGTCGGTTTTCCCTTGAAGAGGAAAGGGTGATGCAGCACAGAACCAGTAAGTATTTCCCTCAGTTTGAGAACCAAGGTATCGATCCAGAAGGAGGGCCTCGTCAAGTCCAAAGTACCTGCACAAACACAAACAAGCTTGCACCCAACGCTTCAAAGGGTTGTCAATCCCTTCAAGATTGTTTGCAAAGTGAGATCTGAAGGCAGAGAGAGCAACAAAGTAAAAAAGTGTAAGGATGAAAATATGGTGTGGGGTAGACCCTGGGGGCCATAGTGTTCACTAGAGGCTTCTCTCATAATAGCAAATATCACGGTGGGTGAACAAATTACTGTCGAGCAATTGATAGAACCGTGCAAAGTCATGACGATATCTAAGGCAATGATCATGCATATAGGCATCACGTCCGAGACAAGTAGACCGATACTTTCTGCATCTACTACTATTACTCCACACATCGACCGCTATCCAGCATGCATCTAGTGTATTGAGCTCAAGACGAACAGAGTAACGCTTTAAGCAAGATGACATGATGTAGATGTTGGAATTATGCCCTAGAGGCAATAATAAATATAGTTATTATTATAATTCTTGTATCAAGATAATAGTTTATTATCCATGCTATAATTGTATTGAATGAAGACTCATTTACATGTGTGGATACATAGACAAAACACTGTCCCTAGCAAGCCTCTAGTTGGCTAGCCAGTTGATCAAAGATAGTCAGTGTCTTCTGATTATGAACAAGGTGTTGTTGCTTGATAACTGGATCACGTCATTAGGAGAATCACGTGATGGACTAGACCCAAACTAATAGACGTAGCATGTTGATCGTGTCATTTTGTTGCTACTGTTTTCTGCGTGTCAAGTATTTGTTCCTATGACCATGAGATCATATAACTCACTAACATCGGAGGAATACTTTGTGTGTATCAAACGTCGCAACGTAACTGTGTGTATCTCCGAAGGTGTTCGTTGAGTTAGTATGGATCAAGACTGGGATTTGTCACTCCGTGTGACGGAGAGGTATCTCGGGGCCCACTCGGTAATACAACATCACACACAAGCCTTGCAAGCAATGTAACTTAGTGTAAGTTGCGGGATCTTGTATTACGGAACGAGTAAAGAGACTTGTCGGTAAACGAGATTTAGGTATGCGGATACTAACGATCGAATCTCGGGCAAGTAACATACCGAAGGACAAAGGGAATGACATACGGGATTATATGAATCCTTCACACTGAGGTTCAAACGATAAGTTCTTCATAGAATATGTAGGATCCAATATGGGCATCTAGGTCCCGCTATTGGATATTGACCGAGGAGTCTCTCGGGTCATGTCTACATAGTTCTCGAACCCGCAGGGTCTGCACACTTAAGGTTCGACGTTGTTTTATGCGTATTTGAGTTATATGGTTGGTTACCGAATGTTGTTCGGAGTCCCGGATGAGATCACGGACGTCACGAGGGTTTACGGAATGGTCCGGAAACGAAGATTGATATATAGGATGACCACATTTGATTACCGGAAGGTTTTCAGAGTTACCGGGAATGTATCAGGAATGACGAATGGGTTCCGGGAGTTCACCGGGGGGGCAACCCACCCCGGGGAAGCCCATAGGCCTTGAGGGTGGCGCACCAGCCCTTAGTGGGCTGGTGGGACAGCCCAAAAGGGCCCTATGCGCATTGGAAGAAAAAACAAAGAGAAAGGAAAAAAAGAGGAGGAGGTGGGAAGGGAAGGAAGGACTCCCACCCACCAAACCAAGTCCAACTCGGTTTGGGGGGGGAGACCTTCCCCCCCTTGGCTCGGCCGACCCCCTTGGGGTTACTTGAGCCCCAAGGCAAGGTCCCCTCTCTCCCACCTATATATACGGAGGTTTTAGGGCTGATTTGAGACGACTTTTCCACGGCAGCCCGACCACATACCTCCACGGTTTTTCCTCTAGATCGCGTTTCTGCGGAGCTCGGGCGGAGCCCTGCTGAGACGAGATCATCACCAACCTCCGGAGCGCCGTCACGCTGCCGGAGAAATCTTCTACCTCTCCGTCTCTCTTGCTGTATCAAGAAGGCCGAGATCATCGTCGAGCTGTACATGTGCTGAACACGGAGGTGCCGTCCGTTCGGTACTAGATCGTGGGACTGATCGCGGGATTCTTCGCGGGGCGGATCGAGGGACGTGAGGACGTTCCACTACATCAACCGCGTTTACTAACGCTTCTGCTGTATGGTCTACAAGGGTATGTAGATCACTCATCCCCTCTCGTAGATGGACATCACCATGATAGGTCTTCGTGCGCGTAGGAAATTTTTTGTTTCCCATGCGACGTTCCCCATCAGTGGCATCATGAGCTAGGTTCATGCGTAGATGTCTTCTTGAGTTGAACACAAAAGTTTTTTGTGGGTGGTGATGTGCGTTTTTCTGCCCTCCTTAGTCTTTTCTTGATTCCACGGTATTGTTGGATTGAAGCGGCTTGGACCGACATTACTCGTACGCTTACGAGAGACTGGTTTCATCGCTACGAGTAACCCCGTTGCTCAAAGATGACTGGCAAGTGTCGGTTTCTCCAACTTTAGTTGAATCGAATTTGACCGACGAGGTCCTTGGATGAGGTTAAATAGCAACTCATATATCTCCGTTGTGGTGTTTGCGTAAGTAAGATGCGATCCTACTAGATACCCGTGGTCACCATGTAAAACATGCAACAACAAAATTAGAGGACGTCTAACTTATTTTTGCAGGGTATGCTTGTGATGTGATATGGCCAACGATGTGATGTGATATATTGGATGTATGAGATGATCATGTTGTAATAGATAATATCGACTTGCACGTCGATGGTACGGCAACCGGTAGGAGCCATAGGGTTGTCTTTATACTAATGTTTGTGCTTGCAGATGCGTTTACTATTTTGCTAGGATGTAGCTTTAGTAGTAATAGCATGAGTAGCACGACAACCTCGATGGCAACATGTTGATGGAGATCATGGTGTGACGCCGGTGACAAGAAGATCGTGCCGGTGCTTTTGGTGATGGAGATCAAGAAGCACATGATGATGGCCATATCATGTCACTTATGAATTGCATGTGATGTTAATCCTTTTATGCACCTTATTTTGCTTAGAACGATGGTAGCATTATGAGGTGATCTCTCACTAAAATTTCAAGACGAAATTGTGTTCTCCCTGACTGTGCACCGTTGCTACAGTTCGTCATTTCGAGACACCACGTGATGATCGGGTGTGATAGACTCAACGTTCACATACAACGGGTGCAAAACAGTTGCGCACGCGGAACACTCGGGTTAAGCTTGATGAGCCTAGCATGTGCAGACATGGCCTCGGAACACATGAGACCGAAAGGTCGATCATGAATCATATAGATGATATGATTAGCATAGGGATGCTTACCACTGAAACTATACTCAACTCACGTGATGATCGGACTTGAGCTAGTGTAAGTGGATCATGAACCACTCAAATGACTAGAGAGATGTACTTTTTGAGTGGGAGTTTAGCGAATAATTTGATTAAGTTAAACTCTAATTATCTTGAACATAGTCTAAGTCCACTTTGAATATATTTGTGTTGTAGACTGGGCTCGTAATCTTAAGCTAATCTTACAAGCTGGGAAGAAGGATTATGTACTTAATGCTGCGCTAGGAGATGAAACACCCGCTACGGCTGATCAGGATGTTAAGAACGCTTGGTTAGCATGTAAGGAGGACTACTCAGTAGTTCAATGTGCAGTCTTGTATGGCTTAGAACCGGGACTTCAATGTCGCTTTGAGCGTCATGGAGCATTTGAGATGTTCCAGGAGTTGAAGTTTATCTTTCAGAAGAACGCCCGGATCGAGAGGTATGAGACCTCCGATAAATTCTACGCTTGCAAGATGGAGGAAAACTCGTCTGTCAGTGAACATGTGCTCAAAATGTCTGGGTACTCAAACCGTCTAGCTGAGATGGGGATTGAACTCCCGCAAGAGGCTATCACTGATAGAATCCTTCAATCACTGCCGCCAAGCTATAAAGGCTTTGTGTTGAACTACAACATGCAAGGGATGAACAAGTCTCCCGGCGAGTTGTTTGCGATGCTAAAAGTCGCAGAGTCTGAACTCCGTAAAGAGCATCAAGTGTTGATGGTGAATAAGACCACTAGTTTCAAGAGAAACGGAAAAGGCGAGAAGGGTAATTCAAAGAAGAGCGGCAAGCCTGTTGCCAATCCGACGAAGAAACCCAAAGCTAGACCTAAGCCTGAAATGGAGTGTTACTATTGCAAGGGTATGGGTCACTGGAAGCGCAATTGCCCCAAGCATCTGGCAGATAAGAAGGCGGCCAAAGAAAAATCAGGTATATTTGATATACAAGTTATTGATGTGTACTTAACCGGCTCTCGTAGTAGTGCCTGGGTATTCGATACCGGTTCTGTTGCTCATATTTGCAACTTGAAACAGGAACTGCGGAATAGACAAAGGCTGGCGAAAGATGAAGTGACGATGCGCGTAGGAAATGGTTCCAAGGTTGATGCAATCGTCGTCGGCACAATTTCACTTCAGTTACCATCAGGATTAGTTATGAACTTAAATCATTGTTATTTAGTGCCTGCGTTGAGCATGAACATTATATCTAGATCTTGTTTATTGCGAGATGGTTACTCTTTTAAGTCAGAGAATAATGGTTGTTCTATTTCTATGAGTAACATCTTTTATGGTCATGCACCCAATGTGGGAGGATTGTTCATATTGAATCTTGATAGCGATACACACATACATAACATTGAGACCAAAAGAGTTAGAGTTAACAATGATAGCGCCATATTTTTGTGGCACTGCCGCTTGTGTAAAGCGCATGAAGAAACTCCATGCTGATGGACTTTTGGAGTCACTTGACTTTGATTCACTTGACACGTGCGAACCATGCCTCATGGGCAAGATGACTAAGACTCCGTTCTCCGGAACAATGGAGCATGCAAGTGACTTGTTGGAAATCATACATACCGATGTGTGTGGTCCGATGAGCGTGGAGGCACGCGGCGGATATCGTTATTTTCTCACCTTCACTGACGATTTGAGTAGATATGGTTATGTCTACTTGATGAAGCACAAGTCTGAAACATTTGAAAAGTTCAAGCAATTTCGGAGTGAAGTTGAAAATCATCGTAACAAGAAGATCAAGTTCCTACGGTCTCATCGTGGGGGTGAATATCTGAGTTTCGAGTTTGGTGCTCACTTAAGACAATGTGGAATTGTTTCACAGTTGACACCGCCTGGAACACCACAGCGTAATGGTGTGTCCGAGCATCGTAATCGTACTTTAGTAGAGATGGTGCGATCTATGATGTCTCTTACCGATTTGCCATTATCGTTTTGGGGTTGTGCATTAGAAACAGCTGCATTCACTTTAAATAGGGCACCATCAAAATCCGTTGAGACGACACCATACGAACTGTGGTATGGCAAAAGGCCAAAGTTGTCGTTTCTTAATGTTTGGGGATGTGATGCTTATGTCAAAAAGCTTCAGCCTGAAAAGCTGGAACCCAAAGCGGAAAAGTGCGTCTTCATAGGTTACCCAAAAGAGATAGTTGGGTACACCTTCTATCTCAAATCCGAGGGCAAAGTGTTTGTTGCTAAAAACAGAGCTTTTCTCGAGAAGGAGTTTCTCTCGAGAGAATTGAGTGGGAGGAAGATAGAACTTGACGAGGTTGTCGAACCTCTCATCCCTCTGGATGGTGGCGCGGGGCAAGGGGAAACCTCTGTCATTGCAACGCCGGTTGAGGAGGAAGTTAATGATGATGATCATGAAACTCCGGTTCAAGTTTCTGTCGAACCACGCAGGTCGACGAGACCACTTACTGCTCCAGAGTGGTACGGTAATCCCGTCTTATCAATCATGTTGTTGGACAACAATGAACCTGCAAATTATGAAGAAGCAATGGTGGGCCCAGATTCCAACAAATGGCTAGAAGCCATGAAGTCCGAGATAGGATCCATGTATGAGAACAAAGTGTGGACTTTGGAGGTACTGCCTGAGGGCCGCAAGGCTATTTAGAACAAATGGATCTTTAAGAGGAAGACGGACGCTGACGGCAATGTGACCGTTTATAAAGCTCGACATGTGGCAAAGGGTTTTTCACAAGTTCAAGGAGTTGACTACGATGAGACATTCTCACCCGTAGCGATGCTTAAGTCCGTCAGAATCATGTTAGCAATAGCTGCATTTTTCGATTATGAAATCTGGCAGATGGATGTCAAAACGGCGTTCCTTAACGGTTTCCTTAAGGAAGAACTGTATATGATACAACCCGAAGGTTTTGTCGATCCTAAGAATGCTAACAAGGTGTGCAAGCTCCAGCGATCCATTTATGGACTAGTGCAAGCATCTTGGAGTTGGAACAAACGCTTTGATGAGGTGATCAAAGCATTTGGGTTTATACAAGTGGTTGGAGAATATTGTATTTACAAGAAAGTGAGTGGGAGCTCTGTGGCGTTTCTAATATTATATGTGGATGACATATTGCTGATTGGAAACAACGTGGAGTTTTTGGAGAGCATAAAGGATTACTTGAATAAAAGTTTCTCTATGAAGGACCTAGGAGAAGCTGCTTACATTCTAGGCATTAAGATCTATAGGGATAGATCAAAACGCTGATAGGACTTTCACAAAGCACATACCTTGATAAAGTTTTGAAGAGGTTCAAAATGGAACAGTCCAAGAAGGGATTCTTGCCAGTTTTACAAGGTACGAGATTGAGTAAGACTCAGTGCCCAGCAACTGATGAAGAAGGAGAGCATATGCGTTCCGTCCCCTATCATGTATGCAATGTTGTGCACTAGACCGAACGTTAGCCTGGCCATAAGTATGGCAGGTAGGTTCCAAAGTAATCCAGGAGTGGATCACTGGACAGCGGTCAAGAATATCCTGAAGTACCTGAAAAGGACTAAGGAGATGTTTCTCGTGTATGGAGGTGACGAAGAGCTCGCCGTAAAAGGTTACGTCGATGCAAGCTTTGACACAGATCCGGACGACTCTAAGTCGCAAACCAGATACGTATTTATTCTTAATGGGGGTGCGGTAAGCTGGTGCAGTTCCAAGCAAAGCGTCGTAGCAGATTCTACATGTGAAGCGGAGTACATGGCTGCCTCGGAGGCGGCTAAGGAGGGTGTCTGGATGAAGCAATTCATGACGGATCTTGGAGTGGTGCCAAGCACACTGAATCCAATAACCTTGTTCTGTGACAACACGGGTCCCATTGCCTTAGCAAAGGAACCACGGTTTCACAAGAAGTCCAGACACATCAAACGACGCTTCAACCTCATCCGCGACTACGTCGAAGGGGAGGACGTGAATATATGCAAAGTGCACATGGATCTGAATGTAGCAGACCCGCTAACTAAACCTCTTCCACGGGCAAAGCATGATCAACACCAGAACTGTATGGGTGTTAGATTTATTACAATGTAATTCGCATGATGATGTGAGGGCTAGATTATTGACTCTAGTGCAAGTGGAAGACTGTTGGAATTATGCCCTAGAGGCAATAATAAATATAGTTATTATTATAATTCCTGTATCAAGATAATCGTTTATTATCCATGCTATAATTGTATTGAATGAAGACTCATTTACATGTGTGGATACATAGACAAAACACTGTCCCTAGCAAGCCTCTAGTTGGCTAGCCAGTTGATCAAAGATAGTCAGTGTCTTCTGATTATGAACAAGGTGTTGTTGCTTGATAACTGGATCACGTCATTAGGAGAATCACGTGATGGACTAGACCCAAACTAATAGACGTAGCATGTTGATCGTGTCATTTTGTTGCTACTGTTTTCTGCGTGTCAAGTATTTGTTCCTATGACCATGAGATCATATAACTCACTAACATCGGAGGAATACTTTGTGTGTATCAAACATCGCAACGTAAATGGGTGACTATAAAGATGCTCTACAGGTATCTCCGAAGGTGTTCGTTGAGTTAGTATGGATCAAGACTGGGATTTGTCACTCCGTGTGACGGAGAGGTATCTCGGGGCCCACTCGGTAATACAACATCACACACAAGCCTTGCAAGCAATGTAACTTAGTGTAAGTTGCGGGATCTTGTATTACGGAACGAGTAAAGAGACTTCTCGGTAAACGAGATTGAAATAGGTATGCGGATACTAACGATCGAATCTCGGGCAAGTAACATACCGAAGGACAAAGGGAATGACATACGGGATTATATGAATCCTTGACACTGAGGTTCAAATGATAAGTTCTTCGTAGAATATGTAGGATCCAATATGGGCATCCAGGTCCCGCTATTGGATATTGACCGAGGAGTCTCTCGAGTCATGTCTACATAGTTCTCGAACCCGCAGGGTCTGCACACGTAAGGTTCGACGTTGTTTTATGCGTATTTGAGTTATATGATTGGTTACCGAATGTTGTTCGGAGTCCTAGATGAGATCACGGACGTCACGAGGGTTTCCGGAATGGTCTGGAAATGAAGATTGATATATAGGATGACCTCATTTGATTACCGGAAGGTTTTCGGAGTTACCGGGAATGTACCGGGAATGACGAATGGGTTTCGGGAGTTCACCGGGGGGCAACCCACCCCGGGGAAGCCCATAGGCCTTGAGGGTGGCGCACCAGCCCTTAGTGGGCTGGTGGGACAGCCCAAAAGGGCCCTATGCGCATTGGAAGAAAAATCAAAGAGAAAGGGAAAAAAAGAGGAGGAGGTGGGAAGGGAAGGAAGGACTCCCACCCACCAAACCAAGACCAACTCGGTTTGGGGGGGAGACCTTCCCCCCCTTGGCTCGGTCGACCCCCTTGGGGCTCCTTGAGACCCAAGGCAAGGTCCCCTCTCTCCCACCTATATATACGGAGGTTTAAAGGCTGATTTGAGACGACTTTTCCATGGCAGCCCGACCACATACCTCCACGGTTTTTCCTCTAGATCGCGTTTCTGCGGAGCTCGGGCGGAGCCCTGCTGAGACGAGATCATCACCAACCTCTGGAGCGCTGTCACGCTGCCGGAGAACTCTTCTACCTCTCCGTCTCTCTTGCTGGATCAAGAAGGCCGAGATCATCGTCCAGCTGTACGTGTGCTGAACGCGGAGGTGTCGTCCGTTCGGTACTAGATCGTGGGACTGATCGCGGGATTGTTCACGGGGTGGATCGAGGGACGTGAGGACGTTCCACTACATCAACCGCGTTCACTAACGCTTCTTCTGTACGGTCTACGAGGGTATGTAGATCACTCATCCCCTCTCGTAGATGGACATCACCATGATAGGTCTTCATGCGCGTAGGAAAATTTTTGTTTCCCATGCGACGTTCCCCAACAGTAGAGGGATAATCTCAAACCAATGATGAAAACCCCATCTTTGTACCCTTGATGGCAACAGCACGATGCGTGCCTCGCTAACCCATTTGTCACTGGGTGAGGTCACCGCACGGTATGAACCCAAAACCAAGCACTTCTCCCATTGCAAGAATCATAGATCTAGTTGGCCAAACAAAACCCACAACTCGAAGAGAATTACAAGGATATGAAATCATGCATAAGAGAGATCAGAAGAAACTCAAATAAGATTCATAGATAATCTGATCATAAATCCACAATTCATTGGATCTCGACAAACACACCGCAAAAGAACATTACATCGGATAGATCTCCATGAAGATCATGGAGAACTTTGTATTGAAGACCCAAGAGAGAGAAGAAGCCATCTAGTTACTAGCTATGGACCCATAGGTCTATGGTGAACTACTCACGCATCATCAGAGAGGTCATGGTGTTGATGGAGAAGCCCTCCCTGTCCGAATCCCCCCTCCGGCAGGGCACCGGGACGTGCCCCAGATGGGATCTTGCGGAGACAGAAGCTTGCGGCGGCGGAAAAGTGATTGCGATTGTCTCTTGATTTTTTTGGGAATATTTGGGAATATATAGGCGCAAGATCTAGGTCAGGGGACCTCTAGGGGGCCCACAAGACTGGATGGCGCGGCCCCCTGGCCGCGGGGTGGGGGCTTGTGGGGCCCTTGGCGCTCCTGTGGCTTGGCTCCCAAGTTCTCCGATATTCTTCCGTTCCAAAAAAATCTTTTCGGGGATTTTCTTCCGTTTGGACTCCGTTTCAAAATCTCCTCTGAAAGGGGTCAAAAACATGGAAAAACAGGAACTGGCACTTGGCACTGAGTTAATAATTTAGTCCGAGAAAATAAATAAAAAGCATGCAAAACATTCAAAGTTTGACAAGATAATAGCATGAAACCATCAAAAATTATAGATACGTAGGAGACATATCAGGGCCCCACAAGCCCCCACCCCGCGGCCAGGGGGGAGGCCGCGGCCCTCAGGCTTGTGGTCCCCCTTGACCTCCTTTGCCCTAGGTTTTGCGCCTATATATCCCCAAAAATTCCACAAAAAATCAGGATACCATCGAAAGTACTTTTCCCCCGCCGCAAGCTTCTGTCTCCGCAAGATCCCATATGGGGCATGTTCTAGTGCCCTGCCGGAGGGGGGTTCGGATATGGAGGGCATCTTCATCAACACCATGACCTCTCCGATGATGCGTGAGTAGTTCACCATAGACCTACGGGTCCATAGCTAGTAACTAGATGGCTTCTTCTCTCTCTTGGATCTTCAATACAAAGTTCTCCATGATCTTCATGGAGATCTATCCGATGTAATCTTCTTTTGCGGTGTGTTTGTCGAGATCCGATGAATTATGGATTTATGATCAGATTATCTATGAATCTTATTTGAGTTTCTTCTGATCTCTCTTATGCATGATTTCATATCCTTGTAATTCTCTTCGAGTTGTGGGTTTTGTTTGGCCAAATAGATCTATGATTCTTGCAATGGGAGAAGTGCTTGGTTTTTGGGTTCATACCGTGCGGTGACCTCACCCAGTGACAGAAGGGGTAGCGAGGCACGCATTGTGTTGTTGCCATCAAGGGTAAAAAGATGGGATTTTCATCATTGGTTTGAGTTTATCCCTCTACATCATGTCATCTTGCTTAAGGCATTACTATGTCGTGATGAACTCAATACACTAGATGCATGCTGGATAGCGGTCGATGTGTGGAGTAATAGTAGTAGATGCAGAAAGTATCGCTCTACTTGTCTCGGACATGATGCCTATATGTATGATCATTGCCTTAGATATCGTCATGACTTTGCGCGGTTCTATCAATTGCTCGATAGTAATTTGTTCACCCACCGTGATATTTGCTATTTTGAGAGAAGCCTCTAGTGAACACTATGGCCCCCGGGTCTACTCCACACCATATTTTCAGCCTTACACCTTTTACTTCGTTGCACTTTCCGCCTTCGGATCTCACTTTGCAAACAATCTTGAAGGGATTGACAACCCCTTTGAAGCGTTGGGTGCAAGCTCGTTTGTGTTTGTGCAGGTACTCTGGACTTGACGAGACCCTCCTACTGGATCGATACCTTGGTTCTCAAACTGAGGGAAATACTTACTGCTCCTGTGCTGCATCACCCTTTCCTCTTCAAGGGAAAAACCGATGCAAACAAGAGAAGTAGCAAGAAGAATTCCTAGCGTTGTCGGGGAAGGACTTTTGTTGCCGTAGCACGCACCAGCCCACCCAGGGGCTGGTTCCCTCTCACACTTGGCTCATGTAGCCTCCTGGGGCTGGTGGCCTCTCCCAGTGGGCCTCCGGGACCCTTCCGGTGGTCCCGGTACTTTGCCGGTGGTTCCCGAAACATTTCCGGCGTCCAAACCCATCCATCCTATATATCAATCTTTACCTCCGGGTCTCCTCATGACGTCCGGGATCTCATCCGGGACTCTGAACAACCTTCAGTAACCTCGTATAACAATTCCCTATAACCCTAGCCATCGAACCTTAAGTGTGTCGACCCTACGGGTTCAGGAGGCATGCAGACATGACCGAGACATCTCTCCGGCCAATAACCAGGAGCGGGGTCTGTATACCCACGATGGCTCCCATATGTTCCATCATGATCTCATCGGATGAACCACGATGTCAAGGATTCAATCAATCTCGTATACAATTCCCTTTATCTGTCGGTATAGAACTTGCCCGAGATTTGATCGTCGGTATACCTATACCTTGTTCAATCTCGTTACTGGTAAGTCTCTTTACTCGTTCCGTAGCACATCATCCTGTGACTAACTCCTTAGTCACATTGAGCTCATGATGATGTTCTACCGAGTGGGCCCAGAGATACCTCTCCGTCACAAGGAGTGACAAATCTCGATCTCGATTCGTACCAACCCAACAGACACTTTCGGAGATACTCGTAGTGCACCTTTATAGTCACCCAGTTATGTTGTGACGTTTGATACACCCAAAGCACTCCTACGGTATCCGGGAGTTGCACAATCTCACGGTCGAAGGAAAAGACACTTGACATTAGAAAGGCTTTAGCATACAACAACACGACCTAGTGCTATGCTTAGGATTGGGTCTTGTCCATCACATCATTCTCCCAATGATGTGATCCCGTTATCAATGACATCTAATGTCCATGATCGGGAAACCATGATCATCTATTGATCAACGAGCTAGCCAACTAGAGGCTTGCTAGGGACACATTGTGATCTATTTATTCACATGTGTATTACTGTTTCCAGTTAATACAATTATAGCATGAACAATAGACGATTATCATAAACAAGGAAATATGATAATAACCATTTTATTATTGCCACTAGGGCATATTTCCAATAGTCTCCCACTTGCACTTCAGTCAATAATATAGTTACATTGCGATGTATCGAACACCCATAGCATTGTGGTGTTGATCATGTTTTGCTCGAGGAAGAGGTTTAGTCAACGGGTCTGCAATATTCAGATCCATGTGTACTTTACAAATATCTATTACTCCTCTCTGGACCTGGTCCTGGATGGAGTTGTAGCGGCGTTGGATGTGCTTGGTCTTCGGTGAAATCTGGGCTCCTTGGCTATGGCAATGGCTCCAGTGTTATCACACAAGAGTGTCATCGGACCTGACGTGCTTGGAACCACTCCAAGGTCGGTGATGAACTCCTTCATCCACATCCCTTCATGAGCCGCTTCTTAAGCAGATATGTACTCCGCTTCACATGTAGATGCTGCCACGACATCTTGCTTGCTGATGCACCAGCTCACTGCCCCACCATTCAAAACATACACGTATCCGGTTTGTGACTTAGAGTCATCTCGATTTGTGTTGAAGCTAGCATCGGCGTAACCCTTTACGACGAGCTCTTCATCACCTCCATAAATGAGAAACATCTCCTTAGTCCTTTTCAGGTACTTAAGGATGTTCTTGACAGCTGTCCAGTGTTCCATACCGAGATCACTTTGGTACCTCCCTACCAAACTTATGGCAAGCTTTATATCAGGTCTGGTACACAACAAGGCATACATTAGAGAGCCCACGGCTGAAGCGTAGGGGACAATACTCATCTTCTCTCTGTTAGGGCATATTTTATGCCAAAGTAATTTTGGTGATTGATGACAGTACCACAAAGGACTAATCATGTGTGTTAAGATTTCAGATAACATATGTCAACGGCACAAGACGACTCGCCCCTTCCATGGAACAGAAGCACGGTGTACTCTACGATTCTCTTTCTTTGAGTCATAGGAACGCCGTATTATTAAGAGGGGACCCGTAGTGGAAAGGTTTCGGTGAAATCAATTTTGCACACACACACTTTATGTCCTTTCCCTTTCCCTGCAACTTTGGAGTGGCTCCCGCCTCTGGTTTATCTCCTCTAGGCAAAAAGGTCTCTCAGCGGTAGTACCGCTGTCCCTAGCGGTAGTACCGCTCGGCCTAGCGGTAGTACTGCTAGAGCTGGCGGTAGTACCGCTAGTGCTGGCGGTACTACCGCTGTGCTGGCGGTAGTACCACCCCTGGTCAGCGGTAGTACCACTCCAGGAACTTAGTACAGCCTTCCTAGCGGTTGTACTTCATCGGACTTTTTGCGAAGACTTTCTTGGTGGTGCTTGGCCCGGTAGTGCATCTGCACTACCATGGGCCCGGCGGTAGTACCACTGCAACCAGCGGTAGTACCGCTGGAGTGCTAGTGGTAATACCGCTGCATCCAGCGGTACTACCGCTAGGCTCGGACTGTGAGTGGAAAAAGGTTGGATTTTTTCCCCACTATATAAGGGGTTCTTCTTGCTCTAGAACCCTAACTTTGACCCTCCCAAGCTCCATTGTTGCTCCCTAAGATCAAAAGTGCCCGATCTCTCTCCCTAGCCAATCAAACTTGTTCATTCTCTAGGGATTGGTTGAGAAGGCCTAGATCTACACTTCCACCAAGAGAAAATTTGATTCCCCCACCAATCCCTTGTGGATCTTGTTACTCTTGGGTGTTTGAGCACCCTAGACGGTTGAGGTCACCTCGGAGCCACATTCCATTGTGGTGAAGCTTCGTGGTCTTGTTGGGAGCCTCCAAGCTTTGTGTGGAGTTTGCCCCAAACTTGTTTGTAATGGTTCGGTCGTCGCCTTCAAGGGCACCTATAGTGGAATCACGGTACCTCGCATCGTGTGAGGGCGTGAGGAGAATACGGTGGCCCTAGTGGCTTATTGGGGAGCATTGTGCCTCCACACCGCTCCAACGGAGACGTACTTCCTATCAAAGGGAAGGAACTTCGGTAACACATCCTCGTCGTCATTGGTTCCACTTGTGGTTATCTCTAACATTTACATTGTGTATGCTTATGTTGTTGTGTATCTCTTACTTGTCTTAGTTATCTTTGTTGTTATCATCATATAGGTTCACCTCTTGTTGTTATTTTAGTGAACCCTTATGTTGCTTACCCTAACTTGCTAAGATTAATTAAAAAGTGGTCGTTGCCTATTCACCCCCCCCCCCTCTAGTCAACCATATCGATCTTTTCAATTGGTATCAGAGCCACGTCTCTTTATTAAGGGTTTCACCACCCGAAGAGTATGGAAGATGATGAGGAACTTCCCCGTGCACAAACCGAGGCCATGTACTTGACTTCGATCACAAGGGACGACTTGAATACGGCTATGGCCGCACTTAAGACGTCCTTCACGAACAAGGTCAAGACCATGCTTAAAGAGTTAATTGAGTGAATTAAAAGTTCTCCCGAACCGGCGCTGGTGGTTAAACCCACCAACACAGATTCGGAGGCCAATTCCTTTAGGGAAACGGCTAAAGGTATGCAACCTTCCCCTCCTCTCGAAAATGATGGGAATGGGACTTATGCATCGGTTCCACCACCCTTAGTCTATGGAGGGCCGGTTCCCACACCGCGTCTTAATCCTGTTGGTCCTCCTCCTAAGCTTGTAAAAGGTGATTTTGCTAACTGGGTATTTTCTATTAAGTCTCATTTGAATCACAACTCAACAAATTTGTGGAGAATCATCGAGCAAGGCTATTATCCCCATGACCCAAGCAACCTCACTCCAAAAGAAGAAGCGGACAATCAATATAATCACTCTGCATTGTTTATTCTCTAGTCTGTAGTGCCACCTGAAGAACTTCCTCACTTGCGTCCCTTCACTTTGGCCAAGGACTGTTGGGAGCACATTATGGTGTTGTACAAGGGAAGCTCAAGCATTCAACGGTCCAACTATGAAGTGGTACTTGATAAGGCCGATGAGTTTGTGATGAAGGAAGACGAGGACCCTCGTGATCTCTATCGAAGGGTGACTCCTATTGTTGTGGTACTCAAGGACCATGGGAGCAAGGATGTGGATGATACATGGGTCAAGCGCAAGTTTCTCAAGGCCATCATGCCTTTCAATAAAGCCATGTCATCTGTCATTCGCCAACGACCAGATTTCCACTCCTTGTCTTCCAGTGAGGTGTTGGATGAATTCATTGCAATGTCAATCATGAACGAGATAGCTGACAATGCACTTGCTCGTGTTCGCTCAAAGATAGCTTCACCCAACCTTGCGTTAAAGGCAAAATCGGCTTTTGAAGAAGAAGAAGAGGATGAGGAAGAGGAGAGTTGCCCTGAAGACGTGAAGTATGCTTATCATGAGTACATGGCTCTTGCGTCAAGGCAATTCTGGGGCAACAAGAGGAACTCAAGACCCACCTTCACCAAGAACAACTCAAGTGGGTTCAAACCCAAGCAACGAGTGAGGACATGCTATAACTGTGGTAATGTGAGTCACTTTGTGGCCGAATGTACCTATGAGAAAAGGGAAGGCAACGGGGGCAAGCTCATTCGCAAAGACAAAACCAAGTCATTCCCAATCAAGAACAACTTTGTGAAGAAACCCCACCCAAAGGGTATGGTGGCCCTTGAAGAGTACCCCTCCGATGATGATGACGATGATGATATGGTGGCAACTGCAACTGTTGCTATTGCCACCCCCTCTCCCAAGAAGGTGTCTCTCTTCAACGCCCCCAACGAGAACCACATCGCCAAGTGCCTCATGGCGAAAGGTATCGATCAGGTAACCCCCATCATTAAGACCAACATCGCTACTGCTCCTTCATTGTTGAATTGTGTTGATGATAGTGATGTTGGGGAACTTAATGAGCATGATCTTGAAAAATTTATGTGCACTATCAAGGGAGAATCCAAGAAGCACTTTGTTGCTCTCTTGGAACGACTGGGTGAGGCTAATGACCTCATCGAGTCTCATGAGGAGACCATCTCCGAGCTTCAGGGACATAGTCGTGACTTTGCTGATGAGATTGCTGAACTATCTATTGCACTAGAAAAGGAGCGCAATCTTCGTTTGTCTCTTGAGGAGTCATACAACGATGACTGCACTAAAAGGCAAAAGAAACTAGATCATGATACTATTCTTACTTGTATGCTTAAGTCTGAAAAGTATGCTCTTGGGGTTGGCCATGACAGACTCAAAGTGGAGTTTGACACACTTGACAAGGCTCACAAGGTCTTGAAAGGTGTTCATTTCTCTCTGAAAGAGTCTCATGATCAACTCCAAGCAAAGCTTACCAAGGAAATCTCTACTTGTCCTCCCTTTGTGTTAATTGATAATGCTTGTACAACTAACCCTTGTTGTGAGCATGTACATCTTGTGGAGGAAAATGCCAAGTTAAAGGAGAGACATGAGAAGGTCCTTGTGTCATGCATACAAGGCGAGAAGAGCCTGAACGACCTCTTGAGCAATCAAAAGGGTGTTGTAGGAAAGGAGGGACTTGGACTTACCTCCAAGTCAAAAGGAAAAAGGAGGAATAGGAACAAACGATCCCCTACCCTCATGGACATCTTTGTCAAAGAGGGCGAAGGGACTCAGGAGGTGAACAGGAACAAGGTGGACGATGGTAACGTCAAGAAGGGCAAAACCATTCCTACTAACACAGCCAGCAAACTCAATCCTTCCTATGTTTTATGTTGTGCTGGTGATGGGCATGTTTATGCCAGATTTGTTGGTTCTTACTATGAGTCCATTGAATGGGCTATTTGGGTTCCTAAGACCCTTGTCTCTAACATTAAAGGACCCATTCAAAAATGGGTACCTAAAACCAAGCCTTGATCTATTGCAGGAGTTTGCTTTCGGTGGGGTCTCATCGTTGCTCGATAGTGGAGCAATAAATCATATGACCGGCAGCAAGGACTTAGTGGTGGATGTGCATCCTTCTCCATCTATGCCCACCCATGTCCAATCTGCCCATGCATCCTCGTCAAAGGTATTGGGATTTGGTTAGGTGGTCATCTCTCAAGAGTTATCTATTGAGAAGGTCATGCTTGTTGAGTCTCTTGCCTACAATTTACTTTCAGTTCGTCAACTTGCAATTATGGGTTTTTCCACTTTCTTTAATCTTGATACTGTGGTCCTCTTGTGGAGCAAGACTCTTAAAGTATCCTATGTTGGATATGTCGAAAATGGTCTTTATGTGGTGAACTTTTCAAAGCGACCCACTAAGACTGTGACTTGTCTAATGGCTAAAGTTGATGTGGGCTGGCTTTGGCATCGCCGACTAGCTCATGTCAATATGAGATCTTTGCAAAGTCTTCTCAAAGGGGCCCATATTCGTGGACTAACAAATGTGAGTTTTGCTAGAGATCGTGCTTGCAGTGCCTGCATTGAAGGAAAGATTCATGAAAGTGCTCATCGTCCAACGACTCTCATTTACACTAAGAGGCCATTGGAGCTCCTCCATATGGATCTTTTCGGTCCTCCATCATTTGATAGTCTTGGAGGCAGAAAGTACTGCTTGGTAATTGTTGATGACTACTCAAGATACACCTGGGTATATTTCTTCAAGAGGAAGAGTGAGACTCAACAAACTGTCATCAACTTTGCTAATGAAGCTCAACGTCAACATGATGCAAAGATTTTGATGATTAGAAGTGACAATGGCACCGAGTTCAAGAACTACACCTTGGACGAGTTTCTAGGTGATGAGGGAATAAAACATCAATATTCAGCACCATATACCCCTCAACAAAATGTCATGGCGGAAAGGAAGAATCGGACTTTGATGGATGCTGCAAGAACAATGATGGCGGAATTCAAATCTCCATATAACTTTTGGGCTGAGGCCATCAACACAGCATGTCAGGCGTCCAATCGGCTCTATATCCGCAAAGGCTTGAACAAGACCCCATATGATATTCTCACCGAAAACAAACCCAATCTCAAGTACTTCCGGGTATTCGGTTGTAAGTGTTTCATTCTCAAGAAAGGTGCACGTTTAGCTAAATTTGATTCTAGAGCACAAGAGGGCATCTTTGTTGGTTATGCTACAAACTCTCATGCTTACCGTGTCCTCAACAATTCCACCAGACTCATTGAGGAGACGTGTAACGTGGAGTTTGATGAAAATAATGGCTCCCAAGTGGAGCAAAGTGGTCTTTGTGATGTAGGTGATGAAATTCCTCCCCAAGCCATAAGAAGAATGGGGATTGGTCAAATACTCCCCATTGAGGAACCCCTTGTGGACGAAGGAGAAGGACAATGCTCTACTCAAGTGGATCCATCACCCTCACAAGCCCCACACACTTCCGATGCACAAAGAGAAGACCCTCCACAAGTTGAACAAGCTCAAGGTCAAGATCAATTGCCCAATGATGGTGATGTGTCCCATGATGTACAAGCACTTACCCAAGGTTCCGAACCTGCTCAAGATCAAGATCAAGTGCAACTACAAGATCCAGACCAAATAGAAGCACAAGATCAAGATCAAGAGCAACCACAAGTACAAGGACAAACAAGTGAACCTTCTCAAGTCGAAAATCAAGTTGATCATGATACTCAATTCCCTTCTGCAGCACCAAAAGCCGGTGCCAAGGGAGGTTCAAGACGCAAGGGCAAGCAAAGTAAACAAGTCGATGCTCCCCAGTTATCCAATGAAGAACTCTTGGAGCGTCGAGCAGCCAAGATTGCGAACAAGCTGAGAGTCAAGTCACATCTCATGAAGAATGTACTTGGCAGTTTAAAAAGGGGAGTACCCACCCATCAACAGATTTGGAGTTATTGTGAGCATCACGCGTTTGTTTCGTATTGTGAACCTCAACAGGTACGGGAAGCGCTCGATGATGAGGATTGGCTTATGCCATGCATGAAGAACTCAACAACTTCGAGCGTAATCAAGTCTGGGATTTAGTGCCAAGACAAAAGGAGGAACATAATGTCATCGGAACCAAATGGATTTTCAAAAACAAGCAAGATGCCAATGGGATTGTGATTCGAAACAAGTCAAGATTGGTGGCTCAAGGCTACTCCCAAGTCGAGGGTATCGACTACGGTGAAACCTTTGCCCCTGTTGCTCGTCTAGAATCTATTCGCATGCTGCTTGCATTTGCTTCTCATCGTAATTTCAAATTACAGCAAATGGATGTGAAAAGTGTTTTTCTTAATGGACCTTTAAATGAGTTGGTCTATGTCAAACAACCCCCGGGATTCGAACATGCCAAGCTCCCCAATCATGTGTACAAACTTAATAAGGCACTCTATGGCCTTAAACAAGCCCCACGTGCGTGGTATGAGTATCTTACTGAGTTGTTACAAGATCGTGGGTTTGAAATTGGGAAGATAGATCCCACTCTTTTTACTAAGAGGGTTAAAGGGGATTTGTTCATATGCCAACTATATGATGATGATATCATTTTTGGTTCTCCTAACATTTCTTTCAATGAAGAATTTGCTGCACTAATGACCGAGAAATTTGAGATGTCCATGATGGGAGAGTTGAAGTTCTTCCTCGGATTCAAGATTAAACAAGGCTTAGAAGGGACCTTCATCAAACAAGCCAAGTACACTCAAGACATGCTCAAAACGTTCGAGCTCGAAGATGTCAAGCCGGTCAAGTTCCCCATGCCAACAAGATGCAAGCTTGACAGTGATCCCAATGGTAAAGCAGTGGATCAAAAGTTATATCGCTCCATGATTGGATCCCTCCTTTACCTTTGTGCATCTAGACCAGATATTATGTTGAGTGTAGGGATCTGTGCACGGTTTCAATCCGCACCAAAAGAAAGTCATTATATGGCTGTTAAGAGAATCTTTCGATATTTGGCTCATACCCCAAACTTTGGTCTATGGTATCCCAAAGGAGAAAACTTCAACCTAGTGGGCTATTCTGACTCAGATTGGGCAGGAGATTGTGTGGAGAGGAAGTCAACTTCTGGAGGATACCAATTCCTTGGTTGCTCACTGGTAAGTTGGTCTTCAAAGAAGCAGAATTGTGTCTCACTATCATCCGCCGAAGCTGAGTATGTGGCAGCTGCAAGTTGTTGTGCACAGTTGCTATGGATGAGGCAAACTTTAAAGGATTACGGTGTCACTTGTGACAAAGTGCCTCTTCTATGTGACAATCAAAGTGCTATCAAGATTTCCCTCAACCCGGTGCAACATAGCAAGACCAAGCATATTGATATTCGACATCACTTCATTCGTGAACATATCAAGCTTGGTGATATTAGGTTAACTTCATCCACACTGAAGAACAACTTGCAGATATTTTCACTAAGCACCTAGATAAAGCAAGGTTCCGGGAGTTAAGGCATGAGCTAAATATCATTGATTCAAGTAATGTGGATTGAAACTAGGCACTTTGCACCTCACTATGCATTAGATATTGTTCTAGATGTAGGCATGGACATAGGGGGAGTGTTGTTCTCTAAATGAACTTTCCCTCCCCCCATTATGCATAAATTGATCAAGTCTTTCACTTTAGCCATTACTAAATGGCACTTGTGCTTCAAAGACGAGCGTTGGTCATGAACCCAAGGATAATTCTTCGCGGTGTCATACCTTTGCCTCAAACATAGGTGGCCTCGGCCACCGCCCCCACCTTTCTCTCATATGGAAGAAAGGATACAAAATGACTAGTCAGTATACCTTGCTAGTGCTATATTTTTATTACACTGACTAGTCGTTACCCACATCTTTTTCATGGAATCCTATGTCTTGTTGTGCCATTTTGAGCGGTACTACCACCAGGGGTAGCGGTACTACCGCCAGGACCCTAGCGGTACTACCGCCAGGGGTAGCGGTACTACCGCCAGGACCCCAGCGGTACTACCGCTAGGGATAGCTGTACTACCGCCAGGACCCCAGTCTACCACCACTTGACTAGGGCTTTTATGGTTGTCTCAAGGGGGAGCGATACTACCACCAGGGGGATCGGTACTACCGCCAGGACCCCAGCAGTACTACCGCTACAGGCAGCGGTACTACCGCTAGGTCAGCGGTACTACCGCTAGGACCTCGGCGGTACTACCGCTGGCCCATACCCCTTGGGCTATATAAAGGAGGGGGAGCCCGTTTTTTCTGCCCTCTTTCTTCTTCCTCGTGGCTCTTCCTTCCTCTACCCCGAACTCCCCCCATTTGGATCTCTATCTGCGGAGCCCTTTCTCTCCCTTGAGTTGGAGGGTTTTCTCCACTCCTTCTTCCTCCTTCAAGTGCCATGGACACCGGTAAAGCTCCTCCCTTTATTCTCTTGATTGGTGTTTTCTTGTTATAGGGTTAGGAGCTTGGTGATTTGGATCCATGGCTATGGTTTGTGCTTTGTTCTTGGATGGAACGAAGGAGATATTCTAGGGGAGTTTAGGTCCTATGATTCATTGCTTTTATCTTGACATGTCGTAGATTCTTCATGTTTTAGATCAAGTACTTTTTATCTTATTTTGGATTAGATCTAAAACTTGAATCCTCTTGACTAGGCATGTCTCTATCTAGATGTTCTTGAGGTCCTCGTGTGATTAGGGCTATGGTGGTTCTTGTAGTGATTCTATGCAGTAGCCATGGCCCTCGTAAATCCAATCTAGTCGTTCTTATGGGTCTTTCTCTATTCAGATCTGAAAGTCAACCCCCTAGCGGTACTACCGCCAGCCTGGCGGTACTACCGCTAGGACCCCAGCGGTACTACCGCCAGGGGTAGCGGTACTACCGCTAGGACCCCTGCGGTACTACCGCCAGGGGTAGCGGTACTACCGCCAGGAGGATATTTTTTCGCTTTGTTTGGCAATGTGAGTTTATTCTTATGCTTCTTTTTGCTCATTGCCTTGACTCCTCCTGTTGCTCTTTTTCAGTGTGTGTCTTGTGTGTCACAGGTGGTGCTCGCCGTTCGAGTCCCCCACGGGACACCCAACCGAAGCAGTATCGCACTCCAGATGCTCCAGAGGGCTCTGCCACTTCCGGTCTGAATCCCAAAAAGAAGTCTTTCAAGAAGACGGCTCACAAGACCAAGGGGATCAACATTCGCAATATGCCCCCTAAGGAGTTTCTGCGGTTCCGTACCCGCAATCACTATCTAGAAGAGAAGGCTCAGATCAAGAATATCGAGCATGTTTGGTCACGGGATCACTGCATGATCTATCGCGACATCATCAAGCACTTCAAGAAGATGTTTGTTCCAGTACAGTGGATTGACTTTGCTCACCTTCAGCGGAACCCGGATTACTTTGGTGAGGCTCTCTCTTTGATTGACAAGCTCGGCATTAAGGAGATCATCACATTCAAGCGCGACTTTGATCCAGATGTTGTGGCCCAATTCTATGTCATTGTTCACTTTGCACCTGATGACGAGCGCACCATGACTTGGATGACCGATACTCAGAAGATGACAGGTTCCTGGTCAGAATTCATGAAGCTTCTCAAGGTCGACTTTCAAGGAGATGAAACTCCTCTTGGGTTGCGTCCTCATGCTCCATCTTCATCTACTGCCACCCCCAAGGACAGGTGCAACAACTTTATGTGAAGAAAGGTGTGCTCCCCAAGCATCTGGATATCATGCAACGGATCTTCCGCAACACTCTCTTTCCTCGCATTGGCAACTTTGACGAGGTGCATGGTCATCTAGCTGGGATGCTTCTGCTCTGTGAGGAGGCTAAGACTAAGGAATCTTCCCCTCTCGATATTTCCCACATGATGTTCAATGAGCTCTCGAACTGCATCATGAACCACAAGGTTCCCATCTACGGCCCCTACTTGTTTGCCTATATTCGCCACTGGTGGCACGAAGTCTATCTGATCGATGAGTTCCCTATTCAGGCTGATTACTTTGTGCATGATCCTATCAAGCTCTGTATCAAAAACAAATGGGCCAACCCATCCACTTCGTCTCAGCACATGGACACTGACACAGAGACTGCTGTTGAAGGAGGCCCCGCTTCTCAATCCCGCTCTTCTGCTATGCCATCTTAGGAAATGAAACTGAAGGATAAAATGAAGACTCTCTTCTGTATGCAGGCCAAGGGACAGTATCAGTCTCATGTGGCCCAGAAGGAGAACCGTCAGAGGCACAAGCGTGTCTTGAGGACACTTGATGTTGATATCTCCAGCGGCTCAGAGGACGACATCACTCCAGAGTCTGATTGGATGCGGGCTCAAGGTTATCGGTGGTCTGATGCAGAGGAGGAGGCGTCTGAGGAGGACAATGAAAAGGAGCTGGACGATCCGGATGCCACGGACGAGTCTGGGGCTGATGAGGATGCGGAGTGACCACCTGTGTTGTTAGGTGTGCCCCTTTTTGGTGTCTTGCGCCAAAGGGGGAGAGAGTCTAGGAGCTGGATTTGCGCTTTGCTTTAGCTTTTCTTATCTTTATCGTGTTTGCTTTGAACTTGGTTTGCTCTTATCTGTTATCTTTGCTTTGTGTGATGTGAGACTTGGACTAGTGTGAGACTTATTTCTATCATATGTTGTAAGTCATATGCTCCTTAATTTTCTCTACCACTATCTTTATGTTCACATGCTATTCACTGCGCAAATCCGGTATTGTCATCAATCCACCAAAAAGGGGGAGATTGTTAGGGCATATATTATGCCTAAGTAATTTTGGTGATTGATGACAGTACCGCAAAGGACTAATCGTGTGTGTTAAGATTTCAGATAACACATGTCAACGGCACAAGACGACTCGCCCCCCTTCCATGGAACAGAAGCACGGTGTACTCTATGATTATCTTTCTTTGAGTCATAGGAACGCCGTACTATTAAGAGGGGGCCGTAGTGGAAAGGTTTGGGTGGAATCAATTTTGCACGCACAAACTTTATCTCCTTTCCCTTTCCCTGCAACTTTGGAGTGGCTCCCGCCTCTGGTTTATCTCCTCTAAGCAAAAAAGGTCTCTCAGCGGTAGTACCGTTGTCCCTAGCGGTAGTACTGCTGGAGCTAGCGGTAGTACCGCTAGTGCTGGCGGTAGTACCGCCCCTGGTCAGCGGTAGTACCTCTCCAAGAACTTAGTACCGCCTTCCTAGCGGTTGTACTTCGTCGGACTTTTTCCGAAGACTTTCTTGGCGGTGGTTGGCCCGGTAGTGCATCTGCACTACCATGGGCCCAGCGGTAGTGCCGCTGCAGTCAGCAGTAGTACCGCTGGAGTGCTAGCTGTAGTACCGCTGGGCTCGGGTTGTGAGTGGGAAAATGGATGGATTTTCCCCCCACTATATAAGGGGTTCTTCTTGCTCTAGAACCCTACCTTTGACCCTCCCAAGCTCCATTGTTGCTCCCTAAGCTCAAAAGTGCTCGATCTCTCTCCCTAGCCAATCAAACTTGTTCATTCTCTAGGGATTGGTTGAGAAGGCCTAGATCTACACTTCCACCAAGAGAAAAGTTGATTCCCCCACCAATCCCTTGCGGATCTTATTACTCTTGGGTGTTTGAGCACCCTAGACGGTTGAGGTCACCTCGGAGCCACATTCCATTATGGTGAAGCTTTGTGGTCTTGTTGGGAGCCTCCAAGCTTTGTGTGGAGTTTGCCCCAACCTTGTTTGTAAAGGTTCGGTCGCCGCCTTCAAGGGCACCTATAGTGGAATCACGGTACCTCGCATCGTGTGAGGGCGTGAGGAGAATACAGTGGCCCTAGTGGCTTATTGGGGTGCATTGTGCCTCCACACCGCTCCAACGGAGACGCACTTTCTGTCGAAGGGAAGGAACTTCGGTAACACATCCTCGTCTTCATTGGTTCCACTTGTGGTTATCTCGAACCTTTACATTGTGTATGCTTATGTTGTTGTGTATCTCTTACTTGTCTTAGTTATCTTTGTTGTTAGCATCATATAGGTTCACCTCTTGTTGTTATTTTAGTGAACCCTTATGTTGCTTACCCTAACTTGCTAAGATTAATTAAAAAGTGGTCGTTGCCTATTCACCCCCCCCCCTCTAGTCAACCATATCGATCCTTTCACTCTCTATCTGCTGCCGTGGTCGGTGACTGAGTCTTACTCAATCTCATAGCTTGCAAAACTAGCAAGAACCCCTTCTTTGAGTTTTCCATATTGAACTTCTTCAATATCTTGTCAAGGTATGTACTTTGCGAAAGACCTATGAGGCGTCTCGATCTATCTCTATAGATCTTGATGCCTAATATGTATGCAGCTTCTCCAAGGTCCTTCATTGAAAAACTCTTGTTCAAGTAGGCCTTTATGCTCTCCAATAACTCTATATTATTCCCCATCAATAATATATCATCCACATATAGTATGAGGAAAGCTACAGAGCTCCCACTCACTTTCTTGTACAGACAGGCTTCTCCATAAACCTGTATGAACCCAAACGCTTTAATCACCTCATTAAAGCGAATGTTCCAACTCCGAGATGCTTGCACCAGCCCATAGATGGAGCGGTGGAGCTTGCACACCTTGTTAGCACTCTTAGGATCGACAAAACCTTCTGGTTGCATCATATACAACTCTTCCTTAAGATACCCGTTAAGGAATGCTGTTTTGACGTCCATTTGCCAAATTTCGTAATCATGAAAAGGGGCAATTGCTAACATGATTTGGACTGACTTTAGCTTCGCTACGGGAGAGAAAGCCTCATCGTAGTCAACTCCTTGAATTTGTCGAAAACCCATTGCGACAAGTCGAGCTTTATAAACGGTCACATTACCGTTTCCATCAGTCTTCTTATTGGAAATCCATTTATTTTCTATGGCTCGCCGATCATCGGGCAAGTCCACAAAAGTCCATACTTTGTTCTCATACATGGATCCTATCTTGGATTTCATAGCCTCAAGCCATTTGTTGGAATCCGGGCCCGCCATTGCTTCTTCATAGTTTGAAGGTTCACCGTTGTCTAACAACATGATTTCCATCACTGGGTTGTCATACCACTCTGGTGCGGAACGTACCCTTATGGACCTTCGCGGTTCAGTAGCAACTTGATCTGAAGCTTCATGATCATCATCATTAACTTCCTCTTCAGTTGGCGTAGGCGCCACACGAACAATTTCCCACGCTGCGCTACTCTCCGATTCGAGTGGGGGTACAATTACCTCATCAAGTTCTACTTTCCTCCCACTTACTTCTTTCGAGAGAAACTCTTTCTCTAGAAAGGATCCGTTCTTGGCAACAAAGGTTTTACCTTCGGATCTAAGATAGAGAGTATACCCAATAGTTTCCTTAGGGTATCCTATGAATACACATTTCTCCGCTTTGGGTTCGAGTTTTTCTTGTTGAAGTTTCTTCACATAAGCATCACAGCCCCAAACTTTTAGAAACGACAGCTTAGGTTTCTTGCCAAACCATAGTTCATACGGTGTCGTCTCAACGGATTTAGACAGTGCCCTATTTAAAGTGAATGCTGCAGTTTCCAATGCGTATCCCCAAAATGATAGCGGTAAGTCGGTAAGAGACATCATAGATCGTACCATATCTAATAAAGTGTGATTACGACGTTTAGACACTCCATTACGTTGCGGTGTGCCAGGCGGTGTCAGTTGTGAAACAATTCCACACTTCCTTAGGTGTGTGCCAAACTCGTGACTCAAATATTCTCCTCCACGATCAGATCGTAGACACTTTATTTTTCTGTCACGTTGATTCTCAACCTCACTCTAAAATTCCTTGAACTTTTCAAACGTTTCAGATTTGTGCTTCATGAAGTAGATATACCCATACCTACTCAAATAATCGGTGAGACTGAGAACATAACGATAGCCACCGCGAGCTTCAACGTTCATTGGACCACACACATCAGTATGTATTATTTCCAATAAGTCGGATGCTCTCTCCATTATTCGTGAGAATGGAGTCTTAGTCATCTTTCCCATGAGGCACGGCTCGCATGTGAAATGATTCAAAGTCAAGAGACTCTGACAGTCCATCAGTATGGAGCCTTTTCATGCGCTTAATGCCGATATGACCAAGGCGGCAGTGCCACAAGTATGTGGGACTATCATTATCAACTTTACATCTTTTGGTATTCACACTATGAATATGTGTAACATCACGATCGAGATTCATCAAGAATAAACCATTCACCAGCGGAGCATGACCATAAAACATATAACTCATATAAATAGAACAACCATTATTCTCTGACTTAAATGAGTAGCCGTCTCGCATTAAATAAGACCCTGATACAATGTTCATGCTCAAAGCTGGTACTAAATAACAATTATTAAGGTTTAAAACTAATCCCGATGGTAGATGTAGAGGCAACGTGCCGACGGCGATCACATCGACCTTGGAGCCATTCCCGACGCGCATCGTCACCTCGTCCTTTGACAACCTTCGCTTATTCCGCAGTTCCTGCTTTGAGTTGCAAATGTGAGCAACAACACCGGTATCAAATACCTAGGAGCTACTACGAGAGCTGGTTAGGTACACATCAATAACATGTATACCACATATACCTTTAACGTTGTCGGCCTTCTTGTCCGCTAAGTACTTGGGGCAGTTCCACTTCCAGTGACCTTTTCCCTTGCAGTAGAAGCACTCAGTCTCAGGCTTGGGTCCATTCTTTTTCTTCTTCCCGGCATCTGGCTTACCGGGCGCGGCAACGGCTTTGCCATCTTTCTTGAAGTTCTTCTTACCCTTGCCCTTCTTGAAACTGGTGGTCTTGTTGACCATCAACACTTGATGCTCTTCCTTGACTACTACTTCTGCAGATTTCAGCATCGAGTACAACTCGGGAATGGTCTTCTCCATCCCTTGCATGTTGTAGTTCAACACAAAACCCTTGTAGCTTGGTGGGAGAGACTAGAGGATTCTGTCAATTACAGCGTCATCCGGAAGTTCGACTCCAAGCTGAGTCAGACGACAGTGCAACCCAGACATTCTGAGAATATGCTCACTAACAGAACTGTTCTCCTCCATCTTGCAGCTAAATAACTTTTCGGAGACTTCATATCTCTCGACCCGGGAATGAGCTTGGAAACCTAGCTTCAGCTCCTGAAACATCTCATATGCTCCGTGTTGCTCAAAACGCCTTTGGAGCCCCGGTTCTAAACTGTATAACATGCCACACCTAACCAGAGAGTAGTCATCATTCCGCGCTTGACAGACGTTCTAAACATCTTGGGCTGCCGCGGGAACAGGGGGGTCACCTAGCGGTGCATCAAGGACATAAGCCTTCTTGGATGTAATGAGGATGAGCTTCAAGTTGCGGACCCAGTCCGCATAGTTGCTACCATCATCTTTCAGCTTGTTTTTCTCTAGGAACGTGTTGAAATTGAGGTTGACAGGTGCGTTGTCCATTGGATCTACAATATTTGTAAAGACAATCTTTTAGACTAAGTTCCTGATGATTAAGTTCATTTAATAAAATTAAGTATGAACTCCCACTTAAATCGACATCCCTCTAGTCATCTAAGTGATACATGATCCATGTCGACTAACCCGTGTCCGATCATCACGTGAGACGGACTAGTCATCGTGGTGAGAAACTTCATGCTGATCGTATTCAACCATACGACTCATGTTCGACCTTTCGGTCTCTTGTATTCGAGGTCATGTCTGTAAATGCTAAGCTCGTCGAGCCAATCTAAGTGTTTCGCGTGTGTAAATCTGGCTTACACCCGTTGTATGCGAACGTTAGAATCTATCACACCCGATCATCACGTGGTGCTTCGAGACAACGATCCTTCGCAACGGTGCACACTTAGGGGAATATGTTCTCGAAATTTTATGAGGGATCATTGATACGTCTCCAACGTATCTATAATTTTTTACGGTTTCATGCTATTATCTTGTCAAACTTTGGATGTTTTGCATGCCTTTTATATATTTTTTGGCACTAACTTAATAACTCAGTGCCAAGTGCCAGTTCCTGTTTTTTCCATGTTTTTGACCCCTTTCAGAGGAGGATTTTGAACGGAGTCCAAACGGAACGAAACTGCCAAAAAGATTTTTTCCGAAACAGAAAAAGATCGGGAAGCCTCAAAATCAGGGCAGGGGGCCTGCAGGAACCCCACAAGCCCCCTAGCCACGGCCAGGGGGGTCGCGCCTCCCTGGCTTGTGGGATCTCTAGGCAACCTCTTCCCTAGGACTTTCGCCTATAAATTCCCTAAAATCCCAGAAAAAATCAAGAGATCATCGAAAGTACTTTTCCGCCGCCGCAAGCTTCTGTCTCCGCAAGATCCCATCTGGGGCACGTTCTGGTGCCCTGCCGGAGGGGGGATTCGGATACGGAGGGCTTCTTCATCCACACCATGACCTCTCCGATGATGCGTGAGTAGTTCACCATAGACCTACGGATCCATAGCTAGTATCTAGATGGCTTCTTCTCTCTTTTGGATCTTCAATACAAAGTTCTCCATGATCTTCATGGAGATCTATCCGATGTAATCTTCTTTTGCGGTGTGTTTGTCGAGATCCGATGAATTGTGGATTTATGATCAGATTATCTATGAATCTTATTTGAGTTTCTTCTGATCTCTCTTATGCATGATTTCATATCCTTGTAATTCTCTTCGAGTTGTGGGTTTTGTTTGGCCAACTAGATCTATGATTCTTGCAATGGGAGAAGTGCTTGGTTTTGGGTTCATGCCGTGTGGTGACCTCACCCAGTGACAGAAGGGGTAAAATGATGGGGTTTTCATCATTGGTTTGAGTTTATCCCTCTACATCATGTCATCTTGCTTAAGGCGTTACTCTGTTCCTCATGAACTCAATACACTAGATGCATGCTGGATAGCGGTCGATGTGTGGAGTAATAGTAGT
This sequence comes from Hordeum vulgare subsp. vulgare, assembly GCF_904849725.1. Lineage (NCBI taxonomy): Eukaryota > Viridiplantae > Streptophyta > Magnoliopsida > Poales > Poaceae > Hordeum > Hordeum vulgare. The sequence goes on along the minus strand of NC_058520.1, from coordinate 43,367,420 downwards.
AGATACAGAAAGTATCGGTCTACTTGTCTCGGACGTGATGCCTATATGTATGATCATTGCCTTAGATATCGTCATGACTTTGCGCGGTTCTATCAATTGCTCGACTGTAATTTGTTCACCCACCGTGATATTTGCTATTTTGAGAGAAGCCTCTAGTGAACGCTATGGCCCCCGGGTCTACTCCACACCATATTTTCAGCCTTACACTTTTTCTTCGTTGCACTTTCTGCCTTCAGATCTCACTTTGCAATCAATCTTGAAGGGATTGATAACCCCTTTATAGCGTTGGGTGCAAGCTCTTTGCGTTTGTGCAGGTACTCTGGACTTGACGAGATTCTCCTACTGGATTGATACCTTGGTTCTCAAACTTAAGGAAATACTTACTGCTCCTCTGCTGCATCGCCCTTTCCTCTTCAAGGGAAAAACCAACGCAAGCTCAAGAGACGACAAAAGGATTTCTGGCACCATTGCCGGGAAAGAACTTTTGTTGCCGTAGCAGAAGAATTTCTGGCGCCGTTGCCGGGTAGGATCAAGTCACGAACTCATCCAAGTAAGTGTTGCAAACTCATCTCTTGCATTTACATTTTTGCCTCTCGTTTTCCTCTCCCCCACTTCTGAAAAACAAAAATTTACAAAAGGATTTTCCTTTTTCGTTTGCCTTTTTCGTTCGCCCTTTTCTTTCTCTTGCCTTTCCTTTGCTTGAGTTCTATGTGCCTTCCATATGCTTGCATCTTCGCTTGCTGAAAACCTATTGATATGGATCCTCACCCACTTGCTAATCTCTTTAAGAGATCCACTTATGTGGAACCAATTGATAGTGAGTTGAGTGCACTTGACTTTCTCTATGGAGTTTTGCTTGAGATGCGTGAATCTGAAAATCGTGATGAAGAAATTTATGAAGTGATTCACGAGGGCTCCTTGAATGAAAAGAATGATTGCGATGATTTCATTATAAATTCTATTAATGACAATCATGCTAAAAATATGCAAAACCCTAAGCTTGGGGATGCTAGTTTTGCTATGTCCACTACTTGTTGCAATGATCGTGATTGGGGTGATGATTTTTCTTATTATCTTGAAAATTTGTTTAACCCTCATGATGATTATGATGTTTGCAATAATATTGAAAGTGGGTTTGGAGAAGTCATGACTTTAGTTGATGATAATCCCACTAGTTTTGAAGAGCGTCAACGTTGCATGCATGTGGATCATGAAAATAATATCCTTTGTGATAGCTATATTGTTGAATTTGATTATGATCCCACATGTAATTGCTATGAGAGAGGAAAATATTGTGGTAGAAACTTTCATATTACCAAATTACCTCTTGTTATGTTGAGATTGCTATTGTCTCTTTCTTCTTCCTTGCATTTGGTAATTATTGGTTGTCTTGCCAATTTGTTCTCCTATAAAATGCCTATGCATAGGAAGTATGTTAGACTTAGATGTGATTTTCACATGCTTTATGATGCTCTCGTTGTGCTTCAATTCTTGTCTTGTGTGTGAGCATCATTGATTTATCAATGCCTAGCTAAGGGCATTAAACAAGAGCGCTTGTTGGGAGGCAACCCAATGAATTTATCCTTTTTTCTGTTTTGTTGCGTCCACACCATCATAATTCTGTTGTGATTGTGTTTTTTGTGTTTCTTTTTGTGTTTGAGCCAAGCAAAACCCTTATGACTAATCTTGGTGATGGTTGTTTAATCCTGCTGGAAAAAGACAGAAACTTTTCGCTCACGAGATGATTTTTAATTTTTATTTAGAAAGAGTTTTTGATTTGATTCTTTTTGCTACTGGTTGATATGCATTTTGCCCGGGTAGTCGTAATTTTTCAGAATTTTTTAGGTATCAGAAGTATACGAAGTATACAAATTGCTACAGACTGGTCTATTTTTTACAGATTCTGTTTTTTTGTTGAGTTGGTTGCTTGTTTTGATGAAACTATGGATAGTACCGGGGGGTACTAGCCATGGAAAAGTGAGAATACAGTAGCCCAACACCAATATAGATAGAATTCAAGTTTGCTACAGTACCTAAAGTGGTGGTAGTTTGTTTTCTTGTACTAATGTTATCACGAGTTTCTGTTTAAGTTTTGTGTTGTGAAGTTTTCAAGTTTTGGGTGATGTTCTCATGGAAAAAGAGATAAGGAGTGGAAATAGATCAAGCTTGGGGATGCCCAAAGCATCCCAAGCCAAATTCAAGGACACCAAAATGCCTAAGCTTGGGGATGCCCCGGGAAGGCATCCCCTCTTTCGTCTTCAATCCATCGGTAACATTACTTGGAGCTATATTTTTATTCACCACACGATATGTGTTTTTCTTGGAGCGTCTTGTATCGTAGGAGTCTTTTCTTTTTGTTGTGTCACAATCATCCTTTCTGCACACCTTTAGAGAGAGACATGCACTCATCTTGATTTTGCTAGAATGCCCATCGTGCTTCACTTATATCTTTTGGAGCTAGATAATTTTGCTGTGTGTGCTTCGCTTATATCTTTTAGAGCACGGCGGTGCGTGACTTGGTAGTTGGCTTATGCTATGAAAGTAGTCCCAAAGGTGATAGGTACCCATATAGGATACAAAAACCTCCATCTTCATGTGCATTGAGTAGAAAGAGAAGTTTTGATTCCTCTCAATTAGTTTTGAGACGTGGATTTGGTAGTATTAAGCGTTATGTTAGTAGGGTGTTTTGAATCTTGAAATACTTGTGTTGAAGTTAGTGATTCCCGTAGCATGCACGTATGGTGAACCGCTATGTTAGGAAGTCGGAGCATAATTATCTATTGATTGTCATCCTTTGTGTTGATGTCGTGATCGCGCGATGGTTAACACCTACCAACCCTTCCCCTAGGAGTATGCGTTTAGCACTTTGTTTCGATTACTAATAAAAACTTTCGCAACAAGTATGTGAGTTCTTCATGACTAATGTGAGTCCATGGTATAGATGCACTTTCACCTTCCACCATTGCTAGCCTCTCTAGTGCCGCGCAATTCTTCCCGGTACACAAACCCACCATATGCCTTCCTCAAAACAGCCACCATACCTACCTACTATGGCATTTTCATTGCCATTCCGAGATATATTGCCATGCAACTCCCATCGTTCCGTCTCATGACTTGTGCCGTCACTCTCATATTGCCATTGCATGATCGTAAGATAGCTAGCGAGATGTTCCAGCGTCATACGCCAAGCTAGATCGTTGCACATCCCGGTACACTGCGGGAGGCATTTCCTATAGAGTCATCATGGTTCTAAGCTTTGAGCTGTGAGTAAATAAAAGTGTGATGATCATCATTATTGGAGCATTGTCCCATGTGAGGAAATAAAAAAAAAGAGGCCAAAGAGCCAAAAAAAATAGAGAGTCCCAAGAGCCCAAATAAAAAAAAGAGAGAAAAAGAGAGAAGGGACAATGCTACTATCTTTTCCCACACTTGTGCTTCATAATAGCACAATGTTCTTCATGATTGAGATCCTCTCGTTTAGTCACCACCATATGCTAGTGGGAATCTTTACTATATAACTTGGCTTGTATATTCCAATGATGGGCTTCCTCAAATTGCACTAGGTCTTCGTGAGCAAGCAAGTTGGATGCACACCCACTAGTTCTCCTTTTGAGCTTTCACATACTTAATAGCTCTAGTGCATCCTTTGTATGGCAATCCCTACTCATTCACGTTGATATCTATTAATGGGCATCTCCATAGCCCTTTGATACGCCGAGTGAATGTGACCATATCCTCCTTTTTGTCTCACTACCACCACCACACTCTATTCCACCTATAGTGCTATATTCATGGCTCACGCTCATGTATTGCGTGATAGTTATAAAAAGTTTGAGAAAGTAAGAGTGAGAAGACAATTACTTGGCGAATACCGGGGTTGTGCATGATTTACATTAGTTGTGTGAGGATGATGGAGCATAGCCAAACTATATGATTTTGTAGGGATAACTTTCCTTGGCCTTGTTATTTTGGAAGTTCATGATTACCTTGCTAGTTTGCTTGAAGTATTATTGTTTTCATGTCAATAGCAAACTATTGTTTTGAATCTTACGGATGTGAACATTCATGTCACATGAATGAAGTTAGAAAGGACAACTATGCTAGGTAGCATTCCACATCAAAAATTCAGTCTTTATCACTTCCCTACTCGAGGACGAGCAGGAGTTAAGCTTGGGGATGCTTGATACGTCTCCAACGTATCTATAATTTTTGATGGTTTCATGCTATTATCTTGTCAAACTTTGGATGTTTTGTATGCCTTTTTATCCTTTTTGGGACCAACTTATTAACTCAGTGCCAAGTGCCAGTTCCTGTTTTTCCTGTGTTTTTGACCCTTTTCAGAAGAGGATTTTAAATGGAGTCCAAACGGAAGGAAACTTCCAAAAAGATTTTTTCCGAAACAGAAGAAGATCGGGGAACCTGAGAACCAGGGCAGGGGGCCACCAGGGACCCCACAAGCCTGATACGTCTCCATCGTATCTACTTTTCCAAACTCTTTTGCCCTTGTTTTGGACTCTAATTTGAATGATCTGAATAGAACTAACTTGGACTCACGTTGTTTTCAGCAGAATTGCCTTGGTGTTATTTTTGTGCAGAAATCAAAGTTCTCCAAACGTCCTGAAAATTTATGGGGAGCAGTTTTGGAAAATATAAAAAATATCTGCGCCAAGTTCCACTTGAGGGGGTGGGCTAGTGGGCCACAAGCCCTGGCTCCGCCACCACCCCCCCTGGTGGTGGTGGGCAGGCTTGTGGGGCCGACACGGCTCTGCCGCCCCCAACCTCAGGTCTATAAGTCCCCTTTCGTCCCAGAAAAAATAAAAAAGAGAAGTTTTAGTCGCGTTTACGATACGGAGCCGCCGCCACCACCTGTTCTTCATCTCGAGGGCAGATATGGAGTCCGTCTTTGGCTCTGGAGAGGGGAAATCGTCGCCATCGTCATCATCAACCTTCTTCCCTCTCCAATTCCATGAAGCCCTTCGTCATTTGTGAGTGATCTATTCGTAGGCTCGCTGGGCGGTGATGAGTAGGATGAGATCTACCATATAATCGAGTTAGTTTTGATGGGGATTGATCCCTAGTATCCACTATGTTCTGAGATTGATGTTGCTACTGCTTTGCCATGCTTAATGCTTGTCACTAGGGCCCGAGTGCCATGATTTCAGAACTGAAATTATTATGTTGTCACCAATATATGTGTGTTTTAGATCTGATCTTGCAAGTTGTAGTTACCTACTATGTGTTATCCGGCAACCCCGGAGTGACAATAACAGGAACCACTCCTGGTGATGACCATAGTCTGAGGAGTTCATGTGTTCACCAAGTGCTAATGTGTTGGTCCGGTTCTTTATTAAAAGGAGAACCTTAATATCCCGTAGTTTCCTTTTGGACCCCGCTGCCACGGGAGGGATGGACAATAGATGTCATGCAAGTTCTTTTCCCTAAGCACGTACGACGACACACGAAATGCATGCCTACATCACATTGATGAACGGGAGCTAGCCACATATCTCTCCGTGTTATAACTGTTGCATGATGAATATCATCCAAACAAATCACCGACCCATTGGCTACGAGTTTGTCCTACTATTGCTGCTACTACTGTTGCTACTGCTGTTACTTGTCTTGCTCTGCTGCTGCTGCTACTGTTGCCACTGCTGTTACTTGTCTTGCTCTGCTGTTGCTACTACTGTTGCTACTGCTGTTACTTGTCTTGCTCTGCTGCTACTGTTGCTACTACTGTCGCTTGCTACTGTTGCTACTTGCTACTGTTGTCACTACTGCTTTTCCTTGCCGCTGTTATTGCTCGTTTCACCGCCGTTACTCGCTACTTTGCTGTTACTACTTTTCTTGTAGATACTAATCTTTCAGGTGTGGTTGAATCTGACAATTCAACTGCTAATACTTGAGAGTATTCTCTCACCTCCCATCGTGCGAATCAACAAATTTGCGTCGAATACTCTACCCTCGAAAACTGTTGCGATCCCATGCGCTTGTGGGCCGTCAACAACATTCTCCTAGTTTCGATTGCCGCGGAGTGCTAGCAGGATTCTTCTGGTGCCGTTCCAAAGGGGAGGAACAGTTGGCATCAAGAATTTTTCTGGCGGCGTTGCCGGGGAAGAACAGTTGGCATCAAGCATTTTTCTGGCGCCGTTGCCGGGGAGGTATTGCTATATTCTCTGAGTCACTTGGGATTTATATCTGCTGATCACTATGAAGAATCTGAAGGATCCGAAGACCAAAGTCTTTCCCTCAACTATGAGGGGAGGTAAGAAACTGTCATCTAGCTCTGCACTTGATTCACCTTCAGTTATGAGTAAGTTTGCGACATCACCTCCTGCTAGAAATCTTGATATGTCGCCTGTGCTTGATGATGCTTATGATGCTACTGCTAGAGATGCTATGCTTGATACTATGCCTGATGATACTATGCTTGATACTATGCCTGATACTGCAAGAGATGCTATGCTTGATACTGCTAGAGATACTATGCTTGATACTGCTTTGCCTGATGATGCTAGAGATGCTATTTCGCCTGATGATGCTATGCTTGATACTGCTAGAGATGCTACTTTGCTTGATGTTCCACTAGGAGTGTTCACTGATGCTCATATTGCTAGAGTTACTGCCAATGCTTGTGATGCTTCTGATACTGCCGATACTATTGAGATAGAACCTGCTTTTGCTCCTGCTAGATCTAGCTCTCCTAGATATGAATTGCCTGATATACCTGAGGGTTACGTTATGGAGGGAGAGATAGCTGAGGATTTTCTTGCGTGTAAGGATGCCTATGACGCTGAGAAATTACTTCTCAAGTGGAAGGAGAAATCTCGGGAAGCTAGGATGAAATATGACCCGAAGTTTGCCACTTCACCTATCTTTATCACCGATAAGGATTATGAATTCTCTGTCGATCCTGAGATAATATCTCTAGTCGAATCTGATCCTTTTCATGGTTATGAGTCTGAGACGGTCATAGCCCATCTTGCCAAACTACATGATATAGCCAACCTTTTCACTAATGAGGAGAAGACCCGCCACTACTATATCCTTAACTTGTTTCCTTTCTCTATAAAGGATGATGCTAAAGCCTGGTTCACCTCTCTTGCTCCTGGATGTGTGCGTAGTCCCCAGGAGATGGTCTATTACTTTTGTGAGAAATATTTCCCTGCCCATAAGAAGCAAGCTGCCTTGCAGGAAATATACAACTTTGCTCAACTCAAAGAAGAGAGTCTTCCACAAGCTTGGGGGAGGCTCGTCCAGCTACAGAATGCTTTGCCTGATCACCCTCTTAAGAAGAACGAGATACTTGATATCCTCTATAACGGACTTACCGATGCCTCCAGAGACCACCTCGATAGTTGTGCCGGTTGTGTTTGTAGGGAACGAACTGTAGAACAAGCTGAGACCCTACTGAATAACATCTTGATCAACGATAATGCTTGGACTATTCCTGAACCACCTCCTAAGCCAACTCCGAAGAAAAGAGGTATTCTATTCCTCAGTCCCGAAGATATGCAAGAAGCCAAGAAATCTATGCAAGAGAAAGGCATTAGATCTAAAGATGTCAAAAATCTACCACCTATCGAAGAGATCCATGGTCTCGATAACCCGATACAGGTAGTAGAAGTGAATTCTCTGCGTAGGTTTGATGAGAGTGATATTTCTTTTGATAAACCTGCTAGCCTATGCTTTGATGAATTTGACAACTTTGTTGCCAAACAACAGAGTTTCAATGATTATGTTAGCAGACATTTGGAACAAAGTACTCGTATGCTTAGCCATTTAAGTGCTTGTGTAGACAGAAATGTCAATGATCTGAAGCTTCTCAGTAAACATGCCTCTATGATTACTACTCAGGTAGAACAAGTACTTAAAGCTCAGAATGACCTGCTCAATGAATTAAATGACAACTCTGTCAGAGTCATTACTAGAGGAGACAAAATGACTCAGGAACCTTTGTATCCTGAAGGTCATCCTAAGAGAATTGATCAAGATTCTCAAGGAATCAAAGCTGATACACCTAGTCATCCTAAGGAGAAGAAGAAGGATGATAGAAACCTGCACGCCAGTTCACCAAATACTGTCACGCTAGAAGAACCTAATGATATTTCTGCGTCTGATGCAGAAACACAATCTGGTGATGAACATGAACCTAGTGACAATATGGACAGCGATGTTCATAATGATGCTCAACCTAGCAATGGTGAGGATGTGGAGATTGAACCTACGGTTAATCCTGATAACCCACAACCTAAGAAATACGATAAGAATGACTTCACTGCTAGGAAGTATGGTAAAGAAAGAGAGCCATGGGTTCAGAGACCTATGCCCTTTCCTCCTAAGCCATCCAAGAAAAAGGATGATGAGGATTTTGAGCGCTTCGTTGAGATGATAAGACCCATCTTTCTGCAGATGCGGTTAACTGATATGCTCAAGATGTCTCCGTATGCCAAGTACATGAAAGATATCATGACCAATAAACGGAAGATACCAGATCTTGAGATCTCCATCATGCTTGCCAACTACACTTTCAAAGGTGGAACTCCTAAGAAACTTGGTGATCCCGGAGTGCCCACTATACCTTGCTCAATTAAAGGAAACTACATAAGAACTGTCTTATGTGACCTTGGAGCCGGTGTTAGTGTTATGTCGCTTTCTCTTTATCGTAGACTTGAGTTGGATAAGTCGACACCCACTGAAATTTCTCTACAAATGGCCGACAAATCAACTGCTTTCCCTATCGGCATTTGCGAGGATGTGCCTGTTGTGGTTGCTAACACCACTATGTTAACAAACTTTGCTATCTTGGATATTCCTGCGGAAGATGCCATGGCTGTCATCCTCGGAAGACCCTTTTTAAACACTGCAGGGGCTGTTATAGATTGCAACAAAGGCAATGTCACTTTCCATGTCAATGGTAATGAGCACACGGTGTACTTTCCGAAGAAACGATATCAAGTACATTGCATCAATGCTATCGAAAAGACTTCATTGATTCTCATTGGGAGCTTTGAATGCCCTATTCCTCGTGTCAAGATGAAGTATGATTTGCTTGTTGGGGAGATACACATCCCCATTGAGGTGACTTAGTGGCTATTAGAAAATTCTCCGTTCTCTCTTGCGATTCAAGAAGGTTTTGTCATAAGGACTTGATCAACCCCATTGACGGATTTCTTTCGATGACCATGGAACGAATGAATCAAAGAGTCACACACCTCTGTTTTAAAGCTTTCATTTTCTTTTGCTTAGAAGAAAAATGATAGAATTAGTTTAGCTTTTCATGTTTCCTGTTTTAGTGTCCCGGAGAAAAATACCTTGAAAATAGAAGTTCTCCGATGGTCCTGAAAATTTAGTATGATTTTTTGTGGAATTTTTGAAAATTTCTGGGCCTGAGAGCTGGCCTGGGGCCAGACCAGTGGGCCACAAGCCCTGCCACCGCCACCCACCCCCCTGGTGGCGGAGTGCAAGCTTGTGGGGCCCATAGGGACCCCCTCCACTCATTCCAGCTCCCAGCCTCTTCTTCCACCTCCAGAAAAAAATGTTTCGCAGCTCAAACCCGTGTTCTTGCTCATTTGGCTGTGATTTTCGATCTCCTTGCTCAAAGCACCATTCTCCGAACCGTTTTGGGGAAAATACTCCTTGGTAAGTGACTCCTCCGTTGGTCCAATTAGTTTTTGCTCTAGTGCTTTATCCTTCGTGAATTCTTGCTACCTTGGTGACCTTGTTCTTGAGCTTGAAAGGTTGATTTTAGCTGGTCCCAAGTAGTTTTAGCGCGTGATACGGTCTCTAGGCACTAGTAGGAGTAGTTGCTACAAGGTGTGGTGGGTCTTTATTCACTATTCTCTTGAACTTCAAAATTTTCAGCAAAAGGAAATTATGTTCAGGAGGAAGTTTCATTGTGGTTCCTCAAGTAAGAAGGGTCCTCGTCTTTCCTTTCGGGAGCCCGAACCTTTTCAACTAAGGGACGCACCGGTACAACCATGTGAATGGCCTTCCGATGAGTTCATGATCGAAGAAGGTTTCAAGGATGAGTTTGATACACTTGTCCGCAATGCCGGGTTAGAAGAATTCCTCTCAGATAAATGTGAACAGTATGCTATGCTCACTGCCTCTTTCGTGCGTAGATTTAAATTTTCAGTTGGTCGTGACTCATCCATACTGTTTGATCTGTACGATAAATCCTAAACCGTGGATTTGGAGGATTTCAATAGGATTTGCAAGATACACGATGGGGGTAGTATTAATGATCCTCCTAATTCTTCGGTCAGAGACTTTGTCTCTAGTATAACTGTTGGAGAAACCAGAGATATCATGCAAGCCACCATAGGAAGCATCCATTTCCGTGCCTTGCACTACCTTGCCCTCTTCATAGGTAGGTGCATTAACGTTAAGGGTGCACATTGTCACCTATGCGCTTCCGACCTTAGTATCCTTAAGAGCGCAGTAACGGGTGACAGGAGCTTCAATATGGGAGCTATAATAGCAAGGAGGCTGAATAAAAATGCCAGCGAGGGGGATTTCTTTGGTGGAGTTTATGCTACACGCTTAGCAAATTTTCTTGGAGTATCCATCCGTCCAGAAGACCCTCCTCTCCGTACAGCCTACCTTGATCGTGTCGCTCTAACACGCTACCAGTTCCTTGAGAGAGATCATGGATCCCTCCTATACCGCTTGATGTTTAACAGGCAGCGTGTTTTCCATATTAGCCTTCCTGCTCCTGCTTTCTTTGACTTTCAGGTAAAACGAAGATACTATATAACCATAGGAGAGGTAGAGGAGTATGAGAGGGAGGCGACTGTTGCTCGACTTCATGAGGCAGTTATTCAGGCAGTGGCTGCAGCACTCTCGTATAACACCCATTATGATTTTGGGTTTCACCAGGACCATCCATGGGAGTAGACCAAGCTAGGCCAAAAGCCTAAGCTTGGGGGAGTACGTGTTCTCACCGACTTTACATTCATGCTTATGCTTTCACTTTTTTAGCCGGTGTTCACACTTTGCCACTGTATTATCCATGCTAGTTTATTTTCGTTTTCTTTTTTTCTTGTTTTGTGTCCTTTTGAGAAAACCCAAAAACATTTTTCTTTCTTCTTTTGCTTGTTAGGAGCTTTCCCGTGTAAATAGTTTTATTTTTCTTTGTGTCAAGGTAGAAGATATTGGTTACAATGTTTATTGGTTCTTACATGCTTACCTGTTTAGCTTTCAAAGAGCCATATTACTTTGTCTTCTCCTTTGTGTTTGCGTGCAGATTCAGCTTAGTCCAATGTGCTTATTATCGTTCACATCGTTCGATCGTGCAAATGAAAGGCAACAATGATGATATATGATGAAGTGACTGAGAGTGAAAAGTTGGTATGAACTCTATTTATTTTGTTTTTGTAAATATGACTAGCTTGTCGACCCAGATTTAGCTTTGTTCTGAGAGAACCATGTTTGCAATGACAACTTAGAGATCATAGTTTCTGATGCCATGTTTATTTAGCTGAGAGCTTATAATGGTTTGTCTTGATTGCCAACATAGATTTTGAGATGACTGTGATGTAGTATGATAGGATGGTATTCTCCTTTGAATGTTTCAAGTGGCTTGACTTGGTGCATGTTCATGCATGTAGTTGAAACAAAATCAACATAGCCTCTATGATGCTCGTGTTCATGGTGATTTATATCATGTTCATGCTTGCATTCAATGTTAGTCAAACTCATTGCATCTTGATGACTGTTGTCGCTCTCTAGTTGGTCGCTTCCCAGTCCTTTGCTAGCCTTCACTTGTACTAAGCGGAATACTGCTTGTGCATCCACTTCCATAAACCCAAAAGTTTTTCCATGAGAGTCCACCATACCTACCTATATGCGGTATCTACCTATCGTTCCAAGTAAATTTGCATGTGCCATTCTCTAAACCTTCAAGAAATAATCTGTTTTGCATGCCCGAACCGCTCATGTGGTGACAGGGGGCTATTGGTATCTTCCATGCTAGGAGTGTTATCCTCGACATGTGTTTATTCACTCTCATTCACGAGAAAGGGGCCGGTAATTGGAATGCCCAGTTCCACGCTTAAATCAAAAACATAACTGTAAAACAAGACTCCCCCCGGATTGATGTTAGTATGGACGGTACCCGAGGATTCGGCTAGCCGTGGAGTGTGATTGATTGGTGGTGAGGGAGTTAAAACTTCACTTTTCTGTTTGGGAACCGCCTATAGCATGAGTAGCATGGAAGATATTGAGAACTCTTGGTCATTGCATTGACAATGAAAGCATGCCACCCAAAATTATTATCTCTGTTTTCAAAGCTTGAGCTCTGGCACCTCTGCAAATCAATGCTTCCCTCTGCGAAGGGCATGTCTATTTATTTTCCTGTCGAGTCATCCTCCTCTTATATAAGCACCAATTAGAGAGCACCTCTGTCATTTTTATGCTTTGCTTTTGATTGATATTGAGTATGACTATGACTGGATCTTCGTTGCTATGAATTACAATGTTTAGTCAGCCCTTGATCTTTGAAAGTGCTCTGCATTTATGTTTTGCGGTCTCAGAAAGAGCTAGCGAGATACCACCTATTCATATTGCTTCATGCCTGTTTTGATTGAAGTGTTGGTATTTGAGACTCATTATTATTTCATTGATATTAGTTTACCATGATTATGCCATTGATATTAGTTTACCGTGAGACCTTTGTGTCATTTGCCTATGTGGTTAACTTGTAATCTTGCTGAAATTCTGGTTGTGAGTTAGACATAGTTGCAACAACAAGATCAAACAGGGTTTGTCAAAGTTTTTCTTTCTCTCTCAGTTTGTCAACTGAGTTGCTTGAGGACAAGCAAGGTTTTAAGCTTGGGGGAGTTGATACGTCTCCATCGTATCTACTTTTCCAAACTCGTTTGCCCTTGTTTTGGACTCTAATTTGCATGATTTGAATAGAACTAACCTGGACTGACGTTGTTTTCAGCAGAATTGCCTTGGTGTTATTTTTGTGCAGAAATCAAAGTTCTCCAAACGTCCTGAAAATTTACGGGGAGCAGTTTTGGAAAATATAAAAAATATCTGCGCCAAGTTCCACCTGAGGGGGTGGGCCAGTGGGCCACAAGCCCTGGCTCCGCCACCACCACCCCTGGTGGCGGTGGGCAGTCTTGTGGGAGCCACATGGCTCTGCCGCCCCCAACCTCAGGTTTATAAGTCCCCTTTCGTCCCAGAAAAATAAAAAAGAGAAGTTTTCGTCGCGTTTACGATACGGAGCCGCCGCCACCACCTGTTCTTCATCTGGACGGCAGATCTGGAGTCCGTCTTGGGCTCCGAAGAGGGGAAATCGTCGCCATCATCATCATCAACCTTATTCCCTCTCCAATTCCATGAATCTCTTCGTCATTCGTGAGTAATCTATTCATAGGCTCTCTGGGCGGTGATGAGTAGGATGAGATCTATCATGTAATCGAGTTAGTTTTGATGGGGATTGATCCCTAGTATCCACTATGTTCTGAGATTGATGTTGCTACTACTTTGCCATGCTTCATGCTTGTCACTAGGGCCCGAGTGCCATGATTTCAGATCTGAAATTATTATGTTGTCACCAATATATGTGTGTTTTAGATCCGATCTTGCAAGTTGTAGTTACCTACTATGTGTTATGATCCGGCAACCCCGGAGTGACAATAACCGGAACCACTCTCGGTGATGACCATAGTTTGAGGAGTTCATGTGTTCACCAAGTGCTATTGCGTTGGTCCAGTTCTTTATTAAAAGAAGAACCTTAATATCCCGTAGTTTCCTTTTGGACCCCGCTGCCACGGGAGGGATGGACAATAGATGTCATGCAAGTTCTTTTCCCTAAGCACGTATGACGACACACGGAATGCATGCCTACATCACATTGACGAACGGGAGCTAGCCACCTATCTCTCCGTGTTATTAGTGTTGCATGATGAATATCATCCAAACAAATCACCGACCCATTGCCTACGAGTTTGTCCTACTGCTGCTGCTACTACTGTTGCTACTGCTGTTACTTGTCTTGCTCTGCTGCTGCTACTACTGTTGCTACTGCTATTACTTGTTTTGCTCTGTTGCTACTATTGCTACTACTGTCGCTTGCTACTGTTGCCACTTGCTACTGCTGTCACTACTTGCTACCGCTGCTATGCTCGTTACATCGTCGTTACTCGTTACTTTGCTGTTACTACTTTGCTTGCAGATACTAATCTTTCACGTGTGGTTGAATCTGACAATTCAACTGCTAATACTTGAGAGTATTCTCTCACCTCCCGTCATGTGAATCAACAAATTTGGGTCGAATACTCTACCCTCGAAAACTGCTGCGATCCCATGCGCTTGTGGGCCGTCAACAACATTCTCCTAGTTTCGATTGCCGGGGAGTGCTAGCAGCATTCTTCTGGTGCCGTCGCAAAGGGGAAGAACAGTTGGCATCAAGCATTTTTCTGGCGCCGTTGCCGGGGAAGACAGTTGGCATCAAAGCCCCCTAGCCGAGGCCAGGGGGGCCGCGCCTCCCAGGCTTGTGGGCTCCCTGGGCCACCTCTGCCCTAGGTCTTACGCCTATATATTCACGAAAATTCCAGAAAAAATCAGGAGATCATCGAAAGTACTTTTCCGCCGCCGCAAGCTTCTGTCTCCACAAGATCCCATGTGGGGCACGTTCTGGTGCCCTGCCGGAGGGGGGATTCGGATACGGAGGGCTTATTCATCGACCCATGACCTCTCCGATGATGCGTGAGTAGTTCACCATAGACCTACGGGTCCATAGCTAGTAGCTAGATGTCTTCTTCTCTCTCTCTTAGATCTTCAATACAAAGTTCTCCATGATCTTCATGGAGATCTATCCGATGTAATCTTCTTTTGCGGTGTGTTTGTCGAGATCCGATGAATTCTGGATTTATGATCAGATTATCTATGAATCTTATTTGAGTTTCTTCTGATCTCTTATATGCATGATTTCGTATCCTTGTAATTCTCTTCGAGTTGTGGGTTTTGTTTGGCCAGCTTGATCTATGATTCTTGCAATCGGAGAAGTGCTTGGTTTTGGGTTCATACCGTGCAGTGACCTCACCCAGTGACAAAAGGGGTAGCGAGGCACGCATCATGTTGTTGCCATCAAGGGTAAAAAGATGGGGTTTTCATCATTGGATTGATATTATCCCTCTACATCATGTCATCTTGCTTAAGGCGTTACTCTGTTCGTCATGAACTCAATACACTAGATGCATGCTGGATAGCGGTCGATGTGTGGAGTAATAGTAGTAGATGCAGAAAGTATCGGTCTACTTGTCTCGGACGTGATGCCTATTGATGACCCACAAGTATAGGTGATCAATCGTAGTCCTTTTGATAAGTAAGAGTGTCGAACCCAACGAGAAGCAGAAGGATCTGACAAGTGGTTTTTAGCAAGATAAAATCTGCAAGCACTGAAATTATCGGTAACAAGTGATTGTGTGGTGAGATGATTCATAGCAAGCAACAAGTAACAAAAGTAGCAACGGTGCACCAAGGTGGCCCAATCCCTCTTGTAGCAAGGGACAAGCCTGGACAAAGTCTTATAGGAGTAAAAACACTCCCGAGGACACACGGGAATATCTCTCATGCTAGTTTTAATCATGTTCATATGATTCGCGTTTGTTACTTTGATAGTTTGATATGTGGGTGGACCGGCGCTTGGGTACTGCCCTTACTTGGAGAAGCATCCCACTTATGATTAACCCCTCTCGCAAGCATCTGCAACTATGAAAGAAGAATTAAGACAAAGTCTAACCATAGCATTAAACTAGTGGATCCAAATCAGCCCCTTACGAAGCAACGCATAAACTAGGGTTTAAGCTTCTATCACTCTAGCAACCCATTGATGACCCACAAGTATAGGGGATCAATCATAGTCCTTTCGATAAGTAAGAGTGTCGAACCCAACGAAGAGCAGAAGGCTCTGATAAACGGATTTCAGCAAGGTAATAAGTGCAAGCACTGAAAGTAGCGGTAACAAGTGATTGTGTAGCAAGGTGAAATGTAGCGAGCAAAAAGTAACAAGTAACAAGTAGTAGCAACGATGCAGAAAGTGGCCCAATCCCTTTTGCAGCAAGGGACAAGCCTGAACAAAGTCTTATAGGAGGAAAAATGCTCCCGAGGACACACGGGAATTTCTGTCATGCTAGTTTCATCATGTTCATATGATTCGCGTTTGTTACTTTGATAGTTTGATATGTGGGTGGACCGGCACTTGGGTACTGCCCTTACTTGGACAAGCATCCCACTTATGATTAACCTCTCTCGCAAGCATACGCAACTACAAAATAAGAATTAAGACAAAGTCTAACCATATCATTAAACTAGTGGATCCAAGTCAGCCCCTCACGAAGCAACGCATAAACTCGGGTTTAAGCTTGTGTCACTCCAGCAACCCATCATCTACTTACTACTTCCCAATGCCTTCCTCTAGGCCCAAATATGGTGAAGTGTTATGTAGTCGACGTTCACATAACACCACTAGAGGAAAAGACAACATACAGCATATCAAAATACCGAACGAATATCAAATTCACATGACTATTATTAACATGACTTATCCCATGTCCTCGGGAACAAAAGTGACTACTCACAAAACATAATCATAATCATGATCAGAAGTCTAATGAATAGCATCAACGATCTGAACATAAACTCTTCCACCAAGTAATCCAACTAGCATCAACTACAAAGAATAATCAACA
Source organism: Hordeum vulgare subsp. vulgare (assembly GCF_904849725.1). Taxonomy (NCBI): domain Eukaryota; kingdom Viridiplantae; phylum Streptophyta; class Magnoliopsida; order Poales; family Poaceae; genus Hordeum; species Hordeum vulgare. Next base: position 43,350,714 of record NC_058520.1, on the reverse strand, counting down.
CTACTAGTAACCTTACAAGTACCAATTGGAGTCGTGACACGAAGATTGTTACAAGAGATGAACTAGGGATTGGAGAAGAGATGGTGCTGATGAAGATGCCTCCCCTCCGACGAGAGGAGTGTTGGTGATGACGATGGCGACGATTTACCCCTCTGGGAGGGAAGTTTCCTCGGCAGGATCGTCCTGCCGGAGCTCTAGATTGGATCTGCTCAAGTTCCGCCTCGTGGCGGCGACGAAACCACGAAAAATCTCCCTCTTGATTTTTTCTGGACTAAGACACTTCATATAGCACAAGAGGGGGGCTAGTGGGCCGTCAGGGAGCCCACAAGCCCCCACCCTGCCACCAGGGGGTGGCAGTGTCATGGCTTGTGGCGCCGTGGCAGCCCCCTCCGGTAGTTCTTTCGCCCAGTATTTTTTATATAATCCCAAAAAAATCTAGATAATTTTTCAGGGCATTTGGAGATGTGCAGAATAGTGGACTAAGATTTGCTCCTTTTCCAGTCCAGAATTCCAGCTGCCTGAATTCTCCCTCTTCAAATAAACCTTGCAAAATAAGAGAGAAAAGGCATAAATATGGTACCACAAGTAATATAACAGCCCAAAAAGCAATAAATATCAACATGAAAGCATGATGCAAAATGGACGTATCATTTCCCCCAAGCTTAGACCTCGCTTGTCCTCAACCGAAAACCAAGTTCCACAAACATGTCCACATGTTGAGGGATGAAGGTGTCGATAAAACATAATACGGACATGAGGGCGTCATGATCACACATAGAATAGCAGTACATCATAAAGACTCTTATGGGAAAGTAACAATTCCTTAACAAAGCAAAGCATGAAGCAAAAACCGTACCGAGAAGTAACCAACAATAGTCCATAGTCATTGAAGCAATTGCAATTTATCACAACATCAAAAAGAGTCAAATAAGAGCTTGTAAGGCAAACCCACATACTCAATCATCTCTTTTGTTTTCCACAATTGTTACAACTCACGTGGTACTCATGGTGTCAAAGTTTCAGCTGGACACACAGGAAGATAGGGGCTTATAGTTTTGCCTCCCAACGGTTTACCTCAAGGGTAAATTCAACAATAATAAAGCATGAGTACTCAACTCCAAGTTGATATATGAATATAGATCTTTCCCAAACATGTGACGGTAGCCAAGACCAAGACAAAATAGGGAATTGGTGAAGATCACCATGACTCTTACATGGGAAAAAAGTAAAGGTACGAGATAGGCCCTTCGCAGAGGGAAGCAGAGGTTGTCATGCGCTTTTGAGGTTTGAATGCGTGTCCTCTTAGTGCGGAGGAACGTCACTTTACATTGCCTCGTGTGATAAATAACTTTATTATGCAGTATGTCGCTTTTATGTCTTCCTCATCACAGGTTCGTACAAAGTTTATTTCCACACACTAATAGATCATACATATTAGAGAGAAATTTTTATTGCTTGCACCGATGACAACTTACTTGAAGGATCTTATTCAATCCATAGGTAGGTATGGTGGACTCTCATGGCAAAATTGGTTGGAGGTTTATGGATGCACAAGTAGTATCTCTACTTGGTGCGGGAGTTTTGGCTAATAAGAGGTGGAAGTAGTCACATGCTAAGGGATCTCTAATCATATAACATTGTTTGGAACCAAGCAAACACAATTCATTATGTTGTCTTCCTTGTCCAACATCTACTCCTAGGCATGTAATAGTTTGGTGAGTGCTCACAATTGTAAAAAGTGTCTAAGATGATATATTTATATGTGAACCTCTCTTTCCTTATTACTTCTTATTAATTGCAACAATGACTGGGGTCTATGTTGATTTATTCTCAACAAGTTTCAATCATCATACGCGTCATACGTGAAGTTATCACTTTCCATAAGATCATCTCATGATCTTTCATGCTATCGTTCTTTTCATACCTTTGATCATGGCACAAAGCAAAGCCCTTGACTAAGATACTCTTTATTATATAGCTCGTAAGCTCGAATACATCGGGAGAGAGACAAAAGCAAAAGACTCAAACTAAACACTAAAGATTTATTCCTCTAAGAGAAGAAATAAAAACTAAAAAGGAAAGAACTAAAACAAAGGTAAAAGCAAAAGATATAAAGGTGATATGATACCAGGGCAACTCCCCCAAGATTGGCAGAAGCCAAGGGATTGCCCATACCAATGCTTAGTTGTCTTCCTTTGGTGGTGATGGTGGTGTTGTTGGAGCAGTCTTGAGCTTGTATAATTTCCACTTGAGCAAAAAGTTCTGCTCCCTTAGATCGTCATTTTCCTCCTCAAGTTTCAACACTCTATGGCAAAGCTCCTGCTTACTCTCCTGCAAGAAACGGGAGGGTATAAATATGGTCTTAGGCTTCTTCCTGGAGTTGGGGAGGCTTGACTTCTTGAACTCCACATGGGTGTTTGCAGGTTGAGGTAGAGGAGCCTCCTCTTCATCGGAACTCGTTTGTTCCTTCCCCTTGGGCTCATAGTCCTCTTCCTCATCAGTGGTCCAGCCATATGGTTCCAAGTCCCCATTAATCCTAGAGTTAGCACGATCATCGGCCACATAGATCTCTTCTTCTGAATCTTGAGAAGACATCTTGACCTAAGTCTGCGGCACACAACAAGCTCGAAATGAAAACAGAGGAAAACTGCGCGATACGGAGATCAAAACCTTGGGGCAACTATATATTGATTTTTTTTGAGTCCTCCGCAAGAAAACGGAGTCCGGGAGGCACATGAGGTGCCCACAAGCTTGCCCTCCGCCACCAGGGGGTAGGGGCGGTGGCAGGGCTTGTGGCCGCCTCGTTCGCTCTTCGGACTGCTTTTTATTTTTCTAATTTTCCAAAAATTCCAAAACGGAGGAAATTTCCTATTAGAAAAGCATCGGAGTCCAGTTTCTTACCGAAACAGATACATCTTTGTTTTCAAGGTCTGAAACAGGCTGATAAACATCCCTTATGTGCTCCTCTGGAGTTATGACATTGATGATATTGGTCTCAACATTTATGGGAGTACCAGAGATGTAATGCTTGATTCTTTGCCCATTTACCACTCTAGGAAAATTTCCATCCGTGTTATTGATTTTGATGGCACCGGAACGATATACTTCCTCGATAACATAGGGACCTTCCCATTTAGGGAGAAGCTTGCCTGCAAAGAATCTCAAACAAGAATTGTATAGCAAGACATAATCACCTACATTGAACTCTCGTTTCTGTATTCGTTTGTCGTGCCATCTCTTAACCTTTTCCTTGAACAACTTGGCATTCTCGTATGCCTGGGTTCTCCATTCATCTAACGAGCTGATATCAAACAACCGCTTCTCACCGGCAAGTTTGAAATCAAAGTTGAGCTCTTTGATTGCCCAATAAGCTTTGTGTTCCAGCTCAAGAGGTAAATAACAGGCTTTACCGTAAACCATTTTATACGGTGACATGCCCATGGGATTCTTATAAGAAGTCCTATAAGCCCATAGTCCATCGTCAAGCTTGCTAGACCAATTCTTTCGAGATCTATTGATGGTCTTTTGTAGGATCAACTTGATCTCCCTATTACTCAACTCAACTTGACCACTAGACTGAGGATGATAAGGAGATGCAACTCTATGGTTGACATCATACTTAGCTAGCATCTTGCGGAAAACACCATGAATGAAGTGTGAACCGCCATCAGTCATCAAGTATCTAGGGACTCCAAATCTTGGGAATATGACTTCCTTAAGCATCTTAATAGAGGTGTGGTGATCAACATTTTTAATGGGAATAGCCTCTACCCACTTAGTAATGTAATCCACAACAACTAAGATGTGAGTGTGTCCATTGGAACTCGGGAAGGGTCCCATATAATCAAAGCCCCACACATCGAATGGTTCAATGACAAGTGAATAGTTCATAGGCATTTCCTGACGCTTACTAATTTTCCCTATTCTTTGGCATTCATCACAAGACAAGACAAACTTACGGGCATCCTTGAAGAGAGTGGGCCAATAGAAATCTGATTGCAATACCTTATGGGCAGTTCTACCTCCAGCGTGGTGTCCTCCGTAGGCTTTGGAATGACACTTCTGTAAGATCTGTCCCTGTTCATGTTCAGGCATACAACATCTAATAACACCATCTACTCCTTCCTTATAAAGGTGAGGATCATCCCAAAAGTAATGTCTCAAATCAAAGAAGAATTTCTTCTTTTGCTGATAAGTGAAACTGGGTGGTATGTATTTGGCTACGATATAGTTTGCATAATCTGCATACCACGGTGCACTATGTGAAGTGCGGATGACATTTAATTGCTCATCAGGAAAGCTGTCATCAATAGGTAGTGGGTCATCAAGGACATTCTCTAGCCTAGACAAGTTATCTGCTACAGGGTTATCAGCACCCTTTCGGTCAACGACGTGCAAATCAAATTCCTGTAGCAGGAGAGCCCATCTGATCAGCATAGGCTTAGCGTCCTTCTTGTCCATGAGGTACTTAATAGCAGCATGATCGGAGTGAATAGTGACTTTGGAGTCAACAATGTAAGATCTGAACTTTTCACATGCAAACACGACTCCTAAAAATTCCTTCTCCGTAGTGGCATAGTTTCTTTGGGCACTGTCTAGAGTTTTACTAGCGTAGTGAACGACATTCAACTTCTTGTCAACACTTTGTCCTAGAACAGCACGAACAGCATAATCACTAGCGTCGCACATGATTTCAAAGGGCAAGTTCCAGTCAGGTGGTTGAACAATAGGTGCGGTTATCAAAGCCTTCTTAAGTATTTCGAAGGCTTCCTCACAATCCTCATCAAAAACAAAAGGAACATCCTTCTGCAAGAGGTTGGTAAGAGGCCTAAAAATCTTAGAGAAGTCTTTAATGAACCTTCTATAGAAACCAGCATGACCTAGGAAACTTCGTATACCTCTGATATTTGTGGGGCAAGGCATTTTCTCAATTGCATCAACCTTAGCCTTATCAACTTCAATGCCTATTTCAGAGATTTTGTGTCCTAAGACGATACCTTCATTAACCATAAAGTGGCACTTCTCCCAATTCAAGACGAGGTTGGTTTCTTCGCATCTCTGTAAGACTCGATCAAGGTTGCTGAGGCAATCATCAAAGGAAGACCCGTAAACGGAGAAGTCATCCATGAAAACCTCGACAATCTTTTCACAAAAGTCAGAGAATATAGCCATCATACATCTTTAGAAGGTGGCAGGTGCATTGCATAAGCCAAAAGGCATACCTCTATAGGCAAAGGTACCGAAAGGGCAGGTGAAAGTGGTTTTCTCTTGATCAGATTGTGCAACAGGTATTTGCGAGAAACCTGAATAACCGTCTAGAAAGCAGAAGTATGTGTGTTTTGATAGCCTTTCTAGCATTTGGTCGATACACAACAAAGGATAATGATCTTTCCTCGTTGCCTTGTTTAGTTTCTGGAAATCTATCACCATTCTATAGCCGGTAATAATCCTTTGTGGGATTAGTTCATACTTATCATTAGGAACGACGGTGATACCTCCCTTCTTAGGTACGCAATGTACTGGACTTACCCAATCACTATGAGCAACAGGATAAATGATTCCTGCTTCCAGAAGCTTTAACATTTCTTTTCTAACGACCTCTTTCATCTTAGGATTTAATCTCCTTTGATGATCAGCAACTGGTTTAAAGTCAGGATCGGTTTTAATCTTGTGCTGACATAGAGTAGGACTAATACCCTTAAGATCATCAAGAGTATATCCAATAGCAGCACGGTTCTTCCTCAAAGTTTTTAATAACTTCTTCTCTTCGTGATTCAAGAGGAGAGCACTAATAATAACAGGATATATCTCGTTCTCATCAAGATAGGCATACTTAAGAGTATCAGGCAACTGTTTAAGCTCGAACACAGGATCACCCTTTGGTGGGGGAGGATCCCCAAGCAGTTAACACGCAGATTATTCTTGAGAATAGGATATTGTTCAAGACAATTTTATCTATCTCATCTCTCTCCTCCATATGCATATCATTTTCCTGCTCAAGCAGATATTGCTCTAAAGGATCCATAGGAGGTACGGCAATAGAGGCAAGAGCAATAATTTCATCCCTACGAGACGACTCTCTTTCATGGGGTTGTCTTCCAAACTTGGAGAAGTTCAATTCATGAGACACACCCTCGAAACTAATTGTGACGGTCTACTTAATGCAATCAGTGTGAGCATTGACAGTGTTGAGAAAGGGTCTACCAAATATGATGGGACAAAAGCTATCTTGTGCAGTACCAAGGACGAGGAAATCAGTAGGATACTTCGTCTTACCACACAGGACTTCTACGTCTCTCACAATTCCCACACGGCACATAGTGTCTCTATTAGCTAGCGTAATAGTGACATCAATGGGTTCTAACTCAGTAGGTGCAATCTCATCTTTGATTTCATCATATAGAGAACGGGGTATTGCACTAACACTAGCTCCCATATCACATAAACCATGGTAACAGTGATCTCCTATCTTAACATAAACAACGGGCATGCCAACTACAGGTCCGTGTTTGTCTTTCGCGTGAGGTTTAGCAATTCTGGCGAAGTCCTCACAGAATTTGATAACATGCCCATCTATGTCTTCGGCTAAGAGATCTTTGATAATAGCAACACTAGGTTCAACTCTAATATCCTCAGGGGGTGCAAGTGGTCTAATGTAACCCCTATGTATCACAGTTGGAGCTTTAGAATAATCCTTTATCCTAGCAGGGTATGGTGGTTTCTCAGTGTAAGCACAAGGAACAACAGGATCACTAAAAGCAATAACTTTCTCCTCAACTAGATTGGTTTTGGCTATGTTGCTTTCTACAGGACGATGATATTTAAACCACTTCTCTTTGGGAAGATCAACATGAGCAGCAAAAGATTCACATAGAGAATCTACTATCTCAGAGTCAAGTCCATACTTAGCGCTAAAATCTCTAGAAGTGTTTGTCTCTACAAAAGATTTAACGCAATCAAACTGGAAATTCATACCTGACTCCTTACCTTCCTCCAGCTCCCAATCTTCAGAGTTGTGTTTGTTTCTCTCCAATAAATTCCACTTGTGATCAATATCCTTCTTCATAAAAGAACCGGTACAAGAAGTGTCAAGCATGGTACGATCTTCATGAGAAAGCCGAGCATAAAAGTTTTGAGTGATGATTTCTCTCAAGAGATCATGATTGGGGCATGAATATAGCATTGATTTAAGCCTCCCCCAAGCTTGATCTATGCTTTCCCTGTCACGAGGCCAAAAGTTATAAATAAAGTTCCCATCATGATGTACTAAATGCATAGGATAGAACTTTTGATGAAATTCCAATTTCAACCGATTGTAGCCCCATGATCCAGTATCATCACATAGCCTATACCATGTCAACGCCTTATCCTTCAAAGATAAAGGAAAGACTTTCTTCTTTACCTCATCCTCGGGCAAACCTGCAAGCTTAAATAAACCACAAACTTCATCTACATAGATCAGATGCAAGTCTGGATATGAAGATCCATCTCCTGTGAAAGGATTAGCCAGCAATTTCTCAAGCATACCCGAAGGAATTTCATAAAACATATTTTCAGTAGGTACCTCAGGTTGAGGAACAACTCCTCCTGCTTCCGTTCGTGGTGAATATACCCCGAACAAACTCCTCAAAGGAACAGTTTCCATAGTGACAAGTGACAATAAATTTTGGCATAGTATAAAAATGTTTCCTTACCAATTTCCACTTACCAAAGGCGCTTCACTCCCCGGCAACGGCGCCAGAAAAGAGTCTTGATGACCCACAAGTATAGGGGATCAATCATAGTCCTTTCATAAGTAAGAGTGTCGAACCCAACGAGGAGCAGAAGGCTCTGATAAACGGATTTCAGCAAGGTAATAACTGCAAGCAATGAAAGTAGCGGTAACAAGTGATTGTGTAGCGAGGTGAAACGTAGTGAGCAAAAAGTAACAAGTAACAAGTAGTAGCAACGGTGCACCAATTGGTCCAATGCCTTTTGTAGCTAGGGACAAGCCTAGACAAAGTCTTATAGGAGGAAAAACGCTCCCGAGGACACACGGGAATTTCTGTCATGCTAGTTTCATCATGTTCATATGATTCGCGTTCGTTACTTTGATAGTTTGATATGTGGGTGGACCGACGCTTGGGTACTGCCCTTACTTGGACAAGCATCCCATTTATGATTAACCTCTCTCGCAAGCATCCGCAACTACAAAAGAAGAATTAAGACAAAGTCTAACCATAGCATTAAACTAGTGGATCCAAGTCAGCCCCTCACGAAGCAACGCATAGACTGGGTTTAAGCTTCTGTCACTCCAGCAACCCATCATCTACTTACTACTTCCCAATGCCTTCCTCTAGGCCCAAATACGGTGAAATGTTATGTTGTCGACGTCCACATAACACCATTAGAGGAAAAGACAACATACAGCATATCAAAATACCGAACGAATATCAAATTCACATGACTATTATTAACATGATTTATCCCATGTCCACAGGAACAAAAGTGACTACTCACAAAACATAATCATAATCATGATCAGAGGTGTAATGAATAGCATCAAGGATCTGAACATAAACTCTTCCACCAAGTAATCCAACTATCATCAACTACAAAGAGTAATCGACACTACTAGTAACCTTACAAGTACCAATCGGAGTCGTGAGACGAAGATTGGTTACAAGAGATAAACTAGGGATTGGAGAAAAGATGGTGCTGATGAAGATGTCTCCCCTCCGACGAGAGGAGTGTTGGTTATGACGATGGCGACGATTTCCCCCTCCGGGAGGGAAGTTTCCCCGGCAGGATCGTCCTGCCGGAGCTCTAGATTGGATCTGCTCAAGTTCTGCCTCGTGGCGGCGGCGAATCCACGAAAAAGCTCCCTCCTGATTTTTTCTGGACCAAGACGCTTCATATAGCAAAAGAGGGGGGCTAGTGGGCCGTCAAGGAGCCCACAAGCCCCCACTCCGCCACCAGGGGTGGCGGTGTCAGGGATTGTGGCGCCATGGCAGCCCCCCTCCGGTAGTTCTTTCGCCCAATATTTTTTATATAATCCCAAAAAAATCCACATAACTTTTCAAGGCATTTGGAGATGTGCAGAATATTGGACTAAGATTTGCTCCTTTTCTAGTCCAGAATTCCAGCTGCCTGAATTCTCCCTCTTCAAATAAACCTTGCAAAATAAGAGAGAAAAGGCATAAATATGGTACCACAAGTAATATAACAGCCCAAAAAGCAATAAATATCAACATGAAAGCATGATGCAAAATGGACGTATCACCCATCATCTACTTACTACTTCCCAATGCCTTCCTCTAGGCCCAAATAATGGTGATGTGTTATGTAGTCGACGTTCACATAACACCACTAGAGGAAAAACAACATACAACACATCAAAATATCAAACGAATACTAAATTCACATGACTATTATTAGCATGACTTATCACATGTCCTCAGGAACAAAAGTAACTACTCACAAAGCATAATCATATTCATGACCAGAGAGGTAATGAGTAGCATCAAGGATCTGAACATAAACTCTTCCACCAAGTAATCCAACTAGCATCAACTACAAGGAGTAATTAACACTACTAGCAACCTTACAAGTACCAATAGGAGTCGCAAGACAAAGATTGGTTACAAGTGATGAACTAGGGTTTGGAGATGAGCTGGTGCTGATGAAGATGTTGATGGTGATGAGTCCCCTACGATGAGAGGAGTGTTGGTGATGACGATGGCGACGATTTCCCCCTCCGGGAGGGAAGTTTCCCCGGCACGATCGTCCTACCGGAGCTCTAGATTGGTTCTGCTCAAGTTCCGCCTCGTGGCGGCGGCAAATCCATGAAAAAGCTTCCTCTTGATTTTTTTTCCGGACGAAACCCTTCATATAGATAAAGAGGGGGGCCAGTGGGCCAGCAGGGAGCACACAAGCTCCCTAGGCGCGACCAGGGGGGTGGCCGCGCCTACCAGGCTTGTGGCCACCTGGTTGCGCTCCTGTGGCACTTCTTCGGCCCAGTATATTTTATAAATCCAGGAAAAAAATCATCGTTGATTTTTACGGCGTTTGGAGTTGCGCAGAATAAGTATCTCAAACTTGCTCCACTTTCAGGCCAGAATTCCAGGTGCCGGCATTCTCCCTCTTCATGTAAACCTTGAAAAATAAGACAGAAAAGGCATAAGTATTGTACCGTGAAGTGAAATAACAGCCCAAAAAGCGATAAATATCAACATGAAAACATGATGCAAAATGGACGTATCAACTCCCCCAAGCTTAGACCTCGCTTGTCCTCAAGCGGAAGCCTAGCTCAAGAAATATGTCCACATGTTTAGGGAGAGAGGTGTCGACAAAACAAGATATGAACATGCAGGCATCATGATGATGATCAAAACAGCAATACCAACATATAATATCTCATACTAAAGTGACAATTCCTTCACAAAGTAAAGTATGGATAAAGAACCTTACCGAGAAGTAACAACCGATAGCCTTTAGTCATTGAAGCAATTGCAATTTATCACAATATCAGAAAGAGTCAAATAAGAGCTTGTAAAGCAAACCCACATACTCAATCATCCTTTCTTTCTCTACAACTGCTACAACTCACGTGGTACTCATGAGATCAAAGTTTCAGCTCGACACAGAGAAAGATAGGGGCTTATAGTTTTGCCTCCCAACCGTTTACCTCAAGGGTAATGTCAACAATAATAATTCATGAATATTTATGTCACGCCCAAGATGCGACCCTATCCTCAATTTGGCACGAAGGCCTCGTCAGGGATAGAAGCGCATCTCGTCGTGTCGCAAGAATGGATATCGTTACAAGTACATGTACTGAAAAGAAGAGATATATATACAGAATTGGCTTAAATCGCCACAAGCTACATCAGAGTCACATCAGTACATTACATAATCATCAAGAGTAAGAGCAGGGTCCGACTACGGACGAAAACAAACGAGAAAAGAAGAACAACGTCCATCCTTGCTATCCCAGGCTGCCGGCCTGGAACCCATCCTAGATCGATGAAGAAGAAGAAGAAGACGCAACTCCAAATGTACAATCAACGTGCTCGCGTCAAGTAACTTTTACCTATACCTGCAACTGGTGTTGTAGTAATCTGTGAGCCACGGGGGACTCAGCAATCTCATTTCCAAAGGTATCAAGACTAGCAAAGCTTAATGGGTGAGACATGGTTAAGTGGTGAGGTTGCAGCAGCGGCTAAGCATATATTTGGTGGCTAAGTTACGAGTACAAGAAGTAAGAGGGGGAAGATCTACGCATAGCGGACGTGAACTACAGATGATCAAAAGAATGATCCTGAACACCTACCTACGTCAGACATAACCCCACCGTGTCCTCGATCGGAGAAAGAACTCACGAAAGAGACAGTCACGGTTACGCACACAGTTGGCATGTTTTAATTAAGTTAACTTCAAGTTATCTAGAACGTTTCCACGTTGCCACATAACCGCGGGCACGGCTTTCCGAAAAGATTTAACCCTGCAGGGGTGCTCCAACTAGTCCATCACAAATTACCACAAGCCGCATAGAAATCCTCAATCACGAAGCTCGCGATCTCGTCGGATTCCCTAGTGGAAAACCTCAACTCTGAGATTACCCAAAGCATCACCGGAATCCCGATGCACAAGATATCTCGTCAAAGGTAAAACTAATCCAGCAAGGCCGCCCGGCATGTCGACAATCCCGATAGGAGCCGTGTATCTCGTTCTCAGGACACGACGGATAAGCGAAGCGTACGAGTGACAAACCTCGAGTTTCCTCGCGGTGGCCCCGCACGGTGCTCTGTTTTGGACGAGCACCATCAGCACTGGCCCTCCCTGTATTATGTAGAATTACTCCTCGGGTAGCGCTAACTCCCTATGCATTTCAATTTAACAGAATTATTATGTTGGGAAAATGTAGTACCAATGTTGGGCCTTGCCAGACCAGCTTTAATCTAAAACGAATTATCAAGGGGGTACCCATAACAACCCCAATCGTGTTAGGAGCGCTCATTTATGGAACATAACACCGGTAGCCGAAACTAAGGGGGCAAAGGTGGAACAAAACACCAGGCTAGAAAGGCCGAGCCTTCCACCTTTTTACCAAGTATATAGGTGCATTAAATTAAATAGCATTAATATGGTGATATGACAAGGAACCCATGTAATCACATGGAAGCATGTGCACCTGCAACTAGCAACGCTATCAACAGGGTTAAGCAAGCAGTAACATAGCCAATCAGTGGTTTGCTAGGTCGAACAGGTTGAAGGTTATCATGGCATTGTTGAGAGGCTGATATTTAACGTGTGGTAGGCAACGAGACATAAACGATAGAAACGGTAAAACTAGCATGGCAATGATAGTAATGGTATCTGGGGAAATGGTCATCTTGCCTGAGATCCCGCTTGGAAGAAGAATGAATCCGTGAAGCAGACAAACCGACGTAGTCGAACGGGTCCTCACAATCCGACTCGCTTGTGGAACTCTATCGAGATGAAGCAAACCGGAAACACAAATCAACACACGATATTCACCACACGATGCAAGACACATATGATGCATGAACGGTCTAATGCAAGGCATGACAATCACAACAATCAAACACTACACATTAAGTGAAGCTCGATATGCAACGAGTTGCATATCGATTTGCATATCGACGAAACTCCACGTTGAATTATTTAGTTCACTCCCGTTCAAGTACTCGTCTATATTAAATGTTGTTAAACATGGCACGAGGGTGAAGGACAAATTAATCTACCTAGCTAGGCAATTTAAATGAGACCGGAAACGACATATAGCATCTCCGAAATGACCCCACGTGTTAAATCTTAATTCTATCCAGATTTGTCCTAATCACATTTTAGGTTTGTTAAACGAAAAAAAAACAAAGTGGTTCACGTGATTATACTCGTCGTTCTGCACCATTTACATATATGGCTCATCTCCAACGAAGCTACGGTTGAAAGGTTATAGACGTTTCAATATGATGGCATTTGTGCACTTATGCATGATTTGTTTAACCACTAAATACGTTGGGACAAGAAAGAAGACTACATGGCCAAAAACACTGCATTGGACAAGTCCATTCAGAGATGTGGACCAAACAGCTAAGCGTATGTGTGTGCTAAAAAATGAAAAACATGGCAAAATTGGGGTACATGGGAATTGAACCCAAGACCCCCTAGATGCAACCATGGTAGGCTAACCAATGGGGCTAGCAACCAAATCTGTTCAATCTTCTCGCTAGAACTAATTGAACTCAGAGTAACCAACCTTGGTTTGCAAAACAACAGCCAAAAGGGCAATATAAATAGGGGCAGATGGGATTCGAACCCCAGATCCCTCGCTTGGAAAGTGAGTGCGCTACCAACTCGGATGAGTAAGGCTGGGTGTTAAATTACTGCCCATATTCCACAAATACAAGAAAAACGTAGGCCTTCTTCCCCACGAACACAAACAGGTAATGAACCTACAGAACTGGCGGCTACAGACCTTGGAGTGCGGGACCGGTCGGGGATGGCGCGAGCGGAGGGGGGTTCGAGGGCCGGCAGGTCTATGGCGGCCTCGGGTCCAGGCAGGTGAGGTGGACCCATGGAGGTGAGGTCCCGCGGGCTCCCATGGTTCCCTGCAGCAACAAGAAGGAGAGAGAGAGATGAGAGGAAAAGCAGGGGTGGCAGCTCGGGGGAAACCCTGATCCATCCAGCGGGTGGCTCGGGCGCTGGCTGGAACTTCGCTCGTGGTCGAGGCCAGGGCTTCAGTCGCTGGCAACAGTGCTCTGGCATTCCAGCCGATGAGGCCAATGGGATGGAGATGGAGGCGCGGCCTGGTCGAGGAGAAGAACGGCGCGGGAGGAGGTTGAGGTGCTCCTGGATGGCGTCGGCAGGGAGGACTCAGGCTGGAACCAGACAACCACGGAGGAGGCCATGGCACTGGTAGCCGAAGCCATCGGAGCTGGGCGCGAGGAGCTGCTCCCCTGGTGTTGGCGGTGCTGGTCGGGAGGGAAACATGGGGAACCAGAGGAGAGATCAAGAGTGGAGGGGGTCATGCTAGGGTTGGAGGGTTTTTTTTGGATGATTTTCGACCCTCCGATTACGATCGGATGGTCCGATAGAATAGGTTGGTAAGGTGGGCTGTAGTGGGCTGTGTTAGAGAGGCTTGGTGGGGATGAGAGGGAGACTAGTGGCCCGTGGCACGAGTTTACAAAAAAAGAAAACACTGAACGCCCGACAATTAAACCGGCTATAGTTCCGCTATATAATAAATGGTACGGGCATCAAACGAGCTCCGATTGCGACAAAAATTGACAGGCGGCCTACCTACATCTAAATAAGACCGCACGCCAAGTTTCAACTCAATCTGAGAATATTTTCCAGACACTTTTGAAAACAAATATTTAAACGTTGTCGCGGGCACGTGCGTGTGCGGTCGGACTCAGAACGGACAACGTCGAGAACCGGCAACTACTAACGGATGCAAGTTTTGAAGACGGGCGGCAACGGAATGCCGATGCAATGCTGATGATGCGCATGATGCGATGATGATGCGACCAAAGAAAACAGACACATGACGAAAACGGAAAGAAAGGGGAATCTTCTGGAATATCGGCATCGGGTTGTCACAACTCTCCTACACTACAAGAGGATCTCGCCCCGAGATCCAAGAATGAAAGGGGGAGAGGATGAGATAGAACAAGAGGTAAAACTTTAGTCGCTTCTTTGACAAACAAGTGAGACCAACGATCCTTGAAGGTTGCAAAGAGATGAGGACTGATATGAGAAAGAAGCAAGAATTCACGGAAAATTTCGGCAGCACTTCGGTAGGAAAATGGGACAAAAAAATTCAAAAAGATAGGAGAAATAGACAATATTCACAACAAACAAGTAAATAGAACAAGGGAATACCATGATCTTGGTAGAACAACAAGATTGACCCAAAAGAGCAACAACACAAAGCCTCCGGAACAAGAGAATATGAAGTAGCTCGAGCGGAAGAAGAGAATGAAGAAAAGAATGACAACTACCATCACAATAGAATTGAAGAGCCTCCGGTCATAGAATTGACATAGTAGTTGGAAAACCAACAACGAAAAGAACAAGATAGTAGTGGGCTTATGAAAATCATCTCAACAAATATGAGGTGACAACCAGCCACTAAAAGAAACAAGGATTGATTGGGAGAAGCAAGATATGAACAATTTCTTACACCAAGAGGATACATTGAGAACTTGGATTAAAGACAAGCACCATGATAGCAACTATCCATAGGAAAAGATTTAGGTGAAATCCAAACCAAGATAGCTCAATGAAGAAACCATGGGTTGCAAATATCTCATGATCATATAATTGGTGGGTTTAATTATCTCATATTTGAAAGGAATTCTCTTCGAGACTCCTACACTAACAAGAATGATGTAATACCACCTCAAAGGATAAAGGAAGAACAATTGCGCATATAAATGCAAGAGAAAGGATACTTGAGGTTCTCCAACAAGAATCTTGAAGAACATTTGATAAAGGATTGAAACCTTGAAGAACCACCATGAAGGACCTCCGTATACAAATGAATGATGCAAAGATATGAAGGTAGAAGGAATAAGATTATGACCTTGCCAAGATTTAGATGAAGCCTCACAAAGAGATACTGATAGACTTGGAACTTCGGAAAAGAAAGATAAGAACACTTGAGAAAAGAATTGATATCATGAGCCCTCCGGAAGAAGAATTGAGATTACTATGAACAAGAATAAGAATTATGTTATGCTTATCCTTCATCAAGTTAAATTGATGACAAGCAACGGATCTAGCATACCACTTATTCTTCTAGAAATGAATCTTGAAGAGGCAGAAAGATAAGCACCACTTGAGGCAAAATTGAAGGAAGCACCGGTAAGAATTCACAATCGAATGGGAACACCACGAATTAATGGAGATGCATGAGAATGAAGAGATCATGATCCACCTAACAGAAAACTTGAGGCACCGGATAATCGAGAGACGAACGAAGAGACAACAATTGAGGAGAATTGAGGATGAAAGCTGAAAGCTGAGAACGAAAAAGTCTTCTGAAATGATGGCCTTCGGAGGATCGAGAATGAAAACAACTCACAAAAGCACCAGATAGCAAGAAAAAGGGATTACTCATGATTAGAACAAATAAGATAATGCCACCAAGCTGAAAAGATAAATCTTCAAGAGAATGAACCAAGATTGAGAGAAACACCCCTTCGAATTGCAAGCTGAGAATGATGATGAGAAAAACAACACCAAGAATACTGAGACACTCCGGAATAATGAACAATGAAAGGTTGAGCCAAATATGAGAATTAATTCCAATTGATCTTGGAGAAGGGATATGACTGATGAAATTCATACTTACGTCATAGCTGAAAAGAATTAATGATCTCCGGAAAGATTACAAGAGCTATATAAGATCCTGGGAAAAACCTGTGGGTTATGGGCCCACTAAAAGAAACCACCGTTGAAAAGATTGCTAGAACGAGAGATATTGCACCGGTATAAGAAAACAAGATGAGGTTAGCACCTCGAAATAACTGAAGGATTGAAAACCAGAACTTCTAAAATATTTTCAACACTCCGAATAGAAAAGAGATGAATAAACAAGATAGGCTGATAAAAATCTCCAACATAGGAAAGAATTGCAAGGATGAAAAGGATACGATGACACGGATAATTGAATTGAATTCACTGGAAAAGATGACCAAATTGAATAAAGATGAACACGAAGCTCCTCAAAATCTTCACAATGAATCACCGGATGAGACATGGAAGAAAATATAGCGGAAGCACAATGAAATGAATGCGCTTGGATGAAAATTGAATCACCGAAGAAAAGGGTGGGAGGGCAGGAAAAACAAAGACATCTTGAGACAAATGAGAGAAATCCGGAAAGAATTCAGAGAATGATCTTGCAAAATTGGAGAGATTTGACTCCACTTGGAGAGAAACACACCGGTTGAAAAAGAACTAACATGACGACTCCGGTTGACAAGAATTGACAAGAGAATTGATTAAGCAAAAGGATTAGCACTCTCATATGAATATGAGAACACTACTTTAGAGAAGATCTGAAATCACCACTTGACAATGAAGCAACACGAATTACCATAATCAACAAAACAAAGGATGAGGCTTATGAAACAAGCCAGAACAAACTCATGAGAAAGATTTCATCTGATATTTTCGTGGACAAGATCGCACGGGCTCGATTTTACAGTAGCCATCAAGTGCAAGGCAGTGCACCCGACATACGAAGCGTCCCCGAGTCGTAGCAAGCTACAAGGACTCTTTAAGACACAACGTGTACCGTTGTAAGTCGACCGTGAACAAACGAATCCACTAGATGTCGAACCCCAACCTAACATCATGCATTTGTTAGAAGATTGTCCTATAAGCAACTACTAGAATTCCCACCTATGAATTCCCGAAATATCTGGTCATGCAATCTGGTACACGGATACAAGGAGTAATATCACACAACTCCTATACTAACCCGTCACCTGTATCACATTCGTCAACACACAACCAGAATCTCGGACCTTCATCTACAATAGACCCTCGTGATCACAACGATACAAAGTATGGCAGTACTCCCGAACAATCTGCACCAGTACTGGGGACATCGGGGTTATCTCGCCACTACTAGTATTGAAGCAATTACGAACATCCTTCGTCCAGAGGTATTAAGAAATATGAATGATAACGATGTGCTCAAGAATCCCCTGGAGCTCAACTCCCCTGAAACTTAGAGCAGATAGGAGGCACCAAGACAGAACTCCGTCACATCGGCATCATATAGATTCCAAAAATATCCGCGTGATCCTAAAAAAATTGAGTGGGAAGAGGAGTAGAGTAAATTATTACGTCAAGATTCCTCACCAGAGCATAGGAGAGGAGAAAAAAGAATCCTACTCTCCGATATATAACTGGACTCAAATAGTTTTTCACTACACTCGACTCGGCCAAGTTCGATCAATCAAGGGGGCTCCTAGGTCGGTCCTTGCTCTGATACCAACTCGGATGAGTAAGGCTGGGTGTTAAATTACTGCCCATATTCCACAAATATAAGAAAAACGCAGGCCTTCTTCCCCACGAACACAAACAGGTAATGAACCTACAGAACTGGCGGCTACAGACCTTGGAGTGCGGGACCGGTCGGGGATGGCGCGAGCGGAGGGGGGGTTCGAGGGCCGGCAGGTCTATGGCGGCCTCGGGTCTAGGCAGGGGAGGTGGACCCATGGAGGTGAGGTCCCGCGGGCTCCCATGGTTCCCTGCAGCAACAAGAAGGAGAGAGAGATGAGAGGAAAAGCAGGGGTGGCAGCTCGGGGGAAACCCTGATCCATCCAGCGGGTGGCTCGGGCGCTGGCTGGAGCTTCGCTCGTGGTCGAGGCCAGGGCTTTAGTCGCTGGCAACAGCTGTTCTGGCGTTCCAGCCGATGAGGCCAATGGGATGGAGATGGAGGCGCGGCCTGGTCGAGGAGAAGAACGGCGCGGGAGGAGGTTGAGGCGCTCCTGGATGGCGTCGGCAGGGAGGACTCAGGCTGGATCCAGACAACCACGTAGGAGGCCATGGCACTGGTAGCCGAAGCCATGGGAGATGGGCACGAGGAGCTGCTCCCCTGGTGTTGGCGGCGCTGGTCGAGAGGGAAACATGGGGAACCAGAGGAGAGATCAAGAGTGGAGGGGGTCGTGCTAGGGTTGGAGGTTTTTTTTTGGATGATTTTCGACCCTCCGATTACGATCGGACGGTCCGATAGAATAGGTTGGTAAGGTGGGCTGTGTTAGAGAGGCTTGGTGGGGATGAGAGGGAGACTAGTGGCCCGTGGCACGAGTTTAAAAAAAAGAAAACAGTGAACGCCCGACAATTAAACCGGCTATAGTTCCGCTATATAATAAACGGTACGGGCATCAAACGAGCTCCGATTGCGACAAAAATTGACAGGCGGCCTACCTACATCTAAATAAGACCGCACGCCAAGTTTCAACTCGATCTGAGAATATTTTCCAGACACTTTTGAAAACAAATATTTAAACGTTGTCCCGGGCACGTGCGTGAGCGGTCGGACTCAGAACGGACAACGTCGAGAACCGGCAACTACTAACGGATGCCAGTTTTGAAGACGGGCGGCAACGGAATGTCGATGCAATGTTGATGATGCGCATGATGCGATGATGATGCGACAAAAGAAAACAGACACACGATGAAAACGGAAAGAAAGGGGAATCTTCTGGAACGTCGGCATCGGGCTGTCACAATTTACATCCAAGTTGACACATGAATATAGATCTTTCCCTAGCATATGACATTAGCCAGGATAAAGGCGAAATAAGGAATTGGTGAAGATCACCATGACTCTTTCAAGGGCAAAAAGTAAAGGTATAAGATAGGCCCTTCGCAGAGGGAAGCAGAGGTTGTCATGCGCTTTTGAGGTTTGGATGCGTGTCCTCTTAGTGCGGAGGAATGTCACTTTATATTGCCTCCTGTGATAAAGAACTTTATTATGCAGTCTGTCGCTTTTATGTCTTCCTCATCACAGGTTCGTACAAAGCTTATTTTCCACACAATAATAGATCATACATATTAGGGAGCAATTTTTATTGCTTGCACCGATGACAACTTACTTGAGGGAACTTATTCAATCCATAGGTAGGTATGGTGGACTCTCATGGCAAAACTGGGTTGAAGGTTTATGTATGCACAAGTAGTATCTCTACTTAGTGCGGGAGTTTTTGGCTAATATGAGGTGGAAGCAACCGTCACATGCTAAGGGATCTCTAATCATATAACATTGTTCAGAACCAAGCAAACACAATTCATTATGTTGTCTTCCTTGTCCAACATCTACTTCTAGGCATGTAATAGTTTAGTGAGTGTTCACAATCATAGACGGTGTCAGAGATGATATATTTATATGTGAACCTCTCCTTCTTTATCACTTCCTATTAATTGCAACAATGACCAAGGTCTACGTTTGTCTACCCTCAACAAGTTTCAATCATCATTCTTTTTATATGTGAAGCCATCACTTCCCATAAGATAATTACATGATCTTTCATGCTTTTGTTCTTTTCTCACCCTTTTGATCATGGCAAGAGGCAAATCCCTTCAACTAAGACACTCTTTAATATATGGCTCACGAGCTCGAATACATCGGGGGTGACACAAAGCAAAACTCAAGACTAAAACACTAAGACTTTTATTCTACTAGAGAAAGAGAAAACTGAAAAGGAACAAACTAAAACAAAGGTAAAGGCAAAAGATGTGATGGTGATACGATACCAGGGCAACTCCCCCAATCTTGGCACAAGCCAAGGGGATTGCCCATACCCATACTCAGTGGTCTTCCTTTGAGGTGATGGTGGTGGAGTTGTTGGAGAGGTCTTGAGCTTGTTTAATTTCCACTTGAGCATAAAATTCTGCTCCCTCAAATCATCATTTTCCTCTTCAAGTTTCAACACCCTTTGGCATAATTCCTACTTACTCTCCTGCAAGAAACGAGAAGGGATAAACAAAGTCTTAGGCTTCTTCCTTGAGTCAGGGAGGCTCGACTTCTTGAACTCCACATGCGTGTGTCCAGGTTGAGGTAGAGGAGCCTCCTCTTCATCGGAACTTGTTTGTTCCTTCCCCTTGGGATCATAATCTTCTTCCTCATAAGTGGCCCACCATAAGGATCCAAGTCCCCATAGACCTTGGGGTCAACAAGGTATTCTGCCACATAGCTTTCCCCCTCTGAATCTTGAGAAGACATCTTGCCCTAAATCTGCGGCAGAAAACAGGCTCGAAAAGAAAATAGAGGAAATCTGCGTGATACAAAGATCACACCCTTTGGGAGAATATATAATGATTTTTTTCCAGACCAGAAGGAGTACTCCGCATGAAAATGGAGTCCGGGAGGCGCACGAGGTGGCCACAAGGCCCCCAGGCGCGGCAAGGGGGTGGGCCCGCGCCTGGCAGGCTTGTCGCCTCCTCGCGCGCTTTCCGGACTACTTCCAATTTTTTATTTTTTCAAATATTCCAAAATGGAGAAAAATTCCTACTGGAAAAGTTTTGGAGTCTGTTTTCTTACCGAATCACATACTCTTCGTTTTCGGAGTCTGAAACAGGCTGATAAATATCCCTTAGGTATTCTTCCGGAGTTATGTTATTGATAATATTGCTTTCAACATTTATGGGAGTACCTAAGATATAATGCTTGATTCTCTGCCCATTTACAACTCTCGGACAATTACCTTTCGTGTTGTTGATCTTGATAACACCGGAACGATATACTTCCTCAACAACATAGGGACCTTCCCATTTAGAGAGAAGCTTGCCTGCAAAGAATCTTAAACGAGAGTTATATAGCAAGACATAATCACCTACATTGAACTCACACTTTTGTATCCTCTTATCATGCCACCTCTTAACCTTCTCTTTGAACAACTTGGCATTCTCATATGCCTGAGTTCTCCATTCATCAAGCGAGCTAATGTCAAATAACCTCTTCTCACCAACAAGTTTGAAATCAAGGTTGAGATCTTTGATTGCCCAATAAGCTTTATGCTCTAGCTCAAGAGGTAGATGACATGCTTTACCGTACACCATTTTGTACGGAGACATGCCCATGGGATTCTTATAGGCAGTTCTATAAGCCCACAGTGCATCATCGAGCTTCTTAGACCAATTCTTTCTAGACCTATTGACAGTCTTTTGCAGAATTAGTTTGATTTCTCTATTGCATAGCTCTACTTGACCACTGTACTGAGGGTGATAGGGAGACGCAATTCTATGGTTGACATCATACTTAGCAAGCGTTTTACGCAAAGCACCATGAATGAAGTGTGAACCATTGCCGGTCATTAGATATCTAGGGACTCCAAATCTAGGGAAAATAACTTCTTTAAGCATCCTGATAGAGGTGTTGTGATTAGCACTACTAGTGGGGATAGCTTCTACCCACTTAGTGACGTAATCAACAACAACTAGGATGTGAGTATACCCGTTGGATTTTGGAAAAGGTCTCATATAATCAAAGCCCCACATATCAAATGGTTCAATGACAAGTGAATAGTTCATAGGCATTTCCTGACGTTTACTGATATTACCAATTCTTTGACATTCGTCACAAGACAAGACAAACTTACGGGCATCCTTGAAGAGAGTGGGCCAATTGAAACCTGATTGCAATACCTTGTGTGCAGTTCTATCTCCCGCATGGTGTCCTCCGTAGGCCTCGAAGTGACACTTCTGTAGGATATGTCCCTCTTCATGTTCACGTACACAATGTCTAATAACACCATCTACTCCTTCCTTATAAAGGTGAGGATCGTCCCAAAAGTAATGTCTCAAGTCAAAGAAGAATTTCTTCTTTTGCTGGTATGTGAAACTAGGTGGTATATATTTGGCAACGATATAGTTTGCATAATCAGCATACCACGGTGCACTACGTGAAGTATTGATGACATTCAATTGCTCATCAGGAAAGCTATCATCAATAGGTTGTGGGTCATCAAGAATGTTCTCCAACCTAGACAAGTTATCTGCTACTGGGTTATCAGCACCCTTCCTGTCGACAACGTGCAAATCCAATTCTTGTAGCAAGAGAACCCATCTGATAAGTCTAGGTTTAGCATCCTTCTTCTCCATGAGGTACTTAACAACAGCATGATCAGTGTGAATAGTGACTTTGGAATCAACTATGTAAGACTTGAACTTTTCACATGCAAACACAACTGCTAAAAGTTCCTTTTCCGTAGTAGCATAGTTTCTTTGGGCACTGTCTAGAGTTTTACTAGCGTAGTGAATGACATTCAACTTCTTATCAACTCTTTGCCCTAGGACAGCACCAATAGCATAATCGCTAGCATCACACATGATTTCAAAAGGTAAGTTCCAATCAGGTGGTTGAACAATAGGTGCAGTTATCAAAGCCTTCTTAAGTATTTCGAAGGCTTCCTCACAATCATCATCAAAAAAAGGAATATCCTTTTGCAAGAGATTGGTAAGAGGCCTAGAAATCTTAGAGAAGTCTTTAATGAACCTTCTATAGAAACCAGCATGACCAAGGAAACTTCTTATACCTTTGATATTTGTGGGGTATGGCATTTTCTCGATTGCATCAACCTTAGCCTTATCGACTTCAATACCTCTTTCAGAAATTTTATGTCCTAAGACGATGCCTTCATTAACCATAAAGTGGCACTTCTCCCAATTCAAGACAAGATTGGTATCTTTACATCTCTGCAAGACTCGATCAAGGTTGCTGAGGCAATCATCAAAAGAAGACCCGTAAACGGAGAAGTCATCCATGAAAACCTCGACAATCTTTTCACAAATGTTAGAGAATATAGCCATCATACATCTTTGAAAGGTGGTAGGTGTATTACATAAGCCAAAAGGCATGCGTCTATAAGCAAAGGTACCGAAAGGGCAGGTGAAAGTGGTTTTCTCGTGATCAGATTGTGCAGCTCGTATTTGGGAGAAACCAGAATAACCGTCTAGAAAGGAGAAGTGTGTGTGTTTAGATAGTCTTTCTAGCATTTGGTCGATAAAAGGAAAAGGGTAATGATCTTTCCTAGTGGCTTTATTCAATTTCCTAAAATCGATCACCATCCTATAGCCAGTAATAATCCTCTGTGGGATTAATTCATCCTTATCATTAGGGACAACGGTAATGCCTCCCTTTGTTGGGGCATAGTTTATGCCTAAGTAATTTTGGTGATTGATGACAGTACCGTACAAGACTAACCGTGTGTGTGTTAAGGTTTCAGATAACACACGTCAACGGCACAAGACGACACGTCTCCTCTCTCATGGAACGGAAGCACATCGCTCTCTACGATTCTCTTTATTTGAGTCATAGGAAAGCCGTACTATTAAGAGGGGATCCGTAGTGGAAAGGTTTGGGTGGAATCTATCTTTGCACACGCACACTTCATTCCCCCTTTCCTTTATCTTTGGAGCGGCCCTCGCCACTTTGTTTCTCGCATCTTTGCAAAATGGTCCCCAGTGGTAGTACCGCTCGTTCTAGCGGTAGTACCGCTGGACTGCTAGCGGTAGTACCACTTCAGCCAGCGGTAGTACCGCTAGCTGGTGGTAGTACCGCCTCTGGCCAGCGGTAGTACCGCTCCAGGTGCTTTGTTCCACCTACCTAGCGGTAGTTCGTGGACGGACCTCTTTGCGAAGACTTTCTTGGCGGTAGTAGTGCTTTTGCACTACCAAGGGGCCAGCGGTAGTACAACTGGTGTCAGCGGTAGTACCGCTGGAGTCCCAGCGGTAGTACCGCTGCATCCAGCGGTAGTACCGCCAGGCGGCGGTAGTACCGCCCCTGTTCAGCGGTAGTACCGCTGGAGTGCCAGCGGTAGTACCGCTGCAGGCAGCGGTAGTACCGCTGGAGCTCGGGCAGAGAGTAGGAAAATGGTCTGATTTTCCCCCCTACTATATAAAGGGTTCTTCTAGCTGAGGAACTCTATCTCTTACCTATCTAAGCTCCATTGCTGCGCCCCAAGCTCAAAAGTGCCCGATCTCTCTCTCTAGCCAATCAAACTTGTTGATTCTTTAGGGATTGGTTGAGAAGGCCTAGATCCACACTTCCACCAAGAGAAAAGTTGATTCCCCCACCAATCCCTTGCGGATCTTGTTACTCTTGGGTGTTTGAGCATCCTAGACGGTTGAGGTCACCTCGAAGCCATATTCCATTGTGGTGGAGCTTCGTGGTTTAGTTGGGAGCCTCCAAGCTTTGTGTGGAGTTGCCCCAACCTTGTTTGTAAAGGTTCGGTAGCCGCCTTCAAGGGCACCTATAGTGGAATCACGGTACCTTGCATCGTGCGAGGGCGTGAGGAGAATACGGTGGCCCTAGTGGCTTTTTGGGGAGCATTGTGCCTCCACACCGCTCCAACAGAGACGTACTTCCTGTCAAAGGGAAGGAACTTCGGTAACACATCCTCGTCTCCATCGGTTCCACTTGTGGTTATCTCTATCCTTTACTTTGTATTTACTTATGCTTGTGATTATATCTTACTTGTCTTAATAGCTCTCGTTGTTAGCTTCTATAGGGTTCACCTCATTATCATATTATTTGTGAACCCGTATAGTGTTTACCTTAACTTGCTAAGATTAATTAAAAAGTGGTCGTTGTCTATTCACCCCCCCCCCTCTAGCCAACCATATCGATCCTTTCAATTGGTATCAGAGCCACGTCTCTTTATTAAGGGTTTAACCACCCGAAGAGTATGGAAGGCGGAGAGGAAGTTAACCATGGGCAACCCGAAAACATGACTTGACTTTGGTCACAAGGGACAACTTGAATACGGCTATGGCAGCCCTCAAGACGTCCTTGACGAGTGAAGTCAAGACCATGCTTAAAGAGTTAATTGAGGGCCTTAAAGGTTCACCCGAACCGGCTTTAGTGGTTAAACCCACCATCCCCGATTCGGAGGCCAACTCCTCTAAGGAAGCGGCTAAAGATATGCGACCTACTTCATCTCACGAAAAGGATGGGACTGGAACATATGCCTCAGTTCCACCCTCCATGGTCTATGGAGGATCCGTTCCCGCACCTCGTCTTAATCCTGTTGGTCCTCCTCCTAAGCTTGTGAAAGGTGACTTTGCTAACTGGGTATTTTCTATTAAGTCTCATTTGAATCACAGCTCAACAAACTTGTGGAGAATTATCGAGCAAGGATATTATCCTCATGACCCAAGCAACCTCACTCCAAGAGAAGATGCAGACAACCAATATAATCACTCTGCGTTGTTTATTCTTCAGTATGTTGTGCCACCTGAAGATCTTCCCCACTTACGTCCCTTCACATTGGCCAAGGACTGTTGGGAGCATATTATGGTGTTGTACAAGGGAAGCTCAAGCATTCAACGATCCAACTATGAAGTGATACTTGATAAGGCCGATGAGTTTGTGATGAAGGAAGACGAGGACCCTCGTGATCTCTATCGGAGGGTGACTGCTATTGCTGTGGCACTAAAAGATCATGGGAGTAAGGATGTGGATGATACATGGGTCAAGCGCAAGTTCCTCAAAGCCATCATGCCTTTCAACAAAGCCATGTCATCTGTCATTCGTCAGCGGCTAGACTTCCACTCCTTATCTTCCAGTGAGGTGTTGGATGAGTTCATTGCAATGTCAATCATGAACGAAACAGCCGACAATGCACTTGCTCGTGTTCGATCAAAGACAACTTCACCCAACCTTGCGTTGAAAGCAAGAGAAATGTTTGAAGAAGAAGAAGAAGATGAAGAAGAGGAGAGCTGCCCTGAAGACACAAAGTATGCCTATCATGAGCACATGGCTCTTGCATCAAGGCAATTCTGGGGAAATAAAAGGAACTCAAGACCCACCTTCACCAAGAAAAACTCGAGTGGATTCAAACCCAAACAACGAGTAAGGACATGTTATAACTGTGGCAACGTGAGTCACTTCGTGGCAGAATGTCCCTATGAGAAAAGGGAAGACAACGGAGGCAAGCTCATTCGCAAAGACAAAACCAAATCATTTCCACTCAAGAACAACTTTGTGAAGAAACCTCACCCAAAAGGGATGGTGGCCCTGGAAGAGTATCCTTCCGATGATGATGGTGATGATGATGATACAGTGGCAACGGCAACTGTTGCTATTGCCACTACCTCTCCCCAGAAGGTGTCTCTCTTCAACGCCCCCAACGAGAACCACATCACCAAGTGCCTCATGGCAAAAGGTATCAATCAGGTAACTCCCATCATTAAGACCAACATTGCTTCTGCTCCTTCATTGTTAAATTGTGTTGAAGATAGTGATGTTGGGGAACTTAATGAGCATGATCTTGATAAGTTTCTGTGCACTATTAAGGGAGAACCCCAAGAAGCACTTTGTTTCTCTCTTGGAACAACTGGGTGAGGCCACTGACCTCATTGAGTCTCATGAGGAGACCATCTCCGAGCTCCAAGGACATAGTCGTGACTATGCCGATGAAATTGTCGAATTATCTAGTGCTCTAGAGGAAGAGCGCACTCTTTGTTTGGCTCTTGAGGAGTCATATAACGATGACTGCGCTAAAATGCAAAAGAAACTATATCATGATGTTGTTCTTACTCGCATGCTTAAATCTGAAAAGTATGCTCTTGAGGTTGGCCGTGACAGACTGAAAGAGGAGTTTGATATACTTGACAAGGCTTACAAAGCCTTGAAAGGTGCTTATTTCTCTCTGAAAGAGTCTCATGATCAACTCCAAGCAAAGCTTACCAAGGAGATCTCTACTTGTCCTCCCTTTGTGTTAATTGATAATACTTGTGCAACTAACCCCTGTTGTGAGCATGTTCATCTTGTGGAGGAAAATGCCAAGTTAAAGGAGAAACTTGAGAAGGGCCTTGTGGCATGCAGACAAGGTGGGAAGAGTCTGAACGATCTCTTGAGCACTCAAAAGGGTGTTGTAGGAAAGGAAGGACTTGGACTTACCTCCAAGTCAAAAGGTAAAAGGAAGAACAAGAACAAACGATCTCTCACCCTCATGGACATCTTTGTCAAAGAGGGTGAGGGGACTCAGAAGGTGAATAGGAACAAGGTGGACTATGGGAACCCCAAGAAGGGCAAAACCGTTCCTACTAACACAGCCGGCAAACTCAATTCTTCTTATGTTTTATGTTGTGCTAGTGATGGGCATGTTTATGCCAGATTTGTTGGTTCCTACGATGAAGATATTGAATGGGCTATCTGGGTTCCTAAGACCCTTGTCTCTAACATGAAAGGACCCATTAAAAAATGGGTACCTAAAACCAAGCCTTGATCTATTGCAGGAGTTTGCTTCCGGTGGGGTGTCATGGTTGCTCGATAGTGGAGCAACAAATCATATGACCGGAAGCAAGGACTTAGTGGTGGATGTGCATCCTTCTCCATCTATGCCCACCCATGTCCAATTCGCTGATGCATCCTCGTCAAAGGTATTGGGATTTGGTAAGGTGGTCGTCTCTCAAGATTTATCTATTGAGAAGGCCATGCTTGTTGAGTCACTTGCCTACAATTTACTTTCGGTTCGTCAACTTGCAATTATGGTTTTTTCCACATTCTTTAATATTGACACTGCGGTCCTCCTAAGGAGCAAGACTCTTAAAGTAGCCTATGTTGGACATGTCGAAAATGGTCTTTATGTGGTGAACTTCTCAAAGCGACCCACTAAGACTGCGACATGTTTAATGGCTAAAGTTGACGTGGGCTGGCTTTGGCATCGCCGTTTAGCTCATGTCAATATGAGATCTTTGCAAAGTCTTCTGACAGGGGACCATGTTCGTGGACTAACAAATGTGAGATTTGCTAAAGATCGTGTTTGCAGTGCTTGCATTGAAGGAAAGATTCATGAAACTGCTCATCGTCCAACGACTATTATCTACACTAAGAGGCCATTGGAACTTCTCCATATGGATCTGTTTGGTCCTCCAACATTTGATAGTCTTGGAGGCAGAAAATATTGCTTAGTGATTGTTGACGACTACTCAAGATATACCTGGGTATATTTCTCTAAAAGGAAGAGTGAAACTCAACAAACGGTCATCAACTTTGCTAATGAAGCGCAACGTCAACATGAAGCAAAGATCTTGATGATTAGGAGTGACAACGGCACCGAGTTCAAGAACTACACCCTAGATGAGTTTCTAGGTGATGAGGGAATAAAGCACCAATATTCTGCACCATATACCCCTCAGCAAAACGGCGTGGCAGAAAGGAAGAACCGGACCTTGATAGACGCTGCAAGGACAATGATGGCAGAATTCAAATCTCCATATAACTTCTGGGCAGAGGCCATCAACACAGCATGTCATGCATCCAATCGGCTCTACATCCGCAAAGGCTTGAACAAGACTCTGTATGAGATTCTAACTGGAAACAAACCCAATCTCAAGTACTTCCGGGTATTCGGTTATAAGTGTTTCATTCTCAAAAAGGGAGCACGGTTAGGTAAATTTGATTCTAGAGCACATGAGGGTATCTTTGTTGGTTATGCTACAAACTCTCATGCTTACCGTGTCCTCAACAAGTCCACTGGACTAATTGAGGACACGTGTAACGTAGAGTTTGATGAAAATAATGGCTCCCAAGTGGAGCAAAGTGGTCTTTGTGATATAGGTGATGAAATTCCTCCCGAAGCCATAAGAAGAATGGGGATCGATCAAATACTCCCCATTGAGGAACCCCTTGTGGCCGAAGGAGAAGGACAATGCTCTACTCAAGTGGAGCCATCACCCCCACAAGCCCCATACGCTTCCGATGAACAAAGAGAAGACTCTCAACAAGTTGATCAAGCTCACGGTCAAGATCAATTGCCTAACAATGATGATGTGCCCCATGATATTCAAGCACTACCCCAAGACTCCGAACCTACTCATGATCGAGATCAAGTGCAACCCCGAGATCCAGACCAAGTAGAAGCACAAGATCAAGATCAAGAGCAACCACTAATACAAGATCAAACTAGTGAACCTGCTCAAGTCGAAGGACAAGATGATCAGGAGACTGTCTCACAATTCCCGTCTGGAGCTCCAATAACCGGCTCAAGACGCAAGGGAAAGCAAAAGAAACAAGTCAATGCTCCCCCGTTATCTAATGAAGAATTCTTGGAGCATCGAGCAGCCAAGAATGCGAACAAGCTGAGAGTCAAGTCACATCTTATGAAGAATGTACTTGGTAGTTTAAAAAAGGGAGTATCCACCCGTCAACAGCTTTGGAATTATTGTGAGCATCACGCGTTTGTCTCGTATTGTGAACCTCAACAGGTACAGGAAGCACTCGATGATGAGGATTGGCTTATGGCCATGCACGAAGAACTTAACAACTTCGAGCGCAACCAAGTCTGGGATTTAGTGCCTCGGTCAACGGAGGAACATAATGTCATCGGGACCAAATGGATATTCAAGAACAAGCAAGATGCCAATGGAATTGTGATTCGAAACAAGGCAAGATTGGTGGATCAAGGCTACTCCCAAGTCGAGGGTATCGACTACGATGAAACCTTTGCCCCTGTTGCTCGTTTAGAATCTATTCGCATGTTACTTGCATTTGCTTCTCATCATAACTTCAAATTACAGCAAATGGATGTGAAAAGTGCATTTCTTAATGGTCCTTTGAATGAGTTGGTCTATGTCAAACAACCCCCGGGATTCGAACATCCCAAGCTCCCCAATCATGTGTACAAACTTAATAAGGCACTCTATGGCCTTAAACAAGCCCCACGCGCGTGGTATGAGTATCTTACTGAGTTGTTACAAGATCGTGGGTTTGAAATTGGGAAGATAGATCCCACTCTTTTTACTAAGAGGGTTAAAGGGGATTTGTTCATATGCCAACTATATGTTGATGATATTATCTTTGGCTCTCCTAACATTTCATTCAATGAAGAATTTGCTGCACTAATGACTGAGAAGTTTGAGATGTCCATGATGGGAGAGTTGAAGTTCTTCCTCGGGTTTGAGATTAGACAAGGCCTAGAGGGGACATTCATCAAACAAGCCAAGTACACACAAGACATGCTCAAACGGTTCGAGCTCGAAGATGTCAAGCCGGTCAAGTTCCCCATGCCAACAAGATGCAAGCTTGACAGTGATCCCAATGGTAAAGCAGTGGATCAAAAGGTATACCGCTCCATGATTGGATCCCTCCTTTACCTTTGTGCATCTAGACCGGATATTATGTTGAGTGTAGGGATATGTGCACGGTTTCAATCCGCACCAAAAGAAAGTCATTACATGGCTGTTAAGCGAATCTTTCGATATTTGGCTCATACCCCAAACTTTGGCCTCTGGTATCCCAAAGGAGCAAACTTCAATCTAGTTGGCTATTCTGACTCAGATTGGGCAGGAGATTGTGTGGAGAGGAAGTCAACGTCTGGAGGATGCCAATTCCTTGGTCGCTCTTTGGTAAGTTGGTCTTCAAAGAAGCAGAATTGCGTCTCCTTATCATCCACCGAAGCTGAGTATCTGGCAGCTGCAAGTTGTTGTGCACAATTGCTATGGATGAGGCAGACTTTAAAGGATTATGGTGTCACTTGTGACAAAGTGCCTCTTCTATGTGACAATCAAAGCGCCATCAAGATTTCCCTCAACCCAGTGCAACATAGCAAAACCAAACACATTGATATTCGTCATCACTTCATTCGTGAACATATCAAGATAGGTGATATTGAGGTTCACTTCATCAACACTGAAGAGCAACTTGCAGATATTTTCACTAAGCCTCTAGATGAAGCAAGGTTCCGGGAGTTACGGCATGAGCTAAATATCATTGATTCAAGTAACGTGGATTGAAACTAGGCATATTGTACCTCACTTTGCATTCCATCTTGGCCTAGATGTAGGCATGGACATAGGGGGAGTGTTGTTCTCTTAATGAACTTTCCCTCCCCCCATTATGCATAAATCAATCTAGTCTTTCACTTTAGCCATTGTCAAATGGCACTTGTGCTTCAAAGACGAGCATTGGTCATGAACCCAAGGATAATTCTTCGTGGTGTCATACCATTGTCTCAAACATAGGTGGCCTCGGCCACCGCCCCTCCATCCTTTCTTGCGTATAGAAGAAAGAATATACAATGACAAGTCAGTACATTTTCCTAGATGCTATCTGTTTTTACTCACTTGTCATGTGCCCAAGTTCATCTCTCTTCCTTAGCCGCGTTGCAACATTTACAACGGTACTACCCCCAGGGTAGCGGTACTACCGCCAGGACCCCAGCGGTACTACCGCCAGGGGTAGCGGTACTACCGCCAGGACCCCAGCGGTACTACCGCCAGGATTCCCATCTGACACAACCGGCTAGGAAATTTTTAGGGCAGTCTCAAGGGGGAGCGGTACTACTGCCAGGGGGAGCGGTACTACCGACAGGACCCCAGCGGTACTACCGCTGCATCTGGCGGTACTACCGCCAGGTAGCGGTACTACCGCTAGGTTCTCAGCGGTACTACCGCTGGCCCGTACCCCTTGGGCTATATAAAGGAGGGGGAGCCTGATTTTCTCAGCCTGTTTCTTCTTCCTCGCGGCTCCTCCCTCCCCCAGCCCGAAAACTCCCTGTTTGGATCTCGTTTCATGGAGCTCTTTCTCCCCATTGGTTTGGAAGGGTTGCTCCACCTCTCCTTCCTCCTCCAAGAGCAATGAATCCCGGTAAAGCTCCTCCCTTCTTCTATTTGGTTGATGTTCTTGTTCTAGGGATAGGAGCATTGGGGATTGAATCCATATCTTTGATCTTATGGCTAGTTCTTGGATGGCATGAAGGAGTTGTTTGAGGGGAGTATAGGTCCTATGGATTGTTATTGATGATGTTGCCATGCCCTAGGATTTACTTGTTTTAGATCTAGCACTTGAACTATGTTTGGATTAGATCTAAAACCTGCTCTCTCTTACCTAGGCATGTACTTATTTCATGTTACTAGTGTTCCTCATGCAAAGTAGGGCTGGGGTGGAGTTCTTCATGTTCATATACAGCCCATGCCCTCGTAACGGTTTTTATGTGTCAGATCTGAAAAGTCAAACCCCAGCAGTACTACCGCCCGGGGTAGCGGTACTACCGCTAGGACCCCAGCGGTACTACCGCCCGGGGTAGCGGTACTACCGCTATGACCCCCAGCGGTACTACCGCCAGGGGTAGCGGTACTACCGCCAGGAGAATTCACTATGTATTCCTTTTATGTGATTAGCAACGCGTGTTTATATGTTCTGCGTTTTCAAAGATTCGTTACCTTGACTCTTTTTGTCGCCTCTTTTCGCTGTGTGTTTTGTGTCACAGGTGGCTCTCGCCGTTCGAACCCCCCACGGGACACGCAGTCCAAACAGTATCGCAACCAAGAGGCGCCCGAGGGATCTGCCACCTCAGGCCTGCAACCCAAGAAGCAGTCCTTCAAGAAGGTTGCGCACAAGGATAAGAGGGTCAATGTCCGAACTATGTCCCCCAAGGACTTTCTGCAGTTTCGCACTCAGAATCACTATCTCAACAAGAGGGTTGTGATCAAGGATGTTGACCATGTCTGGGCAAGGGACTAGTGCAGGATCTACCGTGATGTTGTCGCTCATTTCAAGAAAAACTATGTCTCTGTTCAGTGGATTGACCTGGCACATCTTCAGAGGAACATGGACTATTTTGGTGATGCCCTCTCTCTGATTGACAAACTGGGATCAAGGACATCATCACTTACAAGACAGATTTTGATCCCACTGCTGTTGCTCAGTTCTATGTCACGGTCCATTTCTCTCCTGATGCAGAGCGCTCCATGGTGTGGATGACTGGGTCAAAGAAGATGACCGGTACCTGGCATGAGTTCATGCAATTCCTCCACATTGACTTCCAGGGTGCTGACACTCCTCTTGGGCTGCGTCCTCATGCTGCAGCTCCCGCCGATAGGGCCCCCGCAAAGGACAGACTGCAGAAACTTTATCTGAGGAAGGGGGTGCTTCCCAAGCACCTGGACATCATGCATCGGATCTTTCGCAACACCCTCTTCCCTCGCAGTGGTAACTTCGACGAGGTTCATGGCTCCTTGGCTGAGATGCTGCTGCTTTGTGAGGAGGCTATGTCTTAGGAGTTTGCTCAGCTGGATATTTCTGATGTGATGTTCACGAAGCTCTGGAACTGCATCATCATGTGTAAGGTTCCCATCTACGGGCCTTATCTGTTCGCATACATTCGCCATAAGTGGCAAGAGGATTTTCCGGAGGAGCTGCTCTACGCTCAGTCTGACTACATTGTGCACGACCGGATCAGGCTTCGCGTCAAGGACAAATGGGCCAACCCCTCTACTTCCTCTCAGCACATGGATACTGATACAGAGACTACTGCTGACAGAGGAACCGCCTCTCAGTCCCGCTCGTCTGCCATGCCATCTTGGGCTATCAAACTGCAGGACAAGATGAAGACTCTTTTCTGTATGCAGGCCAAGGGTCAGTACCAGACGCACGTGGCTCAAAAGGAGAGCCGCCAGAGGCATAAGCGTGTTCTCAGGACCCTGGATGTGGACATCTCTAGCGGATCAGAGGACGACATCACTCCTGAGGCTACTTGGATGTAGGCTCAAGGATACCAGTGGTCTGGCAATGAGGCAGAAGAGGAGGAGCAGACCGATCAGGAGGGGACAGATGAGTCTGCTGATGCTGAAGATGAGGAGTAGCTACCTGTGGCATTAGGTGTGCCCCTTTTTGGTGTCTTGTGCCAAAGGGGGAGAGAGTCTAGGATTTGCTTTCATATTCGAACTTTGCGTTGCTTTGCTTTATTTCGTGTGGTTTGCTTCGAACTTGGTTTGCCTCTAGTTTGCTATCTTTTGTGAGACATGAACTTATGTGAGATTTATTTCCATCATATGATGTGAGTCATATGCCCCGTATTGTCATATATCTCTATCTTTTTGTTCTCATATTATTCTCTGTGCAAATCCGGTATTGTCATAAATCCACCAAAAAGGGGGAGATTGTTGGGGCATAGTTTATGCCTAAGTAATTTTGGTGATTGATGACAGTACCGTACAGGACTAACCGTGTGTGTTAAGGTTTCAGATAACACACGTCAACGGCACAAGACGACACGTCTCCTCTCTCATGGAACGGAAGCACGGCGCTCTCTACGATTCTCTTTATTTGAGTCATAGGAAAGCCGTACTATTAAGAGGGGATCCATAGTGGAAAGGTTTGGGTGGAATCTATCTTTGCACACGCACACTTCATTCTCCCTTTCCTTTATCTTTGGAGCGACCCTCGCCACTTTGTTTCTCGCATCTTTGCAAAATGGTCCCCAGCGGTAGTACCGCTGCAGCCAGCGGTACTACCGCTAGCTGGCGGTAGTACCGCCTCTGGCCAGCGGTAGTACCGCTCCAGGTGCTTTGTTACACCTACCTAGTGGTAGTTCGTGGACAGACCTCTTTGCGAAGACTTTCTTGGCGGTAGTAGTGCTTTTGCACTACCAAGGGGCCAGTGGTAGTACCGCTGGTGTCAGCGGTAGTACCGCTGGAGTCCCAGCGGTAGTACCGCTGCATCCAGCGGTAGTACCGCCCCTGTTTAGCGGTAGTACCGCTGCATCCAGCGGTAGTACCGCCCCTGTTCAGCGGTAGTACCGCTGGAGTGCGAGCGGTAGTACCGCTGCAGGCAGCGGTAGTACTGCTGGAGCTCGGGCAGAGAGTGGGAAAACGGTCCGATTTTTCCCCCTACTATATAAAGGGTTCTTCTAGCTGAGGAACTCTATCTCTTACCTCTCTAAGCTCCATTGCTGCGCCCCAAGCTCAAAAGTGCCCGATCTCTCTCCCTAGCCAATCAAACTTGTTGATTCTTTAGGGATTGGTTGAGAAGGCCTAGATCCACACTTCCACCAAGAGAAAAGTTGATTCCCCCACCAATCCCTTGCGGATCTTGTTACTCTTGGGTGTTTGAGCATCCTAGACGGTTGAGGTCACCTCGAAGCCATATTCCATTGTGGTGGAGCTTCGTGGTTTAGTTGGGAGCCTCCAAGCTTTGTGTGGAGTTGCCCCAACCTTGTTTGTAAAGGTTCGGTCGCCGCCTTCAAGGGCACCTATAGTGGAATCACGGTACCTTGCATCGTGCAAGGGCGTGAGGAGAATACGGTGGCCCTAGTGGCTTTTTGGGGAGCATTGTGCCTCCACACCGCTCCAACAGAGACGTACTTCCTGTCAAAGGGAAGGAACTTCGGTAACACATCCTCGTCTCCATCGGTTCCACTTGTGGTTATCTCTATCCTTTACTTTGTATTTACTTATGCTTGTGATTATATCTTACTTGTCTTAATAGCTCTCGTTGTTAGCTTCTATAGGGTTCACCTCATTATCATATTATTTGTGAACCCGTATAGTGTTTACCTTAACTTGCTAAGATTAATTAAAAAGTGGTCGTTGTCTATTCACCCCCCCCTCTAGCCAACCATATCGATCCTTTCACCCTTATTAGGGACGCAATGCACCGGACTCACCCAATCACTATGAGCAACATGATAGATAATACCTTCTTCCAGGAGCTTTAGTATTTCTTTTCTTACTACTTCTTTCATCTTAGGATTCAATCTCCTTTGATGATCAACAACTGGTTTGAAATCAGGATCGGTTTTAATCTTGTGCTGGCATAGAGTGGGACTAATGCCCTTAAGATCATCAAGAGTATATCCAATAGCAGTACGGTGCTTCCTCAGAGTTTTTAGTAACTTCTTTTCTTCATGCTCTGAGAGGCTAGCACTAATAATAACATGATATATCTCTTTTTCATCAAGATAAGCATACTTAAAAGTATTTGGCAACTGTTTAAGCTTGAACACGGGTTCACCCTTTGGTGGGGGTGGATCCCCAAGCAGTTCAACAGGCAAATTATTCTTAAGGATAGGATATTGTTCTAAGACAATTCTATCTATCTCATCCCTTTCATCCATATGCATATCATTTTCATGCTCAAGCAAGTATTGCTCTAAGGGATCGGTAGGAGGCACGACAATATAAGCTAAGGCAATAGTTTCATCCTTACTAGGCAACTCTTTTTCATGAGGTTGTCTACCAAACTTGGAGAAATTGAACTCATGTGACACGCCTTCAAAGCCAACAGTGACAGTTTGCTTCTCACAGTCAATATGAGCATTGACGGTATTGAGAAAAGGTCTGCCAAGTATGATGGGACAAAAGCTATCTTGTGCGGTAGCAAGAACGAGGAAATCAGCAGGATACTTCGTTTTACCACACAAAACTTCAACATCCCTAACAATTCCCACACGGCAGATAATATCTCTATTGGCAAGCTGAATAGTGGCATCAATAGGTTCTATCTCAATAGGTGCAATCTCTTCTTTAATTTCATCATATCAGGATTGAGGTATTGCACTAACACTAGCACCCATGTCACATAAACCATGATAGCAATGATCTCCTATCTTAACAGAAACAACAGGCGTGCCAACAACAGGCCTATGTTTGTCTCTAGCGTGAGGTTTATCAATTCTAGCAGCATCTTCACAAAAGTGAATATTATGTCCCTCAACATCGTCGGACAGAAGATCTTTGATAATAGCAATGCTAGGTTCAACTCTAATTTTCTCATGGGGTGTAGGTGTTCTAATGTAGCCTCTACATATCACAGTTGAAGCTTTAGAATGATCCTTTATCCTAACAGGAAAAGGTGGTTTCTCAATGTAAGCACTAGGAACAATAGGATCATTATAGGCAATGACTTTCTCTTCAACTGGATTGGGTTTCACTACATTGACTTCTAAAGGAGGATAATATTTAAACCACTTATCTTTGGAGAGATCAATATGAGCAGCAAAGGATTCAGACAATGAAGCTACTATCTCAGAGTCAAGTCCATACTTAGCGCTAAAGTCACAAAAAGTATTTGTTTCAACAAAGGATTTAACGCAATCAAACTTGAAATTCATACCTGACTCCTTACCTTATTCAAGCTCCCAACCTTCAGAGTTGCGTTTAATTCTCTCCAATAAATTCCATCTGAAGTCAATATCTCTCTTCATAAAAGAACCGGTACAATAAGTGTCGAGCATGGTGCGATCATCATGAGAAAGCCGAGCATAGAAGTTTTGAATGATAATTTCTCTCTAGAGCTCATGATTGGGGCATGAATATAACATTGATTTAAGCCTCCCCCAAGCTTGAGCGATGCTTTCTCTGTCACGAGGCCAAATATTGTAAATATAATTCCGACCATGATGTACTAAATGCATAGGATAAAACTTTTGATGAAATTCCAATTTCAACCGATTGTAGTCCCATGATCCAGTATCATCACATAGCATATACCATGTCAACGCCTTATACTTCAAAGACAAAGGAAATACCTTCTTATTGACCTCATCCTCAGGCAAACATGCAAGCTTAAATAAACCACAAACTTCATCTACATAGATTAGATGCAAGTCTGGATGTGATGTTCCATCTCGTGTAAAAGGATTAGCCAACAGTTTCTCAAGCATACCCGAAGGAATTCAAAGCAAATATTTTCAGTAGGTGCAGAAGGTTGAGGAGCAACTCTTTGTTCTTCCGTTCGAGGTGAAGATACCCCGAACAAGCCCCTCAAAGGATTAGTTTCCATAGTGACAAGTGACAATAAATTTCAGCACACTATATGAATGTTTCCTTACCAAGTTCCACTTACCAAAGGCGCTTCACTCCCTGGCAACGGCGCCAGAAAAGAGTCTTGATGACCCACAAGTATAGGGGATCAATCGTAGTCCTTTCGATAAGTAAGAGTGTCGAACCCAACGAGGAGCAGAAGGATCTGACAAGTGGTTTTCAGCAAGGTAAAATATGCAAGCACTGGAATTATCGGTAACAAGTGATTGTGTGGTGAGATGATTCATAGCAAGAAACAAGTAACAAAAGTAGCAACGGTGC
This sequence comes from Hordeum vulgare subsp. vulgare, assembly GCF_904849725.1. Classification (NCBI taxonomy): domain Eukaryota; kingdom Viridiplantae; phylum Streptophyta; class Magnoliopsida; order Poales; family Poaceae; genus Hordeum; species Hordeum vulgare. The sequence goes on along the minus strand of NC_058520.1, from coordinate 43,312,377 downwards.
AGAAAGGTGGCCCAATACCTCTTGTAGCAAGGGACAAGCCTGGACGAAGTCTTATAGGAGGAAAAGTGCTCCCGAGGACACACGGGAATTTCTGTCATGCTAGTTTTCATCATGTTCATATGATTCGCGTTCGTTACTTTGATAGTTTGATATGTGGGTGGACTGACGCTTGGGTACTGCCCTTACTTGGACAAGCATCCCACTTATGATTAACCCCTCTCGCAAGCATCCACAACTACAAAAGAATAATTAAGACAAAGTCTAACCATAACATTAAACTACTGGTCCAAATCAGCCCCTTATGAAGCAACGCATAAACTAGGGTTTAAGCTTCTGTCACTCTAGCAACCCATCATCTACTTACTACTTCACAGTGCCTTCCTCTAGGCCCAAATAATGGTGAAGTGTTATGTAGTTGACGTTCACATAACACCACTAGAGGAAAAACAACATACAACACATCAAAATATCGAACGAATACCAAATTCACATGACTATTATTAGCATGACTTATCCCATGTCCTCAGGAACAAAAGTAACTACTCACAAAGCATAATTATATTCATGACCAGAGAGGTAATGAGTAGCATCAAGGATCTGAACATAAACTCTTCCACCAAGTAATCTAACTAGCATCAACTACAAGGAGTAATTAACACTACTAGCAACCTTACAAGTACCAATCGGAGTCGCGAGACGGAGATTGGTTACAAGTGATGAACTAGGGTTTGGAGATGAGATGGTACCGATGAAGATGTTGATGGTGATGAGTCCCCTCTGATGAGAGGAGTGTTGGTGATGACGATGGCGACGATTTCCCCCTTCGGGAGGGAAGTTTTCTCGGCAGGATCGTCCTTGCCGGAGTCTAGATTGGTTGTGCTCAAGTTCCACCTCGTGGCGGCGGCGAATCCACAAAAAAGCTTCCTCTTGATTTTTTCCGGACGAAACCCTTCATATAGCAGAAGAGGGGGGCCAGTGGGCCAGCAAGGAGCCCACAAGCCCCCTAGGCGTGGCCAGGGGGTGGCCGCGCCTACCAGGCTTGTGCCCCCCTGGTTGCGCTCCTCTGGCACTTCTTTGGCCGAGTATTTTTTATAAATCCAGAAAAAAGTCATCGTTGATTTTTATGGCGTTTGGAGTTGCGAAGAATAGGTATCTCAAACTTGCTCCACTTCCAGGCCAGAATTCCAGCTGTCTGCATTCTCCCTCTTCATGTAAACCTTGCAAAATAAGACAGAAAAGGCATAAGTATTGTACCGTGAAGTGAAATAACAGCCCAAAAAGCGATAAATATCAACATGAAAACATGATGCAAAATGGACGTATCACCTATATGTATGACCATTGCCTTAGATATCGTCATGACTTTGCGCGGTTCTATCAATTGCTCGACAGTAATTTGTTCACCCATCGTAATATTTGCTATTTTGAGAGAAGCCTCTAGTGAACACTATGGCCCCTGGGTCTACTCCACAACATATTTTCAGCCTTACTCTTTTACTTCGTTGCACTTTTCGCCTTCAGATCTCACTTTGCAATCAATCTTAAAGGGATTGACAACCCCTTTATAGCGTTGGGTGCAAGCTCTTTGTGTTTGCGCAGGTACTATGGACTTGACGAGATTCTCTTACCGGATTGATACCTTGGTTCTCAAACTGAGGGAAATACTTACTACTCCTGTGCTGCATCACCCTTTCCTCTTCAAGGGAAAAACCGACGCAAGCAAGTCTCCGTCAACGTGTCAATTTCTGGCGCTGTTGTTTGAGAAGTAGCAGTAAGTCTCTTTACTCGTTCAGTACCATGTCATCCTGTGACTAACTCCTTAGTTACATTGAGCTCATGATGATGTTCTACCGAGTGGGCCTAGAGATACCTCTCCGTCACACGGAGTGACAAATCCCGATCTCGATTCGTACCAACCCAACAGACACTTTCGGAGATAACCGTAATGCACCTTTATAGTCACCCAGTTACGTTGTGACGTTTGATACACCCAAAGCACTCCTACGGTATCCGGGAGTTGCACAATCTCACGGTCGAAGGAAAAGACACTCGACATTAGAAAAGCTTTAGCATACGAACAACACGATCTGGTGATATGCTTAGGATTGGGTCTTGCCCATCACATCATTCTCCCAATGATGTGATCCCATTATCAATGACATCTAATGTCCATGATCATCTATTGATCAATGAGCTAGCCAACTAGAGGCTTGCTAGGGACACATTGTGATCTATTTATTCACACATGTATTACTGTTTCCTGTTAATACAATTATAGCATGAACAATAGACGATTATCATGAACAAGGAAATATGATAATAACCATTTTATTTTTGCCTCTAGGGCATATTTCCAACACCAAGCCCTCAAGGGTGCGCCGGCCAAGGGATAGGAGGAGTCCTACTCCAATCCTACTCCAATTAGGATTGTAAAGTGGAGTCCTCTGTTCCTTCCCACCTCTCTTTTTTTCTTTTTCTTTGGTTTTCTTTCCTTGGCGCCAAGGCTCTCTTGGGCTGTCCCACCAGCCACTAAGGGCTGGTGCGCCACCCCTAGTTCCATTGGGCTTCCCCCGGGTGGGTTGCCCCCCTCCCGGTGAACTTCCGGAACCCATTCGTCACTCTCGGTACATTCTCGGTAATGCGTGAAAACCTTCCGATGACCAAATGAAGCCATCCTATATATCAATCTTCGTTTCTGGACCATTCCGGAAACCCTCGTGACATCCGTGATCTCATTCGGGACTCCGAACAACATTCGGTAACCACACATATAACTCAACTATACTAAAACATCGCCGAACCTTAAGTGTGCAGACCGTGCGGGTTCGAGAACTATGTAGACATGCCCCGAGGATCTTATCGGTTGAACCTTAGTGTCAAGGATTCATATAATCCCATATGTCATTCCCTTTGTCCTTCGGTATGTTACTTGCCCGAGATTCAATCGTCGGTATCCGCATACCTGTTTCAATCTCGTTAACGGCAAGTCTCTTTACTCGTTTCGTAATACAAGATCCCATGACTTACACTTAGCCACATTGCTTGCAAGGCTTGTGTGTGATGTTGTATTACCGAGTGGGCCCCGAGATACCTCTCCGTCACATGGAGTGACAAATCCCAGTCTTGATCCATACTAACTCAACGGACACCTTCGGAGATACCTGTAGAGCACCTTTATAGTCACCCAGTTACGTTGTGACGTTTGATGCACATAAGGTATTCCTCCGGTGCCAGTGAGTTATATGATCTCATGGTCATAGGAACAAATACTTGACACGCAGAAAAACTATAGCAATAAAACGACACGATCAATATGCTACATTCATAGTTTGGGTCTAGTCCATCACATGATTCTCCTAATGATGTGATCCAGTTATCAAGCAACAACACTTTGCATATAGTCAGAAAACCTTGGCTATCCTTGATCAACTCGCTAGCCAACTAGAGGCTTGATAGGGACATTGTTTTGTCTATGTATCCACACATGTATCTATGTTTTCATTCAATACAATTATAGCATGGATAATAAACGATTATCTTTAAACAGGAAATATAATAATAACTATTTATCATTGCCTCTAGGACATATTTCCAAAAGTGGCCGCGCCCCCTGGCTTATGGGTCCCCTGCAGCTCTCCTAACCCTATTCTTCGGCCTATAAACTCCCAAATATTCCCGTATCGCAAGAAAGAGCCACGAAAACACTTCAGCTACTATGGCTAACGATTAGCAATAAAGTAAAGTAATCACATGGCGTTGCATCTCATACAATAAATTAAGACAACTCCTATGGTTCCTGCCGGTTGTCGTACTCATCGACATGCAAATCATGAATCCTATTACAAGAACATGATCAATCTCATACATCACATATATATCATCGCATCCTTTTGGTCATATCACATCACATAGCATACCCTGCAAAAAACAAGTTAGACGTCCTCTAATTGTTGTTGCAAGTTTTACGTGACTGATTTGGGTTTCTAGCAAGAACGCTTCTTACCTACGTGATAGCCACAACGTTGATATGCCAATGCTATTTACCCTTCATATGGACCCTTTTCATTGAATCCAATTCGACTAAAGTGGGAGAGACAGACACCCGCTAGCCACCTTATGCAACGAGTGCATGTCAGGCGGTGGAACCAGTCTCACGTAAGCGTACGTGTAAAGTTGGTCTGGGCCGCTTCATCCCACAATACCACAAAAAAATATTGGACTAGTAACGGCAAGCAATTGACAAAATCATCGCCCACAACTTTTGTGTTCTACTCATGCATAGAATCAACGCATAGACCTAGCTCGGATGCCACTGTTGGGGAACGTAGTAATAATTCAAAACAATTCTAGGTCACACTAAGATCATCTAGGAGATGACAGCAACGAGCAAGGGGTAGAGCATCTTCATACCTTTGAAGATTGCTAAGCGAAAGCGTTACTATGAACGCAGTTGGTGGAGTCGTACTCGTAGCGATTCATATCACGGAAGATTCGGATCTAAGCGCCGAACAACGGCACCTCCACGTTCAACACACGTGTAGCCCGGTGACGCCTCCTTCGCCTTGATCTAGTAAGGAGAGAGGAGAAGTTGAGGGAGAGCTCCAGCAACACGATGGCATGGTAACAGTGGAGCTGCGTGGTACCCCGGCAGGGATTCGCCAAGCGCTACGGAGGAGAAGGAGGAGGAAGAGCAGGGCTGCGCCAAGGGAGGAAGAAAAATTGTGTGTTGCAGCCCCAAAACCCTTGGGTATATATAGGAGGAGGGGGAGGTCTGTATGGCCACCGTAGGAAACCCTAGGCGGGGCGGCGCACCCTAGATGGGAGGGGCGGCGGCCCAAGAGGGGGCGACGGCCAGGGTGGAGGTGGCTTGCCTCCGAAGTTGGGAGGTGGGCCACCTTTTGCCCTAGGGTTCCCAGCCCAATTGGCCATAAGGCCTTGGCCGGCCAAACCAGCCCACCTAGGTGGCTGGTTCCCACCTTGGCTCGGGCTGTGTGGCCCTCCGGAGCTGGTGGCCCCTCCCGGTGGACCCCCGGAACCCTTCCGATGGTCCCGGTACAATACCGGTGATCCTCGAAACATGTCCGGTGATCAAATCTCCACTTCCTATATATGAATCTTTACCTCCGAACCATTTCGGAGCTCCTCATGATGTCCGAGATCTCATCCGGGACTCCGAACAACCTTCGGTAATCACATACTATTCCCATTACAACTCTAGCGTCATCGAACCTTAAGTGTGTAGACCCTATGGGTTCGGGAACCGTGCAGACATGACCGAGACACCTCTCTGGTCAATAACCAACGGCGGGATCTAGATACCCATGTTGGCTCCCACATGTTCCACCATGATCTCATCGGATGAACCACGATGTCAGAGATTCAATCAATCCCATATGCAATTCCCTTTGTCTACCGGTATGACACTTTCCCGAGACTCAATCGTCGGTATCCCTATACCTTGTTCAATCTCGTTACCGACAAGTCTCTTTACTCGTTTCGTAACACATCATCCCGTGGCTAACTCCTTAGTCACATTGAGCTCATTATGATGATGCATTACCGAGTGGACCCAGAGATACCTCTCCATCACACGGAGCGACAAATCCCAGTCTCGATTCGTACCAACCCAACATACACTTTCGGAGATACCTGTAGTGCACCTTTATAATCATCCAGTTACGTTGTGACGTTTGATACACCCAAAGTATTCCTATGGTGTCCGGGAGTTGCACAATCTCATGGTCTAAGGAAATGATACTTGACATTAGAAAATCTTTAGCACACGAACTACACGATCTTGTGCCATGCTTAGGATTGGGTCTTGTCCATCACATCATTCTCCTAATGATGTGATCCCGTTATCAATGACATCCAATGTCCATGATCAGGAAACCATGACCATCTATTGATCAACGAGCTAGACAACTAGAGGCTTACTAGGGACATGTTGTGGTCTATGTATTCACACATGTATTACGGTTTCCGGTTAATACAATTATAGCATGAATAATAGACAATTATCAAGAACAAGGAAATATAATAATAACCACTTTATTATTGCCTCTAGGACATATTTCCAACAAAGGCATGGTCGGGCATTCTTGGCCCTTGTCACAAGTCCTCGAGGCGGGGCGACGAGCCCACAAATCATGGCTCTACTCGTCACTGAAGTTAAAAAAGTATTAATGGGTTGGGTATTTGATCTGAGTTGGCCGATTGACCTTTTTTGCACTAACCTTCACGTGGGAGAAGTTATGGTTACTCGACGTCGTTGTATCAGCTGAAGCTCTTCGGACGTCAGCAATGCAGCAGCGCGTGCCCAAATGGTCCGAGACGGCATTGATCTTGTATAAGAGGTGCTAGGACCGACCTTGGACGCCCACGCATCGTGCAGGAGTGCAAAGGGTGATGGGCCCATGACCCCTGCGCGCTTAGGATTTAGACAGGCGGGCTGGCCTCTCTGTTGAGCCTAGGTAGGGCGACGACATGTTGACGTCCCGAGGCCGGGCATGACCCAGGAAAGAGTGCCCAACTAGAGGTTATCAAGCGTATTGGGAAATGTGGTGCACCCATGAATTCAACTATTCGAATAGCCGTGTCCACGATAACATGACGACTTGGAGTTGTATGCCGATCTAGTACAACTAGAATTGTGACTTAAAATTGAAATGTTTGGCTCCAAGATTGCTTTCTCGCATGGAGTCGAGGAAGAATCTTTGGGCGTTGCTAATAAAGTTGCTACATTATAATTATGCTAACCTGCACTCTTCTTATGTTGCAAGACACTGAAGTTGCTAGTCTTCGATAGGACTAGGCTTTCTCTCTATTCAGGCATTTATGTAGTCAAATCCAAAGAGATAGCTCCATTCCTTGATAGTAATGCATACTTAGCATAGTTTTGATGTCAGTCTTGCAAGTATTTTGGATGAGTACTCACCGTTGCTTTGCTCCCCTATTCCCCTTGTTACGATTGCTGCGACCAGATGACGGAACCCAGGAGCTAGCTGACTCCGCCGACGACAACTACTACCAGAATGGAGTATACTACTACGTGGAGGCTACTGAGTAGTTAGGAGGCTCTCAGGCAGGAAGCCTTGCCTTTTCGATCCACTGTTATGTTTGTGCTAGCCTTCTTAAGACAAAACTTGTTTACTTATCTATGCACTCAGATATTGTTTGCTTCCGCTGACTCGTTTGTATTCGAGCTTATGTATTCGAGCCTTCGAGGCCCCTGGCTTGTAATATGAAGCGTGTATGACTTTAATTTGTTTCTAGAGTTGTGTTGTGATATCTTCCCATGAGTCCCTAATCTTGGTTGTACGCATTTGCGTGTATGATTAGCGTACGATCAAAATAGGGGTGTCATAAGGTTGTGGAGTTTGGCGAATAAGGTTACTTTAGTTTTTTCTTTGACGGTGCCATGGAGCTATAGATGTTTATATCCTCACACAACTGGTTTTCAGACTGACGAGTTTACGTTTTATGGGGTTGTTGTTGGGTAAGATTTAAAGCGCGTCAGATTTTGCGGGTTGAAACCCGTTCTTGTGTTACCCGCAATCAAAAACCACCAAAACCATGAAACCTATAACATTTGGGCCTCATACAGACCCAGGCTAAGCAAAACCTTATCATTCCACCTCCCTCCCTCCAAAATTTAACTTCTAGTCGCCAATCCGCCACACCCGTGCATATAAACACTAGGCTTAGCCCGACCCCTCCCCCACCCCCCAAAATTGTTGTTTTGTTGAAGTGTTGCTACTATTTTTTTCTTGCTCGCAGGGACAGAATCCCCCGTGGGTATAGAAAACCTGACGAAGATGGGGATGGGAAAAAATTGTCCATGTGTACTGGGATGGAAACTCGACGAATTTGGATTTTTCTAATGTGGACAGGGACGAATAAGCAAAACTCAGCGGATTTCGTCCATGTTTCCATCTTGATAGGTGACAGTCGCATCGGGGCGTCTCCATATCCGCCGACTTATGAGTTGCGTACTAGATCATGATTGGCGTGCGTTGTTACACCTGCCCATTATTACAATAGAATGACCTAATTTTCATCTATATATACAACAAATATGAGAGTTAAATTTGCATGAAAAACATATATGACAGCTCATGTTGCATTGGAAAAAAATGAGGTGAGAACATATAGAAGGAGCATTTGGCCATTATCAGCCTTGGAATGGCACCCACTCATGTTGAGTAAAATATGATAGGTTAAGAATAAAAGAAAAAAATAAAGCAATTTGAATTACAATGCCTTGACATAAATGACCGGGTGAATTTGTTTTACATCTTTGGACATTTTCAAAAAGTGTTGAAGTAAAAAAGAATCATTAGAAGTACTCCCTCCGTTCTTAAATATAAGTCTTTTAAGCAATTTCATTAAGGGTCTACATACGAAGCAAAATGATTGAATCTATACTCTAAAGTATGTCTATATACATCCGTATGTAGTTCACTAGTGAAATCTCTACAAAGAATTAGAGGGTGCTTGGATTCAAGGGACTAAAACTAGTCTCTTTAAGAGGCTAAAGTTCCAAGCACCCCTGACTAAAGAGAGGCTAAAACTAGTCTTGATGCTAAAATCTTTTAGTCAGGGGTACCATTACTAGAATGTGCATTAGTCCTCTCTCTCTTCATTTAACTTCTCAAGCAAGTTCTGGATTGGAGAGTTTGGAGGATAATAAATGCTAATTAACTTGATTTTAGTTTTTTTAATATTTGGATCCAAGCATGGATGAGGCTAGGAAGTTTTAGTCTCATTACTTTTAGTCATGAGACTAAAACGTATCAAGCACCCTCTTATATTTAGGAACGGATGGAGTACAATGTAATAACTAATTACAATAAATGATATTTATACTGCTTATCAGATAGGCCATTCGGACCTTTGGGCTGGATATAGAGGCTGCGGTCGTACATGGTAATGCTAAAACATGATTTCGAATTAGTACGCTCATGCCGGTTTGATCTTTTGTGTGTCTGGCGACTGTGTATAATCTATCTATCCAGAGACCGGATATATGCTCATGATGTTTTGTATCCCATTGATACGAGTTAATAAAAACGTCCCTTTTCAAAGGAAAAAAATGATTCCCAAGGAGTGACAAGAGGTTCTCAGGACAAAAAAAAATGAGTGACCAGAGGAAAAACAGTAGTTTGTTTTCGTTTAATCAAATCTACCCTCCGGCCTCGAGTCAAAATCCCCCGAATCGGATCTCGAAATAAATAAATAAATAAGAAATCCCCCAAATCCAACCCCACGGTTTCCTCTCCGCCGTCGCGTACCTTTCGTCCTCCGTCCACCTACCCCAATCCGGCCGCTAGAGCTGCCGCCGTGCCCTACCTCTCCGCCGCCCCCTCCCCCACGCGCGTCGCCGCCGTCGCCGTCGCCGTCGCCGTTCCCTGCTCATCCTCGGCGCATCCATGCTGTCTCAGCCCCGTCGCCAATTTCGGCCATTGGCTTCTGAGGTACGAGCTAACCCCACTGACCTCCACTAATCTCGGCACACCATCTAGATCCGCCCCATGGGAGGGGCTATTAGACCCGTATAATTGTACTGGTATTGGTCACACGCTGCAATTGCAATTTTCGTTTGCTAGGACTAGGAGGATTCGATTGAGACTTCGGGTTATATGACAATCCTCAATTTTATCAAACATGATGTGATGATTCATTTGTTTCCCGCTCAAATTTGCTTCTCATACTGATGGTTAAAATGTTTCCTTCATAAGACTATCATGAACCCTGTTTTTTTTTTCCTTTCCTTATTGCAGGTGCGTCAGCCCTAGAAGGGGAGAAAATTTCAGAAGCCAAGAAAGGTCTCGCGAGCAGAGCAGGGGAGGGAAGGCTTACTTTGTGAGTGGACTCAGAGCATTCCACGTGCTTGTAGATGGAGAGGATAACCACCAACCCGTTCTACACTTCTGGGATCCCAGTAACTGTGCCATCACCTCTGCCTTCAGCCGCCATGGATGAAAGCTTTCCCAGGCTGCCAGATGCGCAGAATGTTCTGCTGGAGAGAGAACTGAGAAGAACACCTCTCCCGCCTCATCAAAGTGCTGTTGCTCCTACCGGTGGGCAGTTTCACCCCAGTACTGGGTCTGTCGGCCCCTTGCGTTCGCCCCCGGCTGTAAGGTTCTCTTCAGTTCCGAACCCCGAGCAGTATGCCGGTGCCAATCCTTACATTTCTCAGACGCCAAGCACTGGAAGTTCTTCAGCGATGATTTATGGATCACACCATGAAGGCTTTGAACCTACTTTTAATGGTTTTCCAAGAGATGTTGGACCAACGTGGTGCCCTGATCCAGTTGAGAGCATGCTTGAATTCTCCGATGATGTCCCTGTTGGAAACAATTTGACTGGCATCAGTCCTATTGCAGCTACAGATGAGCTCGCTAAGCAGACTGAATGGTGGACGGATTTTATGAACGATGACTGGAAGGACATTGCTGACAACGTAGGTGGTGCGAAAACTCAACCACAGGTATGCTGGCTGATTCTGCTATTTTGGTGAGTTGACCTGAGATGTAGCATCTGCTCTTCTTTAATGAATGAACTTGGTAGAAACTAGGGTTCTACCGGGTCTTGGCCGGAGGATATAGTGGAAGGAGGGGATCGGGCGTGGTCGCCGGCGCAGGGGCGCCGTCTCGCACGGATGGGGGCAACGACGCGATGGAAGAGGCGGCTAGGGTTAGGGCACCGGCTCCTAGTTGGAGCCGATCAAAATAGATTGATCTTTGCTTAATCTCAAAAGTGCTGATTACATGACTATATATAAGTTCTAAACTGGGCTAAGCCCCTAATATTTTTAAGATAACTGGGCTAGTTTGGCTAACTGGGCCTATGGTCAAAACATTTCTCCCCGCCTGCGCAAACAGCTCGTTCTCGAGCTGGACGTCTAGAAAATGTTGGCGGAACTCCTTGAGCTGCTCCCAAGGTGCCTTCGGAGGGTTGAGCTGGTTCGAAGTACGTCGTGCATCAAGGCCTAGAATGTCGTCGGCGCATTGGAGAGACCGAAAGGCATCACCAAAAACTCGAAGTGGTCGTGATGGGAACCAGAACGCAAATCGAGCGTAGGGAATAAGCGGGCCCCTGGCGGCTCTTCCTGGAGCTCCTGCACGACCGATATAGGAAAATTGACCCTCGTCGTCTTGGCAGTGAGAGCACGGTAATCGAGGCAGAAACGCCACGAGCCCTCGGGCTTGTGAACAAGGAGCACCGGTAAAAGGTCGCCGTGCCGCTTTAGGAGATGAGCCAACAGGGGTGGCTTGGAGTCTGCTATGGCGGTCGACAACTGAGAGGGAACTGCTGGAGAAGCGCCACCCTCGCCCTTCCACTGCACCATGCGCCCTTGACGCCAGAAAGTCATGGTCAGTGCGTCGAAGTCCCAAAGGATGGGTCCGAGCCTCCGCAAGAAGTCGACGCCGAGGATGAAGTCGTAGTCGCCCAAGTCGATGCCGACGCACGTGATGGCGAAGGACTCGTCGCCGATGAGGATGGGAACCTGCTGTGCAATTCCGTGGCAGCGGAGACGGTCACCATTAGCCACGGTAACTCGGAGCTGCTCGCCACCCGTCAGCTGGAGGGCCAGGCGACGCATAGTAGATGCGGGCAGGAAGTTGTGTGTAGAGCCCGTGTCCAGGAGAGCTAAGAGGCGCTCCCCATTAACCGTCACTGGCAACAACATCGTTGTTTCCGCTAGTATGCCGGCAAGGGCATGCAGGGAGACCACGAGAGCGGTGGCTGACGCCGGGGCTGCCGCCTCGGCAAGCTCGGAGGGAGCTGTATCCTCCGCGACATAGTCGTCCACCTCCAGGTAGAAGAGGCGCGGGCAGACGTGGCCTGGTACGTAGGGCTCATCGCAGTTGAAACATAACCCTTGGCGATGACGCTCGTTTTGTTTGGCCGGGGTTAGCCGACGGAACGGTCGAGTTGCTGCTGTGGCGGGCGGCCCTGTTGCCGGCTGGGCAGGCCGGCTGGGTGCAGACATAGCCGGCCGAGGGGGTGGGCGAGGTGCCTGGGCTGCGAACGCCTGCTGCATAGCCACCGTCCGCTGCTCGAACGCGCGGGCATAGTACATGGTCGTCTGGATGTCTTGCGGTCCCCGAAGCTCTACGTCCATGCGGATATGATCTGGCAGACCGCCGACGAAGAGCTCGGCCCGTTGATGGGCCGCCATGCCGGGCGCGTGGCACGCCAGGGCCTGAAAGCGGTCGGCGAAGTCCTGCACCGTGGAGGTGAAGGGGAGTCGGACTAGCTCCGCTAGTCGGCTCCCGCGTATCGGCGGCCCGAAGCGAAGGAGACAGAGCTCGCGAAAGCGCTCCCATGGGGGCATGCCGCCCTCGTCCTGCTCGAGGGCGTAGTACCACATCTGCGCGACTCCTCGGAGGTGATATGAGGCGAGCCAGGTGCGGTCCGACGCGAGCGTGTGTTGCCCCCGAAAGAACTGCTCACACTGATTAAGCCAGTTGAGGGGGTCCTCGGTGCCGTCGAAGGTGGCGAAGTCGAGCTTGGCGAAGCGCGGCGATGTCTGAGTATGACCATTGTGGCCGTACGGGTCGGCGGTGTGGAGCACCGCCGGGGTGGGGGACGTGCGGGGCCCCCCGTGAAACTGCCTGTCGGCGGCGGAGGACCCGCCGTACTGCAGGGTGGGCGCCGGCTGGTCGGATGCCATCGTATAGACCGGCGGCGAAGACGACCCGGCTAACCAGGCCGGAAGTGGTGACGGCGACGGCGGGAACCGGACCTGTTGATCGGGACTCCCACCGGCGCGGTGGTAGCCGACCCAGATTGAATGGGCGGAGGCGCCGGCAGCTGCAGCGGCTGCTGCAGGGGTGGAACGGACGCGGCGGCAGTCGCGAGGGTCGGCGACGGCCACTGCGGCCAGTGCGGGGTGTAGGCGGGGGGCGGCTGCAGCTGGTGCTGCAGCGGCCCAGCGAGCGCTGTGGAGGCCGGCGCCCACGGCGGTTGCCATGGCAGGAGCAGCGGCCCGGTGGCCGCGGCGGGTGGTGCTGCCGGCGGCGGCCCGTAGGGCCCGGCCAAGTAGAGGCAGATGCCCTGGACCGCGGTGGCGAGATTGCGGAGTGCTCCGGTGACTTCCTCCGGAGTGAAGACGGTGGGAACCGGCGCGGCGGAGGTGACCGTCACCGGCAGAGAAGAGGTGCCGACCATGGTGGCCGGCGGGGCGGTGGTGGCGAGCGGTGGTGGAAGGCTTGGGTTGGGCGGTGGCGAAGACATGATCGCACCTAAGCTACTTGTTACCAAACTGGTAGAAACTAGGGTTCTACCGGGTCTTGGCCGGAGGATGTAGGGGAAGGAGGGGATCGGGCGTGGTCGCCGGCGCAGGGGCGCCGTCTTGCACGATGGGGGCAGCGGCGCGATGGAAGAGGCGGCTAGGGTTAGGGCACCGGCTCCTAGTTGGAGCCGATCAAAATAGATCGATCTTTGCTTAATCTCACAAGTGCTGATTACATGACTATATATAAGTTCCCTAGGCTATAATAAACTGGGCTAAGCCCCTAATATTATTAAGATAACTGGGCCAGTTTGGCTAACTGGGCCTATGGTCATAACAGAACTATGCAAGTATGCAACGACATTAAAATCAATAAGATGTCAAGCTCGAATAAAGCTTGAGATTAGTTTAGAGCATGCTATTTGTGTGAACTGAACTGATGAATAAATATGGACAACTTCCATGCCTTGATTAGGCTAGGTTGTTATCGTGGCATTCTTTGAAATGATAATATACATTTGAAATTTATACAAGTCAAACCTTGTTAAACCCAGTGTGATCCCAAATTTTGTTCAGTTGAAACTAGGCATAGGCTTAGCGCATTGTGGGCACAGCCAGACTCCAGTTGAGCTTGAATTCAAGCTTATCTTTGGCTGGGTTTTATGTTTTCTTGGTATCCCTAACTACAGCATTCTGTATAGCTTAGCAAATTTCTTCAGTGTTACTTCTCTAGATATTGTAAACATGATATTAAGTGTTGACACATGCTTTCACACAGGCTGGACCGCCTGTGCAACCATCGATTTCAGTTCACCAATCAGCCAGCCAGCAAGTTGGTACAACTTCAGTTCACCAATCAGCCCCCCAGCAAATAGTTACAACTCAATCTGTAGAATCATCTGTAGTTGCTGCACCCTCACCCTCTGCCAGCTCCAACACCTCGAAGACACGCATGAGGTGGACTCCTGAACTTCATGAGCGTTTTGTGGACGCTGTCAATCTGCTTGGTGGCAGTGAAAGTATGTATTGTTTGAAGAGATTTTTTTTCTACTTTGTCGAACATACGCATTTTGACATATATTTGAGATTATTGCAGAAGCTACTCCAAAAGGAGTGCTGAAGTTAATGAAGGCAGATAATTTGACCATTTATCATGTAAAAAGTCATCTTCAGGTCTGTCCGTTGGCTGCTAATGCTATTGCTGGTTATTGTTGGGACAAGCCAGAATTATCGATTTGAGTTGACTTAATTTTTCTTTTACAGAAGTACAGAACTGCCCGATATAGACCAGAATTATCTGAAGGTATGTCTTTTTTCATTTCCATATGCTCTATTTTCGCTATATTCCCTGCATCGGTCTCTTCAAATACTCTACCATGTTCATCAATTTGAGATTTTCAGGTTCATCAGAAAGGTTGGAGGCCTCAAAAGAGGATTTGCCATCTATAGACCTTAAAGGGTAAGTTTGCAACCTGCGCAATCAACTTATATTGATGATACTAACTAATGTCACGTGCAACGAGAAAGCTGAATAGTTTCCCGCGTTTTCTTTTACACAAATTTCTGAACTGGAAAGTCGTATTCCATCATACTGGCAGCAAAACTGACCCAGTGATTCAGGATAATGAAAAAGGTGTTGCTTGCAAGAAAAAAGAGCAAACAGTTTGCAGTAACATAGATGTCATTTGGTTGATCATTACTACATGCTATTCATGCTCTCATATTGCTTCTTGGATGATCGTGTTCTAGCTGTGGTTTCTTCCTGTGACATGTATTTGGCCTTTAAACTTTGTCTTCCAATTGCTATCTTTTTTAACTGTATACCTTCTTGCTGAATTTTGACTGTAAATATGGAACGACTTACTGTTTTTGCCAAGCTGATTGATGTCTTTCCACAAATTATTTAGTTGTTCCTACTGGATTTTGAACATTAGTGCTTATGTCCCTGCAGGAATTTTGATCTCACCGAAGCATTACGTCTCCAGTTAGAACTTCAAAAGCGGCTCCATGAACAACTTGAGGTATGTACCAAATAGCTCTATCATGATTCAGGTATCTTCCGCTGAGGGTAGGTTTGAAATCCCATTGCATATGTTTTTTTGGGACTTCGATATTTGACATGCTTTCAATTAGTTACACGTTGGAATAGGATAAGCAAGCAACAATATAGTACCACACTCTGTTCGAATTACTTGTCATTTCATCTTTATGTGCATGGAAGTAGGAGTGAGTTTATGTCTCATTCCTGCTCGGCTGTTTCAGTTCCAATTTTGTTGATGATAAGAAAAGCAATGCCATCATCCAAAAAAGATAACAGCAGGATTAGCTAAAGTAATAAAATAGACTTTAAAAACTTAACAGATTCTTTGACTACATATATGTTCTAACATATTGTAACGGCAACCAAAATAATGTCTGGTCTAATTAGAAGTAAATAATTTATTTTGGGGGGCAAAAGCATGGTAAATATTTTACCAAAGTTAAATTCGTTGGGTGATGAATCTTTGGAGTTTGGGCATACTCGTATCTTGCCATTTGACGGGGCCAGCAAAAATTGGAATCGAGCCTGACACAAAAAGAAGAGATTTATAAATGGATATCCTCTTAGCCCAGTCTCTCTGCTTGGAGTCATGCATGCATATCCAGCCTCTCTACCAACTGTGTTGTCAACACCAACGCCTCCACCAGCCTGTGCCGGTTCCAGCATTGGAGTAGCTCGGTGCCTGTGCTGCAGCTTACTCCGGAATTTGCGCTACTGTGATATCCACCTCCTGCCTCCTGTGGCCATGGCCATCTGCACCAATCTCCAATAAGTAGCCTCCAGAACCTCTTGGTGAGAGTTGTTGTCACCTCCGTGCTCTGTCTCCATCTTACCGACGCTACCGCCTTAAGGAACGCACTGCTGTCACCGTTGGCAAATCAAGCGATGGTGGTGGCTAATCGGGTGGCTTTGGAGTCTGAGGGGACGAGGATTTATAAGAAGAGATGCAAGGATGGGACGGAACAGTGGTGAGTCGCGTGAGGGATTTCCTATTTTTTGTGTTGGTTTGGATCCCACAAAGAGGTGGTGCATAGTGAGAGTCTAAGCACGACTACACCAGATGCCATTAAGCACTAAGTAGTTTATATGTTACTGGACAAACCATGAAAACTTTTGTGTTTGCTGTCACTGTTTCGATCACATTATGCAATAGGTGGAATAACAGGCTGTTTAACTAGCGAAACATACGTGTTAGAGGCTTAGAGCTTACCCAAATGACTTTGTTTAATTCATTCACACCAGCAAGAATGGTTAATGCCTTAATGTGCCAGCTACTTTAAATCAGGTTTCTCCATTGAGTGTTTCATACATGTTTTGCTGTGCCTATTTATCATTTTCGTCATGGATTTCCATCTTTTCTAAATATTCTTAGGGGTCTCATTTTCGAATATATCAGCGAGCTTCCAGTGTGATTGAATTTTGTTCAACATCCTTTTGGTAAACAGTGCAACAAACGTTAGCTTTGTGGGTAGTCTCCTCATCTAGGCACTTAGATAGCTTCCTACTGAACGCAAGGCACTAGAGTGTGAAAACCATAGATAGGTCAGTTTTAGTACATGCACACATTTTAATACAAACAACAAAATGCTGAGCTCAATTCTTGGTTCTTTTAGAACCCAAATCATGCGACTCATTAGTGGCTAGGACGTGGTAGTGTTTGGATCACGAGAAGAGAAGTCAGGCCAGTGAATTTTGCCACTCAGTCACATGTACAGAGTGGATTAGAGCATGTTGTTTTGGTTTGTGTGCACTGATGGACAGAGTGGACAGAGTATGAAGTATGGACTATATACGGAGCAAAATGGGTGAATCTACACTTTAAAATATGTCTATATACATCCGTATGTAGTTCAATAATAGAATCTCTAAAAGGTCTTATATTTAGGAACGGAGGGAGTACAAGGTAGTGCTGTTTTTTTTGCAACCTGTCTGCTTTGATTGTGTTGTACCTATGTTCTCTGAGATTCTGACCAGGTCAGTCCCATGCTTGCATAGAGTAGTATTGAGCTGTGAACATGATTTCGTTCTGTCGTGAGAGCACTTCCTGGAAATCCCATTGGGGACTGGAATTTGCATAACCAACCAGAATTCTATTTAATCTTTAGTTATTCGTAGAAAACTAAATACAGTTCATTTTTACATCTTGGGTTGGTAAACGTCTGACTACCACTTGGGTTGGTAAACGTCTGATTACCACTTGTGAATTTAAGCCATTTAACAGCGCACCAGTTCGCTAGGAATCAGGCAGGAACATGGGAATACGGTTTATAACTTTAACCTTACTTTGGTTCCATCGTTGCCTACACCGCAGGTGCAAAGAAGTCTGCAGCTGAGAATCGAGGAGCAAGGGAAGTGCCTTCAGATTATGATCGAGCAGCAATGCAATCCTGCTGCAGACAAGGCGCTGGATGCTTCAACGTCGGCAGAAGGATCAAAGTTACCTTCTGACCCCCCAGAATCTTCTACCGTGAAGGATGTTCCAAATAACAGTCAAAATGGAACAACCGAGCGAGCAGGTATAAACGTCAACTGAAGACTTGCATTTTTGCTATGCCGATCACTATTATGACGAGTTCTTCTGGATCATTGATTTTCGACTCTCTTACAGAATCAGGTGATAAGGAATGAAGATCTAACCATGCTCTCCTGAAGATGTGAACCCCACTAGCCATGAATTTGACTTCAATTTGACTGCTTGCTGTGAAACTAGAATCAAGTTGTCTTTTATCTGTGGGAGAAAGGGGTGAGCATTTCTTTGAACTAGGTTTAGCTGTACAGTACCCACAGTCACGGAAGCGATGATTCCGTGTCACGTGGATGATCTAGTTTTTTTCCAGAAGGCAGCGCAAGCAAATTCGCACTGATGTACTGTTTTGAGGGGGTTTGACTTCTCCGCTTTCACCGTTTCTAGAAACTCAATAGCATCTTAGGCATTTGATTATGCACTAATCCAAGTATTTGTTATATTCGCTGCCACCTCTAGTGTTCGGAGCATGTTTTATGGTACCAAACACGGCCAGGATGTATTTACCTTTGTTTCTCACTTCGTATTCAAGTGAATACGTGAACAAAGTAGTGTTGGGTTATGAATGATCCCTGATCAATAGTTTTCGGTTGCAAAATTTATGATTTTGGATCAAACCATTTCTTAACCCATGCGAACAAACACTTATCTTTTTTCCTTCATCAAAAGATAAAAAAGTTTCTCCTCTGGTCATTCTTATGCTACACGTCTAAAGAGGAAGAAGTGTGTTCTTTACACCCAATAATGATTGTATGAGTAGTGTAGCTTTCATCCATAATCTCTAATAAAGCCATCAAGAACATATGATCTGATTATTGATATGTTGCATCTTTTGTCTCTCAAAGTGGCCCTGTCCATTCCAAAGCTGTATCGAATCAGGTGGCTCCTACATGGCAGGCCACATCACAACCATGTGCCTGCCACTGCATCGGTCTCCTAAAAACATCAGAAAAAATGTTCAAAAGAGAACCCTAACAAAAAGGTAATCAGGAATGTTTCAAAAATCCAATAAAATTTTGAATGCATGTTTTTTTTTTTAGAATTCAGAGGTTCTAAAGCCTGATCTTTCTATACTTATCATTGGAAGCCATTTTTGAAGACACAAAACGACCCGGAATGGTGAAAACTGCAGAAGCGTAAATATTTTGGGGGCCGACGTTGTTGCTTCAGTGTTTTTCGCCCCAAAAGAAGTTTAGTGTTATGGTTTCTCCCCCAAAGAAGTCGGCACCTCCCTCCTCAGCATCAGCCACAGATTTATTCATTATTTATCATCAATTGTAACAGGTGCAAACACACATTGTTTTCATAGAGAATTAGAGAATCGCATGGTTTTCCATTCTACTTGTGGGTTATTTGTGGTTTAAAGGTGAGAGAAAAGAAACTAGCAGTAACTCTCACATTTTCCTCTGGAAAGGGAGACCCTACTTAACCAAGAGTCGATGCTGAACCCAGCCTTAAGCTGTCCGTGCAAAGAAAACTTAAGACGCAGTTTATTGTATACTACGATGTTTCTAGGATTGGTTGACACTTGCATGAAAATTCTCAAGATTCGGCGGCCGGCTCTAGCTTTGTGCGCTGTACCTGCACCTGCACGGCAGCACTACTCCACTGCTTCTTAGCACAGTTGTGTTTAATCAAGCGGCGGCAAGTACCAAAGGAGAAGAGAGGAAGTAAGTTGGATTTGGATGCAGGCAGGCAGGCGGCAGCAATGGTTAAGTCAGACCATCAGTCTTCTGGCCCCCATCGGCCGGTTGTAGCCTTGTGGTTGATGATCGGCCTGGAGCTACAGTGTGCGGTGTGCCCCTAGTGTGTTTACTGCATCTGCCACCCATCCTGACGCCCAGAGGAAACACTGCTGCTGCTGCTGCTGCTGCTGCATGTCAATGCCACCTTCAAACGGAAACAAGTTTCAAAAACTTACCCACACAGCAGAGGCGCAGCTAAAGGCGTTTTTTTTACATTAGTATAGTTTGAAAAACGTTGTTACATTATGGGACGGAGAAAATAGCAGGATGAAGTTCTCTGTATATGTATCCTAAAAGAAAATAAAAGGTTATCTGCGTGTCAACGAGTACACACAAACAGGAAAAAGATGGTTTTGGTGGCGAGTTTTCTCCGCAGTCTCATGACCCAAGGACGTATCAGGCTTTTACCACTACACAAGTAGTAGTACAGTACTGCATTTCGTAAGATTGTTGTTGACTACACTACACATGTATGTCATCTTGCTCGTCCATACTTGCCATTGCTCAGCAAAAAACTTTTGCCTCCAGTCCAGGCGGCATGTCTGAACCGGCAGCAGACGCACTCATTGATTGACTGAACCTGAACCTGAACCTGAACCTGAACCAGAACGGCGTGGTTGGTCCTCAAACCCGCGGCGTCGTCATCGACCGAGCACAATCAATGCGCTCTCAGTGTGTGGGGATCCAACCACAAGTAAATTTTGCCGTCCATCCAGATCCAGTCAGCACGATCGTGGCAACAGCCGATAGGCAGGGCCAGCGTGGCAGCAGTGTCCAAAGGGCCGCCACTTTGCACTCCCAAGCAAGATGATACCCCCCAGCATTTCAAAAACTTTGCCATGAGCAAAGTGACATTATGCATGGTGTCCTGAGCATTTCTTTTCTCTCTGACGACCAACTGTTCTTCTGTCTTCCTCCTTTCAGTGCTGGTAAACACACACACACACACACAAAAAGATTTTTTGGGCGTATGATTAGGTTAATGAAGAGCTACTAATACTAGCATACGATGCGTAGATCACTAGGGCCTTTGTTTTCTGGGCCAGCAATGTTCTTTGACCTACATTATGCAGCACCAGCATCAGCTGTCTGTCCTCCAGGACAACCATATCCTTCGTCCGAGGAGGTCAAACGAGGTTAACCGTGTCAGTCAGTTTATGGAATCTATCCTGTGGGCATTTATGGCCCAACAACAACTAGTTTAGTAGTGCTGCCTTAGCAGTTAACAAATGTCATCTGCAGGGCATCGATTGTTTCTTTCTCAAAACCATGATAGGTGCATACTTGCTGCAGTGTTCTTGGTCTTGGTTCCTTGACCTGATGGAGTATGCTGCAGTGTTCTTGGTCTTGATGGTTTCTCTGAACACAGGGATTTTCTATTTTGCCACGCTTGCCATGAGCTGTTCTTGGTCCAGGGCCATGCTTTTTCTATGGGTAAACGGGAATAGTCTAGGTCAGTGCAAGTGTTCTTGGCCTTGGTGTGATGATTCGACATCTTAACCATTGTTTAAGCAAGGCCCAAAACTGGATGCTGTACGTTTGCCATGCTTACTTACCATGAGCTGTTCAAGTAGGACCATATGTTTTCTATGGGCACTGCCAATATTATCATAAGTGTACTTTAAACCATGATTTGCCTACTTATTCAGCAAAGTTTTCCTGTGAGCAAACAGGAGTATGGCAGCATAGAGCACTGACTTGACTTGAGCTTGTTTGGGGCAACATTGTAGCAGAAACAACGATGAGAGAAGACAAGAACATTGGTGGTTTGGTAACCTTGTTCACAGCCTGAAAGAACAAAATCCACACAATTTTTTGATCTCAGTCAAAGAACTATCTTACAAAGACACTGCCAATGACAATGAGGACTGCCCTGAGACGGGGCAACCAATCCGACAACAAGATGTTGAACATGAGACACCAGCAACACACACGCACACACTCAAGAATGCAGCACCAAGACACTGAAAACACCCTAGAGAGAGCTAGAAAATTGGCTCTTCATCTCATCATGGAGTCCCATGAACGCCGCACGATCTACGCCTTGGCGGCCTTCAAGTCGGCGCCGGGGGCTTTCCTGTCATCTAACTGCTTCGACGCCCCCGTCCTCTGCGCGCCGCAGGGCTTTCGCTTCGCCTTGATGGACTCCGTCAAGCTCATGTAGTTCGGCCTTGACCTGACGCCGCCGCTGCCATCGGTCTTCTCTGGCGTGAGCAAGGTGGAGAACGACAATGGCGTCGACGCGAAGCACGATGACGACGACGCCGAGCTCTCGTCGTTGTGCAGATCGGTGCTCAGGGACGAGATGGACTGCGCTTTGAACCGATGCGGGTGCGTCGCGCCTGGCGGCTTGGCGCTGATCCTCTTGCTCACGTTGTTCTTTCTCACCTTGACTGAATTCGGTTCGGAGAAGTCTGCGAGCACGCCGAAGGCGTCCTCGCAGTCCTTGGAGGAGGGCACCAGGTCCGGCGAGCTGGTGGTGGTCTGGTTGTGCTCCTCCATCAGCCGGTTCTCCCATGGCCTCGCCGCCATCCACCTCTCCAGCCAGCTCCAGCTGCCGTTGTTCTTGTCGCAGTGCTGGTGCTTGAGCAGGAGCCCCGACTGGTTGGACCGGCCATTGCTGCCCTTCGGTTGCTGCAGAACAGAAACAATGTCAGCTCATTCAGATGAGTAGTGGTGCTCTAGAATTCTTGCAGAGAATTGATTCATGTACATTGCATTTCGCTACGCCTTGATAGACGTATGCGATGGCCCGCTCGCGCTTGATTGCTCCTTCCTGCCGCTTCTGCAGCTTCACCCTCACTTCCTCCAGAGTTCCCTGGCTGTCACACCATCCCTCCTGAAAGTTCAAATTTTGTCCAGACAAAACAGTCAAACACTCGAATAAGCAAAGATGGCTGAAGATCCTACATTTGCAAGATACGTGGAGGAGGACACAGGACAGAGAGGTAACCTCGGCTTCCCGGAGGATGTCGAGCTTGGTGCGGCGAGCCTGGATGAGCTTCTGCACGGCCTGGCCCTCGGTGGACATGCGCACGCGGCGCGCCCGGATGCGCGCCTGCACGCGGACCAGCGCCTGCATGCACCGGAGCGTCACCGCCGCCTGCTTCCGCACCTGCCGGCCGCGCACGATGGCCTGCAGCCGCACCAGCCCCTTGAGCGCCCGCAGCGCCCGCCGCGCCTGCAGAAACACAAACACTCAGCGTGCAATCCAGAGCGCGCGCAGTCGCCGTGCAGATGCAGCCCGAGAAGAGTGGTTGGTACCAGGAAGCCGCGGAAGGCCGTCTGGATGCGGATGGCGGCCCACTCCTGCCGGACGGCCATGAAGTCCTTGGCGGGCGCGCGGGCGACGGTGGCGAGGGCGGCGGTGAACATGTCGGCGGCGGCGGCGGCCAGCGAGGAGGCGTCGTCGGAGGCCTCGGACGCCGCGGACCGTTGGCTGCCGCCTCTGGAGCCGCGCCACAGGGAGCCGTGGTCGCCGGAGGAGGTCCTCCACAGCCTCCACTTCCGGCCCTTGCCTCCAACTCCAAGCACGGACGGAACTAGCAGCTTGCTCTGTAGGAGAAGCAGAGGAATGAGGGGATGTCGGGCATTGTTACCGCAAGAGATTTGAAGCTCGGCATGAACACTCAGATGAGATTAACCCAAGGAGATTGAAAAACAAGAAGCCTATTTTGAGCCAATCATAACCCTGCTTCGGCGGGTCGTGGTAGGAATACTTGTGAAGGGAAGCAGCAAGAAAGTACAATCAAGTCAAGGGGGGATGAAAAGCACTGTTGGTATTTGCATCTTGATGACGACACATGTGCGCAACAATGAAAAGAGACATCGCGTGGGCATTAGGGAGCAGTGGATTTTTGCCGGCAATGGGGTTAGGGAAACCAATCTTGGTGTCATCTTAATTTCTCCTGCTTCATCTATTTCGGGAAAAACACGAGCTCTAGATGCAGCTAAACCAACAAAAATCAAGTGCGAAACGGAATGTTTCTGCACATCCAATCAAAGAATCGATGGAGAGAGCAAGAAGCGCAGCGGCCATGCCGCGAGTCTGCGGGTGGCCTCACCTTGATGCAATCCTCCCTGTCGGGCTTCTTGAGCCCTATGAGCGACTTGACCCACTTCCCGGACCCTCCCATCTCCCGCTCCTCCACGCCAAGAACAGCACCAGAGCGGCGGCCGCCGGAGAGAAGGAAGGAGAGAGTCTCGAGGAAAGAAACGGCAAGAAGGAGGAGGAGAGCGAAGGAGGCGGGGCGGAGCAGACAGGTGTGTGCGACTGCGTGCGCGTGCGCTTCCGAGAGAGCCCGGTGTGGGGGGCTTTGCAGTGGCAGTGGAGTGGCAGTGGCAGAGAGGAGGAGAGCGTTGGCTTGACGTTGGGGGAATGGCCGGGTGGGATTTGAAATTCGAAATGGAGGGAAGGGAACTGCCCGAAGCACACGCATGCAATGCTGCCAATGCATGCAGCAAAAGCCAGCCAAAGCGAGCTCGTCGTCGCGGCCACGACCGCCGCTTTGTTTAATCACCCATCACTCGCTAATCACCCAAACAAATACATACCAGCACTGCTACTGCTACTGGACAAAAAGGAGAAGCGAAGAAGAATGCAAAAATAGGATACTGTACTAGCAATGCGGTTGGGGAGCACAAGAAGGATCCTATGTGAATTTTTCAGAGTAAAAATTTTGAGGTTCCCCCCTCCCGTCCATCACTCGCTTCGTTTCACGTCGCATTGGATTCTCACTTCACTCCACTGTTCCAGTTTTTCTTCTTTTTAACCGGTTGCTGTTGTTGGGCGTGGCGACATGTGTGGCGCGGCCATAGGAGCGCGCTCTGGTTTCGTTTGGTCCCGAAAAATGTCTCGCGTTTCGTCGCGTCGGGAACGGCGCCGGCGGGGAGAGGGGAGAGGAGCGGGGCACGCAACTTTGCCCGTCTTTTTCTGGGTCCTTGCGAAAGCCGGCCGGGTGTGCACTGTGCAGTCCTGCGTGTGCGCGTGAGCTGAGAGAGTGAGTGCAAGAAAGAAAAGCTGGCACTGGCACTGGCACCGGCGGTTTGCGGTCAGTGGACTGCCCGTCCGGTCCGGCTGACGACCATTGCCCGGGCCGGCGTCTCGTTGCGCAACGCAAGTGCGCGATGCCGGGTGGATACGGTGGTCACGTTTTTGGCGCTTGCGGCCTCGTCCGTCCTGGGTTTGGGGCTGGGGTTTGGATGGAACGGGTCAATCGGGTCCGGTTGCGTATCCTGTGATCGTGTGGTCCTTTCTTTACCTTTGTGCGTGGATTTGGCACTTTGGGGGTTTGTTTGGGGTTTGGCGATGCTCTCTCTTTCACCCTCTCTCTCTCTTTGCGGCAAATAGCAGTACTGGCACACATTTGCATACGATCAGGAAAAAACAACAAGAAGAAAGGTAAATGGTGTTATTGTGTAGAGAAGCTGGATATGCACAAAGCATATGACCGTGTTGAATGGAATTTCCTACGGAGTAGAGTATGCTGCTGCGCTTGGCTTTTCACGAGTTTGTGGAGCTTCTCATGGCTTGCGTTTGTCCAGTGAAATACAAAGTAAGGTTCAAAAATCAGGAGACAAACTCTTTTATTCCTGAAAGAGGGCTCTGCCAAGGAGACCCTCTTTCCTCCTATTTATTTCTGATTTGTACGAAAGGTTTGTCAAGTCTTGTGACTCATAAAGAGGAGGTTCGTGGCATTGAAGGTGTGAGGATATGTACAAATGCACCATCAGTTTCTCACTTATTATTTGCTGCTGACTCTATTATCTTTATGAAAGCAAACATGACTAATGCAACCTCGTTGAGATGGGTTCTTGATCAATATTGTGCAAGCTCGGGGAAGATGGCGAGTGAAGCAAAATGCACCATCTATTTTAATCCTGATGTTGATGTTGATATAAAGGAAAAAAATGTGTGAGGAACTCAACATCATGACTCAAGCTATGTCATGTCAGACAAATACTTAGCCCTTCCAGCCATGGTTGGTGTTATAGGAGTGATAATTTTATTCACCTCCTCGAAATTATTGTCAAAAGGCTTAAAAGTGAGAGAGAAATTATTGTCTACATGTGGAAAGGAAATATTACTAAAAGCACGAGATAAATACACTGTGAGTGCCTTAACTTGTCCGACGCGATCACTTTGGTTCCTAAAGTTGCAAAATACGCAAAATCGGTGCCGTAACTTGTCCCTTCGTTCAAATATAGTGCCTCCTCGCGTATTCAGTCGTATGTAGCGCACAAGTGGCATGTCAGATTGTCGTGGCCCACATGTCAGTGGCTGGTGGCGCGCCCTGGTGATGTAATGTTGATTCTTTTACGGGGAACCCCGTGCAGTTTAGTTTAAAGTCGCAAAAAGCCCTTGTTCTCCATGTATATGGTCAGTTCCCTCAAATTCCCAAATCAAAAAAGGAAATCCCTAATTCCATACACACGACCACGGCGGCGGCGCCATCTTCTTCGATTCGTCCTTGGCCGACGTAGATCTAGACGAGGAGGACAGAAGGCCGGCGTCATTTCTCCCCCCTTCCTCCTTGCCGGTAGAGATGGTTGTATGCAACCACAGCAAGCCTGAGCTCTTTCATGTCACCAAAAATCATGCCAACTTTAAAAGCTGGTGCTTTCAGGTCAGTAGATGGATTGAATGTGCTAAATTTGTGCCTAAGCTTGTCTCCTTCTTCTTTCGATAGGTTCAAATGGCTGTCATCTAAGGCATCTTCAGGAAGTTCACCTTCAAAGTCCTGCACAATCTCCTTCTCTCTATGATCATCAACGTCTTTGTCTACATTGTCATCAAACAGATCATCATCACCTTCTGCTACTTCATAATCACTCTCATAAAAGTCCTCAACTGTTTCAACTTCTTCATTGGCATCATCTCCATGTTCTTCACTACTGTCATTTGCATCTTCAGCACCACTATCATCAGTCTCACAATTGCCATCTTCTTCCTCAAATTCCTGATTTGTAACATGTGAGCTACTGCCTTCACCAAATGACATAAATCTTTGTTGCTTTCTTGTAGTTACATCTCATATGTCTTGGAATTTCTGGTTTGTCAGAGTTGGGTACATTTTCTTTACCCTTTGCCGACTTAACTGGAGTAATAACCCTTGGGAGCTCATGCATCCCCACTCCCAACACATCATCAGTGCTTACTGACTCTAGGGTGTCAGCATGATCTACCAGTAGGAGCATTTTTTGTGATCCACTGTTGCAGCAATCATAAGGACAATGTCTGCATCAGACGCAATCAAATGTAGGCCATCACACATAGAATTCCTAGGTTTGCTCGAGTACACATAAATCTTGGAGATTTCTCTATTATATCCCAATTGGAGAAGGAAATCCTCAATCCACAGAATTGACCAACTATCAGTGCCACAATCATCAAACCAATTGACTTCATGATCCATGTAGGTCATGTTGCTATCACTTCCACAGAAAAACCCTTTGTGATGGATCTCAACTCAGAACATTCCATCAAATTGTACTGCACAAACAAGAGAACTATCACTGCCACATATCCAAGATCATCCCTTTTCAAATAAAAAGTCCCCTCCTTGATAACCCCCCAAAATACCCTAGCCCTATTACGCCTGAAAAGGGAGGAACAACAGAGAAATGAAGGTACTAACAGTAGGAAGGAGGTCCCTCGCCTGGACGTCGACGACGCGGGCCATCCATCGCCGCAGCCGCCGCCAGTCGCCGTGTCGTGCCGCACCAGCTTCGCCCCGGCCTTGCAATGATCGGGAGAAGAGGAGAGGGCGCGAAGCGGTGCGACTCAGACAGAAGAAACAGGGGATTAAGGGACCGTAAAAGAAAATCATCACGACGCGCCACCAGACACTGACATGTGGGCCACGAAACTCTAACTTGCCACGTTTGCGCTACATACGACTTAATACGCGAGGATGCACTGTATTTGAACGGGGAGACAAGTTACAACACCGATTTTGCGTATTTTGCAACTTTAGGAACCAAAGTGACCGCGTCGGACAAGTTAAGGCACTCACAATGTATTTATCTCCTAAAAGCACTCATACAACCAATTCTTGTTTTTGCAATGTCTATTTTTAATATCCCACAAAAGGCTTTGTAAGGAAATGACGAATGCAATGGTTGAGTTTTGGTGGGGAGACGCGGAGGAGCATAAACACGTGCATTGGATGGTCTGGTGGAGGATGTGCATTCCAAAAAAGGATGGGGGTATGGGTTTCCTTGACCTCCATTCTTTCAACTTGGCACTGGTGGCGAAGCAGTCGTGGAGACTAGTCCCAAATCCCGACACACTTTGTGCTCAAGCACTTAAAGCAAAGTACTATTATCCAAATTGTCATTTGCTCAAAGTTGGACCAAAGAAGGGGTCGTCCTTCACGTGGCAAAGCATTATCGCGGGCCTAAATACTTTTAGGAGAGGATATATCTAGCAACTCTGCTCAAGAGAATTGATAAATATCTGGGGTGATCCTTGGGTTCCAAACAACCCATCCCGCATGATCCATATCCCGAGGGGACACATTCCGCTAAGAACAATTGATGAATTGATAAAGCCGGATACGGATACGGGTGGTTGGGATGAGGAACTAATCAGAGATATCTTCAATAACGGTGACGCAAATAACATCCTTTGGATTGCTCTCAATGAGCATATGGTCGAATATTTCATATCTTGGCACTATGCAAAATCATACCTTTTCTCGGTTCGTTCGGCATACTACATCGAGTGGGATCATTCCCATAGACACAGTTTGAGTAGTGTTGATGGTCAAGGTCCCTCGTCACACAATCTGGTGTGTGACATCCATTGGAAACTTGATGTCCCGTGTAAGGTAAAAAACTTTGCATGGAAGGCATTACACGGAATTGTTCCACGGTTCTCAGTACTTGCAAATAGACACATACTAGTGAACCCGCAATGTCCAGTGTGTTCATTGGGTCCGGAGGATATAAAGCACCTGATGTTCACTTGCGCCCACGCAAAGGAGGTATGGCGAGCTATAGGACTATTGGACATAATCATGGAGGCAACACCTATTGGCAGGTCAGGCTCCATTGTTCTCGAGGCAAAATTGACAAATGTAACCTCTGGGCTAAAAGAACTCGCAAAGTGAACCCGCGGAGGAAAAAATGTTGGGGAACGTTGCATGGAAAACAAAAAATTTCCTACGCACACGCAATACCTATCCATGGTGATGATCATCTACGAGAGGGGACAGTGAATCTACATACCCTTGTAGATCGCTAAGCGGAAGCGTATATAACGCGGTTGATGTAGTGGAACATCTTCGCGATCCAAATCGCAACCTGTCCCGCGATCTTATCACGATCCGTCCTACGATCCCATCACGATCCATCCCGATCTAGTGCCGAACGGACGACACCTCCGCGTTCAGCACACGTACAGCTCGATGACGATCCCCGCCTTCTTGATACAGCAAGAGGAGCAGAGAGGTAGATGAGTTCTGGCAACACCATGGCGTGGTGTCGGTGGTGGTGAAACTATTTCCGCACGGCTTCGCCAAGCACAACGGAAACTACGACGGAGGATGAACTAGAGGGGCGGGGTTGCCGACACACGTCTTGGGGCAATCTTGATGTGTTCTAGGTGCTAGCCCTGCCCCTCTATTTATATGCTGAACCCTAGGGTCGTTTATTAGAGAAAAAACCTCCTCAAAGTCGGTTTGGCACGAAAGGCAAGAGTCCTCCTCAGACTCCAGGACCAAACGCCAGGGTCCTCGGTGTCTGGTCCCAAACGCTAGGGTCCCTGGCGTATGGCGTGTGGCCTTCGCAAAACTCCTTTTGCACCTTACTAAACCCTCGTAGGCTTTACCCCTTGGCCCAAATAGAGGTGTTCTCGTACCTGAACATTTCAGGAAACATCCGAAACCTCTTTCGGTGAATGCCGAAACCATTCCGGAGACCAAACTCTATTATCCCATATATCAATCTTTACCTCTGGACTATTCCGGAGTACCTCGTCATGTCCGTGATCTCATCCAGAACTACGAACATTTCGATCACCAACATAACAACTCAACTATACTTATATCATCACCGAACCTTAAGTGTGCAGACCCTGCGGGTTCGAGAACTATGCAGACATGATCAAGACACTCTCCAGCCAATGTCCAATAGCGGGACCTGGATGTCCACATTGGATCCTACATATTCTATGAAGATCTTATCGGTTGAACCTCTATGTCAAGGATTCACACAATCCCGTATATCATTGCCTTTGTCCTTCGGTATGTTACTTGCCTAAGATTCGATCGTCGGTATCTCCATACCTATTTCAATCTCGTTAGCGGCAAGTCTCTTTACTCGTTCCATAATACAAGATCCCGTGGCTAAACCTTTAGCCACATTGCTTGCAAGGCTTGTTTGTGATGTTGTATTACCGAGTGGGCCCCTAGATACCTCTCCGTCATACGGAGTGACAAATCCCAGTCTTGACCCATGTCAACCCAACAGACACCTTCGGAGATACCTATAGAGCACCTTTATAGTCACCCAGTAACGATGCGACGTTTGATACACACAAGGTATTCCTCCAGTGCCCGTGAGTTGCATGATCTCATGGTCATAGGAACAAATACATTGGCATGAAGAAAATAGTAGCAATAAACTGACACGATCATTTCTACATTTATAGTTTAGGTCTTGTCCATCACATCATTCAACTAATGGTGTGATCCTGTTATCAAGTGAAAACACTTGTCTATGGCCAAGAAACCTTGACCATCTTTGATCAACGAGCTAGTCAACTAGAGGCTTACTAGGGACAGTGTGTTGTCTATGTATCCACGCATGTATTTGAGTTTCCAATCAATATAATTATAGCATGGATAATAAACGATTATCATGAATAAGGAAATATAATAATAACCAATTTATTATTTCCTCTAGGTCATATTTCCAACAGTCTCCCACTTGCACTAGAGTCGGTAAACTAGTTCACATCACTATGTGATTGCAATGAACCTAACACCCATACAGTTATGGGGTTTGATCATATCTTGCTTGTGAGAGAGGGTTTTAGTCAACGGGTTTGAACCTTTTAGATATGTGTGTGCTTTACAAATCTCTATGTCATCCTATAGATGCTGCTACCACGCGCCATTTAGAACTATTCCAAATGACTGCTCCACTATACGAATCCGGTTTACTACTGAGAGTCATCCGGATTAGTGTCAAATCTTGCGTCGACGTAACCTTTCACGAAGAACTCTTTTATCACCTCCATAATCGAGAAAAATTCTTTAGTCCACTAGTTACCAAGGATAACTTTTGACCGCTGTCCAGTAATCCATTCCTAGATCACATTTGTACCCCTTGACAGATTCATGGCAAGGCACACATCACGTGCGGTACACAACATAACATAATTTAGAGCCTATGGCTAAAGCATAGGGGACGACCTTCGTCCTTTCTCTTTCTTCTGCCGTGGTCGAGATTTTGAGTCTTACTCAAATTCACACCTTACAACACAACCAAGAACTCCTTTGCCGATCTATTTTGAACTCCTTCAAAAACTTTATCAAGGCATGTATTTCATTGAAAGTTTTATCAAGCGTTTTTATCTATCTCTATAGATCTTGATGCTCAATGTTCAAGTAGCTTAATCCAGGTTTTTCCTTTGAAAACACCTCTTCAAACAACCCTATATGCTTTCTAGAAATTCTACATCATTTCCGATCAACAATATATCAACCACATATACTCATCAGAAATTCTATAGTGCTCCCACTTACTTCCTTGGAAATACAAGTTTCTCACAAACTTTGTATAAACCCAAAAGCTTTGATCATCACATCAAAGCGCATATCCAACTCTGAGATGCTTACTCCAGTCCTTAGAATGATCGCTAGAGCTTGCATACTTGTTAGCATCCTTAGGATCGACAAAACCTTCTGGTTGTATCGCATACAACCTTTCCTCAAGGAAACTGTCAATGAAACAATGTTTTGACATCCATCTGCAAGATGCAACAACTGCTAACATAATTCCAACAGACTTTTAGCATCGCTACGAGTGAGAAAGTTTCATCGCAGTCAACTCCTTGAACTTGTCGGAAACCTCTTTGCAACAAGTAGAGCTTTCTTAAATGGTGAATCTCACCATCATTGTTTGTCTTCTTTTAAAGATCCATCTGTACTTAATAGTCTTACGACCATCAAGTAGTCCTTCCAAAGTCCACACTTTGTTTTCATACATGGATCCTCTCTCGGATTTCATGCCCTCCAGCCATTTGTCGGAATCCAGGCCCACCATCGCTTCTCGATAGCTCGTAGGTTCATTGTTGTCCAGCAACATGACCTCCAAGACAGGATTACCGCACCATTCTGTAGTAGCGTGTATCCTTGTCAACCTACGAGGTTTGGTAGTAACTTGATCCGAAACTTCATGATCACCATCATTGGCTTCCACTTGAACTGGTGTAGGCGCCACAGGAACAACTTCATGCGCCCTTCTACTCTCTGGTTGAAGTGTTGGTTCAATAAACTCATCAAGTTCCTCCATCCTCCCACTCAATTCTTTCGAGAGAAACTCTTTCTCGAGAAAGGACCCATTTTCTAAAACAAACACTTTGCTTCTGGATCTGAGATAGGAGGTATACCCAACTATTTTGGGTATCTTATGAAAATGCATTTATCCGCTTTGGGTTCGATCTTATCAGGCCGAAGCGTTTGGACATAAGCATCTTAGACCCAAACTTTTAAGAAACGACAGCTTAGGTTTCTCCAAACCATTGTTCATATGGTGTCATCTCAACGGAACTATGTGGTGCCCTATTAAAGTGAATGTTGTTGTGTCCAATGCATAACCCCAAAACGATAGTGGTAATTCGATAAGAGACATCATAATATGCACCATATCTAATAGGGTGCGGCTACGGCGTTTGACACACCATCACACTATGGTGTTCCAGGTGGCATTAGGTGTGAAATAATTTTCACATTGTCTTAAATGTATACCAAACTCGCAACTCAGATATTTACCTCCACGATCACATCGTAGACATATTATCCTCTTGTCACGACGATCTTCAACTTCACTCTGAAATTGCTTGAACCTTTCAATAATTCAGACTTGTGTTTCATCAAGTAAATATACCAGTATCTACTCAAATCATCTATGAAGTAAGAACATAATGATATCCACTGCGTGCCTCAACACTCATTGGACAACATACATCAAAATGCATTACTTCCAAAAAGTTACTTTCTTGTTCCATATCAATGGAAAACGAGGCCTTCAGTCATCTTGCCCATGTGGCATGATTTGCATGTCTCAAGTGATTCAAAATCAAGTGAGTCCAAACGATCCATCTGCATGGAGTTTCTTCATGCGTTTACACTAATAGGCATGGTATGCATGTCTCAAACGATTAAAAAACGAGTGAGTCCAAAGATCCATCAGTATGGAGCTTCTTCATGCGTTTTACACCAATATGACTCAAGTGTCAGTGCCCCAAGTAAGTGGTACTATCATTACTACTTTGTATCTTTTGGCATCAATATTATGAACATGTGTATCACTACGATCGAGATTCAACAAACCATTGAAGGTATTTATTCAAGCAAATAGAATAACCATTATTCTCTTTAAATGAATAATCGTATTGCAATAAACATAATCTAATCATGTCTATGCTCAACGCAAACACCAAATAACAATTATTTAGGTTTAACACTAATCCTGATGGTAGAGGGAGCGTGCGATGTTGATCACATCAACCTTGGAATTACTTTCAACACACATCGTCACCTCACCCTTGCTAGTATCCATTTAATCCGTAGCTATACTTTCAAGTTACTAACACTTATCAACTGAATCGGTATCTAATACCTTGGTGCTACTAGGAGTACTAGTAAGGTACACATCAATATCACGTATATCCAATATACTTTTGTCCACTTTGCCAGCCTTCTCATCTACCAAGTATCTAGGGTAGTTCTGCTTCAGTGACCGTTCCCCTTACAACAGAAGCACTTAGTCTCGGGTTTGGGTTCAACCTTGGGTCTCTTCACTAGAGCAGCAACTGGTTTGTCGTTTCATGAAGTATGATGCTCCCTCTTGATTTCTACTTTCTTGGTGTCAAACATCACGAATAGCTCAAGGATCATCATATCTATCCCTGATATGTTATAGTTCTTCATGAAGCTCTAGTAGCTTGGTGGCAGTGACTTCGGAGAACCATCACTATCTCATCTAGAAGATTAACTCCCACTCGATTCAAGCGATTGTAGCACTCAGACAATCTGAGCACATTCTCAACGATTGAGCTTTTCTCCCTTATTCTCAACGATTGAACTTTTCTCCCTTACTTTGTAGAGAAAGAATCTTGGCGGAGGTCTCATACCTCTCAACAAGGGCATGAGTATGAAATCCCAATTTCATCTCTTGGAACATCTCATATGTTCCGTGACGTTCAAAACGTCTTCGGCGCCTCAATTCTAATCTGTTAAGCATTACACATTGAACTAACACGTAGTCATAAAAAACGTGTATG
Organism: Hordeum vulgare subsp. vulgare; assembly: GCF_904849725.1. Classification (NCBI taxonomy): domain Eukaryota; kingdom Viridiplantae; phylum Streptophyta; class Magnoliopsida; order Poales; family Poaceae; genus Hordeum; species Hordeum vulgare. The sequence continues at coordinate 43,278,309 of NC_058520.1, read as the reverse complement.
TCAGATGTCCGCAACATCTACAGACGACGCTCGAGGTTTAGCACACTGAGTGGTGCATTAATGACATAAGCCTTCTATGCAGCAATGAGGACAATCCTCAGTTTACGGACCCAGTCCGCATAATTGCTACTATTATCTTTCAACTAAAGTTTCTCTAGGAACATATCAAAACAGTAGAGCTACAGCGCAAGCTACAACATAATTTGCAAATTCATTTTGACTATGTTAATGATAATGAGTTCAATTAATCATATTACTTAAGAACTCCCACTCAAATAGACATCCCTCTAGTCATTCGAGTGGCACATGATCCAAATCCACTAACTCAAGTCCAATCATCACGTGAGTTGAGTTTAGCTTCAATGGTGAACATCTCCATGTTGATCATATCAACTATATGATTCATGCTCGACCTTTCGGTCTCTTGTGTTCCAAGGACATGTCTGTACATGCTAGGCTCGTTAAGTTTAACCCGAGTGTTCTGCGTGTGCAACTGTTTTGCACCCGTTGTATGTGAAAGTTGAGTCTATCACACCCGATCATCACGTGGTGTCTCAGAACAAAGAACAATCGCAATGGTGCACAGTCGGGGAAAAGACAATTTCATCTTGAAATTTTAGTGAGGGATCACCTTATAATGCTACCGTTGTTCTAAGCAAAATAAGGTGCATAAAAGGATTAACATCACATGCAAATCATAAGTGACATGATATGGCCATGAACTTCTGCTTTTTGATCTCCATCACCAAAGCACCGGCATGATCTCCATCGTCACCGGCGCTGCACCATGATATCCATCATTATTCCGCCGTCGAGGTTGCCATGCTATCTATGCTATTACTACTAAAGCTACTACCTAGCAATATAGTAAACGCATCTGCAAGCAGAAACGTTAGTTTAACGACAACCCTATGGCTCCTGCCGATTGTCGTAGCATCGACGTGCAAGTCGATATTTAACTATTACAACATGATCATCTCATACATCCAATATATCATATTATGTCTTTGGCCATATCACATCACATACCTACCCTGCAAAACAAGTTAGACGTCCTATAATTTGTTGTTGCATGTTTTACGTGGCTGCTATGGGTATCTAGTATGATCGCATCTTACTTACGCCAAGCCACAACGGTGATATGCAATTTGCTATTTAACCTGTTGGGGAACGTCGCATGGGAAACAAAAATTTTCCTACGCGCACGAAGACCTATCATGGTGATGTCCATCTACGAGAGGGGATGTGTGATCTACGTACCCTTGTAGACCGTACAGCAGAAGCGTTAGTGAACACGGTTGATGTAGTGGAACGTCCTTACGTCCCTCGATCCGCCACGCGAACCGTCCCGCGATCAGTCCCACGATCTAGTGCCGAACGGACGGCACCTCCGCGTTCAGCACACGTACAACTCGACGATGATCTCGGCCTTCTTGATCCAGCAAGAGAGACAGAGAGGTAGAAGAGTTCTCCGGCAGCGTGACGGCGCTCCGGAGGTTGGTGATGATATTGTCTCAGCAGGGCTCCGCCCGAGCTCCGCAGAAACGCGATCTAGAGGTAAAACCATGGAGATATGTGGTCGGGCTGCCGTGGCAAAGTTGTCTCAAATCAGCCCTAAAACCCCACTATATATAGGAGGGAGGGAGGGGAGGAGGCAGCCTCAAAACCTAAAGGTTTGGCCGAAATTGGAGGTGGAGGAGTCCTACTCCAATCCTACTTGGAGTAGGATTCCACCTTCCCACTTGGAAACTCTTTCCACCTTGTGTTTTTTCCTTCTCAAACCTTATGGGCCTTAGTGGGAACTTATTCCAGCCCACTAGGGGCTGTTTTATCTCTTCCCATAGCCCATGAGACCCCTTGGGGCGTGACACCCCTCCTGATGGTCCCCGTCACCCCTCCCGGCACTCCCGGTACACTACCGATGAGCCCGAAACTTTTCCGGTAATGTCCGAAAACTTTCCGGTAACCAAATGAGGTCATCCTATATATCAATCTTCGTTTCCGGACCATTCCGGAAACCCTCGTGACGTCCGTGATCTCATCCAGGACTCCGAACAACATTCGGTAACCAACCATATAACTCAAATACGCATAAAACAACGTCGAACCTTAAGTGTGCAGACCCTGCAGGTTCGAGAACTATGTAGACATGACCCGAGAGACTCCTCGGTCAATATCCAATAGCGGGACCTGGATGCCCATATTGGATCCTACATATTCTGCGAAGATCTTATCGTTTGAACCTCAGTGCCAAGGATTCATATAATCCCGTATGTCATTCCCTTTGTCCTTCGGTATGTTACTTGCCCGAGATTCGATCGTCAGTATCCGCATACCTATTTCAATCTCATTTACCAGCAAGTCTCTTTACTCGTTCTGTAATACAAGATCCCGCAACTTACACTAAGTCACATTGCTTGCAAGGCTTGTGTGTGATGTTGTATTACCGAGTGGGCCCTGAGATACCTCTCCGTCACATGGAGTGACAAATCCGAGTATCGATCCATACTAACTCAACGAACACCTTTGGAGATACCTGTAGAGCATCTTTATAGTCACCCAGTTACGTTGCGACGTTTGATACACACAAAGCATTCCTCCGGTGTCCGTGAGTTATATGATCTCATGGTCATAGGAACAAATACTTGACATGCAGAAAACAGTAGCAACAAAATGACACGATCAACATGCTACGTCTATTAGTTTGGGTCTAGTCCATCACATGATTCTCCTAATGATGTGATCCCGTTATCAAGTGACAACACTTGCCTATGGCCAGGAAACCTTGACCATCTTTGATCAACGAGCTAGTCAACTAGAGGCTTACTAGGGACAGTGTTTTGTCTATGTATCCACACAAGTATTGTGTTTCCAATCAATACAATTATAGCATGGATAATAAACGATTATCATGAACTAAGAAATATAATAATAACTAATTTATTATTGCCTCTAGGGCATATTTCCAACAGTCTCCCACTTGCACTAGTGTCAATAATCTAGTTCACATCACCATGTGATTCCAATGAATCCAACACCCATATAGTTATGGGGTCTGATCACGTCTTGTTCGTGAGAGAGGTTTTAATCAACGGTTCTGAAACTTTCAGATCCGTGCGTTCTTTACAAATCTTTATGTCATCTTATAGATGCTGCTACTACGTGCTATTCGGAAATGTTCCAAATATCTACTCTACTATTCGAATCCGTTTCACTACTCATAGTTATTCGGATTAGTGTCAAAGCTTGCACCGATGTAACCTTTTACGACGAACTCTTTAACCACCTCCATAATCGAGAAAAAATTCCTTAGTCCATTAGTTACTAAGGATAAATCTTGACCACTGCTAGTGATTCAATCATGGATCACTCTCTGTACCTATCAACAGACTTTGAGTCAAGGCACACATCAGGTGCGGTACACAGCATGGCAGACTTTAGATTCTACGGCTAAGGCATATAAGACGACCTTCGTCTATTCTCTTTATTCTGCCGTGGTCGGGTTTTGAGTCTTACTCAAATTCATACCTTACAACGCAACCAAGAACTCCTTCTTTGCTGATCTATTTTGAACTCTTTCAAAAACTAGGCATGCATCTTGTTGAAACTTCCATTAAGCGTTTTTTGATCTATCTCCATAGATCTTTGATGCTCAACGTTCAAGTAGCTCAATCCAGGTATTCCTTTGAAAAACTCCTTTCAAACAACCTTGTATGCTTTACAGAAATTCTACATTACTTCTGATCCACAATATGTCAACCAGAAATTCTATAGTGCTCCCACTCACTTCTTTGGAAATACAAGTTTCTCATAAACCTTGTACAAACCCAAAATCTTTGATCATCTCATCAAAGTGTATATTCCAACTCCGAGATGCTTGCACCAGTCCATTGAAGGATCACTGGAGCTTGCATACTTGCTAGTATCTTTAGGATCGACAAAACCTTCTGGTTGTATCACATACAATGTTTTCTCAAGGAAACCATCGATAAAACAATGTTTTGACATCCTACGTGCAATACTTCATAAATAATGCATCAACAACTAACATAATTCTAACAGACCTTTAGCATCGCTACGAGTGAGAAAGTCTCATCATAGTCAACTGTTTGATCTTGTCGAAAACATCTTTGCGACAAGTCGAGCCTTTGTTAATAGTGACTTATCACCATCATCGTCTGTCTTCTTTTAAAGATCCATATTTACTCAATAGTCCTCTGACCATCAAGTAGTTCTTCCAAAGTCTACACTTTGTTTTCATACATGGATCCTCTCTCGGATTTCATGGCCTCCAGCCATTTGTCGGAATCCGGGCCCACAATTGCTTCTCCATAACTCGTAGGTTCACTGTTGCTCAACAACATGACCTCCAAGACAGGGTTACCGTACCACTCTGTAGTAGTACGCGACCTTGTCAACCTACGAGGCTTGTAGTAACTTGATCCGATGCTCGATGATCACCATCATCAGCTTTCACTTCAATTGGTGTAGGCGCCACAGGAACAACTTCCTGCGCCCTGCTACACACTGGTCGAAGTGATGGTTCAATAACCTCATCAAGTTCTACCACCCTCCCACTCAATTCTTTCGAGAGAAACCTTTCCTCTAGAAAGGATCCGTTTCTAGAAACAAACACTTTGCTTTCGGATCTGAGATAGGAGATGTACCAAACTGTTTTGGATATCCTATGAAGATGCATTTATCCGCTCTGGGTTCGAGCTTATCAGACTGAAACATTTTCACATAAGTGTCGAAGACCCAAACTTTCAAGAAACGACAGTTTAGATTTCTCTAAACCTCAGTCTATACTGTGTCATCTCAACGGAAATACGTGGTGCCCTATTTAAAGTGAATGCGGTTGTCTCTAATGCTTAACCCATAAACGATAGTGGTATTTCGATAAGAGACATCATAGTATGCACCATACCAAATAGTGTGTGGCTATGACGTCCAGACACATCATCACACTATGATGTTCCAGGTGGCATGAACTGCGAAACAATTTCCACATTGTCTTAACTGCGTACCAAAACTCGTAACTCAGATATTCATTTCTATGATCATATCGTAGACCGTTTATCCTCTTGTTACGACGAACTTCACTCTGAAACAGAATTGAACTTTTCAATATTTCAGACTTGTGATTCATTAAGTAAATACTCCTGTATCTACTCAAATCGTCAGTGAAGTAAGAACATAATGATATCCACTGCGTGCCTCAGCACCCATTGGACTGCATACATCAAAATGTATCACTTCCAACAAGTTACTATCTTGTTTCATCTCAATAAAAACAAGGCCTTGCTCATGTAGTATGATTTGCATGTCACTAGTGATTCAAAATCAAGTGAGTATAAAGATCCATCAGCATGGAGCCTCTTCCTGCAATTTATACCAACATGACTCAAGCGGCAGTGCCACAAGTAAGTGGTACTATCATCATTACCTCGTATCTTTTGGCACCAGTATCATGAACATGTGTAACACTACGACCGAGATTCAATAAACCATTGAAGGTGATTATTCAAGAAAATAGAGTAACCATTATTCTCTTTAAATGAATAATCGTATTGCAATAAACACGATCCAATCATGTTCATGCTTAACGCAAGCACCAAATAACAATTATTTAGGTTTAACACCAATCCCGATGGTAGAGGGAGCGTGCGAAGTTTGATCATATCAACCTTGGAAACACTTCCAACACGTATCGTCACCTCGCCTTTAGCTAGTCTCCATTTATGCCGTAGCTTTCATTTCGTGTTACTAATCACTTAGCAATCGAACCGGTATCCAATACCCTCATGCTACTAGGAGTACTAGTAAAGTACACATCAACATCATGTATATCAAATATACTTCTTTCGACTTTTGCCAGCCTTCTTATCTACCAAGTATCTAGAGTTGCTCCGCCTCAGTGACTATTCCCCTCATTACAGAAGCACTTAGTCTCGGGTTTGGGTTTAATCTTGGGTCTCTTCATTAGTGCAGCAACTGTTTTGCCGTTTCACGAAGTATCCCTTCTAGCCCTTGCCTTTCTTGAAACTTAGTGGTTTTACAAACCATCAACTATTGATGCTCCTTCTTGATTTCTACTTTCGCAGTGTCGAACATCGCGAATCGCTCAAGGATCATTGTATCTATCCTTGATATGTTATAGTTCACCACGAAGCTCTCACAGCTTGGTGGCAGTGACTTTGGAGAACCATCACTATCTCATCTGGAAGATTAAATCCCACTTGATTCAAGTGATTATCGTACTCAGACAATCTGAGCACACGCTCAACGATTGAGCTTTTCTCCTTTACTTTGTGGACAAAGAATCTTGTTGGAGGTCTTGTACCTCTTAACAAGGGCACAAGCATGAAATCACAATTTCATCTCTTTAGAACATCACTTATGTTCCGCGACGTTTCAAAACGTTTTCGGCGCCTTGCTTCTAAGCCATTAAGTACTTTGTACTAAACTATCGTGCAGTCATCAGAAACGTGTATGTCGGATGATCACAGCATCCACAAACGACGCTCGAGGTGCAGCACACCGAGTGGTGCATTAAGGACATAAGCCTTCTGCGCAGCAACGAGGACAATCCTCGGTTTTACAAACTTAGTCTGCAAAGTTTTCTACTATCAACTTTCAACTAAATTTTCTCTAGGAACATATAAAAACAGTAGAGCTATAGCGCAAGCTACATCGTAGTTCGCAAAGACCATTAGACTATGTTCATGACAATTAGTTCAATTAATCATATTACTTAAGAACTCCCACTCAAAAAGTACATCTCTCTAGTCATTTGAGTGGTACATGATCCAAATCCACTATCTCAAGTCCGATCATCACGTGAGTCGAGAATAGTTTCAGTGGTAAGCATCTCTATGCTAATCATATCAACTATATGATTCATGCTCGACCTTTCGGTCTCATGTGTTCCGAGGCCATGTCTGCACATGCTAGGCTCGTCAAGCTTAACCCGAGTGTTCTGCGTGTGCAACTGTTTTGCACCCGTTGTATGTGAACGTTGAGTCTATCACACCCGATCATCACGTGGTGTCTCAAAACGAGGAACTGTCGCAACGGTGCACAGTCGGGGAGAACACAATTTCATCTTGAAATTTTAGTGAGAGATCACCTCATAATGCTACCGTCGTTCTAAGCAAAATAAGGTGCATAAAAGGATTAACATCACATGCAATTCATAAGTGACATGATATGGCCATCATCATGTGCTTCTTGATCTCCATCACCAAAGCACCGGCACAATCTTCTTGTCACCGGCGCCACACCATGATCTCCATCAACGTGTCGCCATCGGGGTTGTCGTGCTACTCATGCTATTACTACTAAAGCTACATCCTAGCAAAATAGTAAACGCATCTGCAAGCACAAACATTAGTATAAAGACAACCCTATGGCTCCTACCGGTTGCCGTACCATCGACGTGCAAGTCGATATTATCTATTACAACATGATCATCTCATACATCCAATATATCACATCACATCGTTGGCCATATCACATCACAAGCATACCCTGCAAAAACAAGTTAGACGTCCTCTAATTTTGTTGTTGCATGTTTTACGTGGTGACCATGGGTATCTAGTAGGATCGCATCTTACTTACGCAAACACCACAACGGAGATATATGAGTTGCTATTTAACCTCATCCAAGGACCTCCTCGGTCAAATCGGATTCAACTAAAGTTGGAGAAACTCACACCCGCCAGTCATCTTTGAGCAACGGAGTTACTCGTAGCGATGAAACCAGTCTCTCGTAAGCGTACGAGTAATGTCGGTCCGAGCCGCTTCGATCCAACAATACCGCGGAATCAAGAAAAGACTAAGGAGGGCAGCAAAACACACATCACCGCCCACAAAAACTTTTGTGTTCTACTCGAGAAGACATCTACGCATGAACCTAGCTCATGATGCCACTGTTGGGGAACGTCGCATGGGAAACAAAATTTTTCCTACGCGCACGAAGACCTATCATGGTGATGTCCATCTACGAGAGGGGATGTGTGATCTACGTACCCTTGTATACCGTACAGCAGAAGCGTTAGTGAACGCGGTTGATGTAGTGGAACATCCTCACGTCCCTCGATCCGCCCCGCGAACCGTCCCGCGATCAGTCCCACGATCTAGTGCCGAACGGACGGCACCTCCGCGTTCAGCACACGTACAGCTCGACGATGATCTCGGCCTTCTTGATCCAGAAAGAGAGACGGAGAGGTAGAAGAGTTCTCCGGCAGCGTGACGACGCTCCGGAGGTTGGTGATGATATTGTCTCAGCAGGGCTCCGCCCGAGCTCCGCAGAAACGCGATCTAGAGGTAAAACCGTGGAGATATGTGGTCGGGCTGCCGTGGCAAAGTTGTCTCAAATCAGCCCTAAAACCCCACTATATATAGGAGGGAGGGAGGGGAGGAGGCAGCCTCAAAACCTAAAGGTTTGGCCGAAATTGGAGGTGGAGGAGTCCTACTCCAATCCTACTTGGAGTAGGATTCCACCTTCCCACTTGGAAACTCTTTCCACCTTGTGTTTTTTCCTTCTCAAACCTTATGGGCCTTAGTGGGAACTTATTCCAGCCCACTAGGGGCTGTTTTATCTCTTCCCATAGCCCATGAGACCCCTTGGGGCGTGACACCCCTCCTGATGGTCCCCGTCACCCCTCCCGGCACTCCCGGTACACTACCGATGAGCCCGAAACTTTTCCGGTAATGTCCGAAAACTTTCCGGTAACCAAATGAGGTCATCCTATATATCAATCTTCGTTTCCGGACCATTCCGGAAACCCTCGTGACGTCCGTGATCTCATCCGAGACTCCGAACAGCATTCGGTAACCAACCATATAACTCAAATACGCATAAAACAACGTCGAACCTTAAGTGTGCAGACCCTGCGGGTTCGAGAACTATGTAGACATGACCCGAGAGACTCCTCGGTCAATATCCAATAGCGGGACCTGGATGCCCATATTGGATCCTACATATTCTGCGAAGATCTTATCGTTTGAACCTCAGTGCCAAGGATTCATATAATCCCGTATGTCATTCCCTTTGTCCTTCGGTATGTTACTTGCCCGAGATTCGATCGTCAGTATCCGCATACCTATTTCAATCTCATTTACCAGCAAGTCTCTTTACTCATTCTGTAATACAAGATCCCGCAACTTACACTAAGTCACATTGCTTGCAAGGCTTGTGTGTGGTGTTGTATTACCGAGTGGGCCCTGAGATACCTCTCCGTCACATGGAGTGACAAATCCCAGTATCGATCCATACTAACTCAACGAACACCTTTGGAGATACCTGTAGAGCATCTTTCTAGTCACCCAGTTACGTTGCGACGTTTGATACACACAAAGCATTCCTCCGGTGTCCGTGAGTTATATGATCTCATGGTCATAGGAACAAATACTTGACATGCAGAAAACAGTAGCAACAAAATGACACGATCAACATGCTACGTCTATTAGTTTGGGTCTAGTCCATCACATGATTCTCCTAATGATGTGATCCCGTTATCAAGTGACAACACTTGCCTATGGCCAGGAAACCTTGACCATCTTTGATCAACGAGCTAGTCAACTAGAGGCTTACTAGGGACAGTGTTTTGTCTATGTATCCACACAAGTATTGTGTTTCCAATCAATACAATTATAGCATGGATAATAAACGATTATCATGAACTAAGAAATATAATAATAACTAATTTATTATTGCCTCTAGGGCATATTTCCAACATAACCTTCTCCAAGGACCGCCTCGGTCAAATTTGATTCAACTAAAGTTGAAGAAACAGACACCCGCCAGTCATCTTTATGCAACAAGTTGCATGTTAGTCGATGAAACTGGTCTCTCGTAAGCGTACGAGTAAAGTTGGACTGGGCCGCTTCAATCCAATAATACCGATGAATCGAGAAAAGACTAAGGAGGGCAGCAAATCAAACATCAACGCCCACAAACTCTTTTGTGTTCTACTCGAGATTTCATCTACGCATGAACCTAGCTCATGATGCCACTGTTGGGGAACGATGCATGGGAAACAAAAATTTTCCTATGCACACGCATGGTGATGATCATCTACGAGAGGGGAGAGTGAATCTACATACCCTTGTAGATCTCTAAGTGGAAGCGTATATAATGCGGTTGATATAGTGGAACATATTCACGATCCAAATCGCAGCCCATCCCGCGATCTCATCACGATCCATCCCGCGATCCCATCACGATCCATCTCGATCTAGTGCCGAACGGATGGCACCTCGGTGTTCAGCACACGTACAGCTTGATGACGATCCCCACCTTCTTGATCCAGCAAGAGGAGCAGAGAGGTAGATCAGTTCCGGCAGCACGACGACGTGGTGTCGGTGGTGGTGAAACTATTTCCGCAAGGCTTTACCAAGCACAACGGAAACTATGACAGAGGATGAACTAGAGGGGCGGGGTTGCCGGCACACGGCTTGGGGCAATCTTGATGTGTTCTAGGTGCTAGCCCTGCCCCTCTATTTATATGTTGAGCCCTGGGGTCGTTTCTTGGAGAAAAAACATCCTCAAAGTCGGTTTGGCACGAAAGGCAAGAGTTCTCCTCGGACTCCACAACCAAACGCCAGGGTCCTTGACGTCTCGCTCCAAACGCCAGGGTCCATGGCGTCTGGCCTGTGGTCTTCGCAAAACTCCTTTTTCACCTTCCTAAAGCCTCCTGGGCTTTACCCCTTGGGCCAAATAAAGGTGTTCTCGTACCCGAACATTTCGGGAACATCTGAAACCTCTTTTGGTGAATTCCAAAACCATTCTGGAGACCAAACACTATTATCCCATATATCAATCTTTACCTCTGGACTATTCCGGAGTACCTCATCATGTCCGTGATCTCATCCGAAACTCCGAACATTTCGGTCACCAACATAACAACTCAACTATACTTATATCGCCACCGAACCTTAAGTGTGCATACCCTGCAGGTTCAAGAACTATGCAGATATGATTGAGACACTCCCCGACCAATATCCAATAGCGGGACCTGGATGTCCATATTGCATCCTACATATTCTACGAAGATCATATCGGTTGAACCTCTATGTCAAGGATTCACACAATCCCGTATATCATTCCCTTTGTCCTTCGGTATGTTACTTGCCCGAGATTCGATCGTCGGTATCTCCATACCTATTTCAATCTCGTTACCGGAAAGTCTCTTTACTCGTTCCGTAATACAAGATTCCGTGGCTAAATCTTTAGTCACATTCCTTGCAAGGCTTGTTTGTGATGTTGTATTACCGAGTGAGCCCCGAGATACCTCTCCGTCACACGGAGTGACAAATCCCAGTCTTGATCCATGCCAAACCCAAGAAACACCTTCGGAGATACCTGTAGATCACCTTTAAAGTCACCCAGTAACATTGCAATGTTTGATACACACAAGGTATTCCGGTATCCGGGAGTTGCATGATCTCATGGTCAGAGAAACAGATACATTGGCATGCACAAAACAGTTACAATAAACTAACATGATCATATGCTACGTTTATAGTTTGGGTCTTGTCCATCACATCATTCAACTAATGGTGTGATCCTGTTATCAAGTGACAACACTTGTCTATGACCAGGAAACCTTGACCATCTTTGATCAACGAGCTAGTCAACTAGAGGCTTACTAGGGACAGTGTGTTTGTCTATGTATCCACAGATGTATTTGAGTTTCCAATCAATACAATTCTAGAATTGATAATAAACGATTATCATGAATAAGGAAATATAATAATAACCAATTTATTATTGCCTCTAGGGCATATTTCCAACAAAAAAATCACCGAGCTGACCCTTTCGTGTGGCGCCCGACACCTAGGCGCCACACTACACTGTGTGACGCCTAAGCCGTCGGCACCACACGCCCGTCCACGCTGGCACAGTTGGCCCCACCCCCCGTCGAGCGCTTAGGCGCCACAGTGTGACTTATCCAGCCACGGGCCAGCCCCCTCCCCCACCCCCACCCCCACCCCCATTCGTTTTTGAAACCAACAACAGCGGCGGTTGGCTCTTCTCCTCATATCAATGCCCTCTTCTAAATGCTTCAGATCTGTTGATTTCTTCCGTGGATTTATCCCCCGAACTTGTCTACGAGGTAATCTCTTCCATTTCCCATCTTTCTATCCAAAAAGTATTGCGTATTTTTCAGATTTGTGTTAGTTAGGTTGAGAGCCATGTTTTGATTGGATTTGAAATGTAGATGAGGAGTTAGTCCTATTTTATGAATCCTAGATGAGTAGTGTTGGTATATGACTATTCCTATGAGTAGATGGTGTGGATTTTATGAGGAAATGAGTAAATGACAATTTTTTAAGATGAGTAGATTCATATGAGTATTTTTTTAGTAATATGTAGATGAGTAGATTCATATGAGTATTTTTTTGAAGATGAGTAGATTCATAAGTGTATTTTTTTGTGATATGTAGGATGGTGTGGCTTTTGAATGATGCCTATGACGGTGAACACCGGGCCTATTTGATGTCGCAGAAGGGGGTGGTAAGTAGAACATATGTTCAAAAATCATGTATTTATTTATTAAGATGAAACGGTAATCATATCACACCTCTATGTTTGCAGAAGCTTATGCCTTTGAAGATTCGGTCTCACGGGGCATCGACTGTCATGTCGTACGATGAGCAGTACACACCATATATCGAGATGACACGACTCCTTCCATTCATTCAGCTTGTGAGTCGGTCAACGCCCAACCTGAACACAGCGGAAATCAGTGCACTTACTGATCGGTGGAGGCCGGAGACCCATAGTTTTCACCTCCGGACCGGATGGACCCTAGTGATGTTGTTGAGTTTTCCATGATCACCGCACTTCCGATCGTGGGGAAGCCTCTTTGTATGAGCACTGATTCTGAGGGATAGCGGCACCAAATGGAGGCCCTTATTGGTATGTCATCTCCAGAGTCGGAGGTAGAAGATGGAGGTGAGTTGTCTATGGTTTTGCGACAAAAGCTTGCCATCAACCCTCTTGCCTCGACACCTGTGACGCATAGAACTGTCAGTGTTCCATTCTGGCCCTCCTTTCCATGGTCTTGCACGGACAATCCATGGACATCCTGAATCCTCACATGCAACCGTGTAACTCAACTTCATGTTTGAATGAACAACTTTGTGTGGCCTATAATGTGTAATGGAATATTCATCCAACCACATCTTCAGTTCAAGGAATGTTTCGAACTTTGACCCGGGCAAAATAATATTCTTCCCATGTTCGTCCCGGTGAGAAGGTGGCCTAACTCCAAACAATATGCCTTCGCCTCCGTCAACCACGGCTTCATATGCAAGGCTAAGATCCTCAAACAATGGTGTCCGGTGATCCCGCCCTAATACCTTTGTGAAAGCTTCAGCCTCCTTTGCCGTGAACCCTTCCTTGTCAACTTCTTCATCGGGACCCTCATCGTCCGACTCGGATGCATAGCCACGCGAGTACGAAATAGAATGGTCCATTTTCTCTTGCAAATTATATTTGTACAAATCACCAAGGCTGTTGTCATGGAGAACAGTACCATCATTCTCATCATCATCATGCTCATCATTCTCCTCTATCAATGGTTCATGTTGGATACTCCATTGTTGTGCTGAAAGAGGTTTAATGTTGGCCTCTTCGTTGATGCGTGGAGGACTTGCTTCACCAATCGGAGATGCAACCCGGTTCAAATCCAAGTGCAAGTTAGGAACATTTATTTTGATGGCAAATAACACTAGAGCCTTGTCTAGTGATTCGGCCAACGTTGCTCGGAGTTGACACGCATGGTCTTCCAACGAATGTGTATTCCGAATCCCACATTATGCCTACCATCAAACTCAACAACATCACTAGGGTCCATCCAATTCAAATCCTTTTGGACTTGTTCCAACAATTCAACATAGCTAGGACATAAATCGAACACCATGTCAAGCTCATCCGGGTCCGGATCAATATTGCCTTTTAAAATGGCATCCTTGTCCATGTGATGAACATAAGCACATGTTCTTCCCATCCCTAGACAACACAACATACAATATTTTCTAAAAGCAATCATCCAAATACTACAAAATCCACTTAATAAAAATAAACCATATTCCTAACATCCAAACATCCATAATCCTAACCCCATCTTACCCCTAACCCTAACTAACACAACCATAATGCAAACATCCAAACAACCCTAATCCTAACCCATCATACCCCTTATCCTAACATACAAACAAATACAACAATATCATATTCATCCCAAATTTCATGAAAAACTAGGGTTTCCTCACATTTGCAAAAAAGTCACCAAATGAGATTTTTTTTGTGATGAGAAGGAGGGGATCGGAGGGGATTACATTAGGGGAGGGATTGGACAACAAATGCCCGAACCAAACCTTCAGATCTGCTAATTTGGAGAGGGATTTGAGGAAGGGGTGACTTCAACTCGATCTATGAAGTGAAGTGAGGGGGTGAATGAGGAGGGGGTGTGGGAGGGGGTTGGCCCGTGGCTGGATAAGTCACAGTGTGGCGCCTAAGCGCTTGGCGCCACACTGCAGAGTGTGCAATGCGTGAGTCTTAGGCGTTGCACTGCCGGGGGGTGGGGCCAGCCGTGCCAGCGTGGACGGTGTGTGGCGCCGACGACTTAGGCGTCACGCAGTGTAGTGTGGCACCTAGGTGTCGGGCGCCACATGAAAGGGTCAGCTCGGTGATTTTTTTCCTCCGCGGGTTCAGTTTGCGAGTTCTTTTAGCCCACGAGTTATATTTATCAATTTTGCCAGTTCTCGAAGAGCTCCTGCGTCGGCACAACTACAAGAATCCAGTTATTTGACATGTTGGTTGATAACCCACAAGTATAGGGGATCGCAACAGTTTTCGTGAGTAGAGTATTCAACCCAAATTTATTGATTCGACTCAAGGGGAAGCAAAAGAATATTCTCAAGTATTAGCAGCTGAGTTGTCAATTCAACCACACGTGAAAGATTAGTATCTGCAAGCAAAGTATCAGTAGCAAAGTGGTATGATAGCAACGGTGCCAGAAAAAGGTCCGTTGATGGCAGACTATTCCTGACTTGTTGTATTAATGACGCCAGAAAATAGTCTTGCAACAGGTAACATCAAAGTAACAAGTAACAACAGTAGTGAAAGCAGTAGCAAGTAACATCAGTAGTGACAGCAGTAGCAAGTAACAACAGTATCGGCAAAGTAACGTAGCAAGGACCAGTAGTAAAATACTCGTAGGCATTGGATCGGTGATGGATGATTATGCCAGCCGTGATTCATCATGTAACAGCTATAACACGGAGAGATATGTAACTACTCCCGTTCGTCAATCTAATGTAGGCATGTATTCCGTATGTAGTCATACGTGCTTAGGGAAAAGAACTTGCATGACATCTACTGTCCATCCCTCCCGTGGCAGCGGGGTCCTAATGGAAACTACGGGATATTAAGGTTCTCCTTTTAATAAAGAACCGGACCAACACATTAACACTTGGTGAATACATGAACTCCTCATACTATGGCCATCTTCGGGAGTGGTTCCGTCTATTGTCACTCCGGGGTTGCCGGGTCATAACACATAGTAGGTGACTACAACTTGCAAGATAGGATCTAAATACACATATATTGGCGACAACATAATAGGTTCAGATCTAAAATCATGGCACTCGGGCCCTAGTGACAAACATTAAGCATGGCAAAGTAGTAGCAACATCAATCTCAGAACATAGTGGATACTAGGGATCAATCCCCGTCAAAACTAACTTGATTACATGATAGATCTCATCCAACTCATCACCGTCTAGCAAGCTTACGATGAGATTACTCACGAACGGTGAAGAGCATCATGGAATTGGCGATGGAGGAAGGTTGATGATGACGATGGCGATGATTTCCCCTCTCCGGAGCCGAGAACGGACTCCAGATCTGCCCTCCAGATGAAGAACAGGAGGTGGCGGCGCCTCCGTATCGTAAAACGCGATGAATCCTTCTCCCTGATTTTTTTCCAGGCGAAACGGAATATATAGATCTGAGATTGGAGGCGGTGGAGCCTCGTGAGACCTACAAGCCTGTCAGGCGCGGCAAGGGGGGGGGGGGGCGGGTGGCCGCGCCCCCTGGGCTTGTGGCCCACTGGCTCACGTCCTCCACTGGATCTTTGCGCAGGTATTTTTCATTAATTCCAGAAAAATTCTTCGTAAATTTTCAGGTCATTCCGAGAACTTTTATTTCTGCACAAAAACAACACCATGGCAATTCTGCTGAAAACAGAATTAGTTCGGGTTAGTTCCATTCAAATCATGCAAATTAGAGTCCAAAACAAGGGCAAAAGAGTTCGGAAAAGTAGATACGACGGAGACGTATCAACTCCCCCAAGCTTAAAGCCTTGCTTGTCCTCAAGCAATTCAGTTGACAAACTAAAAGAGACGAAAGAAAAAATTTGACGAACTCTGTTTGATCTTGTTGTTGTAACTATGTCTAACTCACACCAGAATTTCAGCAAGATCACAAGCAAACCACATAAGTAAATGACATCTAGGTCTCATGGTAAACTCATATCAGTGGCATAATCAACTAGCGAGCAAATAATAATAAGCCTCAAATGTCAACACTTCAATCAAAACAACATGAAGCAGTACAAACAGATGGTATCTCGCTAGCTCTTTCTGAGGCGGCAAAACATAAATGCACGGCACCTTCAAAGACCAAGGGCTGACTAAACATTGTAATTCATGGCAAAGAAGATCCAGTCACAGTCATACTCAACACAGTTAAAAACAAAGCATAAAAAAGACAGAGGTGCTCTCTAATTGGTGCTTTTGTAAGAGGAGGATGGCTCAACAGGAACATAAATTGACAGGCCCTTCGCAGAGCGAAGCATTGATTTGTAGAGGTGCCAAAGCTCAAGCTTTGAAAACAGAGATAATAATTTTGGGTGGCATGCTTTCATTGTCAACGCAATGACTAAGAGTTCTCAACATCTTGCACGCTACACATGCTATAGGCAGTTCCCAAACAGAAAAGTAAAGTTTTGTCTCCCCCACCACCAATCAATCACACTCCACGGCTAGCCGAATACTCGGGTACCATCCATACCAACATCAATCCTTGGGGAGTTTTGTTTGCAATTATCTTTTCGATTTGAGCATGGAACTGGGAATTCCAATTACCGGCCCCTTAGTCGTGAATGATAGTGAATAAACACATATCAAGGATAACACGCCTAGCATGGAAGATACTAATAGCCCCCTGTCACCACATGAGCGGTCCGGACATGCAAAACAAATTATTTCTTGAAGATTTAGAGAGTGGCACATGCAAATTTACTTGGAACGGCAGGTAGATACCGCACATAGGTAGGTATAGTGGACTCATATGGAACAACTTTGGGTTTATGGAAGTGGATGCACATGCAGTATTCCCGCTTAGTACAAGTGAAGGCTAGCAAAAGACTGGGAAGCGACCAACTAGAGAGCGACAACGGTCATCAAAATGCATTGAGATTAACTAACATTGAGTGCAAGCATGAGTAGGACATAAATCACCATGAACATGAATATCATAGAGGCTATGTTTATTTTGTTTCAACTACATGCGTGAACATGCGCCAATTCAAGCCACTTGAATCATTCAAAGGAGGATACCATCCTATCATACTACATCATAGTCATCTCAACATTCATGTGGGCATCCAAGACAAACCATTATAAGCTCCTAGCTAATTAAGCATGTCATCAGCAACTATGATCTCTAAGTTGTCATTGCAAACATGTTTCTCTCACAACAAAGCTGAATCAGGCATGATGAGATAGTCATATTTACAAAACTAAAATAGATTGAGTTCATACCATCTTTTCCAGGCTCAGTCACTTCATCATATATCGTCATTATTGCCTTTCACTTGCACGACTGAATGATATGAACAATAATAAGAGTGCTCGTGCATGGGACTACGCTAGAATCTGCAGGCAAACACAAAGGAGAAGACAAAGTAATATGGCTCTTTGAAAGCTAAACAGGTATGCATGCAAGAGCCACTAAACATTGTAACCATTATCTTCTACCTTGACCCAAAGAAAAAGAAGACTATTTACACGGGAAAGCTCCCAACAAGCAAAAGAAGAAAAAGAAAATATTTTTGGGTTTTCTCAAACTAGACAGACACACGAAAAGGAAACGAGAAAAAGAAATAAACTAACATGGATGATACAGTGGCAAAGTGTGAACACCGACGAACAAAGTGAAAGCATAAGCAAGAATGTAAAGTCGGTGAGAAACACGTACTCCCCCAAGCTTAGGCTTTTGGCCTAAGTTGGTCTACTCCCAAGGAGGGAAATAACCAGCTCCGGGGTACTCCGGAGTGGACTGAGGATGCCACTGCTGTGTGATCTCCTCTGGCTCCCACCGATAAATTGGCGTCTGGTACTCGACTAGTGGCTCGGGCACGGGCACCTGTGGTTGGGCTAAGCCCCAATATGCGTAGATGTCCAAGGGCATAATAATGTACGTGCCTGCATGAAGATTGAACAAAGAAGGAGCTGACAAAGTAATAGTCTCACGAGTACCCTGACTAAATACCAGGTTATAAATCATCCTTCTATTTATATCTCTGTCAAGAAAGTCATGGCGAACCATGCTATCGTAATCTAGATATCTCTCGGGAAGAAGAATCTCTTCTTTCTCATCCAGTCTAATAGGTATCTCAAAGTGTCTGGCAAGACGAGTAGCATAGATACCTCCATAGACAACACCTTTAGAACGGTTCAGGTTCAACCGTTGAGCTACTATAGCGCCCAAGCTATAAGTTTTATCGTTATAAAGGGCTTCACGCAAGACCGCAAGATCTGGGGAACTAAGTGACCCAGCTTTCCCACGGCCAATCAAACATTTTCCCACAAATAATGAGAAGTACCGAAGCACGGGAAAATGAATGCTAGAAGCTCTAGCGCAAGACACTCCTCTCTCCTCTCCTACAACAATTGTATCGATGAAAGTTTCCAAGTCCCGTGGACGAGGTTCATGAATATCCCCAACGTAAGGTAATTTGCAAATATTGCAAAAATCCTGGAGTGACATGCGCTGGGGGCTATCATAAAGTTTGAACTCAACCATAGGAGGATTCTTCCTCGGATAGAAGTTAAAGCTTTGTACGAAGATATTAGTGAGGAGGAGGTATCGCGGACACTTATCTTCAACGAAGGCGGTAAGGCCTGCGTTCTCCACCAAGTGGTAAAAGTCCTCATAAATTCCAGCGGCGCGTAAGAACATGTTGCTTGGCCACTCGCACGCTCGAACTTCTGCGACTCGAGGGATCAGATACTTGGTCTTCTTCTCTCTCCCATCATCCATGGGGTCACGGCTTGACGAGCCTCTTAAGAACCTCCTCATCTTTTCCCTTTTCTATCTCTGAAAACTTCTGAAAATTTTAGTGACTCTAGGGAAAAGTGAACAAGGCTCAACAAAATTCATAGAAACTACTCCCATAAGTACCTAGAGGCCATATTACACATCAAAACTACTTGGGACCAGCTAAAATTAGCATGCAAAGCTCGAGAACATGGTCACCAAGGCAGCAAAAAATACACGAAGTATAAGGCACTAGAGAAAAAACTAATTGGACCAATGGAGGAGTCACTTACCAAGGAGTAATTTCCCCAGAACAGTTCGGAGAATGGTGCTTTGAGCAAAGAGATCGAAAATCCCAGCAAGAGGAGCAAGAACACGGGTTTGAGCTATGAAACGATTTTTTCTGGAGGTAGGAGAACCAGATGGGAGCAAGAATGAGTGGAGGGGGTGCCTGTGGGCCCCACAAGCCTGGGTGGCACGGCCAGGGGGGGTGCCCGCGCCCCCTGGGCTTGTGGCCCACTGGTGCAGCCCCCAGACAAGCTCTTCGTCTCAGTATTTTTCAAAAAATCCAGAAAAAATCATACTTGATTTTCAGGACGTTCGGAGAACTTTTATTTTTGGGGTACTTTTCCACGGGACGCTAAAACAGAAAACAGGGAAAACTAAACTAAATCTATCATTTTTCTTCTAAGCAACCTAAAGCGAAAGCTTGGAATAGAGGTTCGTGACTCCTGGATTCATCCATCTCATGGTCATCGAAAGAAATCCGTCAATGGGGTTGATCAAATCCCGTCGACAAAACTTTTTGAATCGCAGAAGAGAATGGAAAATTTTCGAACAGTCACTAGGTCACCTCAATGGGGATATGAATCTCCCCAACAAGCAAATCATACTTCATCTTGACACGAGGAATAGGGCATTCAAAGCTCCCAATAAGAATCGATGAAGTTTTTTCGATAGCATTGATGCAATGTACTCGATATTGTTTCTTCGGAAAGTGCACCGTATGCTCATTACTGTATTCAGTGGGTGTCAACTTATCCAGTTCAAGTCTATGATAAAGAGAGAGAGGCATAACACTAACACCGGCTCCAAGGTCGCATAACGCAGTTCTAACATAGTTGCCTTTAATGGAGCAAGGTATAGTGGGCACACCGGGATCACCTAGTTTCTTAGGAGTTCCACCCTTGAAGGTATAATTAGCGAGCATGGTGGAAATCTCAACCTCAGGTATCCTCCTCTTATTAGTCACAATATCCTTCATGTACTTAGCATACGGAGACATCTTGAGCATATCCGTCAAACGCATTTGCGAAAAGACAGGTCTGATCATTTCAACGAATCGCTCAAAATCCTCATCATCCTTTTTCTTGGATGGTTTGGGAGGAAAGGGCATGGGTTTCTGAACCCATGGTTCCCTTTCTTTACCGTGCTTCCTAGCAGCGAAGTCATTCTTATCGTATCTTCTATTCTTAGGTCGTGGGTTATCAAGATCAACAGGTTCAATCTCCACATCCTTTTCATTGCTAGGTTGAGCATCTTCATGAACATTACTATTGATATCATCATTAGGCTCATGTTCATCACCAGATTGTGTTTCAGCATCGGAGACAGAGACATCGTTTGGACTCTCAGGGTAGCAGCAACAGGGTTGCTAGCGTGCAGGTTCCTATCATCTTTGTTCTTCTTTCTAGGATGACTAGGTGCGTCAGTGCTAACTCCTTGAGACTCTTGTTCAACTCTCTTCGGATGACCCTCAGGATACAGAGGTTCCTGGGTCATTCTACCGCCTCTAGTGACGACTCTGATGGAATTGTCATTCAACTCATTGAGCAAGTCATTTTGAGCTTTAAGTACTTGTTCTACCCGAGTAGTAACCATAGAGGCATGTTTACTCAGAAGCTTAAGATCATTGACGTTTCTGTCTACATAAGCACTTAAATGACTAAGCATACGAGCATTCTGTTCCAATTGTCTGCTAACATAATCATTGAAACTCTGTTGTTTGGCAACAAAGTTATCAAATTCATCCAGGCATAGGCTAGCAGGTTTACCAAAAGGAATATCACTCTCATCAAACCTATGGAGAGAATTTACTTCTACTACCTGTGTCGGGTTATCAAGACCATGGATCTCTTCAATAGGTGGTAGATTTTTGACATCTTCAGATTTAATGCCTTTCTCTCGCATAGATTTCTTGGCTTCTTGCATATCTTCAGGACTAAGGAATAGAATACTTCTTTTCTTCGAAGTTGGCTTAGGTGGTGGTCCGGGAATTGTCCAAGCATTCTCATTGCACAAGATGTTATTCAATAGAATCTCAGCTTGTACTACAGTTCGTTCCCTAAAAACACTACCGGCACAACTATCTAGTTGGTCTTTGGAAGCATCGGTAAGTCCATTATAGAAGATATCAAGTATTTAATTCTTCTCAAGAGGGTGATCAGGCAAAGCATTCAGCAGCTGGATAAGCCTCCCCCAAGCTTGTGGGAGACTCTCTTCTTCAGCTTGAGCAAAGTTGTATATTTCCTGCAAGGCAGCTTGCTTCTTATGGGCAGGGAAATATTTTTCAGAGAAGTAATAGACCATATCCTGGGGGCTACGCACACAACCAGGAGCAAGAGAAGTGAACCAGGTCTTAGCATCATCCTTTAGCAAGAAAGGAAACAACTTGAGGATATAGTAGTGGCGGATCTTTTCCTCACTCGTGAATAGGGTGGCTATATCGTGCAGTTTGGTAAGATGGGCTACAACCGTTTCAGACTCATAATCGTGAAAAGGACCAGATTCGACCAGAGTGATTAACTCAGGGTCGACAGAGAATTCATAATCCTTATCGGTCACAAAGATAGGCGAAGTAGCAAACTTCGGGTCGTATTTCATCCTAGCGTTGAAAGATTTTTCTTTCCACTTGCACAATAATTTCTCAACATCATAGCTATCCTTACACGCAAGAAAATCCTCAGCTATCTCTCCCTCCATAATATAACGCTCAGGCATAACAGGCAATTCAGGCATATCAGGAGAGCTAGTTCTAGCAGGCAAAATAGCAGGTTCTACTTCAATAGTATCAACAGTTTCAGAAGCATCATCACATCTAGCACCAACTCTAGCAATTTGTGCATCAAGGAATGCACCTAGTGGCAAAGCAGTATCAAGCATAGCATCATGAGGCATAGTATCAAGCATAGCATCATCACACATAGTATCAAGCATAGCATCATGGGCAGCAGAAGTAGCATCATCAAGCACATGCGACATATCAAGATTTCTAGCAGGAGGTGGTGTCGCAAACTTACTCATAACTGAAGGTGAATCAAGTGCAGAGCTAAATGACAGTTCCTTACCTGTCCTCGTAGTGGAAGGCAAGCCTTTAGTTCTTGGATCTATGGGATTCCTCATAGTGACCAGCAGACGTAAATCCCAAGTGACTCAGAGAACATAGCTGTGCTTCCCCGGCAACGGCGCCAGAAAATAGTCTTGATAACCCACAAGTATAGGGGATCGCAACAGTTTTTGAGGGTAGAGTATTCAACCCAAATTTATTGATTCGACTCAAGGGGTAGCGGAAGAATGTTCTCAAGTATTGGAAGCTGAGTTGTTAATTAACCCACACATGAAAGATTAGTATCTGCAAGCAAAGTATCAGTAGCAAAGTGGTATGATAGCAACGGTGCGAGAAAAAGGTCTGTTGACGGCAAACTATTCCTGACTTGTTGTCTCAATGGCGCCAGAAAATAGTCTTGCAACAGGTAACATCAAAGTAACAAGTAACAGCAGTAGTGACAGCAGTAGTGACATCAGTAGCAAGTAACAGCAGTAGCGGCAAAGTAACGTAGCAAGGACCAGTAGTAAAAGACTCGTAGGCATTGGATCGTTGATGGATGATTATGCCAGATGTGATTCATCATGTAATAGCTATAACACGGAGAGATATGTAACTAGCTCCCGTTCGTCAATCTAATGTAGGCATGTATTCCGTATGTAGTCATACGTGCTTAGGGAAAAGAACTTGCATGACATCTATTGTCCATCCTTCCCGTGGCAGCGGGGTCCTAACGGAAACTACAGGATATTAAGGTTCTCCTTTTAATAAAGAACCGGACCAACGCATTAACACTTGGTGAATACATGAACTCCTCATACTATGGTCATCTCCGGGAGTGGTTCCGGCTATTGTCACTCCGGGGTTGCCGGGTCATAACACATAGTGGTGACTACAATTTGCAAGATAGGATCTAAAACACACATATATTGGCGACAACATAATAGGTTCAGATCTGAAATCATGGCACGCGGGCCCTAGTGACAAGCATTAAGCATGGCAAAGTAGTAGCAACATCAATCTGAGAACATAGTGGATACTAGGGAACAATCCCCGTCAAAACTAACTCGATTACATGATAGATCTCATCCAACTCTTCACTGTCCAGCAAGCCTACGATGAGATTACTCATGAACGGTGAAGAGCATCATGGAATTGGCGATGGAGGAAGGTTGATGATGACGATGATTTCCCCTCTCCGGAGCCCAGAACGGAGTCAAGATGTGCCCTCCAGATGAAGAACAGGAGGTGGCGGCGCCTCCGTATCGTAGAACGCACCTTCTCTCTGATTTTTTTTCTGGGCGAAACGAAATATATAGAGCTGAGATTGGAGGCGGTGGAGCCTCGTGGGCCCCACAAGCCTGCCAAGCGCGGCCAGGGGGGTGGCCGCGCCCCTGGGCTTGTGGCCCACGGGCTCACCTCCTCCGGTGGATCTTTGCGCACGTATTTTCCATTAATTTCAGAAAAATTCTCCGTAAATTTTCACATAAGTCCGAGAACTTTTATTTCTGCACAAAAACAACACCATGGCAATTATGCTAAAAACAACGTTAGTCTAGGTTAGTTCCATTAAAATCATGCAAATTAGAGTCCAAAACAAGGGCAAAAGAGTTCGGAAAAGTAGATACGACGGAGACGTATCATTGTTCTCAAGGAATCAATCATTGTTGGAGCTTGGTATGTTTTTTGACAGAGCAGAGAAATTGTTAAAGGAGTCCAAGTGGCCGTGTCGGGGCGTACTGCTTTTCCATCCAAGCTTTAGTTTCTAACTACGATGGTGCAAGCACAAAGGTTGAACATCATGTGAGTTCATGGAGGAAACTGCATAATCACTCCTACAAACTGAACATTGATGCTTCTTTTCTCGCTAACGGAACGGGAGGTGCTGGAGCTGTTGTACGAAACCATAGGGGAGAGGTTGTAGCGGGAGCGTGCTGGCCACTACAAAACCTTATTGACACAACAACATCTGAGGCAATCGCCCTACAAATGGGCCTGAAATTGATTGAGGAGTTTGGATGCAAACCGGTGATTATTGGAACTGATTCTTTAGAGCTTACCCAAGCTTTTAATGGGGTTATTCAGGTTTGGAGTCCTTACATTGCGATTTTGGCTGATTGTCTCCAAATTTCTTTTTAGATTCGAGAAATTTCCTTGCAACACTCTCCACGGGAGGCAAATTATGTGGCGCACAACCTAATTCAGTAGTTTGGGATGGTGATTTCCCTAGTTTCATTGTCAGCGATGTAATGAATGATGTATCCTTGTTCATGATAAATAAAGTGCTCCACGAAGGATTTCTCGAAAAAAGCACACATTGGTGATGATTTAATAAAATAGAGTACAATATGCATTACTCCATCTCAATTCTTTTTTTCTCAATTCACAAGTGAGGATTAATGCTTTAGGTTTGTAGGGTATATCCAAAGCAAGAGGTTCATTAAAACACTCACAATCATTCGGGCCGCACGTGATTTGCCGTCGAACACGGACACAAATGTATTAGAGAACACATATGTATACGTGTTCATAGGTCGCCCCTCCCCCACGGTCGAAGTATGGGCACCAACTAGACCGAAACTCCTCAAAAGACGACGTTAGAAACCCTTTCATCATGATATCCGCAAACTACTGAGAGACGGACATGTAAAGAACTCAAACTTGACCAAGATCAATATGATCGCGAACAAAGTGGATGTCAATCTCAATATGTTTGGTGCAGTGATGATGCATGAGATAGGTGGACAGGTATATGACGGAGACGCTGTCGCAATACAACACAATGACCATGTCGACATGACAAGAGAGATCATAGAGGATCCCCCGAAGGAGGTGATGGGATCACCTACCAGGGGTAGGGTCATGGACTAGACATCCAGGGCCCACCTAGGGCCCCACACGGTAATTAAAGTCCCGGGACTACAAATGCATACCCAGGTCACACTCGGACCCATGTTGTCACTCGAAAGTCTTTCAGGCAGTTGGACATGCACACGCACTCGGGCAGAGGCAAGCGTAGACGACGTGGTAGCTTCAACGGCCAAGGGACCTAAAACCATACATGAAGTGCAGTTAATGTTGGGGAACGTTGCATGGGAAACAAAGAATTCCTACACGCACCCAAGATCTATCTATGGAGATCAACATATACGAGAGGGGGAGTACATATACATACCCTTATAGATTGCTAAGCGGCAGCATATATATCGCGATTGATGTAGTCGCACTCTTCACGATGCAATCGCGATCCAATATGATCTAGCGCCAAACGGATGACACCTTCGCATTCATATCACGTGCGGCTCGATGACGTCTCCTCCTTCTTGATCCTGCAAGAGAAGTATACGGGATCTCAACCAACACTACGACATGGTTGAGATGCTGGTGGAGCAATCCCAACACGGCTTCACCAAGCGCCTCCGAAACTACGAACGAGGAAGAACGGGAGAGACAGGAGGCCGCAAGGCATGGGAATTGTTGTGTTCATCCCCCCCTCTCCTCTACTATATATAGGAGGCAAGGGGCAGGTTCAGGTTGCATCCCTTAGCCCCTCCTCCAAGGAGGGCTGGCGGCTAGGGTGGAGTCTTCCATCCACAAGGAAGGGAGGAGTCCCGCTCCTCCAAGGCACCTCCGGGGTGCCTTGTCCCTTTGGGACTCTTGCCCCAAGCTAATTTTGCCTCTAGGGGCTAGTGCCCGTGGTCTAGGGGGCTAGGGCACCACCCCTACAGCCCAGGTGGGCCCACGGGCGAGGTGGACCCCTCGGTGGACCCTTGGAACACTTTCAGCTCCTCGATACACTACCGGTAATGCCCGAAGCTTTTTCGATAGGCAAAATAGGAGTTACGATATATAAATCCTTACCTTCGGGCCATTCCAGAACTCCTCGTGACATGATGGATCTCATCCGGGACTCTGAACAACATTCGGTCACCAACGTACATATCCTAATACTACTCCAGCGTCAATCGAGCGTTAAGCATGCGGACCCTACGGGTTCGAGAATCATGTGGACATGACCGAGACACCTCTCCGGTCAATAACAAATAGCGGGATGAGGATGCCCATATTGGTTTCCACGTATTCCACGAAGATCATTATCGGTCAAACCACGATGTCAAGTATTCAGTCAATCCCGTATGTAGCTCCCTTTGTCCAGCGGTATGTTACTTGCCCGAGATTCGATCACTGGTATCTCCATACCATTTCAATCTCGTTACCGGCAAGTATATTTGCTTTTGCCTTAATACAAGATCCTGTGACTAACTCCTTAGTCACATTGCTTGCAAGCTTACGGTGATGATGTATTACCGAGTGGGCCCCGAGATACCTCTCCGTCACACGGAGTGACAAATCCCAGTCTTGATCCATGCCAACTCAAGAGACACCCTCGGAGATACGTGTAGAGAATCTTTATAATCACCCAATTATGTTGTGATGTTTGATACACACAAGGCATTCCTCTAGTGTTAGTGAGTTGCATGATCTCATGGTCATAGGAACACATACATTGACATGCACAAAGCAATAACAGTAAACTGGATACGATCAGATGTTATGCTCACGGTTGGGTCTTGTCCATCACATTATTCTCCTAATGATATGATCCCATTATCAAATGACAACTCATGTGTATGGTTATCAAACCTTAACCATCTTTGATCAACGAGCTAGTCTAGTAGAGGCTTTACTAGGGACTTTGTGTTGTCTATGTATCCACACATGTATCTGAGTTTCCAATCAATACAATTATAGCATGGATAATAAACAATTATCATGAACAAGGAAATATGATAATAATTAATTTATTATTGCCTCTAGGGCATATTTCTAATAGTCTCCCACTTGTACTAGAGTCAATAATCTAGTTCACATCACCATGTGATTAACACACAATAAGTTCTGGGGTTTGATCATGTTTTGCTTGTGGGAGAGGTTTTAGTCAACGGGCCTGCAACATTGAGATACGTGTGTACTTTACAAATCTATATCATATTGTATATGCTACTGATACGTCTACGTCGTATCTACTTTTCCGAACTCTTTTGCCCTTGTTTTGGACTCTAATTTGCATGATTTGAATGGAACTAACCCGGACTGACGCTGTTTTCAGCAGAATTGCCACGGTGTTGTTTTTGTGCAGAAATAAAAGTTCTCGGAACGTCCTGAAAATTTACGGAGATTTTTTCTGGAATAAAAGGAAAATACCTGCGCAAAAATCCACGTGAGGGGGCGTGCCAATGGGCCACAAGCCCCTGGGCCGCGACCACCCCCTATGGCCGCGCCATGAGGGCTTCTGGGGCCCACGTGGCACCACCGCCCCCAATCTCAGTTCTATATCTTCCGTTTCGCCTGGAAAATTTTTAGAGAGAAGGTTTCATCGCGTTTTGCGACACGGAGGTGCCGCCACATACTGCTCTTCATCTGGAGGGCAGATCCGGAGTCCGTTTCGGCTGCGGAGAGGGGAAATCGTCGCCATCGTCATCATCAACCTTTCTCCATCGACAATTCCATGATGCTCTTCATCGTTCGTGAGTAATCTCATCATAGGCTTGCTGGACGGTGATGAGTTGGATGAGATCGATCATGTAATCGAGATAGTTCTTGACGAGGATTGATCCCTAGTATCCACTATTTTCTAGATTGATGTTGCTACTACTTGGCTATGCTTAATGCTTGTCACTAAGGCCCGAGTGCCATGATTTCAGCTCTGAACATATTATGTTGTCGCCAATATATGTGTGTTTTAGATCCTATCTTGCAAGTTGTAGTCACCTACTATGTGTTATGACCCGGCAACCCCGGAGTGACAATAGCCGGAACCACTTCCTAAGATGACCATGGTATGAGGAGTTCATGTATTCACCGCATGTTAATGCGTTGGTCCAGTTCTTTATAAAAAGGAGAGCCTTAATATCCCGTAGTTTCCATTAGGACCCCACTGCCACGGGAGGGATGGACAATAGATGTCATGCAAGTTCTTTTCCCTAAGCACGTATGACTACATACGGAATACATGCCTACATTAGATTGATGAACGGGAGCTAGCCACATATCTCTCCGTGTTATAGCTGTTACATGATGAATCACATCCGTTACACTCATCCATCACCGATCCACTACCTACGAGTCTTTTACTACTTGTTCTCGCTACGTTACTTTGCCTAGGCTTGTCCCTTGCTACAAGACGGATTGTGCCACTTTGCTGCTGCTGTCACTTTGCTGCTACTATTGCTACTGTTGTTACTTGCTACTCCGTTGTTACTTGTTGCAAGACTTTGTTGGCGCTAACATCCCGTCAACAAGGCTTTTTCTGGCGTCGTTGCCAGGGATTGTCAATGCTTTTTCTGGTGCCGTTGATATCATACTACCTTGCTACTGATACTTTGCTTGCAGACACTAATCTTTCAGGTGTGGTTGAATTGACAACTCAGCTGCTAATACTTGAGAATATTCTTTAGCTTCCCCTTGTGAGCGAATCAATAAATTTGGGTTGAATACTCTACCCTCAAAAACTACTGCGATCCCATACGCTTGTGGGACATCAAGACTTTTTCTGGCGCCATTGCCGGGGAGGCACAACTATATTCTCTGAGTCACTTGGGACTGACGTCTGCTGATCACTATGAGGAATCCGAAAGATCCAAGAACTAAAATCCTGCCTTCCACTATGAGGGGAGGTAAGGAACTACCATCTAGCTCTGCACTTGATTCACCTTCAGTTTTTAGTAAGTTTGCGACATCACCTCCTGCTAGAAATCTTGATATGTCGCCTGTGCTTGATGATGCTACTTTTGTTGTCCATGATGCTATGCTAGATACTATGCCTGATGATGCTATGCTTGATATTATGCCTGATGATGCTATGCTAGATACTATGCCTGCTATGCCTGATACTGCTTTGCCACTTGGTGCCCTTGATGCACATATTGCTAGAGTTGCTGCTAGATGTGATGATACTTTTGAAACTGCTGATACTATTGAAGTAGAACCTGCTACTATGCCTGAACTGCCTGTTATGCCTGATACGCGCTATGTTATGGAGGGAGAGATAGCTCAGGATTTTCTTGCGTGTAAGGATAGCTATGATGTTGAGAAACTTCTGCGCAAGTGGAAAGAAAAATCTCTGAACGCTAGGATGAAATACGACCCAAAGTTTGCCACTTCACCTATTTTGTGACCGATAAGGATTATGAATTCTCTGTCAACCCTGAGTTAATCACTCTGGTCGAATCTGATCCTTTTCACGGTTACGAGTCTGAAACGGTTGTAGCCCATCTTATGAAACTGCACAATATAGCCACCCTATTCACTAGTGAGGAAAAGATCCGCCACTACTACATGCTCAAGTTGTTTCCTTTCTTGCTAAAGGATGATGCTAAGACCTGGTTCACTTCTCTTGCTCCTGGTTGTGTGCGTAGCCCCCAGGATATGGTCTACTACTTCTCTGAAAAATATTTCCCTGCCCATAAGAAGCAAGCTGCCTTGCGGGAAATATACAACTTTGCTCAAGCTGAAGAAGAGAGTCTCCCACAAGCTTGGGGGAGGCTCATCCAGCTACTGAATGCTTTGCCTGATCACCCTCTTGAGAAGAACGAAATAGTTGATATCTTCTATAATGGAGTTACCGGTGCTTCCAAAGACCATCTAGATAGTTTTGCCGGTAGTGTTTAAAGGGAACGAATCGTAGAACAAGCTGAGATTCTGTTGAATAACATCTTGTGCAATGAGAATGCTTGGACTATTCCCTAACCACGTCCTAAGCCAACTCCGAAGAAAAGAGATATTCTATTCCTCAGTCCCGAAGATATGCAAGAAGCCAAGAAATCTATGCGAGAGAAAGGCATTAAATCTGAAAATGTCAAAAATCTACCACCTATCGAAGAGATCCATGGTCTCGATAACCCGAGACAGGTAGTAGAAGTAAATTCTCTGCGTAGGTTTGATGAGAGTGATATTCCTTTTGATAAACCTGCTAGCTTATGCATGGTTGAATTTGATAACTTCGTTGTCAAACAACAGAGTTTCAATGACTATGTTAGCAAACAGTTGGAAAAGAATGCTCGTATGCTTAGTCATTTAAGTGCTTGTGTGGACAGAAACGTCAACGATTTTAAGCTTCTGAGTAAACATGCTTCTATGGTTACTACTCAGGTAGAACAAGTACTTAAAGCTCAGAATGACTTGCTCAATGAGTTGAATAACAATTCTGTCAGAGTCGTTACTAGAGGCGGTAGAATGACCCAGGAACCTGTGTATCCTGAGGGTCATCCGAAGAGAATTGAACAAGATTCTCAAGGAGTTAGCACTGACGCACCTAGTCATCCTAGAAAGAAGAAGAAATATTATAGGGACATGCACGCTAGCAACCCTGTTGCTGCTACACCTAAGAGTCCAAAAGATGTCTTTGTCTCTGATGCTGAAACACAATCTGGTGATGAACATGAGCCTAATGATAATATCAATAGTGATGTTCAAATTGATGCTCAACCTAGCAATGAAAAGGATGTGGAGATTTAACCTAGTGTTGATCTTGATAACTGATAACCCACAAGTATAGGAGGATCAATTGTAGCCTTTCTCGATAAGTAAGAGTGTCGAACCCAACGAGGAGCTAAAGGTAGGACAAATATTCCCTCAAGTTCTATCGACCACCGATACAACTCTACGCACACTTTACGTGTATCCCATTATACAATTGAATGAGGCTTTCTCAGGATTATTAAAGAAGTGCATAATATTTTCCACATAACGAGCCTCGAGGGTTTAAGGAGGTTCCCCATCTACATGAGTAGCAAGTACACCTATTTTTTCTTTGGTATTTCGTGTTCCATATCCATAACTAAAGATAGAGAACAACTTAGAACAACAAATAAATCTACTTAGTGATAAAGCAAACAAGCACACACGAGGATATTCACCCCACGCTATTGCTCCCCGGCAACAGCGCCAGAAAAAGGTCCTGATAACCCACAAGTATAGGGGATCAATTGTAGCCTTTCTCGATAAGTAAGAGTGTCGAACCAAACGAGGAGCTAAAGGTAGGACAAATATTCCCTCAAGTTCTATCAACCACCGATACAACTCTATGCACACTTTACGTTCGCTTTACCTAGAACAAGTATGAAAATACAAGTACTTTGTAAGAGTGATAGGATAGGCTTGCAAGAAAGTAAAGAACACGTACATAAAACTAGGGGCTGGTTAGATAAAGAAACAACTACGAGTGTCTAACGAGTGTGGAAAAGTGGTGGTAGGAGTTGCGGAATTGTCCCTAAGCAATTGACTACGTTACTAGATCGATAGCAAGTATCATGTGGGAGAGGCCTCTGCTAGCATGTCATCCCTTACTTGGAATTCTATGCACTTATGATTGGAACTATTAGCAAGCGTCTGCAACTACTAACGTTCATTAAGGTAAAACCCAACCATAGCAATAAGATATATTGGTCCCCCTTCAATCCCATATGCATCAATTTCTATGCTAGGTTTGAAGCTTCTGTCACTCTAGCCTGCCAATACGTAGTCCTATCAACATACAACTAACCCTATGGTGTGATCCACGCGCGCGATCATATGATAGGCACCAAAGGACAACAACATAACCACAAGCAAATTAAACCAATCATAGCAATTCATCAATCACAGATAGGACAACGATAATCTACTCAGACATCATAGGATAGCAACACATCATTGGATAATAATATGTAGCATAAAGCACCATGTTCAAGTAGAGGGTACAGCGGGTTGCGAGAGAGTGAACCGCTGAATATAGATGGGGGAAGATAATGGAGATGTTGGTGAAGATGACGGAGGTGTTGGTGTAGATCGTCGTCACACTATGATGTCTCGGGCGGCGTTCCGGCACCACCGGGAGAGAGGGGGAGAGAGCCCCCTCCTTCTTCTTCTTCCTTGACCTCCTCCCTAGATGGGAGAAGGGTTTCCCCTCTGGTCCATGGTCTCCATGGCGGCGGAGGGGCGAGAGCCCCTCCGAGATTGGATCTTTCTCTATGTGTCCTTCTGTTTCTGCGCTCCCAGATTCTGCGTTTCATCGTTTCTTAAATTCCCGGAGATCCGTAACTATGATTGGGCTGAAATTTTAACACAATTTTCTTTCAGATATTATATTTCTTGCGGAGAAAGAAGGGCACCAACTTCCTTAAGGAGTGGCCACAAGCCTGCCAGCCGCGGTCCCACCCCCTTGCCACGGCTGGTGGGCTTGTGGGCACTCCGTGCACCGTCTCGCATTGATTCTTCTTCCCAAAAATCATAAATATTCCAAAAAAATCCCCGTAAATTTTTATTGCGTTTGGACTCCATTTGGTGTGGATATTCTGCGAAACAAAAAACATGCAACAAAACAGGAAAATGGCACTGGCCACTGGATCAATATGTTAGTCCCAAAAATAGTATAAAAAGTTGCCAAAAGTATATGAAAGTTGTAGAATATTGGCATGAAGCAATCAAAAATTATAGATACGACAGAGACGTATCAGCATCCCCAAGCTTAATTCCTGCTCGTCCTCGAGTAGGTAATGATAAAAAAGATAATTTTTGATGTGGAATGGTACCTAGCATAATCTTGATCATATAATCTAATCATGGCATGAATACTAAAACACGAGTGATTCGAAGCAATAGTCTATCATTTGACATAAAGACAATAATATTTCAAGCATACTAACAAAACAATCATGTCTTCTCAAAATATCATGGCCAAAGAAAGTTATCCCTACAAAATCATATAGTCTGACTATGATCCATCTTCCCCACACAACGTATTTAAATCATGCACAACTCCGGTTTTAGCCAAGCAATTGTTTCATACTGTAGTGTTCTCAAACCTTTTCAACTTTCACGCAATACATGAGCGTGAGCCATGGACATAGCACTATAGGTGGAATAGAATATGGTGGTAGTGGAGAAGACAAAAAGGAGGAGATAGTCTCACATCAACTAGGCGTATCAACGGGGTATGGAGATGCCCATCAATAGATATCAATGTGAGTGAGTAGGGATTGCCACGCAACGGATGCACTAGAGCTTATAAGTGTATGAAAGCTCACAAAAGAAACTAGTGGGTGTGCACCCAACTTTCTTGCTCACGAAGACCTAGGGCAATTTTGAGAAAGCCCATCATTGGAATATACAAGCCAAGTTATATAATGAAAATTTCCCACTAGTA
This sequence comes from Hordeum vulgare subsp. vulgare, assembly GCF_904849725.1. NCBI lineage: Eukaryota > Viridiplantae > Streptophyta > Magnoliopsida > Poales > Poaceae > Hordeum > Hordeum vulgare. Next base: position 43,244,460 of record NC_058520.1, on the reverse strand, counting down.
TATGGAAGTGACAACATAGGAGACTCTCTGTCATGAAGATCATAGTGCTATTTGAAGCATAAGTGTGGAAATAGGATAGTAGCAATTGTCCCTTCTCTCTTTTCTCTCAATTTTTTTGTGGGCTCTTTGGCCTCTCTTTTTTTATATATATATATTTTTTCATTTTGGTGGGCATCTTTGGCCTCTTTTTTTGTAAATGGGCTTCGCTGGCCTCTTTTATTTCCTCACATGGGACAATGCTCTATTAATAATGATCATCACACTTACAACTCAATACTTAGAGCAATGATGACTCTATATGAAATGCCTTCGGTAGTGTACCGTGACAATGATCTAGCATAGCAATGACATAAAAAAAACGGACAAGCCATGGAAACATCATGCTAGCTATCTTACGATCATGCAATGGCAATATGGAAGTGGTGGCATATGTCATGAGACGGAACGGTGGTAGTTGCATGGCAATATATCTCGGAATGGCTATGAAAATGCCATAATAGGTAGGTATGGTGGCTGTTTTGAGGGAGGCTATATGGTGGGTGTAATGCACCGGCGAAAGTTGCGCGGTACTAGAGAGGCTAGCAATGGTGGAAAGGTGAGAGTGCGTATAATCCATGGACTCAACATTAGTCATAAAGAACTCACATACTTATTGCAAAAGTCTATTAGTCATCGAAACAAGGTACTACACGCATGCTCCTAGGGGAAAGGTTGGTAGGAGTTAACCATCGCGCGATCCCGACCTCCACACAAAGGATGACAATCAATAAATAAATCATGCTCTCACTTCATCACATAACGGTTCACCATACGTGCATGCTACGGGAATCACAAACATTAACACAAGTATTTTTAAAAATACACAATTACTCACTAGCATGACTCTAATATTACATATTCATGTCGCAAAACTGTTGCAAGGAATCAAACATATCATATTCAGTGATCTACAAGTTTTATGTAGGATTTTATGACTAACCATGTGAATGACCAACTCCTGTTAACTCTCTAAATAGGTATAAGTGAAGCATGAGAGTTTAATTATTTCTGCAAAAGATATGCCACGCTCTAACAAATATAAGTGAAGCAAAAGAGCATTCTACAAATGGTGGTTTTCTATGTGTAGGGAAACAGGCAATCCAAACTTCAAAAGATATAAGTGAAGCACAAGAAGCATTCTATAAAGACAACCAAGGACTATCTCCTACCAACATGGTGCATAAAATAAAAAGGAAAAATAAACACAAAAGACGCTCCAAGCATTTGCACATATCATGTGACGAATTAAAATATAGCTCTGAGTAAAATTACCGATAGATTGTAGACGAAAGAGGGGATGCCTTCCGGGGCATCCCCAAGATTAGACGCTTGAGTCTTCCTTGAATATTAACTTGGGGTGCCTCGGGCATCCCCAAGCTGAGGCTCTTTCCTCTCCTTATTCCTTCATCCATCGTGCTCTCACCCAAAACTTGAAAACTTCAATCACACAAAACTCAACAAAACTTCGTGAGATCCGTTAGTATAATAAAGTAAATCACCACTTCATGTACTATTGTGAACTCATTCTAAATTCATATTAGCATTATATCTACTGTAATCCGACTTCACCATGGTTCATACCCCCCAATACTACCCATAGATTCATCAAAATAAGAGAACAATGCATAGAAAACAGAATTTGTCAAAACAGAATAGTCTGTAGCAATCTGTATATTCCGTATACTTCTGATATCTCAAAAAATCTGAAAAATTATGAACGTCTGGAAAATTTGCATATCAATCAGAAGAAAAAATAATCAACTCAAAAGCTCTTCCAGAATAACAATGAAAATTAATTTCGTGAGCAGAAAGTTTCTGTCTTTTCTCAGCGTGATCAAACAACTATCACCCAAACTAATCGTAAGGGCTTTACTTGGCACATTATTTTTAAAAGCACAAAGGAATTTTACAAGGGGATAATTATTTTTGTGAGAAACGTCCATGAAAAAATCTACATTGTTTTCATGAGCATGAACACAAGTGTTCAAGGTCGACCCTCACTTCCGCATGCATCACCTTTCAATCGCTTTTCTTTTTGAAAAAGTTTTAAGTTCCCCTCTATATTTTTTTTGTTTTTAAACTAAATAAAAGCACTCAACAGAAATAAATGACTCTCTAAAACTTCCGGTTGTCTCCCAGGCAGCGCATTCTTTAAATCCATTAAGCTAGGCATAAAGTGCTCAAGTAATGGATCCACCCGGATCCCAAGGTATATCAAAGCCAATTTTAATTAGCAATGATTTGAAATTTAGTAGTGAGCACAAGGTAACATATATCAAGCAATGACGAAGTCTAACTCTCTTCCTATGCATTGACATGTCATAAAAGAACAATTCATGCACACGAAGTAAAGGCCAATACATAGCATAAGCAGTTTCTTGCAATTTTATCGTATTGGAAACATAGAGAGGTGGAGATGTAGTTCCTCTCTCATAATAACTGCAAGTAGGAGTAGCAAGCACATGCATATTATATTCATCAAAATCATCATGTTTAACATAAGGGACTATAGCTAGCTCATCTTCATAAGCATCATTCATATTGGCAACATGGCCACAAGCATAGCATGCATCAAGTTCATCAAAAAGGGATATTTCAAACGAATCTAAGGGATCATAGCATTCATCCTTCGGTAAGAACGAAGGGAATTTAAATAATGTATGAGTAGAAGAGTTACTCTCATTAGAAGGTGGACAGGGGTAGCTAGTCCACTCTCCCTCCTTCTGTTCTTCGCTCTCCTCTTCATCTTTTTCATCTAATGAGCTCACAATTTCAGCATTTTCTTCTTCCATAGTTTTCTGCAAAATAATAGTCTCTTCTTGGGCAGCATAGAATTTCTCCTTAAATTGTTCAAAATGGACATTATATTCATAATTAGTATAACAATAACGAAGCATAGCCAAATTTTCAGATCGGTAAGAAGCATCATCATTATCATCACACCCTTTAAACACAGCATCAATTTCGTAAGCACCCATAAAAGCAACAAACTCTTCTATTTGCTCCACATCATAGTAATCATATATACCATTAGCATAAGAAGCCAAGGTTCTATGATCATTAAATTCACAAGAAAAGGGAAGGTGTGGAGCCTTCATCCTAGAGCAACAAGTAACACCATATCTCTTGCATAGTTCCCAAGCATACCATTTCAACAAATGGATTTGATCCCAGAAAAGTTTCCCTTTTTGAGTCAAGCGATAATCCCTAAAGTATTCACGTTGATCCAACGTGTATCCCATTATATAATTGAATGGGGCTTTCTCAGGATTATTAAAGAAAGCATAATATTTTCCACATCATAATGAGCCTCGAGGGTTTTAGGAGGTTCCCCATCTACATGAGTAGCAAGTACACCTATTTTTTTTGGTATTTCGTGTTCCATATCCATAACTAAAGATAGAGAACAACTTAGAACAGCAAATAAATCTACTTAGTGATAAAGAAAACAAGCACACACGAGGATATTCACCCCACGCTATTGCTCCCCGGCAACAGCGCCAGAAAAAAGGTCGTGATAACCCACAAGTATAGGGGATCAATTGTAGCCTTTCTCGATAAGTAAGAGTGTCGAACCAAACAAGGAGCTAAAGGTAGGACAAATATTCCCTCAAGTTCTATCGACCACCGATACAACTCTACGCACACTTTACGTTCGCTTTACCTAGAACAAGTATGAAACTAGAAGTACTTTGTAGGAGTGATATGATAGGCTTGCAAGAAAGTAAAGAACACATAAATAAAACTAGGGGCTTGTTAGATAAATAAACAACTACGAGTGTCTAACGAGTGTGGAAAATTGGTGGTAGGAGTTGCGGAATTGTCCCTAAGCAATTGACTACGTTACTAGATCGGTAGCAAGTATCATGTGGGAGAGGCCTCTGCTAGCATGTCATCCCTTACTTGGAATTATATGCACTTATGATTGGACCTATTAGCAAGCATCCGCAACTACTAACGTTCATTAAGGTAAAACCCAACCATAGCAATAAGATATATTGGTCCCCCTTCAATCGCATATGCATAAATTTCTATGCTAGGTTTGAAGCTTTTGTCACTCTAGCCTGCCAATACATAGTCCTATCAACATACAACTAACCCTATGGTGTGATCCACGCGCGTGATAAAATGATGGGCACCAAAGGACAGCAACATAACCACAAGCAAATTAAACCAATCATAGCAATTCATCAATCATAGATAGGACAACGATAATCTACTCAGACATCATAGGATAGCAACACATCATTGGATAATAATATGTAGCATAAAGCACCATGTTCAAGTAGAGGGTACAGCGGGTTGCGGGAGAGTGAACCGCTGAATATAGATGGGGGAAGATGATGGAGATGTTGGTAAAGATGACGGAGGTGTTGGTGTATATCGCCATCACACGATGATGTCCCGGGCGGCGTTCCGGCGCCGCCAGGAGAGAGGGGGAGAGAGCCCCCTCCTTCTTTTTCTTCCTTGACCTCCTCCCTAGATGGGAGAAGGGTTTCCCCTCTGATCCATGGTCTCCATGGCGGCGGAGGGGCGAGAGCCCCTCCGAGATTGGATATCTCTCTCTCTGTCTATCCTTCTGTTTCTGCGCTCTCAGATTCTGCATTTCACAGTTTCTTAAATTCCTGGAGATCCGTAACTCCGATTGGGCTGAAATTTTAACACGATTTTATCCCGGATATTATCCTTCTTGCGGCAAAAGATGGGCACCAACCACCTTAAGGAGTGGTCACAAGCCTGCCATCCGTGGGCCCACCCCCTGGCCGCGGCTGGTGGGCTTGTGGGCACTCCGTGCACCGTCTCACCTTGATTCTTCTTCCCAAAAATCATAAATATTCAAAAAAAGATCCTCGTAAATTTTTATTGCGTTTGGACTTCGTTTGGTATGGATATTCTGCGAAACAAAAAACATGCAACAAACAGGAACTGGCACTGGGCACTGGATCAATATGTTAGTCCCAAAAATAGTATAAAAAGTTGCCAAAAGTATATGAAAGTTGTAGAATATTGGCATGAAACAATCAAAAATTATAGATACGACGGAGACGTATCAATAACCCACAGCCTAAGACTAAGAGATACGATAAGAATAACTTCACTGCTAGGAAGCACGGTAAAGAAAGGGAGCCATGGGTTTAGAAACCTATGCCCTTTCCTCCCAAACCATCCAAGAAAAAGGATGATGAAGATTTTGAGCGCTTCGTTGCAATTATCAGACCTGTCTTTCTGCAGATGCGTTTGACTGATATGCTCAAAATGTCTCCGTATGCTAAGTACATGAAATGTATTGACTAATAAGAGGAGAATACCTGAGGTTGAGATTTCCGCCATGCTTGCCAATTACACTTTCAAGGGTGGAACTCCCAAGAAACTAGGTGATCCCGGTGTGCCCGCTATACCTTGCTCCATTAAAGGCAACTACGTTAGAACTGCGTTGTGCGACCTCGGATCCGGTGTTAGTGTTATGCCTCTCTCTCTTTATCGTAGACTTGAACTGGATAAGTTGACACCCACTAAGATCTCTCTGCAAATGGCCGACAAATTAACTACTTTCCCTATCGGCATTTGCGAGGATGTGCCTGTTGTGGTTGCTAACACCACTATCTTAACAGACTTTGTTATCTTGGATATTCCCGAGGACGATGCCATGGATGTAATCCTCAGAAGACCCTTTTTAAACATTGCAGGGGCTGTTATAGATTGCAATAAAGGCAATGTCACTTTCCATGTCAACGGTAATGAGCATACGGTGCACTTTCTGAAGAAACAATATCGAGTACATTGCATCAATGCTATCGAAAAGACTTCATCGATTCTCATTAGGAGCTTTGAATGCCCTATTCCTCGTGTCAAGATGAAGTATGATTTTCTTGTTGGGGAGATACACATCCCCATTGAGGTGACCTAGTGACTATTCGGAAATTCTCCGTTCTCTTTTGCGATTCGAGAAAGTTTTGTCGAGGGGATTTGATCAACCGCATTGACGGATTTCTTTCGATGACCATGAGATGGATGAATCGAGGAGTCACAAACCTCTGTTCCAAGCTTTCACCTTTGGTTGATTAGAAGAAAAATGATAGATTTAGTTTAGTTTTCCCTGTTTTCTGTTTTAGCGTCTGGTAGAAAAATACCCCGAAAATCAAAGTTCTCCGAACGCTGTGAAAATGAAGTATGATTTTTTCTGGAATTTTTTAAAAATACTGGGACAAAGAGTCTGTCTTGGGGCCACACTAGTGTGCCACAAGCCCTAGGGGCGCGGGCACCCCCCTCGCCGCGCCACCTAGGCTTGTGGGGGCCACATGCACCCTCCACTCATTCTTGCTCCCATCCAGTTCTCCTACCTCCAGAAAAAATCGTTTCGCAGCTCAAACCTGTGTTCTTGCTCCTCTTGCTGGGATTTTCGATCTCTTTGCTCAAATCACCGTTCTCCGAAATGTTTTGGGGAAATTACTCCTTGGTAAGTGAATCCTCCATTTGTCCAATTAGTTTTTGCTCTAGTGCCTTATACTCCGCGTGTTTTTGCTGCCTTAGTGACCATGTTCTTGAGCTTTGTATGCTGATTCTAGCTGGTCCCAAGTAGTTTTGATGCGTAATATGGTCTCTAGGCACTTGTTGGAGTAGTTGCTACGAGTTTAGTTGAGCCTTGTTCACTTTTCCTTAGAATCACCAAAAAATTCAGAAATTTTCAGAGATAGAAAAGGGAAAGATAAGGGGATTCTTAAGAGGCTCGTCAAACCGTGACCCCAAGGATAATGGGAGTGAGAAGAAGCCCAAGTATTTGGTCCCTCGAGTCGCAGAAGTTCGAGCGTGCGACTGGCCAAGCGACGTGTTCTTGCCTGCCGCTGGAATTTATGATGACTTTTATCACTTGGTGGAGAACGGAGGCCTTACCGCCTTCGTTGAAGATAAGTGTCTGGAATACCTCCTCCTCACTAATATCTTCGTACAAAGCTTTAACTTCTATCTGAGGAAGAATCCTTCTATGGTTGAGTTTAAACTTTATGATATCCCCCAGCGCATGTCACTCCAGGATTTTTGCAATGTTTGCAAATTACCTTACGTTGGGGATATTCATGAACCTCGTCCATGGGACTTGGAAGCTGTCATCGGTACTATTTTTGTAGGAGAGGAGAGAGGAGTGTCTTGTGCTAGAGCTGCTAGCATACATTTTCCCGTGCTTTGGTACTTTTCACTATTTGTGGGAAAATGTTTGATTGGCCGTGGGAAAGCTGGGTCAATTAGTTCCCCAGATCTTGCGGTCTTGCGCGAAGCCCTTTATAACGATAAAACTTATAGCTTGGGCGCTATAGTAGCTCAACGGTTGAACCTGAAGCGTTCTAAAGGTGTTGTCTATGGAGGTATCTATGCTACCCGTCTTGCTAGACACTTTGAGATACCCATTAGACTGGAGGAGGAAGAAGAGGTTCTTCTTTCTGAGAGATATCTAGATTACGATAGCGTGGTTCGCCATGACTTTCTTGATAGAGATATAGGTGGAAGGATGATTTATAACCTGGTATTTAGTCAGGGTACTCGTGAGACTATTACTTTGCCTGCTCCTTCTTTGTTCAATCTTCATGCAGGCAGGTACACTATTATGCCCTCGGACATCTACGCATATTGGGGCTTGGCCCAACCACATGTGCCCGTGCCCGAGCCGCCAGTCGAGTACCAGACGCCGGTTCATCAGTGGGAGCGAGAGGAGCTCACACAGCAGTGGCATCCTCAGTCCACTCCCGAGTACCCCGGAGCTGGTAATTTCCCTCCTTGGGAGTAGACCAAGTTAGGCCAAAAGCCTAAGCTTGGGGGAGTACGTGTTCTCACCGACTTTACATTCTTACTTATGCTTTCACTTTGTTAGCCGGTGTTCACACTTTGCCACTGTATCATCCATGCTAGTTTATTTTCTTTTTCTCGTTTTCTTTTCGTGTGTCTGTCTAGTTTGAGAAAACCCAATTTTTTTTCTTTTTCTTCTTTTGCTTGTTGGGAGCTTTCCCGTGTAGATAGTTTTCTTTTTCTTTGGGTCAAGGTAGAATATATTGGTTACACTGTTTAGTGGCTCTTGCATGCATACATGTTTAGCTTTCAAAGAGCCATATTACTGTGTCTTCTCCTTTGTGTTTTCCTACAAATTCTAGCTTTAGTCCAATGCACGATCACTCTTATTATTGTTCACATCATTCGGTCGTGCAAGTGAAAGGCAATAATGACGATATATGATGAAGTGACTGAGCCTGGAAAAGCTGGTATGAACTCGATCTATTTGGTTTTTTGCAAATATGACTAGCTCACTGTTCCTAGTTCAGCTTTGTTGTGAGATAAACATGTTTGCAATGACAACTTAGAGATCATAGTTGCTTATTCCATGCTTATTTAACTAGGAGCTTATAATGCTTTGTCTTGGTTGCCAACATGAATGTTGAGATGACTATGATGTAGTATGATAGGATGGTATCCTCCTTTGAATGATTCAAGTGGCTTGACTTGGCGCATGTAAACGCATGTAGTTGAAACAAAATCAACATAGCCTCTATGATGTTCATGTTCATGGTGATTTATGTCCTACTCATGTTTGCACTCAATGTTAGTTAATCTCAATGCATTTTGATGACTGTTGTCGCTCTCTAGTTGGTCGCTTCCCAGTCTTTTGCTAGCCTTCACTTGTACTAAGCGGGAATACTACTTGTGCATCCACTCCCATAAACCCAAAGTTGTGCCATATGAGTCCACCATACCTACCTATGTGCGGTATCTACCTGCCGTTCCAAGTAAATTTGCATGTGCCACTCTCTAAATCTTCAAGAAATAATCTGTTTTGCATGCCCGAACCGCTCATGTAGTGACAGGGGGCTATTGGTATCTTCCATGCTAGGCGTGTTATCCTCGAAATGTGTTTATTCACTATCATGCACGAGAAAGGGGCCGGTAATTGGAATTCCCAGTTCCATGCTCAAATTGAAAAGGTAATTGCAAACAAAACTCCCCGAGTATTGTTGTTGGTATGGACGGTACCCAAGGATTCGGCTAGCCATGGAGTGTGATTGATTGGTGGTGGGGGAGTCAAAACTTTACTTTTTTGTTTGGGAACCGCCTATAGCATGTGTACCGCGGAAGATATTGAGAACTCTTAGTCATTGCATTGACAATGAAAGCATGCCACCCAAAATTATTATCTCTGTTTTCAAAGCTTGAGCTCTGGCACCTCTGCAAATCAATGCTTCCCTCTGCGAAGGGCCTGTCTATTTATGTTCTTGTTGAGTCATCCTCCTCTTACAAAAGCACCAATTAGAGAGCACCTCTATCATTTTTATGCTTTGCTTTTAACTGTGTTGAGTGTGACTATGACTGGATCTTCATTGCCATGAATTAGAATGTTTAGTCAGTCCTTGGTCTTTGAAGGTGCTCTGCATTTATGTTTTGCGGTCTCAGAAAGAGCTAGCGAGATACCATCTATTCGTACTGCTTCATGTTGTTTTGATTGAAGTGTTGACACTTGAGGCTTATTATTATTTGCTCGCTAGTTGATTATGCCATTGATATGAGTTTACCATGAGACCTAGATGTCATTTGCTTATGTGGTTTGGTTGTGATGTTGCTGAAATTCTGGTTATGAGTTAGACATAGTTGCAACAACAAGATCAAATAGAGTTCGTCAAAGTTTTTCTTTTGTCTCTCTCAGTTTGTCAACTGAGTTTCTTGAGGACAAGCAAGGCTTTAAGCTTGGGGGAGTTGATACATCTCCATCGTATCTACTTTTCCAAACTCTTTTGCCCTTGTTTTGGACTCTAATTTGCATGATTTGAATGGAACTAACTCGGACTAACACTGTTTTCAGCAGAATTGCCATGGTGTTGTTTTTGTGCAGAAATAAAAGTTCTCGGAACGTCCTGAAAATTTACGAAGATTTTTTCTGGAATAAAAGAAAAATACCTGCGCAAAAATCCACGTGAGGGGGCGTGCCACTGGGCCACAAGCCCCTGAGCCGCGGCCACCCCCTATGACCGCGCCATGAGGGCTTGTGCGGCTCACGTGGCACCACCGCCCCCAATTTCAGTTCTATATCTTCCATTTCGCCTGGAAAAAAAATCAGAGAGAAGGTTTCATCATGTTTTGCGATACGGAGGCGCCGCCACATCCCGTTCTTCATCCGGAGGGCAGATCTGGAGTCCGTTTCGGGCTCCAGAGAGGGGAAATCGTCGCCATCGTCATCATCAACCTTTCTCCATCGACAATTCCATGATGCTCTTCATCTTTCATGAGTAATCTCATCGTAGACTTGCTGGATGGTGATGAGTTGGATGAGATCTATCATGTAATCGAGTTAGTTCTTGACGGGGATTGATCCCTAGTATCCACTATGTTCTAGATTGATGTTGCTACTACTTGGCTATGCTTAATGCTTGTCACTAGGGCCCGAGTGCCATGATTTCAGATCTGAACCTATTATGTTGTCGCCAATATATGTGTGTTTTAGATCCTATCTTGCAAGTTGTAGTCACCTACTATGTGTTATGACCCGGCAACCCCGGAGTGACAATAGCCGGAACCACTTCCTAAGATGACCATGGTATGAGGAGTTCATGTATTCACCGCATGTTAATGCGTTGGTCCAGTTCTTTATTAAAAGGAGAGCCTTAATATCCCGTAGTTTCCATTAGGACCCCGCTGCCACGGGAGGGATGGACAATAGATGTCATGCAAGTTCTTTTCCCTAAGCACGTATGACTACATACGAAATACATGCCTATATTAGATTGATGAACGGGAGCTAGCCACATATATCTCCGTGTTATAGCTATTACATGATGAATCACATCCATTACACTCATCCATCACCGATCCACTGCCTACGAGTCTTTTACTACTGGTTCTCGCTACGTTACTTTGCCTAGGCTTGTCCCTTGCTACAAGAGGGATTGGGCCACTTTGGTGCTGTTGTCACTTTGTTGCTGCTGTCACTTTGCTGCTACTGTTGCTACTGCTGTTACTTGCTACTCCGCTGTTACTTGTTGCAAGACTTTGTTGGCGCTAACATCCCGTCAACAAGGCTTTTTCTGGCGCCATTGCCGGGGATTGTCAAAGCTTTTTCTGGTGTCGCTGCTATCATACTACCTTGCTACTGATACTTTGCTTGCAGACACTAATCTTTCAGGTGTGGTTGAATTGACAACTCAGCTGCTAATACTTGAGAATATTCTTTAGCTTCCCCTTGTCAGCGAATCAATAAATTTGGGTTGAATACTCTACCCTCGAAAACTGTTGCGATCCCATACGCTTGTGGGACATCAGCTACTACCACACTCCACTTGGAACTATTCCAAATGATTTCTCCACTATACGAATCCGGTTTGCTATTCAGGGTCATCTGGATTGGTATCAAAGCTTGCATCGACATAACCCTCCATAATGGAGAAACATTTCATTAGTCCTCTAGTTACTAAGGATAATTTTTAACGTTGCCCAGTGATCCATTCCTGGATCACTGTTGTACCCCTTGCCAGGCTCGTGGCAAGGCACACACCAGGTGCGGCACACAACATGGCATACTATAGATCCTCCGGCTAAGGCATAGGGGACGACCTTTGTCCTTTCTCTTTCTTCTGTCGTGGTCGGGATTGGAGTCTTACTCAAACTCACACCTTACAATACAATCAAGATCTCCTTCTTTGACTCATCCATTTTGGACTCCCTCAAAATCTTGTCAAGGTATGTCTTCATTGAAAGTTTTATCAAGCGTCCCGATCTATCTTTATAGATACTGATACCCAATATTTTAAGTAGCTTTATCCAGGTTTTCCCTTACAAAACTCCTTTCAAACAACCCTTTATGCTTTCTATAAATTCTACATCATTTACAATCAATAATATGTCAACCACATATACTTATCAGAAATTTTGTAGTGCTCCCACTCACTTTCTTGTAAATACAAGTTTCTTCATAAACTGTGTATAAACCAAAAGCTTTGATAACTCATCAAAGCGCTTATTGCTAGTATTCATCTTTGCCATGTAATAGTATTGGGACATGGGATAAGTGTAAAGATGCTTTCATTGCTACTATTTTCCTTCTGCTAAGATCATCTCCCTAAGGAATCAAATAATGAATTTTAAATAGAAATAACATGAACATGTTGCTCAAGCTTGGGAGAGAATGAAGTTGATGATAAAAAAAATGTCCAACTCATGGTCTAAGCTTATGGATGATCATCCAAAATTTCTACGAGGGACTAAACTTTTCATCCAGAAATCTTCTAGATTCTGCTGCAGGTGGTACCTTCATGGAGGTGACCCTAAGAGAGTCCACCAAACTTCTGGACAACATCATGGTCAACTATTCTCAATGGCATACTGAACGAGCTCCAACAGGTAAGAAGGTAAATTTTGTTGAACAAATCTCTACTTTGAGTGGAAAAGTGGATGCTTTTATGAACTTGGTTACCAATAAGAATGCTCATGTTGATCCCAATGATATTCCTTTGTCTACCTTGATTGAACAAAAGAATGATACTATTGATGTTAACTTTGTCTCACGAAATAATTTTAACAACAATGTTTATAGAGGTAATTTCAATCCTAGGACGTACCCGAGTAATTCTTCCAACAACTCTGGAAATTCTTACGGTAATTCCTATGGAAATTATTCTACAAATTATAATATGATACCATCTGATCTTTAGAACACAATTAAGGAATTCACTAATTCTCAAAAGGTGTTCAATACTCTGGGTAGTAATAAATTTTTTATGCTTGTGCATCATGAAAAGAATGATGTATGTGATAGTTATATTGTTGAATTCATTCATGATGCTACTAAAAATTATTATGAGAGAGGAACATATATTTCTACATATTTCAATAATATCAAGTTTTCCCTCTTTACATTCAAAGTTTTGAAGTCATGCTTGTTTTGCCATCCTATGCAAGATGATTTTTGCTACAATAAATTGTTTGCTTGAAAAATCCCTATGCATAGGAAGTGGGTTAGACTCAAATGTGATTGTCATGTGATTCATGATGCTCTCTTACATGTTTCAACTATTATTCCTATACGAGCATCATTGAAATCATCATGCCTAGCTACAAGGCGTTAAAGAAAAGTGCTTGTTGGAATACAACCCAATATTTACCCTTTATGTTTCTGAGTGTTAACATGATTAAGCTAGTGTATTAATCATGTTCTATAGCTTTTATTTTCAATAAAGTGCCAAGTAAAGCCTTTGGGATAGTGTGGATACTTGCTTGTTTGAATCTGTGCAAAAACATAAACTTTTACGTCCAGCGCAGAATTTCTATGAAATTTCTACATAGTTTTCGTATGCAAATTCTCTACGTTGTCCTAAATTTTTCATATTTTTCGGAGTCACGGAAGTATGGTTTTAATGCAGATCTTCATATACTGTTATGTTTTTGACAGATTCTGTTTTGCGTTCATAGTTTGCTTGTTTTAGTGTTCCCATAACTTATATTGAGTGAGATATATTATGGGAATGATAGAATACAATAGTTATTATTTGAGAAGAATTATGAATCTTGTCTTGGAAGTACATAAGTGAATGATCTATATTTTTCATACTAACCCATCTCACAAAGTTCCGTTAAGTTTTGTGTGTTTGAAGTTTTCAAGTTTTGGGTGAGATACAATATGAGGAGAATAAGGAGCAGCAATGATCTAAGCTTGGGGATGCCCAAGGCACCCCCATGGTAATATCCAAGGAAGACTCAAGCGTCTAAGCTTGGGGATGGCCCGAAAGGCATCCCATCTTTCATCTCCAACATTATCGATATATCTTATTTGGAGCTATATTTTTATTCATCACATGATATGTGTTTTGCTTGGAGCATTGTTTTATTTTTTTTATCCTCCGCTAGATGTCATTTATAACCTTGTTTTGCAATAAAAGGTTCCAAGAATGGCCTTTAGAATGCTTGAATTGCATGTGTGATGTGTGCTGTACAAAAACAGAAAAAATTTATGTAGTATTTGAATTGTCATATTTACTTGAACATGAAAAGTTTCTGAAATTTTTACACAATACTTTCATAAAAAGTATTTAACACGTACTAATTTTCAGATTTTTTGTAGATACGTAAGTACACTTTTTATATAGATTGATACACACTGTTCTGTTTGGACAGATTGCAGTCATAGTTTCGTTATCTACTTATCCTATAGTTTACATGGCTTATATTGGTAGATATAAATTGTAGAAATGATAGTAAACAGTAGATAATGTTTGAGAACTATTATGCAACTTTTTTTGGCAGTACATAAAGAGTTGATTTATTTTATGTGTGTACTAACCTGTCTCACGAGTTCTTTTCAAGTTTTGTGTGGATGAAATTTTTGAGACTTAGGTGAAAGCATGATATGAGAGGAATTAAGGAGACACAAAAGGTCAAGATTGGGGATGCCCAAGTCACCCCAAGTAAATATTTAAATAAGTCTCAATCATCTAAGCTTGGGGATGCTACACATCCCACCTCTCTTCATCAAACAAATATCGGATAGCCTATGTTGAGCCTAATTTTTTATTTGTCCACATGATATGTGCTATTCTTGGAGTGTATTTTGTTTTATTTTATTTTTGAAATAAAATATCATATCTAAAAATATTTATTGAGAGAGAGTCCTCACATAGCTACTTAATTGTTTGGCTACTCATTGATCTTCACTTATATCTTTTGAGACTAGTTTGATTTAGATCTTCACTTACATCTTTTTTAGCACGGTGGTGCTGTTATTTTGAAGAAATATGCTCTCATGCTTCACTTAGATTATTTTTGAGAGTTAGTAGAAACTTTGAAGAAATCCTATCTTGCTTCACTTATATTATTTTGAGAGTTGACAATTTTAAAGAAATTTGTGCTACGTTCTTCACTTATATTTGGTTGAGAGCTTGTTATTAGCAATGACAATTTGCTTTAAATGAAATTGGTCCCAAACTGATAGATATCCAGGGGAGATACAATAAAAACTTTCATGAAGATCATTGGATGTTAAACTTGATTCTTTGCAATAGTTTTGCGATATAAAGATAGTGATATATGAGTTATGTTGATGGGTAATTATGCTTTAGTAAGAATATTGGTGCTAAGGTTTGTGATTCCCCAGGCATGCACATGAAGTAAATAATTATGCTATGAAATTACATCCTACTTGTGTTGCATTATTCGGTGTTACTTATGTTTAATGCTCGCTGATGATGGTTTTAGTTCCTTCGTTGGATGCTTCTCAATTTATTTGGTAGCCTTCACTTGTACTAAGCGGGAATGTTGTATGTGCATCCAAACCCTAAACCCAAAGTTGTGCCAAATGAGTCCACCATACCTACCTATATGCAGTATTTTAGTCTTGTTCTAAGTAAATTTGTATGTGCCAACTCTAATGTTCAAAATAAACTTCTGTTTTGGGTACCCGTACCGCTCATGAAGCGGCGAGGGGTGGCCGGTATCTTCCATGTTAAATAGGTTATTCTCAAGTTGAGTCTTTATTCACTTGTCATCTCATGAGAGTATGGCGGTAATAGGGATGCAAAGAAATTTTATTTTATGTTGTCAAATAATAAATTCCTTGGAAAGTCCCAAAATGCAAATAAAATTTATTTGACGTTGTCAAATAATAAATTCCTTGGAAAGTGTTGGTATGGACGGTACCCGCGGATGTAGCTAGCCGTGGAATGTGAAACAATGATGGAAAATGAATAAACTTTATTTTCAGTTTGGGAACTGCCCATAATTTGGTTAGCATGGAGGATATTGGAAACTCGTAGTTGTTTTCATTGACAGGAAAAGCATGGCACCCAAAATATTTGATCTCTAAAATTTTCACTTTCATCTCTGGCACCTCTAAAAATCCATGCTTTCCTTTGTGAAGGGCCTATCTATTTACTTTATGCAATTTTTATTTTTATTGAGTCTTCATCTTATCTTATAAAGCACCAACTATGGAACACTATTATCATACTTGAGTATTGGGTGTAGCTAATATTTGGGTGTGTTGTAGGAATGGATCAATGATTGAGCATGATGGGCTAGGGATGGCGTTCTTTAGCATTGATATTCTGAAAGACTTGGTTGCTTGTAGATATGCTTGAGTATTAAAGTTTTCATGTCAAATTATAGACTATTGCTTTGAATCATCTAAAAGTCCACATGTCCATGCTATAAATAAAAGAATATGATGAATATGATATGTAGCATTCCACATCAAAAATTCCGTTTTCAATTGCCACTCTATCACGATGAGCTTTATAAGAAAGAGTTGCTCTTATCATGCTAGGAATAGTGATTGAAATTATCATTGATCAAACTTATGCATTGTACTAGAATTCACACTTCATAAATTATTTCTTTTATCATTTACCTACTCGAGGACGAGTAGGAACCTAGCTTGGGGATGTTGATACATCTCCAACGTATCGATAATTTATGAAGTATTCATGCCATGATTACCTATGTTTATAATGCTTTTATATGGTTTTGCTGCACTTTATATGATTTATTTAGAACTAGCCCGGACTAGCGTTGTTTTCAGTAGAACTACCGTGGTGTTGTTTTTTGTGTAGAAATAAAAGTTCTTGGAATTGGATGAAACTTTTTGATGATTTTTTGGAATAAAAGAGAAATACTGGAGCAAAGAACCTTCAGAGGGGTCCGTGGTTTCCACTAGACACAACCCCCTCGCGCGACCTGGTATCTAGTGGGCACCTCGTGGCCCATCTTGGCATGATTCCAACTCCCAAAAATCCTATAAATATAGAAACCTCCAGAAATAACCCTAGACAAGATGTTCCACCGCCGTAAGCCTCTGTAGCCATGAAAAAACAATCGACAGCCCGTTCCGGCAACCTGCTGGAGGGGGAGATCATCTCCGGTGGCCATGTTCATCATTCCGGCGGAGGCCATGACGAGGAGGGAGTAGCCCACCCTCGGGGCCGAGGGTTTGTACTAGTAGCTATGTGTTTAATCTCTGTCTCTCTCTCTCTCTTATGTTCTTGAGATGTCATGATCTTGATATATCAGAGGCCTTGTTAATATAGTTGGGTCATATGGTGTATGTCCCATGCTATTATTGTGATGAATTGAATCTTTCACTTTAAGATCTTGTTATGTTGGATTGAATATTCAGGTTTGAGAGCATATGATATTTCTCTTGCATGCGGATACCCATTGTGACATTGGGGTATTCAAGTGATTCACTTGATATATGTTATGGCATCAACTCGCAAATTCCCGAGGTGACAATGGGGTAATCTAGGCATAGGGGTTGATTGCACGTTTTCATACTATGTTCTCCAATAGAAATCTTAGTGTGCTCCTTGAAGTTCTTTGTGTTGGATTGATTATTACGAACCTGAATTTGTTATGGTGTTATTTTAGTACGAAATCTTGATACCAATCGTAAACAATAACTTGTTATCTTAGTATGAACTCTTGGAAAGATTGATCAGAAAGAATAACTTTGAGGTGGTTTCGTACCTTACAAACAATTTCCTTTTATTTTCTTCACTAGATAGGAACTTTGGAGTGATTATTCATCGCACGTTGAGGGATTGCTATGTGATCCAGTTATATTAACATCGCTGATAGATTACACTAGTGATTCCTCATTTTCAAGCATTGAATACCGTTTATGCTACCTTGCTACTTGCTACCTTGTTGTTTTTATTTATTCATATTACAAAAATCAATATCTACTATCATTATTACACTTGTATCACCATATCTTCGTCGAATTAGTGCATTTGTACATTCTACCATTGTATTTGGTGTGTTGGGGACACAAGAGACTTTTTATTATTTGGTTGCAGGGTTGTTTGAGGGAGACCATCTTCATCCTACGCATCGCGCGGATTGATAAGCCTTAGGTCATCCTCTTGAGGGAAAATTGGTACTGTCCTACAAAACTCTGCGCTTGGAGGCCCAACACGAGTCTACATGAATAAAGTTGTGTAGTAGACATCAGTAACAAAGATAGGTGAAGTAGCAAACTTAGGATCATATTTCATTCTAGCATTCAGGGACATTTCTTTCAACTTGCATAGTAGTTTCTTAAGATCTCCTCTATCCTCACAAGCAAGAAAGTCTCTAGCTATTTCTTCATCCATAACATAACCTTCAGGTATTTCAGGCAATTCAGTTCTAGGATAATCAAGTCTAAAAGGTATTTCAATGTTTCCAGTTTCAAATATTTCATCAATTTTAGCATGCTCAATTTCTTTAGCTCTAGCAAGTTGTTCATCGAGAAATTCACCTAGTGGCACACTATCATCAAGCAAGGTACTAGCATCATTATTAGCATCATTCATAGCAGAGGTAGCATCATCAAAAACTTGCGACATATTTGGATTAATAGCATGTGGTGCTGGTGTTGCAAGTCTATTCAAAACAGAGGGTGAATCAAGTGCATAACTAGATGACAGTTCCTTACCTCCCCTCGTCGTAGAGGGAACGATCTTAGTTCTTGTACCTCTAAGATGAGAGATTCTTCATAGTGATCAATAAATAGATATCCCAAGTGTGGCGAGCATTTTTTCAGAAAATAATTTCCAGAAAACAGGTCTTTGTGATCACCAACCCGAGGACTACTGTTAGCTGGTGGACACTCACTTGACATAGAAAATCCAAGCAAAATACAAAATATGGGTTACAAGACCATGAAGGTCTACTGGTTTGGACAAAATTCTGAGGCTGACGGCGGAAGCGACTCGAGGAATCTCCAGTTCCCATGGGACTCCATTCCCACAGGAACAACTCACCTGGATAAATTTCTATCTCACAAGGCTGCTATCCTCGACTCCTAAGTTCCGGAATTGATGGCATCGTGCTCTTTCCGAACGCAATCTGGCCAAGACAATAGTCAGGGACAAGCCAGTGAGGACTTTGTATGTACTCGCAAACCTCAAGAAACAGATAAGTTAAAGCAGGTGATATGCATGCATAGTCCACTTAATAACTCTATCATGCCATAAGAATTAGTTCACGGAAGCATTCATGCAGATAAACTATTTCCTCCAATGTTGTATAAACAATCAAGGAAGGGTGATAATGAATAAGTAATAGCATGCGTGCCGCAGTCGGGCGTCGGAGCAAAACCGCCTAAAGGGCTCACATGCAAGTAATAACATTTGCCATAGTCGGGCTTCTAAGAAACACCATAGAAAGGGCTTATATGAAAGAAATAACATTTGCCACATTCGAGCGTCTAAGCGACACCACGGAAAGGGCTTATATGAAAGAATTCACAGTTGCCACAGTCGGGCGTCTAAGCGACACCACAGAAAGGTCTTATATGATACAATAATAAATATTGAATATCAAGGAGGTAGAACCGTCCCAGGGATATTCAGCAAACATAATAATAGGGGTTAGTCCACAGTAAAAATAATAGTTATGATCATCCACCATATTTCATGATTAGTCTCGCGATTTCGTTAACTTCTTCCGAAGACCGACACTCACACCGACACTTGACTAGTCAATTAGTCGTCCTTGACCGTGGACACGGCTACTCGAGTAGTTTTAACTGTGCAGAGGGTGTACTCTTTACCCACAACCCACGGGTTCCAATAATCACTCACACTAATCCCGCGTACAGTATCTCACAAGTAAACAATCAAAACCAGTACACACCCATCCCCCCCCCCCCCCGCGCGCGAAGACCGGCCTCACCCGAGCTACGCTGCCAGGGAAGAACCATAAGACGGGGAGGCTCCAACCTCGACTAGCATGGGATCAAATTTATACCGCGCGCTACAAGGGAAGAGCTCTTCCTTCTCGGTCCCAGACCGGAAACACCCATGCCCCTCACCGAATGACTGGATTTAGTCCAAGGCCATGGATACCTTCATCCAGGCCTCTGTACTTCGTGTGTACCTGGTAATAGGTTTACGCCCTACTAGACGGTATTCCCTCTCAAGAAGACCTGTGGCGGCACGAAAGGTAAGGTGACATACACACAAGACTCGATCTACGATCGACTTAGGAGGTTGAAGATTTCCTACAAGGGTTAGTATCTCACAATTTGTTTGACTGATATCTCTTAGTGTTACTACCATCATGTCTTGGTATGCCCTCACTGACCAGTCTCATCCCACGAGATGTCAGTCCATGGTCACACAATACCCATGACAGACCTCCCTCTGACAATGTCCAGACCAGCATGACATACGAGTCATGAGGTAGTGCCCACTTACCATATGCATCATATAATAATCTACTTATCTCATGTACTCATGCAGTGATGTGATTTCATGCAGCGCTTCCATCAACATTATCATATACACGAATATAATGCACCACAACAAACACCACACACTTAATGCAAACCAGAGTTCAAGATGCTTGCCTTTGGAGTTGAGGAGGGTGGTTTGCACCCCGAAATCTTGAAGTAAGACTCCTCTCTCCAAGTTCCTATTTCAAAAATATTTGAATTAACACACAAATTCAAAACAAAACACAAAATTTGTTTGAATTTTTTGAAATAAATCTATAAATAAACTAGAGGAAATTTTAGAGAGGTAGGAAAAAGAATCAAACCATTTGGACTTCTCTATAAATAGTTGTGGCTAGTCAAAGTTCCTCGTCAAATCTGTTTTAAAAATCAATTATAAAAGAAAATGTTTCGGTAATGAATACGCTTTCTAGAAACTGAAACCGTATTCACAGGAAGGCGCTTACTTAGGGGGAGGCGCACCAGCATGGGAGCGCCATCATGGGATGTGGTGACTGACCGGCAGGTGGGCCCCACCTGTCGGGTTCGTCTCCCAGCTGACGCATGCTTCTCGGCAGGGAACAACGGCTATTCCGGCGAGGCTCGCCAGTGCTATAGGGCATCTCTCGTGGTGCTTGGCATACCAATAAGCTTAGGGGAACGAGCCGCATCCCATGAGGCGGTGAGGGTCGCACGAGAACTCAGCATGGAGCAGGGCTCTAGCAATGGCGGCGAAGGTTCGGCCGGGAAGGGGGCCTTGCCTACCGCGGCTCCTAGGCGAAAAATGGCAGTGGGGTGGGTTCTAGAGGCTTCGAAGGAGCTAGCCGAAGCTATTGTGGTTCGAAAGAGGCTCTGGACTGTCAGAGTCGACCGGAGCTGCCCATGGAAGTGGTGGTCGACGACGACGAAATTGAGCACAGGGACCGATTTCTCTTGCACCGGGGCTTCTAGGGATGGCGTGGGTGGTTGGGAGAGCTTGGAGGGGCGCTTAAATAGGCGGTCGAGGTCGGTTCGACGGGCGAGGGGATAAGCATGTCGGTGGCGACGGGCTCTAGCAATGGCAGGGGCGGCAGGAGTACACTAGCGAGGCTGGCAACTAGGGAACGAATGGCAGGGTGCTCCAAGGGGCAGCTGGCACATGGGGGAGGCTCGGGCGGCACCGACCAGTGCTGAGGCGAGATGCTGCCGTCGGCACGTGATGTCTACTACGCAACCTTCTCCTTGTAGACGTTGTTGGGCCTCCAAGCGCAGAGGTTTGTAGGACAGTAGCAATTTTCCCTCAAGTGGGTGACCTAAGGTTTATCAATCCGCGGGAGGCGTAGGATAAAGATGGTCTCTCTCAAGCAACCCTGCAACCAAATAACAAAGAGTCTCTTGTGTCCCCAACACACCCAATACAATGGTAAGTTGTATAGGTGCACTAGTTCGGCGAAGAGAAGGTGAAACAAGTGCAATATGGATGGTAGATATAGGTTTTTGTAATCTGAAATTACAAAAACAGCAAGGCAACAAATGGTAAAAGTGAGCACGAACGGTATTGCAATGCGTGGAAACAAGGCCTAGGGTTCATACTTTCACTAGTGAAGTTCTCTCAACAACGATAACATAATTGGATCATATAACTAGCCCTCAACATGCAACAAAGAGTCACTCCAAAGTCACTAATAGCGGGGAACAAACGAAGAGATTATTGTCGGGTACGAAACCACCACAAAGTTATTCTTTATGATCGATCTATTCAAGAGTCTGTAGTAAAATAACACGAAGCTATTCTTTCCATTCGATCCATCATAGAGTTCGTACTAGAATAACACCTTAAGATACATATCAACCAAGACCCTAATGTCACCTAGATACTCCATTGTCACCTCAAGTATCCGTGGGCATGATTATACGATATGCATCACATAATCTCAGAATCATCTATTCAAACAACACATAGAACTTCAAAGAGTGCCCCAAAGTTTCTACCACAGAGTCAAAACGTGTGCCAACCCATGTGCATAGGTTCGCAATGTCACGAACCCGCAAGTTGACCACCAAAACATACATCAAGTACTCACATGAATCCACGTGTGCCAACCCATATGCATAGGTTCCCAATTGTCACAAACCCGCAAGTTGATCACAGCAGATAGAGACGTGCAAGACATACATCAAGTGTTCTCAAAGACTCAATCCGATAAGATAACTCCAAAGGGGAAACTCAATTCATTACAAGAAGGAGAGGGGGAAGAACATCATAAGATCCAACTATAGTAGCAAAGCCCATGGTACATCGAGATCAAGACTTCTCAAGAACACGAGAAAGAGAGATCAAACACATAGCTACTGGTACATACCCTGAGCCCCGAGGGAGAACTACTCCCTCCTCGTCATGGAGATCGTCGGGATGATGAAGATGGCCACCGGAGATGGATTCCCCCTCCGGCAGGGTGCTGGAATGGGCTCCAGATTGGTTTTTGGTGGCTACAGAGGCTTGCGGCGGCGGAACTCCAAATCTAGGTTTCTTTTTGGGGGTTTATGAATTTATAGGAATTTATGGCGGTGGAATTGCGTCAGTTGGGCCCACGAGGAGGTCACAAGCCTGCGCGCCACCACCGGGGGGGGGTGGTGGTGGCGGAGTGAGGGCTTGTGACTCCCTCGTGGCCCATCTGGCCTTCTCCCAAAGCTTCGGGGGTCTCTTTTGGTCCAAAAAAATCATCGTAAAGTTTCATTCCATTTGGACTCCGTCTGAAAATGGGCAAATACACGAAAAAACAGAAACTGGCACTTGGCACCGAGTTAATAGGTTAGTCCCAAAAAATATATAAAATAGCATATCCATGCATATAAAACATCCATAGTTGACACGATAATAGCATGGAACCGTCAAAAATTATAGATACGTTGAAGATGTATCAAGCATCCCCAAGCTTAACTCCTGCTCGTCCTCGAGTAGGGAAGTGATAAAGAATGAATTTTTGATGTTGCATGCTACCTAGCATAGATGTCCTTTGTAACTCCTCTGACGTGACATGAATGTTCAGATCCGTTAGATTCAAAACAATAGTTCGCTATTGACGAGGAAACAATAATAATTCAAGCAAACTAGCAAAGTAATCATGAACTTTCAAAATAACAAGGCCAAAAGAAAGTTATCCCTACAAAAGCATATAGTCTGGCTATGCTCTATCATCATTGCACAACGAATTTAAATCATGCACAACCCCGGTATTGGCCAAGTAATTGTTTCACACCTTTACTTTCTCAAACCTTTTCAACTCTCATGCAATACATGAGCGTGAGCCATGGTTTTAGCACTATAAGTGGTGTGGAGTGCGATGGAGGTTGCAAGACAAAAAAGGAGATGATGATCACATTAACTAGGCATATCAATAAGCTGTGGAGATGCTCATCAATAGATACCAATGTGAATGAGTAGGGATTGCCATACAAATGATGCACTAGAGCTAAGAGTATGTGAAAGCTCTTAAAGAAAACTAGTGGGTGTGCATCCAACTTGCTTGCTCACGAAGACCTAAGGCAATTTTGAGGAAGCCTATCATTGGAATATACAAGCCAAGTTATATAATGAAAATTTCCCACTAGCTATATGGTGGTGACAAAATGAGAGACTCTCAATCATGAAGATCATGGTGCTTAATATGCACAAGTGTGGAAAAGTGGTAGCATTGTCCCTTCTCTCTTTTTCTCTCATTTTTTTGGTGGGCTCTTTGGCCTCTTTTTTTTGGTGGGCATCTTTGGCCTCTTTTATTTCCTCACATGGTACAATGCTCCATCAATGATGGTCATCACACTTTCAACTCAAAACTTAGAGCAACGATGACTCTATATGGAATGCCTTCGGTAGTGTACCGTGACAATGATCTAGCATGGCATAGACATTAATGGAAACATCATGCTAGCTATCTTACGATCATGCAATGACAATGTAGACATGGTGGCACATGTCATGGTGGTAGTTGCATGGCAATATATCTCGGAATGACTTTGAAAAAGCCATAGTAGGTAGGTATGGTGGCTGTTTTGAGGGACGATAATGGTGGTTTTTGTGCACCGGTGAAAGTTGCACGACACTAAGAAGATAGTGATGGTGGAAGGTGAAAGTGCATATAAACCATGGACTCAACATTAGTCATTAAGAACTCATATACTTGTTGCAAAAAATTTATTAGTAATCGAAACAAAGCATTCAACGCATACTCCTAGGGGAAGGGTTGGTAGGTATAAACCATCGCGCGATCCCGACCGCCACGCAAAGGATGACAATCAAAAGACTAATCATGCTCAGACTTCATCACATAGCAGTTCACCATACGTGCATGCTACGGGAATCACTAACTTCAACACAAGTATTTCTAGATCCACAACACCTTACTAGCATGGCTTCAATATTACCAAAACCACAACTCAAAACTAATTGAGATGAATCAAACTTCTCTAACTATTCAATGCACATGAAGGTGGAAGTTCTCGTATCCCTTTGGATAACTACCCCTTTTGAGACTACTTTCAAAGCATAGATCTACTACCAAGCAATGCACCACTATGCTCTAAATGATATAAGTGAAGCACATAGGGCAAATGTATCTAGCTCAAAAGATATAAGTGAAGCACATGTGAGCTGAATTGTCTACCAAAAGATATAAGTGAAGCTCGAAAAAATCACGGTGAGTGCATGTCTCTCTCTCTAGGTGTGCAGCGAGGATGAATACGACACAAAAAAAAGACTCATACGATACAAGACGCTCCAAGTAAAAACACATAACATGTGGTGAATAAAAATATAGCCCCAAGTAACGTTACCGATGGATTGAAGACGAAAGAGGGGGTGCCTTCCCGGGGCATCCCCAAGCTTAGGCTTTTACGGCATCCTTGAATCTCTTGGGGTGCCTTTGGCATCCCCAAGCTTGAGCTCTTGCCACTCTTTATCTCTTTGTCCATAAGAACTTCACCCAAAACTTGAAAACTTCACAACACGAAACTTAAACAGAAACTCGTGATAACATTAGTATGAGAAAGCAAACCACCACTTCCTTAGGTACTGTAGAAAACTTAAATTATACTTATTCTGATGTTGGGTTACTGTATTTTCAAAACCTCCATGGCTAATACCCTCCGATACTATCCATAGTTTCATCAAAATAAGCAACCAACTCGACAAAAACAGAATCTGTTAATAGCAGACCAGTCTGTAGCAATCTGTATATTTCATATACCTTTGGTACTTCAAAAATTCTGAAAAATTAAGAACTGAAGAATTTGCGTAGCAATCATAATAAAAAATAATCAACTCAAAATCTCTTACATAAAAAAAATGAAAATTCTTTTCGTGAGCAGGAAGTTTCTGTCTTTTCCAGCATGACCAAACGATCATCCCCAAGACTAATCATAACGGTTTTGCTTGGCACAAATGCAAAAAAACAACACAAAAAACACAATCATAACATAATTATGATGGTGTGGAGAAAACAAAACAGGAAGCAAAAAGCATAGAAAAATTTATTCATTGGGTTGCCTCCCAACAAGCGCTATTGTTTAACGCCCTTAGCTAGGCATTGATTTCAATGATGCTCACATAAAAGGTAAGGATTGAAACACAAGAGAGCATCATGGAGCAAATGGCTAGCACATTTAAGTCTAACCCACTTCCTATGCATAGGGATTTTGTGATCAAACAATTTATTGGAGCAAGAATCAACTAGCATAGGAAGGCAAAACAAGCATAGCTTCAAAAATTTCAACATGTGGAGAGGAAGCTTGATACTATTGCAATAAGTAGAAGCATATGATCCTCTCTCATAGTAATTTTCAGTAGCATCATGAAGAATTCAACAATATAACCAGGACCTAAGGCTTCC
This sequence comes from Hordeum vulgare subsp. vulgare, assembly GCF_904849725.1. Classification (NCBI taxonomy): domain Eukaryota; kingdom Viridiplantae; phylum Streptophyta; class Magnoliopsida; order Poales; family Poaceae; genus Hordeum; species Hordeum vulgare. Next base: position 43,218,345 of record NC_058520.1, on the reverse strand, counting down.
TTTCATGATCTACAAGCATAGGAATTTTACTACTCTCCACATAAGGAAATCTATTCTCAAGAATAGTAGTGGGAGTATCGTGAAAGACTTGAGCACTACAAATTGTGTCCACAATGAAAAAACAAGGTTAAGCAAAGGGGTTCTCGAGAGTATGACAAGTTTTATCATCCCTCTTCTTTAAAACATAAGTGTCCTCACAATAATCATCATAGATACGGGGCATGCTTTCATCAAAATAATTTTGATCATTCAAAGTGGAAGAACTAAAAAGATCATATTCATCAAATATAGCATCCCCAAGCTTGTGGCTTTGCATATCATTTGCATCATGGGTATTCATAGAATTCATGCTAACAACATTGCAATCATGCTCATCATTCACATATTCTATGCCAAGCATTCTATGTAATTCTTCTTTCAGCAGTTGAGCACAATTTTCCTTCCCATCATGCTCACGAAAGACATTGAAAAGATGGAGCATATGAGGCATCCTCAATTCCAAAAAAATTTGTAATTTTCAGCGAAAGAACAAGAAACAAAAAGATTCGATTGCAAGATCTAAAGATATACCTTCAAGCGCTAACCTCCCCGGCAACGGCGCCAGAAAAGAGCTTGATGTCTACTACGCAACCTTATCCTTGTAGATGTTGTTGGGCCTCCAAGCGCAGAGGTTTGTAGGACAGTAGCAATTTTCCCTCAAGTGGGTGACCTAAGGTTTATCAATCCGCAGGAGGCATAGGATGAAGATGGTCTCTCTCAAGCAACCCTGCAACCAAATAACAAAGAGTCTCTTGTGTCCCCAACACACCCAATACAATGGTAAGCTGTATAGGTGCACTAGTTCGGTGAAGAGAAGGTGAAACAAGTGCAATATGGATGGTAGATATAGGTTTTTGTAATCTGAAATTACGAAAACAGCAAGGCAACAAATAGTAAAAGTGAGCACGAATGGTATTGCAATGCGTGGAAACAAGGCCTAGGGTTCATACTTTCACTAGTGAAGTTCTCTCAACAATGATAACATAATTGGATCATATAACTAGCCATCAACATGCAACAAAGAGTCACTCCAAAGTCACTAATAACGGGGAACAAATGAAGAGATTATTGTCGGGTACGAAACCACCACAAAGTTATTCTTTCTGATCGATCTATTGAAGAGTCCGTAGTAAAATAACACGAAGCTATTCTTTCCGTTCGATCCATCATAGAGTTCGTACTAGAATAACACCTTAAGATACATATCAACCAAGACCCTAATGTCACCTAGATACTCCATTGTCACCTCAAGTATACGTGGGCATGATTATACGATATGCATCACATAATCTCAGAATCATCTATTCAACCAACACATAGAACTTCAAAGAGTGCCCCAAAGTTTCTACCACAGAGTCAAAACGTGTGCCAACCCCTGTGCATAGGTTCCCAATGTCACGAACCCGCAAGTTGATCACCAAAACATACATCAAGTACTCACATGAATCCACGTGTGCCAACCCATATGCATAGGTTCCCAATTGTCACAAACCCGCAAGTTTATCACAACAGATAGACACGTGCAAGACATACGTCAAGTGTTCTCAAAGACTCAATCCGATAAGATAACTCCAAAGGGGAAACTCAATTCATTACAAGAAGGAGAGGGGGAAGAACATCATAAGATCCAACTATAGTAGCAAAGCCCATGGTACATCGAGATCAAGACATCTCAAGAACACAAGAAAGAGAGATCAAACACATAGCTACTGGTACATACACTCAGCCCCGAGGGAGAAATACTCCCTCCTCGTCATGGAGATCACCGGGATGATGAAGATGGCCACCGGAGATGGATTCCCCCTCCGGCAGGGTGCTGGAACGGGCTCCAGATTGGTTTTTGGTGGCTACAGAGGCTTGCGACGGCGGAACTCCAGATCTAGGTTTCTTTTTGGGGGTTTCTGAATTTATAGGAATTTATGGCGGTGGAATTGCGTCAGTTGGGCCCATGAGGAGGTCACAAGCCTGCGCGCCACCACCGTGGGGGGGGGGTGGCGGCGGAGTGAGGGCTTGTGACTCCCTCGTGGCCCATCTGGCCTTCTCCCAAAGCTTCGGGGGTCTCTTTTGGTCCAAAAAAATCATCGTAAAGTTTCATTCCATTTGTACTCCGTCTGAAAATGGGCCAAAAACACGGAAAAAACAGAAACTGGCACTTGGCACTGAGTTAATAGGTTAGTCCCAAAAAAGATATAAAATAGCATATTCATGCATATAAAACATCCAAAGTTGACAAGATAATAGCATGGAACCATAAAAAATTATAGATACGTTGGAGACGTATCAGCAGGCCACCAAAAGTGCATGTCGAAGCGCTGCACATCCATGGGAGGTAGCCAAGGGGCACTGACAGAAGGACGCGGCGGCTCGGGCGCGCGCGTGCTAAACGTCGAGCACGCACGCAAGGTGTTCGATAGAATGACCACCATCTCCAACGTTGCTCCAACTTCACAGGTTAGGTTAGGCGTTAGGGCAAGAATATTAGACATGCTCGCTTGGGTAGTGGGGCACACCACAATGCAGATCAAAGCTCATGCCAAACCTGACCATGCACCATAGGTGCTTGATGAAATGCAAGAAGAGTTTTTATGCTAACCAAAATCTCCAGATCCCACTCTGTTTAGGTGCTAGTCAAAGTGGTAGGGTTAGTTTGAGAAAAGGTAAGTATTGTTAGTACAAATTTTGGAGAAAAACTTTTCTGGACAGAATCTTGGGGGCATTAAAACATGGGCTAAAGATATACTAAAGGATCTCATATTTGGAACTTAAGGGTTTGGTAGGGTGAAATACTAGCAGTAAAAATCCGATGGGCATTGGACCAATTAAAATAATGGTTGTAGTACAAATCAACAAAGTGGACCATAATAGAAAAAGGGTTGTTTTGCTAAATGTTTCCAAAGCACAAAGTTGGTTTTTGCATAAAAGTGAATCCCATGCATGCCTTGATATCCCCAAATTTTTATAAGATTTTTGAAAGGTTATATCTAGGGGTTGTAGTTAAAAACACGAAATTGGGCGAGAATAGAAAAGAAGATAATAAGCTCAAATTTTCCCAAACACTTGGATATGTTTTTGCATAAAATTGGTTCCGAGATATCTCCTATCACTTACAACTTTTTGTAGAATTTTTAGAAGAATTTTTTCAATAGGTTGTAGTACAAAAAGAGGCCTTAAAAGAAATTACAAGGTATTTTTGAATAAAAGAAACCTTGGTAAAATTATTTACAAACAGGTTATCCAATGAATTTGTGAGAAGAAAAGAAGTGTTTTGATGCAAACACTCAAGTCCCAACATGATTTTCAAAAACTTCTACTTGGAGAAGAACTTTATAATTAGGGAAAAGAAGTGGTTCTAAAATCAAATGGAAAAGCCAGAAATTAAGATTTAAACAAACATGATCAAATTTAAAAGGGTATCCCCATTTTATTAAATAATGAATTTAAAAGGATCTCAAGCAAGGACTCAAGCACTAAATGGCCTTAAAAATGCCACTTGAAAAGAAAAGTTTTTGGAAAGAGGCTTTGAAAAGAGTCATGAAGCAAATTATTTATAAAAAAAATATTCTATGCAATATTTTATTTCATAAAAATGTTATTAAAATTTTGGGATGTGATAAACACTACCCCCCATAAAAATAAATCTCATCCCCGAGGTTTGCTTAGGGAAAGAAAATAATTCACTCATGAAAACACGGAACATGATCACTCAAATGCACGCGCAAACAAGGTAATCATATAGCACACAATCACTCATATGTAGGTGCAAATAATGCAATCATATAATACACCGGCACTCATCTAGCATCAGGAAAACATGCTACTGTACTAAAGTACACTCTGAGGGCGGTCAACGAGGCACGAGCAGGGGGTTCCGAGAAAATATTCTCGGTCAAGGAATACACATTCTACTTCTCCTAGAAGGAGTCCGGAGAACGTGTCCCCTTTGGTCTGGCAACAACGGCCTACCAAGGGAAAATCTGGCAAATTTTCCAACAACAAGGCTGTGCAAATCAATCCACAGACTGTTGGGTCAACACTCTTGGTGATGACATATATGACAAAGGTGGTCACCCATGGGTTGCTCTATGCCGGGCTCCGAGGCACACGGTTTCTAATGCGGGGTGGCATCCAGGAATTCCCGGGTGAATCCCAACGGTCGTCAGGGGAAAAGCTTGTTGTGCGGCGGTGCACTCAGTGAGAAGTGCTAGGAGAGGCCATGAGTGGTCTCAAATGGGTGCCTGGTTTTTGGGCACACAGTATGATACTGGTGTGACCTGGGTCATCGGGGTGGAACTCGGGTATCAACTCCCAAGTGACACATCACTCAGTTATTGGGCTAGGTGGCTCTGGTGGTTACGCCCGAAATTTTATTCTAAGGCCAAGTGGAGTAGGCTATGCTGGTCACGCAATTTCCTGTAAAAGAAATGGCGTGCACGTATCCTGCAATATTATTTAAAACAAGTCTACTACAACACGTGAATACAACATTACATGGCGGCATTGCTACTAGGGACAGACAGCTACTCTGACGGACTCGCTCCGCCTTCGTTGGCCTGTGAGTGGACGTGCTTAGCAACCAATAAGGCTCCTCCGATTTCCATGGTTCTAGAGTCACGTGGGCCATGGAATGGGGCTTTAGGGTTGCGGCAGCGATGACGTCTTGGACGGCGCACCCTTGGCACAACTTTATTGCAGAAAGCATCCAAACTGCGGTGAAGCTCCATTGGGTTCATGGTCGGGTTGGCTATCATAAAGGCTGGGGCAGACCTCAGAGATCTGATAGGTATTCCAACCAATATGGGCTGGTTGCTGGAGGCGGTTGCACCTTCATGGCTTGCCGGGGTCCGGCGAGAAGTTGGCGTGCGGTTCTTGACCACGTCAGAGGTGATCTGATCGATGAGTGCCTCTTGCGCTCTCAAATAGCGCACAACCTGCACCAAGGCAGGGTCTGCCTCAAGGTCTTTTCTCGTGACTTGGGTTGGACTACCATAGCCTTCATGACTAGGATAGTAACAGAACGGTCGTCTATTCATCCATGGCGACAAATGTCCCAGCTCGACTATAGCTTCTCGGGCTGCAAGCTGACGGGATTGGGCTTCGCTGGCGGCTTCTCTACCAGTGAAATGGTAAGGGCACTCCAGCAAGGAATTCCCTCCATAGATGTGCACCGAGGCCCAAAAGTGACGAATAGCATCACTCGCAGGTTCCTCATGCAAAATATACACTGGAGGCTCTTCTATGCCAAAGACTTGGCGGTTTAGGCCGGCGAGAATGGCTACGAAGTCTCGAGGCTCGTATGCGACGGTCTCGTTGCAAAGAACGCGGCCAGACATCTCGTTGGTCTGGTTTTATTGGGGGTCTCAAGGTTGCGGTTTGCTGTGTTTAGGCAAGGCCTTCCTATATAGGCTAGGGAGCCTTCCATCGCACGCTAGGGAGTGGGACAACTCCGGTGTCGGTCATAGACACAAAGCTTAAGGGTTGGGCTGATAGGTTAGGCACCGACTGCCAAAAGGTGTCGGATGGCCACTGTGGTTGGATATTGGGTAGGCTAGGCTCGGTTGTGGATATACAAATATCCGGGGAAGGGGTAGCGACCTGGCTAAGATAGGTTTAGCCAATGGTCAGCCTAACTCTGATACAAAGGTTGTAGCGATCGGTTTGTAGAAAATAATTTCTAGAAAATAGTTCTTTGTGTTCACCAGCCCCAGGACTACTGTTAGCTGGTGGACAGTCACTTGATACAAAAAATCCAAGCAAAATACAAAATCTGGGTTACAAGACCATGAAGGTCTACTAGTTTGGACAAAAGTCTGAGGCTGACGGCAGAAGCGACTCGAGGAATCTCCATTGCCCATGGGACTCCATTCCCACACGAGAAGCTGGCCTGGATAAATTCCTATCTCACAAGGCTGCTATCCTGGACTCCTAAGTTCCGGGGTTGACGGCATCGTGCTCCTTTCCGGACGCAATTTGGCCAAGACAATAGACAGCGACAAGCCAGTGAGTACTTTGAATGTACTCGCAAACCTCAAGAAACAAATAAGTTAAACACGTGATATGCATGGATGGTCCACTTAATAACTCTATCATGCCATAAGAATTAATTCACTGATGCATTCATGCAGACAAACTATTTCCTCCACTGTTGTATAAACAAGCAAGGAAGGGTAATAATGAATAAGTAATAGCATGTGTACAGCAGTCGGGCGTCGGAGCGACACCGCCTGAAGGGCTCACATGCGAGTAATAACAGTTGCCACAGTCGGGTATCTAAGCGACACCACAGAAAGGGCTTATATGAAAGAAATAACAGTTGCCACAGTCGGGCGTCGAAGCGACACCATGGAAAGGGCTTATATGAAAGAATAAACACTTGCCACAGTCGGGCGTCTAAGCGGTACCACAGGAAGGGCTTATATGAGACAATAATAAATATTGAATATCGAGGAGGTAGAACCGTCCCAGGGATATTCAACAAACATAATAATAGGGGTTGGTCCATAGTAAAAAATAATAGTTATGATCATCCACCATATTTCATGATTAGTCACGCGATTTCGTTAACTTCCTCCGAAGACTGACACTCAGACCGACACTTGACTAGTCAATCAGTCGTCCTTGACCGTGAACACGGCTACTCGAATAGTTTTGACTCTGTAGAGGGTGTACTCTTTACCCATATCCCACGGGTTCCAATAGTCAGTCGGACTAATCCCGCGTACGGTATCTCAGAAGTCAACACTCAGAACGAGTACACACCCATTTTTTCCCCGCGAAGATCGGCCTCACCCGAGCTACGTTGCGAGGGAAAAACCATAAGACGGGGAGGCTCCAACCTCGACTAGCATGTGATCAAATTTATATCGCGCGCTACAAGGGAAGAGCTCTTCCCTGTCGGTCCCACATCGGAAACACCCATGCCCCCTTACCGGATGACTGGATTTAGTGCAGGGCCATGGATACCTTCATCCCGACCTCTCTACTTGGTGTGTACCTGGTAATAGGTTTACGCCCTACTAGAACGTATTCCCTCTCGGGAGGACCTGTGGCGGCACGAAAGGTAACATGACACACATACAAGACTCGATCTACGGTCGACTTAGGCGGTTTACGATTTCTTGCAAGGGTTAGTATCTCACAATTTTGTTTATTGATATCTCTCAGTGTTACTACCATCACGTCTCGGCATGCCCTCACTAACCACTCTTGTCCCACGAGATGTCAGTCCATGGTTACACAATACCCATGACAAACCTACCTTTGAGGTTGTCCAGGCGAGCATGGCATACGAGTCATGAGGTAGTGCCCACTTACCATATGCATCATATAATAATCTACCTATCTCATGCACTCGTGCAATGATTTGATTTCATGTGGGGCATCCATCAGCATTAGCAAAAACATGCATATAATGTACCACAACAAACATCACACACTTAATGCAAACCAGAGTTGAAGATGCTTGCCTTTGGAGTTGAGGAGCGTGGTGTGCAACCCAAGATCTTGAATTAACCTTTTTTAAACTATGAATCTAATATTTTGGAAAAAAATAAGTCTCTTCGCTTGAATTTTAGAACTTAGAATTTATTACCCCAGGAAAAAAAAGAAAAACCTAATCCTTTGAATCTTTGGTATTCTTCAAATCTTCGCTATCCTTCGAGTCTTCGATACGCTTCGAGCCTCCTCTCTCCATGTTCCTATTATGAAAATATTTGAATTAACACACAAATTCATAAAAGCACACAAAAGTTGGTTGAATATTTTTTAAATAAATCTGTAAATAAACTAGATGAAATTTTAGAGAGGTAGGAAAAAGAATCAATCCATTTGGAGTTTCCTATAAAAAGTTGTGGCTTGTCAAAGTTCCTGGTCAAATGTGTTTTAAAAATCAATTACAAAAGAAAACGTTTCGGTAACGAATACGCTTTATAGAAACTAAAAACGTATTCATAGAAGGCGCTTACTTACGTGGTAGGCGCACCAGTAGGGAAACACCATCAAGGGATGCGGTGACTGCCCGACAGGTGGGCCCCCCTGGCGGGTTCGTCTCTCACCTCACGCGCGCTTCTGGATAGGGAACAATGGCGACTCCAGCAAGGATCACCGGCGCTATGGAGCATCTCTCGCAGTGCTTGGCATACCAACGAGCTCAGGGGAAAGAGCGGCATCCCATGGAGGTGGTGAGGGTCGTCGGAGAGCTCAGCATGGAGCAGGGCTCCAGCAACGGCGGTGACAGTTCGGACAGGAAGGGGACCTTGCCTACCGCGGCTCCTAGGCGAAAAATGTCATTGGGGTGGGTTCTAGAGGCTGCGAAGGAGCTAGCCGAAGCTACTGTGGTTTGAAAGAGGCTCTAGACTGCCGGAGTCGACCGGAGCTGCCCATGGAAGTGGCGGCCGACGGCGATGAAATTGAGCAAAGTGCCCGATTTCTTTGGAAGGGGGGGCTTCTGGGATGGCATGGGTTGCTGGGAGAGCTTGGAGGGGCGCTTAAATAGGCGCCCAGGTCGGTTCGACGGGCGAGGTGATAAGCTCGGCGGCGGCGACATGCTCTAGGGATGGCAGGGGGCAGCAGCAGCACACTAGCGAGGCTGGCAGCTTAGGGACGAATGGCGGGGTGGTCCAAGGGGCAGCTGGCGCATGGGGGAGGCTCGGGCGGCGCCGACCACTGCTGAGTCGAGCTGCTGTCCTCGATAGGCTGCCAGAATTGCAGGTCGAAGCGTTGCGCAACATAGGACAGGGCCACCAACGGTCGGGGACGCATGTGGCGCAGCACGGTCGTGGGAGCTAGCCAAGGGGCACATGCAGAAGGACGCGGCGGCTCGGGTGCGCGCGCCTAGAGCACGGAGGCAAGGCGTTCGACAGAATGCCCGCCATCTCCAACGCTGCTCCAACTTCACAAGGTTAGGTTAGGGGTTAGGGCAAGAATGTTAGACATGCTGGCTTGGGCACTGGGGCACACCACAGTGCAGATCAAAGCTCATGCCAAACCTGGCCATGCACCATAGGTGTTGATGAAATGCAAGAAGCTCCTAAAGAGTTTTTATGGTAAACAAAATCTCCAGATCCCACTCTCTTTAGGTGTTAGTCAAAGTGGTAGGGTTAGTTTGAGAAAAGGAAAATATTGTTAGCGCACCTTTTGGAGAAAAACTTTTCTGGACAGAATCTTGGGGGCATTAAAACATCGGCTAATAATATTCCAAAGGATCTCATCTTTTGAACTTAATGGTTTGGTAACGTGAAATACTAGTAGTAAAAATCCGATGGGCCTTGGAGCAATTAAATAGGGGTGGTGGTACAAATCACCAAACTAGACCATAATAGAAAAAGGGTTGTTTTGTTATATGTTTCCAAAGCATAAAGTTGGGTTTTTGCATAAAATTGAATCACATGCATGCCTTGATATTCCCAAAATTTTATAGGATTTTTGAAAGGTTATATCTAGGGGTTGTAGTTCAAAACACAAAATTGGGCTAGAATAGAAAAGAAGATAATAAGCTCAAATTTTCCAAAACACTTGGATATCTTTTTGCATAAAATTTGTTTCAAGATATCTCCTATCACCTACAAATTTTTGTAGAATTTTTAGAAGAATTTTTCAATAGGTTGTAGTACAAAAAGAGGCCTTAAAAGAAATTACAAGTCATTTTTGAATAAAATAAACCTTGGCAAAATTATTTACAAAAAGGTTATCCAATGAATTTTTCAGAAGAAAAGAAATGTTTTGATGCAAGCACTCATGTCCCAACATGATTTTCAAAAACTTCTACTTGGAGAAGAACTTTATAATTAGGGAAAACAAGTGGTTATGAAATCAAATGGAAAAACCAGAAATTAAGATTTTAACAAACATGGTCAAATTTAAAAGAGTATCCCCATTTTATCAAATAAATAATTTAAAAGGATCTCAAGCAATGACTCAAGAACTAAATGGCCTTTAAAATGCCACTTGCAAAGAAAAGTTTTTGGAAAGAGGCTTTGAAAATAGTCATGAAGCAAATTATTTCTCAAATTTTTTATTCTAGGCAATATTTTATTTCATAAAAATATTATTAAATTTTTGGGATGTGACACCAAGTGACACAACAAATACAGCTATGCTCCCCGGCAAAGGCACCAACAAACGTTCTTGATAACCCACAAGTATATGGGATCACAATAGTTTTCGAGGGTAGAGTATTCAACCCAAATCTATAGATTCGACACAAGGGGAGCTAAAGAATATTTGCAGGTATTAGCAGCTGAGTTTTCAATTCAACCACAGTTGGAGATTTAGTATCTGCAGCACAGTGATGAGTAGCACAGTAATATGATAATTTTGATAGGAGTGGTATTAGTAGGAGTAGTAACGGTAACAGTGATAGAAGTTTTATAGAGGTTGTAATAGTAGTAACAACAATAGTAACTTAGCAAGAACAATATGTGGAAAAGTTGTAGGCACTCGATCGGTGATATTGCTGGATGATATTCATCATGTATGAGTCATAACATAGGGCGACATAAAACTAACTCCTGTTCATCGATATACTGTAGGCATGCATTCCGTAAATAGTTATACATGCTTATGGGAAATAACTTACATGAAATCTTTTGGCATACCCTCCTGTGGCACCGGGGTCCATAAAGAAACTAAGTGATATTAAGGCCTCCTTTTAATGGAGAACCGGAACAAAGCATTAACACATTGTAAATACATGAACTCCTCATACTACAGTAATCACTAGAAAGAATCCCAATTATTGTCACTTTGGGGGTATGCAGATCCTAACACGTAGTAGGTGCATATGACTTGCAAGATCGGATCAAGAACATAGATTTGATGGTGAAAACATAAACGCTTCAGATATGAAATCATGGTACTCAGGCCCTAGTGACAAGCATTAAGCATAGCAAAGTCATAGCAACATCAATCTCTGAACATAGTGGATACTAGGGATCAAGCCCTAACAAAACTAACTTGATTACATGATGAATCTCATACAAATCTTCACCGACCAGCAAGCCTATGAATGTATTACTCACTCCCGATGGAGAGCATCATGGAATTGGCAATGAAGGAGGGTTGGTAATGACGAAGGCCGAAGATTCCCCTCTTTGGAGCCCCAAACAGACTCCAGATTTGGCCTCCCGATGAAGAACAAGAGGTGGTGGCGGATCCATATCGTGAAACGCGATGAAACTTCCTCTCTTATACTCACTCTCTGAAAATAGGATTTTGTAGTGCTAGAGTTAGGGTCAGCCGAGCCCCGTGGGTCCCACTAGCCACCAGGCCACACTGCCAGGGGGTGGCATGCCCTGGTTCCTAGTGGGCGCATGGGGCCTCCCCTTCGGTGGTTCTTTGTTCCAGTAATTTTCTTTTATCCCATAAAAAATCTCCAAAAAGTTTCATTCCATTCCGAGAACTTTCATTTGTGCACAAAGAAAACACCATGGTAGTTCTCGTGAAAACAGCATCAATCCGGGTTAGTTTCATTCAAATCATGCAAATTAGAGTCCAAAACAAGAGAAAAAGCGTTAGGAAAAGTAGATACGATGGAGACATATCAACCTTCAAAGTGGTCAACTTTCACGGCGCATACCATGCCATCCTGGGTAGGCCCGCGTACGCGCGTTTCATGGCCCGACCATGTTACGTCTATCTTAAACTTAAGATGCCAGGTCCGAAAGGCATGATTATAGTCACGGGCAATTGGCACCTCATCAAGGAGTGCCTCGAGAAGGGCTCCAAGATCCCTCACGAGTAGATTTCCATCGTCGAGCTTGAAGAGTACAAGAAGACGATGGATGATGCGGAACTACTTGATACGTCTCAAACGTATCTATAATTTTTGATGGTTTCATGCTGTTATCTTGTCATCTTTGGATGTTTTACGTACCTTTTATATCTTTTTTGGGACTAACTTATTAATTCAGTGCCAAGTGCCAGTTCCTGTTTTTTTGTGTTTTTGGCTCTTTTCAGATCTGATTTTGGAACGGAGTCCAAATGAAATAAAATCCCCGAAATAATTTTTTCCCGAACGGAAGAAGATCAGGGGGCTTGAGGGCCAAGCTAGGAGGGCTACGAGGGGCCCACAAGCCCCCGAGCCGCCACCAGGGGGCGGCGGCTAGCAGGCTTGTGGCCTCCCTCGCGCCCCCGTGACCTAGCTCGTTCCCCTTTATATTCCCTAAAATACAGAAAAAAATCAGGGAATCCGCGAAAACACTTTTCCGCCGCCGCAAGCTTCCGTTTCCGCGAGATCTCATCTGAGACCCTTCCCGGTGCCCTGCCGGAGGGGACTTTGGAGTTGGAGGGCTTCTACATCAACATCATCGCCCCTCCAATGACTCGTGAGTAGTTCACTTCAGACCTACGGGTCCGTAGTTAGTAGCTAGATGGCTTCTTCTCTCTCTTGGATCTTCATTACAAAGTTCTCCATGATCTTCATGGAGATCTATCCGATGTAATCCTCTTTGGCGGTGTGTTTGTCGAGATCCGATGAATTGTGGATTTGTGATTAGATTATCTATGATATATATTTGAGTCTTTGCTGATTTCTTATATGCATGATTTGATATCCTTGTAAGTCTCTCCGAGTCTTGGGTTTTGTTTGGCCAACTAGATCTATGATTCTTGCAATGGGAGAAGTGCTTGGTTTTGGGTTCTTACCGTGTGGTGACCTTTCCCAGTGATAGTAGGGGCAGCAAGGCACACATCGTGTAGTTGCCATCAAGGGTAACAAGGTGGGCTTTGTCGTCGATATGAGATTCTCCATCTACATCATGTCATCTTGCTTAAGGCGTTACTCTGTTCTTTTGGACTTAATACACAAGATGCATGCTGGATAGCGGTCGACGTGTGGAGAATAGTAGTAGGTGCAGAAAGTATCGGTCTACTTGTTTTGGACGTGATGCCTATAGATATAATCATTGCCATAGATGACGTCACGACTTTGCGCGGTTCTATCGATTGCTCGACAGTAATTTGTTCACCCACCGTCTACTTGCTTTCATGAGAGAAGCCACTAGTAAACACTACGCCCCCCGGGTCTATTCACACCTATCGTTTCCACTTCGCTTTGTCACTTTGTTGCTTTCAGTTCTCACTTGGCAAACAATCTATAAGGGATTGACAACCCCTTCATAGCGTTGGGAGCAAGTTTTTGTGTTTGTGCAGGCACTTGTGATACTCCTTCACTGGATCGATACCTTGGTTCTCACAACTGAGGGAAATACTTACCACCGCTGTGCTACATCACCCTTTCCGCTTCGAGGGAACACCAACGCAAGGCTCCAAGGCCACGGGGGAAATCCTTTGCATATTTGCCTAGGAAGTCCCTTAAGGCATAGCTGTAGCAGAAGGATTACTGGTGCCGTTGCTGAGGAGAATCAAGACAAGAATAGTCTCCCGTCAGCACGTGTTTCTGGCGCCATTGGAAGGTCTTTTGTTGCAGTAGCAGAAGTATTTCTGGCGCCGTTGCCGGGGAAGGAGAGATCTATCCATGTAGGTCTCACAAACTCATCTCGTGCATTTACTTTTTTGCCAGTTGCCTCTCGTTTTCCTCTCCCCCACTTCACATTTGCCGTTTTCATTTGCCTTTGTTCTTTGCCTTTTTCTTTTGCCTTTTGCCTTTTTGCCGTTTTCCTTTGCCGGTTTTCTTGCCTGCTTGTGTGCTTGTTTGTTTGTTGAAGTCATCATGGCTGAAAACACCAAACTTTGCGACTTCTCGAGTACCAATAATAATGATTTTATTAGTACTCCAATTGCTCCCGCCACTAGTGCGGAATCGTATGAAATCAACGCAGCTTTGCTGAATCTTGTTATGAAAGAGCAATTCTCTGGCCTTCCTAGTGAAGATGCCGCATCCCATCTCAATACCTTCATTGAGCTTTGTGATATGCAAAAGAAAAGAGATGTGGATAATGACGTGATTAAGTTGAAGATTTTTCCTTTCTCGTTGCGAGATCGCGTAAAAACTTGGTTTTCTTCTTTGCCTAAAAATAGTACCGATTCTTGGGATAAGTGCAAAGATGCTTACATATCCAAGTATTTTCTGCCGGCTAAGATCATCTCCTTACGTAACAATATCATGAATTTCAAGCAACTTGATCATGAACACATTGCACAATCTTGGGAGAGGATGAAGCTTATGATTAGAAATTGTCCCGCTCATGGCTTGAGTTTGTGGATGATTATACAAATCTTTTACGCTGGCTTGAATTTCGCTTCTTGCAATATCTTTAACTCCTCCTTAGGTGGAACGTTCCTGGAAATCACATTAGGAGACGCTACAAAACTCCTAGACAATATCATGACCAACTACTCTCAGTGGCATACGGAAAGGTCGCCTGCTAGCAAAAAGGTACACGATATAGAAGAAATTAACTCGCTTAGTGCTAAGATGGACGAGTTGATGAATTTGGTTGCTAGTAGAAACACTACTGTAGATCCTAATGACATGCCACTATCTTCCTTGATTGAGAGTAGCAACGCTAGTTTGGACGTGAATTTTGTTGGTAGGAACAATTTTGGCAACAACAATGCTTTTAGAGGAAACTATGTTCCTAGGCCTTTTCCTAGTAACTCCTCTAACAATTATGGCAATCCTACAACAACACTTATGGAAATCACAACAAATTACCCTCTGATTTAGAGAGTAATATCAAAGAGTTCATCAACTCTCAAAAGATTTTCAATGCGTCCATAGAGGAAAAACTACTCAAAATAGACGATTTGGCTAAGAGCGTTGATAGGATGTCTTGTGATATTGATTCTTTGAAAGTTAGATGTGCTCCTCCCAAGGTCAACTTGGATGAAACTTTGAAAGCTATGCGTGTCTCCATGAATGAGAGCAAAGAAAGAACCGCCCAAATTCGCGCTAGGCATGAATGGTTTAAAAGGGTGCGTTCTAGTGATGCAAATCACGAAGATCTTAAAGTGCTTGCTGTGACTCCTCTTGTATCTTTGTTTTCGCGTGTCAAACCTATTGATCAAGGGGTTGGATATGAATCCACTTTGGTTGAAAAACGTCCCAATGATTAGGAGTCCACCCATCTTGATAAAGGTGTGGAGAGTGTAGTAGAAGAAATCAAAATTTTGGGTAGTAATGAAACTCCCACTTTGGATTTCAAGGAATTCAATTATGATAATTGCTCCTTGTTTGAATGCATTTCTTTGATGCAATCCATTGCAAACTCTCCACATGCTTATAGCCAAAGCAAAGCCTTTACCGCGCATATCGTAGATGCTATGATGAAATATCTTGAAGAGAAGCTCTAACTAGAAGTCTCTATACCTAGAAAACTTCATGATGAGTGGGAACCTACTATCAAAATCAAGATCAAAAACTATGAGTGCAATGCTTTGTGTGATTTGGGTGCTAGTGTTTCCGCGATTCCAAAGTCTTTATGTGATATTCTTGGTTTTCATGAGATTGAAGAGTGTTCTCTTAATTTGCATCTTGCGGATTCTACTGTCAAGAAACCCATGGGAAGGATCGATGATGTTCTTATTGTTGCAAATAAGAACTATGTACCCGTGGATTTCATTGTACTTGACATAGATTGCAATCCTTCATGTCCCATTATTCTTGGTAGACCTTTCCTAAGGACTATTGGTGCTATCATTGATATGAAGGAAGGGAATATTAGATTATAATTTCCTTTAAAGAAGGGCATGGAGCACTTTCCAAGAAAAAAAAATATTCCTTATAAATCTATGATGAGGGCTACTTATGGTTTGAGCACCAAAGATGACTATACGTGATCCCATCACCTTTTGCCTAGCTAAGGGCGTTAAACAAAAGCGCTTGTTGGGAGGCAACCCAACGAATCTATCCTTTTTCTTTCTGTTTTGTGTTTTCCACACTTTCATAATTCTGTTATGATTGTGTTTTTTGTGTTTTTTTTGCGTTTGTGCCAAGCAAAACCGTTATGATTAGTCTTGGGGATGATCATTTGGTCATGCTGGAAAAGACAGAAACTTTCTGCTCACGAAAAGAATTTTAATTTTTTTTTTCTGTAAGAGCTTTTGAGTTGATTCTTTTTGCTTCCGATCGCTACGCAAATTCTTCAGACTGTCGTAATTTTTCAGAATTTTTGAAGTACCAGAAGTATACGAAGTATACATATTGCTACAGACTGGGCTGCTGTTAAAAGATTCTGTTTTTGTTGTGTTGGTTGCTTATTTTGATGAAACTATGGATAGTATCGGGGGGTATTAGCCATGGAAGATTGAAAATACAGTAACCCAACATCAGCACAAGTAGAATTTAAGTTTGCTACAGTACCTAAGGAAGTGGTGGTTTGCTTTCTTATACTAATGTTATCACGAGTTTCTATTTAAGTTTCGTGTTGTGAAGTTTTCAAGTTTTGGGTGAAGTTCTTATGGACAAAAAGATAAAGAGTGGCAAGAGCTCAAGCTTGGGGATGCCCAAGGCACCCCAAGAGATTCAAGGATGCCGTAAAAGCCTAAGCTTGGGGATGCCCCGGGAAGGCATCCCCTCTCTCGTCTTCAATCCATCGGTAACGTTACTTGGGGCTATATTTTTATTCACCACATGTTATGTGTTTTGCTTGGAGCGTCTTGTATCGTAGGAGTCTTCTATTTTTGTTGTGTCACAATCATCCTTGCTGCACACCTAGAGAGAGAGAGACATGCACTCACCGTGATTTTGTCGAGCTTCACTTATATCTTTTGGTAGACAATCCACATCACATGTGCTTCACTTATATCTTTTGAGCTAGATACTTTTGCTCTATGTGCTTCACTTATATCTTTTAGAGCACAGCGGTGCGTGGCTTGGTAGTTGATCTATGCTTTGAAAGTAGTCTCAAAAGGGGTAGTTATCCAAAGGGATACAAAAACTTCCACCTTCATGTGCATTGAATAGTTAGACAAGTTTGATTCATCTCCATTAGTTTTGAGTTGTGGTTTTGGTAATATTAAAGTTATGCTAGTAAGGTGTTGTGGATCTAGAAATACTAGTGTTTAAGTTAGTGATTCCCGTAGCATGCACGTATGGTGAACCGCTATGTGATGAAGTCTGAGCATGATTAGTCTTTTGATTGTCATCCTTTGTGTGCCGGTCGGGATCACGCGATGTTTTATACCTACCAACCCTTCCCCTAGGAGTATGCGTTGAATGCTTTGTTTCGATTACTAATAAAACTTTTGCAACAAGTATATGAGTTCTTCATGACTAATGTTGAGTCCATGGTTTAGATGCACTTTCACCTTCCACCATCACTATCTTCTTAGTGCCGTGCAACTTTCGCCGGTGCACAAAACCCACCATTAGCCTCCCTCAAAACAGCCACCATACCTACCTACTATGGCTTTTTCAAAGTCATTCCGAGATATATTGCCATGCAAATACCACCATGACATGTGCCACCACTTCTACATTGCCATTGTATGATCGTAAGATAGCTAGCATGATGTTTCCATTAATGTCTATGCCATGCTAGATCATTGTCATGGTACACTACCGGAGGCATTCCTTATAGAGTCATCGTTGCTCTAAGTTTTGAGTTGAAAGTGTGATGAGCATTATTGATGGAGCATTGTCCCATGTGAGGAAATAAAAGAGGCCAAATATGCCCACCAAAAAAAGAAGAGCCCAAAGAGCCCAGAAAAAAAATGATGAGAGAAAAAGAGAGAAGGGACAATGCTACCACCATTCCACACTTGTGCATATTAAGCACCATGATGTTCATGATTGAGAGTCTCTCGTTTTGTCACCACCATATAGCTAGTGGGGAATTTTCATTATATAACTTGGCTTTTATATTCCAATGATAGGCTTCCTCAAAATTGCCTTAGGTCTTTGTGAGCAAGCAAGTTGGATGCACACCCACTAGTTTTCTTTAAGAGCTTTCACATACTCTTAGCTCTAGTGCATCATTTGTATGGCAATCCCTACTCATTCACATTGATATCTATTGATGAGCATCTCCACAGCTCATTGATATGACTAGTTAATGTGACCATCTTCTCCTTGTTTTTCTTACAACCTCCACCACACTCCACACCACTTATAGTGCTAAAACCATGGCTCACGCTCATGGATTGTGTGAGAGTTGAAAAGGTTTGCGAAAGTAAAGGTGTGAAAACAATTACTTGGCCAATACCGGGGTTGTGCATGATTTAAATTCATTGTGCAATGATGATGGAGCATAGCCAGACTATATGCTTTTGTAGGGATAACTTTCTTTTGGCCTTGTTATTTTGAAAGTTCATGATTACCTTGCTAGTTTGCTTGAAGTATTATTGTTTCCATGTCAATAGCAAACTATTGTTTTGAATCTAATGCATCTGAACATTCACGTCACATAAGAGGAGTTACAAAGGACATCTATGCTAGGTAGCATGAAAGCATCAAAAATTCATTCTTTATCACTTCCCTACTCGAGGACGGGCAGGAGTTAAGCTTGGGGATGCTTGATACGTCTCAAACGTATCTATAATTTTTGATGGTTTCATGCTGTTATCTTGTCATCTTTGGATGTTTTATGTACCTTTTATATCTTGTTTGGGACTAACTTATTAATTCAGTGCCAAGTGCCAGTTCCTGTTTTTTCTGTGTTTTTGGCTCTTTTCAGATCTGATTTTGGAACGGAGTCCAAACGGAATAAAATCCCGGAAATAAATTTTTCCCGAACGGAAGAAGATCAGGGGGCTTGAGGGCCAAGCCAGGAGGGCTACAGGGGGGGCACAAGCCCCCTAGCAGCCACCAGGGGGGCGACGGCTAGCAGACTTGTGGCCTCCGTGGCGTCCCCCTGACCTAGCTCCTTCGC
This sequence comes from Hordeum vulgare subsp. vulgare, assembly GCF_904849725.1. Taxonomy (NCBI): domain Eukaryota; kingdom Viridiplantae; phylum Streptophyta; class Magnoliopsida; order Poales; family Poaceae; genus Hordeum; species Hordeum vulgare. Next base: position 43,199,539 of record NC_058520.1, on the reverse strand, counting down.
CTATATATTCCCTAAAATACAGAAAACAAATCAGGGAATCCACGAAAATACTTTTCCGCCGCCGCAAACTTCCGTTTCCACGAGATCACATCTGAGACCCTTCCCGGTGCCCTGCCGGAGGGGACTTTGGAGTTGGAGGGCTTCTACATCAACATCATCGCCCCTCCAATGACTCGTGAGTAGTTCACTTCAGACCTACGGGTCCGTAGTTAGTAAATAGATGGCTTCTTCTCTCTCTTGGATCTTCAATACAAAGTTCTCCATGATCTTCATGGAGATCTATACGATGTAATCCTCTTTGGCTGTGTGTTTGTCGAGATCCGATGAATTGTGGATTTGTGATCAGATTATCTATGATATATATTTGAGTCTTTGCTGATTTCTTATATGCATGATTTGATATCCTTGTAAGTCTCTCCGAGTCTTGGGTTTTGTTTGGCCAACTAGATCTATGATTCTTGCAATGGGAGAAGTGCTTGGTTTTGGGTTCTTACCTTGTGGTGACCTTTCCCAGTGACAGTAGGGGCAGCAAGGCACACATCGTGTAGTTGCCATCAAGGGTAACAAGGTGGGCTTTGTCGTAGATATGAGATTATCCATCTACATCATGTCATCTTGCTTAAGGCGTTACTCTGTTCTTTTGGACTTAATACACAAGATGCATGCTGGATAGCGGTCGACGTGTGGAGTAATAGTAGTAGATGCGGAAAGTATCGGTCTACTTGTTTTCGATGTGATGCCTATAGATATAATCATTGCCATAGATGACGTCACGACTTTGCGCGGTTCTATCAATTGCTCGATAGTAGTTTGTTCACCCACCGTCTACTTGCTTTCATGAGAGAAGCCACTAGTAAACACTACGGCCCCCGGGTCTATTCACACCTATCGTTTCCACTTTGCTTTTACTTCGCTTTGTTACTTTGTTGCTTCCAGTTCTCACTTGGCAAACAATCTATAAGGGATTGACAACCCCTTCATAGCGTTGGGAGCAAGTTTTTGTGTTTGTGCAGGCACTTGTGATACTCCTTCACTGGATCGATACCTTGGTTCTCAAAACTGAGGGAAATACTTACCACCGCTGCGCTACATCACCCTTTCCGCTTCGAGGGAACACCAACGCAAGGCTCCAAGGCCACGGGGCAAATCCTTTGCATATTTGCCTAGGAAGTCCCTTAAGGCGTAGCCGTAGCAGAAAGATTCCTGGTGCCGTTGCTGAGGAGAATTAAGACAAGAATAGTCTCCCGTCAGCATGTGTTTCTGGCGCCATTGGAAGGTCTTTTGTTGCAGTAGCACTACTCAGGTCGAAGAGGCAAGCTAGAGAGTCCACTTTTCAGACGGTTGACAAGGCCAAGCAAATTCACATCCATCTATCCAATCTGAGTGCGGCAACGACCAACATCTCCACATCACCCCATGAGAAATGGGAAGGCAAGCTCATCCAGTTCCTCCGTGAGAACTGGGACATCTTCGCATGGAAGCCGTCAGACATGCAGGGTGTTCCCAAGGAACTGGTTGAGCATTGACTCCGTGTTGATCCCAAAGTCAAGCCCGTCAAGGATCATTTGTGTCATTCCTCCGCCGAGAAATGCAAGGCGATTGGCAAGGATATCGCTCAGCTCCTAGCTGCCGAGTTCATTCGCGAGGTGTACCACTCCGAGTAGCTCGCGAACGTCATCATGGTGCCAAAGAAGAACAACTCACTCTGTATGTGTATTGACTTCAAGCACCTCAATCGGGCCTGAGTGACTTTGATGAAACCTTCGCGAACCTACGACGCTTCAGAATAAAACTCAACCCAGCTAAGTGCACCTTCGGGTCCCCATGGGCAAGTTACTCGGTTTCCTTATTTTAGAATGAGGGATCAACACCAACCCCGACAAGGTCAGTGCCATTGTCCGAATGAAACAACCACAACGTCTAAACAACGTACACAGACTTACAGGCTGCCTAACGACCATGATCAGATTCATATCAAGACTCGGGAAGAAGGCACTGCCTCTTTACCGACTATTGAAGAAATCTGACAAGTTTGAATGGTCGACTGAAGCACAAGTCGCGTCCCAGGAACTTAAATCTTTGCTTTCCACCCAGGCGGCGCTAGCTTCTCTGGGTAGCCAAGAGCCTCTCCTCTTGTACATTGCACCCACAAACCAAGTGGTCAGCACTATGCTCACCGTGGAACACGCAGAATAAGGAAAGGCTTTCAAGGTGCAACGCCCCATCTACTACATATCAATGGTTTTGACAACTTCCAAGCAAATGTGCCCGCATTACCAGAAGATGGTTTATGGCATCTACCTGACTGTGAAGAAGGTGGATTATTACTTTCAAGACCACTCGATTACGGTTATTAGCAATGCTCCCTTGTCGGAGATCTTGAACAAGAGGGACACACCGAGTGACAAAATGGGCAATTGAGCTCCTCCCACTTGAGATCAAGTTTCAAGAAAAGAAAGCAATTAAGTCCCAAGCCCTAGTGGATTTCCTGGCCGAGTGGACCAAGCAAGAACCACCGGCTCAGAGCCTCTTCGAGCACTGAACAATGTTCTTCGACGGATCCAAGCTGCTCCACGTCTCGGGGGCTGGAGTTGTCCTAGTTTCCCTTAGGGGAGACCGACTGAGTTATGTCGTCCAAATTCACTTTGATTCATCTAACAATGTGGACGAGTACGAAGCCCATATGTATAGGCTCTGCATGGCCATCTCACTAGGCATTCTCCGTTTAATGGTCCACGGCGACTCAGATCTCGTGGTGGACCATGTAATGAAGGAGTGGGATATTCAAAGACCAGCAATGACATGATATTGCAATGTCGTGAGAAAGTTGGAGAAGAACTTTGAGGGTTTGGAGTTGGTGAGAATGTTGTGACGCTTAGAAGTATGCCGATTAGGTTGCACCGACGGGATACATCAATTCCACTTCCGGTGGGTCTCAACGTCTAGTAGTAATTTCGTGAATTATTGCTACAACATTCTAGTTTGCATAGTAGAAATTTGTATTTGGGATAGAAGTTTAGCTTTCCATGTATTCCAACAAATATATTATGTGTTAAAGTATTCTAACCATGTGAAGATTTCTCTAATTTTTAAAGACGTCTCATCAAAAGAGACACCCCTTTTCATTTATTATTATCCATGCCTTACTGGGGTGATCAAAATGACAAAAATCAAAACTTATTTATTATTTTGAACAAATGGGAGGTTTTATATTTCTGTGGAGCGACGATAACCGCTTCAGTCCGGAAAAGGTGCGGGCGTGCGAAAGGGCATTGGGTGGGCCAACGTTGTCGGGCGCGTGCATGTCATCGATGTAAAGGCTTTCGAAAGAAATTCCGAGTCACCAATACACATACAGCCAAAGCAGCACGATTGAATCTAGCAGTCTGAAAGACAAAATCTTTCAAAAAGAATTTCCAAATTTCCGAAACCTAGCCGCCTCTTCATATATGGCCAAAGTCGCACGTTTGAATCTAGCGGGCCGACAAACAATAGTTCACCATAAATATATGTTAGACTTTTGTTGTTATGACGTTTAGAAGTATTCTGAAGAGAATTGGGCGGAGAAGGTAGTACGTATATGGATGCACCGAGGTGATATATGAAGTCCTCTTCTGTTGTGGGTTTCCACTTCTAGTAGTAATTTCATCAATGATTGCTGCAACATTCTAGTTTACATAGTTTTGTATTTACGATAACAGTTAGCTTTTCACGTACTCCAACAAATATACGAGGTGTTAAAGTATTCTAGTTGTGTGAATATTTGTTTTAAGTTCTAAAGACGTCTCATCAAAAGAGACGCCCCTTTTCAGTTTGACTAGACAACAAATTGTAAATGATTTATTTAGGATAGAAGAATTTGACGGATGTTAGGGTCAACATTGGATGAGAAATTTTATATTACGATAAATATAATTATCTGGGCCTCACTAGAATGATAGAAATAACATAAATTTAAAAACTATTTCTTGTTTTGGACAAATGAGAGGTTTAATATTTCTCTAGATTGGCGCTGATTACTTCGGGATAGGGCACATGTGAGGGAGAGGGATTTGGGTGGCCCAGGGTTGGCAGTCGCATGCATCGCAGCGATGCGGAGACCTATGAAAGGATTCCAAAATACCAAACCCCAGTCACCACTACACATATAGCCAAACTTGCACATTTGAATCTAGCGGTCTAAAGGATGAAAGCTTTTCAAAAGAAATTTCAAATTCATGAAACCTAGCTGCCACTCGGCATATAGCCAAAGTCGCATGTTTAAATCTAGCGGTCCGACGAGCAATGTTTCACCATAAATGTAGAAGTATGCATAAGAGAATCAGTCAGAGAAGGTAGTAAGACTATGGCTACACCAACGTAATTTTGTAAACTAGAGCTGCATTATTCTTGTTTGCACAGTAGAAATTTGTATTTGTGCTAACAGTTTATTTTTTTCATGTATTCTAATTTTTTTATTAGACGCTAAAGTATACTAGCCATGAGAATATTTGTTTAAGTTTTAAAGACGTCTCATTAAAAGAGACGCCCCCTTTTCAGTTAGACTACACAAAAAATTGTAAGTGCTTTATTTATGATAGAAGAAATTGATGGGTGTTAGGGTCAACATTGGATGGGAGGTTTTATATTGTGACAAATATAACTATACATGCCTCACTGGAATGATCAAAATAACAAATATCTAAATATTATTTCTTGTTTCGTACCAACAAGAGGTTTTATATTTCTCTCGGACGATGCTTACCGCTTCGGGCGGGAAAGGGCGCAGGCGAGGGAGAGGGCTTTAGCTGCACCGGGGTTGTCCGACACGTGCATGATAGCGATGCAAAGGCTTTCAAAAGAAATTCCAAAACATCTCGAAATCAATCACCACTGCATATATAGTCAAAGTAGCATGTACGGATCTAGGAGTTTTAAGGATGAAATCTTTTACAACATAAGTCAACATTCCTGAAACCCAGCTGCCACTCCGCATATAGCCAAAGTCGCACATTTGAATCAAGTGATCCGACGAGCAATGTTTCACCATAAATATATCTTAGACTTTTGTTGTTGTGACGCTTAGAAGTATGCCCAAGAGAATCAGGCGGAGAAGGTAGTATGATGATGGCCACACCGACATCATACATCAACTCCATTTTTGTTGTGGGTTTCCACGTCTAGTACTAATTTCCCGAACTCTTGCCGCAACATTCTAGTTTGCATAGTAGAAATTGGTTTTGGACTTAACAATTTAGTTTTCCACGTATTCCAACAAACATACTAGGTGTTAAAGTATTCTAACCATGTCAAGATTTGTTTAAGTTTTAAAGATGTCTCATCAAAAGAGATGCCCCTTTTCAGTTTGACCATAGAACAAATCGTAAGTGCTTTATTTAGGATAGAGAAAATCGTTGGGTGTTAGGATCGACATTGGATGGGAGGTCTTATATGATAATAAATACAATTATTCGGGACTCACGGGAATGATAAAAATAATAAAAATTAAAAAAAAAATCTAAATAAGTGAGAGGTTTTATATTTCTTTCGAGCGACGCTAACCGCTTTGGGTGGGAAAGGGCGCATGAGAGGGAGAGGGCTTTGGGTAGGCGAGGGTTGTCATGCGCGTGCATGGCAGCAATACGAAGGCTTTGGAAAGAAATTTCAAAATCCCGAAACCCAGTCACCACTGCACATATATCCAAAGTTGCACACTTGAATCTAGCATTATGAAGGACAAAGCTTTCAAAAAGAAATTCCAAATTTCTGAAACCCAGCCGCCACGACATATATTGCCAAAGTCGCACGTTTGAATCAAGCTGTTCGACGATCAATTTTTAACACAAATAAATCTTAGACTTTTGTTGTTGTGACACTTAGAAGTATGTTGACGAGAATGAAGATGAGATGGTTGTACGATTAGGTTGCACATACGCGATACATCAACTCCACTTACATTGTGTGTCTAAACGTCTAGTAGTAATTCCGTGAATTATTGCTGCAACATTCTAGTCTGCATAGCAGAAAACTGTATTCAGGATAGAAGAAATTGTTTAGTGTTAGGGTTAATATTGGATGGGTGGTTTTATATTATGACAAATATAATTATTCCAGACTCACTGGACTGATCAAAACAACATAAATCTAAAAACATTTCTTATTTTGAACTAATGGGTTTTTTATAATTCTAAGGAGTGGCGCCGACAACTTCGGGCGGGAAAGGGTGCGAGCGAGGGAGAGGGTTTTTGATGGGCCAGGGTTGTGAGGCGCATGCGTGATAATTGTTTAGGTTTAGATGTACGCAATCCTCCCCCATTCCCTCCTTTTGCTTTTGATTTGCAGGAAAAAGGACACCCGGCCAGCAAACGAATACAGGCCCGCGTTGAATAGCAAAACACATTAAGACCGTGGTCCGGACATATGCAGACGGTTTGAGCGTCCTCATCGGCGATGCTCTTACATAGAAAATCTTATCATTGTATTATATAGTTCAAATGTTTGAGATATTTTTTATAACCACCAAAAAATTCAAAATTCGTCAAATTCTCTTTTGTTTGCACGAAAAAATCATCAAATTCTAAAACTATAGATATAGATATGTCTTAGGGTAACCGCATAGGACATGTGGTTAGCAAACCCAAAATTCACATAGATATGCCTTAGGGTACATAGATCGTGTCTACAGTGACGATCCACGAAGACTACGTTTGAAAAGGGGCCATCATCACGGAACTTAACTCCTATGAATACCAAGGAGAATATTCTGAAGACACATGCAATCAGATAAGACTTTGAGAAACTATACTCTATCTGTCCTCCACCAAAACTGGGCTCCTGCCGAGCGAAAAGCATGTACTTCCAACACAATGCACCATAAAGTCTTCATTATAGTCACTTGATTTCACTGGCTAGGAGCCTGATATACTCCGATCTGCTATACTTTCTTGGCATCATCTGGGCATGATAGGGGCCCGTCCTCTTCAAGCTTATCCTAATTAATCATTCCAACCCTCGTTTGAACAACTAGCGCCTGGACTGACAACTGCATTACCCAGATGCCTATGGCATGTTTGCATGTGCACATCATCAGTTCATTCAGACTTGTTTTCAAATGGCCGTAATTTCAAAAAAAAAAGGAGAGGGAGAGAGAGAGATAGTCAAATGGAAGCAGGTCATGAGTGACAAAATGTTTGGTGCCTAAAAAAGTGTAAAAGGGAATTGGTTCACTCAAAAGAGAGGACATCATGCATGCAAAAAAGGTTAACAAAGGAGCATCTTCTTGCTATTAGAGAATCTTGAAATTTGAACATGCCACCGGCATCAGCTTTACCCTAATTGGCGCTCACTGCCAAACAAGAGCAGGAATTTGGATCCGTGGTCAGCTCAGGGAATAAACAAGGGAAGCTAATTTGAAAGTTCTCAGCCTGTCTGTCCTCCGAGTAATAGAGCTGAGTCAGCTGACTATAAGGAATAAACTAATATATTTTTATTTAGTTAGAGAAAAAAAAAGATGAGAGGGAAGGTAACCGGGCTCCTAAGAGTCAGCTCTAGCACGTGCTCCTAGGCATTTTGTAAGTATGAAAGGTGGACCATATAGTAAAGAATTAGTACACTTTTACAATAAACTATTGTACAAGTTGGCTATAAAGATGTGCTATAGATGACATGACAATGTCTTATAGCCAGCGGCTGGCTATAATATTATACTTGCTCTCAAATCTACTAACATTTATGGATAACTACTCCCTTTTTCAGGGAGGATAAGCACTTCGTACTATAGAACAGGATGCTGAATTTATGGGCAGTGATGTTTTTCCAGGGAGCATGCTCACTAGGGCAGGTGCGGTGAGTAATATGGGGAGTTTAATGGTGATTAGTGGGCTCCGGCTGTACCTTAACCACGCAGCCTTTCGGCTCTCGGGCACGAATACTCCTGGTGCACGAATGTAAAATTTGAAAATGCGTAGCAACACCAGGAAAAATACATCTGAAATACTCCATTAAACTCCAGTAATAGGAAGCAGGGATCCAAAAAAAAAAATCAAATTCAGTTTTGTTGAACCGCAGCCAAACTTCGTATTTTTGTACAGGTCGCATTACATTAATTTTCTTTATAAAAATTAGTCATTTCACCAAACATTCAGAGTACTAGTTGTTACAACATTATGGCCTCATATTTAGTTTTGATAATTAATGACAATTTCTATAGATTAATGGTTGTCTCGTGCTATTTTTGAAGAATTTATTTTGAAATAGGCTTTTGCCCTCCTATATAGATATAGCAACCATTCGATAAACAAAGATTCCAATGCTGGGTAGACAACACAAGAATGCCTAAAAGAAATAAAAGAAAAATGAAAACAAAAAAATGACAACAAAGTGAGCTGGACGAAACGATGATGATCTCAAACCGCTGCGCCCTCACATGATATTCACCACGCTCCTAGCACTTCGAACCACCGCATAACAAGCAACACCTCCACGAAGGAATGCGACGGTGACGACACTGCTGCCCGGATTGATCCTAGGGTTTGCCCCGTATGCGGAGGGGCGTGGGTGAGTGGGATACCCGACGGCCTTCACGAAGGAACGATGACGCCCACGGGCGTCGCCGCGTCGGTGCCAGCCACGCCAACAAGATTTCTCCCATCCACCACAAACCCCTACCCCGATTGATCCATCACGCTACACCAAACTTGTCGCTCACCAACATGCGCTACCACGATCTTGGAGACACCACCACCGTCTTGCCATGGAGAGCTAAGCGGGGCCGACGGGCCTGAGAGGGAGCAGCCGGGAATGAGGAGCGACCGAGTCGGCAGCCACACGGGAGGAGCCAACCTCCACTGCCCTCGGTGGTCACCGACCGGAAGGAGCAAGGGGAGCATACCAGGCACGTAGGCTCAGACAAGCCCTTAACGGCTCGTGAAGCTCCTGTTGCCACGCTGTAGTGGGCGTGCCACCATCTCCGCAACCCCTCGCACAAGCCACCCCTCCGTCCGTCGGAGTCGTCGTTGGTGGGGCCGAGCCAGGCCCACCCATAACCACATGGGGCCGCAAAGGACCCATATCTCGGTCGAGAGGGCATCACCGCCAACCACCACGCCAACCCCAAGCCAAGTGGTCGCGCCACCACCTCCTCACAATCTGAAGTTGCGCCGCCCGAGGTAGCACCGCCATCGGAACCATCGCAGCCCGAGGAGCACCACTGCACGCTCGCTATAGGAAGGCCACCTACAACCATCGGGAGCACAAAACCGGACCCCACAAGCAACCCTCGCCACCCGTAATTCGCGCCGCCTCGATCCAATCCGGCCACCGGCCGGCCACGATCCGCGCTAGGCACGCCCCTCCGTGGCAGCCATTGCACCACCATAAGAGCTCACGTGGTTGACACGCCGCTGCCACCCTAAGCGCTCGGATCTATGTCGTCAAACCCTGCCATAGCCTAGTGCCTCCGGCGGCCAGCCATACCGCATCAGTCGAGGGGTCCACGAGGAGGGGAAGGAGCGTCCAGGTCGCCGCCTACGTCGGTCGGGCTTCGCCCGACGGTGACTCGGGACGACGGCAAGGTAGGGAGAGGCCGGAGGAGGAGGGGATGGGGTCAACAGCTAGGGTTCCTTCCCATCGCCTCATGGGGCGGCGTGGGAGGACGAGGTGGATTTTCCTAGGATTTAGGCAACACTAACCTATGTAAGGATTTGTCCATAGGCACTTCTTGAAGTCTATTTGTTGACTTTAATGACTTTATGAGATGACCAAGGTAGTATTGAAGATTGTATCCAAAGATTGATCATGTAAGAGTTGAGCTTATTGCAAGCATGTCTTGAAGAAGAAGATTGTGGGAATATTCATGTTTACCTTCAAGATATCATCTTTATGAAGAGATAAGTTAAGTCTCGAGGTTGACCAAGACTAAGTCAAAAGAGTGAATCAAGTTGATCAACACACAAAGAGTACATATGATGTACCGAGAGGAATCAAGTGATCTCATGGTATGGTAAGTATTATCGATTACGCTTTGTGTATTAATCCATGTTCTGTGTGAGAGTTTTATGTAGGCTTAGGTATTCGTCCATGGGATTGCGCAAGAGGAAGATCAAGTGATCCCATGATATGGTAAGTATTGTCCATTACACTTTGTGTACTAACTCATGGTCTACATGAGAGTTCTATGTGGGATTAGGTATGTGTCCATGGGCTTGCGTCAAGAGGAAGATCTCATACAACCCATGGAGGATGACATCAAGTGGTGATCGTCATCAATTTTGTCGTGTGCAATTTCATGTGACGCATTACAAAGAGATCATGCTTGAAGCTTGACGTCTATTTGGTCACAATGGAACTGTGAAGATATGCCAAAGATTGGCTCATCTGTAGTGGAGTATGGGAGAGCAATCTACTAGTCTTCATCAAGCTAACGCAATCAAGAAAGGTGGTCTATCTTGGGGAGGACACGATCATCATCGTCTAACTCAAGTGGACAATGCACAAGGCAAATGTTTGTCCTTGATAAGTTTTCTATTTTACCGGTCTCGGGATGTTAGTTGCGAGACCAGGTTATAGGATCGATAGCCGTACTACAAGGGGGGATCTCATGTGAGTAGCTTGATTGTAACACTCATTGATAGCTCAAACCATTACATTCTTGGCATCATCATCTTTCTTGGTTCGTGGTTGACTTTTCTCTATGTGGGTTCTCTAGCTTATGGTAATCTTCTTCACATGCTCGAGTTCATCGAAAACGAAGTCCATATGCATTTTTATGACGTTTCCGGTGTTGGCGTGTTTATCCGTCGCTTTTGCTTGGGGCTTGCTTGAAGCACCTAAGTGATAGTACCGCGCAGACCATCGGTACTATCGCACTTTAGTACTACTGGAGTACCGCTTATATTTTGCTCTTTGTTTAGCGCATTCCTTCGAGCGGTAGTAGAATGACAGTAATAGGCGGTAGTACCACTCTCTCTGGTAGTACTGCCCTGCTTTTCTCTACTGCCGCGGTTTCACCCGCACTTGCAACACCTAGCGGTAATACCACTCGTGGGAGCGGTAGTACCGCTTCGGTGGCGCTACTCCCTTCTGGAGCCTCTCAGTTTCACGCTATGGATTGAAACTTTCGTGCTAGCGTAAGTACACTAGCGTGAGCGGGACTAAGACTTATGCACGGGTTGAGTGCGTAATGTTTGATTTGGGGGAACCTATTTAAGGGGGTCTTCTTCCCCAATGGTTTTCCATCCTTTGAGCTCATGTTTGCTCCCCATTGTTGACCTTTTTTGAGCTTGCTATCTCTCAACCTCTTAAATGATTCTCGCTAGTTTTTGAAGGGAAAAGGAGAGGAGATCTAGATATATGTTTCCATAATCACTTTCTCCTTTATGTGGGGGGAACCCCTTGGATCTAGATCTTGGATTTCTTTGTGAGCTCCTTGTTCTTTCTCTCATATTCATCCATACCTTTTGTTGTTGTGGTGGGATTTGAGTGTGAGGGACTTGACCACCTCGTATATTCTTACCATTACATTAGTTGCATCGATTTGAGTTCTCCATGGTAATACATGGAAGTGAAGTTTAACAATCTTATTACTCTTGGCTGTTTGGACACCCTAGAGCTTGTGCCAATTGGGTGCTTTGGGGCCCTAAACGGTTGATGATGCCTTAGAGCTCAATCATTATGGTGTAAATCTCCGGGCAAACGTCACGGTCTCCACTTAGATTGTGGAGATTGCCCCGAGCAATTTGCACCTCGAAGCCACAATGCATTGTGGCGAATCTTTGTGGTGGTGTTGAGAGTCTCCAATTAAGTTGTGGAGATTGCCTCAATCTTGTTTATAAAGGTTCGGTTGCCGCCTTTTAAGAGCACCACTAGTGAAATCGTAACATCTTGCACTGTGTGAGGGCGTGAGGAGATTACGGTGACCCCAATGGCTTTTTAGGGTGCATTGTGCCTCCACGCCGCTCCAAACGAAGATCAGCATCTGTAAGACTATGAACTTCGGGATACACCATCGTCTCCGCGTGCCTCGGTTATCTCTTATCTGAGCTCTTTACTATGCACTTTACTTTGTGATAGCCATTGTTTCTTGATATATATTTTGCTATCACTTAGTTGTTTATTTTGCTTAGCTTAAGTTGTTGATGTTCATAGATGAGCTTAATTATTTTAGGTTTTGTGCTTGAGTAATTAAACGTTAGTTTTATTTTGTAATTGTTTAAGTCTTAACCATAATTATTTTAAAGCATATATTCATATCTCTCCTCCTCCTAGTCGACATCCATGTTCTTTCACTAATACATCTATGGATTTTTTAAAGAACCAAAGGAAAAAATCTGGAATTTTATTTCAGCAAGATAGGCGTACGGCTGGAAACATCCCTTCGACTTATTAGTGGCTTCGTCACTGATGCTAGAACGTCATTTCTCTGTCAACCTTTTTTTACGGAACGTCTCTTGAATTCATGAATGGATTTGGCGCTACATTTTTTTTGTTTGAGGGAAATTTGGCGCTTCAGTTTGAACGAACATTTCTGGGACATCCTATGTGGCGCCTCAAGCGCCACCAGGGAACGGGCGCCTGCATCGGCCCTCTTCTTGGGCCGGCCCATATTAAATTCCTTGGTTATTAAAAAAGTATAAAAAGTTTACAGAATTTTTAAAAAGTTCAGATTTTCCAAAAAAAATCTATAATTATGAAAAACAAGTTCACCGATTTTTGGAAATATGTTCACGATTTTTCAAAAAGTTCACAGAATTCAAAAAAAATGTCATCGATTTTGAAAAAAAGTTCATCAATTTTTAAAAATAGTTCACTGATAGCGAGAAATGTTCATGATTTTTCAAAAAAGTTCATCGATTACAAAAAAAGGTTCATCGATTCTAAAAAAAAAGTACAACTATTTTCAAAAAAGTTCACCGATTTCAAAAAAGGGTTCACGCGCTAAAATAGTTCACGGCTATAAAAGTTCATAATGAATATCTAGACAGGCCGACTCATTACAGAGCGTTGCAGGGGCCGGTTAGTACATTTTGCCTTTAACCGGCGTCTGGGGCGTTAAATAGGGTTTGTCAACATTTCCTGTTCGGCACCTTCAGCATTCTCACATAAACGGACGCTGAAGGTGCTCTTACCTGGGCCGGCCAAACAAATTGCATGCTGCCAACTTTAAACTCGCAACCTCACAATTGAATGGACTGCGAACTACCACTCGGATATAGGTTGTGAAATACTTGCTTTTTTATTTCATTTTATTTCTTTCTGCAATACATGTTTTTTTCCTGTAATTTTTTATCTGGTTTTCCTTTACCATTTCCCTTTTTATTTTTCCTTAAAATGCATGGATTATTTAGTATTTATGAAATTTTTCTTCAAACTAGATGAACATTTTCTCCAAAATCTATGAACTTTTATTCATATTCGTCAACCTTTTTCTAGTTCATGAACAATTTTTTTCAAATTCATGAAAAGTTTTTTCTATAATACATGAACTTTTATTCAAATTTCTGAATTTCAAAATCAATGGAGTTTTTTCAATTTTATGAACTTTTCTAAAATATTGATGAGAATTTTCCATAATTTATTATTTTTATTCCTAATTCAATGAACATTTTTCTAGTTGGATGATAATTATTTGAATTTGATGAATTTTTTTAATGATGTTGTACTTCTATCAAATTCAATTAATTAAATAAATCAATGAACCTTTCTGAAAAATCCATGAACTTTTTGGCAAGTTCTTGATTTATGTCAAAATTCGTGAACTTTATGAATTCACGTGTTGTTTTTGTTTTTGCTGAATTATTTCATTTTTTGTTTTTTCGCTATCGCTAATTTATAAAGTATTCATGTAATATTACTCTATGTTTACAATACATATATATGATTTTGATGCATTTTGTATGATTTAATTAGAACTAACTTGGAATGACGTTGTTTTTAGCAGAATTATCATGGTGCTATTTTTTGTGCACAAAATGATAGTTTTTGAAATCGTTCGGAACTTTTTAATTATTTTTTGTAGAACATATAAGAAATATTGGAGCGAAGAACCACCACAGGTGAGCCACCTATGGGCCATGTTGTGTGGTGGTCCCCATATGGATCCGTTGGCGTAATTCCAACAGTGAGAAATCCTATATATATACCAAAATCCTCAAAAGATTAGGAGAGAACTTCCGTTCCGCCGTTGTGACTCTCCGTATCGAATAAAACCTATCTAGAGCCTTTCGAGTACCTTGTCGGAGGGGCAAATCATCTCCGGTGGCCATCGTCATTATCCGAGCGGAGGACATGATGAGGAGGGAGTATTTCACCCTTGGGGCTATCTAGTTCCTTGTCAAACTTTCCGATGAACCTGTAAGTTGTCGTTATGATCACCTAGTTACAGATGACGTTTGAGCAACCCCAAAGCTCATCGTACGGTAAGAAGTGATCTAATGGTCGAAGGAACATAAAACACACATTAATACTCTGTGTTATAAGTTATAGCAATTGATTTCACACAATATTATCCACAAAGTATAATGTACAAGTTTGGGTTGATTCAATATTATCATTCTTCTAACTTCATACTCTTAATGTTGTTTTAGGATCATTGTTACACTTAACGATATCGTAATATCCGGAAAACATGTTCACCCATAAAACTTGACTCGGTCTTAGAGGCAAGACTAGGATCCTTGTTTTCTCGTTTATCATTCCACACGTGCATACGAGTTTTACACTGAATCATGTATTCCAGGATCATATCAGTTATAGCATAGAATATAAACTATTAATTATTAATATGGAAATAATAATACAACATTATTGCCCGTGGGGCACATTTCCAACAGTCTTCCCCTTGCACGAGAGTCAATAATCTAGTTAGCACATTTTACTTTTACACTAATGGCATTACGATGTTAGTTTGTGCTTTGCTTGTCGTATAGACTTCATCCTATTGAATCTAGCAACTTCAGATCCGTATGTATTATTTGCATTTCAATGCATCTACCATGCTTTCACAAGATTCATAATTTATTGAAACAAGCCGTGTATATATTGAATCACTTGTAAAATCTTTGATTTCGTAGACTTAATTATGGAACCGCTATTAAGAACAATGTTCCATGGCACAATCATACGGAAGTCATACCAAGTTGACATGTATCATAGGTGTTATTCTAGTACGAACTCTAAGGTTGTTTGTGACACTAATAGGAATGGCCCAAAAGATTGACCGAAAGAATAACTTTGAGGTGGTTCGCTGCCTACAACAACATTTTATTATGTTCTCCGCTAATAGGAACTTTGGAGTCATTCTCTATTGCATGTTGAGCGATGACCATATGATTCTACTATGTTAGCATTGTTGAGAGATTACGCTAGTGAAAGTATGAACCCTAGGCCTTATTTCCAAGCATTTATATAACATTTTGTTCGTTGTTTACTACATGTTACCTTGTTGTTTTAATTTATTCATATTATAAAAATATATTTCTACTATCCATACTACACTTGTATCAACATCTGTCCGTCGAACTAGTGCACTTATACAATTTGCAATTGTATTGGGTGTGTTGGGGACACAAGACATTTCTTTTATTTGATTGCAGGGTTGCTCTAGAGAGACCATCTTCATCCTACACCTCCCACTTATTTACAAATGTTAGGTTATCCACTTGAGGGAAATTTGATGTTGCCCTCCAAAACTCTGCATTTGGAGGCCCAACAACATCTACACGAATAAAGTTAAAGTTGCATAGTAGACACCAAGCTCTTTTCTAGCGCTCTTGCTTGGGAGGTGAGTGCTTAAAAGTATATCTTTAGATCTTGCAATTTAATCTTTTATTTTATTGTTTTTCACTAGTTTGGTTTTACAAAAGAAAATTACAAAAAATGGAATTTTGGTTGCCTTTTTAATGTCTTTCGTCAAAATGATGGTTCGTAAAATTGTGCTGAATTGTTAGAGGAAGAATTTATAAAAATGCTTAATGTGAATTCCTTGAATGATGACCATGATAGCAATATTGTTAGTATGAATTCTTTGAATATCCATGATGCTAATGATATGCAAAGCCACAAGCTTGGGGATGCTATGTTTGATGAAGATGATATTTTTAGCCCCCCAAGTTTTGATGAGCAAATTTATTATGATGATAGTATGCCTCCAATTTATGATGATTATATTGATGAAAGGAGGTTTGGAAGAGTGTCAACTCTAGTTACTAATGATCCCACTATTTTGGAGGGTGTTGAATCTTTTCATAATGATAAAAGTGGATTTGGAGAGGTCATGCCTTTAGTTAGTGTTAGTCCACTATTTTGGAAGAGGCTTCAGTTGACTATGACAACAAAGTTGCTATCTATGATGATTATGGTGATGACATGTATGTTATAGAGATTAATAATAACCATGAAACTTATCATCATGATTTTAATTTTCAATTGGATTATGCCACTCAAGTATCACATGTGATTTATTTTGTTGAGTTTGCTCCCACTATTATGAATGAGAAGTTTCCTCATGTAGAGAGTAATAAATTTTCTATTCTTGTCCATCATGAAAGGAATGCTTTATGTGATAGTTGTATTTTTGAATTACTTCATTATGCCACTGAAAATTATTATGAGAGAGGAACATATGCTTCTAGGTATTACAATAATATCAAGGTTCCTCTTTATGTGTTGAACATCTTGAAGATATGCTTGTTTTGCCTTCCTATGCTAGTTGATTCTTGCTCCCATAATTTTTTTGCTTGACAAATACCTATGTATAGGATGTGGGTTAGACTTAAATGTGATTTTCATGTTATTCATGATGCTCTTTTTGCATGTTTCAAATACTATTGTTATGTGAGCCTCATTGAAACCATCATGCCAAGCCAAAAGCCATTAAAGAAAAGCGCTTGTTGGAAGACAACCCAATACTTCTACCTACTGTTTTCATGTGTGCACATGATTAATATACTGTAGTAATCATGTTTTGTGTCTTTTATTTCAATAAAAATTTCCAAGAATTGCCTTTAGAATGCTTGAATTGCATGTGTGATGCGTGATGTACAAAAATAGAAACTTTTGTTGTAGTGTTTGAATTATCAGAACTTATTGGAACATGGAAAGTTTATGAAATGTTTACACAGTACTTAGATACAAGTTATTTATCACTTCCTCAATTATTAGAATTTTTGGAGGTACGGAAGTATGTTGTTTAAATAGATTTCTACAAACTCTTCTGTTTGGAAAGATTGTTGTCGTAGTTTTGTTATCTACCTATCCTAGAGTTTTCATGGATTATATTGGTAGATATAAATTGTGTAAATGATATTATGCAGTACCTAATGTTTGAAAATTATTATGCAACTTGTGGAAGTAAATTAATTGTTAATTTATTCTGATGTATACTAACCTATCTCACAAGTTCTTTTCAAGTTTTGTGTGGATGAAGTTTTTGAGACTTAGGTGAAACCGGGATATGAGAGGATTGAATGAGGTACAAAAGATAAAGCTTGGGGACTCTCAAGGCATACCCAAGTAAATATTACAAGAAGTCTGAAGCACCTAAGCTTGGGGATCCTACGCATCCCACCTCTCTTCGTCAACAACTATCGGTTAGCCTATGTTGATCCTAAGTTTTTATTTGTCCACAAGATATGTGCTACTCTTGGAGTTAATTTTTGTTTATTTTGATGTTTGAAATAAATATCAGACAATTTTTTATTGAGAGAGAGTCCTCACATAGCTACTTAATTGTTTGACCACTCATTGTTCTTCACTTATACCTTTTGAAAGTTGTTTGATGTTTACTCGTGTACTTCACTTATATCCTAAGAGTAAATTGTGAATGAATGAAATATCATAAATATTAAATTATCAATGTGCTATATTCTTAGTAGTAGTTTCACATTTGGTTCAGAAAGTAAAATCTATTGAAGTTTGAAAAGCACAATATTGGCCATACAAGCAATGCATGAATGATTAGTATAAGAAAGAGAACATTGACATACAAATATATTATCTTGGACATATCTTACGATTGTGAATATCCATTAATTATTTTCAACCTTGATCAAATAGTTGAAGTTTTACAAGGAAGACAACGTAATGGTTATGTTTGGGTATATTTGCATAGAAGTTATATTGTTATGGATCCTTCAATGTGTGGTGCTTGTTTAGAACCTTTTTCTAGCCAAAATTTCGTACGAAGTAAAGTTACTACTTATACATCCAAGACCTTGAGCCAAGTTTCTTCCATGAGAGCCCACCATACCTACCTATATATGGTATTTCACTACCATTCCAAGTAAATTTGCATGTGCCACCTCTAAAACCTTCAAATAAACATTTGTTTCGTGTGCCCGTACCGCTCATGGAGCGATCGAGGTGGTCATTATCTTCCATGCTAAGCGAGTTATCCTCATGATGAGTGTTTATTCAATTGTCATTGCACGAGAGAGGCTGGTAAAAGGGATGCCCAGTCATGCATAATACAAAAATAAACAAACAAGAACTCCCCCTAGAAAGTTGATTGTTTGGAGGGCACCCGTGGATATGGCTAGCCATGGAATGTAATTGAATGGTTGAGAGGGAGTAAAATCTCAATTCTGTTTGGGGACATCCAATAATGTGATTAGCATGAAAATATTGAAATCCATTGTTGTAACATTGATAAGAAAGGCAAACCACCCAAAATATACTCATCTATATTTTAAACAATGAGCTCTTGCACCTCTGCAAAACCATTCTTCCCTCTCCGAAGGAACAATCTATTTACTTTCATGTTATTTACTTTTCAAGTTGAGTCAACTTCCTATTCCAACCTCAATCTATTAGTTGGCAGGTATCCTCTGGTGAGGAAAGATCCAAACAAAGATATCCTATCAAATATATTTGATTGTGATTCATTACTATTGACAATTATATTCATGATAAGTACGTTGGGAGGCGAAACATTAAGCCTCTATCTTTCTCTGTGTTGGATGGATGTTCTTTGTTCTACAAATATGCTTTGAGTATTAGCAATCATAGAAGACTATATGATAATTGAGTCTCTGGAACTCTTACTTAGACATGACGATGCATTGAAATTGTTTGATGACTAAGAACATATGTTGTTAAGTTTCAAGAGAACGCATTGTTTGAACCATGACATGGGAATTGATTGCTACTCTATCATGAAGATTTTTATGAGAAAACGTTGTTGGCTATGATGCTAGAAAAGTGACTGAAATTATCAAATGATCAAAACTATTCACTATGCTAGCATTGAGACTTCATAAATTACTTCCTTTATCATTTACCTACTCGAGGATGAGTGGGAATTAAGCTTGGGGATGCTGATACGTCTCCAACCTATTGATAATTTATGAAGTATACATGCCATATCTGTCTGTGTTTACAATGCTTTTATATGGTTTTGATGCACTTTATATGATTAAATTAGAACTAAACCGGACTGACGTTGTTTTCAGCAGAATTACTATGTTATTGTTTTTTGTGCACAAAAATGCAAGTTCATGGAATCACCCAAAACTTTTTGATGATTTTTTCTGGAACATATGAGCAATATTGGAGCGATGTACCACCAAAGGAGAGCCATCTATGGGCCCTGAGGCAACAGGGCACGACCACCCCCAGGTTGTGCCCTGTTGTGTGGTGGTCCCCATGTGGCTCCATTTGGCATAATTCCAACGCTGAAAAATTCTATATATACCAAAACCATCAGAGATTAGGAGAGCCTTCCTCTCCACTACCGAAACTCTCTGTATCGAAGAAAAACCCATGTGGAGCCATTCGAGTACCCTGCCGGAGGGGGAAATCATCTCGGATGGCCATCTTCATCATCCCGGCAGAGGCCATGATGAGGAGGGAGTAGTTCACCCTTAGGGTTGAGCGTATGTACCAGTAGCTATGTGTTCAATCTCTCTCTCTCTCCCTCTCTCTCTCTCTCTCTCTCTCTCTCGCGCGCACGCTCTTGAGATGGCACAATCTTGAATTATCGCGGGCTTTGTTAATATAGTTGGATCATATGTTGTTCTTCCCTTGCCATCTTGGTGTGATGAATTGTATATTTCCCTTTGCGATCTCGTTATGTTGGATTGAATATTTTATGTTTGATAAAACTTGATGTATGTCTTACATGTGTATACTTGTGGTGACAATGAGGTATTCTATTTATTCACTTGATATATTTTATGACGTCAACTTGCGGATTCCGGTGACCTTGGGGATCTATGCATAGGGGTTGATTGCACGTTTTCATACTATGTTCCCCAATATAAATCTTCAGGTACTCTTTGAACTTCATTGTGTTGGATTGAATATGATGAAGCTAAAATTGTTTGATGCATGGCGTACAATTAACCCATGGATACTTGAGGTGGCATTGGATTATCTTGATGACATTAGGGTTGATTTATATGTATCATAGGTGTTATTATAGTACGAACTCTAGGGTTGCTTGTGACACCTATAGGAATATCCCAAAAGATTGATCAAAAAGAATAACTTTGAGGTGGTTCGCTGCCTACAACAACTTCTTATTATGTTCTCCGCTAATAGGAACTTTGGAATGATTCTTTGTTGCATGTTGAGGGATGACCATATGATTCTACTATGTTAGCATTGTTGAGAGATTACACTAGTGAAAGTATGAACCCTAGGCCTTATTTTCAAGCATTTATATAATGTTTTCCTTTCTATTTAATACTTATTAACTTGTTGTTTTTATTTATTCAGATTATAAAATCTATTTCTAATATTCATACTACACTTGTATCACAATCTCTTTGCTGAACTAGTGCACCTAAACAATTTTCCATTGTATTGGATGTGTTGGGGACACAAGAGATTTCTTGTATTTGATTGCAGTGTTCCTTCAGAGAGACCATCTTAATCCTATGCCTCCCAAGTATTGATAAACCTTAGGTTATCCACTTGAGGGAATTTTGCTGCTATCCTACAAAACTCTGCACTTGGAGGCACAATAACGTCTACAAGAATAAAGTTGCATAGTAGACATCACTGGTACTTTGCAAAACCCAGGATGCATCGGTATCCTGTTGAGTCATCACATGTTCACTATACCGTTATCCTAGCTATCGATTTTGTTCCTCTTTCTCTTTTTCATGTTTCGACATCCCCGAGACTATGTCACCTATGTTTGGCCAGATGATGGTGGATTCCATTAAAACAATACAACTCTAAGAATATCTCTCCATTGTTAGAGGATGAAATCCCACTCTCGAGCTATCTAGTTCCTTGTCAAACTTTTTGATGAACGTGTAAGTTGTCGTTATGATCAGCTAGTTACAAATAAAATTTGAGCAACCCCAAAGCTCATCGTACGGTAAGAAGTGAATATGATAATCTCATGGTATAAGGAACATAAAACACACATTAACATTCTGAGTTATAAGTTATAACAATTGATTTCACACAATGTTATCACAAAGTATAACATACAAGTTTGGATCAATTCAATATGATCGTTCTTCTAACTTCATAGTCTTAATGTTAATTTTAGGACCATTGTTGCACTTAATGGTATCCTAATATCCGGAAAA
The DNA here is from genome assembly GCF_904849725.1 of Hordeum vulgare subsp. vulgare. Classification (NCBI taxonomy): domain Eukaryota; kingdom Viridiplantae; phylum Streptophyta; class Magnoliopsida; order Poales; family Poaceae; genus Hordeum; species Hordeum vulgare. Next base: position 43,178,021 of record NC_058520.1, on the reverse strand, counting down.
CATGATCACCAATAAAACTTGACTCGGTCTTAGAGGCTAGATTAGGATCCTTATTTTACTGTTTATCATTCCACACGTGCATACGAGTTTTACACTGAATCGTGTATTCCATGATCATATCAGTTATAACATATATAAACTCTTAATTATCAATATGGAAATATAATAATACAATATTATTGTCTATAGGGCACATTTCCAACAATCTTCCACTTGCACTAGAGTCAATAATCTAGTTAGCGCATTTTGCTTTTACACCAACGACAATCTCGTTCTTTGCTTATGGTATAGACTTCATCATATAGAATCTAGCAACTTGAGATCCGTGTGTATTATTTGCATTTCAATGCATCTACCATGCTTTCAGAAGATTCGTAATTTTGTGAAACTGGTCGTGTATATATCGAATCACTTGCAGAATCTTTTGTTCTGTAGACTTAGCTAGGGAACCACTATTAAGGAATATGTTCCATGGAACAATCATGTGGAAACCATAACAAGTTTATAATGAACTTTTGATTCATTAGCCCCCATTGTTGCTTCTAAAGCAAAAATATACTTAGCCTTTTGTTATAGAATTCACCATAGTAACTTTCTTGGACCAATTCCAACTTATTGTGCCATCATAAATCATTTAACTCAAATTGAAAATTGGTTGGGGCATCGATGAAGATTTTGTTGATGTACTATTTACATCGAGCATGTGTTTTGGAATTTTTCTGAATTTATAGGCGGAAGAGGTAGGGCAGACAAGCCACAGGGGGCCCACAAGCCTGCTAGGCACGGGCCCCCTGGCCGCGCCTAGTGGGCTTGTGGGATCCCCTGGTGGCCCCTGCCTTGGTTCTCAAGTCTCGTGCGTATCTTCTGTTCCGGAAAAAATCTTTTCGGAAGTTTTTTTCCGTTTGGACACCGTTTAAAATCCTCCTCTGAAAAGGGTCAAAAACACGGAAAAAACAGCAACTCGCACTTGGGACCGAGTTAATAAGTTAGTCCCAAAAAAGATATAAAAGGCATACGAAACATCCAAAGTTTGACAAGATAATAGCATGGAAACATCAAAAATTATAGATACGTTGGAGACGTATCAAGTATCCCCAAGCTTAACTCCTGCTCGTCCTCGAGTAGGGAAGTGATAAAGACTGAATTTTTGATGTGAAATGCTACCTAGCATAGTTGTCCTTTGTAACTTCTTTCATGTGACATGAATGTTCAGATCTGTAAGATTCAAAACAATAGTTTTCTATTGACATGAAAACAATAATACTTCAAGCAAACTAGCAAGGTAATCATGAACTTTCGAAATAAGAAGGCCAAAGAAAGTTATCCCTACAAAATCATATAGTCTGGCTATGCTCCATCATCCCCACACAACTAATTTAAATCATGCACAACCCCGGTATTGGCTAAGTAATTGTTTTCGCACTCTTATTTTCTCAAACCTTTTTCAACTATCACGCAATACATGAGCGTGAGCCATGGATATAACACTATAGGTGGAATAGAGTGTGGTGGTGGTTGTGAGACAAAAAGGAGGAGATGGTCACATTGACTCGGCGTATCAAAGGGCTATGGAGATGCCCGTTAATAGATATCAATGTGAATGAGTAGGGATTGCCATACAAAGGATGCACTAGAGCTATAAGTATGTGAAAGCTCAAAAGGAGAACTAGTGGGTGTGCATCCAACTAGCTTGCTCACGAAGACCTAGGGCAATTTGAGGAAGCCCATCCTTGGAATATACAAGCCAAGTTATATAATGAAAATTCCCACTAGCATATGGTTGTGACAAAACAAGAGGCTCTCAATCATGAAGAACATGATGCTATTATGAAGCACAAGTGTGGAAAAAGATAGTAGTATTGTCCCTTTTTTTGGGCTCTTTGGCCTCTTTTTCTCTTTTTTTATTTGGGATTTTTGGCCTCCTTTGTTTTTTATTTGCTCACATGGGACAATGCTCTAATAATGACGATCATCACACTTTTATTTACTCACAGCTCAAAGCTGAGAACGATGATGACTCTATAGGAAATGCCTCCGGCAGTGTACCAGGATGTGCAACTATCTAGCTTGGCGTATGACGTTGAAACATCTCGCTACCTATCTTACGATCATGCAATGGCAATATGAGAGTGACGACACAAGTCATGAGACAGAACAGTGGGAGTTGCATGGCAATATATCTCGGAATGGCTATGAAAACGCCATAGTAGGTAGGTATGGTGGCTGTTTTGAGGAAGGCATATGGTGGGTTTGTGCACCGGCGAAAATTGCGCGGTACTAGAGAGGCTAGCAATGGCGGAAGGTGAAAGTGCATCTATACCATGGACTCACATTAGTCATGAAGAACTCACATACTTGTTGCGAAAGTTTTTATTAGTAATCGAAACAAAGTGCTAAACGCATACTCCTAGGGGAAGGGTTGGTAGGTGTTAACCATCGCGCGATCCCGACCGCAACACAAAGGATGACAATCAATAGATTAATTGTGCTCCGACTTCCTAACATAACGGTTCACCATACGTGCATGTTACGGGAATCACTAACTTAAACACAAGTATTTCTAGATTCAACACACCCTACTAACATAACTCTCAATATTACCAAATCCACGTCTCAAAACTAATTGAGAGGAATCCGACTTCTCTTTCTACTCAATGCACATGAAGATGGAAGTTTTTGTATCCTCTTTGGGTACCTATCACCTTTGGGACTACTTTCATAGCACAAACCAACTACCAAGTCACGCACCGCCGTGCTCTAAAAGATCTAACTGAAGCACATAGAGCAAAAATTATCTAGCTCAAAAGATATAAGTGAAGCATGATGAGCATTCTAGCAAATTCACGATGAGTGCATGTCTCTCTCAAAAGGTGTGCAGCAAGGATGATTGTGACACAAAAAAAGAAAAGACTCCTACGATACAAGACGCTCCAAGCAAAACACATATCATGTGGTGAATAAAAATATAGCTCAAAGTAATGTTACCAATGGATTGAAGACGAAAGAGGGGATGCCTTCCCGGGGCATCCCCAAGATTAGGCTTTTTGGTGTCCTTGAATTTGGCTTGGGATTCCTTGGGAATCCCCAAGCTTGAGCTCTTTCCACTTTTTATCCCTTTGTCCATGAGAACATCATCCAAAACTTGAAAACTTCACAACACAAAACTTAAACAGAAACTCGTGATATCATTAGTACAAGAAAACAAACTACCACCTCTTTAGGTACTGTAGCAAACTTGATTTCTATTCATATTGGTGTTAGATTACTGTATTATCACTTTTCCATGGCTAGTACCCCCCGATACTATCCATAGTTTCATCAAAACAAGCAACCAACTCAACAAAAACAGAATCTGTCAAAAACAGACCAGTCTGTAGCAATATGTATACTTCGTATACTTCTGGTACCTCATAAATTCTGAAAAATTACGACTGCCTGGGAAAATGTCATATAAACCAGTAGCAAAAAGAATCAACTCAAAATCTCTTTCTGAATAAAAATGAAAAATAATCTCGTGAGTGAAACGTTTCTGTCTTTTTCCAGCAAGATCAAACAACCATCACCAAGACTAGTCATAAAGGTTTTGCTTGTCTCAAACACAAAAAGAAATACAAAAGACACAATCATAACAGAATTATGATGGTGTGGACGCAACAAAATAGAAATAAAAAAATCATTGGGTTGCCTCCCAACAAGCGCTATTGTTTAACGCCCTTAGCTAGGCATAAGGCGATAGAATCACGTATCGTCGTCTTTGGTGCTCAAACCATAAGTAGCCCTCATCATAGATTCATAAGGCAATCTTATTTTCTTTCTAGGAAAATGCTCCATGCCCTACTTTAAAGGAAATTGAAATCTAATATTCCCTTCCTTCATATCGATGATAGCACCTATAGTCCTTAGGAAAGGTCTACCAAGAATGATAGGGCATGCAGGATTGCAATCAATGTCAAGCACAATGAAACCCACGGGTACATAGTTCCTATTTGCAATAATAAGAACATCATTGATCCTTCCCATGGGTTTCTTGACAGTAGAATCCGTAAGATGCAAATTAAGAGAACACTCCTCAATCTCATTAAAACCCAGAACATCACATAAAGACTTTGGAATCGCGGAAACACTAGCACCCAAATCACACAAAGCATTGCATTCATAGTTTTTGATTTTGATTTTGATAGTAGGTTACCACTCATCATGAAGCTTTCTAGGGATAGAAACTTCCAATTCAAGTTTCTCTTCAAGATATTTTATCATAGCTTCGACGATATGATCGGTAAAGGCCTTGTTTTGGCTATAAGCGTGTGGAGAGTTTAGCATGAATTGCATCAAGGAAATGCATTCAATCAAGGAGCAACTATCATAATTGAATTCCTTGAAATCCAAAGTAGTAGTTTCATTACTACTCAAGGTTTTAATATCTCCTACTCCACTTTTAATGATTTTAGCATCAAGATAGATGGACTCCGAATCATTGGGGCGTTTTTCAACCAAAGTGGATTCATATCCAGCCTCATCATCATTAGGTTTGACACAAGAAAACAAAGATTCAATGGGAGTCACACCAAGCACTTTAAGATCTTCGTGATTCTTATCACGAGAACACGCCCTTTTAAGCCATTCATGTCTAGCACGAATTTGGGCGGTTCTTTCTTTGCTCTCACTCATGGAAATACGCATAGCTTTCAAAGTTTCATCCATATTGATCTTGTGAGGAGCACATCTAACTTTCAAAGCATCAATATCACTAGACATTCTATCAACGCTCCTAGCCAAATCGTCAATTTTGAGTAGTTTTTCCTCTATGGACGCATTGAAAATCTTTTGTGAGTTGATAAACTCTTTGATATTACTCTCTAGATCAGAGGGTAATCTATTGTAATTTCCATGAGTATTGTTGTAGGAGTTGCCAAAGTTATTAGAGGGGTTACTAGGAAAAGGCCTAGGAACATAGTTTCCTCTAAAAGCATTGTTGTTGCCAAAATTATTCCTACCAGCAAAATTAACGTCCAAGCTAGCGTTGCTACTCCAAATCAAGGAAGACAAGGGCATGTCATTAGGATCTAAAGGAGCACTTCTACTAGCAACCAAATTCATTAACTCATCCATCTTAGCACTCAACGAGTGAATTTCTTCTATAGCGTGTACCTTTTTACTAGTAGGTGACCTTTCAGTGTGCCACTGAGAGTAGTTCGTCATGATATTGTCTAGGAGTTTTGTGGATTCTACTAACGTGATTTCCATGAATGTTCCACCTGAGGCGGAGTCCAAGATATTTCTAGAAGCGAAATTCAAGCCAGCGTAGAAGATTTGTATAATCATCCAAAGACTCAAGCCATGAGCGGGACAATTTCTAATCATCAATTTCATTCTCTCCCAAGATTGTGCAACATGTTCATGATCAAGTTGCTTAAAATTCATAATATCATTACAGAGAGAGATAATCTTAGCCGGCGGAAAATACTTGGATATATAAGCATCTTTGCACTTGTTCCAAGAACCAATACTATTTTTGGGCAAAGACGAAAACCAAGTTTTTTGCTCGATCCCGCAACGAGAAAGGAAAAATCTTCAATTTAATCACATCATTGTCCACATCTTTCTTCTTTTGCATATCGCAAAGCTCAATGAAGGTATTAAGATGGGATGCGGCATCTTCACTAGGAAGGCCCGAGAATTGCTCTTTCATAACAAGATTCAGCAAAGCAGCATTGATTCCGTATGATTCCGCACTAGTGGCGGGAGCAATCGGAGTACTAATAAAATCATTATTATTAGTATTCGAGAAGTCACAAAGGTTGGTGTTTTCAGTCATGGTGACTTCAGCAAGCAAGCAAGCACACAAGCGAACAGAAAGCAAGCGAGAGAAAACGACAAACGATAAGGGCAAATATTTTTGTAAATTTTTGTTTTCAGAAGTGGGGGAGAGGAAAACGAGAGGCAAAAAAGTAAATGGAAGAGATGAGTTTGCGACACTTACTTGGATGAGTTCTTGACTTGATCCTCCCCGGCAACGGCGCCAGAAATTCTTCTGCTACGGCGACAGAATTCCTTCTGCTGCCTCTTGAGCTTGCATTGGTTTTTCCCTTGAAGAGGAAAGGGCGATGCAGCACAGGAGCAGTAATTATTTCCCTCAGTTTGAGAACCAAGGTATCAATCGAGTAGGAGAATCGCGCCAAGTCCAGAGTACCTGCGCAAACACAAAAGAGCTTGCACCCAATGCTATAAAGGGGTTGTCAATCCCTTCAAGATTGATTGCAAAGTGAGATCTGAAGGCGGAAAGTGCAACGAAGTAAAATTGTAAGGCTAAAAATATGGTGTGAAGTTGACCCAGGGGCCATAGTGTTCACTAGAGGCTTCTGTCAAAATAGCAAATAATACGGTGGGTGAACAAATTACTGTCAAGCAATTAATAGAACCGGACAAAGTCATGACGATATCTAAGGCAATGGTCATACCTATAGGCATCACGTCCGAGACAAGTAGACCGATACTTTCTGCATCTACTACTATTACTCCACACATCGACCGCTATCGAGCATGCATCTAGTGTATCGAGTTCATGACGAACAGAGTAACACTTTAAGCAAGATGACATGATATAGAGCAATAAACTCAAACCAATGATGAAAATCCCATCTTTTTACCCTTGATGGCAACAACACGATGCGTGCCTCGCTACCCCTTCTGTCACTGGGTGAGGTCACCGAATGGTATGAACCCAAAACCAAGCACTTCTCCCATTGCAAGAATCATAGATCAAGTTGGCCAAATAAAACCCACAACTCGAAGAGAATTACAAGGATATGAAATCGTGCATATAAGAGATGAGAAGAAACTCAAGTAAGATTCATAGATAATCTGGTCATAAATCCACAATTCATCATATCTCGACAAACACACCGCAAAAGAAGATTACATCGGATAGATCTCCATGAAGATCATGGAGAACTTTGTATTGAAGATCGAAGAGAGAGAAGAAGCCATCTAGCTACTAGCTACGGACCCGAAGGTCTATGGTGAACTACTCACGCATCATCGGGGAGGTCATGGTGTTGATGAAGAAGCCCTCCGTATCCGAATCCCCCCTCCGACAGGGCACCAGAACGTGCCCCAGATGGGATCTTGCGGAGACAAAAGCTTGCGGCGGCGGAAAAGTATTTTCGTGGATCTCTTCCGCAGTTTTGGAATTTTTATGAATTTATAGGCGGAAGAGGTAGGGCAGACGAGCCACAGGGGGCCAACAAGCTTGCTAGGCGCGCCCCCTGGCCACGCCTAGGGGGCTTGTGGGGTCCCCTGGTGGCCCCTGCCTTGGTTCTCAAGTCTCGTGCGTATCATGTGTTTCGGAAAAATCTTTTCGTAAGTTTTATTCCGTTTGGACACCGTTTAAAATCCTCCTCTTAAAAGGGTCAAAAACACGGAAAAACAGGAACTGGCACTTGGCACTGAGTTAATAAGTTAGTCCCAAAAAAGATATAAAAGGCATACAAAACATCCAAAGTTTGACAAGATAATAGCATGGGACCATAAAAAATTATAGATAGTTGGAGACGTATCAGTCAACCTTGTGTCTTTATGACCAATCTTTGGATAAAACCTTGAATACCACCTTGATCATCATATAAAATCCTTGAAACCAACAAATGGACTTCAAGAAATGCCTATGGATAAATCCTTCGAATATAATTTAAGGCAACCATTAGTCCATAGGGATTGTCATCTATTACCAAAACCACATATGGAGAAATATGCTCTAACAACACACATGCAATGCTCCGGCGTGGTGATGATGATGCAGAGGCGCCTAGATTGAGGATGAATGGGTATTAGGTATGGCATCGACAGGGGTAAAATTGTGCAAAGTAACGTGTCGTGTATGGTCAAACGGAGCTGACTGGACGAAACCGTGTCGGAAGGGCAAAAATGCAAGCAAAGCGACGTGAGTTGGTCAACACCGCGTGTTTTGAGAAATTAGGGGCAAACCAGTCGAGTGTGACCCAACTAGGGGTATAAAATCAATTATCCCATCTTATATACAATCTCATTCTATTTCCATCTCATGGGAATCCTTTTGACATCCATCTACTATATCTCAAAATTGAAATATGTAGTAATTGCTAGTTTAATCCAAACTAACTTTATGTATTGCTATAACGAGATAATCTCATTATAGTCAATTCCTTGATCATGTCATAAAATATTTGCAACAAGTTAAGCTTTATAAAACATCCTTTTTGCGGGGGTATAAAACATCTTTATCTTTGTCATTTTATAGATCAATTACCATACATTAGACTCTAAGTCTTGTGGAGGGTTCATCAAGTTCTAAACTTCGTTCGGGTATATGGATACTATCTTAGATTACTTTGGTATATAGCCATTTCCGAAGTCACAGTGCATCAATGCTTCTTTGTGTATCATAGGTTCATTATTTGTTTCAACAACAGTTATGAACACCATGAAGGTTTGCACGAATTTTCCTCAACCAATATAGTTCAGATGCAAGTTCGCTTGAAGTCTCTATATGTCATGTGGAGGCTTTCGTATTAGTAGATGTAGGAAAATCTAGAACCACTTCTGGAGTTTCTTTTCTTTGACCCGATTACTAAGGTTCTGTAATCTTTGTCGAGTTGCATTGTCCTTCCACTCACTCTTGTATAGAAACCATTTTCTTCAAACATTTCTGCATTCTGTGGCAAAACATTTTGCCTTAGCATAGTGATAGAGTAATACCCTACCATTTGGGATAACCAACAAAGTAGCACTTTATCATTTCATATCTTATATGGTTTCATTTCAGCAGTTTTGGTGGTGCTCCCTTTTCAGTGTAAAAGCCACACTCTAAAGTGTCACACTAAAAGTATATTGGCAATTGATTTATGTACTCTTTGATCTTGCCATGTCAAACATAGCTTGATGACATCTACTCAAAACACTCTACTCTTACTAGTGTTCTAAGAGGTGCAAGCTATAACATTCTTTTATAGCACATCAGACATTCACTAAATTTGTAACTCAAATATTCCTTTCAACAATCAAATTGCAGAAAAATATCTTTTTCTTGTTATAGTGATTTCTACTTTATACTGAAAACCTTTTGTAATATTTCCAAGGATCCATATTTATGACTCAAATATCTTTGAGTCATCTTTGAAGATAGATAAATCCACTACTTGCAACAACACTTATTGGTCTACACACATCAATATGCATGTTTCCAATTATTTTATTGCTCGTTCTTGTATTTTAGTTTACTTCACTATTTGGGCGAACATTGCAAGTATGAGATGATTCATAATCAAAGGACTTCAAAATCCATCACTATGGAGTTTCTCCATGTGATTATCTCCAGTCTGATAGAATATAGCGCCTGATACGTCCATTTTGCATCATGCTTTCATGTTGATATTTATCGCTTTATGAACTGTTTTCATACTTTGTGGTACCATACTTATGTCTTTTCTCTTTTATTTTGCATGGTTTGTTTGAAGAGGGAGAATACCGGCAGCTGGAATTCTGGACTGGAAAAGGAGCAAGTCTGAGTCCTCTATTCTACGCAACTCCAAATGCCGTGGAAATCAACGTGGAATTTTTTGGGAATATATAAAAAATACTGGGCAAAAGAAGTGCCAAAGGGGAGCTGCGAGGGGCCCACAAGCCTGGTGGCCGCGACCTGCCCCCTGGCTGCCGCAACAGGGCTTGTGGGCACCCTGGTGGCCCACTGGCCCCCCTCTTCTGCTATATGAAGGGTTTCGTCCGGAAAAAAATCAGGGCGGAGCTTTTTCGTGGATTGTCCGCCGCCACGAGGCGGAACTTGAGCAGAACCAATCTAGAGCTCCGGCAGGACGATCCTGCCGGGGAAACTTCCCTCCCGGAGGGGGAAATCGTCGCCATCGTCATCACCAACACTCCTATCATCGGAGGGGACTCGTCTCCATCAACATCTTCATCAGCACCATCTCATCTCCAAACCATAGTTCATCACTTGTAACCAATCTCCGTCTCGCGACTACGATTGGTACTTGTAAGGTTGCTAGTAGTGTTGATTACTCTTTGTAGTTGATGCTAGTTGGATTACTTGGCGGAAGATTTTATGTTCAGATCCTTGATGCTACTCATTACACCTCCGATCATGATTATGATTATGCTGTGTGATTTGTTACTTTTGTTCCTAAGGACATGGGATAAGTCATGCTAATAATAGTCATGTGAATTTGGTATTCATTCAGTATTTTGATATGTTGTATGTTGTTTTTCCTCTAGTGGTGTTATGTGAACGTCAACTACATAACACTTAACCATTATTTTGGCCTAGAGGAAGGCATTGGGGAGTAGTAAGTAGATGATGGGTTGCTAGAGTGTCAGAAGCTTAAACCCTAGTCTATGCGTTGCTTCGTAAGGGGCTGATTTGGATCCACTAGTTTAGTGGTATGGTTAGACGTTGTCTTAATTCTTCTTTCGTAGTTGCGGATGCTTGTGAGAGAGGTTAATCATAAGTGGGATGCTTGTCCAAGTAAGGGCAGTACCCAAGCGCCGGTCCACCCACATATCAAACTATCAAAGTAACGAACGCGAATCATATGAACATGATGAAACTAGCATGACAGAAATTCCCGTGTGTCCTCGGGAGCGTTTTCCCCCTATAAGACTTTGTTCAGGCTTGTCCCTTGCTACAAAAGGGATTGGGAAACTTTGCGGCACCGTTGCTACTACTTGTTACTTGTTACTTTTCACCTCCTACGTTTCACCTCACTACACCATCACTTGTTACCGCTACTTTCAGTGCTTGCAGTTATTACCTTGCTGAAAACCGTTTATTAGAGCCTTCTGCTCCTCGTTGGGTTCGACACTCTTACTTACCGAAAGGACTACGATTGATCCGACTCTTTTCTAGCGCCGTTGCCGGGGAGCCAAGCGCCTTTGGTTAGTGGAATTTGGTAAGGAAACATTTATATACCTTGCTGAAATTTATTCTCACTTGTCACTATGGAAACTGTTCCTTTGAGGAATTTGTTCGGGGTATATTCACCACGAACGGAAGCACGAGGAGTTGCTCCTCAACCTAAGGTACCTACTGAAAATATCTTCTATGAAATTCCTTCGGGTATGCTTGAGAAACTGCTGGCTAATCCTTTTACAGGAGATGGATCTTCACATCCAGACTTGCATCTAATCTATGTAGATGAAGTTTGTGGTTTATTTAAGCTTGCAGGTTTGCCCGAGCATGAGGTAAAGAAGAAAGTCTTTCCTTTATCTTTTAAGGATAATGCGTTGACATGGTATAGGCTATGTGATGATACTCGATCATGGGACTACAATCGGTTGAAATTGGAATTTCATAAAAAGTTTTATCCTATGCATTTAGTACATCGTGATCGGAATTATATTTATAACTTTTGGCCTCGTGACAGGGAAATCATAGCTCAAGATTGGGGAAGGCTTAAATCAATGCTATATTCGTGCCCCAATCATGAGCTCTCGAGAGAAATTATCACTCAAAACTTTTATGCTCGGCTTTCTCATGAAGATCGTACGATGCTTGACACTTCTTGTACCGGTTCTTTTATGAAGAAGGATATTGACCACAACTAGAATTTATTGGAAAGAATCAAACGTAACTCTGAAGATTGGGAGCTTGAATAAGGTAAGGAGTCAGGTATGAATTTCCAGTTTGATTGCGTTAAATCTTTTGTTGAAACAAGCACTTCTAGAGATTTTAGCGCTAAGTATGGACTTGACTCTAAGATAGTAGCTTCTCTATGTGAATCTTTTGCTGCTCATATTGATCTTCCTAAAGAGAAGTGGTTTAAGTATCATCCTCGTGTAGAAGTCTGTTGGGTAACGTAGCATAAATTCAAAATTTTCCTACGCATATTCAGATCTTCCTATGGAGAGACCAACAACGAGAGAGGGGTGAGTGCATCTTCATACCTTTGAAGATCGCTAAGCGGAAGCGTTACTAGAATGCGGTTGATGGAGTCGTACTCGCAGCGATTCAGATCGCGGTGTGATTCCGATCTAGTGCCGAACTACGGCACCTCTGCGTTCAACACACGTGCAGCCCGGTGACGTCTCCCGCACCTTGATCCAGCAAGGAGGAGGGAGAGGTTGGGGAAGAAGTCCAGCAGCACGACGGCGTGGTGTCGATGGAGAGACGAGGTCTCCCGGCAGGGCTTCGCCAAGCACCGGCACAGAGGAGGAGGAAGAAGGGCAGGGCTGCGCCGAGGGAGAGGGAGAAGTCTATCTCCCAATGGCCAAAACCCCTCTCTATTTATAGGAGGAGGGGGAGGGGTGCGCCACCCCTAGGGTTCCCCCTAGGTGGTGCGACAGCCACCAGATGGGAGGGGGGCGGCGGCCAGGGCAGGGAAAGGGGGGCGCCCTAGGTGGGCTTTGGGCCTCCCCTGCGCCTAGGGTTCCCCCCTTCCCCTTTCTCTGGTGTGCATGGGCTGGGAGGGGGGGGCGCACCACCCCACCTAGGGGCTGGTTCCCTTCCCCACTTAGCCCATCTAGCCTCCCGGGGTCGTTTCCCCCCTTCGGTGGACCCCCGGGGCCACCTCCGGTGGTCCCGGTGGTCCCGGTACGTTACCGGTGACGCCCAAAACACTTCCGGTGTCCGAAACCATCCGTCCTATATATCAATCTTTACCTCCGGACCATTCCAGAGCTCCTCGTGACATCCGGGATCTCATCCGGGACTCCGAGCAACTTTCGGTAACCTCGTATAACAATTCCCTATAACCCTAGCGTCATTGAACCTTACGTGTGTAGACCGTACGGGTTCGGGAGACAGGCACACATGACCGAGACACCTCTTCAACCAATAACCATTAGTGGGGTCTGGATACCCATGGTGGCTCCCACTTGCTCCACGACGATCTCCTCGGATGAACCACGATGTCAAGGATCCAATCAATCCTGTATACGATTCCCTTTGTCTGTCGGTATAGCACTTGCCCGAGATTCGATCGTCGGTATACCTATACCTTGTTCAATCTCGTTACCGGTAAGTCTCCTTACTCGTTCCGTAGCACGTCATCGTGTGACTAACTCCTTAGTCACATTGAGCTCATGATGATGTTCTACCGAGTGGGCCCAGAGATACCTCTCCGTCACACGGAGTGACAAATCCCGATCTCGATTCGTGCCAACCCAACAGACACTTTCAGAGGTACCCGTAGTGCACCTTTATAGTCACCCAGTTACTTGTGACGACCCAAAGCACTCCTACGGTATCCGGGAGTTGCACAATCTCACGGTCGAAGGAAAAGACACTTGACATTAGAAAAGCTTTAGCATACGAATAATACGATCTAGTGCTATGCTTAGGATTGGGTCTTGTCCATCACATCATTCTCCCAATGATGTGATCCCGTTATCAATGACATCTAATGCCCATGACCAGAAAACCATGATCATCTATTGACTAACGAGCTAGCCAACTAGAGGCTTGCTAGGGACACATTGTGATCTATTTATTCACACATGTATTACTGCTTCCTGTTAATACAATTATAGCATGAACAATAGACGATTATCATGAACAAGGAAATATGATAATAACCATTTTATTATTGCCTCTAGGGCATATTTCCAACAGTCTCCCACTTGCACTAGAGTCAGTAATCTAGTTACATTGTGATGTATCGAACACCCATAGCATTATGGTGTTGATCATGTTTTGCTCGTGGAAGAGGTTTAGTCAACTGGTCTGCAATATTCAGATCTGTGTGTACGTACTTTACAAATATCTATTACTCCACTCTGGACATGGTCCTGGATGGAGTTGTAGCGGCGTTTGATGTGCTTTGTCTTCCGGTGAAACCTGGGCTCCTTGGCTATGGCAATGGCCCGAGTGTTATCACAGAAGAGTGTCATTGGACCCGACGCGCTTGGAACCACTCCAAGGTCGGTGATGACCTCCTTCATCCAAATTCCTTCATGAGCCGCTTCTGAAGCAGCTATGTACTCCGCTTCACATGTAGATGTTGCCATGACTTCTTGCTTGCTGCTGCACCAGCACACTGCCCCACCATTCAAAACATATACATATCCGGTCTGTGACTTAGAGTCATCCGGATCTGTGTCGAAGCTAGCGTCGGCGTAACCCTTTACGACAAGCTCTTCGTCACCTCCATAAACGAGAAAAATTTCCTTAGTCCTTTTCAGGTACTTAAGGATATTCTTGACCGCTGTCCAGTGTTCCATACCGGGATCACTTTGGTACCTCCCTACCAAACTTATGGCAAGGTTTATATCAGGTCTGGTACACAGCATGGCATACATAAGAGAGCCTACGGCTGAAGCGTAGGGGACAGAACTCATCTTCTCTCTATCTGCTGCCGTGGTCGGTGACTGAGTCTTACTCAATCTCATACATTGCAAAACTGGCAAGAACCCTTTCTTCGAGTTTTCCATATTGAACTTCTTCAATATCTTGTCAAGGTATGTACTTTGCGAAAGACCTATGAGGCGTCTCGATCTATCTCTATAGATCTTGATGCCTAATATGTATGCAGCTTCTCCAAGGTCCTTCATTGAAAAACTCTTGTTCAAATAGGCCTTTATGCTCTCCAACATTTTTGTATTGTTCCCCATCAATATATGTCATCCACATACAGTATGAGGAAAGCTACAGAGCTCCCACTGACTTTCTTGTACAGACAGGCTTCTCCGTAAACCTGTATGAACCCAAACGCTTTAATCACCTCATTAAAGCGAATGTTCCAACTCCGAGATGCTTGCACCAGCCCATAGATGGAGCGCTGGAGCTTGCACACTTTGTTAGCACCCTTAGGGTCGACAAAACCTTCGGGTTGCATCATATACAACTCTTCCTTAAGGTTCCCGTTAAGGAACGCTGTTTTGACGTCCATTTGCCAAATTTCATAATCATAAAAGGCGGCAATTGCTAACATGATTCGGACTGATTTCAGCTTCGCTACGGGAGAGAAAGTATCTTCGTAGTCAACTCCTTGAATTTGTCGAAAACCCTTTGCGACAAGTCGAGCTTTATAAACGGTTACATTACCGTCTGCATCAGTCTTCTTCTTGAAGATCCATTTATTTTCTATGGCTCGCCGGTCATCGGGCAAGTCCACCAAAGTCCATACTTTGTTCTCATACATGGATCCTATCTCGGATTTCATAGCTTCAAGCCATTTGTTGGAATCCGGGCCCGCCATCGCTTCTTCATAGTTCGAACGTTCACCGTTGTCTAACAACATGATTTCCATCACAGGGTTGTCGTACCACTCTGGTGCGGAGCGTGCCCTTGTGGACCTTCGCGGTTCAGTAGTAACTTGATCCGAAGCTTCATGATCATTATCATTAACTTCCTCTTCAGTTGGTCCAGGCGCCACAGGAACAACTTCTCGCGCTGCGCTACTATCCTGTTCGAGAGGGGGTGTAATTACCTCATCAAGTTCTACCTTCCTCCCACTTACTTCTTTTGAGAGAAACTCTTTCTCTAGAAAGGATCTGTTCTTGGCAACAAAGGTTTTACCTTCGGATCTAAGATAGAAGGTATACCCAATAGTTTCCTTAGGGTATCCTATGAATACGCATTTCTCCGCTTTGGGTTCGAGCTTTTCTGGTTGAAGTTTCTTCACATAAGCATCACAGCCCCAAACTTTAAGAAACGACAACTTAGGTTTCTTGCCAAACCATAGTTCATACGGTGTCGTCTCAACGGATTTAGGCGTTGCCCTATTTAAAGTGAATGCTGCAGTTTCTAATGCGTATCCCCAAAATGATAGCGGTAAGTCGGTAAGAGACATCATAGATTGTACCGTATCTAATAAAGTGCGATTACGACGTTCAGACACTCCGTTGCGTTGCGGTGTGCCAGGCGGCGTCAGTTGTGAAACGATTCCACACTTCCTTAGGTGTGTGCCAAACTCGTGACTCAAATATTCTCCTCCACGATCAGATCGTAGACATTTAATTTTTCTGTCACGTTGATCCTCAACCTCACTCTGAAATTCCTTGAACTTTTCAAACGTCTCAGATTTGTGTTTCATCAAGTAGATATACCCATACCTACTCAAATCATCGGTGAGAGTGAGAACATAACGATAGCCACCGCGAGCTTCAACGTTCGTTGGACCACACACATCAGTATGTATTATTTCCAATAAGTTGGTTGCTCTCTCCATCATTCGTGAGAATGGAGTCTTAGTCATCTTGCCCATGAGGCACAGTTTGCATGTGTCAAATGATTCAAAGTCAAGAGACTCTAATAGTCCATCAGTATGGAGCTTCTTCATGCGCTTAACACCGATATGACCAAGGCGGTAGTGCCACAAGTATGTGGGACTATCATTATCAACTTTACATCTTTTGGTACTCACACTATGAATATGCGTAACATCACGATCGAGACTCATCAAGAATAAACCATTCACCAGCGGAGCATGACCATAAAACATATGACTCATATAAATAGAACAACCATTATTCTCTGACTTAAATGAGTAGCCGTCTCGCATCAAGCAAGACCCTGATACAATGTTCATGCTTTAAGCTGGTACTAAATAACAATTATTAAGGTTTAAAACCAATCCCTACGGTAGATGTAGAGGTAGCGTGCCGACGGCGATCACATCGACCTTGGAACCATTCCCGACGCGCATCGTCACCTCGTCCTTGGCCAGTCTCCGCTTATTCCGCAGTTCCTGCTTTGAGTTGCAAATGTGAGCAACAGCACCGGTATCAAATACCCAGGAGCTACTACGAGCGCTGGTAAGGTACATATCAATAACATGTATATCACATATACCTTTAACGTTGTCGGCCTTCTTGTCTGCTAAGTATTTGGGGCAGTTCCGCTTCCAGTGACCTTTTCACTTGCCATAGAAGCACTCAGTCTCAGGCTTGGGTCCATTCCTTTTCTTCTTCCCGGCATCTGGCTTACCGGGCGCGGCAACAGCTTTGCCGTCTTTCTTGAAGTTCTTCTTACCCTTGCCCTTCTTGAAACTAGTGGTCTTGTTGACCATCAACACTTGATGCTCTTTCTTGATTTCTACTTCTGCAGACTTGAGCATCGAGTACAACTCGGGAATGGTCTTCTCCATCCCTTGCATGTTGTAGTTAAGCACAAAGCCTTTATATCTTGGTGGGAGAGACTGGAGGATTCTGTCAATTATAGCATCATCCGGAAGTTCGACTCCAAGTGAAGTCAGACGACCGTGTAACCCAGACATTTTGAGTATGTGCTCACTGACAGAACTGTTCTCCTCCATCTTACAGCTAAAGAACTTGTCGGAGACTTCATATCTCTCGACACGGGCATGAGCTTGGAAAAACTAGCTTCAGCTCTTGGAACATCTCATATGCTCCGTGTTGCTCAAAACGTCTTTGGAGCCCCGTTTCTAAACTGTATAACATGCCACACCTAACCAGAGAGTACTCATCACTCCGCGTTTGCTAGACGTTCAGAATGTCCTGGGCTGCTGCGGGAGCGGGAGGGTCACCTAGCGGTGCATCAAGGACATAAGCCTTTTTAGCTGCTTCAAGGATGAGCTTCAAGTTGCGAACCCAGTCCTCATAGTTGCTACCATCATCTTTCAACTTGTTTTTCTCTAGGAATGCGTTGAAATTGAGGTTGACGTTGGCCATCTACAATATTTATAAAGACAATTTTTAGACTAAGTTCATGACAAGTAAGTTCATTTAATCAAATTAAGTATGAACTCCCACTCAAATCGACATCCCTCTAGTCATCTAAGTGATACATGATCCATGTTGACTAACCCGTGTCCGATCATCACGTGAGACGGACTAGTCACCATGGTGAGCAACTTCATGCTGATCGTATTCAACCATACGACTCATGTTCGACCTTTAGGCCTCTTGTATTCGAGGTCATGTCTGTACATGCTAAGCTCGTCGAGTCAACCTAGGTGTTTCGCGTGTGTAAATCTGGCTTACACCCATTGTATGCGAACGTTAGAATCTATCACACCCGATCATGACGTGGTGCTTCGAGACAACGATCCTTCGCAACGGTGCACACTTAGGGGAATACGTTCTCGAAATTTTAAGAGGGATCATCTTATTATGCTACCGTCGTTCTAAGCAATAAGATGAAAAACATGATAAACATCACAATCCAATCATATAGTGACATGATATGGCCATTATCATCTTTGCTCTTTTGATCTCCATCTTCAGGCATCGCATGATCATCATCGTCACCGGCATGACACCATGATCTCCATCATCGTGTCTCCGTGAAGTCATCACGCCAACTACTACTATCACTACTACTATAGCTAACCGTTAGCAATGAAATAAAAGTAGTAAGCACATGGCGTTGCATCTCATACAATAAATTAAGACAACTCCTATGGCTCCTGCCGGTTGTCATACTCATCGACATGCAAGTCGTGAAACTTATTACAATAACATGATAATCTCATACATCATACATGCAACATCACAACTTTGGCCATATCACATCACATGTCAAACCCTGCAAAAACAAGTTAGACGTCCTCTAATTGTTGTTGCAAGTTTTACGTGGCTGATTTGGGTTTCTAGAAAGAACGCCTTCTTACCTACGTGACAGCCACAACGATGATATGCCAAAGCTATTTACCCTTCATAAGGACCCTTTTCATCAAATCCAATCCGACTAGAGTAGGAGAGACAGACACCCGCTAGCCACCTTTATGCACGGTGTGCATGTCTGTCGGTGGAACCAGTCTCACGTAAGCATACGTGTAAAGTCGGTCCGAGCCGCTTCATCCCACAATACCGCCGGAAAAGAATAAGACTAGTAGAGGCAAGCAAATTGACAAATCATCGCCCACAACTTTTGTGTTCTACTCGTGCATAGAATCTACGCATAGAAAACCTGGCTCGGATGCCACTGTTGGGTAACGTAGCATAAATTCAAAATTTTCCTACGCATATTCAGATCTTCCTATGGAGAGACCAGCAATGAGAGAGGGGCGAGTGCATCTTCATACCTTTCAAGATCGCTAAGCGGAAGCGTTACTAGAACACGGTTGATGGAGTCGTACTCACAGCGATTCAGATCGTGGTGTGATTCCGATCTAGTGCCGAACTACGACACCTCCGCATTCAACACACGTGCAGCCCGGTGACGTCTCCCGCACCCTGATCCAGCAAGGAGGAGGGAGAGGATGGGGAAGAACTCCAGCAGCATGACGGCATGGTGTCGATGGAGAGATGAGGTCTCCCGGCAGGGCTTCGCCAAGCACCAGCAGAGAGGAGGAGGAAGAAGGGCAGGGCTGCGCCGAGGGAGAGGGAGAAGTCTATCTCCCAAGGGCCAAAACCCCTCTCTATTTATAGGAGGAGGGGGAGGGGTGCGCCACCCCTAGGGTTCCCCCTAGGTGGTGCGGCAGCCACCAGATGGGAGGGGGCGGCGGCCAGGGCAGGGAAATGGGGGGCGCGCCCTAGGTGGGCCTTGGGCCTCCCCTGCGCCTAGGGTTCCCCCTTCCCCTTTCTCGGGTGAGCATGGGCTCGGTGGGGGCACACCAGACCACCTAGGGGCTGGTTCCCTTCCCCACTTAGCCCATCTAGCCTCCCGGGGTCGTTGCCCCCCTTCGGTTGACCCCCGGGGCCACCTCCGGTGGTCCCGGTACGTTACCGGTGATGCCCGAAACAATCCCGGTATCCGAAACCATCCGTCCTATATATCAATATTTACCTCCGGACCATTCCGGAGCTCCTCGTGACGTTCGGGATCTCATCCGGGACTCCGAACTACTTTAGGTAACCTCGTATAACAATTCCCTATAACCCTAGCGTCATCGGAACTTAAGTGTGTAGACCCTACGGGTTCGGGAGACGGGCAGACATGACCGAGACACCTCTCCGGCCAATAACCATCAGCGGGGTCGGGATACCCATGGTGGCTCCCACTTGCTCCACGATGATCTCATCGGACGAACCACAATGTCAAGGATTCAATCAATCCCGTATACGATTCCCTTTGTTTGTCAGTATAGAACTTGCCGAGATTCAATTGTCGGTATACCTATACCTTGTTCAATCTCGTTACCGGTAAGTCTCTTTACTCGTTCTATAGCACATCATTGTGTGACTAACTCCTTAGTCACATTGAGCTCATGATGATGTTCTACCGAGTGGGCCCAGAGATACCTTTCCGTCACACGGAGTGACAAATCCCGATCTCGATTCGTGCCAATCCAACAGACACTTTCAGAGGTACCCGTAGTGCACCTTTATAGCCACCCAGTTATGTTGTGACGTTTGATACACCCAAAGCACTCATACAGTATCCGGGAGTTGCACAATCTCACGGTCGAAGGAAAAGACACTTGACATTAGAAAAGCTTTAGCATACGAACAATACGATCTAGTGCTATGCTTAGGATTGGGTCTTGTCCATCACATCATGCTCCCAATGATGTGATCCCCTTATCAATGACATCTAATGCCCATGACCAGGAAACCATGATCATCTATTGACTAACGAGCTAGCCAACTAGAGGCTTGCTAGGGACACATTGTGATCTATTTATTCACACATGTATTACTGTTTCCTGTTAATACAATTATAGCATGAACAATAGACGATTATCATGAACAAGGAAATACGATAATAACCATTTTATTATTGCCTCTAGGGCATATTTCCAACAAAGTCAACATAGTTAAACCCAATCTACTTGAAGAGAAAGTCATTGCCTATAATGATCCTTTTGTTCCTTGTGCCTACACTGAGAAACCACCTTACCCTGCTAGGAAAAAAGATTATTCTAAAGCTCCAACTGTGTATGTAGGGGTTACATTAGACCACTTGCACCCCGTGAGGAAATTAGAGTTGAACCTAGTGTTGTTATTATCAAAGATCTCTTAGCCGAAGACATAGACGGGCATGTTATCAAATTCTGTGAAGACTCCGCTAGAATTGCTAAACCTCACGCGAAAGGCAAATACGGACCTGTAGTTGGCCTGCCCGTTTTTTCTGTCAAGATAGGAGATCACTGTTATCATGGTTTATGTGATATGGGTGCTAGTGTTAGTGCAATACCCCGGTCCCTTTATGATGAAATCAAAGATGAGATTGCACCTGCTGAGTTAGAACCCATTGATGGCACTATTACGCTAGCTAATAGAGACACTATCTGCCCTGTGGGAATTGTGAGAGACGTAGAAGTCCTGTGTGGTAAGACGAAGTATCCTACTGATTTCCTCGTCCTTGCTACTGCACAAGATAGCTTTTGTCCCATCATATTTGGTAGACCCTTTCTCAACACTGTCAATGCTCATATTGATTGCATTAAATAGACTGTCACTATTAGTTTCGAGGGTGCGTCTCATGAATTTAACTTCTCCAAGTTTGGAAGACAACCCCATGAAAAAGAGTCGTCTGGTAGGGATGAAATCATTGCTCTTGCCTCTATTGCCGTGCCTCCTACGGATCCTTTAGAGCAATATCTGCTTGAGCATGAAAATGATATGCATATGGATGAAAGAGATGTGATAGATAAAATTGTTTTAGAATAATATCCTATTCTTAAGAATAATCTGCTTGTTGAACTGCTTGGGGATCCTCCTCCACCAAAGGGTGATCCTGTGTTCGAGCTAAAACAGTTACCAGATACACTTAAGTATGCCTATCTTGATGAGAAGGAGATATATCCTATTATTATTAGTGCTCACCTCTTGAATCACGAAGAGAAGAAGTTATTAAAAACTTTGAGGAAGCACCGTGCTGCTATTGGATATACTCTTGATGATCTTAAGGGTATTAGTTCCACTCTTTGCCAGCACAAGATCAAAACTGATCCTGAATTCAAACCAGTTGCTGATCATCAAAGGAGATTAAATCCTACGATGTAAGAGGTCGTGAGAAAAGAAATATTAAAGCTTCTGGAAGCAGGAATCATTTATCCTATTGCTCATAGTGATTGGGTAAGTCCAGTACATTGCGTACCTAAGAAGGGAGGTATCACCGTCGTTCCTAATGATAAGAATGAAATAATCCCACAGAGGATTATTACTGGCTATAGGATGGTGATAGACTTCCGGAAACTAAACAAGGCAACCAGGAAAGACCATTATCCTTTGCCGTTTATCGACCAAATGCTAGAAAGGTTATCTAAACACACACACTTCTGCTTTCTAGACGGTTATTCAAGTTTCTCGCAAATACCTGTTGCACAATCTGATCAGGAGAAAACCACTTTCACCTGCCCCTTCGGTACCTTTGCTTATAGACGTATTCCTTTTGGCTTATGCAATGCACCTGCCACCTTTCAAAGATGTATGATGGCAATATTCTCTAACTTCTGTGAAAAGATTGTTGAGGTTTTCATGGATGATTTCTCCGTTTACGGTTCTTCCTTTGACGATTGCCTCAGCAACCTTGATCGAGTCTTACAGAGATGCAAAGATACCAACCTCGTCTTGAACTGGGAGAAGTACCACTTCATGGTTAATGAAGGCATCGTCTTAGGACACAAAATCTCTGAGAAAGGCATTGAAGTTGATAAGGCTAAGGTTGATGCAATTGAGAAAATGCCTTGCCCCACAGATATCAGAGGTATACGAAGTTTCCTAGGTCATGTTGGTTTCTATAGAAGGTTCATTAAAGACTTCTCTAATATTTATAGGCCTCTTACCAACCTCTTGCAGAAGGATGTTCCTTGTGTTTTTGATGAGGATTGTGAGGAAGCTTTCGAAATACTTAAGAGGGCCTTGATAACCGCACCTATTGTTCAACCACCTGATTGGAACTTGCCCATTGAAATCATGTGCGACGCTAGTGATTATGTTGTCGGTGCTGTTCTAGGGCAAAGAGTTGACAAGAAGTTGAATGTTATTCACTACGCTAGTAAAACTCTAGACAGTGCCCAAAGAAACTATGCTACTACGGAGAAGGAATTTTTAGCAGTCGTGTTTGCATGTGAAAAGTTCAGATCTTATATAGTTGACTCCAAAGTCATTATTCACTCTGATCATGCTGCTATTAAGTACCTTATGGAGAAGAAGGACGCTAAGCCTAGGCTAATCAGATGGGTTCTCCTGCTACAGGAATTTGATTTGCACGTTGTTGACCGAAATGGTGCTGATAACCCTGTAGCAGATAACTTGTCCAGGCTAGAGAATGTCCTTGATGACCCATCACCTATTGATGACAGCTTTCCTGATGAGCAACTGAATGTCATCCGTACTTCACATAGTGCACCGTGGTATGCTGATTACGCAAACTATATCGTAGCCAAATACATACCACCCAGTTTCACCTATCAGCAAAAGAAGAAATTCTTCTTTGATTTGAGACACTACTTTTGGGATGATCCTCACCTTTATAAGGAAGGAGTAGATGGTGTTATTAGACATTGTGTGCCTAAACATGAACAGGGACAGATCCTGCAGAAGTGTCATTCTGAAGCCTACGGAGGACACCATGCTGGAGATAGAACTGCTCATAAGGTATTGCAATCAGGTTTCTATTGGCCCACTATCTTCAAGGATGCCCGTAAGTTTGTCTTGTCTTGTGACGAATGCCAAAGAATAGGGAACATCAGTAAACGTCGGGAAATGCCTATGAACTATTCGCTTGTCATTGAACCATTTGATGTCTGGGGCTTTGATTATATGGGACCCTTCCCGAGTTCCAATGGGTATACTCACATCTTAGTTGTTGTTGATTACGTCACTAAGTGGGTAGAAGCTATCCCCACTAGAAATGCTGATCACCACACCTCTATTAAGATGCTTAAAGAAGTCATTTTCCCAAGATTTGGAGTCCCTAGATATCTGATGACTGATGGCGGTTCACACTTCATTCATGGTGTTTTCCGAAAGATGCTCGCTAAGTATGATGTCAACCATAGAGTTGCATCTCCTTATCATCCTCAGTCTAGTGGTCAAGTGGAGTTGAGTAATAGGGAGATCAAATTGATCTTACAAAACACTATCAATAGATCTCAAAAGAATTGGTCTAGCAAACTTGACGATGCACTATGGGCTTATAGGACTGCTTATAAGAATCCCATGGGCATGTCGCCGTGTAAAATGGTTTACGGTAAGGCCTATCATTTACCTCTTGAGCTAGAACACAAAGCTTATTGGGCAATCAAAGAGCTCAACTTCGATTTCAAACTTGCCGGCGAGAAGCGGTTGTTTGATATCAGCTCATTAGATGAATGGAGGGCCCAGGCATATGAGAATGCCAAGTTGTTCAAGGAAAAGGTTAAGAGATGGCACGATAAAAGAATACAAAAACGTGAGTTCAATGTAGGTGATTATGTCCTGCTATACAATTCTCGCTTAAGATTCTTTGCAGGCAAACTTCTCTCTAAATGGGAAGGTCCCTGCGTTGTCGAGGAAGTATATCGTTCCGGTGCCATCATAATCAATAACACGGAAGGTAATTTTCCGAGAGTGGTAAATGGGCAAAGAATCAAGCATTATATCTCTAGTACTCCCATAAATGTTGAGACCAATATCATCAATATCATAACTCCAGAGGAGTACATAAGGGATGTTTATCAGCCTGTTTCAGACCCTGAAAACGAAGAGGTATGTGTTTCGGTAAGTAATTGGACTCCAAAACTTTTCCAGTAGGAAATTTTCTCAGTTTTGGAATTTATGAAAAAATAGAAAAATAAAAAGCAGTCCGGAGAGCGCACGAGGCGGACACAAGCTTGGTCGCCGCGACCTCCCCCCTGGCCGCGGCGACAGGGCTTGTGGGCACCTCGTGTGCCTCCCGGACTCCGTTTTCTTGCGGAGCACTCCTTCTGGTCCAGAAAAAAATCATTATATATACGCCCGAGGGTTTTGATCTCCGTATCACGCAGTTTTCCTCTGTTTTCGTTTCGAGCCTGTTTCTGCTGCAGATCTAGACTGCTATGGCGTCCCCAAAAGCTCCGAAGGACAAGGTCTTCGAGAAGGTTATCAATCCTTACCTCGCGGAACTGTTGCAGCACCCTCAATCTATCAAGATGAGTGAGGGGATGTTGCACATCCGTGATGTTGAGGAGCCTAAGAAGACCGGAAGCGTGGAGACGAGGCTCGAAGCAATGGAGCAACAAGTCTTCAAGTGACAAGGGATGGTGGAGCGTGGACTCAAGGCCAACCACATGATGATCACGGAGTTCACCAACAAGCACAAGATGGATGCCAATCACATTGGGAAGCACCTCTCCAGGCTCCATGACAGGGTTGATCAACTCCAGGGCCAAATCTATGACCTGCAGAACCAAAACTGTGAGTATGAGTATAGATTTAAATCAATATGGTTGGCTGCAGATTTGAGGATTCCGGCGACTCGTTCATTCTGCCATGATGGAGCACCTATGCCTTGGAAGACGGAGGATCAGACTCATGTTGCAACTCCACCTCCATCACCACCAAAGGAAGACAACTAAGCATTGGTATGGGCAACTCCCTTGGCTTTTGCCAAGCTTGGGGGAGTTGCCCTCGTATCGTATCACCTTTATATCTTTTGCTTTTACCTTTGTTTTAGTCCTTTCTTTTTCAGTTTTTACTTTCTTCTCTTAGTGGGATAAGTCTTTAGTGTTTAATTTGAGTCTTTTTCCTTGTGTCTCCTCCGATGTATTCGAGCTTGCGAGCTATATAATAAAGAGTATCTTAGTCAAGGGCTTTGTTTTGTGCCGTGATCAAAAGTATGAAAAGAACGATAGCATGAAAGATCATGAGATGATCTTATGGAAAGTGATAGCTTCACATATAACAAGTATGATGATTGAAACTTGTTGAGAATAGACCAACATAGACCCCGGTCATTGTTGCAATTAATAAGAAGTAATAAGGAAAGAGAGGTTCACATATAAATATATCATCTTAGACACTTTTTACAATTGTGAGCACTCATCAAACTATTACATGCTTAGAAGTAGATGTTGGACAAGGAAGACAACATAATGAATTGTGTTTGCTTGATTCCAAACAATGTTATATGATTAGAGATCCCTTAGCATGTGACGATTGGTTCCACCTCATATTAGCCAAAACTCCCACACCAAGTAGAGATACTACTTCTGCATCCATAAACATTCAACCCAGTTTTGCCATGAGTGTCCACCATACCTACCTATGGATTGAATAAGATCCCTCAAGTAAGTTGTCATCGGTGCAAGCAATAAAAATTGCTTTCTAATATGTATGATCTATTAGTGTGTGGAAAAAAAAGCTTTATACGAACTTGTGATGAGGAAGACATAAAAGCGACAGACTGCATAATAAAGTTCTTTATCACAGGAGGCAATATAAAGTGACGTTCCTCCGCATTAAGAGGACACGCATCCAAACCTCAAAAGCGCATGACAACCTCTGCTTCCCTCTGCGAAGGGCCTATCTTGTACCTTGACTTTTGTCCGTGTGAAAGTCATGGTGATCAACACCAATTCCCTATTCCGTCTTCATCTTGGTGAACGTCATATGCTAGGGAAAGATCTATATTCATATATCAACTTGGAGATGAGTACTCATGCTTTATTATTGTTGACTTTACCCTTGAGGTAAATGGTTGGGAGGCAAAATTATAAGCCCCTATCTTTCTTTGTGTCCAACTGAAACTTTGATACCATGAGTACCACGTGAGTTGTAACAATTGTGGAAAACAAAAGAGATGATTGAGTATGTGGATTTGCTTTACAAGCTCTTATTTGACTCTTTCTGATGTTATGACAAATTGCAATTGCTTCAATGACTACGGACTGTTGTTGGCTACTTCTCGGTAAGGTTTTTGATTCATACTTTGCTTTGTGAAGGAATTGTTACTTTCCCATAAGAATCTTTATGATGTATTGCTGATCTATGTTTGATCATGATGCCCTCATGTCCGTATTATCTTTTATCGACACCTTCATCCCTAAACATGTGGACATGTTTATGGATCTTGGTTTTCGCTTGAGGACAAGCGAGGTCTAAGCTTGGGGGAGTTGATACGTCCATTTTGCATCATGCTTTCATGTTGATATTTATCGCTTTATGGATTGTTATTATACTTTGTGGTACCATACTTATGCCTTTTCTCTCTTATTTTGCAAGGTTTATTTGAAGTGGGAGAATACCGGCAGCTGGAATTCTGGACTAGAAAAGGAGCAAGTCTGAGTCCTCTATTCTGCGCAACTCCAAATGCCCTGAAAATCAATGTGAAATTTTTTGGGAATATATAAAAAATACTGGGCGAAAGAAGTGCCAGAGGGGAGCTGCCAGGGGCCCACAAGCCTGGTGGCCGCGGCCTGCCCCCTTGGTCGCGGCAACAGGGCTTGTGGGCACCCTGGTGCCCCACTCGCCCCCTCTTCTGCTATATGAAGGGTTTCGTCCGGAAAAAAATCATGGCAGAGCTTTTTCGTGGATTCTCCGCCGCCACGAGGCGGAACTTGAGCAAAATCAATCTAGAGCTCCGGCAGGACGATCCTGCCGGGGAAACTTCCCTCCCGGAGGGGGAAATCGTCGCCATCGTCATCACCAACACTCCTCTCATCGGAGGGGACTCGTCTCCATCAACATCTTCATCAGCACCATCTCATCTCCAAACCCTAGTTCATCACTTGTAACCAATCTCCGTCTCGCGACTCCGATTGGTACTTGTAAGGTTGCTAGTAGTGTTGATTACTCTTTGTAGTTGATGCTAGCTAGATTACTTGGTGTAACAGTTTATGTTCAGATCCTTGATGCTACTCATTACACCTCTGATCATGATTATGATTATGCTTTGTGAGTAGTTACTTTTGTTCCTGAGTTCATGGGATAAGTCATGCTAATAATAGTCATGTGAATTTGGTATTCGTTCGGTATTTTGATATGTTGTATGTTGTTTTTCCTCTAGTGGTGTTATGTGAATGTCGACTACATAA